>NC_053157.1:204356775-205606775 GCF_016835505.1 Polypterus senegalus
GAGAACAAGTTGACATAAACATAATGAAATATTCTAAAATTGCTGTATTTATTACTGTAAAGTTTTCCATTGTATGGCAATCATTTTATTTATTTTTTTCTGCGAAGAGGGGCCCTAAACTGGACAGAGAGCAACATAAAAATGGTTCTGCATTTTGCATCTGCATCACCTCCGCATCTGCACAACAGATTTGTGTCATATCCACAGTGACACTCTGGGAAAACATACATTGGAACTATAAGTACCATGGAAAAAGCTGACAAGATTTTTAACACAGTTTTCTTATACCATTAGTGACTGGGAGCCTGATCGAATCGGGCTACAAATTCTACGTTTGTGAAATCCATACTTTCTCTGCAAATAATTATTTGTTTTTTTAAGTCCTTGAAATGATTTTGTTATCATGGCACTGATTTGTGCTTAAAATAGACCTTTTCGGCCGACGTAATGAAGAGCTTCCTGTTTAAACGGTCTGCGAGACATGAAATTAGCTCTTTGGCGCACCTCATTTGATTTTTTCCGGCAAACAAATTTTCAAGACAAACCGTATTTTACGACTCTAATCAGAGTCAGAGTAATAATTATGTTGGCGTGGTCATTTTAGAACTGAGATCGGCTAAAATTTAAACAATGACCGTTGTTAATACCCAGCCGTAATTATTTGGTTTGCCAACAGATGTCAGAAGGATGGATGCCAAAACCGAACTGGCCAAAGACAGATTTTGACGTACCAAGCAAATGGCTATACAATCTAAATTACTTACGGTTCCGGAGCTGTCAAAGGGTTTAAGTCAGTCGACGATGTTAGTCCTGGAAAGTACGCCCCACCAAACCAATGTTCCAAATACCAACTGAACTTACTGTTATCTGCTTGAACCAACACCGACTTATTATACTCGGCCGTCCAGCGGCATCACTGAAGCATTCGAACATTCTTAGCCAATCATGCAATACTGCATCCGTGTTTGCCACGTTATGTTTTAACTACAGAAGCAGAGTCCCATTGCATGGTTCTAACTTGTTTTGAGTCGAAGTATTGACGTGAACACCATACATACGGGGTATTGATGCGAACATCATACATACGGATAATATCAAATTATATATAAGGATTAGAACAGTAAGATATAAAGAGGAGCCTCCAGTGACAACAATCGTCACTGCTTGTAGACATTCTCTGCATGCCTACCCCATTTAAAGACTGGACATCCTGTGCTTTACCTATCGTAGTCGCACTATTATCACTTTTCCCTAAAGAGCATATAAAACCTTCAAAGATTGTCTAAAACTATCAATTAAGCTATTTTTGGTATTTACTTGACAAACAGATATAGAAAAATGTCCAAATAATTTATTAATGATATCTGTTAGGTGCATTGGCGATCCTAAGTTGTCCCTAGTGTGTGCTTGGTGTGTGTGTCTGCCCTGCGGTGCGCTGGCGCCCTGCCCGGGGTTTGTTTCCTGCCTTGCACCCTGTGTTAGCTGGGATTGGCTCCAGCAGATCCCCGTGACCCTGTAGTTAGGATATAGCGGGTTGGATGATGGATGAATGAATGATATCTGTTTTAAATGCATACTGACCATTAGAAACATAATTTCAGTGGCATTTTATTTAATTACTTACTATTATGTTTTGTTTATTTTTCTTTCTGTGCTAATTAAAAACTTTAACTTCTGCAGTTTGACCTTACTTTCGGGTTTTGTTTGCTGGTTCTCAGACCTTGATGGCTAAGATCTCTGCCTCAATGAACCAATTCCATTGAAATAATACAGAACTTTTAATCTTTTCATTGGACTCCATCCCTAATTTGTTTTATTTATCTTAATTTGCTAATTGTTGTTTCTTATAAATTATTTTGTTGAATTTGTTGATGAATTTACATTTTGTATATATGCATACACATTTTTCAGCTTGCTCTTTCTACATTGTTTTCTAGTTTCTGTTTGTAATTATTATATAGTACTCTTTTTTTTATTTTTTATTTATGTTGCCTTTTCCCATTCCTCTTTTATGTTGAGCTCAGAACAGCCATTCCTCCTAGTATTTTGTCATTGTTGGAGTATTGATTTTTGGTTGTTTTGTCTTTTGGATTGTTTGTTTACTAAGTTAAGTTTTTTTTTTTAATTTGACCTTTCTGTTGGCTATTCTGGTTTTTCCTTTTTGTATTTTGTTTTTTGTTTGTATTACCTTTTCATGGAGTCAACTTTGGTATTTAGTTTTGTTTTCCTTTTATTTTTGGAATTATTGTTGTGCTGTCTGCAATAGCAAAGAGGTAATGAATTTATAAGACTACCAAGAAGTGAAACATTGTCAAGAACAAATTCATAACCAAAGAGATAGAAAGCTAGATACCCAAACCAAAACATTACGCCAGAAATCTTTATCAGAAAACAAGGCAAATCTTCAAAAAAAGAACAAGAAATGAGCACAAAAGAGTTTGGGTGAACCTACAATCTTGGAGAAAGTGTGCCAGTGTAAAGCAGCTTAAATATGGTAATGCTGATGGTGTCACATCACCCGATTTCCATGACAGACCCCTGACAACTAGTTATTGCATCATGACAAAGAGAGCAGAAAATGGCAGCGCAATAAGAAAAAAAAAATGATATTGCGTGAGAACATGACTTATTTTTAACAGTGTTAAAATCAAATCAAAACAAGAAACAAAATTTTACAAATTAATTTCTTGGACTTCAAAGGGCTTTTAAATGCCAAAGGGTAAAATGCAAATGTAAAACCAAAATTCAAGACACAAGTTCTGAACTAGAATAATCCTAATAGAAAATGCCTCAAACAAAGTGTCACAATTTATATCTAACAAAATGATGAAAACCTCTACAAAAATATTGAGACAATAAAGGAAAGAATAATATGTAATAATATAAAAAACATTAAAAGTCAAGCATAAAATGTAAAGGAAAGTTTCAGAGCAATCCAGCAACAAAAATAAAATTTGAAAGCATAGAAGCTAAACTAATTAACACCAACAGTTGTGGCATTAGAGAGAACAGTTGTGTTATGCAGAAGTCTTTTATAATCTTCTCATGTGACTACCACCCTAATGTCTTCAGTACCTGAGAGCACTGATTAGATTGCAGGCATTGCCTTTCTATTCTTCAAAAGTAAATTGAACATAATAACAAATTAAAAAGGAGCATAAATGAATCAGAAAGGTGACAGCAATGACATTGGTGAAAGTCTAACACATAGAGTAATGTTGTCCAGTAGTGATTAACACAAGGCAAATATCTGAATTCCGATTGACATTTCCATTTTCTTGCCTACCCGGGACACTGTAGTTCCCAAATAAATTGGTGATTCCATCACAGCAGCACTAATATACTGTATTTGTGTGTGCGCTCATCAATATATGGGTTATTTTATAAATGTAGTACAGTAGTGTTAGGATGTGGGAGATTGGGTGATTCACTTGCATCCCTAATATATTCTAAACACAATTAAACATTTCACAACCTTGTTCTACTTATTGAATGATTTTAGTCTCAAATATGTTATTTACAGTTTCTATTATAAAGTTATAAATACAAGAAAAAGACATTGACTATTCTTTACTTGGGTGTTCATAGCTGCAACTGCACAATCATATATCTGAATATTCCAGGCTTTTTCTTCTTGAAATTAAGTGCAGTCACATGTCACTTGTAATATAAACAGTTATGTTGGTCACTAATGTGATATGTCATGTTTGTGTCTAATATTAAAAAGAACTAATCCTGCTTTTAGAGACGGGAAATGTTTGAGTGCTTAACATCCCGTTGCTTAGAGCAAAAGTTCACAGGCAGCAGGCAACATTTTCCTTTCCTCCCTCAGGTATGTCGACATTCCCCTCAACATCAATTGTAACTTTGCTTCAGTAATTTGATGCTCAGTACAGTATCTTATTGTGGCTTCAGGGAATTGAGCAGCCACGTTAATGTTTGCATTGTTGAAGTGAAGAGCTTTGTTTCTCTTTACTTGCAGGCTTGACACTCCACTACCGATTAAATTGATAGTCCCTCTCAAGGACAGAGTGAGGACTGAGCTAGTGCACAATGGTTAAAACGCTTTAACAAATCATGGGACTGCTCATTCTGGGTCTTTAACTGGCTGCTTTTCTCACATGAGTTTAACTTTATTTCACCAGGCTTTCCCAATCAGTTGTTACCACTTCACCAGTAATTTGCACAATAATGATAAATTAATTGTGTTGGTTTATGTGATATACACTTTTAGGAGAATGTCTTTCTGTCAAGTGAAAAATATCCAGAGATCATCCTTTCATCTTTTCATTTTCTAAACCTTTTTAACCACCATACACTGGCCACTATTACTGCAGGATCCAGAGCACCTTAGAGTATGGAAATGAAATGTTGTTGTGGACACAGTAGGACAAACTCCATAACTCTAAATTTGAAGAGGCTCTGACCGAGATATTGTCTGTATCAGTAGCCAGTATTATTTGAGTGTCTCCTCTAAATGTGGTAAGGCTTGTGCAGTAAAATTTAGCGGTTTATATAATGAAAGATGATCTGTGTTAGGTCTAAAGTAGAGTCAAACATAGTCCCATTCCTTGGATCGCATTCACGGGTTATACAGCGTATGCATTTAGGTGATTAAATGCTTCCTATTTTTCTTGCTGTGAGAGACATACTAAGCTTATTTTCTTCCACTTTCATCCATCCATCCATCCATCCTCTTCCGCTTATCTGAGGTTGGGTCGCGGGGGCAGCAGCTTGAGCAGAGATGCCCAGACTTCCCTCTCCCTGGCCACTTGTTCTACCTCTTCCGGGGAAATCCCAAGGAGTTCCCAGGCCAGCCGGGAGACATAGTCCCTCCAGCGTGTCCTGGGTCTTCCCCGGGGCCTCCTCCCAGTTGGACGTGCCCGGAACACCTCGCCCGGGAGGCGTCCAGGAGGCATCCTGATCAGATGCCCGAGCCACCTCATCTGACTCCTCTCGATGCGGAGTAGCAGCGGCTCTAATCTGAGCACCTTCCAGATGACTGAGCTTCTCACCCTATCTTTAAGGGAAAGCCCAGACACCCTGCGGAGGAAACTCATTTCAGCTGCTTATATTTGCGATCTCGTACTTTCGGTCACCACCCATAGCTCATGACCATTGCTGAGAGTAGGAACGAGATCGACTGATAAATTGTGAGCTTTGCCTTGTGGGTCAGCTCCTTTTTCACCACGATAGACCGATGCAGAGCCCACATCACTGTAGATGCCGCACCGATCCGCCTGTCGATCTCACGCTCCATTTTTCCCTCGCTCATGAACAAGACCCCAAGATACTTGAACTCCTCCACTTGGGGCAGGATCTTGCCCCCAACCCTGAGAGGGCACTCCACCCTTTTCCGGCTGAACTCCTCCTTGAACCGCCACCTTATCATGGTGTAGGGGTTTGCGTATCCCAATGATCCTAGGAGCTCTGTTGTCCGGGGCTTTATGCCCCTGGTAGGGTCATCCAAGGCAATCCCTCCTAGGTGAGGGATGAGACAAAGAGCGGTTCAACCAAACCTCCTATAAAGAAAAAAAAACATGGATGACGTTTTCCCTTGCCTGGATGCGGGTCACCGGGGCCCCCCTCTTGAGCCAGGCCTGGAGTTGGGGCTCGATGGTGAGTGCCTGGTGGCTAGGCCTGCACATATTGGGCTCGGCCGGGCACAGCCCGAAGAAGCAATGTGGGTCCCCCTTCTCATGGGCTCATCACCTGTAGGAGGGGCCAAGGAGGTCGGGTGCAGTGTGAGTTGGGTGGTGGCCGAAGGCAAGGACCTTGGCAGTCTGATCCTCGGCTACAGAAACTGGCTCCACTTTCATGAAGTCCAAATTAAACTGAAAGTGTTTGTTATCTGTTTACATACTGTACATTCAGTATTGTAATGTTTGCAGTCGTTTCACTACACTTTGAAGAGCGATCTGTCTTTTTGCCAATTAGTGAACTAACATTAATTGTAGGGTTGTAGTTTTGTAAAACCTGCGTTTGCTACTATGTTACCTGTATTCTTTGACTTGATTATGAAGTTTTTCATTTTTGAATACCAGTATAATGACCAGCTTTATTTTTACTTTCAGATTTATAACTGATATCTGAAGAGTACATGGCAAAATATTTTCATATCTACAAAACTGGAGGGACTTCAGCAGGAGCCCCAGGAGATACATATCTGTAATATTCAATGTGCCATGCCCTTCATTACAGTTCTTGCCCAAATATTAAGAAATGTGCCCTATATCAGACTTATGATAATAAATATATGAATATTTTGAAACCATCACAAGTACAAATAATCCAGGCAAAGACATCAACAATGGGCTTGAGAGAACAAAAAGTGGATTGAGGTGTTGTTTGCAGTTTAAGACTGCATATATATTTAACTAGCAAAATACCCGAGCTTCGCAGCGGAGAAGTAGTGTGTTAAAGTGTGTTGCTGGGGGTGCCAGAATCCATCAAGGAAGAAAAATGAAAAACATTATTTGTACAAAATCTTAATTTATTTATCCATTCCTAAATAATTAAATGGGCAGGTTATTTCGTATCAGTGCAATACCCTGCTTGTTAAAACGGATGACTTCCGCTCTTACGTGCAAGTCTGCGTGGATATTATGAACTGTAATCGTATCTGTTCAAGTTCTATTTAAATTTTAAATAGAAGGAATTTTTATTTAGTCGACAGAAATATCTTTGGTAGGAATGTAAGTTAAATGTAGGCATCATTGCACAAATTTTTCTTCACCATAGAAATGTAAAGAGTATATTCGCCTTACATTCCAACCAAAGATATTTGTGTTGACTAAATAGAACTTGAAAAGATATATTTTTTCGAATGTGATCGCGCAATTCAGATCGAGTTGACGTGCACTACAGTACATCGAGCCTGCGTGCTATTGTGGTTTCGCCTGTGTGCCTCAATAAGTCACCCTCCCCTCGCTCTTACTTTTTTACCGTTCATCTAATGATTACACTGAGTATGGCTTTACCAAAACAATAATTGATGGCGAATAAAGTATCCATTATTCATAAAGCTTCAATTGGTGATCTGTCTTTCTGCGTTAACCGCATATTTTTTCATATGTCTCAAACCAAGGGGATGCGAGGGTAAAATGAATCGGGAAGCGCTGATATATATATACGAGTATATGTGTGTGTATATATATATATATATATATGTATGTATATATATATTGAAATAGTTTTACTGTGAAATAATGCAAAGAGGATGCGACACGTGTTTCGCCCTAATTTTGGGGTCATCAGGCGTACATACTCAGTGCACCCACTGAATCGAACTTGGGACGTCGGCGCTAAAGGCAAAGTCTCTTCCATTGCGCCACGGTGTGTGGTTTGTCTATTTGAGAGTATGTAGATCGGGGTATATATATATATATATATATATATACCCGCGCTTCGCAGCGGAGAAGTAGTGTGTTAAAGAAGTTATGAAAAAGAAAAGGGAACATTTTAAAAATAACGTAACATGATTGTCAATATACAGTAATTGTTTTGTGAGTGTTATGAGTGTTGCTGTTATCAAGGATTTGATTATCATTATTTCTTTCAATCAGGTTCGTATTTGGAGGATGTGTTGTGTTCAAGTTACATTCCATGTTTGTCAATCGTTGTAAAGATAACAGGTTTCATTCATCGATTCATTTCTTACTACATCAATAAACAGCTCGTCTTCCTCTTTATCTGAGACGTGACACAGTGCATGCACGGGTTTTTTTTTACACTGTCTTCCTTTAGCGGGACATTGACTTTTTCCACCGTGTGCTTTGTTTCCACAGTAGCTGCACTTATGAATATGCTTGTATGTATCAGACGCTTCATATTTTTTTTCTGCCTTCTCAATTGTGTAATTTGGTTTTTGTTCAGCACTCTTTGGAACTGTTGCTTTTTGTCTGTGCAGTGCGTCAGTTCACGTGAGCCGCTCGGTGTACATGCATCGAAGGTTCCCAGCTGTGCTGGTGCCATCTCGTGCGATGTCCACGGCTGTATGTAATGTTAGCTATGATTCGGCACTTAAAAGTTTCTCTCACAGTTTCGCTGAGTTTGTGCCAAACACCACCCTGACCATCTCATCTTCCTCTGCATAAAAACACAGTCCTTCACCCGTGAATATTTAGCGGCAGTGTTTCTATTGGATTGCCGCTGACGGACGGCCTTATATGAGCAGGCACTAAATTATGTGGGAGGCGTAACTCCGCCTCCCATGGCCATCGAGCAGAAGTCTATTATAGTATATGGACAAAAAAAAAGGTTCCAGTTATGACCATTATGCGTAGAATGAAACCTGCCCAACTTTTGTAAGTAAGCTATAAGGAATGAGCCTGCCAAATTTCAGCCTTCTACCTACACGGGAAGTTGGAGAATTTGTGATGAGTCAGTGAGTCAGTCAGTCAGTGAGTGAGTCAGTGAGGGCTTTGCCTTTTATTAGTATAGATAAGTATATCATGCCTTTAATTTTAAAAATTTAATAAAAATATCAGGTTTGAAAAGCTTTACTGTTATAAACGATCTTCAAAGGCATATATTTGCCTCATTCTATACGTTTTGATTGTTTCAGGATTAACAGTAACACCTTTCCATTTTGTGTAGTGATGCCATTCTGATTATTTATATAGCACAGCTTTTATTGGGTCTGAAAGCAAAAGTACAGTAAGTCTGTTATTCCCCCTTTTTTTTTTGCAAAATTAATTATAATCTTCCCAGAGTTGTGTAATCTGGTCCAGTTTAGGGAACTGGAGCCCTATCATCATTTAACGTATGGTGGTATTCAGCCCAGTATCAGGTACCAGTCCTTTGTATGGCCTTCTTAAGCACATGATGCAAAATCGGAAATGCCAATTAACTTAAAACATGCATCTTTGTGACCTGGAAGAATAAGCCATAGTCAGAGAGACAAAGGGAGAAGGTGTACAAGTCAGGTTGGGGAGCATGCACTGATACAGCGTGTTACCACACCCAACACATGACAAAATAGCTCAGGATCGTTGTTGCCAACCCCTCAGGCAGACACGTGGTCAGTCCCACTCCCTGGAAATGACCATCTATGTGCCGCTGCCACGTGTTACATGGAAGTTCCCTTGGCCCGTTCCAGCAACTTGGGTCCTCAACAATGAGGATCCTATGATCCACATCAGCCTTGGGGAACCACGCCACATATCCATAGTCTCCCATGGAGAGTATAAAGGAGTTCTGTCTGCTGTTTCAGAGCCGCTTGAAGGTTCTTTGGTGGCTGGAGTGTCAATCCTGCCACCAGCCCCCAAGATTTCCCTGCTAGTTGGAGAACCACCTCAAGGGTCGGATGCAGTTTAACTTCATACCAAGAGTGGTGTACAATCCACCCAAATATGGCCGGGGTTTGATTCAAATGCAAACTGCTGAACCTCTTTGGGCAGTGGCAGCTGAGGACCATGCAACTATACCAGACCAATTTAGTGCCTATATTGGTTTAATATATTTCCACTTTCTTTCTTTCTTTCTTTCTTTCTTTCTTTCTTTCTTTCTTTCTTTCTTTCTTTCTTTCTTTCTTCAGCAATAACCAGCAGGTGCAATGGCATCGAGCCTTTAACTAAATCAATAGAACTTGTCCCCAAAAAAACAAACAGACTAAAATCCCACCAGGAGGGGTTTAAAATGTTTGCATACAGTATGCTGAGTCTGACAAAATAATAATGAGCTTCCCACTCTCTGGTTTAATCCTTTAGTCCTCCCACTCCTGTGAAGTGTAAAAGAAATGTAATGTGTTTAAATAAATGCAATTAAGTGGGTGATCGTCCCTTTCTTTAAACACATTTATACTTAGTTCTAATCAGTCTCGCTGCAATCCCTGAGCACTGGCTTTTCTGTATCACCAAATAATCACCCAAGCAGAGCAGTTCAGTAATGAGAGGGATAACAGTGTTTGTTTTCACCTTTTGTCTGCAGAGTGTGGACCACTGGGACAGTCTGACTGTGGCTCATAGGCACAGACGCACACACAAACACAAGACCCTCAGGGACAGGCATTGGTGCCGACCAACACTTGGTCACTGCTCAGAAGTGTTGCTGTTTCAGTACCAAAGCTTATTTAAATGTTTCTGTAATAATACATCTGCCTGAAACAAACCTGATCCTTCTTTATTTGTATTTTTTTAAATTAGTATTTAATAGAGATGCTATTGCACTAAGGACAGCCCAAACAATAAATACTATCAGACACTATGCTAAAAATATTTTCTTCTGTTTATGTATGGATTAGCTGACACACATTATACCATTTCCATGAAACACTCTGCCATTTTCAGCTTCTCTCTCTCTTTCTTCCACAAGTGGTGCCTGCAAAAATTATTACAGCATTGAATGTTGCGTATAAAGAAAAAAATAAAGCAGACTGCATTTTATGTAGTGTCTATCTTATCATATCATAAAGCTTTTTAAATGACAATGCACATATTTTGTGTAGAATTACTTGCCTTGTGTGCCTTGGAAATTCAGAGACAGTTGATATGTCTCTGAACCCTAGAGATGATAACACAATGAACAATATTCACTGAAAAAGTGGCAGGGCTTTGTTTGTTTCTAATTAACTTTAAAAAGTGTTAAAATTAAACACAGCATGTGCATATATACTCTACATTTCTAGTAAATATAGTATATAGTATACTGTATATAAAATAGTAATACATAATAAAAGGAAAACACATGTAAACCAGTAAAGGATTGGTGTCTTAGATAGGAGAATCCTCCTTTAAAGGCTGGTAGTGTGAGATAATGTAAAAATAAAGCATCAAGACAACACAGGTGCAGTCTTCAACAGTCAGCACTTACTGAGATGTGATCATCAAGTCTTAATGTTCTTGAGTATTATATAGAAGAGACAAGTGGATGAGTGGAGAATCTCCAGTGTCACAATTTACTTTCACTTTCTGTCAGACATGTAATTCCCAAATACTGTTCTCTCCCTTTAAAGAAGTCCCCACAAAGACTATAGAATGATCAAATCAGCTGTTTGACATATGTATCATTAGAAGGAGTCCCAAGGTCAGTCTTGGTTTCCTCTATACCAATGTCAAGTTGGGGAACCTATGGAAAGGGTGGTAATTGACATCCTGGGCCTTTTTCTTAGGTCTGAAAAGAGACATAGTTTGCTTGTTTGGCTGTTGTAATGTATTGTTTTACCAAACACCTAGAGGCTGATCCTATGCCAGGCCAGGAGGTGAAAATAGATGATGTTGCCTTTAGAGCCATTTTTTGTCACCATTTTGCTGTACCAAATAAATTCCATTCTGAGCAATGTTACAACATTGTAAGCAGAGTCTTCAAAATAATATGCTGGCAATGAGGAAACCCCACACCATTCAAGTGAACCCTCAGAGTGATGGGCTTGCACAAGAGTTTAGCTGAACCTTAGCAACTGAGTGACTCTGCCAGTTGTACAGGATCAGACAAACTGGGACTCCCAGTTACCAGTAATCTCCTGCCACTCTCCTGCCCAGTGAATTCCACACTTTATATTCCTCATGATTTAGAATATGGATATCTTCTCGCTGACCCCTTTGCTCTACTTACACTGGAGTATGCATGCCACCATCAGTATGCACATGAATTTGCTCAAAATCACATTGAAACCTCTGGTGTGATGCAAGGTTAGAATTGTGATCTTCATACAGTGGGGACATACATCTAAACAAGAGAATATGTTTGGGTCTTCGGCCCAAAAAAAGAGAAAAGGGACACTGTCTTAAGCTATATAGCCTTTGAGCCGAACCTTGTCTTGTGATTGAAAGAAGGGAGGAGGTTGCATATAGATTACAACTGCTTCCTCTTTGCCATAAGTTTGTGTTCCACAGAGACAGACTGAGTCCATGCATTGGTGTACCCCTTACGTCTGCCGCTTATTTGCAGATTAAAATGGTTTTGTAGTTGACATGGATTGTCCCCCTTGAATTCTGGAAGATCTATTGGCCAAAAATGTCCAGAGCAATAAGATAAGCTTGGCCAACCTGGACTAGAAGATGACTTAGTGCAGTCATGGGGTGAAGAACTCAAGAGAGGGTACACTAACACAGGCTGGCTGCCTTCTGTCCAGTATAAAATGAGGAAAGACATCCAGAATGGCAGTCTGACAGATGTAGGACAAAATAAGTGGCGTAAGAGAGTCAATTCTGTGTACTTTATTATTTTCTGAGTGAATGTTTCAGCTTCAACTATCATTGTTTTTAGTTAATAATAAAAGTTATTCACCATTTCTTTCACAATTTAGTTTTTATAGGTGAAACAATATAATAAAAAGAATTACATCAGACACATCTTTCTTTATGACAATCCACAAAAAACAGTCTTACATGGCACAAAAATGTTGCATACACCAGTTTCCACGCTCACATCGTGATGCATAAAAGCTAATCTTGGCATAAAGCCATGCACATTCTCATGCCAGCTCAATCCATTGTGTATGCAAGTTTTTGGCTTGGTTTTGCAATCTGGTGGCACCCAACATCAAAGCAGTGCCACGGTTCCTGTGTGGTTTCCCTTTCCCTGATGCGGTTTTATCAAATACACTGAAATTAACCACCCATCGTTTATTAGTTTAAGGCATTTGATTGTAATCAACCTGTAACAATATAATAATGCACGGAATGGCCAAATGTTCCAAATACCATAGCTGCTTTACGGCTGTTACTCCCAGTGCACCAATCAGAGTGTTTTAACCCACTGTACTAAGTGTGGAATCACAGCTCTACAGCAGCTGATCGGACAGATGATTATCGGGATACAGCATCTAGCACACGCTGCCTCGGCCATGCGCACAGTCTATTTAAACTGCTCCCGTATGGCAAACGCTTCTGAGCCTTTTCTGTAGGGACCTCGTGGTTTAGAAACAGTTTCATCCCAAGAGCTATAACGCACACAATCAGTCCATCAAGTGCTCCCGTATGAACTGTTTGTACTTATAAGTACAATGACCTCACTGTAAACTTGCAGTACTTGCCACTATATGAACCATTTCACTATCTGCAGTATATGTACATGTATATTGTATATTTTTCATTGTTTTTTTATCATATTATTATTTTATCATTTTAAAGTAAAATGTTTATGGAGGACTTGCATGTTGAATCTCATTGTACCATACAGTAACAATAAAGGAATTCAATTCAATTCAATAGAAGAAACCATGCATTTACATATGATGACGACTGGCTTCTAAATTGATTTAGATTTCCAGGCGCTATCTTCTTGGAGCTCTTGATATTCTTTTTAAGTTCAAGTGTAGTAAAGTATGTATATTACATTATACAGATACATTTTTAACTTCATTTAAATAATGTATACTGATAATAATTAAACATGTGGGCACGGTGGTGCAGTGGTTGCGATGAGTTGGTACTCCATTCAGGGATTATTCCTGCCTTGTGCTGTATGCTTGATGGGGCTTGAGAAAGCCCATTTAAGAAGCATGTAGTGATTCACACACATAGAGTACATGGAAGAACACTTACAATGCGCAGCATTTAATGTACTACTTTAGTTATGACGTGATTTGAGAAACTAGTAAATTAAATGATGAAGTTTATGATGTTCTACTTTAATGACAAAATTAACTATGTGATAAAGCGGACATTTCAAGATTAAAGTTGACATTTGGACATTTTTTCCACTGTGTCCCTATTTTATTTTATTTTCTCTATACCCTAACACGCTTCCATATGACACACAGATAGTGGGCTGCGACTCGCCTTTTTACGGTGACTTTGATATCTGACCACTTCTTATTTATTTCAAGCACTTTGGGACTTTCTGAACTTGAACTTTTGAGTTTCTCTGCCACTCTATGTCACTCGATCAACTTATAGTACGTTTTTCCTAGTCTCCACTTGGTATTCTCTGAAATTCTTCTTTTTTCCCATGTGCTTTTGCCATTGTCTTTTTACAGAACCAGAACTTGAGGGGCTATTTATATTGATTTGCATATTCAAAGAGGCATAATTCTGGGAGGAGTCGGGGTGTGGTGGCAGGCGCGTGCTCATGCATTACATTTTATGCTGACCGGGATTTATGTAGCGGAAGAACATGGAAGTTGGTGTACACACAGATTTATGCATCTGGATTTTTTTTTTTGAGTATTCCCATTTCTGTTTTTGTCCATACGCCATGTTTAAATGTGAATTCTATACACAGCATTATACATGAGGCTACCCAGGAGCTAAGAGCACGGGAAACTTAAGGGGACAGGAGTAACAGAACTGGGTGACACAGCTAACAAAGGTCAGTTCTAGCTATGGCAGCAAATAATACTGTAGGTAGCTGTGTTTTCTCTTATGATTCATGGCCACTGTCTTGCGCCCGAAAGACGAGACTGAGTCCAAGGGGTTCAGGAAAACCAACTTTATTTAATACAAAACAAGAACAGCAGGGGTATTTATTGAAATGGGAGCTACCACTTCAATACATACAGACACAGCAGACAAACAGTGTCAGGTTGGTCCAGTGCCTGCGGATCAGCAGCTGGGATTGGGTCATCCTGGAGGGGAGGAGACAGAAAAGAAAAAGTGGGCCAGGGCAATAGCCGGATTAAAGTACTCAGGGCCCTTGGCTGACGGAAGCGTTATGCTGCGGGACTGCGAACTGCCATTTCCTCGTGGATGGACAGACAACCCTCAACTGATGCATCACCCGTGTTTCAGCAACTGAAGAGGAGGTATCTTAACAGGTCTCACACTCTGTTTTCATGGTGTGACTGGGACCAAGACATCGGGCTAATGGGTAGAAAGTTGCAGTGGTGCCAAAATTGGTTTAATAAAGCATTGAATCCCTTGGTATCTTAAAGGGTCATTAAAATAGACACTGTATACTTGCAAAAGACATGCCTTTTATATTAATTGTCAATAGTATCAGTGTGTGTGAGTTGGTACTGTGATGAACTTTTGCCCGGAGCAGCTGGAATAGTCATGAGACTCCTACAATACTGAAATGGATAATTCAGATCTGAAAAAGTTTTGTTATATCATGTGTAGATTGTGAGACAATCACAAATACTAATTTATGAATTTTACAGAAATTTGAATTAATTTAAACTTTATCCTAAATTATACACTATGACAAATGGGTAGAAAGTAAGTCCAATTAAGATTTTTATTACTGAAAATGACAAATGAACTTCCCTGTCCATAATGGTTTCTAGCTTTGTACCCACTGCTGCTAGAATAGAAGATTCAATAATGTATAGACACAATTTTATGTTAGCAGTGTAATGTAAATTCAAGTGCCTATCTGGTAAATGTATGCTTTAAATGAATGTATGAAACTATGTTGTACAGATAAGGAATTTAGGAAACTTCAGAACTCAGCTTAATGTTATTTTGGAAAAATCAAGTCTCTAGTATTGGCAATTGGCATCTAAGACACCTGTTCTCATTAAAAATTTCTAATATTCAAAAGCGGATCTGAATGGCCAGTTCTCTTATAAAGTTTTATGCTGTTAAATACGATAGTTATGTTCATAAGGTCTTGATTATGGCAGTAATCTTAACCATCTAAAATTACTGAAGTCTTGTCTGGCTTCTCCTCAGTGAAACACAGTCTTGGAGGTCTGCAACACATAAATATCATAAATGTCATAGATACAATGTGTGAGATTGTTTACCAATTGTTTTGTGGGGTATGGCACAGGACCTGGAACTTTTTGGGGGTGGTGATGGGCACTGTTTGTGGTTGTTCTTTTGAATAGTTACACAGTTTACATCATTAATTTTTTCAATATTAATACAATTTGCTACCAAAAACACTGGGCTGGATGAAGCAATCTTATCTAGCTTGAAAGACAAAGGGAAAAATAGAGTGAACGAACCACAGAGAAAACCACACTCTCTTCCATTACATGGGTGTTGTTTAGTCACCCGCATTTCTCTTTATTGAAACAGATGTGCTTCAAAGGGAGAGTCCCACATGAGTGAGACTGTTACTGAGACAATTTTACTGAACTAACATGCAATTGTATATAAAAGGGGAAAGTCAGCAAGTGTTTCCAGACAACAAACATATTCAGCAAAAATGATAGAAATTTAAAAAATATGTGTAAGTTCAACCACTTTTTTAACCTATTTATCCTAGGCAGGGTCGTGGGGCAGCTATAGCCTATTCCAACAATCATCAAGCACAAGGCAAGAAGAACACATGGACAGGGCACTTGTCCATAATTTGGTGAACACCCTTACACACATTAGGGAGCGCCCAAAGCATGAACCGTGGTCTCCTTACTACCACCATACCACTCTGCCACACTATATGTAATATGCTCAGTAATAAAATATGAAGCTAGTAGTGTTGCTGCCTCTCAGCACTTTGGCCCGAATTTATTACCTGATTTGTATTTGGAGTTTGAAGGCATGTTTTCATAAGAGCATCTTTAACTTTTGCTCTTCTTGTGAAGTGGACAATTGTCCTCTAATGGCTGAAGCTGATATTACACACTTAAGAAGTTCTGTTTGTTCTGACCTGCCTGAACATTTAATTTTCCCAGTCCTCCAGGTTCACTTACTCAACTGTATTAAAGCTTCCTTATCTTTTTGTGGTGAGATGTTGCCCTCTCGATAACAAACCCCTAGCCCTTTTACTAGACAGCCTTCTTCGTTATGATCAATGACCCCGCCAAAGCCAGACTGCTCTTCATGTGAGCTATTGAGCAACCTACTTCATTCAAATAATTAAACATTCAGTTTGTTTTATTTACAAGGATTTTTTTTTCTAAAAAGCAAATTCTAAATTAACATGCAGGAAGCTTGATTTAACAAGCAGAATAAATAAATAGTGACAGTGACTGTTCCAGAGGGTTCTTAGTATTTTAAAGGAAAGGAGCATAGTTTTACTAAATGACTGGTGTAAGCCCATAAGCACATTTCTTGGCCCCTATTACAAAGTATGACAATATGAAAAAGATATAATAAAATCATCTTAGCGTTAAAGGTGAACACCGTTTAATAAAAGATAAAGTAGGAATGGGTCCATTTGTTTTTAAACATCTTCAGCGTTTTTACCGTTACACTCCTTTTTTTCCCAATGAGTAATGTAAACAAAAAAAGCGTTCTCCTGTGCTCTGCCCTAAATCTCCACTTTCTGTTTCTTTGTTCATAACCAATGGGCCTGTTTTCTGCATTACTATTAACATGCTACTTCGGTTGCATTTTATTATGTCTCCACAGAATTTTGTGTTAAATCACTTCTCACCCTTACTTCATAACATAAACCTTGGACTCAAGAACTGAGCTGTCTTGTTCTGTTAAAATCTTATTCTAAGGATAAAACACCCACTAAAGAAATGAAAGACTCTGAAAGCCATCTCTGTTGTAACAACAGTATCCTGCAGACATTTTCTCAAATATGCTTTAAAGACCCAGGGTGTGATGTAGTGAGAGCACAGCTTTATTAATGGTGTGCTGTGGAAAGTGGAATGAAAAGTAAGGTAGTGGGAGGTCAGTGTCAGCACACAAAGTCTTGTCCAGCAAAGTCTTTTGAAGTTTCTGATGAGTTTTTCAATACAATGTGGATCTGTAGTCAGGTTGTCTGTGTCCGTCCAAGAGATGAACACAATCCTCATATCTGGCCATAAAACTCTTGCCTCTCTTTAAACCATGTTGTGATGTGTTAAATTGTAGTGTCACTGTGAGAGGGACTATAAAGTCACAGTGCTTATGGGCAACTTCAGAACACAGCAAGAGAGAAAAGAATGGGAAGTTAAACTCATGCTAAAATTGTCTGTAGACCCACATTGTATTGAAAAACTGATCAGAAACTTCAAAAGACTTTGTTAGACAGTTATCTTATCCAAAGATCTTGACCATACATTGTTCTCCTCTCGTGCTTAATGAATCTTAGCCTGAAGAGGTTTATTAAATTTTATACTTAAGATTTCTCACTTAAAGGTTTTCCAATTCTGTATCTATCCTGATGTCTATATAAACATGCAGATTCTTTATTACATCTTGCCTGAAGAAGGGACCTGAGTTGCCTCGAAAGCTTGCATATTGTAATGTTTTTAGTTAGCCAATAAAAGGTGTCATTTTGCCTAGTTAGCCAATAAAAAGTGACATTTTGCTTGACTTCTCTCTAAAAGCTTTGCAAATTTATTAAAATTCAACAACTGAAATCTCTTATTCATAAAGGTATTCAAACCCTTAATTTTGTACTTTTTAGAAGCTCTTTTGGCAGCAATTACAGCTCTGGGTTTTCTTGGACATGTCTCTACATGCTTTGCACACCTGGATTTGGCATTTTATCCCATTATTCCAGGCAGATCATCTTAGATGTTCTTAGGTGGTAGTTGGAAGAATCTGTAAATGACCATCTTCAGATCTCTCCACAGATGTTCTATGGGGTTTAAGTGTGGACTCAAGAACAGTCAGAGACGTGTCTCAAAGCCACTTCAGCATTGTCCTGGCTGTATGCTTCTGTCCCTGCTGCTAAGAAGCACCGCCACAGCACCATGCTGCCAACACCATGCTTCACTGTAGTAATGGTATCAGGCAGGTGATGACCAGCACCTGGGGCCTCATGTGTAAACAGTGTGTACGCAGAAGAATGTCGTATACTCTCGTTTCCATGCTCAGATCGTGATGTATAAAACCTAAACTTGGCAAAAAGCCACGCACATTTTCACGCTAACTAAAACCCTGACGTACACAATTTCTCCGCTCGGTTTTGCAAACTGGCGGCACCAAGCCTAAAAGCAGTGCTACTGTTCCAGTGTGGTTTCCCTTTCTTTTTTAGATCCACATCCCTGATTAGTTTAATGCATCTGATTGTAATTAACCTGTAACAATATAATGATCCACAGAATGGTCAAACTATTCCAAATACCATAGCTGCTTTAGCGTTGTTACTCTCACTGCACCTTCTTCTTCTTCTTTCAGCTGCTTCCGTTAGGGGTTGCCACAGCGGATCATCTTTTTCCATATTACTCTCACTGCGCCACTTGGAGTATTAATATCACTGTATCTGAGTGGGGAATCACAGACCTACAGCAGATGGTTGAAAAGAAAATTATCTGTATACAGCATCAAGCACATGCTGCCTCTGCCATGTTGTCTATTGAACTGCTCTCCAAACGACAAACGCTTCAGAACCTTACCTGTACGGACCTCGAAGTTCAGAAACAGTTTCATCCCAAGAACTACAAACACACTCAATCAGTCCATCAATTGCTCCTTGTAGAACTGTTTGTACTTATAAGTACAATTACCTCACTGTAAACTTGTGATACAGTTATAATATTGCACAACCTGAGCCACTTTATAAAGAGCGTATTTACATATGATGATTATATCATTTTTAAGATGAATTGCAGCAAAATATGTTTATTATATTATACAAATAAAACTTTAACCTAATTTAAATAATCTATATTGTTAATGAATAAACATTGAGGGGCACTAGCAAGGAGCTGGCGCTCCATTCACAGATTGTTCCTGCGTCGCGCTGTTTGCTTGCTGGGACTGGCACGACACTGGATGGATAGAATAATTTAACATGTACTATGAAGATATTTCAATGTTCCTTAAAAGTTTTGAAGAATCGGCGTTCTAAGCTTACAGATGGCTTAACGTCTAACTCCTATCATCATGAAAATTATATCAAGTATGCATCTCAGTATTTTAATTATTCAGAGAGCTGTAATATCACAAATGTAATGGATTCTGTGTCCAGTTGGAGAAAGAGAAAGCCAGTTTAAGAAGCACGTAGTGATTCACACACACATAGAGCACATAGAAGATCAAATACAAAACAAAGCATTTAACGTGCTACTTTAGTTACGATGGGATGAGAAACTAGTAAATGAAATGATTTTAAGATGAAGTTAATGATGTTCTACATTAATAACAAAATAAACTATATGATTAAAGTGGACATTTCGAGATTAAAGTTGACATTTCGTGCTTTTATCCCATTGTGCCTATTTTGTTTTCTCTGTACCCTAATAAGCTTTCATATGACACTGAGATGATGGGCTACGACTCGCCTTTTCACGGCGACTTTGATATCTGACAATTTTTTTTTATTTTGGGCACTGTGCGACTTTGTGAACTTCAGCTTTCAAGTTTCTCCAACACTCTATGTCACTCGATCAACTTCCTTTTGTTGTTTATACTACTCTTTAAACCAACAAATAGTACGTTTTTCCTTGCCTCCAGTTGGTATTCGCTGAAATTCTTCTATTTCGCCCCCATGCTTTTGCCATTGACTTTTCACAGAATGCTGAGCTTAAGGGCTATTTATATTGATTTGCATATTCAAAGAGGCATAATTCTGGGAGGAGTTTGGGGAGTGGCAGCAGGCACATGTATGTGCGTTACTTTTCACACTGACCGGGATTTATGGAGCGAAAGAACGTGGTAGTTGACGAACACATAGATTTATGCATCTGGATTTTTTTGTGCGTACAAACATTTCTGCTGTTGTCCTTACGCCATGTTTTAGTGTGAATTCTATGCACGGCATTATACATGAGGCCCCTGGTCTTTACCAGGAATAGTGCTTGGAGTTCTGCCCAAAGAGTTTTAAGCTTTTATCTCATCAGACCAGAGAATATTTTTCCTTAGGCTCTCAGAGTCCTAATGCACACAGGTGGGAGTTAACCACTCAACCATAAATGCCTGATTGATGGAGTGCTGATGACATGGCGGTCCCTCTGATAAGTTCTTCCACCTTAGAAGAGGATGGCTGATGCTCTGTTGAAATGACCATTGGGTTTTTAATCACCTCCCAGACTAAGGCCCAACTTGCCCAGCTACTCTGTTTGACTGGATGGCCAACTCTAGCAAGAGTCCAGATTATTCAAAAAGACTATTCCAAATATTGAGGCCACTGCACTCTTTGGAGCATTCAAAGCTGTACAAATGGTTTTACATCTTTGCCCTGATCTATGCTTCACCACAGTTTGGTCATGGGGTCTACAGAGAGTTAGTTTCAGGTAGGTATCCAGGTAGTTTAGTACAATTTGATACATCCTCTGCAGCAGCTCTAAGATGCATATGCTAAGCTAAAATAATGAGTCTATAGCACCAACTTAAATGCTGATAATACTGGTAGGTAGATAGTACAAGAGTCTGGGTGCTGTACAGCGAAGAGCTATGCTCTTAAAGTCATCATGATCAGTGCACCCTATATCCCTTATGGATCATTGCAGCCTATATTGAGAGGATATTCCTTGCCAATGGTGGACCTACATTTTTGGGGCCCCGAAGCTTGAATTGTTATGTGGGCCCCTTCGCAACCAGCAACAAGGTCTGGATAACCACTCATAAAAACAATAGGCTTAGGCTAATTTAACAGTATTTCACCTTTATTATCTACCTTACTTTTATAAATATATTTATTTTTACCTGGGGATAATTCAAATATGGGTCCTCCCTGTGTGGAGTTTGCATGTTCTCCCCGTGTCTGCGTGGGTTTCCTCCGGATACTCCAGTTTCCTCCCACAGTCCAAAGACATGCAGGTTAGGTGCATTGGTGATCCTAAATTGTTCCTAGTGTGTGGTTTTGTGTGTGTGTGTGTGTGTGTGTGCCCTGACCGGGGTTTGTTTCCTGCCTTGCGCCCTGTGTTGGCTGGGATTGGCTCCAGCAGACCCCCGTGACCCTGTAGTTAGGATATAGCGGGTTGGATATTGAATGGATGGATGGATGTTATTTTGTGTTAAATCACACAATATTATTAATATTATTATTTTTAAAAACCCCTTTACATATTAGATACCCAAAATTTTTAAGCATTGCGGACTAAAGTCATATCTATGGCCCCTCAGGGGTAGTTACATAGAAATTACTTGACCTAAATATTCATTTCATATCCTTGTGTACCATTCCAAATCCATTCCTCCAAGTCAGCTTCATTTTTTTTGTTCTTTTTTTCTCATCTTTCGAATCAATCTATTGTCACCCACTTTGCACACCTGCCCAAAAAACTCCAGTTTCGTTACCTTGATCTTATCAACAACTGTTGTTCTACAGTGGTGTGAAAAACTATTTGCCCCTTCCTGATTTCTTATTCTTTTGCATGTTTGTCACACAAAATGTTTCTGATCATCAAACACATTTAACCATTAGTCAAATATAACACAAGTAAACACAAAATGCAGTTTTTAAATGATGGTTTTTATTATTTAGGGACAAAAAAAATCAAACCTACATGGCCCTGTGTGAAAAAGTAATTGCCCCTTGTTAAAAATAACCTAACTGTGGTGTATCACACCTGAGTTCAATTTCCGTAGCCACCCCCAGGCCTGATTACTGCCACACCTGTTTCAATCAAGAAATCACTTAAATAGGAGCTGCCTGACACAGAGAAGTAGACCAAAAGCACCTCAAAAGCTAGACATCATGCCAAGATCCAAAGAAATTCAGGAACAAATGAGAACAGAAGTAATTGAGATCTATCAGTCTGGTAAAGGTTATAAAGCCATTTCTAAAGCTTTGGGACTCCAGCGAACCACAGTGAGAGCCATTATCCACAAATGGCAAAAACATGGAACAGTGGTGAACCTTCCCAGGAGTGGCCGGCCGACCAAAATTACCCCAAGAGCAGAGAGCGACTCATCCGAGAGGTCACAAAGACCCCAGGACAACGTCTAAAGAACTGCAGGCCTCACTTGCCTCAATTAAGGTCAGTGTTCACGACTCCACCATAAGAAAGAGACTGGGCAAAACGGCCTGCATGGCAGATTTCCAAGACGCAAACCACTGTTAAGCAAAAAGAACATTAGGGCTCGTCTCAATTTTGCTAAGAAACATCTCAATGATTGCCAAGACTTTTGGGAAAATACCTTGTGGACTGATGAGACAAAAGTTGAACTTTTGGAAGGCAAATGTCCCATTACATCTGGCGTAAAAGGAACACAGCATTTCAGAAAAAGAACATCATACCAACAGTAAAATATGGTGGTGGTAGTGTGATGGTCTGGGGTTGTTTTGCTGCTTCAGGACCTGGAAGGCTTGCTGTGATAGATGGAACCATGAATTCTACTGTCTACCAAAAAATCCTGAAGGAGAATGTCCGGCCATCTGTTCGTCAACTCAAGCTGAAGCGATCTTGGGTGCTGCAACAGGACAATGACCCAAAACACACCAGCAAATCCACCTCTGAATGGCTGAAGAAAAACAAAATGAAGACTTTGGAGTGGCCTAGTCAAAGTCCTGACCTGAATCCAATTGAGATGCTATGGCATGACCTTAAAAAGGCGGTTCATGCTAGAAAACCCTCAAATAAAGCTGAATTACAACAATTCTGCAAAGATGAGTGGGCCAAAATTCCTCCAGAGCGCTGTAAAAGACTCATTGCAAGTTATCGCAAACGCTTGATTGCAGTTATTGCTGCTAAGGGTGGCCCAACCAGTTATTAGGTTCAGGGGCAATTACTTTTTCACACAGGGCCATGTAGGTTTGGATTTTTTCTCCCTAAATAATAAAACCATCATTTAAAAACTGCATTTTGTGTTTACTTGTGTTATATTTGACTAATGGTTAAATGTGTCTGATGATCAGAAACATTTTGTGTGACAAACATGCAAAAGAATAAGAAATCAGGAAGGGGGCAAATAGTTTTTCACACCACTGTATTTAAATCTTATTATATCTTCTTCTACATAAGTTCTATGTATTTATCTACAGAATATAAAGAAAACCTGCACCTTGAGATTGCAATGTATGAATTCAGGTATTGCCCCTTAGAAGCTGGGTAATGTAAGAGGGAGATAAATCAATTACAACTTTATATGAAAGCTGAAGGATTTTAAAATTGGCAGTAAACCTAATTGGAATACACATTAGAAACGGAAGAATGGGTGTTATATTGCCATTCTCATACAAATCTCGTTGTTGTGTTTTAAATTAACTACTGTATATGTTGTGCTGCCACAATTGACAGACTAATTATAATGTGTAGACCAAGAGGTGAAATGTAAGTTAGAGCCCATGCCAATTTCCAAAATCATCATACCTTTTATCGAAATTCAAAAAAGTAAAAACAAAACCATGTAGCAAAGATCTTTAACTAGAGGATCTGAAACAACAGAAAGCATACTACCTCATATAGAAATGTGATGATTTTTCCGCAAATTCAAATAGTGATGGATCCGCAGTCCAGGTATTTGAAGTATCGCACCAATGATGTCATAATGTGCGATTTCCAGCATAAGATGGCTAGCAACTTGATCTCACATCCAGGTAATGGCAATTCAAGATGGTTATGTCCACGGAAAAAAAAAGTAAAACATACTTGGCTACATAGATCAAAACACACAAAACTGGAAGAAAAGATTTTAAAAAATAGCAAATTAAAGAAAGTAAAACTTTTTAATGCAGGTACTGTATATCATAATGCTAAATGTAGTAAATGAAAGATTCAAGCAGCCTGACCATAAAGCATTACAATAATCCCAATAATGCTGGTGACAAATAAATGAACTAGCTTTTCAAGATTTTGCAGCTCAAGAAACCTTATTTTGGATTTCTAGGCTGGACAAAGCAGGTTTTAGAAAGCGCAGACATGTAATGATTGAATATTAAATGTAAATTTCAGAAGAATTCAGCTAAACTAAAATTGAAGTCTTTTTGAATTTAACTTATTCAGTGTTAATTACCTTACTATTCACCAAAATAGCACCCACTTAAAGAAATTCTGTTTTTTTCTGAATTTAAATACAATTATCAGATATCTACTATTTTACAAAAATGAAGATATAATTGAAGAAGTAATGAATGGTTTACATTTTCTTCATGATCTGCTTTTCCTGTGTCTTTTTTCACATATAGACCCTCACAATGACAATGATTTATTTGTCATTAAAATTCAGGATATGGGTGGCAGGTGGATGGAAAAATGGTTAGTGCTGCTGTGTCAGAGATCTTGGATTCACATCCTGTGCCCACTCATTGTCTGTGTGTAGTTTACAGATCTTTAGGTACTTTGGTTTTCCATCCACATCCTGATAATATGAATTTTTCTGTTAATTGGCAAATGTAAAAAGTGTGCATTGGTGGGCTCTGAGATGAGCCATATCTAGGTTTGTTTCCTGCCTTGTGCCTGATGCTACCAGGCCCCTTCTGATTCTGAATTGAATTAAGTGTGTTTGATTCTGTTATGTTTTTCAGGATATTATTCACATATTTAAAGCCTATCTGGAAAAAATATTACCACACACTGCTGACATGTGATCCCAGGCCTAGCTTTCATTGATGCCTCACACAGAGGTCCCATTGTTCCTTCTGTTGCTTTCTTTCGTTTGGACATCCTGCCAAGATTATTACATAATAAAGATTAAGCTTCCTCAAGCATTGTTTTTTTTTTTTTTTTTCTGAAGGCTCCAACTCCTTTGACAGAAAAAGGACACTGCAAGGTGCAGATCTGTACGTCCCAGATGGACTCTTTCACGGTGCTCTTTTGTAGCCTCAGAAATGTTACACGTTGTATTTGAGAGAGTAGCCTCTTTTTGAATTCAGTCTCAATTAAGTCGCTTTCCTCCCTTGTGACTCGCCAGCACTCCCAAGAATTCTCAACAAAACAAAAGTGACCTTTCGTTCAACCTCTTTTTAAATCCTTGTAAAAACACACAATTGCTGTTTTTATACATCCTGTACCTTCACTCAGTACACCAGAATCATCTCATTCCATACTCCATTTGACTGTGGAAGGCTGCATTTTATAGTAAAAAGGAGACTTTTCACTTTATGGGATTAATAAATATATATTATTGTATTTCTTCTGGAAGGGGCAATATATTCTACACAGTAATGGCTATAAAATAGGCAGAGACTGGCTTTTATCATGGCCTTATAATTCTCTATACATAATAAGGATGAGCAGTTTTTACAAACAGAGATATGTTTACTTTTTTAAAACCAGATTGCTTTGGGGGTTGAATTTTTTTGTGTTAGGGTCTGTCTTTGTTCCTGATTTCCTTTTCAAGTTTTTGATATTTTTTTTCTAGCTTCAATCAATCAATCAACATTTATTTATATAGCAAATATTCATACAAAAAAATGTAGCTCAAAGTGCTTTACAAAATTAATAGAAAAATAGAAGACACAATATAAGATAAACATAAGTCAACATTAATTAACATAGAATAAGTAAGGTCCGATGGCCAGGGTGGACAGAAAAAACAAAAAAAAACTCCAAAGGCTGGAGGAAAAAAAATAAAATCTGTAGGGATTCTAGACCACGAGACCGCCCAGTCCCCTCTGGGCAATCTACCTAACATAAATCAAACAGTCCTCTTTGTATTTAGGGTTTTCATGGAAGGACCTGATGATGATGGTCACGTAGACTTCTGGCTTTCAGTCCATCAATGTTGGTACATCATGATGCTTTGAGTAGGTGGGTGGCGCAGGCCGCCACCACAAAGAAACCGGAAAAAGAAACAGAAGAGAGAGTAGGGGTCAGTACGGATTTTAGAGCCATTGTGAATAATTATTATGAAGAATTGAACATACAGAGTATCAGGATTAAGTTAAAGTGAAGTTATAGAAAGGCCATGTTAAAGTAATGTGTTTTCAGCAGTGTTTTAAAGTGCTCTACTGTATTAGCCTGGCGAATTCCTATTGGCAGGCTATTCCAGATTTTAGGTGCATAACAGCAGAAGGCCGCCTCACCACTTCTTTTAAGTTTAGCTTTTGGAATTATAAGGAGACACTCATTTGAAGTTCTAAGGTTACGATTTGGAATATAATGTGTCAGCTTGACTATATAGTCATTTGTTGTATAAGTTCGATTTCATTCAATGCAATCTTCTTTTCTTGAAATAAAATTAATAAACAAACAAACAAAAAAAAAACACATTGCATGATACTGTTCTGTATTTGATGACAGAAGATATTGTTATGTTGTGAGATGACAAACAAACTCTTAACAGTTAGAAAATCCCAAGGATAACACAGCTATTAAACAGTGCAGATATGCCTATTGTGGGGAAGAATGGGGCCTTTGATGTGCCAGGACATCCCTGTGATGAAAGGACTGGGCATATTCAGAGCAATATCTCCCCCAGAACACAAGAGGGCAACCCTGCTGGGCCATGGCCACCGCCAGGGGGTGCCTGGACAGTTTCAGAGCACTGGATTGCAGCACTTCCATCTTGGAGTACTTTTGGGTGCCCTATAAAAGGGGCTGTCTCACTCCATTCGAGGAGCCTGAATTGGGAGGAAGTGGAGTGGAGTGAAGCTCGGGAAGGGGGAGTGGAGGCAGAAGGACTGGCTGTAGAAAGAGAAGGGACTGTGTTGTGCTCTGTGCTTTTCCTTGTGTGTTTTGGAGTCTACAACTGTAAATAAACCATGTGCTGTGTGACAATTTGTGTCCTGCCTGTCTTTGTCGGGGTTAGGGTGGCTGTACATGCCCCTGGGCTTCACACTATATAGGATTAGAGAAGAGTTTGCAACAGCGCATATATGATGTATACAGTAAGTTGACACAGAAAGCAGGCAGTGTGGCCTATTGGTCAACACATCAGACACATGGGCACAAAGTCAGAGGTGCAGTCTCCAGCACTGACCAAGTATATTAAGGATCTAGTGCTTACTTTGAAGAAATATCAAACAATGTGCCACAAACAAGCCATCTGTCTGCCTCAGATAATTGGTGCATGGCTTTCTATTAACTTCCTATAACTAAACTCTAACAAAACAAACTTATAGGGATCCCAGTTCTAACTTGTCATCTGATTTTTAAGTCTTTCGTGCTGCAGCCCAAAGAGTGCATCTCAAGACTGTCTTAAGAGTCACCATGCAGATGTTCAAGACTTAAGAACATTAGAACCAGAGAAGTTAGTTAATACCTAAGTTTATCTAAAATACCATCCCAATATTTTTTTTCTATTCCCTGCATGCCTTTTTACTGTCAACTAATCACATAACTGAAGTTCAAACTGTCTCCTGCTTTGATATGGAAACAGTCTTGCATTACTACCACTCTCTTTTAAATGGTTGTCTTTCTTGAGACATTTTAACTGATTTAAAATTCTACACAGTCCTGATACAACATAACAATCATATCTGATGCTGATGAATTTGCTACAGTTCTCCAGCACACCAGAATGCTTTGAAATATTGCTTCTCTCATTTTCACCTGACAAACTAATTTCCTCCCATTGTTTTAAAGTTTCATTTTGCAACACTTAGTGAAGGCACATTTAGCTTCAATTCTCTTCTTGGATCTGTGGGTGAGGTTCTGCCAGAGATAAAAATTCAAATCATGACTGAACATACATAAGAACACAAGAAATTAAAGAAAAAAATGAGAGGAGACCATTCAGTCATTCAAGCCCGTTTGTTTAGCTAATAGCTAAGTTGTCCCAGTATCTCATCCAGGTTCATCTTAAAGGTTGGCAAGGTTTCTGCTTCAACTCTGTGTCTCAGTGGTTTGTTCAAGTTTCCCCTGACTCTTTCCTGGCTTCAGTTTTAAATACACTTCCCCTTAATTTTCACTGATGTCCTTGAGTATGTGATTTGCCCTTAAGCTGGATCTACTTTGTCAAGGCCTTTGAGAATTTTAAATACCTGGTTTAGGTCCCTACACAGTCTCTTCTGCTCGAGATTAAGCAGGTTTAATTCTCTGCATCTGTCAGAGTGGCACATGTCCTTAAGTCCTGGGATACACTTGGTTGCTCTGTTTTGCACAGCTTCAAGTGCTGCTATGTCTTTGTTGTACCATTGTGACCAGAACTGCACACAATTCTTCAAATTCAGTCTTACCAGGGCATTAGATATTTTGAGAGTAACATCCCTTGACTTAAATTTAACAGTTTTTATGAATTAACCTAGCATCTCATTTCTCACCTCTGTACATTGTTTAGTTGGCGAAAATGTTGTATCAACACACAGTATACCCCTATCTTGTAATTATAATTGATGTTCCTTTTGCCTTTGTAGCACTTTGTACTTTTCTACATTAAAATGCACTTTCCAAGTGTTCACCCAATTCTGAAGATTCTTCAGGTGTTTTTGAATTCTTTTTGCTGTCTCCTCAGTGTCTGCCATCCCTCCAATTTTAGCGTCATCTGTGAAATCGACAAGTTTACTAACTATACCAGAATCAGTGCCATTAATATATATCAGAAAAAGTTACGTTCCAAGGACAGTTCACTGAAGGGTTCCATGTGTAGCATTCTCCCTTTTTCTGTACTCTTTGTCTCCTGCCAGTTAGCCAACTAGAGATCCCATTTTGTAGGTTACCACTGATGCAAGTTTCCTGTTTCAGAATAAGACTGAAATCCCATTGACTCTCTCTTGTTACACCTTTGTGTGTGTTTATATTTTTGTACACTCTTCCCAAGTCAAATCCTCTGTGCTCTATCATGCATTCAACCCTGTCTTTTAGTTGTGTTCTGGTGTTTTTTTGTCAGGGAATCAGCAGAAGTGTGAAGTAAATAAATAAGTAAGTCAGCTTTATTTGTCATCTCAACCACATACAGAGTACAACGAAAGACATAATGTGTCTAGGAGAGCACAGCAACATAAACTAACTAAAAAGAACAAGAGAAAATTCAAAATATTGCACAACTATAATAAACCTCAGAAATGCCTATATAGGTTCTGAGGAGAGTGCATATATAATTTGAACATTATGTTTGTTTAACACAAGATGAACATTTAGGTAGCTATGTGTGTAAAAGTACTGGAAAAAGGTTAGTGTAATTAAAGCACACTGGGTGCATGTACAATATGTGTATGAGGTCCCATTGATGAACCATACGAGCTTCCATTGGCTAGTCATCATGGCTGTGTGGGTTGTGGAGGCAGTATGGAATTAAGGAGTCTCGCAGCCTATGGACAGAAACTATTACACAGTATAGGACAGTGGGCATAAATAGTGCAGTATCATCTTGCCTGGCAGTAGGAGGACAAACAGTCCATGACAGTGATGACTGGGGTCAGTCAATGATGCTGGAGGCCTTCTGTACACAGCATTTTTGGTAAATGTCTTGAAGACCAGGGAAAGGCACCCCAATGATTATCTCTGCTGTTACCAATATCCATTGTAAGGGAATGGTATATATAATTAATAATCATATTAATGTTAAACCTGCCTGATCTAGATTAAAGTCATTTGGGATCAAAGCTTATCCCAGCAGCACTAAGAGATAGATAGGAATCAGGTATGCACAGGGTGCCGGGCCATCACAGGTCCCACTGACACAAACAACCACAATCATACCTTCAAAGCGGCCCACCTGGAATTGTCAGTCAATCTGTACACCTTTGGGGATGTGGAGGAACCCAGAAGAAAACCTTCAAGCTATGATAATATATAAAGTAAAATGTAATTATTTGTTAAATTAATTGTTTAATTAAGAAAAAAAAGTTACACAGACAAGGGTAATTCTAAATTCATTTAAAAACAAGAAGACTGATTAAGCAAGCATTTAAATCAAATGCCTCAGGCATATAAAATAGTGAGAAGAAAAATCAGTAGAAGTATGTCAAATAAGGAATACTGGCCCTGGTGAGTAATAACATTTGTGGTTTTACACACATTAGAAATCCAACAAGCTGCCATTAACCAAAGTCCATTAACTTAACGTGGTTGAGCTTCTGGTTTTAAAGACTACAAGTATTAGTTAGCATAACAAAAGGCTTATGCCCCAATGTCTTTTTTTGTTATTCTCAACAATGGTTCATTCTTTATTATAGACGCCCCATTAATTTTGACTCTATAGCTTCAGTTATCATCCCCAGAGCAAAAACAAATGGGTAACCTACTTATTGTATCCAAAGGAGTCAATCCTAGTCCCTGTCCTGTACCCCATATACTGAAATGACATGTGTCTTCTCCAGGACCATGTAGTTTTCATCTTTACAATAATTACACTGTTTTATTAATTCATTTGCTGCATAAACAAGCCTGGCTACTAACTTCTCCTTAGATTGAAACTCGTACTAAATGTAAGCAAAACAAAATTTAAGATGTTCACTAAAAAAAGATCAACTGTTCATTCTAACTTGATGATCCCTATTCTTTGTGGAACCTTTATTGAAGTTATATTGAGAATATAAATACCCAGCCATTTGGCTCGATGATAAAGTGTCTTCTAAAAATCATTTAACAGCACTGATTGAGAAATTAAGGGTAAGGTTTAGCACTTTATACTGCCTAAATACGGTTAGGATTAGAGTTAGGGGTTTGATGAATGGGACCAGAAGATGAGCCGTAACCATATTTCCACCAAGTTCATGACCATAAGTCAATCCTGCCTTTTCACCAAGGCCAATAGGTAAAATCCTATGATTAACTCAAAATTTCAAAGCACAAAGTTAGTATTAAAATACAAACCTAAGAAAACATATTATTCTCACACCAAAGTTTTTTATCCAATCCAACACTACGGTGATGTCACATGTCACACATTTCTGGCTACATCTGCACAGTAACACTGCAGTATCCATACAAAAATATATTAGAAAATGACATCATTCAATGTAGGACATGATGGCATTGGAATTAGACACATATAATTTTAACATGAGGAAAACACTCTAATAAAATAATTGAATTCTTCACCTACCACGTTAAGTGAATGCAAAGTTCTGGTGAGTTAGAGTATTGGACACGATAATTCTTTCTTTCCTTAATTATGGCGATATGCTTGTGATTTAATTCTAAAACTTTAAATGTAGTCGGCCATTTAAAGTTTACAATAGGTGACTCTTATGGCACACACCACTCCTAAAATATAATACCAAAATATAGCTTGGACTTCTCTAATTGCAAAGCAAGAAGAGAACAGCATTTGTTCTTACTTATTTCCAAAGCTCACCTAAATAAGTTATCATATCATCTTACTTCTCTTACAAGGATCTGGAATTTAGCAAACTCACGTTCAAGGTAGGGTTTTATTATACTTCCCAAGAGTACATATAGTATATTTTGGTTGTATGATGTGTATGTTCACCCTGTGGTGGATTGAAACTCTTTCCAGGTTTTGTTCCTGCCTTATGACCAATGATTTCTGGGATTGGCACCAGCTGCCCCATAACCCTGCCCTGGCCAAGTTGATGGATGGTGTTTAGATATTTGCTTCTTTATCCTGGAATGCAAAAGAAGATTCAGTGAAACACTCTGCTGATTCTGTGTTGTTTTGGAGAACCGAATAACCTCACTAGTTTAAAGTGTAAATGTTTGAGCTAATTTCAATGTGTGCTTCTTTATTTGTTTGATGTTGTCAGTTTTGATTTGAACACTTACTGTGGTTTATTATTTTGGTTTGCGAAAGTGGACACAAGTGACAAAAGATGACTAGACATAAAATATACAAAAGTAGCATGGAGTCCAATATGCAGCAGACTCTTGCATTTTATTAAAACTCTCTTTTTCCAAGCATTACCTACTTTTTAAGAAAAGAGCTGATGATTCACAGCCCCTGCATCAACCATGTTATTTGTTGTAGTTTATGCTTGTTTTACTTTTTTATGTAAAATTGGCACACCAATATCTTAAATCTTAAATTGTATTTACATATTACTATTTTGGGTGGCATGATGGCATAGTGGATAGTGCTGCTTCCTCGCAGTTAGGAGGCCTGGGTTCGCTTCCCGTGTCCTCCCTGCGTGCAGTTTGCATGTTCTCCTCGTGTCTGCGTGGATTTCCTCTGGGTGCTCCGGTTTCCTCCCACGGTCCAAAGACATGCAGGCTAGGTGCATTGGCAATCCTAAATTGTCCCTAGCGTGTGCTTGGTGTGTGTGTGTGTGCACCCTGCCCAGGGTTCGTTTCCTGCCTTGTGCCCTGTGTTGGCTGAGATTGGCTCCAGAAGACCACCGTGACCCTGTAGTTAGGATATAGCGGGTTAGATAATGGATGGATGGATATTTACTATTTTTTATATTTGTGACAAATGGAGATATTGTATTTTTTATGTTTGTTTGTACCATAGTATTTAAAGACTTGCTTCTCACTGCAGTACACTACAGACAGTGTGTAGCACATGTAAGGTGTTCTAAAATAAGGTTAATGCAATGACAGCAAACAAGGTCATCTTTAAGTAAATAAAATAAAAAAAAGTCAATTTCAAAATGTTTACAAGACCACTATTTTTACTAAAATGACAAGGCCTAGAAGTTTAGGGAAATTAATTTTATGTATTGTTTCAGCTCTGCAATAAAATTAAAGTAACTGTAATTTTAAAAACTTAAACATCTAAATATATTTTCATTAATGTAAAAATGCAGAAGGGGATGTAGTCTGTGGAGAAGTGAATTTTTAGTTATTTCAAACAAAAGGGAAATCAACAAGTCCATTTTCTGAATTCACATTCTTCACTACACAGTCAGCAACAGTCATGGCAGCATCTGGTGCCACTACACATGAGATGCCAGCACAGGACAGAGCACACTTAATATGTATGGTAACTCATGTCTGGACAATTTTTAGCTGCCAAGCATACTTTTGCAGTGTAGAGAGAAGCTGGTGGAGGAATGAGCAAAACCACATTCAGTAATCACGAGAAGAGCACAACTCATAGGCCTAGAGAAGTGGGGCAGCTAATTGTGTTTCATTATATGCACAACTATTGTTGCTCATTATTGTATCATTTACGTACTGTACATAGTATACTGTCACACCAGCAGCCTAGACAAGGCCATCAACTTTGCTGTTTCTCTAAATTTAACCTTGGTTTTTTAATTAGTGAAAGACTTCTCTGAGCATTTGGATACAACAGATGGCAATGGAGATGTTCAGATGGTTAGTCACTTTTGAGACAGTCAAATTAGTTCAGTTCAAGTCAAAGCAATTGTAAATGCCATATGGGTTGGATGGGCATCCCGACCAAAAGAAGGGATGGTTCCTTACCCGAACGACATTCTGGCCAGGGCAGAGAAGGATTCCAGACCTGGAAGTAAATGCCAGAAGGGATGGATGGACAGCCTAACAAAAGTATAAGATGTCACTGGGGACTCTTTATTATTCCAGGATGCTAGATGGCAGTGGCTCCAAATATCAATGCTCAGTAGGAACCAGTAGGGCATGCTGGGAGATGGAGTCCGGCAACACATGCGCTTCCCAATATATGGGACTTCAGTATGACCCAGAAGTGCTTCATTGGGCAGTAGCCTTGGCACAGGAAGTACTCCCAGGTCCTGAATTAAAGGTACTACACTCTCTTATCCAGGCTAGTCAAAGCTGGGAGGACCTGGAGCAACACTCAACTGGAGGAGGGTAGTGTGGTGGTGAGTAAATAGAGTATTGTGGAGAGAGAGAGAGAAAACCTGCGCCTTGTGTGTTTGTCAACTTTTGGAGGTATTGCGTTTAATAAACATGCCTTTATTTGAACCCAGGACTGCCTTTGTGTGATTATTTTTGGGGGATTTGGGTCCGTTGGGGCCCAGTTTCATCACACAATTCATTGTTGGTATACCTTGTAATAGTTTTGGATGGTATTCCTACTGGTCTAGAAACATGCAGCGATAAAACAATACATATCAGACACAAAACAATAGAGCAGACACAAGTACCTAAAAAGTAAAGATATTATGAACTGTCACCTTTTCCTTGAATCCTTCTAGAATGAATACATCTGTATTTGTCTATAAATTCTATGTAGTAGCGGTGTCTATAAATTCTATTAGATAACGCTTTGAGTACTGAGAAAAGCGTTATATAAATGTAATGAATTATTATTATTATTATTACACTATAAAACACTAGGAAAAGTCACCAGATAGAAACTGTAAAAACATGTGAACCCCTGGAACTTTATTTAGAAAAAAGAAATCACAAAATTAAATATACATAAAATAAAGAACAAAAGATAAAGGTTAGGAATTCAGGTTCAAAAAGTATCATAAAATATTCAAAAAAGATAAAAAGAATAAAATAAAACTAAGTACAAAAGTCAAAAATTCAAAATACCCACAGAAATCCAGGAATAACAGCCAGTCCAAATTCACATTCTAATCCTAGAAAAAGCCAAATGGCGAAAAAGCCAGAGAGGCAAATTACGAAATGATATGAAGATCATCAGAAAGTCAAAAAGGAGGCAGAGACGCACAGAAACTGTCTAAGGTCACTCAAGACACACAAGCATTTTTGTACCCTTTCAGGTGATGTAGCTTAGCCCGACTATAACACTTAAGGGCAACTGCCTAATCTGTTTACTCACTCCAAAATTTACCATCATAATTAGTAGAAAGTGAAAAGTACATTAAACTATCACAAAACACTAAACTTAAAGAAACAACTAAAGTTCAACTAAAACAAAAACATCACAAAGAAAACAGGAGACACAAAATACAAAGAATGCAAAAAATACTTAAAGACAAAATACAACCAAACAGTCAAACACAGCAAATGATCATTTAAATAGGTAGACATAGAAACTATGATCATCAGACTTTGCTTGTCATTTGAAGGCCATGAAAGATTCAAAATTGGGAGGTAAAATGTTATATATAGTACACAGTACAAGGACCAATGTTTCGTTCAATAAAGTAAATTTATTCATCAATATGGCTGGTACCATATTGGACCAGGTAATATTTACCATCGAGTACTTAAGCAGGTTAGCAAGTACTATATAAACCCTTGACACATATTTTAGGAAGTCACTGTGCACTGAAGAAATTCCGAAGGACTGGAAAATGTCAAATATTACACTGTTATATAAAAGGGGTGACCAGGCAGATCCAAGCAATTATAAGGCAAGTAGGCTTAATGTGTATCACAGGAAAAATAATGGAAGAAATTATTAAGGGAAAGACTGAGCAACACATGATAAGAACAAGAGTTTTACTGAACAATCAGCATCATAAGAGTGAGGTCATGTTTTATCAACATGCTGGAATTCTATGAGTAAGCAACAAAAGGATATGATCAAAGTGGAGTTTATGATATTATTTATCTTGATTGTGATAAGGTGCCACATACGAGGTTGGGCATCAAACTAAAAGAAGTGGGAGTTCAGGGTGATGTTTGTAGATGGGTGCAGAATTGACACAGGAAGCAGAAGGTGATGGTGCAAGGAACCTCATCAGAATTGGCTGATGGTAAGAGTTGTGTTCCACAGGGGTCAGTGCTAGGGCTGCTGCTATTTTTAATATATATAAATGACTTAGACAGGAATATAAGTAACAAGCTGGTTAAGTATGCAGATGATACCAAGATAGGTAGATCGTCAGATAATCTAGAGTCCATTAAGTCATTACAGAAGGACTTGGACAGCATAAAGGCTTGGGCATATCTATGACAGATGAAATGTAATGTCAGTAAATGTAAAGTAATACACAAAGGAAGTAAAAATGTTAGGTTTGAATATACAATGGGCGGTCGGAAAATCGAGAGTACACCTTATAAGGAGGATTTAGGAGTCTTAGAGGACTTTACACTATCAACTGCCAGACAGTGTTCAGAAGCCACTAAGAAGGCTAATAGAATGTTAGATTATATAACACGATGTGTGGAGTACAAGTCCAAGGAGGTTATGCTCAAGGTTTATAATGCACTGTTGAGGCCTCACCTGGAGTACTCTGAAATGTTTTGATCTCCATGCTACAAAAAGGACATAGCAGTGCTAGAAAAGGTCCAGAGAAGAGTTACTAGGCTGATTCCAGGGCTACTGGGGATGAATTATGAAAAAAAGATTAAAAGAGTTGAGCCTTTTTAGCTTAAAAGGAGAATTAGAGGTGACATGATTGAAGTGTTTAAAATTATGAAGTGAATTAGTCCAGTGGCTTGAGACTGTTATTTTCCAATTTGTTAATCAAGAACACAGGGAGACAGTTGAAAACTTAAGAGTACATTTTGCACACACACAAAGGGCTTTAGGGACTTCCAAAACTAGACTGGATGTTATTTTGGAGAGATTAGGTGGATAGGGGACTAGCAAGCTTTGTTGGGCTGAATGGCCTATTCTCACGTAGATTGTTCTAATGTTCTAAAAATATTTTCTAATGCCATCTAGTGATGAAAGTCTCACAAATGATCACTAGGACTCCAATACATGTCAGATTGTGCTTGCTTTTAATATAATTTATTAATTAAACTAGGTTCTTTATCCTTAGTTCTACAGCATAAAACTTTGTACATAAAACTACTTGCACAGCTGCAAATAAAAAAAAAGCAAGATAAGTAAAATTTGTGCATTAATTCACAAAACAAAAACTGGTGGAATTCTCCCTGATGTCCATAACACCCCCAAAAGAGCCTTACATCACTGTTCCTAGACAGAGCACCTAACCTAATATGAAAGCTTGTAGCCTCATGATACTCTTGCCACAGCCTTCTTCCTTACCAAGTTGCCACTTGAACCGCATGTACACGAGTTCACCTCGTATGCCTCATTGTGCTGGCCAGACCACTTTTTTCAGTCACTATAAAATAAATAATTCAGTTTTACACCTCTAGGACTGTGCTATTTCCTAAATACACAAGGAGGAAATTTTAAAATTGCAAAGTGCTTCCCAAAAAAGAATAAAATTACAAAACTGCTAAAGACTAAAAAGTCTTAAACCAAAGTGAATAATTCAAATTATAATTATCAAATAAAAACGTAAAAAATTTCAAATTATCTTAATAACGAAGGTCCACAAACGTATTAGCAAATGAAAAATTTACAAAATGTCAAATAATCTTAACAAAGAATGTCCACAAAAATACAAAGAAAGAATTATGTTTTGTTTTTCAGAGTTTCAGAATTCTTACTATTTGAAATTGGAAAAATCAAATTTTTACTCAGAGGATCTGTTCAAGATTTTTTTTAACATATGGCAGGACCTAATTAATAACATTTTAAAATAAGCTTCTATATCGAAGAAAAGGATACTCTTTCTTCTTTTTTTAACTCTTCCTTCCTTGCTGCTTTTAAAGATTTGCTTTGTTAGCTGGCTCTGTTCTCCTTCTTTTGGGTGGGAGTTGAATTTTGTTTGTGTTAAGTTTTATTTTATTGTATGGATTGTTATTTGCTTTTAATTAAAATCAATGAAATAAAAACAATTCAGAATTCACAATTTTTAAAAGCATTAAATATTTTAAATTGTACACCTTATTTGAAGCAATTATATAATACAGATCAAGATCATTTACTTCTCAAAAACACACATTAGGCTCATCGGTAACATTAAATCTACTGTCTATGAGCGAGAGTGAGTCAGGGTATGAGTGCACCCAGCTGTAGCCTGCTGTATTTCTGTTCTGGAATAATCAGAATAAGAAAATGATAGGTGGACATTTATCATTTGCATATAAATGTCCAAAAAATTGTTTCTTTTAAAATGCATATTGTAATGAAACATAAAATGAAGATATAAAAAAGAGCTGGGCATCCAACATGGAATACCCTATCCATTGCCAGAAAATCAATAGAAATGGTGCAGTAATACAACAGAAGTTATATGAGCTCAAGCTTTAGCGGCACCAGTGTGCCTCAGTCACTCGCTGGTCCACGATGACTATGTTTGGTATTGCATCGACCTATATATCCTGGAAACCCAGGCACATAAAGTTTTAGGCAGGGGAAATTTTCTGCAGTTGCAGTTCTCCAGGCTGCAGAGGAAGACAATAAACAGTCAGTCTGTGGTGTTTGCTCAACACTCTCCCACAGTTTGCCCTCAAAAATGAGTCCCTATATGACTTGTGACAATACCCTTTTTCTTGTATTTATAAAATACCCGCTAATATATTATACCAAGTATGCACTGTTACAACTGAGAGCCCATGAGCCATATTCAGTCCACAAATAAGAGTCGAATCCTGTGCTCTTATACCTCATTCTTTGATAATTTCCTGAGCACGTTCTTAAAACCAAACAGCTAACAGCCGTGTAGCAGTTCATCCTCTTAGAGGCTACTGACTTGAGTGCAACAGGTAAGCCAATTAAGTTTTATTTTTAACAGCTCAATTAACAGCGTACTCCCCAAGGCACTTTACAGGGCTGGCAATTTTACCATTTAGTGTCAGATGTGATTACTGACCTGTAAGTGCACTGGCAGACATCAGCGGACCTGATATGTAGCCCTGACCAATTTTAAACAGCATCTTCAAAAGAGGTCCTGCTCTTAATCTTTGCAGTTGAGCTTGTGGGTAGCTATGCCAAATGCTAATTTCTGTATGGACCCCAACCCTCCATCTCTCTGTCTCTCGTAATAGTTACAGGCTAAGCATTATTTGAAAAAATCTGCAGACGGGGCAACTTTAAATGTATGAATTCTCAGTCTTTATTTAAAACTTAACAAAGTATGAATTCCGAGTCTTTATTTAAAACTTAACAAAAGAAACAGAGGAAACGTTAGTGTTTAACATTGTAATACAAACACGGCAACTCAGCAGAGCTTGGGATAGTTGTTGCATCATAGAAAAGCAGACAGTGTTCAGTGGAGTTCAGTCACATTTGCAGAGTCTTGGTGGGCTGAAAGAGGGAGCAGAGTCCACAAAGGGATGTTCTCTTTTTGTCCACAACAGGAAGGCACTTTTATGGTCAAGGAAAGGTCTTCACATGAAGCTGAATGGAAATTTTTAGCAATTGATTTTATTATGTGCAGTGATTCCTGTTAAGAGCTTTTTTTCTTGCATGAGAATGAAAACTCTAGATCTCTGTTAGCAGAACCGGTATGAGTTGATCTGCTAGGGCTGGTAGAAGGGCATCAGACCAAACAAGGTTTATATTTATGTGAGCATGTGTATGAGTGTTTTATTGGGGTAATCAAAAAGCTATTAATTAACTTATTCCAATACTAGCATTCATGATTTATATATTCTTTTCACTTGCAGTTTTACTTGTCGATTCACCGACGAAAGAGCTGAAGAATCTAAATTTGAAATTGTGAAGTCCACTGTTGGCAGAGCCTCCTAAAAGGTCTTTAATTGTAAATATTTCTTAAGCAGCTAATGTTATTTTTTCAGTTTCAGCACAGGGCAGACAGGGTGTATCCATCCATAAATGTGAGGTTTTATTAGTTTCTTTATACCCAAGAAGCTTTTAACTCTGCCCCTACCCATTGCTTATTATTTTGCAAAGCAGGCATTGTTTTTAGGGCCCCCACCCCCCTTGCACAATTCTGGTTTCATTAGCGGTTTATTGACAGCAACAAAAAATGAGGGGAAAAGAAAACTCAAGTCTGGACAGAACACTTAGCCTTAAGTTGACAGACAGTGCATTTACTATCTTGCCATTTAGACAACAATTATGATGCATTATACTAAGGTGACTGTCCCCCCAACCTCCCAGCTCTATTTTTCTGCCATATTTGAATGATTTTTTAAAATATAAAATAACAAATAAAAGCCTAGTCAAGTCTAGGAGAGTAATGAGCATTTTGGCTTAATAGACTAGTGCCAACTCCTTCCGTAATATCTCCCAGCAGCTAACTCTATATATGAGATGCCAGCCCCCAATTTGCAATCATTTGTAGTGCTGCCTGTCAAAGTTCTCTGCCACCTCCTTGACAAAATTAAAATTCAGTGAAGAAAAAACTGTTTTAAGCTGCTGTTTAGCAGCCGGTGTAGATGGTTTAAAATCCAAACGCTTCACCATTGGCAATTAGAAGTGGTGCTTCTAATGCACTGGCATCGCTCTTACTAAGTGATTTCCTCTCTGTCAAACAACCCAAATTAGTATGAGTGATACTTTTCATTTAGTTAGCATCAAAACAGCATTTTCCTTAACATTCCATATGGGCTTCCAATGCACGGTAAGCTATTAAACTGTTTTAACCAGATGTTTCCTGAGGCCGTTCTATTAACAATGCAAATTTATTCATTAAACAATTTAATTGTGCAAATGATTGACAGGCAGCACATTATTATGGGAGAATGTAATGGAGCTCAGCTAATAATATATGTTAGTCTTATTAACTCACTGTGTAAGTAAGCTTCTCTCCTGTACAGATATGGATTAACCCCTTCTGTGATGCCCAATGGAGCACAAACACACACTATCTAACTTTAATCACACTACATGCCCAAGCAATAGCTGCCTACTTATTATCTCAACGCCTGTGCCCTGTGATGAACTTGTGGTCCTCCTTCCTAATGAATCCCTTGCTTTTTATCAAATAAAGGAAGGGAGCGTGGAGATGGATAGTGGCAGTAAACAGTATACAATCCTGCCAGCTGTGGAGCAAGGTAAGTACTTTCTAAAAATGGATGTTGATCATTCTGAGGCATTTTGTGCACTGATGAACAAATACATTTGTGGTGTTGTACTTTACCTTGCTATACAGCATTTGCAAGTTCTGTTCTTGTGGTATGGCTACCATTTTCTGTTTAAAGTTAAAATTTTGGGCATGTTGGATTCTCCAAAGTCAGTTCTACTGGACATTCTTAAGTTAAATAAAAAAAACTGAAATAAATGAAAAAAGGTCCACATGATTCAAAACATAAAAAATAAACTATTATTATTAATGCATAAAATATGCTTTCAGATAAATAACAGAAATGTGTTAAACATATATACAGTATATATATATACACTGCTCACAAAAATTAAAGGAACACTTTAAAGAAACACATTAGATACATCAGATCTCAATATGAAGTTGGATATCTATACAAATACCGACAGGGCAATGTCTTAGGAACAAAAGGATGCCAAGTCTTTTAATGGAAATAAAAGTTTTCTGCCTACAGAGGGCTCAATTGTGTAGACACCCTAAAATCAGAGTGAAATGAAGATGTGGCAGGCTAGTCCATTTTTTCAAAAACTTAATTTCTGCTACTCAAAATGCTTTTCAGTATCTTGTGTGGCCCCCACGAGCTTGTATGCATGCTTGACAACGTCGGGGCATGCTCCTAATGAGACGACGGATGGTGTCTTGTGGCATTTCCTCCCAGATCTGTATGAGGGCATCCCTGAGCTGTTGTACAGTCTGAGGAGCAACCTGGCGGTGCCTAATGGACCGAAACATAATGTCTCACAGATGTTCTATTGGGTTTAAGTCAGGGGATTGTGAAGGCCATTCAATTGTTTCAATTCCTTCATCCTCCAGGTACTGCCTGAATGCTCTTGCCACATGAGGCCGGGCATTATCGTGCATTAGGAAGAAACCAGGACCTACTGCACCAGCGTAGGGTCTGACAATGGGTCCTGTTTGTCCTTGTCCAAAGGAGCAGATATCAGTCCTGCTGATGGGTTAAGGACCTTCTATGGTCCTGTCCAGCTCTCCTAGACTAACTGCCTGTCTCCTGGAATCTCCTCCATGCCCTTGAGACAGTGCTGGGAGACACTGCAAACCTTCAGGCAATGACACACATTGATGTGCCATCCTGGAGAAGTTGGATTTCCTGTGCAACCTCTGTAGGGTCCAGGTTTCGCCTCATGCTACCAGTAGTTACACTGACCATAGCGAAATGCAAAACTAGTGAAAAAAACAGTCAGAAAAGATGAGGAGGGAAAAATGTCAGTGGCCTCCACCTGTTAAACCATTCCTGTTTTGGGGGTCATCTCATTGTTGCCCCTCTAGTGCACCTGTTGTTAATTTCATTAACACCACAGCAGCTGAAACTGATTAACAACCCCCTCTGCTACTTAACTGACCAGATTAATATCCCATAAGTTTCATTGACTTTATGCTATACTCTGATTAAAAAGTGTTCCTTTAATTTTTTTGAGCAGTATATATGAGAGAGAGAGAGAGCATATACTATATGTATGTGTTTATCTATATAAAAACATCAAAAAGCAATACAAATTAAGATGCATACACATATACATAAGTATACTGTATTATAAAAGAATACAAAAGAAGAAGTGAAAAAGGTTGTGGTCCTGAGTTGCAAAACCTCAATTTAATGGAAGGTTCAAATGACAAGTGGGTAGAATTAAATACCTCAAGGCAACACTTGTGCAGCCTTCAGCTACGGTCTGTTCTAACGTGTGATTCATCTGAGTGAAGATAAGAAAAAGATCTTCTAATGGGGTAGATCTCCTTTCTGGGAGCAAGAAGCAGTTAAATAAAAGTGAAGGTTGTCTTCTAGGCTGGCCAATCCTAGGCTGTGGAGAGAGCAGACAGCCATGTACTGTAATTCTCTCTAGACACAAAATACTGCCCACCCTGTGTCTTATTTGGTCCCTATAAAATCAGTTAAATGATAGCATGATGGAAATCATTTTCTAGTCAGTCATTTTTTAACCTGCTTAGTCCTGAACAGGGCCTATTCCAGTTGGCATAGGGCACAAGGTAGGAACAAACCCTGGACAGGGTGCCAGCGCATTGAAGGGTGAACACATATACACACACCCCAACCACAGAGTAGGGCCAATTTAGTACCACCAATCCACCTAATCTGCCTGTCTTTGGACTGCGGGTGGAAACCAGAGTAGGCACAGGGAGTACATGCAAACTCCACACAGGGATGAGAACCTTGGTCTCCTTACTGTACCACCGTGACGCTCTGCAGGATGGAAATGATACATCTAATACATAAAACTAAATATGTGTTTGTCTGGTATGCACATCCACACCTTTCAAACTCTCCAACATGTTTTGTTTTAAAATATTTTCCCTTCTGGCAAACTTAACTTATTATTTATTATTTATTAGAGAGTTTCCCCTTGTCACAAATATTCAAAAGTGCTAATCACTGTGGGTTTAGTCTGTGAAACTTTAGTTTATGACCCATGTGTAGCTCCTGGTACATCTGCTAATATGTGTATATAAAGCATAACATAACATAACATTCTCATATCAGTTTTATGTAATTAAGCATGTTTGAGAATATTATGTTATGCTATGTAATACATACACATGTGCTTCCTTCCATAACCTACTGAACTTCCATAATCACATAATCAAATATAATGCTATCAGGATCTAAGCCTATCCCAGTAGCTATGTAAATTTCCATTGATAAGTTAAAGATGTCATGTCACTTTCTAACCCACTTAATCCAGACCAGGGTCAGGGGGTGGAGGGCTGGAGTCTATCCCATCTAACACAGAGCACAAGGCAGGAACAAACTCTGGACAAGGTGCTGGTCCATCACAGGGTAAACACACATACCCACACCCCACTAGGGCCAATTTAGCATTGCCAGCTTACCTAACCTGCATGTCTTTGGACTGTGGGAGGAAACCCCTGCAGACCCAGGGAGAGCATGCAAACTCCACGCAGGGAGGACCCAGTGATGCAAACTCGGGACTTTTTACTTCAAGGCAGCAGCACTGCCACCGTGTCACCCTAACTTTAAGGTGTCTGATTATTTTTATATTTTTAGAAAATGTCTTTTTGTAGTTTATGAATTTGCAGTAAAGGCAAAGTTTGTAATATGATGTGTAACCCTGATAAATTTGAAATATAGGCAAGGTCTAAATACTTTTACAGATACTTCAAGTTACTGAAAAGAAAAATGAGGGCTAATCACTTATAAACACATGGCTTCTGAATGGTCAAGTTGAATAAGAAATGGCAGTGTATTACAATTAAAATGTAATTTCTTGCTCAAAAAATAAAATACAATTTACATGCATACTGCTATAGTTTTTGTTCACATGTAGCTTAATTAAATAAGGCATTTTTGGAAAATAATAGATTTACAGTACACATATACTCTTAACGCCTTATTTAGTTTTAACATTGTAATGTTAAAAGTAACATGTACTGTACATGCATTAAACTGTGTCCTGGGGTGTGGAAAAAACTTCAAACTGGACCTCTTTATGTATGCATACAATCTCACACTTTATTTCAAATCCAAAACGTGATTTTCAATTTGGAAAAGTTCAGTTAATGCTACACTTCAAACTTCACAACAGAGAGTGATCCACTTAGGAAACCTAGCTAAGCAACACATATTTACACTTGTGAGTGTAACCAGAAGGGTCCAGCATACATATGGTTGACCATCTTTTAAAGATTTCAGTTATGGTGAGGGCCTGGAGGTCCAGGTATTTCTGCCACTCTATTTCTTCAAGTCCAAGTGTGCTGCTCTTAGCTTCTCTGGGGAATCAGGCAAAGTGTTTACTGTTTTAGTTATTATTGGTGGGTATAAACTGGTGATAATATTCCAGAAAAAAATGTTTCAATACACAGATTCAATGGAGATTAAAACTTATAATGGTGGATTCTGAAAGGTAATCTCAACACTGTAAGAAATCATGTAAAATGAATCACTGCAGTTTCTTCAAAATTATTATCATAGATAAATTAATGTTATAAAACAATTAAAATAATTAGAGTGACAGTTTATGTGAACTTGTTTAAATCTTCAGTGCACAGGGAATATTGTGTTATATTGCCAAAATATTTCCGTATTTAAGAAACAAATATAGAACGATGACTATGTAACACTGTCTAGGCTAAACCTTTTAATAAACAGGACCTAATTTTTTTAAGCAGTATGTATAAAATCACAATTACTAACTATTATATTTTTCTCCTTATCAAAATTAGGTTTCCTGTATGAAATAATATCCATATTATAACTATATATCTATGCATAAGGAGTCCTTTGTATCTAACTGATGATAAAGGCCATTTGACACAAGAGGGCACTCATGAACAGGATCACAATGTAGCTAGTTAATGTTCTACTGCCAAATGAGTGCAATGGTAAAACACTGGCATTTTCTTCTTATTTTTCTCTACCTTCTGGTCTTCTGCCAAATCACCTTTAAATCCAGAATGAACATTTTGCTATATGCAATTCACCTGGCCAGTTTTAAAATCTTTATATAGAGCATAATTATTGATGTGTAATTTATGTTTCCTATGCCTACTCATTAATGTCCTATATTCAGGACACTTACTGTACATTTCAAATCACATTTTCAACTCCTAGATTCTTTCTTTTTCTGTATGCTCATACTGTGTGTAGATCTTGTCTGTTAGGTCTGGCAGTGTAATTTTTAAAGTTACTTTAAAAGACATATGTAAAAGTGGGTGATTCATTCAAAGCAGCTTAAGAGGAGGCCCAGTAGGGACTGCAGCTTCCAGGAAGAAACAGAAGTGCAGGATGGGAGTAGCGCTATAAAATAGCTAGTAATGGCAACTTTACTAGTACACATGCCACCAGTGGTGGGGGACATGTCAGTCAGTCATTATCCAACCCGCAATATCCTAACACAGGGTAACAGGGGTCTGCTGGAGCCAATCCCAGCCAACACAGGGTGCAAGGCGTGAACAAGTCCCGGGCGCACATACACACACCCACACACCAAGCACATACTAGGGACAATGCCTGGGAGGTAATGATATATATACTGTATGTGGATAAAGAACAATGCAAGACAAGTTAATAGGTGGCTAGCAGGTGGGTCTTTTGTTATCACTTTGGCAAATTATCCTGGGAATGGCCTAGCTCTTTAACAAAGAGGTGAGGTTCAGGAGTGCTAGGACACCTGGGGCCACTCGGCTGGAGTTCTAAAGGGGCGGCCCTAGGAGTCCCAAACCCAGAATAGTCTGTTATCCTGCCCAAAAGTTTTCTTTTACCAGGACCTATAAGACCATATTTTCTGATAAACAGGTAATGAGTGTGGAGTTGGCAAGGGCAGGACAGGTGGGAGGTGTAAAGAAGGTACGGAATGTGTGAAAAAGGAGTTGTTTGTTGTATTAATGGTGGGCTAGTGCTCTGTCAGACAGAGATGCATCACCAGTTTTGTCAGGCCCAGTGTGACATCTAGGTGTTTGTCTGTTTAGAGATAACAATATATGGGCCTGGCCTGTACTTTGATAGATGACCCACCATCAATGCTTGACTTGCTGTTAGAAGAGGTGTTCATGAGGCCAGCAGGGGGTGCTTACCCTGTTGTCTGTTTGTGGATCTCAATGCCTCAGTGCAGTAATGGGGATACTATGCTGTAAAATAATGGAGCAGACATAAAACTGATGTCCTGAGTCTCTGTAGACATAAAAGATCCCTGTGCATCTTTCAAAAACAGTAGTGCGTGTCCCAATGTCCTGGCTAAATTGCCCATCACAATGTCATCCATTCTGGCCCCCTAATCACCCTCATCTCTAATTTATTATCTCTCTCATACCTTCATCACCTAATAGGTCATTTGTTTTGAGTGTACAGGTACAAAAATGGCTGCCATTGCATTATCCAGGAGAATATTGCACATCGATGGTAGTGGAAGTGGCTCCCCATTGCCTATAAAAAGTGCTTTGAGTAGCTATAAAAGCAATATAAAAATGCAGTTAATTATTATTAATATTACTTTGCTTCTCCTTGTAACATTACTTTGCTTCTCCTTGTGCCTATTTCTGTTACCTGTGCTATTGTTTTTTATTAAATACCAGCTGTCCACCGTGGCTCTGCCTGCATAGTAGTGAAACAGGACAAAGTATAAAAATCAATAAAAAAAATCAAATTTAATAATTTGTATTGAGAAGAATTAATATTGATAACTTTCGTATCCGAGGGTGTCCTGATATACAATATTTTTGATTTTGCTCTCAGGTGCGAGAATGTAGCTATGATCGCTTTGCCAAAAATGTAAAAAGTTGGCAAGGTATCTCTGGCCAAGTGGAAAGTAGGTACATTCTAATGTCAAAAGTTGCCACTGTATCTGATCGTGTTCAGGTCTGACAGGAGAGCGTCCCCCACGTGGGAAAAAGAGCACCTGGCCGTGATATCTCTGCCAATGAGCAGGTACCATCTAAGAGACAAGTAGCTCTGATCTCTCTCTTAAAAACGTCAAATGTTACTCTTTAACAATCTCTGGAAGATAATGTCTGCTGAACAAACAGGTATCGCTAGCTAAGCAGAGGCAACACATGACGAGAGGTAGAGCGACTCAAACGGAGGCTGAAACATAAGTGAGGATGGCCCCGCCTGGCTCCCTACTCCTGAGGTCCCGTCCACCTCCTCTCGGCCCACAGTGTCTCTCTTGGATTAGTGTGAATAAGTCAGTACCGCAACTGAACTCTGATACTTAGCGCAATGAGAGAAGTCGCAAAATCAACAGGAATGTTCAAGCAAATTATAGGAAAAAACCCAATCTAAATCCGTTAAATTGTTCTCTCGTGAAAAGCAGACAGACATACACACAGACAGACAGACAGATGTTAGAGTTTATATATAGAGATACTGTGCATTTTATACCTATTGTTGATCTCTTTAACTTCCTTGAATTTAAAGTTATAGGTTATAGGACATGTCTAGTGTGACCCTCCAGACAACAGTAGCAAAAAACAAACAAAAAAAACTCCATCATTCCATTGTGAACCTGCTTGACCAGTTCAGGGTTACAGGGGCAATTAAAATATAATAGTAATTTAAACAATCATTCATTTTAAATGTTTATTCCTGTTTTTTACTTTACTTCTAACAGTAAAAAGGAAATAGTGCTAGAATGTCACACTTATCAAAAATAAGCTGCACATAATAAAAATAGCACATACTGGTTTACTGATGTGCAAAGGGTTAAAGACCTTGCCTCCTTTTCTGTATGGAGATTTTGCTTATTACCATAATTGCTTCAAAATGACTGAATAAGATATCCTTGAATTTTGTTACTAGTGACTGCAGTGTGAAGGAATTCTCGGTGTAATTCTAAAGACTGAACTCTTCAAATTTACAGCATTTGGACAGTACATATTTAAGACAAGGTTCATTACCACATGCAGTTTGTTGAAACTGCAAAGAATTTCTCTAAAGTAACCCATAGTGCATAAATCCCACCTAAAATATATTTTCTACTCAAAAGAAAAGAGCTTCTGCAATAAATGTCATGCTCAATTACAGATCTTGAACCATTAAACAGTTGCCACCAAATGTCAAAAAAAGAGTCCCAAACTGTTTTACCACTGCCACCAAAAATCAAATGGTGGGCTCCAGTTCATTTGGCTGTACACAAGACAGAAAAATAGGGACACATTTAAGACTTGCGTCAGACCGCTTTTTCAGCAATTCTCAGTCTTAGCCTTAATATACAGTATATAATCTTTAGATCACAGCAAGTTATAGACAACTGCAGTGTGCACTTCTGACCATCAATCATATAGTGTGACCTAGTCATAGTTCCCTTAATAGCTCCTACAACTCTCTATGACTCTCTGTGACAACAATCAAACTAGCCTGATTTTCTAATAGCAAATGGCAAGTTGTAGGATTGGGGTCTTGTGTCTCTGAGAGTAAACAGCCAATAAAGCGTTCAACCAGATGTGAAATACATACAATACCATCTTTAAGGAAAGGAAAAGGCAAGGGTTTTGGACTGTACAAATCGATGAGAGGCTTATCGAACTTTGGAGTAAGTACTCTACAATTGTCTGTTTCAAGTTTCCTAATTTTCTCATCACAAGTGAGCACAGGCTCCAGTAACTGCTAAGTCTATGTTCTTATTCTCCATGTTGTTTGTTGACTTATGTGCAATGCCTCTCTTCTTATACTGTGTGGAAAGACAGCCCCTGGGCACAGACAGACAGATACCAAATGTCCTGAAACACACACGTTTATTCACATAAAGTCTTTTAACCCCCGACACGATGCTGTACTCAGCCTACACTCAGTCCCTCCTTTCCTCCCAAGCTTCGTCCTTCTCCTCCTGACTCTGGCTCATGACTGGAGGAAGGTGGCCTCATTTATATCCACCCGAATGTGCTTCAGGTGCCCTCTGACGATCTTCCTGTGGCACTTCCTGGTGTGGCGTAAGTGCTGCATGAGCACCCAGAAGCACTCCTGGTATTCCTTCCGGCTGCACTTCCGGGTGTGGTGGAAGTGCTGACATCCTGGGCTCCTCAATCCTCCGGGTACCCCCTGGTGGTGGTCACAGGCCCCTGTAGGGTTGAGCTTTCATGCTCAGTTCCCGTGGCCCCCATAAAAACCAGGGCAGCTGCCCTCTCATGGTCCAGGGGAGGCATAGTCCCTCTCCCAGTCCTTCCAGGTGTCCTGGCTGTGCACAGCCCCCAGCTGCCCGCCACAACTGGTATGCTCCAAATTGATTGGCTGCTAAATTTAGGTGACTTCTCTGTACTTGCATGGTGCTAACAAGATATTTCAACTGTGATGAAAGGTTGTGAGGGGAACACGTAATCTGTCACCTCCTGTGACTCCTGCTCATATCTGACTGTGGTGACACATGTTAGTGTCGCTGTGTGCAGGTTTTAGTTAAAAACAGTGTGTTAAGGTTTGGAGTGGTATATTTTTGTGCTATAGCATGGACTAGCAGACTGGGGTGTTGATAAGGAAATTAGCAAGACCCCATTGGCATGCAGACGTGCGTGGTTCAACCAAATTCCCCATTAGCGTTCTTAGGTGTGTATTAGGTACTTGCGCCCACTCAAGTATAAAAAGAGCCTGAGCAGGACAGAAAAGAGAGATTGAGCAGTGAGAAAAAGGAGAAAGAATGGATAAACAAAAAGAGAATGCAAATGAGACTTGAGCTTAAGTCAAAATTAAAGAGAAGCAAAATCATGGTTGAGCTGGTGTGGCAAAGAGCAGTTTGCAGTAACTTTCTGTAGGGAGTGGTGCCAGGGTCACTCCTCCTGAGCGCCCAAGGAGCAGGAACGACCAACCACTCTGAGCTGGCTCACACTGAAGGACGAGGGATGGTGGTAGGAGAATAGAGACGGGCTTGTGGGGTTCCTAGCTGAAATCCATGGGATGGTGACAGGAACTCAAGGCTCTTGGTAAGGAGACCTTAAAAGAGTGAGCAGAGGAGACATCTGAGAAGGATAGACAATGGAAGAAATGACAATGGCTTGCGATACATTTTAAAGGACAGTGATTTTAATCTTGTTTTTCTTGTTAGATTATTTATTGAATTTTTTTTATTAAATTGGATTATTTATTGGATTTTTAACATCTACATGGTTATCAGGTTATATATTTTAGAAAATTCAGGGCAAGTAAAACATGATGACTTATTGAGGGAAAAAAGCAAAGTCAAAGATCAGAATTGGACAGCCGTAAACTAGGAATACTAAACAATGACTGAGACACAAAAAAATGTAAAGGATGGAGAATTGAGGAAATGGTGCCTAAATACAAACTTATCTTCCATCATGAGACTGCATAATAATTTACATTATCAGACAACTCAAAATAAAAGGTGACATCAAGAGCAGTTTGTGTGTAACAAGCATGCCAGGAATCAACTGCAAATGTAAGGTTTGGTCATCATTAAGACAGCAGGATGATATAATAAAAAATGTAAAAGTACAAAAGTGTAAAAATGGATTTTTAAATATATCAAAATAAATAAATACATAAATAAATCATAATATCAAAAGTAGAAAGCTGAAAGATCTTTAATTCCAACAAAAGAGAGACTACAGTAAAACATATGTTGCTTTAAAGAGTGCCACTGGAAGATGATAATTTTGAAGGGCTGGCATGTAATGAAAAATGTCAAAATAGTTATTTTTGTAGGGTAAATTTTATTTTCTCTAATTATATGTAATACAGGATAATATTTCTCCTTTGTGCTTTAGTATAGGCATGTAAATTAAGATTCTTCAGGTTGACCAGAAAGATGTCAAGGTAATATTGCAATTTTGATAATGACAATGTATTATGCACTCTGCTTACTACCTTTAAAAGTTCACTTAGACTCGTGGTGATCTGATTTTTAGAAAAATGAACTATACAATTACAACATACAGAACAAAATTAGTAAGAGGCTTTTTTTTTTCTGAGGAGTAAATGTTTTTGTCAGAAATTGATCATACAGCCAGGGTGAAAAGCAGGCTTTAAATATTCTGGATATCCTCCCATTGGACCAATATTCATTTAAATATAACTCATTACTGAGTGAAAAGTTATTGTGAGTTAAAACTTTTCTTGTGCTTTTCTAAGAAAACTGTAAGTCTTCAACCAAAATCACCATCTTCACAGAGGCAGTCTAAATAGGACTGGAGCAGATGGGAAGACACTATTTACTGCAACAAATTATGCACTTGACATTGCCATCTGTGCAGAACTCGGTCCCAAAGAGCAAAGGAAAGCTGTGACAAAAGTGCTGTAGTGACTGTCATAATAGTTATACTTAAAATTTCATTGCATAGACGTAAGGACCCATATATTTTTGAACATCTTTGGGCAAGAGATACAAGGATGTAAGAGAGAATTCATAAAGTTCAAAAGTGTTTCCAATAGTGTTTTACTAACAAAACAAGATCAACGGACTCAACGGTCTCCTCTTGTTGTCAAATGTTTTGTGATCTTATGTTTTAATCAGAGCAGTTGTCATTACAATGTTTAGAAATATTTTAATGTGGGAATAAATATGTCATTTTTTAGGTAGGATTCTAATACCTACATGTATTAGGTTGAGGTTGTGGTGGCTCTGAGGCTATTGATCTGTGCTGGCAATCGGAAGGTTGCCAGTTTGAATTCCATAAACCCAGAAGTGACTCCACTCCGTTGGTCCCCTGAGCAAGGCCCTTAAACTGCAATTGCTCCATCCTGGGTATGACGTTCATCTGCATCCAGCCCTGCAATCAGGTCCTCCAACTTGCACGGAAAACATGAGGGTTGGTAGCAGGATTGGCACTCCAGCCACTGTAAAAAACCTCAAGCTGTTCAGTGTGGTGCTGAGGCTTCATCCGCTGCACAGCTGCACTTGGATCTCAATCCGGGTGGTTTGCCGTGTGGTGAGTACAGCAACGCACATGCTCCCAGCCTAATACCTACAAGCTATTTGCATGCTGGGACTGTACCAAGAAGTGGAAAATATTTTATTCTTAGTTGTAAATGCTGCAGTCAACAAGATGCAGCATATCTAGCTGGCTACGTCAGCTTCAAAATGACAAATGACCCACCCTCGGCCATAGGACTCTTCAAAGAGACATATGCTGTTGGAAGTCTTTCACCTTCAGGATTGAAAGGGTATCATTTAATATGGGTAAACTTGTAGGGAGGCAGAGGAGAGGCAAAAGGAAAATGAATCTAAAATAATCTGAATATGGAAAAGAGGAGAATTCAATCTGGTTTTTAGGCCAGGAAAAACACTAGGCCTTGAGGATCAGCTGGGATTTGTTACTCTTTTGCTTTTGTTTTTTTAACTCACCTGTTTCTTCTCTTTTTATGAGTGACAACAAGTTTCTTACAACTCTTTAACTGGATTTTAATCTTCTGTTAATAAAGAACCTCACCACAAACGCTCAGGTTCAGTAGTGAACATCAAAAAATCTTCTCAATTGTAACTACAGATCCATCATTCTGGATGGGCCTCAGATTGAAAGGCACCTTTCTAGCAACTGCGATTAAATTTCTTTCCTAGCATGTTATCTGCTGCTAGCAGTAAATCAGTGTTATATTAGGAGGGACTGTGTAAGGTGTAACTTGTTAATGTAAATTATTGATGATTTCATAACAGAAATAATATTTTTTCAAAAATTACAGTATTGGCATTAGAACATTCAAAAAATCACTTCCACAGCTTTTATTACAGACAAGATTGGAAAAAATTCCCAATCAGTTATTATGGTAGAAGACCATTCTGATGGTGACCGGAGACAGAATGCAGTAAACAGGTAGTTGGAACAGAGCCTGGGCTAGTATGAGCCGTGAAGGACGCACCAAGCAGAGTCAAACCAATTCACAAGTTTTATTCACAATGGGTGACGTGGGAACAGCCAATCCAAAACATGTTATTCTGAACACATACTGATTTAGTTCTATATAAAAAAAATAAATTATTGTTGTTGTAAAGTGTTAATTGATATATTTGCATGTATTGGGACCTCTAGAAAGACCTTAACAGATTGTGAAATTCTATTCACATCAAAAGACTTTAGACACATTTAGAATAAAATGTCTTAAAATATCGATCTATCCCAGTGTTGGCTAAGCATTTCAATTTAATCTTAAACAGATATAGAGGAAGGTCATGAATGTGAACAGAACGATTATGATCTCCTGCACCCTTTTGTTTGAATATCAGGAGGTGACTCAGCTGCTGTATGGGTGATAGTCAAGTGGAGTCCTGGATTTGGTTCAGGAGGATTAGAAGAAGCATCAAATGTCCAGGCAAAATCTAGTTATTTGTGGTCCCATAAAGGAAGTCTTTCGAAAATTTGTTGTAACAATTTAGGTAATACACAGTGGAAAAGATATATACTGTAATTGTAGAACCATGCTGTATGAATTTTAGCCTGAGAGAATATAAATGAATCGGTTCGCAGCTGAGTGTGAAGCGGCTGGGATGGGAATCAGCACCTCCAAATCCGAGACCATGGTCCTCAGCCGGAAAAGGGTGGAGTGCCCTCTCAGGGTTGGGGGAGAGATCCTGCCCCAAGTGGAGGAGTTCAAGTATCTCGGGTTCTTGTTCACAAGTGAGGGAAGAATGGAGCGTGAGATCGACAGGCAGATCGGTGCGGCATCCGCAGTGATGCAGGCTCTGCATCGTTCTGTCGTGGTCAAAAAGGAGCTGAGCCGTAAGGCAAGGCTCTCAATTTACCAGTCGATCTACGTTCCTACCCTTACCTATGGTCATGAGCTATGGGTAGTGACAGAAAGAACGAGATCGCGAATACAAGCGGCTGAAATGAGTTTCCTCCGCAGGGTGTCTGGGCTTTCCCTTAAAGATAGGGTGAGAAGCTCAGTCATCCGGGAGGGGCTCAGAGTAGAGCCGCTGCTCCTCCGCATCGAGAGGAGTCAGATGAGGTGGCTCTGGCATCTGATCAGGATGTCTCCTGGACGCCTCCCTGGTGAGGTGTTCTGGGCACATCCAACCGGGAGGAGGCCCCAGGGAAGACCCAGGACACGCTGGAGGGACTATGTCTCCTGGCTGGCCTGGGAACGCCTTGGGATTCTCCCGGAAGTGCTAGAAGAATTTGCTGGGGAGAGGGAAGTCTGGGCCTCTCTGCTCAAGCTGCTGCCCCCACAACCCGACCTCGGATAAGCGGAAGAGGATGGATGGATAATATAATGGGCTAGGTCACATTAGTTTAGGTATTGCAAAAATGCATCTATTACTCTCATACTATTATGCAGCAAGACATTAACAAAAGCTACTTTTGGTGTTAATAACACTTACAAAGTATCAGTAACATAGTTTTTCATTTGTCCAATGTCGCCTGCTGAAATAACTTTGGAATGGTGAGAGGTGGCTTAAGTGAGAAATATTTCTCTTGATATTGCATACTTCACTATAAGACCTGTGAATCCTTCATCTTAACAAGTAATTTTACCAGCTAATCAAAGGCTCTTAATATGCCACACTGCACAGAGATGAATAACCACTTTACTGATGTTTTATAAGCATAATTACTATAAGACCAAAAGAAGACTTTGTTAAGGTCTTGTTACATAAGAGTGAATGATTAATAGATGCATTTTTGCTGTCACTAAACTAAAATGTATTATGTCATAAAATATTATGGTTCTGGTTCTCGCCTCTCATTCTAAACTCTTTGCACACTGGCACAGAGCTTTTGAAGTTAACAAATGGAAAGTTCTGGTTTCTGAAAGAGAAAGGGAGCCCTTCACCATAGATGATGATGTAAGGAAAGCATGAACTTAGCAGGGAAAAAACGTGAATGTAGCATTAATCATTTTTATATAAAAATTTTCACTTCATTTTGCACATCTCATTTATATATCTTATTTGAAAAATGTTGATTTCAGGTCACTTTAATCAGCTTTTAGAAATCTATCATTATAATATCTTTCAAACCTGTCCATGTATTACACAGGCTGCATTCTAAACTTTCATATAATAAGATGTAAAATAATCTGTCTTAAATAAAGGCTATTTTTCTGTGGTTATTACATATTTATCTTCACCAACTCTATTATCAAAACTTACAAAGTTTTATACTTTTAATGCCTAACATCTGTATAATCACTTGCTTTTTTTTATATATTAACAAGGAAGAATTATTCCATCCTTATTGAAGTGAAGAAAAATCCAAATAAAACTCCACTTATTTTCACAACTTGCGGACAGAAGGGATCTAACTGCACCTCAAAAAAATGGCTTATATTTTTTCTCATAGGTAAAAACAGCAATGGCCAAAGTCAAACTGAAGTGAAGTGGAATTTCAATTAACAAGAAACACTCTAGGAATTCTTCACACAAAAACATATTTAGATTTGTTGAGTGCTTATTAGCAGTCAAACTATATATTATTTAGGCAAAAGGCCGACTCATCTGTGTGGAGTTACAGCGAAGAACAGATCCTATTTTTGCAGCTGCAAAATTCCACATTTTACCTTCTGTTGGTCACAGTGGAATGAATAACTGTGGTAACGTGCCTGGGATTCTCTGCAAATTCACTTAACGCAATGCCAGATTAATTTAGGGTTATTTTTTTCTTGTCTCTCTCTTTTCTCTTTTACTTCTACATTGAAAGCAGAAACTAAAACCCCTGCATGTGTTAATGGTAAAGTGTTGAAGGTAAACAGAAACACATCCTATGTGTACTGCCAGAGTTTTATTTTTTTGATAGCCTGTAAATAAAGGATAGGTTTTACACCCATTTTAAATAGGAAATACTGCATTTATGTGATTATTAATATACAGTATGTTTAAAATCCTCTTCTTTTTCTTTCAGCTGCTCCCGTTAGGGGTCGCCACAGTGGATCATCTTCTTCCATATCTTTCTGTGCTCTACATCTTGCTTTGTCACACCTGCATGTCTTCTCTCACCAAATCCATAAACCTTCTCTTAGACCTTCCTCTTTTCCTCTTCCCTGGCAGCTCTATCCTTAGCATCCTACTCCCAATATGCTCAGCATCTCTCCTCTGCACATGTCCAAACTAATGCAATCTCGCCTCTCTGACTTTGTCTCCCAACCGTCCAACTTGAGCTGACCCTCTAATGTACTTATTTCTAATTCTATCCATCCTTGTCAAACCCAGTGCAAATCTTAACATCTTTAGCTCTGTCACCTCCAGCTCTGTCTCCTGCTTTCTGGTCATGGCCACCATCTCCAATCAATATAACATAGCTATGAATATATATGTTTAAAATATCATGTCCCAATTTGGCCTCACCAGTATTTTTTTGTAAATTAATAAGTGTTGTGCATAGTGGTTAATTCTGCAGCTTCATACTTTCAGGAAACTATTCAAATCCTAGAACAATCATTTGTCACCTGTGTAGAGTTTTTACCTCCTGTGTTTTCATCTTAAGTTTTTCTCACACATCTAACACATCAGGTTAGGTTGATGAGCGATTCCTAAGTGACCAGTTATGAGTGAGCATATGAAACAATGGACTGGTGCTCCACATTCAGTTGGCTTCTGCATTATGTCTGATGCTATCAGATTAGATTCTGGTTCTCTGTAACCTTAAACTTTTATAGTTAAGTGGGATCAGCACATTAATAATACAAATTACGAATAAAAAGAACATCATGGTGTCATACACTTGCATATAGGGAGCATTTGCAGGGCTCTAGTGAGGTAAGCCTCTAGTGCCCACCACATGTGAAAACACAGCCACCAACACCATCTTCCCATTTTCCTGTACACCAGAGGACTTGTCCCAAGATGGACCGTGACGACACTTACGTTTTTCCCAAAGTTCCCACCCATCCTGCTCAAGGGGTTATTTAAAGAACAGTGGCACCGGAAGTCAGTGTTTACTTGGAAACATGATTCCAAAGCGTACAAAGCTCTGAGGAAAAGGCTTATTTTGAGAGTCATACATCACTAGTAAACCTAGACTACCCAGGATGTGAGACATACTGTATGTGATTTTTTTTCCATGATCCTTTTTACTTTTAATTTTTGGCTTCATCATATGGGTTACTGGGTTGGTTCTCAGCCTTTTATGTTCTTTTTCGATTCTTCTGTTACAACAGTATCATAATAAAATACACCATACAAAGAGAATAATTTGATGTACGATTCTATCACTGAGTCCACAGGGAGCCTTCATTAAACTGATTCCTTAAATTAGAAAAAAATTTACTTGACTTCATCTTTGAAACTATATTAGTTAAATGGTGTGTGTTGTGCATTTAACAAATCAATAAATGAAAGTTGTGAGGAGGCATGATGTGTAAGCACATAGACATCTATGCCATGCTCCGACAATTTCTCTTCTTACATCGTTCAGTCTGTTGTCATGTAGTGTTAGTTAAATTAATTTTTCTTTAAACTTTAACATAAGCTATCAGAAAAATGTGGTATGTGCAATAATGTTAGTACTATAAATATCATTATATATCTGTGGCAGTTCAATATATTCATATAAACCACTCTTCATTGATATAATTCTTTAAACAAATTTCAAATATAACTTGGCTGAAACATAACATAAAATTAAATGTAAACAATAAAAATGATAAAAATAGAAAGTATAACAGAAAAAATACCATGAAATATATACAAAGAAACATACATACATATGTCAGTTGTTTTTTAATATGAATAAAAGTTTCTCTAAGCCACAGTTCCAAATCAGTTATTTGTAAATGTGGTCCACAAGGTGACAGTTATTGTATCACAGTAAACTGACTTTTAAATTGCTCAGATGTTAGTAAATTAGGTAGTTGTATGGGTATTCATTTATAACAGACTAGCTGCTCCATGACCACCATGCTTTTAAATGAAATCTCCTCTGTTAACTCCGCAAGGAACAGATCTAAACGTAACTTCATGGAGCTCATCAATCATCCAGCTTTCTTGCAGATGATTCCAACTTTTACTTCATGTCCCTTCCTTCCTGCCTCATTCCTGTTTGCTTGTAGTAGCACCCCCACCCAACCAATATACAATCCACCCCGTAACTTCTTTCCAGTTCCACTAATCTGTCACTGCACAGGACTCCCCCTCTCCCTGTCTAATTCTATTCAACATCAATTTGGAGGGCCAGAAACAGGCCAAGGCAATAGGAGAGCTTTAGACTTCAAAACTTTAAGTTTGGGTTCAACTCCTGCCACTGGCACTGTGTAACCATGCACAATTCACTTCACATCCCTGTGCTCGAATTGGAAAACCAAAAGAAATGTAACAAGATTTTGTAAATAAGTTGCCTTGGATAAAGGCGCCAGCCAAATAATAAGTAATAACATCTGATTAGTTGTGCACTCAACTTCTATTGCAGCAGTGCTGTCAGGTTATTATATGTATATGGCTGAAATCCACTTTGAAACACTATTCCAGAATAAATGATGTTTATAGCAGCAAAAGTTTACACCAAGATGTGACTATTGACCATATGTGGCCAGCCGTATCTTTGGGTTTGGCAAAGTGATCTCCAGTCCAAAACACAGAATCAGCACCCCAGATTCCAATGTCCTAAGTCAGTGACACTCTACAAATGATCACAGCACAGGCAAACAGCAATTATCACAGTAAAATATAACAAAAGGTATGCCAATGGGTCCATTCATGATGACAACATACCCAGTCCAAAGTATACCAGGTGCTAATGCCAGTAATCACAAGAGAAAGAAATGGGAGAAAGTAAATAACATCTTAAAAATTACAGTTGTTACAATTACAGTTACTAAAAAGGATTACAAACAACCTCCCCAGCATCTCTAAAAGGATCAAGATTTAAATATTTTTTTATCCCAGGAATACAGTATGTTATATTATAAAAAAGCAAGTCTTCATGTTACATTTAAATACGAAGACTAATGTAATATGGCCACTGATTAATACATCATTTTGGAAATATGGGCTCCTGTAGTGAAAGGCTTTGCCTTCTTCAGTAATTGTATTTAATCCTGAAACTGTATGTTATTCTACATTGTACTGGCATGCATATTATATTTTTGAGAAAGGTTTAGAGAATAAGGGACCAGAAAATGAAACATAGCTGAAATGTCAGGTTAATGTTTGTTTGTGTAAAATCAAAACTAGGCATCATTGAACTTTAAACAAACTGAGGTGAGAAACTTTCAGGAGAGAATCAGAAACCAGGAATCCAAAATTATGAATCATACGTCAAGGTTTGTTCTAGAATGTACTGTATCCACCATCTTGAATAACCAGGAAGTGCATTGCATTGATCTTATATCATCAAAACAATAAAATCATACACTGTGCACTTGCAGTCACCACAGAGTAGCAACATGACCATAACAATGCATAAAATGGTGGCACCCACGTTGAACAAAAATGGTGTTATGGAAGATGCAAAAATAAAGTAAGCACTTTAATTTGGTCCAAGCGTGGAAAAGAATTAAAATGACTAAATGTCATAACACCTATGTGAAAAGAAAAAATACTTTGAGTTATTTGGTTGTCCATCTTACTTTTAGTTCTGATCACTGGTGCCATGTTTTCAGTTGGCCTTTACCTTTCTGCATTTCATAAATACTGCTCACATTAATTGTTTTGCTTTTCTAATTACTTTGTAAAAGAACTCATTATAAAAGACATAATGTAAAATGCCAAACAGAGTGGATTATAGATGAACACTATACTTTTAGAAATGCATTTACTGTTTAGTTCAGTCCATTTCTAAGCTAGTTAAGAAAACTGAAAGATGAGTGATGCTTAATTTAATTTAGAAACTTGACTCACAACTGGATATGGACATGGATTTCCTACTTGGATTCAGTTTTTCTTCTTACAGTCCAAAGATACCCTGTTAAAAGACAAGCTTGGTATTTTTCCAAGTCAAAGTTATTTCTTCACAGACATGGTATATATGCATTTGTCATGTGAAATTGTCTTCTAAAATTAAGTGCTTTCTATAAATTAAAAAAAATATGCTCGCTGCATTGGACTTTATAGCGGAAACTATGGGGCAAAGAAGAAAAGCTTATAAACTTACCAAATACATTCAAGCCATAACAGTTGACAAGTACTGATCCACATCTTGTGATTAGATACACATTGCAAAATTATTTATACATGGCATTTTTGAACAAGAAAACACCAATATTTTGATATATATATATATATATATATATATATATATATATATATAGCGGGTTGGAAATATATATATATATATATACATATATATATATATATATATTAGATGTGTAAGGCTGTGCTGTAAAAAGTCCAAGAAACTACTGAAAAAAAATTTAAATGTAGATTTGGCAGGTAATTGAAAGGAAGTACTTTGGGCATCTCTCCCCTTGGAGGTTTCAAGTTGCCAATATGCTTGCATCATTTGTGCATTAGCAGCTAAGCTGCTGTCTTTCTTCAGAGGTTTCCTTTTGCCAGTGTGCTCGCCTTCCTTGTGCTTTAGCAGCGGGAGGAAAAGCAAAAGGGATACCGTTTCGCCGATGTGCTTGCCTAGCTTCTGTATTAGCCGCTAAGCAAGTGACTCTTTCTTCAGAGGTTTCATTTTGCCGACGTACTGGCCTCGCTTGTGCATCCTTGGAGGTGGAGCCCTTACCCTGACTCCACCTCTCTCTTCTGGGCCGGACAGACACACTACACTTCCACGTTTAGATGTTTATATATAATATATATATATATATATATATATATATATATATATATATATAGATAGATAGATAGATAGATATATAGATAGATAAATAGATAGTTATGTGTGTGTAGTAATGGACAGCAATCACGGACTGGCATCCTGAACATGATTGAACAAGGATCCGTACTGGGAGGCCAGTGCAATGAAAGGATTGTTAAAGATGAGCACTGCTGAACATTTTCCCCACCAGTACACCAGATGACAGTATAGACATCTGCTGGGGAAGCTGGGATCTGTAGTCCCATGGGGCATCCCTCTTGGGTTCCGTGGGGTCTGTCAGGGGTAGCTGCTGGGATTCATAGTCTCTACTTTCAGAGTCTTCTGGTTGACCTAGTTGTGCTTCCAATGGGTTATGCCCAAACATGGGAAGTACTCCCAGTTCATAGATAAAAGAAGCTCCTCGGCCTAAGCCAGGCGATTTGGAGTCGGGTGATAGAGGACGAAGCTTGCCTGGAGCAGTAGAAGGTGAAGAAATATGATTAGTGCAAAAGCCTATTATATATAATATATTATATACAGATTGTTTTTTTAGTTACAGCATTTAAATTCTTATAATGTTCTTGCAAACATACTCGTGTAAGTATCATTGGCAATTATAATTATACAGAAGGAAGTAGTGAGAAAAGCAGCTGTGTACGATGGCTGAGGTCTTTACTTATACCATTTGCCTTTCTATGGTAGTGAGTGATGAATATTTCTTAAAAACAAAACAATTCTGTGATGATCATACTCTGTGCTGCCCTCACCACCCTCTGCAGTCCTTTACATTTCTAAACCATAAAGGTGAAGTATCAATATATGATGTATCCTGTGAAGGCGGATTCCACTGTGCACTTGCAAATGTTCCTAGAACAGATGGAGAAATGCAGATGCCTAAGATAGTAGAGACTCTGGTGAGTCTTTTTTTAGAAGAAACAGAATGTGTCCTGCCCATTTCTTCATAAGAAATTTAAAGCTGCTCACTCCTTCAACAGAATCCCCTCTGATGTAGAAGTCAGTATGATCTGGCTTATCCTTTTTGAAGTCTATGACTAGCTACTTGATTTTGCTGACATTAAGGGTGAGACTGTAGTCCTGGTATCAATGAGTCAGCAGGTAGACCTCATCACTGTTATTTGTCTCATCATTGTTGGTGAGATAATGAAATGGGCTAAGATGGTGGCGTCATCATCAAACTAAATGGTAGTGTTAGTGCTGTGTCTGTCTACAAAGTCAAAGGTATATACAAAAAAAAACTAAATAAAAAATAACACACGCTCAGATGTCTGTGAGAAGAAACACACAGCGCATCACCACACCATACAGTAAGCAAAGAGGCAAATTTTACTCTTTGAGCTTATGGACTCCAGTCCCACACCTTTTTCTGTTTTGTTTCTAAAGAAGAAAGACATTTGTTAGTAAAGTATCAATCTTTTTTTCTTAAGTGTTTTTTAAGTATTTTTTTCATAAGTATTGAAAAGGCAGACTGAAGTATCACCATATAGTAGTACTAGAATTACTTTAATCTATATGAATACTGCTATCCTACAGCAACAGTTGGGCAATGTTCTCCAAAATACACAAGCCACTGATATTAATAGGTGTGGCTGTTGCTTAGTAAGACAGCAATTATTTGCATTGCTTTATTTTTCTCTTCAGGGAAACAACTGAAATTTGTCACAATCCTAGAACTTCCAAAAAATATGAATGCTGTTCAATAGTAATGAAAATCTAAATTTAAAATAAATGAACCAGTTACTCCTAATGCAAAAATGGTGTCTAGTCTACATATTAATCCATTGTGTGAAAAAACTCCAAGTACAACAAATAGGGTCATTTCAAAAAAGGTGTTCATCTTGTACCTGTTACATGCATTTTATGTGGAGTAATAAACATGAATTCTTATTAATACATAACTTACATAATCTCATTAAGAACAAGATAACAAAAGACAACAACACAACAAAATAATTAAATGTATTGGTCAATGTGAAACCTTTATTGATTACTCGTGCGAATAATTGGAAAGACACTCAAAACGTGAAGGTAGTGTTGAGGTGCCAGCCGGGTCAACACCTTTTAATACAAATGTAAATAAATTCAAACAAAAAGGACAGTGAATGACATATACTGAGGTAATATGAAATAAACTGAAGTTTGTGACATCTGTGTTTCTGACGTCTTTAATGGGAATCAAGCCTTTCATTTTCGTGATGTGTGTTTTTCAAAATTCGGATCCAATATAAGACACCATTTTCAAGGGCGTATTCTTTTATAGTCCTTTGTATATTAGGGGTAGAGCCAATTGGCCTCACTGGGCATCTTTTCATTTTTGTGGGTGAAAAAAGAGACAGCAATGTTAGTGACTGCACCCTCTCTCTTCCCGGGAAGGTGTCACTTACCTCTGATAAACCTGGAAGGTGATTCTCCTACACACATATTTGACACTGGATATGCTATGAACATGAATTGCTTTTGTTTTTTGTTCCTTGTTTTTATTTTGTTTGTATATTAATTGAACCAGCATTAAAGAAACATTGCATATTTGCAGACACGTGGATTGAGAAAGATGTTGTTAAGAATTGGGAAACCCATTTTCACTGCTTACAACAATATTTGTGCTTTGAATATATATATATATATATATCCTTATATATAATTTGATACTATCCGTATGTATGGTGTTCACATCAATACCTCGTATGTATGGTGTTCGCGTCAATACCCCGACTCAATACAAGTTAGAACCATGCAAATGGGACTTAGCCTCTGTAGTTAGAATATAACGTGGCAAATGCGGATGCAGTATTGCATGATTGGATAAGAATGTTCGAATGCTTCAGTGATGCCGCTGGACGACCGAGTATAGTAAGCCAGTGTTGGTTTGAGCAGATAACAGTAAGTTCGGTTGGTTTTTGGAACGTTGGTTTGGAGGGGCGTACTTTCCAGGACTAACATCGTCAACTGACTTAAACCCTTCGACAGCTCCAGAACCGTAAACAATTTAAAACTTATCGCCATTTGTTTGGTATGTCAAAATCTATTTTTGGGCAGATCGGTTTTGACATCTGTCTTTCTGACATCTATTGGCAAACAGAGTAAATACAGCTGGGTATTAGCAATGATCATTGTTTAAATTTTAGCCGATCTCAGATCTAAAATGACCACGCCAACATAATTATTACTCCGACTCTGATTAGAATCGTAAAATACGGTTTGTTTTGAAAATTTGTTTGCCGGAAAAAATCAAATGAGCCCAGTTTAAACAGGAAGCTCTTCATTACATCAGCCGAAAAGGTCTATTTTAAGCACAAATCAGTGCCATGATAACAAATTCATTTCAAGGACTTAAAAGAACAAATAATTCTTTACAGAGAAAGTATGGATTTCACAAACATAGAATTTGTAGCCCAATTCGATCATGCTCCCAGTCGCTAGTATATATATATATATATATATATATATATATACACAGTATATATATATTGTGGTGGATTGCCGCCATTTTACTCCGGCCCTCACCCCCTGGACGCTAGGAGGAGCTCTCCCGAGAGCATATACGGGCCCCGAATTCCAGCAGGGCCTCATGGACTATGTAGTTTTTATACACAGCCCTGCTGGATACCTTGGGGGCCACTGGGAGTTGCTGTCGGGAGGCCAATTGACTCATTTGGGCACCATGACCCGAAAGTTCATCACAGGAAGAGCGACGGGCTTCCGGGGTGAAGAAAAGTACTGTTACCCTGACCCGGAAGGAATAAGGACTTGTGGAACTGTTGGGCAGAAAGACTTCCGGGTCAGGAGGAATAAAAGGACTCTGGGAACTCCCAGACAACGAGCTGAGCTGGGTGGTAGGAGGGCAACGCATCTGGGAGTGGAGGATTGTGATTTATTGGTTAATTGTATTGTTTATGAATATAGTGGAGTGGAGGGTGCTTGGTGCACATTATTATAATAAATATAATTATTGTGGCAATTTTACCAGGTGTTTGGCGTGGTACCTGAGGGTTCAAGGGAGCACTACTGCCCCCTACTGCGACAATATACAGTATATAATATACTACCGTGTTCATTTATCTGTCCAGGATTTTAAATCACCTGTAGCTCGCAAACCATTTGAACTATTGACCTGAAATTTGGTACACATATACTATGTGGTGTCTCCTATCCAGGGTGATGATTGACCTCCAAGGTTATTCCTCTTTTCATTTTTATTTTATTTTATTGTAGAGTCAACACTTTCACTTCCTCTTCATATCTTAAATCATTCTTGAGGCAGATTGAAGACTTAAGTGAAAAATTAAAGAAAACGTACTAAGTAATTGCAACACAAGTACTGACTTAATCAGTTTTAACGTGAAAACATGCCAACGAAAGAAGAGATGAAGCGGGGCCCGTTGGTGTGGAGAAAAGAAGTGCTGCTCAGGAAGCAGCAAACACATCAACCTCTGAGCCAACAAATGCTAAACGTACAGAAATAGAGTATGAAAACTATGAATGCTCAAGTCAAGTGTATTAGCGATATTAATGATATGAAAATATTTTACTTTATACTGTATATTTTGAAAGTTTAATTTCCAGGCTTAACTTTCATGTATGAGTTTTTTTTTTCAGCAACTTTCACCACGAAAAGCACATAAAAAGATGAGATGACTTTTTTTTGTTTGTTCAAAATGTTTTTTTTTTTTTAATTTTTAATTACATCACCATTTTGAAAGCCGCTATGGCAAATAGTACTTGCTATGGGATCTTGCCTGTTTGCTTCCTAATACAAACTAATATATTACAGTTAAACAGCACAATCTCCTGGATATGAATTGAATCAATGAATAAGTATTATTAGAATGTCTTATTTTTGGTATTTAGGTTTTGACTCTCTAAAGTGCTCTTTTGTCACAACTCCATTTTCTCGTATTTTGACTCGTATTTTCTCATATTTTGGTTATATACTCATAATAGAATTTTGGTAAACGACTCGTTGCAGTTATTTATTGAAAAACAAATATAGCAATGTCCTCTAATTTAGAAAAGCAATTTTCAGCGCTCATAAATATTTTTTTCTCCATTTTCAATTTTACTTTTAGTTTTTAAGAAAGAATTAGTTTGTTTTATTTCAGAAAGAAATGTGCATTTTCTGGTTAGTGTCATGGAAAAAAAAAATACTACATCTTCAAAGAAGGCAGTCATGGAGCTCATATGAGAATGCAGAACTTTTATTTATTTGCCGAGAGTTATGCACAAATGTCTCAATCCATGGAGTGAGCGATTAATTAAACAATTCATTTTCGTTAATACTTTTCTATTACTGTTACCTCATCTAATATTTCACACTGTCTGACTCTTAATATGCTGAACTTTATCACCTCCTCTAATCAACTAACACCACCAGTAATTTCTGACTCATGTTATCCTTTATTCTGAACACCGCTTTCTTATTAGGGGCATTTGCAGATTGTTCTGTTGATCTTATCACCGCCTGTTTGGGCTTTCCCATTAGTTTATCCTCTCTTCCTAAACGAATGTCTGTTACTCATATACCTCATTCTAACCTTGAAAAAATATACTTGAATCTTCTTTAAGATAAGGTAGTGACCTCTTGTGCTTTCGGCTTTAAGTTGCATTTAGATAATTCTTGAGTTACACTCAGTCCTTTTCCCTGTTTGAAATAATTCATTCTTTTATGGCTATATATATATATATATATATATATATATATATATATATATATATATATATATATATATATATATATATATATATATATATACAGTGGAACCTCGCTTCACAACCATAATTCGTTCAGCTGCACAAGCAGGCTCACTCTCTCTCTCTCTCCCTCTCTCAGCAGCACGCGCTCGCTCTCTCTCTGTCTCTGTCTCTCTCTCTCATGCATGTGCAGGCAGGCACGCATGCGCAGGCAGGCAGGCAGGCACACACGTGCAGGCAGGCAGGCAGGAACGTCTGACCAAGAACGATGCAATACGTGCGGAAATCATCTGCGCACACAAACCGAAAGGGAAACTGGCTTGTTCATATACCGAGTGTGTGGTCGTGAACCGAGGCAAAAGTTTGGTGAACTTTTTGGTCGTGAACCGAGTTGTACGTGTACCAAGACGTTTGTGAACCGAGGTTCCACTATATATATATATATATATATACAGTGCATCCGGAAAGCATTCACAGCACATCACTTTTTCCACATTTTGTTATGTTACAGGCTTATTCCAAAATGGATTAAATTCATTTTTTTCCCCAGAATTCTACATACAACAACCTGGTGGCATTGGATGGACCAAAACATAATGTCCCAGAGGTGTTCTATTGGATTTAGATCAGGAAAGTGTGGTGGCCAGTCAATGTTATCAATTCCTTCATCCTCTAGGAACTGCCTGCATACTCTCACCACATGAGGCCAGGAATTGTTGTGCACCAGGAGCCACTGTACCAGCATAGGGTCTGACAATGGGTCCAAGGATTTCATCCTGATACCTAATGGCAGCCAAGGTGCCTTTGTCAAGCCTGTAGCGGTCTGTGTGACCCTTCATGGATATGCCTCCCCAGACAATCATTAACCCACCACCAAACTGCTCATGCTGAATGATGTTACAGGCAGCATAATGTTCTCCATGGCTTCTCCAGACCCTTTCACTTTTGTCACGTGCTCAGGGTGAACCTGCTCTCATCTGTAAAAAGCACAGGGCACCAGTGGTGCATCTGCCGATTCTGGTATTCTATGGCGAATGCCAATCGAGCTGCATGCTGCTGGGCAGTGAGCTCAGGGCCCATTAGAGGACATGGGGCCCTTGGGTCACCCTCATGAAGTCTTTCTGGTTGTTTGGTCAGAGACATTCACACCAGTGGCCTGCTGGAGGTCATTTTGTAGGGCTCTGGCAGTGCTCATCCTGTTCCTCCTTGCCCAAAGGAGCAGATACTGGTCCTGCTGATGGGTTATGGACCTTCTATGGCCCTCTCCAGGTCTCCTAGAGTAACTGCTTGTCTCCTAGAATCTCCTCCATGCCCTTGAGACTGTGCAGGGAGACACAGCAAACCTTATGGCAATGACACGTATTGATGTGCCATCCTGGAGAAGTTGGACTACCTGTGCAACCTCTGTAGGGTCCAGGTATCGCCTCATGCTACCAGTAGTGACACTGACTGTAGCCAAATGCAAAACTAGTGAAGAAACAGTCAGAAAAGATGAGGAGGGAAAACTGTCAGTGGCCTCCACCTGTTAAACCATTCCTGTTTTGGGGGTCATCTCATTGTTGCCCCTCTAGTGCATCTGTTGTTAATTTCATTAACACCACAGCAGCTGAAACTGATTAACAACCCCCTCTGCTACTTAACTGACCAGATTAATATCCCACAAGTTTCATTGACTTTATGCTATACTCTGATTAAAAAGTGTTCCTTTAATTCTTTTGAGCAGTATATATAAATTCCATTAGCTACTTTTCATGGACAAGATGTTATGGTGCAGCCAAGAAGGAATCTTAAAGTTTGCATCTCTGCTATTTGGCTGCATGCTAATTAAGTTCTATATGTTTATTGTATTCTAGTTTGCCATGGCACTGGAAAGTGGTAACATATTGAATGTAGTTCAAACATGCAAATGAATATTTCACTTTCTTCTGTATAAATGATAATACTATACTATACCATACTAAATTAATGTTGGAAAAAAGTTATGGGATATTTCCATGCTGAAAAGGAAAAAAGATAAAAGACACAATGTTTTGGGTGTATAGCCTTCATCATGTGTGCAACTGAAAAGGAAGCATCAGGTAACATATAGAAGGGAAGGAATTGTAGCTGAAAGGAGAAACAATCAGAGTAGATGAGAAAAAGCTGCCATTACAGATGATGAAGGCAGAGATTAAAAAATGAGTCAGTCATTAAGACCTGGAGATATGTGTGTTGTATTATAGAATGTCTGAGGTGTTTAATTTTAAATTGTGTTCTCTGACATGATCTGCAGGCTGTCTCCCTGTTCTTATGTAGATGGCTTGACAGTTCATGCAAGAAACACAGTAAATATGATTTTCAGATTGGCAAGAAGCTTGTTGTTTAATATTCAGTTTACCAAAAGGACCAGATACAAGGGTATTGTTGATGACATATTTGCAAGTTACACAGCAGCTCCTGTTGCTGCTCAAAGTGCCTGATGGGGAATGCTGTTCTCCTCTGTGAAATGAGCTGTGGGTGACAGATTTGTGTAAGTTAGGCGGTTGACAGAGAGATATCAACGAAAAGAAGCTCCTGTAGGAAACTGGGAAATTTTGTTTAATGGTCTGGGGGAGAGATAGAGTGTTATTGAGTTCCTTTTAGATTGGATGTTACAAGGTCTACTCCTGGCATGATTGAGGGCCCAGTCCACAATATTACAAGGGAATCCTCTGTCAATAAAGAATCAGCTCATTTTATGTACTTCTTTAAAGAAGTCACCCTCATCATTGCAGAGGTGACCAACATTATCATCAATCCATCCTTTGCATGGGTCTGATAAAAAGCCTAAGTAGGGAAAAAAGAAACACTATTCTATTCATCCAACAAAGATGTTAGCATAGCTAGGTCCCATTCTAGTACCCACTGCAACACCACTGACCTGGTGAAAAAAGTTATCAAAAGAGAAAACATTGAGGATAATAACTAGTTCCACCAGTCTGATGAGGGTGATCATTGGAGGCTCCTGGACTGGACATCCGTCGAATGCCATTCTAAGGGTGATGAGATCTTCATTGTGAGGAATGATTGTGTACAGAGAGGTTGGGACCATGAAAAATAAAGCTCTCAGACAACTGGAGCATGGTTAATATCTTTTAAATATAAGGGGAGACCTTAAACCAGTGGTGTTATAAAACTGTTGAGGAATACTGAAATATGAGTAGTTGACAGTTGCAGGCAGAAACATTAGGGAGTCCAAGATTGTCCAATATATGGATTTTGGGGAGAAGGTAAAACTGAGATATTTGTGAGTTTTCAACAATGAATTGGTGAGCATTAGTTGGTAGTCATCTGCCAGATCCTGTGTGACAGGAAGGTAGGCTGCTGTATTAGAGAGCTGTTTAGAAGTTTCTGACAGATTAAAACCACATCGGCCAATACTTGTCTGCAGATTTGATGACAAAATCATCTCAATGGCACAGCGTCTGTAGTGCCTGGAGTTCGCCTTTGCTAAGACTGAAAGTGTGTTTGTTGGGACAAGAACGTTTACTGGGAGTTTGGCACTGATTTATGAAATAATGAAGAGATGCAAAATGTCCAGCTGGTCTGGTCCAGAAACTCTGCCTGGAACTAATGGATTTGATGGTTTCAGAGATAGTATCAGTTTCTTTCACAGTGCTGGTTCCTCCTGCAAAGTGTTGTGTTTGAAAAATCCTACAGTAAAAGTGATTAAGGTTGATGTGAACTTGGGAATCGCCTAAGTGTTTTGGCACTGGAATAAAAGACAGACCCTTGCTGAGTAGTGATTACTCATTCTGTGAAAGAGGGAGGTTGGAAGGGATAGTTATGACAAGATTACTGTTGTAGCATATGGAGGAAGTTTCCATCTCTGGCTCGTTTTTTAGAAAAAGGTTGAGTATAGGTCTTGGCTTCTTTAATAGCACCATCTATGTGTGTAAGAAATTGTTTAAGGGAATATAGAGTGGAGACCATATGTTTAAGGGAAAATTGGAGATGAAGATTCTTCATATTGTTCTGGCATGTTTTAGACCGAAGGATGTTAGGTTGAATTGTAGGCGGAATCCATGAGTAGAACCCTGTAATGGAGGCACCTGGACCTGGTTAGAGAGAGGCGAGTTTTAGAGAAAATGGCTGCAAAAAGGCAAAATGCAAGTTTGGTAAGAAAGGATGGTAAGAGAGGTAGGTAGAAACTGACATAAACTCTTAGACAAGGTTTTCAAATCTCTCAGATATCTTTAAAGATCTCTTGGTCTCATCGGACTGAAATCTTTGGTGTGCATTTAGGACAATTTGAAGTTGAGTGTGATAGATAGATAGATAGATAGATAGATAGATAGATAGATAGATAGATAGATAGATAGATAGATAGATAGATAGATAGATACTTTATTAATCCCAAGGGGAAATTCACATACTCCAGAAGCAACATACTGATAAAAAAAATATATTAAATTAAAGAGTGATAAAAATGCAGGTTAAACAGACAATAACTTTGTATAATGTTAACGTTTATCCCCTCAGGTTGAACTGAAGAGTCGCATAGTGTGGGGGAGGAACGATCTCCTCAGTTTGTCAGTGCAGAAGGGCAATGATAGCAGTCTGTTGCTGAAGCTGATCCTCTATCTGGAGATGATACTGTTCAGTGGATGCAGTGGATTCTCCATGATTCACAGAAGCCTGCTTAGCGCCTGTCAACTCTGCCATGGATGTCAGACTGTCCAGCTCCATGCCTACAATAGAGCCTGCCTTCCTCACCAGTTTGTCCAGGCGTGAGGCGTCCTTCTTCTTTATGCTGCCTCCCCAGCACACCACCTCGGAGAAGAGGGCACTCGCCACAACCGCCTGATAGAACATCTGCAGCATCTTATTGCAGATGTTGAAGGACACCAGTCTTCTAAAGAAGTATAGTTGGCTCTGTCCTCTCTTGCACAGAGCATCAGTATTGGCAGTCCAGTCCAATTTATCATCCAGCTGCACTCCCTGGTATTTATAGGTATGTACCCTCTGTACACAGTCACCTCTGATGATCACGGGGTCTAGGAGGGGCCTGAGTCTCCTAAAATCAACCACAGGCTCCTTGGTTTTGCTGGTTATGCGAACTGCAGATGGTTGAGGGGGTGGCAGACCTGTGGCCTCAGGTGGTGAAGCAGTAGCCACTCTATGGTCTTCATCACATGTGACATCAGGGCGACAGGCCGGAAGTCATTCAGCTCACTACGACGTGATACCTTTGGCACTGGGATGATGCAAGATGTTTTCCAAAGCCTTGGGACTCTCCCCTGTTCCAGGCTCAGGTTGAAGATGCGCTGTAGAGGACTCCTCAGCTCCAGTACACAGGCCTTCAGCAGTCGTGGCGATACTCCATCTGGACCCACTGCTTTGCTGGCACGAAGTCTCCTCAGCTCTTTGCTCACCTGGGGTGCTGTAATTGTGGGTGGGGGGAAACTTTCTCCTATGCTGATATCAGCAGAAGGATGGGTGGAGGGTGCAGTACTCTGAGGTGAGAGTGGGTTAGGGTGGTCAAGCCTGTTAAAGAAGTTGTTCATCTGGTTTGCTATCTCCATGTCTTTCTCGATGGTTTCACCCCGCTTCGAGCTGCAGCCAGTGATGACCTTCATCCCATCCCACACTTTCTTCATGCTGTTATTCTGCAACGTCTGCTCCAGCTTTCTCCTGTACTGCTCCTTCGCCACCCTGAGGTGGACTCGGAGTTCCTTCTGTACGCGTTTGAGCTCATGCTGATCACTGCCTTTAAAAGCCCTTTTCTTCTGGTTCAAAAGGCCCTTGATGTCACTTGTAATCCATGGCTTGTTGTTAGCATAGCAGCATACTGTTCTTAATGGAACTACAATGTCCATACAGAAGTTGATGTAGTCAGTAGTGCAGTCAACAACCTCCTCAATGTTCTCACTATGTGACCCCTGCAGTATATCCCAGTCTGTAGTTCCAAAGCAGTCTCTCAGAACCTGCTCTGCCTCAGGGGACCACTTCCTAGATGAGCGTGTGGTTGTAGGTAGCTCCCTCACTCTTGGTTTGCATACAGTAGTACAGTTTGCATGATGTAGCTAGTATGAGAATTAATACCTCTGAATATGAGGTTGTGGTCCTAACTCTGAAATGAGTGTCTTATTCCATGGAGTTAAAATGTGAACAGCTACCCCTAGTGGAGGAGTTCAAGTAACTCAGGGTCTTATTCACAAGTAGGAGTAGAGGTATCCATGGTGGTGAAATAGAAAATAAACCTACAGACAAAACTTACCAGGCTGTTTACATTTACCATCCTCGCCTATGGTTATAAGTAATGGTCACAAACCAGACCAAATCCCAGCATCACTGGGAGAAAGGCAAGAACCAGTCCTGGGCATGGTGCTGGCACCAGGGCCTAAAAACATACACAGCCATACTGAGCCAATTTACATTCACCAATGAACCTTTCTTCAGGGACATGGTAGGAAAACTGGAGTACCCGGAGACAATCCCACAACACACAAACTTTACATAAAGTCACAAGATTAAAACATGGGGCGCTGAATCTTTAAGGCAGAATCACTAACCTCTGTGTTTTATTTAGTAATTTAGAAGGTTAATTTTACCAGTTTTTGGTGTACTTCACAATACTCAGAAATCAACCAGTTGAATCACAATTTCTTCAGAGCTACGTAACTATAATTATAAATAAGAATCAGTGGTAGAAAAGAAAAAAAAAACATGGAGAATTCCTTTCCATGGAATAGGGAAGGCCAAGGGGGAGCAGAATGCATGCGGCCAAATACAATAGTAGTGAGCCAAGTCAAATTCAATATGCCATTGCATGTAAGACAAAGTGATGACAATCTGTAGAGTTTTCCATGTTCTGGAAACTTTCTGATGGAAGGACTAAAAAGCAACTGCCCAAAATAAACAACTAGTGTAAAGAAACCACAAGCTGGTGTATCTGAAGCAATCTGTTTAACCACCTCCTGGTCAGAGAAACTAGGTGCAATTTATTATTTAGTACATTTGAACTCTGTGATGTATGTTTTACACATTTAAAAGTTCAAGGACCAGCATTAATTTTTCACAGGCCCTTTCTTTTTGCCATTTTTTTTTCTTTCTTTCATATGCCTTGTCTTATTAATAGAGTTATGACAGGAACTCCCTGGATGCCTAACCTTCAGAGTAAGGAACCCCCTCCCCGGCAGTCCCCCATGCTTCAGGATGTTGTTTTAGCTCCTTAAATGCTCCACAGATTTTTTGCTGTACCACCCTCTGAGTGAAAAATGTCCACTGAAAGCGTAGTGTGAGCATTTAGTGCAGGAAATCTAAGAGTTTTTCTTTCAGTGTGGAACCCCTCCCCAAGGCTGCTCACAAATGAGGCATATCTAACAAGTCTATTGTTATGGCGAATGTGTTGCTTTTAAAGCCCTGTACATTTTACAAATCATTTAATTTGAATACACTTTCAAAGCTTCAATCAGAATATAAAATATCAAGTGTAATCAGTTATGCAAGAGTCTCTCATTTTCTGTCTGCACTTTCAGAACTATAGACACAATGTCAAGATATAGTTATCTATTTTCATGCTATATAAGGGTTTCCCCCAATTTTATGTCATGGCCTTAAGTGTCATGACAAACAATGACACTTAAATCCTGAGATAACAATTCTCCCATCTGCTAATGCTGAGAGCCAGCACCATAAGAAAATGTATTTAAAATAATTTAAGGCCGTGTTTTTGAGGACATTCTGTTGGTTACAGTGTCTATAAAAGGTGTTCAGCCCCTTGGAGGTTTTTACATTTTATTGTAATACAATATTGAATCACAGTAGATTTAATTTCGCTTTCCTGAAACAGATCAAGAGAAAAGGATTATTTAATGTCAAAGTGAAAACATATTTCTAAAAAGTGGACTAAATTAAATACAAATATAAAACACAAAATAATCAGTCTCTTAAATATTCATCTCCTTTAATATTACTCACCTAAATCATCACTGGTGCAACGAGTTAGTTTTAGAAGTCACAGAATTAATTCAATGGAGATGTCTGGGGTTTCAGTTTATTGTAGTATAAATACGGAAAGTCCAAATTGTAGAGAGTCAGTATCATGGTTGAACCTACACAATGAAGACAAAAGAACACTTCAAGCAACTCCACGTAGAGGGGGTTGAAAAGCACATGTAACAGGATGGAGACAAGAAAATGTCCAAGTCATTGAATATCCATTGAAGTCCAGTTAATTCAATCATGAAGAAATGGAAAGAGTACAGCACAACTGTAAATCTGCCTGTAGCAGGCTGTCCATAAAAATTGAATAATATTGTAAGAAGAAGACTAGTGAGGGAGGCCACCAAGGGACCTATGTTGAATATGAAGGACTTACAAGCAACAGTGGAAGAATCTTAAGAGACTGTGCTGCTCAGGCAGCTCACCATTTGAAGCTTTATGGGAGAGTGACAAAGAGAAAGCCACTGTTAAGAAAGACAGTTGTGACATGCCACCTAGAGTTTGCCAAAAGGCACATTAGAGACTCTGAAATCATCTAGAAGAAGATTCTATGGTCTGATTAGTCCAAAATTGAGCTTTATGACCATCAGACTAAATCCCAACACTGCATATTATCGAAAACACATCATCACCCCTGTCAAGTATGCTCTGGGGATGCTTCTCTAATGCAGGTTCTGGTAGGCTTATGAGGGTAGTGGGTAAATGAATGCAGTAAAATATAAGGACACCCATGCATTCAGCAAAAACACTAGCATTTTGGGAGGTGGTTGGTTTTCCAGGAAGCGAAGAGTCCCTCACATAATGCTAAAGCAACACAGGAATGGCTTCAAAACAATAAGAGTGGCAGAGTCCAGTTGAGAATTTGTGGCTCACTTGAAAATCCTAATACAAACTGACAAAGCTTGAGCATTTCTGCATAGAAGAAAGAGAGAAACTGCAAGGTCCAGATGTGCAAAGCTGATAGAGACCTGTGGACTGTCAATGCTGCCAAATGTGCATTTACTAAATACTGACCTGGAGTGGGTGAATATTTATGCCATCAAAATTTTGTGTTTCATATTTGTAAATAATTTAGAGATCTGTTTTCAATGACATCCATCATAATTTAATGTTAAATAACAGTAATGTGATAAAATCCAAGGGGGTATAGGTGCTATGTGTTGAATTCATCCATCCATCCATCCATTATCCAACCCACTATATCTTAACTATAGGGTCACGGGGGTCTGCTGGAGCTAATCCCAGCCAACATAAGGCATAAGGCAGGAAATAAACCCCGGGTAGGGCGCGCACACACACACACATCCACACACTAGGGACAATTTAGAATCGCCAATGCACCTAACCTGCATGTCTTTGGACTGTGGGAGGAAACTCATGCAGACACAGGGAGAACATACAAACTTCACACAGGAAGGACCCGGGAAGCGAACCCGGGTCTTCTAACTGCGAGGCAGCAGTGCTACCAACTGCGTCACCGTACCACCTGTATTGAATTCTGAGAATGATTTTTTCAGGTACTTATAGCTTCTAAATATACATGAACAACATAAAGGAGGATTACATTTAATTGCAGAGATGTCAATATCCCATCCTTCTTTAATGTACAGTATTCTTTCTTTCTGTAGGGCCACAGTGGCTGCAGATTTTCATTCTGGACACTTTCTTAACTGGTAAAAAAATTACTGTTACTAAAGGACAATACAGTACTTCTATTGCCTTCATTTTATTTATCTTTCATTGTGTGAGTCTGAATTCTGAATTATTTATTTTTTTTCCATAACTTACCCACCAAACAATAATGAGATGCACAGCAAGATAACTAATTAAGAAAGTGGATGGAATGAAAACCTGCAGCCACTGCTGTGTTCCAGATTTCAGAATTTGACACTGCTGGCTTAGCCCTTATTTGCACATTTGTCTTATAGTTGCTCTTATGAAATATTTTTATTAAGGTTACCTTAAGAAGTTAAGATACCCCCCTGTTTCAATAATGGTAACACCCAAAGGCTTTCATTTTTTTATAGTAGGAGTTTGTTATGTGAAAAGGTGGTGGGAAATCAGTGGCAGGGTGAAAATTATAGCAGAGAAGAAATAATACTGATGATGCTTAGGACTGGACACTCTAGAATAAATAACACATTGCACCAAAATAATAAATATGAGACAAGTTATTGCAGAAATCGTAATGAGCTAGAAGCTGTCAGTATGTTTTGTTTGACTTTTGGTCATGTGAGGTGTAATGAAGATTCTTTATTGCTAAGCTGAAGGAGTTGGGAGTTACAAAGGAGTATCTGGAGAGTGTTTCAAAAAGGACCTGCCAACACAAATTACACTCGTGTCTGACTTTTTGAAACAGATTGGTTCTTACAATATCATGAGTATTTATTTATGTATTTATTTATTTAAGTATTCCTCCAGCACAGTAGATGGTGGTAAGGTACCTTACACTGGTCTGCCAACTGCCATAAAAAACTAGAAGGAGAAGAAGTAGGCCTTGCCATTCATTAAATGTACTTTAGTAGCGTGTTGGTGTTAGTATTGTCTTTGTTATCTTCTCTAGATTTTTTGTTTTTTTACCCTTTTGTACTTATGTTAAGATTTTGATTTCACATTTTGTATTGGAGCTTAGTTGCCTTTTTGGCAAATCCTTTTGCATCTATTTTTCTTTTGAGCAATTTGTGATATTTTCTGATTTTAGGCTTAAATCTTATATAAATAGTGTAAAGACTATTTTAGACTTGTTTCTACCACTGTTTCTCAAAGTTCTCCTTCTGAAGTGACATACTTAGAGCTTTTTGAGACTCTTTGGTATTATTTCTAAACTTTAAAAGCCTAATCTGTATTTTGGGGTCTAGTTGGGTCTGAAGCTTCCCAGTTACTATAGTCAGGCTACCAGGGTGAGACCTACATTCGGTCTGGCCAGTTAGATTTCTGGCCTGTTTTTGTTGTTCATTTTGAAGGGTTGGTCCATTTTTGTTATTTTGTGGTGCCGGAGTCAAAAACAGAATATACAAACAGTATGAAACAAAAATGTCCTCTTAGCAGTTGCTCTGTACAATTGGAAATACAGTGTATATGTATGTATGTCATGTATATGTATTGTGGCGGGCGGCCGGGTCCCATGCCCGGCCAGAATGCCGCTTCTGCTTATGTTCTGGAGGAGCAGTCATGGGCTCCTCAGTACCTCCCCAGGGACGCTTGGTGGCAGCCTCCCTGGTTGACAATGGTGCCTCAGTTTCCCGCAGGGTTCCATGGGAGATGGAGTTCTCCACAACCCTTTGGGGATCTAGGGTGGCATCTAGAGGGAGCACGGCATGGATCGCTGAGCCCAGCTGGTCTAATCTTCGGCCATCCTGGGAGTACAATTGGAAACAGGTGAGCAAGCACCGGGATCACTTCCGGGAGGGCCATAAAAGGAACCAGCAACCACCACTCAGGACCAAAATCGGGAGGAAGAGGACGAGGTTGCCTGGAAGGAGTGATGGTGCCAGAGGAAGAGTGTGGTCTGTGACTTAAGTGCTTTGGGACTGTGTTGTGGCTGGAAGGTTCACGGGGAAAACATGCCCTCCAGCTGAAGAAGAAAAATAAAAGTTTTGTGGTGCTGTTACACATGCCTCTGTGTGAGTCTGTGCCGGGTCGGGTGCTATACAGGTCTACTTCACTCTCTCTCTCTCTCTGTATATATATATATATATATATATATATATATATATATATATATATATATATATATTTTTTTAAAGAGATGCCTGGATGATGTGGAAAAACATTTTCAGTATGGCTCTGAAAGATATATTACTACCTATAACTTATATCCATTCTTAGAGTCATTTATAAGAAATTAAACAGAAATGGTTGGAGGCTATATCTATTTTGATCAGGATTATATACTTGGAGGAGGATGATTAATTTTTTTGATCTAAATGATTCTTTACAAGTATATCAGACTTATATCCAGTAGACAGATATTCACCTAGAACTGTCCAGACTAGCCAGTAAAGTAAATCTGCTATTGCTGCTTCCAAATTCAAATCTCCAGTCAACTCACACAAAGCCAAGTCTTACCAGAATGCTTCCTCCTACACCAATGTGTGTATCTATTTACAACATCTACACCTGAGCATGCCATTTCTGCCATAGAACCACCAATTGTTTTGTCTGTCGCCACCTCAATCAAACCACCCTCTCCTGTTTTTTCTGTTTGTGCTTTTTTTACTGAACCATCTGATTCATTATATGAATTGTTGGCCCTCCAACTCAAGTTGTATGCATGTCTCATTTGAACCATTTTTTTCTGTTGTATCTCACCCACTCCCACCCAGCTTTCTGTCTTTAAGAAACTTTTGCCTTCAGTTCTGCCAAGTACTTTAGTGAATGCTGCACTCAGGATTGCATGACTCTTGCAGCCTTTTGTTCTCAGCTAATTTGCCAAGGACTTGAGTACCTCATGGAAGCAGTGCTTGTTCAGTTGTTTTCTATGTTTCCAGGAAGGATAGCAGTACTTGCTGTGTGTCATGAGCTAGTGCCTGTTCTTCTTTCTGACTTGCCTGAATGTGCCTCATCCCACTCAGCCACTACTCAGCCTGAGTAGCAGGAGGACACCATCCTCTCAAAAAGTTCTGTAATCCAATAGGTGAGTACTTAGATCCTAAACTCACCTCTTATCTTGTTTTTTTGAAGCCTTCAGTACCTGCCCAGGTGGTGAAATTCCTGCTATCCAATCACCTTTACTGTAAGGTGCCCTGCCTGTTGTCCAGTTGTCCTCTTTCGGCCAAATTCATATCGCCTTCTTTGTCATTTCGGGCAAAAGCCTTTTCACTTCTTCTGCCCCACCCACCAGGCCAAAGTCTTTCTACCTGGTGGCCTTGACCAAAATACTAACTTTTTTGTTATTATGAACTGTCTTTAGATGTGGTTTTGAATGTCTGGGAGCCACACCTTGAGAATGGGACTTTTTCCTTAATTGTTTGGTTTGAATTATTTAGTATAGTTATTTCTGTTACTGTTATTCTGTTCCTTTATCATTTGGGTGATATGTTTAATGTAATTGATTTCAGTGGTGTGCTGTAGATTACCAGGGTTATGTTGTGTGAGACATGCCTGGACACCACCAGACTAAGGCCACATCTTTACAAAAGTACACACGTTTATTGTTGCACAAATAACACAGTCCCCCACAGCACACTGGGCTCCCAGCACCAATCACCCCTACTCCGGGCTTCTCTCTCACTGTCCTTGGGCTGCCTTTCCTCTCCTCACGGGAGCTTCGTCCTGCTCCCACTCCCGACCCACTAGCTCCTCGATTGTAGGGAGGCGGCCCCTTTTATTTACACCCGGATGTGCTCCAGATGCCTGACGGTGTTCTTCTGGCAGCACTTCCTGGTGTGGCAGAAGTGCTGCCCTTGCACCCGGAAGCGCTCCGGGCGTCCATGGAAGGGTCATCCTCCATCTTCCAAGGTGTGGTTGAAGTACATGTTTCCCGGGCTTTCTGAAGCTCAGGGCACCCCCTGGTGGTGGCCACGGGACCCAGTGGGCTGGAGCCTCTTTGCTTCTTTCCTGAGGTCCTCTCCAGATCCAGCACAGTTGTGCCCTCGTGGCCCGGAGGATGTACACGCCACCTCCCGGTCCTTCCAGGCGTCCCGGTTGGGTCTGGCCCTCAGCCACTTGTGACAGTTGCTACAGAAATAATAAAGGAAAATGCAAAAGTGTCAATGTACTCTGAAGGTGCCCATGAGCAAGTAGTCAGCAGGCAGAACGTCTGAAATCCCTCAAACTTGTTGCAGATTCAGCAATACAAACATGAACATAGCGCAAAATTTAAAAAACACAAAAAAATAAAAAAATATAACTTTACACTAACCTTAATATACTCATTGAATTTAGTCAATAAGTTACCTTAAATGTCATCTGTATAAAGATACTGTTTGTTTCTCCATGGCTTTCTTCCATGGGTCCTTTACACTACCCATCATGAGGATGTGAACATTAGAAATTGGTGACCCTAAATTGGGCTGTTATGAGTACTAAAGAGTGGATTTACACCATATGTGTGGTGTCAACAGCCAGGTCACTTCTACCTTGTGCCTAATCCTGTTGGGACAATCTCCAGTTCTTGGTATAAGATACAGCCCACCACTCTGTAATGGAAATAGCAGTTTACAAAACGGATGGTAAACTAAACAGAGCTGATAGTGAAAAGTGATCTCTCACATGCCTTTTGAAAATTATGACTGCTTTGCTGTTAGCAGAACACTGCCATCTGCTGCACTTAAAAATATACAAAAAGTTTTATTAATAATTTTAGTCAATAGGCTTGTATCCTGCTGTTGCTGCTAGGATAGACTTTTAAATCATTAATATGACGCAAATGTGTGTTTTGAACAAGTTGATCATAACAAAGAAGATATGTTTAGTTCCTGTTATGTTTCCTTTAAATGGCCCCATATGTGTAGTCAGAGGTCATATCAATGCAACACTTTAAATATACCTAACAGAATTGGCCAGAGGTAATGCCTCACATACATAGTCTGGTTCTAATATGTACTCTCAAGTATGTTTGTAAGACTTCCAGAGTATTAGCTGGTGAGGGATTTTAATCTAATCATTTGAGTCACTGTTATGTCTAGAATTCTACTATAAATTAGCATTAAAAATCAGAGACATTACCTGTGAAGTACTCCATGTATAAAGCTTCTTCTCTGCCATACCTTTCATATAGGTTGGGCCAGTTGGACAATCAACGAGTGGTGTAGCGTTCTTGAATTCGCAAATTTTGATTGAATACGGAGATGAATTGTAAAAGTGGCAGGGCTTACGTAATACGACCCACACCCACCCAGACACACATTGACAAGAACAGTAGATATTGTATTATTTCACATACCCACATGCAGAGCTGTGGTAAGTGGGATGTAGGCTATGGATAATGTCCAGGAGAACCGTGTGATAGCACATGACACTTCCTTAGATAGCAAAGTGATGGGCTGAGGGCTGTGCAAGGAACAAAATGCATTTAAGCAGTGTAAAGTGAGTGACAGAAATACTATAACAAGACAAATGAGTAAGAGATGACTAGCCCTAAAAAGAATGGTGATATTTTGGAGGTGCCAACTCTTGTAACTCTGACAACAGGCAGCAGCAGGGCACCATTTAGGTCACAGCTTCATTGAATACATGACACTTTTTTACACACTTCAGACTTGTAACAAATGGGAATATAATAAATAATATGTTGCTGTACTTTAAATTACTTCACAGTAATTTCTGGCACTATTAGAAGCATATACAGTATGTACATATAGTACACAGAGAATTACAGTGGCGCGGTAGCTAGGACTGCTCCCTCATGGGTTTAAAAACCTATGTTTTAATCTCACACAAAGGCACTGTCAGCATGGAGGCTGCATGTTCTTCTTGTGTATGTGCAGGTTTTTCTTCAGATACCATTGTTTTCCTCATACACTTCAAAGATAAGCATGTTAATTTAAAGCTCACAAATGGTCCCATGTGAATGTGGGTGTGCATGAATTGCTCCTGTGGCACGCACTCCAGGCCTGGTTTCTGCCTTGCATCAAATATTTCTGGAATAGAATCTAACAGCTTATCATCCTGAATTGGTGCTCACTGTTTCTGAGCAGGGCGGCACGGTGGCGCTGCTGCCTCGCAGTTAGGAGACCCGGGTTCCCTTCCCGGGTCCTCCCTGCGTAGAGTTTGCATGTTCTCCCTGTGTCTGTGTGGGTTTCCTCTGGGTACTCCGGTTTCCTCCCACAGTCCAAAGACATGCAGGTTAGGTGGATTGGCGATTCTAAATTGGCCCTGGTGTGTGCTTGGTGTATGTGTGTGTGTGTGCACCTTAGGATATAGCGGGTTGGATAATGGATGGCTGGATGTTTCTGAGCAGATGAGATCCCTTTTTGTGCTTGCACACTCACAGTTTATTTCAAACTACATGACTAAAATAAGCTTGGAAATGCCAATCATCACAGAACAGGTGCAGCATAGCAACACTGCAAAACTAACCAGAGGCCCTTCACATAAGAGTGTGCCCCCTCAGGCTACAGAAGCTTGGTACAATTCAATGACGTCAACATCAGAATCAATGTCAACATCTCCAGCAGTGGATTTCCAGTAAGACACATAGTTTCTTGAAAGAGATCATTCTGGCATGATTAGTCATCTTCCTAAACACAACAAAAAGAGTGAGTTCAAAATGTGATGGAGCATCTCTTCAAGATTTAATTTCCTGTGAGAAGCTGGATGTCTAGAAATCCCTGCTACTGTACAACTTTTATTTCCATTCATAACTTTGAAAAATGTTAGGTTTTCTATGTGGCGTCTGTCCGGTGTGAAGACAAAACAGCTGGGCTAAATTAGCAGAAGATGCTGCTGCTTTAGGAGAAACTGATCAGTAGGATCATTTGGCTAACTGGTTATTGGGCATGTGTTGCACCACTTAGCTTATCACACAGAAATGAGGCAAATTATGTCTGTTTAGGACTCTTTTTTTACAAATCCATTCTATTATCTATATACACATTGTTTTCTCCTGGTGTGCCAACATTATATTTAACATTTTAGCTGTATGCTAAAGTAAGTCATTGTACTGTATTTCTAATTAGTGTAAGACATACTAGGCTTATTAAAGGTCCATATAAAAAAAAATTATGACACTTACAAGATCATTCAGCCATTTTCAGAAGCAAGCGTGGGAAACACAACATGGAATAGACAAGCTCATAATTTCTACTTTCACTAAAGTGGACTAGAGACTCTGGTTTTGATGTGTTGTTTTCTGTGCTCGCTATAGTATTAAAAGTTAAATTAGGTTTGTGCTCACACACAAACACATTCACACAAGCCATTAGTATCTGTTATATGTAGAATTGCCAGTATGTTAAAGATTCAGTGACTGCTTGCTCCTTGACATTTACATTCGAATAACAGGCATAAATTAATCATTAGACTTTCATAAAATATATTCTGAGATGATATACACTGTACCTCCATGAACAATATTTATTTGTTATCAGACTTATTCAGTTTAATTCAGGGTTACAGATGGCTAGAGTTTTTCCTGGCAGACACTAGTGCAAGCCATAAACCAAAAACCAGGCCCATTAACTTATAAAAGTTCAGTTTAGAGCAGGGGTCTCTATCTCCAGACCACACAACCATTACTGCAGGTTTAATTCTAACCCTTTTCTTAATTAGTGACCAGTTTTGCTGCTAATTGATTTCTTTTGCCTTCAATTTAATTGACATGCTATTTAAGACGCATACTTCTTAATGATTTTTTTTTTTCTTATTTAGCAGCCAAACTAAAATGAGATACAAAAACTAGCCAGTGCATGACCAGCTAACAAGTGTCCATCACACAATATCTGACAATAAAGAAAGGTCTCATTAATGATGATCTGCTCAAGTCCACAAAACATTTTGATAGGTTTGGAAATGTTCACTGTGGCAGAATGAGAACACTTACCAACCATGAAATTAATTAATGAGTTTGATTAACAACATGTATCGTCTTCTAATTAAGAAACTGATTAGAGTGAAATTGGTTGGAGTTTAAGGCCTCGACTTAGCTTGTCATCTATTGGCTCACTTCACATCTCATTTCTGTTTGGGTACCATCTAAGGAAAAATACAAAACGATTTAAAGGATTGAATCTTAAAAAACAAGTCAATTAAAATGAAGGAAAAAAAAGTTAATTATCTGCAAAAACCTGTAGCCACAGTAGTTCCCCAAGAATTCGGAGTCTTCTGGTTAAAAAGCATCAGTTACATAAAGCACATCTCTTCAGCATGGGGTGAAGAAAACCAGAGTAGCCTGAGAAAAACCCACTTGGAGAGCAAGAAAATTCCCCACAGACAGTACTAGAGCCAAAACTGAAACCAAGCACTCTGGATCTGTAAGACAGCAGTGCTTATCACTGCACTACTGTGCCACCCCTACTTTTTGCAATATAACTTGATAATAATTCAACAATACTCTACATTAAATATACAGTAAAATTGCATTACCAGATGGAGAAATAGGCCCCCTTTACAAGTTTCTGCATACTTCAAGACCTTTTTTTAGCAGAATGACTCAGAAGGGGGTTGAAAGTTGAAGCTGGAATTGACCATGTGATCAGCTTTCTTTACTCCAGGTGCAGTATAACATTACACAAGAAGGGATGTGTGTGGTGGAAACAGTATTACTAATGATGTGTGCAAGTTCAGAGTTTAACTGAGCGGTGTTTCTTCTCCCCATGTCTCCACACTCCAGATTTCTAAACACTAAAGTTCCAAACTGATGACAGGCGGCTGCACACTTTCTCAGTTAAAGGGTTTCGTTAGCCTAGGCGGCCTGGATTTCGCACTCGGGAAATGTTTAATGTGTTATGACCCAGTAGGAAAACATACCAGCCTTCTTTCCAGATGGTATAAGATTTAGCAACATGTCAATAAAGAAATAAATAAACAAATGATTGGCATGGAAGGGCAATGGTTAGTCCTGCTGCTTAAATCTCTGGTCTTTATGTGGAGTTTGCATATGCTCCCAGTGTCTACGTGAGTTAAATCAAGTAGTTTAATTTACTCCTACATCTTAAAGGTACTCTATAATAACGGATGACTCCATACGGACACATTGTACTATGTGATGGAAAACTGTCCAGGTCTGGTTCCTACATTCATTTGGCGAAATTAAGTTGGTTGAATTAAATCATAAAAAATAATGGTTATATTAATGAGCATACCTCTAAGCTACTATAAAAGAAACCCATCCATCTCTCTCTATATATATACTGTATATATATATCAAATCCAACATCTTTCTGTCTGTCTGTTTGGTATGTCTGTCCGCTTTTCACGAGAGAACTACTTAACGGATTTAGATCCTTTTTTTTGTATAATTTGCTTGAATATTCAGGTTGATTTTGCGACATCGCTCATTGCACTATGCATCATAGTTCGGTTGTGGTACTAATTTATTTGCGCGAATCCAAGAGACATGCAGCGAGCCAAGGGGGGTGGGTTGCTCTCCTCTCTCGCGCATCTGCCTAGGGGCGTGTACCTTACCTCTGCTTAGCTAGCGAATAAGAGCACTTCTTAACATATTTAGATCTGTTTTTGTTTCTATAATTTTCTCAAAAATTCCAGTTGGTTTGGCAACTTCTCTCATTGCGCTATGAGTCATAGTTCACTTGCAGGAGTGATATATTCGCACTAATCGGAGACAGAGGCTCTGGGCTGAGAGGAGGAGGAAGCGTGATGACAGGAGTAGGGAGTCGGGCCCTCCTCACTGTCCTGTTTCACTACTACGTGGATGGAACCACGGGGGATGGCTAGTTTATAATAAAATCCAATCCAGGATTGTGTGTACAGAAGAGAAATTTTATTCAAAAGAAAAAATATGCACCTTTTTTGGTGCCTGCAAAGAGGGCAACCTAACAAATACTAAGAAACTGGAATCTGTTATCCAATGGAATGAACTGTAAGCGGGCTGGCCTCCTATATAGCAATTTTTATCTGTATAAATTATGACTGAGAGACTAAAGTAATATTACAGACTTAAACCTACTTAACCCAATTTAGGAGTGTGGGGAGGTGGAGTTAGTGTCCGACAGTTTTGGGCACAAAAAAAGATCCAAAGCCTGGACGTGGTGCATGTTCTTTGTAGTGTCCATTGAGAATGGCCAGTCAACCAAACACAGAAATCTCGTGGATGTAAAAGAAAAATTGGAGAACCCAGAGTGAAACACACAGATAGAGCATAACATTCAAACTCCACATAGACAACTAATGGGCCAAGATTTTAAGGCAGCAGCTCTAATCACAGAACCATAACAGGACCATTATGAATATGCGTGTGGTAAGAATATTTTTTGTAATTGCATGCACTGAGCTATCTCTCAAGGCAAAATTCAAGAATAGAGTATATCACTCACTAAATACAGAACTAGCACATATGAGGATACAGATTTGTATAAATACATCGAAAACCAAAGTAGAAACCAATTAACATAAAAGAAATACAATAGTATCTGTCCATCAGCTATTTGTAGAACAACAGACAAATTGAAGAAAAGGAGTCAGATAAACCAGACACAGTGGGAGTCCTGGAGACTTTGGCCAACTAGCCACCTCCCACCTATTGGCCATTCTGCAGCTAAATCAGTACCCGAAGATTCCAGTGTTCCAAAGAAATTTGAAGTAAACCAAAGTCATGGTTGAAGTGATGTTGCCATCCCAGCACACCACAGCATAGAAAATCACACTGGTCATCAGAGAGCTATAAAAGATGTGAAGGATGTCACTTCCCATATTGGAAGAATGCAGTCTTCTAAGGAACAAGAGCTTGCTCTGCCCTTTCTTAAATAGTTCCTCTGGCATAATGGGCTGCAGTCATTACTATTGTGTTGCAATTTTGTTGAAGGAAATCATCTGAACTCTGTCAGTAGAAATAAATAGAAGAACTAAATTAGTATGGGGTGCATTAGGAAAGTCAAGTGAAATTTTCTAAAGCATTATGCCCTTGTGGATGAACTACATGGTTTTAACCTGTGTTTTTTTTAGCTGTTATGCCATATTGAAACAAAACATGGAATATGAATAGAAAAAACTAGCCAAAAACTAAGATATATCCATTCCATGTAACTGTCCATGCCACAGAGAGATACATGCTTGGCATTACTTGCAGAGATAGAAAAACAAATGAGTGGGTTAGGTCAAAATTGAAGGTAGAGGATGTCATTGGCACTATTAAAAGAATGGGATTGTGCAGGACATGTAGACAGAAGAACAGGTATGTGAGAGGAAGAATATCTAAACTGGATTGCTAAAGATATCAACAGACTAGAGAGACAGACAAATTTAAGATGGGTTGATGAGATGAGGAAATTTTGCTTAAACAACCCAGATGCAGAAGACCAAAAATCATTCTTTGTGGAAAAGTTTGGGAGAGTCCTTTGTCCAATCATGGGTAATTGATTGCTATAAATGATGATGATGATTATAATGGTTTTGACAATGGGAAATGTGTTGTATGAAATGTATATTGATATACAGTATAGGTAGATACAAATTTCATATTATCACATTACGTATACCTGGCACTAAATCAATAGGTCATTTTTAATAATTTTTTAATTATTGTAATCGGCTTATTCAAATGGTACAAATATCTGATGGCTGTCTGCTCCTAACTACTGATCAATTCATGAGTTTATATTAAGTGATGTTTAGCAGGAATATGACCAATGCCGGGGCTACTCCAATGGCCTCTGATTTACCTCTTTTTATCTGCAAATAGGTTTCACTCATCCAGTTCTGGATTTTGTCCTGGCATTTGGTGGCTTGGGGATAACAGATGACCAGTAGGAGAGGTTTGTAAATAAATCTTCACTGTATATACTGTATCATCAAGAAGATAAAGAAACAAAAAAAATGTTGCAATGTAGAATTGTGTTTGAAGTAATAGTCAATTAACTGGTGATGGAAACTCCATATTTATTAAGGAATTGTTTGATCCAAATGTACATGATGCTTGTAAAATAATTGTTTATATCAGGTTTGTCAGCAAATTGCTGATGTTTATTTGCTACTGGATGCTATACTTTAACAAACACTTGTTATTAATTTACTGCATAACTTATGTCTCTGATTTGTACATTTTGGTGGTAATTTTTTATCAGTAGGCATTGTAGCTTTGAGTGTATTGCTGTTCTGCATTCTTGGACAGTCTCATGGCAGTGTGCCTGGTGTGTTTATGTTGTGGCAAAACGTTTTTACTGTCTAGAATGTGGTGTTAAGGGTCCACAGCTCACTGAGCACAGGCCATTTTTTAAATAAGTAATCGATGTGCTCGCGGCTTAGTGAGGGGACGTTGGGCCATAGTGGGCCGCGGGACGATCCGTAGGGTGTGGGCGTTTCTCACCTAGTGCACAGGTGAGGAACTGCCCACATTCATGATTGTCCCGTGGCTAATGCTGCAGCTGCTGTGGCCCTCGTCATTTTAAAAAGAAGCGCGAGTCGGTTTTAGGGGAGAAAGAAACGTTCGCGGTAGAAACGATCGGAGAGAGAGAGAGAGAGAAAGGAAAGGAAAGGAAAGGAGAGGACGGAGGTTACCGGGAGCAGGAGAAGAAGCGGGTGGTGCGTGAGTGTGGTGAGCGCGCGATCGAGCGCTCGTGGACAGCTGTATGGAAGCTGGGTGTTAGGCCAACACCTAGACGTTTGAGTTGAGGTTGCTCCCGCTGAGTGAGCAGGTAGCGGGAGTGCCTAGAGGAAAGCGACGAGCCGCAGAAGGACGTGGAAAGGCAGCGGAAGTCGGGAGACTTGGTGGTGGGAATCCCCAACGTGGGCGACCTGGCCGTTGGTTGGAAACCAAGTTCTCCGGGACTGGGATGAGTGCCATACCGGAGCCAGGGTTCGGAAGGTCTCCAGTCTCGTGCGTGTGTTTCAGGAGGGCAGCTGCAGAGAGCGTCTTGCCTGCTGCTGGGCCCAAACGGGATTAGCAGGTGAGACGCTAACAGGAGAGCACCGGATTTGTTTGTTGGTTTTTAAGACTGCTTCCTGATCATTTTAACCTCTGGTTTTAAAGGATTGTTTTTTCTATTTATTGGTTTTACTCCACGTTTTCATTTTTGGTGGATTATTTATTGAATGAACTGCACTATTTATGGATCACTGTTTTTGTTGACTGCTTTTAATAAAAGCACTTTTGCACTTTCTACCTTCCCCTTGCTGGAATTATTTGCCTCCACTGCCTAGCTCACTCGGTAACATTATCGACGGTTTTGGGTTCAAGGGTTCCCAAACAGCCAAGGGAGCGTGGAGCCAGAACCCACATCGTCACACTAGAATGAAGCACTAGTGAAACTAATAAAAAAGAAAGTATGAAAAAGAAATGAACGGCCATGTATGCATTTTGTTGAAAGAAAAAAGTCAGGCTAATTTATTTATACACATAAAGACAAAACTATGAATCATCTGCAACATCCATATGAGGTATCCTATGGCATGAAAAGAAAAGATACTTCATGTTTTTTATTGACTGAGTTAAATATCCTGTCGAGAAAATTTAAACAGAGTGGTTTGAACTATTGTTAGACTTTATTTTAGTCATAGATATCAAAGAAAAAAGTTCAAGACGCAGTGATCTGTTTTGCAGTGGATAGCTTTTTTTAATGCGAGAAACTTTCAAAGTGTGACTGTTGGACAGTACAGAATTAGCACATTTCAGCAACATGCAGCTGAGGTTATTAGGGGAGAATTCACAGAGTAATTGCAAATGCTTTTTGATTGCTGCCAAACCATATACTCTGTAGATTAGTTGCACTGGTCCACACTGGAAAGGTAGAAAACAATCTTGCCAGATTTGATATTCGAGATATGGTTGATGGAATCAGAAAGCAATGGAAAATTTTAAACAATGAACATCAGAATTGAAATCAGCAGGCTGTACAATATAATAAAATATGACACAATACTTATTTTTAGGAAAAGTATTAAATGACAAATTTATAGAAAAACATTACAAAAATACTATATCTAACATAAGAAAATTTTAAATTGTGGAATGAACCATTATGTGTGCTTTATGGGACAAGAAACAACTACTGTATGCAACTCATTCTCATACAACCCACATTAAAGGAACACAGAAAAAAGAGTCTACTCAGCATTTTTTTTATATAATTACTCCACGTTACTAGACCAGTCCAGCCTGTCATTGATGTGGACCCCCAAGTACTTGTAGAGGTGTACCATACTCACATCAACTACCTGAAAAGTGAAGTGGGCATAGAGGCTATTAGGTATGACGAAAGTCAATAACTAGCTATGGTTTTGCTGATATTAAGTTGCAGACAATTCAAACAAAGACAGAAATATTTCCACCTGACTCCTTTACACATTTTGATCCTCCTTGTCAAAACACCCAATTAGCACAGAATCATCTGAGAATTTCGGCAAGTGACATGACCTGGTGTTACATTTTGTTCTCCAAGGTGTACAGGGTGAAGAGAAAAATATACAGAATTGTTTCTTGTGGTGCACTGGTGTTGTTCACATCTGTATCAGAGATGTAGTCCTTGAGCATCAAAAAGTGTGGTGGCATTTTGGACAGTTAGTTCACTATCCACAACAACATGCACTCATCCACCTGCATATTTCAGAGCATTAGCTTTTTCCACTCCTGAGGTCTGTATTGCTTGAATCCAGTATTTATTTCCAATTCATTGTAAAAAAAATCCATACAAGGTTATTCTTAGTGAGTTTGTTTTTTGTTTTAGCTCTTTAAGCATACTTCCCTATGCTCTGCTTTTCTTTAGCACTCCCTGTATGCTCTTCAAGCCACTTTTTTACCAGATCTAAATGCTCTCTTCTTATCATGCAGGATAATTTTGAGCTCTTTAGTTTTCCAGGATTTGTTGTTTGGAAAGCTGTACCCTGTTTTAGAGGGTACAACAGTGTCAACAAAGAAGTTAATACAGTCTGTGATGCAGCAACTGAGTCCTCACGTCACTCACAAATTATTTCCCAGTTTTATCCTTGGCAACAGTCATTCCAAGCCAATTTAGCTTCCAGGTCCCACTTTCTCAATATCCTTGTGGAAACAGATTGCCTTCTAATTTTAAGCTTGTATGTGTGAGTAGAATAGATCTGATTGTGGTCAGATCTGCCCAACAGTGCCACAGACAAAGGTTTACAATTAAAGACATCTTCAAAATGTGAATAGAGGTACAGCTTGATGTTTTCTTAAATGGAACATCACACAAACTATTGGAAGTTTGTCATTGTTCCTTCCAAAGTCACATGGTTAAATTCACAGCATATTATAACAGCAGGATGGGATTGATTCATTATTAGAGTGTTGGTAGCAGAGTGAATCACTTCTGTTGCTAGTCCCCATTTGCAAAGATAAGAATATAAACATTAATATTGGGTACAGGAATCCCTAATGGTATACATTGTCTCTTTGGATTCCTTCATTTCAATATGAAGCCAAGGCCTGGAGAGTAGCCATTTTGAGGATTTCATCTTTTCTGTTTGTTACTGGTGTATTTTTCCAGGCCTCACCCGACTATTGACTCTAGTGTACATCTGAGTCATTTGCATCTGATTGAGAATGAGAATGAGAGTTACATTTTGAGGTCATGGTCCTCTTCCAGAAAAGTGTGGCTTATTCTCTGCAGCTGATGGTGTAGCAGAAGTTCAAAGTAAAGATGTTTATGTACCTTGAAGGAGTCTTGACAAGTGTGAGTGACAATAATCAATTAAATGGACGGATTGAGTAGATCGACAGAAGCAAAACTGTTGTTGATCTTACTATTTGGATTTCCACCCTTCCACAAGGTCAGAAGTCAACAGGATATGGAATGCCAAAAACAGAGTGTTGTGCAGTGTTGGTGGGCCCAATTGCTATAGCAATTAGCATCACACAACAAGCCAGGAGGAATCCTATTGAGAAGAAACAATTAAGTTGGTTAGACTGATTGATTGACATGCTTTTCTGAGTATTCCTGAGCATAGCACGCTAACTATGGGATCATCTACAGCCTGACCTAGGGCAGAAACTGTGAATTCCCCAAAAAGAAGTTCTATTAAGGTAGTTAGGAATAATGGAACAAAACAGTTGCTGTTAAAATGAGATGAGATTAAAAACATAATAAATATACAATATACGCAATGATTTGAAACAAGAGTTTTACATGTGAAAAGTAATATCCTTTTATTGCACCTTGAACTAAATCATAAAAATGAAAAGAACAGTTTTGTTTATCCTCAAAATAATTCTAAAGTTAATAAAATAAGTTTTTTAGGTTAGGGAAGTATATTAATAACTGTGTGCTAAACAGTGGTTCAGAAAAGGCATAACATGGGATGACATAAGACATTATTGTTGGACAAGGTGGTGCAATAATTAGCAATGCTTCCTAGTGGCTCCTGGATTAAAATCCTTGTCCAGCACTATGAAGAGTTTAGTTTGGAAGTTTTCTTTGTGGGATTTTTTCCAGGTAATTTTGTTTTCCAGCTCCTTTCAAATGACATACCTGTTGGGATAACTGGCAATTCTCCATTGGCTGAGTGTGAATGGTTCAGATTTTGTGCTTATTCTGTATTGGACTGACACCCATCCAGCATTTGTTCCTTCCTAACACCCACCTAACATCCCTATAACCTGAATCTGCATTAAGAGGGTTTGATAGCAGATGTAAAGAGTGCTTAATACTGAATTACAACAGAAGAAATTTCATATTCCACAGCATTGAATTGCTTACACATAATAAATATGTATGGGAGCTAAAATTTAAAATTATGGAGTGAAACATCTGATATTCTTGAGGTCAGGACTGGTTTCAGCCTTAATCACATTACCATCAGGTAGACTGTTTCTCCTTAAAATGCAGATCAGGATAAAGAACTGTAGAGAATTAAACGATGCATATTTTCTGAGTATCCTCTTCTCAGCATAATTTTGAACTCAAAGTCAGATGGGTACATACCACTTAAGAATTTCAGCCGATTTAACTTTGCTGGCCACATATTTATTTTAATCAAATTGTTATATTAACTACTTCTGTTTTTTCTGTCAGAGAACCTTCACCAACAACGTTATTGACAAAATGGATTACTCTTGTTGAAGCAGGCTGATGCATGCACCCTCAGCCCCAAAGAAGGCACTCAGAGTCTCAGGACAGGCAGCAGAATCAAGATTTATTGTATGCTGCACATACAGACTCAATTAAGATGGAAAGAGCAAGCAGCCATGGGCAGCTCTTACCTTTATTACAGTTATCACACAAGTGATTATTCATCCTCATCTGACTCCTAACATTCCCCTACTCTAGTTCTGCCCCTAATTAATTCCACCATTATTTCTCAGTTCAAACCTCTCTCTGTCCGTAATGCCTGTCTGACAAGGCCTACCTGTACTCCCTACTAGCTCAGTGCTTGCTACCATTATTTACAGCCAAAGAGTTCAAATCCCCTCTCTACGTGAGGGGCCCATCATTTTCCACATCTAATCTTTGGCTTATGAACAACTGGTGGCTTCTAGCTCATACAAAATATAAAAATATGTAGGCATAAGTCTTTTTAATCATAACTCTTACATTTTAATGCTTAGTGAAATATAGCATTTACTTTTCTCGTGTGCTTATAATACTTTCTAATACATAGAGACTACCAATTTCAAGAACAGATTTTTCTATACTCTTCCTTTTTTTGGGCCTAATCCTGCCCCTCAACCATAACTGTCCACGTTTCCTTGCTAACAATGCAGATGATGGGGATGGGCACGATATGATAAGTCAGACAGCCAAATGACCCAAGACGTGAGTACTCACATCACAAAGAAATTGCAAGTTGGATACTATTTTTGTAAGAGAAGTAGCTTTGACTATAATATCCAGAGCTGTCTCTAAATAGCATTCAGCTATCTCAGAGGGCGCGCTTTTTTAAGGATATCTCAGATGCATTTGCAGAAATCACATAACAAATTTTCAATGAAAATTCAACATCTCTTCAGTGAGAATTCCGATCTTTTATGGAGTATTTTAAAAAGCATCAGTATTTCAAAATGAGCAGGGCTCAATTGTCAGACATTGCACAGTACACTTTAAAAATGGTGACATGCAATTTGAGACAAGAGCTGCAGTGCATTTTAAGACACCTGAGAATGAAAATGATTGGCATACTGTTAATCACGTATTGTAATTGTAAATGATAATTTGCTTTTCCATATGAAGACAACATGAAATGCATTTTAGATATCACAAAATAATTCTGTGTTGCATCAATTGCTTTATATGATATCTCAAATTAACCTTTTCTATATTTTAAGTCACGGCAGTACCTTGAAAAGATACTTTAGACACATTCATGCAAGCCCAAAAAGAAAGATGATCTGCACTTTCCTAAATAAATGTAATGTTTATTTTAGGCTATGGAAACATATCTACCAGTTTTTTAAATGAAAACCAGCTGGAAAAATAAGAGCACAGGTGAAGTTATAAAAAATCACAACTCTTACAGTCCTTTTGTTAAATTTCATTACAAAAACAAGTGTTTGTTGAATGCAGAATGTACAGTAGATTAAATGGGAAATAAAATAAAACGGCATTTAAACTGATTGTAAAATAAATGTTTTAAATGCTAACAGATGATTAATGTTTTAATATTTTAGTGGTGCCCTAGCAGTGATATAGTAATACATGCCTATTATTAAGATATGACTTAATAAAAGTGTGGTCACTTGTTAGTAAATTATAGCATTGAAATAGTAAAGTATTCATAACTTTGCTTACAGTAAAAAAACAAAATTATAACTTTTGAGCAAATTTACCCAGGCATATGTGACTTCCACCCATTTAACTGTTCCTCCTTGGATATGTCACTAAGCACTGGTATGTAGTTATTGGCAGAAATTCATTTGTAATTACAGATTAGACATGTTTAGAATTATGTAGGTATTTTTCTTCTGTTTGTTCTTCATTCTTGGTCCTCAACTTCTTTTTATGCCCAGGGAAGTAACAAGTTGTGAAGGGTAGGTCAGATTTGCCATTCCACAGCAACAATTTCCAATTCACTCTAAAAGAGCCACTGGTTCTTATGTATAAGCCTGTCTGAGAAATACTTCCAGCACATCTTGAGTATTCCCCTCAGCCTTTCACAGTGGGCCATGCCTTGTACTTCTCCTATGAGGGCATTCTTGTGACAAATTACCCTGGATCACTCCTTTGTGCTCCTTTAGTAACAAAGCTCTTTGGGAGCTTTAGGATTCAAGAATAAAAGGAATTATTCTGTTTCTTGTTTTAGTGTTGAGCAAATACTTATGTTGAATTCCCTGGAGGGAGGCTGACCAGTTGGCCTAGATGATCACAACTGTGACTCTGTCTGTTGTATCTGACCATGGCTGCCTCAGAGGTTTATTTTCCCCAGAACTGCTCTTGACTGGAATTTTAGTCTTCCTCTCTTCTGATATCAACTGTCCATATCTCAGTTATAACATTAATAGACTGCACTTTGTCATGATTTGCTGGTGTTAATCACGAAAATAGTCCTTTTTAATGTAATGTGTCTATTTATGAATAGGTATGTTTGTAATTTGCTGTTATTACAGCATATCGTTACACCATACAGTTGCAGCCAGAGACGACTCAAAAGAGTTAAGCTAATTGTTGTCTCCCTTTAATTAGCTTGCTATTAGAAAAACTCCTTGCTAAGATGGTGACAGCCTGCCTGCAGTGAGGTCACCTATTTCTATCTGGCATTAAGGTAGCTCATATGAATAATGTTCTGCCAGCTCAGACCGCTATGTCTTTTGGCCTTGAAGCTGCTACTAGCCTCTTCCACTTTTGCTTAAGTCAGCACTGTTAAAGTATTGTAATTGTAAATATTATGTCGCATGCTAAAAAGTATCTCACATATTGTGCTGACATGACTTCCTTAAAATACACTACTCTTGCGATAATTGTTGTGTCAGCTTCTGAGGATTTCTTTGCATATGATCCACAGTGTTGGTGGCAACCATTGGGGTTTGGACAAAAGGCTTTCCTGGTTGCAATATATTGCTGATTGAATCAATAGTAAGCCACCCGTTCAAATTTGCTGAATTGTACTTTTGCCGGAGTTGTCAAAATGGCACATTGTTGGATGAACATATAGTTCCACAATTGAAATGCTCAATTCTATGGAATTTTAGAATATTTTTTCTAAAGCACACTGAAAAAATGAAGCAAAATATGCTACCTTATTTCACATTTGTTTCACCTGACTAGAACTGCTGTTGTTACAATCAAAGTAGGGCTGTTTGCCTAGCATAGTTCTAATTTTTCATGAATCATCCTGTTTGTTCAAGCATTCTGAGTCTGTATTCAGTGAAGAGCATTATACAAAAATACATTCAAAAATAAATATATTTATTTCACATTTCAGTATGAAACTATGGTTTTTCTTCAGTAATGCAGTATAGTGTACAGTACATTATACGGCCTTTTTTGGCAATAAAATGACAAGGGCAGTAACCCTACTCTTGAACTCTAGCATAGATGCTGTGATCCCTGGCCTTTTAATTTGAAGATATACAAAAAGTTATCCTTTTGAGATTGTTAAAGACCAAGAATATACTATTTAGACCAAATTAGTAATAGGAGTGGGGAACACAAAAGGGTTTAGAGAGCCATGGTCTTTGCGGAGTATTGGCAAAATCTTACAACAAAAAATGTTTAAGATTTAAAAATGTTTATATTTCTTCAAAATACACAATAGGACTTGTGTTTCTTTCTTTCTTTTTTTTTTTTTTACAAATTAAGGATAGCTTCACAAAATTTAATGATAGATCTTTCCAAGAGAACCTATCCTTTTCTAATATCCTTTTTAAGCAGCAGTCTTTCTAGAACCCTAACTTGACTGCTCCTTCATCTTAGAGCCAGTGTTGTGTAAAATTACTAGAAAGTGAGGCTATAAACTCTGTTACACCAGGAAAATCCTGTGTAAAACCTAACATCATTTAAATAATAGACACTTAGGTTAAATATGTGCAAAAGTTGGAGGACCTACACCTGGCTGCTTATTCGCATATCCCCCCTGGGAGAAATTGGCTGGTAGAAATCCAGTAACGCCACACTGTATAACCTTCAGATAATTACTCACAGTGATATGCATAAAGGTATGACAATTAAGGCTGAAATGGTTTATTTTTATCTTGTATTTGTGGAGGTATTACATTAAATATACAGTATAATGTACTGGATATATTTTTAGATTATCCTTTCTGTATATATTTCTTAGGCCCTGAAGTTAATGAACTTGCATTAACAACATTAAGAAAGCAGATGAAAGGATTTTTTTTTAAGTACTTTATCGATCTGTTTTGATTATCAGTTTAGTCATTGAGTGCACTTTAATAGCCCGGTTATTCACAGAAACACGGTTTCAAAAATGCCATGCATAGCCTTACTCTGGTTAGAGAAACTGGTATATTGGCATATAAGAAACCAGGTTAACACATATAGATTTTTCCTGGTTTAGTGGCCATGTAAACCCTTAATCAGGTTACAGTTAAGGATTTTGTAGTCTACACATGTCTGTTGCACTCTTAGCTTGTGCATGTGTTTGTTTCACATATGCTTTCAGTAGGCACAGGTAGAAAAAGGTGGGAGCATTCACAGAGATATATTTCCTGGGGAAAATTCTTGAGAAATGGCATTATTCCTTTAACTACTCTGTCTGTTTTGGAGATTGCTCAATTTATGCTGATGAGCTGAACCTACAGTACTAAGCTCAGCAGCACAATCTTGGGAGACACGGGCTGCATCTTTGTTTTCAGATTCACAGTAGCTGTTTTTGCAATGTATATATATATTTTTCTTTTATTATTAATTTTATTACAATCCATACAAAGCAATCAAGTTTTTACAAAAAGAAAAATTGAGTTAAGAACAGATCGATCCCCACCCCTGAGAGAGAGAGCAAGTCAAGCTGTTAAATTTAAGGCTTGTAAACATACCTAAATTAATAAATTCTCTGTGCTTTATGAACTTATTTTAGAATATTACTGATTAGATCCTGCCATGTTTTGAAAAAAGTCTGTACGGATCCTCTAACTGAGTATTTGATTTTTCCAACTTCAAATAATATAACACATCGGTTTCCCACTGACTTAAAGAGAGAGTTTGGGTTCTTCCAGTTTATCAGAATGGGTCTGCGTGCCAAGAGTGTGGTGAATGCAATCACAATTTGTTTGTCTTTCTCCACTTTAAGCCCCTCTGGAAGAACCCCAAACACAGCTGTTAATGGGTTGTGAGGGATTGTGAGTCCAAGGCTATCTGAAGGTAATTAAAAATTTTTGTCCAGAATAATGTTAATTTGGTGCAGGCCCAGAACATGTGACCTAGTGAGGCTGGGACTTGGTTGCAACGTTCGCAGGTTGGATCATGCCCTGGAAACATTTTGGAGAGTTTTAGTCGAGACAGATGTGCTCATATATAATTTTGAGTTGTATAATTGTATGCTTTGCACATATGGAGCTCGAGTGAATTCTCTGCATTGCTACTTTCCACTCCTTTCTGATATATTAATTGAGAGATCTTTTTCCCAGTGTCCTCTTGGATCTTTGAAAGGAGGGATTGTAAAATGATTTTATATATTGTAGAGATGGAGTCTAAGTCCTTGAGATTGAGCAATATTTTTTCCAGCATGGATGAGGGTGCAAGATGAGGAAAATCTGGAAGGTTCTGTTTAACAAAGTTCTGATTTGAAGATAGTGAAAGAAATGTGTAGCTGGAATGTTAAATTTGGAATGTAATTGTTCATAGGATGCAAAGACGTTGTCTATATAAAGATCTCTAAGCAAGTTAATTCCAAATTTTTCCAGATATTAAAACTGCATATGTTTGTGAAGGTTGAAAGAGGTGGTTCTCTTGCAGAGGTGCCACAGATAGAAGCTTCTCCGTCTTAAAATGCTTTCTACATTGGTTCCAGATTCTAAGTGAGTGGAGCACAATTGGGTTATTTGTATATTGCCGATAGTGTGTGTTTATTGGAGCACAGAGCAAGGAATACAAAGAAGTACTGCAGGATTTTACTTCTATTGCGGTCCAAGCCTGTGTATGTTCTTCTATTTGTGTCCAGGTTCTTATCGCCTGTATATTTGCTGCCCAGTAATAAAACTGGAAGTTAGGTAGAGCCATGCTGCCTTCTGCCTTTTGTCTTTGTAGGGTCGCTCTTTTGATGCGTGGATGTTTTGAATTCCAAATAAATGAGGTTATTGTTGAATCTAATTGCCTAAAGAATGATTTATTAATGTATATTGGGATGTTTTGAAATAAAAAAAGGAGTTTAGGAAGAATATTCATCTTAACAGTGTTAATTCTTCCAGCTAGTGTGAGATGAAGGGTTGACCATCTATGCAAGTCTTGTTTAATTTTTTCCATGCAGATGGCAAAATTTTGTTGATATAGAGCTTTATGTTTACTTGTGATGTTTACCCTAGGTATTTAAACTGTTCTGCAATGATAAAAGGTAGGGTATCTAATCTAATATTATATGCTTGAGAATTCACTGGAAAGAGTACACTTTTATTCAGATTAATTCTGAGACCAGAGATCTTTTGAAATTCTGTGAGTGCTGCTAAGACTGCAGGCACAGAATTTTCTGGGTCTGATATATACAGTACCATGTCATCTGCATATAATGAGATTTTCTGTTCCAGTCCTTCTCTGCTAATCCCCTTTATCTGATCAGTATTTCGACAATGTATTGCCAGTGGTTCAATGGCAATCGCAAACAGCAGTGGTGACAAGGGCATCCTTGTCTTGTGCCACGTTCTAGTTTAAAGTAGTCTGAGCAAATGTTGTTGATGCAAACTGAAGCTTCTGGGTTAGTATACAGTAATTTAATCCATGCACAAATGTTCGGGCCAAACCCAAACTTCTCCAAAATAGTAAAAAGGTATTTCCATTCAATCATGTCGAATGCTTTTTCTGCATCCAATGATAATAATATTTCTGGGGTGTTTGATTTAGTTGGTGAGTATATTACATTAAACAGGCGTCGAAGATTTGAAGATAAGTGCCGGCCCCTAATAAATCCAGTTTGGTCTTGTGATATTACTGAGGGGAGCACTTTCTCCATCCTTCTGGCTAAGATTTTAGAGAGTATTTTAACGTCATTATTCAGAAGTGAAATTGGTCTGTATGATGTACAGTACAGGCCAAAAGTTTGGACACACCTCCTCATTCAATGCGTTTTCTTTATTTTCATGACCATTTACATTGGTAGATTCTCACTGAAGGCATCAAAACTATGAATTAACACATGTGGAGTTATGTACTTAACAAAAAAAGGTGAAATAACTGAAAACATGTTTTATATTCTAGTTTCTTCAAAATAGCCACCCTTTGCTCTGATTACTGCTTTGCACACTCTTGGCATTCTCTCGATGAGCTTCAACAGGTAGTCACCTGAAATGGTTTTATTAAGGGTGGCTATTTTGAAGAAACTACAGTAGAATATAAAACATGTTTTCAGTTATTTCACCTTTTTTGTTAAGTACATAACTCCACATGTGTTCATTCAGTTTTGATGCCTTCAGTGAGAATCTACCAATGTAAATGGTCATGAAAATAAAGAAAACACATTGAATGAGGAGGTGTGTCCAAACTTTTGGCCTGTACTGTACATTGTAATAAGTCCTTATTTTGTTTTGGAAAGACAGTGATTAGTGCTTGGCGAAAGGTTTGTGGAAGAGATTGGTTATCTCTGGCTTCTGTAAATGTTGCTAATAGGAGGGGAGCTAGCTGAGTGGAGAATTTCTTGTAAAATTCTGCAGGGTAGCCATCAGGGCCTGCTGCTTTCCTGTCTTGGAGTGACTTTATAGCATCTAGTAATTCTGATAACGCCAGAGGTTTATCAAGTTCCTCCACATTAGAAGCGTCTATTTGTGGTATCTGTAATGTATCCAGAAATGCATTAGATTGTGTATTGTCTTCCTTAAACTCAGTAGTATATAGGGATTTATAGTAGTCTCTGAAAGTGTGCATTATATTTTTGTGTTCGACGATTTTATTTATTGCAATGTATATTTTTGAGGATATTTTTATGACATTGGTGATTTTTGTCAAAGTAGAACTTCATAAGTGGAGTTGCACATGTAAATGGGGTATTTTAAGAAATTAGGTTTCTGCCTTAGACCAGATTACTTGGCTTATAACTGTTTTATGTTATTTGTGGGGACAAAGGAAAATAAAACCAATTTGTAAGACTGAGTATTTTGCAAAAACGTTGATACACATCAGAATCACCATGGCCTGCTATCTCTGTGTTTCACATTTTGTATTTAATTGAGTCAATGTGAAAAGAACTAAGGCTAATGTTATACCAAATATTTGATCATCATATTTTTAAATTTCTGTATTTAATGAATTAGATATTTTTAGTACCGTAAGAGCTAAATATGGGCATAAAGAGTATGGGAGCAGGTAAGAGCCCGAAAAGGTTCATGTAAAGATACAGAACTCACTCTGGCAAATAAAGAAACCTTCTATATTCAACAGTGTGTACTATAAGCAGAAGAAAGTTAGGCCATAATACATAAAAAGAGTGCGCAACCTATGTCTCTCTTACTGTATACAACCTAAATTTTATGTCATGATTATTTGCCTTGGATAGCTAGAAATTTATAGCCTAAAGGTTTTGTTCTCTGTCACTATTACAATCCACACAGCTGGGCAGGTAGGTTTGGAGTTTTTAATTTATTTGTTTGTTTTTACTGTTTGTTGAAAAATTTTAACATTTAACCTTATTTTGTTACCCCCTGTTATTTGTTGGGATATTCATGTGGTCATAGTGTCATCATTTGATGCCATGAGGAATGGTCATGTGATCTTAGCAGCTGTGATTAAGCAGGGGAACTATTCAAGCAGCCCTTGAATGATGATCATATTGTCAGCTGTTCTGACCTTTTTGGGAATAGACAAACTTTATATTTAAAATTTCTTTCTTCACCTTAGCCATTGTAATTTTTTGTTCATTGTATTGATTTTTGAATTTGTTATATTAGGCTTGTGCCCAAGCTGACAATACAGAGTCATGGAGGATAAGAATTTGTTTAAGCTAAATGAAGATCTTTCATTTAGCTTTCTGATTCCAGGCTTGTAATAGGGTTTGTCAGGGCTTTTGCATTTCTTTCTAGCTCCTGAAATTCCTGTCTCTGTTAGAAACATATCAACTAAGTGGCACATTTGAAAAATAGTTGTCTTTTCTTTTGTTGTTCATGTCCTGCTAACTACGAAAGGAATTATTATAGAATAATGTCCTATCCTGGGTTTATGCCCTATACCAAAACATGCCAGACTCCTCCATTACTGGTCTGTATAAGAAAGCCCATAAAGGCATAGCTGGATGGATTATTATTATAGTTTAGCTGGTGCCTGTAGTAGTAATCTCATGGCATGCCAATTAGCCTTTTTATAGTTTGAGTCAATCTAAATGAATGAGCAGATATGGGTCATTATGTTTTTCTACTGTTACTAGGTTGTGTAAAGGGCACACATTCTCTGTCACCTACAATATATTATACACATGCAGAATGAGACATGTCCTCTGAAATGTTACATTATGCAAAACTGTAGACCTGGAAAAGCCTATAGGGGTTAACCTTTACCATCTCAAAACTGTTTTCCTACTGAGCTTCTGACTCCGTTAAGTAGGGAAGGTTAGGTGAGCTATAATTGAGATGCAAGCTGTTCTACGTTCCTTTGTTTTTCCATAGACTACTGAAAAAACATTTTTTTCTCTTTAGACCTCTCTCTTTTAGACATTCTAATGAAAAAGCCCCACTATATAAACTATGATCACTGAAAATAAAAATGTAATGCTTTTCTTGATTAGCATGTTATAATTTATGTAGAAGTGTTCCTTTTCTCTCTTGAATTTTGATGTGCCCTGTTCACTCACAGCAATAAAGCTGTTGTTGCATATCAACTCCTTGGAAGCCTCGCGGCATTCAGCGCTGATTCCACCATCAACAATGAATCAGCTCAATTTGCATGGTAATAAAAGAACCCCTGGTGTGCCTGCACTAATTAATAAAATGCCTTTCGTAAACACTCCAATAAATACATTTTTGACTTGATTATTTAAAGGTACTTTCTCACTCTAAAACTGATTCCTGCTTTTCTTTAAGTGGGGGGATTATACACAAGAAGTTAAATGATCTCATGCCTTCTTGTAATTGTGCTGCTTTACATGATTTTAGCATATTTTAAGATGGACCCAAAGTCTTTAATATTCAACAAATGTGATTTTTTTATATATATGGTGCAGCGCTGTCTATATTTAGAAACATCCATATATACATTTTCTGCTAATGCATTTTTACTGACAACAAGAAACAACATAGGACAAGACTACAGTCAATTAGAAGATTCCTAATATAAAGTTACTCATTTATTTCATACAAATGAACTGTTCATTATTTTTGTAGTCTAGATACATATATCTGTTTAGTTGTGTTGTTCTTAGTAAATTGTAACCATCATTTTCATTCTTATACAGTTGATCTGCTTCATTACTTAGTGTCCATTGGGTAAATTTCTCCTGGGGTGCACATTTATAACTCTTAGAAGAAATTAATGAAAAAAATGCTGTTAAAATGATGCAGAGTAGTATTAATTAAACAACTTTACTTAGATTGTTTCTCACCATAGTTATTGTTATCACTTACTAGATAGATAGCCAATACTTTAATATGGAGGAGAATTTATGTATAAAAAACATACAGTATATTTGTTCTTATTCACAAGTTTTAAATCACAGCAGAAAACTAACTACTTCAGTTTAGCATACCCTGACTAGAGCTGCTGAGTTGCTGTGCATACTGCATTTCTGTTTGTTAGTAATTTGTACAGAAATAGTAGTGTCACAATATTTTTTAAACCTTTACTATCTCTCCTCAATTCCGTTTCCCTTCTCAGTATGGCGATGTGGCACTTTGTGCCACTGCTCTACTGCCACGCCGCTATCCTACATATGAATAAGTCACCTTTTAAAAAGCGCATTGGAATCATTGGATGGAAAGATTCTGTCATCAGATTGGATGGTCAGCACAGACTCCAGTATGAAAAACCCAGGAGTAGATAAGTGGTCAAATGGCAGAGGTCCCCAGAACTGTCACTTTATTTTTGACTTTCCCTTGTATGATTTTAATCCCCATCACTGTGAACTTGCTCATTTAATTAATGGACCTATGCTGCTGGTTTCCATGTATGTTTAATCAGTTCTAACTTGTTATTTGTGTATTTTAACAGATCTGTATTTATGTGTGTACCAGTTTTGCTATTAGTATAATCTGTACCTGTATTTTAACTGAGAATTGCTCATAGCTCTCTGCTCCTACACTCATTGAAGAGTGCCATACAAAAATAAGTTGTACTGTATTGTATTTTTCGCTAACACTATTTTATTATTTTATTTAAATATCAGTCACATTTTACCAAAGATACTCCTAAAAAATGAAGTTCAAATATAAACATAGAAAAACTTACCTGGACACAGTTACAGTCATTGTTCTAAAAGAATAATGAATTTGTTGGTGTGCTTCATTGAAGTTCATGTGATGTAAGCCAAAAAGAGTAGACTGCTCACACAGTTCACAGAGCAAAAATGGTTCATTCAAAGTCAAATCATCATTAACATCGAAGCATCCACTGATGGTTCCTTCATCATACAAATGCTGCCCAATTCTTAGAGGATGCCCAGCACAGCTCACATCTTAACATTTGAACCACCAGACTATATTGTTGGTACCAGGTTGTAAATGTCCATTGACCTGTAAGAACTTTTCTACATACAAAAAATCAGAAGGAAATTAGTGTCATCAGACTAGGTGGTACTTGTGTTCTTTTGGCCAGTGCAAGCACAATATCATGTTTTTTTATTTACAAGAATGGAACCTGGTTGAGTCATTGGCCTACATACCCTAGCACTGACCAGTTGTAACAAAATGTAAATCCTGATATGTCTCCTCCAGCCTTACCACATCTTTTTTGAAGCATTAGCCTATTTGCCAGATGTGAATCATTTTTATGCAGGAAAACATGCCGGGATGTTTCAATTTAGAGATTCCTTTTGGTTGTTTCCAAGTAATTCTTAGACACTCTCAGACTGAGATACTGTATAATCCCTACAAAATGCCCTGTGTCTCCCAATTGGCTGTCCCTCTTATAGAAGTTGTCCAGGCGTTATCCTAACTACATGTTCAAACCAACTCAACTTGCTTCTCTCAATGATGAGAATCAGTAGTTCTACTCCAATATTACTGAGCTCCTCACCACTTCAAGAAAGTAATCTAATCTTCTCGGTGCATGGACTGGCTGGAAGCAGCAGTTTAGAAAGTAAAATGGAATGAGGAGACAGTCAGGATTATATAAAATGAGAAAACGTCAAAACCAATAGAGTGAGAATCGAATAAACAGAGCCCAGGATGTGAGACAATAATTACAGTCAGGATTTGAAACTAGAGAGTCAAATCCAAAATGGAACCTAAACGTAAGTCAAAGATTACGGTGAAACAAATAGAAGAGGGTTTGTGACCGGAAATCAATCTTATGTTTAAAGAAAATTACACTAGGATTTTAAGTCATACCCACAAGCTTTGACAACCAGAATGTGTATGGCTCTAAACTTTATACCTTTGAGCTGGTGATACTGTGTGCTGCACAGTTCTAGTTACCCTGTCCTAGCCACACTATAGAAACCACAATATTTCAAAAAGTAACTATCAAAAAAGTGGTGCCATTGAAAAAGGAAATTCATTTTTAACATAATATATACTAAAATTAAGAAATAAAAGTGTTCATTAAATGGTCTCTGAAATCTCTAATATGATGTATACATTTTAGGAACCATACAGAAAAATTAAAAATAAGTGTCAAATGATTATGGTGTAAAAGCAACATTTCATCACCTTTTACTTGTTGTGATCTCTCTGTTATAATTCAGCATTATGATTTTTATAAGTCATTTCCATTTCTTGAATTTTCTTATTCTTATTATTTATATTTTTCATTATAATGGTGACATCCTCTTTATTTCATGTTCTGTTTTTGTACATTTTATATTATTGCTGACATTGGTTATGGTTGCTATGTCCTTCCCTTACACCCATTTTTATCTGAAAGAGATAGCGGGACATATTAGCACTGTCTTGTTTCCTTTATTATTGTTATTTTTGTTTTTAGAAATTCAAATTCTTAGAGGATTTGTGTATGATTTATATTATAGCTTTATAGCTTTATATTTCAGATGAAAGTCAGAATCACTCAAAATAAAGCTCAAAACCAGAATTCCTTTCCCTCTGACTTTACTGTGTGTTCAGTCTTCCTGAAGGTCTTCTTTGTTTAGACATTTACTTGTACATGTTAGCTTGTATAGCAGACTTTTGCTAATGTCAATAACTGCACTTACTTGCCTTATATTGCTTAGCATTAAATTGCATCCTTTGCTTCAAAACATGTGAATCCATCACAAAACAAAATAAAAAAAGATAAACCAAAAGTCCAAGAAATAAATAATTAAGGACACACCATAATGAATTCATAGTGTTACTGTAACAAATGTGAAATAATGATAAATGGGGAATCAAAAACTAATAAAAACATGTATATAAATAATATTTTATAAATAATCTATAGAAACAAAAGCAACTTAACAAAACAATCTTTTTTCTGACACACAATTGGATAATACAACTTTTACTAAAAACTACTGTGTGCCGTAAAACAATGAAACAATTGGATTTTTCTAGTAAAATTTTTTAAACTACCTATAAACTGTGAATTTCCTTAAAATGAAGTGTCTGAGTAAAAAGAGTGAGGCATTGAGGTATAGAAGAAGCCTAAGGGCACTCTAAATAAATTAATCTTTTGAGGCCGTGATGGGAGAAACTGCACTTTACAAAAGTTGCTAAGGCACTTTATAAATCTGTGCTTCGTGGAGCAGAGGTCAGACATAACTTATTTTTGAAGAAGTAAAGAAACATTAAATTTCAAGTAGAGATTGCCAAAATATCTGTAAGACCTACAGCAGTGGTTCTCCAGCTCAGTCCCAGGGACCCATGGCTTCAGGTTTTTGTTCCAACTAACTTCTGTTTTTAATTGGACTTCTAGCCTAATTAAGCAAGCTGTTATTTCTCAGTTTTTTTCTGTTTTGGGGATTGATTTTGAAATTGTAAAATTATGAGAAATTTTATTTGAATGTACCAACTGTGTATGTTACATGGAGATAATTTAGTGTGTTTTTTTTACTTTGGTTTTTAATATTTTCATCATCAACATGATTTTCACGTGAGTTTACCTGGAGTTCTGGTTATTTAATCCATTCCTTACCGAATAGCACATTAGTGGTGGAATGTCCAGTAATGAGTCCACTTCTGACCATCAGTATGGGCTGTCCATAACTGCAAACCAAGTAAGGAGGAAGCTATACACAGAAAAAGCAGCGGGACCAGATGGAGTCAGTCCTCGAGTCCTTAAGGCCTGTGCTGTCCAACTTTGTTGTGTCCTTTGTCACCTTTTCAATCTGCCCCTAATACTCCAGAAAGTGCAGCTACTGTGAAAACATCCTGCATTGTTCTTGTTCCAAAGAAGGCAGATGTCTTTTCACCCAATGACTTTAGACCTGTGACTCTTACATTACACATCATGAAGACCTTTGAGAGACTGGTTCTGGACAATATGAGACCACTTGTTGTAAACCCAGTGCCCACTGCTGTTTGCCTATTGGGCAAAGGCTGGAGTGTAGGATGCAATTATCTATCTGCTTCACAAGGTTTATTCTCACCCGGACAAAGCTGGCAGCACTGTGAGGATTATGTTTTTTGATTTCTCCACTGCCTTCAACACCATCCAGCCATCCATGTTAAGGAGTAAACTCAGAGATATGCAGGTGGATGAACCTGTGGTGTCCTGGATAATGGACTATCTGTCAGGCAGACTGCAATTTGTGAGACTAAAGAACTGTGTCTCTGATACAGATATGAGCAACACTGGAGCACCACAAGGAACAGCCCTGTCTCCTTTACTTCTCTGTAAACCAGAATATAAACTGTAAACTATAATATAATACCAGGTCATGTCATGTGCAGAAATTTCCAGATGATTCTGAACTTATGGGGTGTATTATTATGAAGGATGAAATAGAGTATAAGAGTCAGGTGGATAACTTTCTTGTTTCTTTGTGTAGATAGAATTGTCTGCAACTTAACATCACCAAAACCAAGGAACTGGTTGTAGACTTTCGCTGTACCAGTCACTAATCAGAGAGTAGATGTAGTGGAGATTTAATCCTACAAGTCATTGGGAACCCATATCAATGACAGGTTGGACTGGTTTTATAGTACAGAAGAACTATATAAGAAAGGAAAGAGTAGGCTCCATTTTCCTTAGGAGACTGTGTACCTTTAATGTGAATAGTGACATCATTCACATCCAATTCAACTTTGTTATCACCTGTACTGTTTTCTACGCAGTGGTATACTGGGCTTGTAACATTACTTCAAGAGAGGCCCACTTATAGGATACTCTCTGGACCCCCAGAAGTTCGTAGCAAAGGAGATTACTAAAACAAAACAAAGTGCCATTATGAACAATGCAGCACGTCCCCTCTCTGACACAATAACACTGAGGACTTTCAGCCAATGAATTATTCAACATAAGTGTCAAGAAACACTACTGGGGCTCTTTTATACCAACAGAAGTTTTTATTTTCATGTTTCTGTGGAGAAAGGACAAAACAAAATTTATGACTGAATAGGACCCAATGGTGACAAACGCTTAATAATAATGAAAAATGTCCAGGAAAAAAAACTTACATACTGTAACTTGTATTGCATAATCCACATTTCATGTCATCCAGTTGTAGACTGAGGTGTCACCCACTGCACTTAAGTCCCAATCCAGGTGGTTCTGATGTGGGGGTGCCCAACACGCCATCAGCACATGTTGTAGACTCCAAATGTTCAAAATAAATAAATAACTCCAGAAAATACAAGTAGACCACAAGCAGGATGCCCTATTTTCAAAACATCTGTCCAACTGCACTAGTGTAGTTTTTACATTCTGTTGTATTCTATAATATATTTCTGAGCAACAAAAAAAGACTTTTTAATGAAAAAATTGTTTTAATTTGATTCATTTATGTATGAGAGGCAGAGGTTTGAACATTAACACTGAAATCATGAACAGTTAAACAGGTGGCGGTAAATCAATGGGGCAAACTGTCATAATCAGGCAAAAGAGAAATTACAGTCATGAGGCTGTGTTGTCTGTTTGCAATGCATCTTAAATGTGTATGTGCAAATCTAATCCAATGTTGTCCATAGGATCCATATGTCAAAATTAACAATGAAATTCTTTTATTGTGTTTTCTCCCAGTAAAGCAAGAAAACAAGTAATACATATAGCGGGCTATATATAAATGCATTATACAGTAACAAATATTTTTGACAACGACACTAAAACAAATTAGCAAATTTTTAGAGACAAATTTTTTGTTTCTGTCACTTGAGTATTTTTTAGGCAAAACAATGGCACAATTATTAGTATGGCTGTCTCTGGGCTCTAAAGACTTGTCTTCAAATCACAGCCTGTGTAAAATGAAATAAATGTATATTCTGCCTGTTTCTGTGTGGTTTTCTTCTGGTTTCCCTCTTGTCTCAAAGATGTTCATTTACATAAGTTAGAACTCTATATTGAGTGTGCCCTGTGATGGAGAGGCATTTTCAGGGCAGGTTCTCTACTTAGTGCTTAATGCTGCTGAAATGGGCAACAGCTTACCTGGACTGTGTAAAATAGATGGAAAATAGATCAATGAAAATTTTATCTTAAATAGCTATTGTGGACAAGTGAAGAATCGCAAGTCCCTGACAAGGAAATGTTGGGGCGTCATCCCGGTCGTCCCTGTTTACTTCAAAATGTTTTAACAAAAAATACAGGTGCCAAATGATGGAAAGATAGCAAAAAAAGCAAAGCAGCCCCTGTTGGGCTTTGTATTAGATTCAGGTTATATTACAGGAGCCTGGTCTGTGTCGTGCTCTGTTCACAGAGTGACACTTCCTTCCACCAACCCTGTGAGAAGCTGCTTAAAAACCAGAAAGTGGTGAAGTCAGGTGCCCTCAGTGGGCATCTTCTTGGTGTTGTGGGAGAAATAGGAGAGGGCATGATTAGCAACAGTACACCCTATCCACCCAGGGTGGTACCACATACCTTAGAGGAGCTCTGAGGATGATCCACAGACATGCATGCATGACACTATATTTGTACTTGAGTAGAACTTTTCAGTACTCTGCAACTTTAAAGGGTTAGTAACAGTAGGTCATGAATAATAACACATATTTAACTGAGAAGAAAGATCAACATTTTCTTTGCCTTTCTCTTACAACCTTACCTGGCATCAATCAATCAATCAATCAATCAACATTTATTTATATAGCACATATTCATACAAAAAAATGTAGCTCAAAGTGCTTTACAAAATGAATAGAGAAATAGAAGACACAATAAAAGATAAACATAAGTCAACATTAATTAACATAGAATAAGAGTAAGGTCCGATGGCCAGGGTGGACAGAATTGAATTGAATTGACCATTGAATTCACCTACAGTATGTATGGCTTCATAATGCAATGCTCCAAGAATAAAGAACAACATTTGAACAACTGAAAAATGTCCATCCATCCATTATCCAACCCGCTATATCCTAACTACAGGGTCACGGGGGTCTGCTGGAGCCAATCCCAGTCAACACAGGGTGCAAGGCAGGAAACAAACCCCGGGCAGGGTGCCAGCCCACTGCAGGGCGCACACCACCCACACACCAAGCACACACTAGGGACAATTTAGGATCGCCAATGCACCTAACCTGCATGTCTTTGGACTGTGGGAGGAAACCGGAGCACCCGGAGGAAACCCACGCAGACACAGGGAGAACATACAAACTCAGGTCTCCTGACCTGTAAATGTAAAAATTTTAAAAATGATACAGATTAATCAAAAATAAAATAGCTGTTAAAAACAATAAAAAAAATACATTCCTTGCTGTTTATCTTTGACCAAAATGTTGTATGTATTTTATTTTATTTGAGTTTTTCAGTTGTGATATTGAATGTGGAATGAACCTCACTTTCTAGCACCCAGCACATTTGCACATTTCTCTAAATACCTTGGCAGTTTCAAAGTCCTGTGAGTGTAAAGGTACCATGTTAGCCTGCCTCTTTTAACTAAACACAAACTGTTCAAACTTAAGGGAAAATTAACAGACATTTTACCTGTGACTGACACCTTAATAACGTTTCAGAAATTAATAAAATTTTACACAGTGGCAATAAGTATATACGCAACGTGATATGTGAAAATTATGAAAAGAGAAGAAGAAGACAGCACTAGGAAGAAGGCTACTTTTTGTTGAATTCTTAATTTAGGTGTCAGAGAAGACACTTGTCTAGTTGGGCCTACAAGGAGCATAGTTCTGTGTATTTTCTTGTTTGTTCATCAATTTCCACAAAAAAATTAAATCCTGTATTGGAACTCAGCATTTTTTCACTTTAAGAAATACAAGAAAAATGAGATGCCTTATTACTTTGCAAGATGCTGAAAAATGAGTTCACACTTTTGTTTTCAGTTGGCTAGATTTCTGTAACACACTCCTCTCAGGACTTCCCAAAAAAGACATCAATCGATTGCAACGAGTGCAGAATGCAGCTGCCAGAATCTTAACTAGGAAAAGGAAATCCGAGCACATCTCTCCTATTTTGATGTCACTACCCTGGTTACCTGTGTCATTTAGAATTGAATTCAAAATACTGCTTAAGGTTTACAAAGCCTTAAATAATCTCACTCCATCTTATATTTCGGAATGCTTTTCACTTTACACTTGAAATTGTAACCTTAGATCTTCAAATGAGTGTCTACTTATAATTCCAAGAGTTAAACTTAAAAGAAGTGGTGAGGCAGCCTTCTGCTGTTATGCACCTAAAATCTAGAATAGCTTACCGATAGAAATTCACCAGGCTCATACAGTGGAACACTTTAATAAACTGCTAAAAACACATTATTTTAACATGGCTTTCTCATAACTTCATTCTAGTGTAACCCTGATATTCTGTTATGCATTTAATTATAATTTTTATCGTGGCTCCATGATCCATACTAATCCCTACTTTCTCTGCTGTTCTTTTTCCAGTTTTCTCTGGTGACGATCTGCGCCACCACCATCTGGTCAAAGCACCATGCAGTCCTTACCTATATTGATGGACTGAAGGCCAGAGGTCCACATGCCCATCATCATCTAATTCTTCCATGTAAAGCTAGTAAATCATGAGGACTGATTGAGATCATTGATGTTAGGTAGAATGCCCAGTGGGGGCTGGGTGGTCTTGTGGCCTTAGAACCCAGTGCAGATTTTGTTTTTTTTTTTTTCTCCAGCCCTCTGGAGTTTTATTTTTGTTTTTTCTGTCCTCCCTGGCCATTGCACCTTACTTTATTCTTTGTTAATTAGTATTGCCTAATTTTATTTTTATATTTTTTTTCTTTCTTCATCTTGTAAAGCACTTAGAACTATATCATTTGTACAAAAACGTGCTATATAAATACATTTTGTTGTTGTAGGTCATGGGATCACTGAAAAGTATCCACCTGTCTTTACTTTCTGATCCAAGTCAGCCTACTCCATTCTTTTTTGCATAATGAGTAGCAACCCAAAAGGCACTTGCCCTTTACCTGTTTGATAGTCAGCTCCTGCGGCTTTCATTTCTGCCATACTTTTGATATGTTAGGAAAGCAGTTTGAATGATAAAATATTACCCTGGTACCCTAGACACGTGGCATTGTTTTTAATGAATTGGTCATGCTAAAGGCAGAGTGCATAAAACTCATTACTTTTAATGTGTTCCATTGATAGTTGTGGTCAGAAGAGTCAAAAATGTTTTTTGAACCTGCCAAAAAGAATAAAACTTGTAATAAAACTACAGCATATGTTATTACTTTTAAAGTTTTTCAAATTGTCCAACTACAGTTTAATAATGCCTGCACTGCTTGAGAATGAACCATGATTTAAGGTTTAGTTTTACATACTTAATCAAAAAGTTACTGAGTTGGGCTTAATCACCTTTTCCCACGGAGTAACATCTGGGCAACCAATATTTGAAGTATCTCATAGCCTTATTCAAAACAAATTTTATTTAATGACTAATTAAAACCCTACATATTCCGGATGTACTTTAATGTACCGTCAATTTGATTAAGCTCTATTTAATGACTGATCTATAATAATTTGTTTTATGGATGTGTTTTAGATTAATTTCAATTTGATTAAACTCTTCTGTGTTTAATGTATCCAAATTAGTTAGTTTAGAAATAAAATGCATTGTTCCTCAGGTGTTACAGCAGAGAAAACAAATTGCTCATGATTCAGGAAAGAAAATGTTTTTAAGACTGTTTAGTGCAAGCTGAATGAGGCTTTGTTCATAGTTTCTTTCCCTTATACTTTTTTCCAATTATGGTTTGTGCTAGCTAGCAGTTGTTAGAGCTGCAGTCACCAGAGGGCACTATAAAAGACAGGAGATAGCCACAGCTGTTCTCTGTGTCATTACACTGTCTCGCTGTGTTTTAGCCACTTTGCTCCTTAGTGCTTGTTTCATTGGTGTCTTTTGTGTTTATTAGTGATCATCTCTTTGGAGGCAGTTGTGCTTATCTGTAAGTGAGACATTTCATATTAGAGCATACGAAATTTGACAAATGAGAGAACACCATTCAGTCCAACAAGCTTGTTTACCTAATAGCTAAGCTGTCCTAATATCTTATCCAGATACTTCCTAAAGGTTGTCAATGTTTCAGTATCAACTAAATGACTTGGTAGTTTGTTCCAGATATTCACAACTCTTTGTGTAAAGAAGTGCTTCCTGGTTTCAGTCCTAAAGGCACTTCCCTTTAATTTCTGCTGGTGTCTTACTTTTTCACTTTGGTTAATGCTTTCTGGATTTACAATTAGCTTTTTTTAAGTAATTTCTTTTTAACAAATTAGTTTTAACTCCATTTCATGTTATTTCTTGGTAAAGTATTTTTTCAATGTTTAGTTTAATTCAAAGTTTGGGTGAAAGTTGCTTGTTTATGAATTTCTATTTAGAATGGGTGACCATAATTTCCTTTGTTTATATTTCCTGATTCATTGCATTTTCAAGACAAATTATCTAGTCCTGAAAGCAAAGCAAAGAGAGTGACCTTTTAAAAACTATTAGTGAACGTGAAAATAAACACAGATGAGATAAGTTAAAAGAGTTGCAGTCCCACTGGGAAATCCCTGTTTAATCCCAAAAATAAAGTATACGGAAACAAGTTGTTGGCAGCCACTATGGCACATGTTTTCTTGTTGTTAGCTTTGAACTTGTCCTATTTCCCTTCATGTTACCAGACTGTTGAATAGTGAAAACTTGGACTTCTTGTGTAACTACACTGGTGTGTGCAGTTGAGTGGTGTTCTACAGTTGATCTGTCACCACTTCTTTTTAGTTTTGGTCCTTGCATGTGTCCATCACTTTGCTAAGGCACTGTTCTAATAACAAACTTAAATCTGTGACAGTCTGAATTATCACCACATTATGCACTGCTACATACATACAATTCATTCTGCATTGTAGTGTTATCTTCTCTGGTACTGCTTTGTGTTAAGAGTTCACTATCAATGCTCATAAATATATAAATAAAGCTTGTGTAGCTCATTCATGTGAGCTGAGACTTAAATTGAACACATATGCTCATAAAATGCCTTTACAAATGACAAGGAGAATAAAGAAAAGTGATAATGTAGATGACAGCTACCCAATAACAGCTACGAGTCGTCTGTAAGTTTAAAAAAGTATTATAAATAACTGGTGACCCTACAGTGTTTAAAAATTCTAATAACCTGCAGAGTTAAACCATTAATGTACAATTTTCACTCTGAAAATGAAACTTTTGTTTCAATTAAATAAGGCTCAGTGTTGCTAAAGTACAATACATTTTATAAATACTACCAATTTTGCAGTGGGTTGGCACCCTGCCCGGGATTGGTTCCTGCCTTGTGCCCTGTGTTGGCTGGGATTGGCTCCAGCAGACCCCCGTGACCCTGTGTTCGGATTCAGCGGGTTGGAAAATGGATGGATGGAAATACTAGCAATTTCTTAAGACATCATTTGAATCTTTTAATTAGTTCTCCCTGACATATCTTAAACTCATAAATTAAGATATTTTTGGACATTCTAGCAATCTTTGTTTTATCTATGAAATAATTTGCCAAAAATAAAACAAATTTCAATGTTTTACAACTTTAATGTATGTAAAAAAGACCTGAAGAAAAAGATCTGGGGCTCTCAATGTGCACCATTTAAAGATTTCTTTTATTAGTTTTATTTTGGTAAAATTTATTTTAAAAAAATCCAGGAGTCATTAATTAGAATAAATATATGTGGATTCTGTCAGACAGTAGCTATTATTTGTTACCAAAGTTTTTAAGAGTTGCCATCAGGCTGTACATTTAAATTCCCATGACTAAGGAGAAATAGATTTAAGGCCTTTTTTATGCCAGATGAATTCTGCATTATTACAGCATACTTTTGGAGTTTATTTTCTTACATTTTGGTGCAATAAATATAATTTCTTGTTTTCTATGTGTATATTTCTGCCCTAAGCAAATTTCTCTAAGAGATAAATTAAACCAACTCACACAAACACACACACACACAAATTATATATATATATATATATATATATATGCTGTGTATATATATATATATATATATATATATACACACACACACACACACACACACACACACACACACACACATATATATATATATTTGTATGTACAGACAAGTAATTATTTTGATATAACGTAGCCTTATAGCACTGTAAGAATTCAGTGGGTGGATTCAGTGCAGTGCCAAGGTTGACCTAACCTGAAGTTTTGTGTGGGCTTTAAATTCACAGAAAGCCACAGTCATGGGCCTATGATTCATTTCAGGCCAGGGCATTAATCATTAAGATAGAGTGGGGAAAATAAATAGGAATCTTTGTTGTGGTTGAGCATATCATTTTGGCAGTCCGGGCAAGTGAAGAAGAAACCATGATTCCTGTGGGACAATATCTTTCTCATCTATGCCTAATGATTTTTGCACATATCTGGTTTCTGTTATTGCCTGTAAAGATCAAGCTAATTGCAGTTGCCTGAGTTGCAGAGAAATTATCTTTCTATAATTTATTTGTTATAAAAAAACTTTACAACTATAACATTTTCTGTCTGTGTTTATATAAAATGATCTTTTCTAAATTACTGTCTTGACTACAGTGGAAGAACTTTAGCTAATATGTTGGCACTTATATACTGAGCCTGTTAAGTGCAACAACCAGGATACCCTTTAAAACATAAAATGCTCATACCTGCTTAAATCCAGTTCAGGATCTTAGGGTCCTATTCTGGCAGCATTAAGTATAAGACTGGAACCAGGCATGTATAGATTGCCAGTTCATCACACATACACACTATTACTAACAGGCGAGGTGGTAACACTGTGGATTTCTCTTTGGAGAAAGCAGCCATATAGTCTGTTGTTGTTGTATTTATTTTGTAATTGTGAAGAGGTACAACTAAAACATGATAATGGTTTTATAATTATTTTCTATTGAACTTAAACAATACTTTTCCCAAGAAATTACTTCTGTTTTCTGTCTTCTCCTTATCTAATATAGGATTAGGTGTGTTTAAATATGGGGAAACTGAAAGTGGGAAAAGACAGGACAAGGACAGGACCCAGGAGGGCCGCAGAAAGGAGACGTTCTAATACATTTGCGCTGGTGACGCAAGTTACCACTCCAGGGCAGAAGAAAGATCTACCACATTACCAACAAGCAGACAGACAGAACTGTGCTTTTATACATTATAAAGGTATATCTGCAGTAAAATAGTGTACCCCTGTATAATGCAGTGAATTGTCGCCATATATTCTATTGCCTGGTGCCTCTAACAAACTATTATTTTTTATTTAACTTCACTTTGTCTGAATTCATCAGCATAAAAGTCTAGATACTTGAGAAGATTTGCAAGAAAAATAGATTAAGATGTGTCAGAATGAGCTATATGCAGATTTACAGCAAGCTCTTACATTTTGAAAAGGTGTCATAAAACCTAGCAGGTACTGTTGTAAAACTGAATTGATTAGCATTTTATAGCATACTAGAATTTTAAAATGTTGAAATGCTGTATGTATTAAGAGGTTTAATATGCCTGCACAGCACAACATGGAAATTAAGCAAATGTATTGTTTGAGAAATTGTGTCAAGAGATCTTCATCTTCAGGCACTGTATGTACAGTATCTTACTTGTGGACAATTCAGATACTTACAAAACATAACAACAGGTTTAATGATCAAGGAGTGAACTGCTAAAAATGAAACTACTGAATTGAAATGGCATTTGCTGACAAAAATGAAAATATGTACACAAAAGGATTGTTTTTTTACATTAGAGCTCATTACACTTTAGCTCTCCTTTAATTCACTGAAAATATTAAACCTTATTAACCAGCAAATATACAGTATACCCAAGTTATTTAGAATTTCAAGCATAAACCTATTTACTTTGTGGTGTCACAGCTGTTAAACACCTAAACTTTAGAATTGTGTTGTCAGGAAATGGAAAAGATGCCCCTTTATTGTCATCATTTCAAACAAACTGAAGTCCATTTACTTATTTTTTTTTTTTTGTTGATTTTATTAAAATCTAATAAAATTCCATACAAATAACTCAAGTTTGACAAAAACAAATGAACCCCCACCCCTATTATTAACTTTAATTATACCAATGACCTATTCCAGGCTTTTTTTCTAAAGATTCACTGGCCTTGGTTACATTACTGTTTGTCCAATTTACCATTGTGTTTGTTGCCTCTTTTGTTTGTTAATAACCCGTTACAATTTATGCTTATTCACTGTATAATGGCCAGCTCTAGCATTTTTCCCAAGTGATAGTGGAGTATGGCTTTACAGTAGAGTGCATTACTACAGACACAGACTAGCGCTGGACCAGATGGCACCCTTCAAAAATTAGCACCTCAGTTTTTGACAATGTAATGAACAGTTTCTGACCATTTTAACACCAAAGCAAGCATAAATGTGAAATAAACAGATGGCAAAAACATGTTGCTCAGTCACTTTGATTTTTGCAGACATAGAGAGATAAGGCTAATAGTGTTGGAGTCCCTAGCACTCCTTATGATACCCTAAAAAGAAAATGAAGTAAACAGCAGCCATAAGAAGTGACCATTTCAGGTCCTTTAAAGCCCTTTCTTATTTTAATTTAATTCCAAAATGAGCGAAATAGCAACAAAAACAACCAAATTTGAGTACTGAATCCAAAGGAACGTTTCAAACACAAATTTTGTGTTCAATATGTAAAATGATTGCTGGAAACAAAGGAAAGCAAAACACACACAAGGATGGGTTTCTGATGAGATCAGAAATGCCACAAGTCTTTTTACAATTTTAGTTTTAAAGGTAAAAATGGCTCCTGCTGTGTAACAACACACTAGTGTGCGAATCCAGTTGTTATCGGATTGTGTCACAATGTGCAGAATCCCAACAAACACTATGGTAATGTCTTAATGCTGCTGAGATATGAAAATACAATTTTAAAAATCTTTCAGGATTGAAATAAATAAATTTACACTTACATTTACATTTACTTATTTGGCTGACACCTTTAAGGTGACACAACATTTATGGCATAATTGGTTACACTTCGTTTTTTTATTTTCTTATTTGGGGCACAGGCAGGTCAAGTGACTTGCTAAGACCAAAATACTTAAAAACAAATGATAGCCACATAGATGGTAAACTTGGTAACTGTTGATTACTTTGTTATTCGGCAATCAGTCTGAACTGATAGCACTGCACTTGTTGTGAACTTGAGAGTTCCTAAACACCAGATTGTCAAAAGTACTCAATAAGCCTACTGCCATCCAACTCCAGCTATAGTTACTAAGAGGGCAGCGAAGATTCTTATGAAATAAAGAGATTTATTTTAACAAAAAAATTCTCTGTAACTAAAATTAAGCTCCAAGGAGCACAAAAGGCAAAAGGAGTTGCCCACAAAGTCAGAGGCAATCCAGAGACAAACAAGAACCAATACACAAATCATAGAATAGTAAAAAAAAAAAAATAAATAAATAAATAAAGAACAGAGCAAAAGGGATTGAAATCCAGTAATCACAAAAGCACAAGAATAATAAGAAATCTCACAAACTCACCAGCACCAATGCATTCAGTGAACCACAAACCATTGTGGTTTTTCCTCAGCCTTTATAGGACTAAGGAAAGTCCTTTGCGGTGATGGGCAGGTGGCCAAGCCTTCTTGAGAACCATCCACAAAACACAAGAACTTGAGACCATGCACTTACACACCCACCACACGACGAACCACCTGAGGGTCCCAAATTAGGACCAGAGCAGCCGTGCAATGGGCGACACTTCAGCACCACATAGTTCGAATGGAATGGAACAGTGTGAGTTTTTCTTTACAGTGGCTGGAGAGCCAGTCATGCCCCTGATGCCGGAGTTTTCCATGATAGTTGGAGGACCTGCTTGCAGGGCTGGATGCAGTTTAACGTTATACCAGGAGAGAGCAATTGCAGGTTAAGGGCCCGACAGAGTAGAAATACTTTTGGCATTTACGAGATGCAAATGGGCATGTGGCAGTAATAATTCTTAATTAACAAAAACATTTAGTCCTTCATGTGTTCATATCCATCCCCATTTTCCTTTCCTAACCTGAGCCCTGAATATCACAGGGTTGAGCTTAAAAATTCCCTAAACGTACTGACTTTTTTTACAGCTTCCTACACTTGGCTAATTTTTTTTTTTGCTTAAAATTGAGTGTCTTTATAGAGTAGCACACATGAGTGCCAGACTTTGCATTGTCCTGCTATATCAAAAACAAAATGTCACCTCCAGGAAAAATCAAACTGTGTCATTCATTGACCTGTGATGACAGAAAAGAAGGAGTCATGTTTTAGTAAAATGAAGATTTTGACAAACCTCAGCCAACACAATGCAATATTTAATCTTGACCATCTGGTTTCTTTGGACAATTGCTGGGGAAGGGACAAAAGAGTAGGATCATTCAAATTAGTAGTGTAACTCACTAAAAGGACCCCTCTAAACAGTAAGTATTCTGAATACATACCCTGTCTCTCCACGATGACAGTCAAATACATCAGTACTGTAAAGTGTAAAGGTACAGAGAACTAGCATGAGAGGTTTTAAAAATGATACATAAAAGAAATAAAACTTGCATACATAACAAGACAGAGCAAGCCATTATGTCAAAAGTGAGAAGCCATTTTTTATTGCTTGTGATGGAATTTTAAAGATGCAGATTTCTTGATTGACAACAGATGTACTGTTCAAACTTTACCACAAAGCACTACTAAGTTATGAGTTCAACTTGCAAGTAGTGTGGCATAGTGGTTAAGGATTTTGACCTCAAATTATGAGGCTTTGGGTTCAAATCCTGCTACTGATACTTTGTTACCATGAGCAAGTCATTTCACCTGCTTGTGCTCCAATTGCAAAACCAATTGTATCTCAGATGTCGTTAAGCTGGTTTAGACACCATCCAACCTCTGCTCCTTAGGGATAAGCTGACTGAGATGGGAGTAGATTCACACCTTGTGGCATGGATTGTGGACTATCTTACAGACAGACCTCAATATGTGCGTCTTGGGAACTGCAGGTCTGACATCGTGTGCAGCAATACAGGGGCGCCGCAGGGACTGTACTTTCTCCGGTCTTGTTCAGTCTATATACATCAGACTTCCAATATGACTCGGAGTCCTGCCACGTGCAAAAGTTCGCTGATGACACTGCTATTGTGGGCTGCATCAGGAGTGGGCAGGAGGAGGAGTACAGAAAGTTAATCAAAGACTTTGTTAAATGGTGCGACTCAAACCACTTACACCTTAACACCAGCAAGACCAAGGAGCTGGTGGTGGATTTTAGGAGGCCCAGGCCCCTCATGGACCCTGTGATCATCAGAGGTGACTGTGTGCAGAGGGTGCATACCTATAAATATCTGGGAGTGCAGCTGGATGACGAATTGGACTGGACTGCCAATACTGATGCTCTATGTAAGAAAGCTCAGAGCAGAATATACTTTCTGAGAAGGTTGGCATCCTTCAACATCTGCAGTAAGATGCTGCAGATGTTCTACCAGACGGTTGTGGCGAGTGCCCTCTTCTACGCGGTGGTGTGCTGCGGTGGCAGCATAAAGATGAAAGACGCCTCACGCCTGGACAAACTTGTTAAGAAGGCAGGCTCCATTGTAGGATTAAAGTTGGACAGTTTAACATCTGCGGCAGAGCGACGGGCACTAAGCAAACTCCTGTCAATCATGAAGAATCCACTGCATCCACTTAACAGTGTCATCTCCAGGCAGAGGAGTAGCTTCAGTGACAGACTGCTGTCACTGTCCTGTTCCACTGACAGACTAAAGAGATCGTTCCTCCCCCACACTATGCGACTCTTCAATTCCACCCGGGGGAGTAAATGCGAACATTAATTTTATTTTAATTCTTTTCATTTTTATTACTATTTAATTTAATATTGTTTCTTTGTATCAGTATACTGCTGCTGGATTATGTGAATTTCCCCTTGGGATTAATAAAGTATCTATCTATCTATCTATCTATCTATCTATCTATCTATCTATCTATCTATCTATCTATCTATCTATCTATCTATCTATCTATCTAGATAAAGACGTCAACTAAATAAGTAAATGGAATTAATACACAGATCCATTAAACTTTCCTTTGGAATTGTTTGGTAAAAGAAGTTATAGGAATAATATTACAATTAAACAATATAATAAACTGTATAGTCATTTTTGATAACAAAAAAATATATATTTTTTAATTTTAGTTAATTTTGCAATTTTTTTCAGAATCTGGTCTGACTGCAGTTAAGAAGTTTTGAAAATACAGGATTTACTTCCAAATTTAGAATGATTTTAGTGTTAACCGTTATACAATGTAAATGTGCTAAATATTAAATTAAAAATTTTTCAAGATTTTTCTCTTCTTAAGTATGTGCTGCATCTTTGGAAATATATGTTCTCATGATAATATTTATGCAAGGCTAAAGCAAGTAAATAATGTTATAGGATTGATCAAAAGTCACTGAATTAGCCATAGGCAGACTTTGTCCAAAAAGAGGTGTCAACTGTGTAATTATTCTGCTACTGTTATTAAAGAAAAGGAAACAAAGACAGGGCTAATGGCAAAGGTTGGAAATGTAAGATGATTCTCTTCTTCCTTCTTGGTCAGGAAGTTGTTGATCTGAACAAAGAGCTGTAACATGGGGCAGAGTGGGTGGCCCTAAGGCTAAGGATCTGCCCTGGTATCCCAAAGGTTGCCGGTTCGAATCCCTGTTACTGCCATAAATAGATCCTACTCTTCTGGGCCCTTGAGCAAGGCCCTTTACCCAAGGGGTATGCGAAAACTAACAAATTCCTAATACGAGAAATTGTATAAGGTGAAATAAAGAACAAAAAAAAAATCTATAAATATAAAGGGTCACCTGTGTGAAGGAAAGTAGTGTGATCACCTGAGAGGCATAAGACATATTCCCCTCACAATGCATCATGAAAATCACAGCACAAAATAGTGACTGCTGGCAGCATCATTACAGGCTTCCTAACAAATCAGTCTTAGAATTACACAGGCTTACTCCAGGACTCTCAACGCTTTATTCTGTTCTTTTTTCTATTTCTGCAATGCTTAATCACATCCATAGTGATGCTAGTCATCATCTTCATTATAAATTTTGTTTGACAAGTAGTTCAACCCTCCAATGTGGACTAAAAATAACACAATACAAGAGATCATTTGTAAAAGCAATTAGGTTGTATACTGGTAAAGTGTAACTCAATAGGAACTGTCACTGATTAATTAGATTAAAATAAATTAATTACATTTCCATGCATGCTGTTATAAATGAGGGCTTTATCTTTGACTTACTGTGTATGTGTTGCTTTTACTTATCTGTTTGGCGTTCATTGACATGTAATGCACATAAACCATTTTCCCACTGTGAGATAATAAGCTTTACCTTTCTTTGCTTACCTTGAAGAGGAAGAAGTCCAATTTAAAGTTCATTACTCCATCATTTTTTGAGGGTTTCAACCCATGAATAAAATAGGAATCAGGTGAAATTTACACTTTAGGAGCTTAGCAAATAGTAGGATTTTTTTGCAATTCCAAAGAATTGTAAAACTTAGTAAATATATTCTATTTCACTAAGCCTGGTTTAGCAAATGATTGAATGACAAGGACCAAGGAATTGTTTCCTTGCATTGTCATGAGGCCAGACCTGTGGGTAAATACTTATTGAGAAAATGTAAGAAAATATAAGAAAGCTAGGATTTTCAAAATATTCACATTTCTATTAGGTTTCAATGTTACCACATAACAGATGCACAAGCAAAACCCTTTCTTTACTAGAAGTGTTTTAAGTGCTGCTTGAAATGTATATTTAAAGAGAAAAGGCAAATTAATTGGAAATCAAAGACTAAAGTTAGTAAAGATTCAAAGTGTTTTGTTGGCTACTATTTTAAAGCAACCTGCACAAATGAAAGTTCTACATTGGACTGGACAGTACTTCATTGTAAGTCATACTCTCACACACATAGCCACAGGCTCTTAGAATGTATCGGTTTAGAAATACTGTTTAACCTAATGCGTAAATCCTTGGGAGGTGGCCAAACTTGGGTTAGCACTTGAGAACATGTTTTGTCTTTTGAAACCTAAATATCTAGGTTAATAAATATAATTAAATGTATTTCATTTTGTGCTTGTTAATCAAGAAGATATTATTTTCGATATTATTAACATTGCTTGAATAACTATACTAGTAATTTCTAGTAGTTCTTTTATACTGCAACAATAGATTCTTGAAGTAATTCTTATTAAATTACCTTGTAGCTTTGCCTCTTTTTCTTATATAACATTACATCACATAAACAGATGAAAGGTATACATCATCGTATTTGTATAAACAATTCCCTAATTAAAATATATTCAGACCTAATCTGAACTCATTGCACATCAGATAGTATCATAGGGAGTCAGATCCTATCTCAGCCATTTTTAATTCAAGCCAGGATCCATTCCACCACACCATTGGTACAAACCATGTGATCTGGAACATGGGAGGAGTACCTAGGCTATCTAAAGTAAATGCTTATAAATAACATAACAGGCAACAGCAAATTAAGAAACATGATTAAAAATTTGCTACGTAATTACTTGCAAGTTACTTGGTTGGGTGGACCTGTATAATGGGCTGCATGTTTCATCACTGTTACAAAAGTCTAGCACAAAAGGATTTGTTTGCACATTTTACCAAATATTTCTTCCCTAGGTAGCGTAAATTCTCTGATGTCTGATTGATATAGATGGTTATCAGTTTATTACTATTTTTAACTTATTTAGCTGATGCTTTTATCTGTCTAAAGATATCTCTCTATTATATAAAAAAAATCCTGAGACGAGACAAGACTTTTTTCAAGAGATTTTTTCAAGTCCCACAAGATCCTGGGATGAGACAAGACTTTTTCAAAAGACTTTTTACAAGAGAGTCAGACAGTTCCTGCTCTCTCAGCTCTTATAAATTTTAACGTTTGCCTCACTTTAAGTTCGCAATTAAAGAAGACGTATTATGTCCAAATCTTATTGAAGATCACGAAGATCATTATGAAGGGTTGTCAACAGAAAAAATGAGTTCACAGGCAATCCTAGCGCTGAGAAACGATGAAGTCAAATGAATTTATGCACAAAATGTCGATCGGTTACACAGCAAATTGGCTAAATGCATATCAATAGACTATGCTGAAACAGTTGGTGGTGATTGTGCGGAAAATGAAAACATCAACTTACAATATCCCGTAGAATATATACAACCGTTAGCAGTGTCCGGTCTTCCTCCGCAAGAATTACTGTAGAAAGAAGGAAGTATCCAAGAAAGGTAATGTAGTACATCTTCCACAAATAACATTAGGCGACAAATGATATATTGATATGTTGTCTTTAATTAGTTGTGTTAGTGAATTAAAGGAGTAGATGGATGAAAAGTGCTTGTCTTTAAACACAAATAAAACAGAGGTGTTAATTATTGGAGGGAATGACGCTGATCACAATATTTTAGGCTGATCACAATATTTTGGGAATCACCATTAATTTTATTTAATCAGCCCGCAATCTGGGAGTTACCTTTGACTCTAGCATGTCATTTAAAGCGCACATTACAAAGTTGTCCAAATCATGTTTCTTCCATCTTAAAAATGTTGGGAAATTAAAGCGCTTAAACAGGATTTTGAGAAATTAAGTCATGCATTTATTTCTAGTAGGGTTGACTACTGCAATGTTGTGTTCACTGGATGTTCAAACTGTTCTTTATACAGCCTCCAGTTAATCCAAAATGCTGCTGCAAGAATTATTACAAGAACAAGAAAATACAAACTCATAACCCCAGTTCTTAAATCCTTACACTGACTCCCGGTTAAGTGTAGGGTAGATTTCAAAATCCTTCTTTTAACATATAAAGCTTTAAATGGCCGAGGTCCAGCTTACTTCTCTGAACTTATTATGATTTACAAACCAGAGCGCACATTAAGCTCTCAAGATGCCGATCTGCTTATGATTCCAAGGATTAATAAAATAACAGAAGGAGGTCGAGCTTTTAGTTACAGGGCCCCTAAACTGTGGAATGGTCTGCCTGCTACTATAAGAGATGCCCCTTCGGTCTCAGCTTTTAAATCTTGGCTGAAGACTCACTACTTCAGTTTAGCATATCCTGACTAGAGCTGCTGATTAACTGTGCAGACTGCATCTCTGTTGTTAGTCATTAGCACTAAAATATAAATAACATGATAGTTATAATTTGCTACTAACCCTCACCTATTCTGTTTCTCTTCTCGGTACTCAGATGTGGCACTTGGTGCCACGGCCCATCTGCCAAGTTGTTTTGCATGCCTAAGGTAAAGTCACTCCTGATGGAAGATCACAGGAATCATCAGATAGATGGGTCCTTTCATTGGATTGACTGGCCCAGCACTGTCTCAGCCGTGGAATGGCCAATTGGGGGAGGCAGCTTGATGGATGAAGTCTCCAGGACTCTAAACAAATCCAAGTCGTATTATGTGATATCATCTACTGTTAAATTCTGCTCCATACTTGAATATTTTTATTTTTATACTGTATTGAGGATTACTGTGTTCTGTTCTGTGTATTGAATTGAGCCCCTTCTTTTTCACACTCACTGCATGCCCCAACCTACCTGGAAAGGGGTCTCTCTTTGAGCTGCCTTTCCCAAGGTTTCTTAGATTTTTTCCCTACAAGGGTTTTTTTTGGAGTTTTTGGAGTGTCAAGGCTGGGGGTCTGTGAAGAGGAAGGGCCTGTTAAAGCCTATTCCTGCACTTCTTGTGTGATATATATATAAAAATAAATTGTATTGTATTATGTATTGTATATGCCATTAGTATTAAAATGTTAAGAGTTTCCTGTTAGAATAGCTTTTGCAAAGACAATTAATAAAGGTCAGAGCCAAACATTCGAAAAAGTTGTTTTATTTAATAGAGAGAAAGAAACAAAATTAAATCACGGGCAGTTATACGTTGCGTCGTCATGATGAAAGTCCAAACACAGAATCAAAATTCAATGTAATGCAAAATCGATAGTTCTATTATGCATATGTAACAATTCCCATGAAAATAACAATCTGTTTAAATTGTACATCTGCATCCCCCATATGCAAGCGACAGACCCGCAAAGAGTCTAGCACGGAGCGCAGGCCCAGGGGTTGGTGAGCGAAGCAAGCAGGGGGCAAAGCCCCCTAGTATAAAATATGTTTACAGTTATTGCTTGGTAGGAATGCTGAGTTAGTGCTAAGTGTAATGTAGGTAGAACACTACATAAATATCACCAAAATGGTTTAGCTGGAGTCTGCTTATGTGAATCTAAACAAAGCTAGATTTGCTTTGTGAAATTCATTACCAGATTCCATTATGAATGTTTTGTGCCTTATTTATAAGACAGGACAAAACTGGATTCAGTTTGTTGAATGCTTTAAAATTTTGAAAACCCCAATTATCTGTCAGGCAATATTCTCAAAGCAAAAGATAAAACAAGTTCTTCGTTTTAAGTACTCTATTAGGGTCATAGTCTGGAATATATGTATACAAATCTCATAGCACTGAGAAATATTTAAGTACATCTCAATCGGTTTTAAATTGTAAACTTCTGTTGTAAAAATTAAACAAGAAAGATTACTTTTTGAGAAACCCACATTTCATAAATGTATTCTACAGAAGAATAATTCAGCTGTAATTTGAATGCAGGTCTTGTAGCTGTGGAGTTAAGAACTACTAAATATTTTCACACCTTCCCATATGGTTTAATTTTTGTTCTGGTTTACCAAATTAGTACTGCTTCACATTTAAAAAAAAACTATTTAATAGAATTCTTTTCACTCCTCAGTTGCGTACAACCAACACCATAGGGACTGAAGCCCAGGTACTTGCCCAATCTTGAAAATTCAGGTTACACTTTGTATTGCTACACTTCTCCATCATTGCCTTTTACTCTCTGAATCTGCAGGGCTTTAGCCGACTATTAAAAAGAAAGCTTCTTCTAATCATTCTTATAGCTGATTATCCTGACACTAGGAATGCTTTTTATTGAGCATGAGTCTTAGTAATATTTGTAAAGATGTTCATATTATTTCAACATTTTTCAGCCCAGCAGGTGGCCTTTAAAGTACAATAAAAGCCTAGCTCTACAGGTGGTGCATAGGATTTATTTAATTTATTTGAATAATTGTGTTTAAAAGAATGTAAATTGTTACAAATGTAAATCTAGGCTCTTGACTTACAGCAAAACACATCAGGCATTAGCAAGTGTAAATAAAAATGGATCCATTTTTAATAAGTATGTAGTAGCATTTGAAATTGGATGGAAAATCCTTCAAAAGTTGTTGTTAGGGCTACATGGTTAAATTTATTAGACAAAGTGTACCAAAAATAGAAATCATAATAGAAGTTCCACTATAAATTAGAGCAAATGGTAGTATGACACTAATAATTGTAATTTATTACTTTTTTTGACAGTTATGTTCATGTACATCTTTGTAATATCACTTGAAGAAGATGAGGATGGCACATTTAATTGATTTTTATTCATGAAATTGGAAGTTTTTAATTTTTTACTGCATATTAATCTAAAAATCCCAAAATAACATATTTGGCATAAGGATGATTTTAATATTTGAAATGCTGCTTTTAATCAAATATCTATCTATCCATCCATCCATTTGGCTGGCGTTCTTCACTCCAGAAATTTAGGTATTCACACAGAATAGGACTACCTGGAGAAGCTGGCATAAAAGCAGCTCCACGATCGCCAGGTTAGAGCACTTCAGAAATGTCCTGGCTGCTAGAGTCCATCTGCCTTAGGTGTGTGGTCACAAGTAAGCCTCACTGGGCTGGAGGATTGTGCCCACATGAGTTTTCTCTGGGGGAGACTGAAGGGGCAGAGTAGCTTGGAGATTCCACTCACTAAGTGCTGTGTCTGGGAACGTTGATCTCGTTTTAGCCATCTTCTCCGGTAGTCCTGCCCATTTGGGCAGGTGAGCAAGTTTTTGAGATATATTATATATGTGTTTGTGGTTAGTAAAATGTTGGCGTACCTTGGGATGATTTTGATTACAAAAAGTGTGCCACTACAGAAAAAAGGTTGGGAAATACAGATCTTAACAATAGTATGCAGCAAAATTTATGATCGAGGAGATATAGTGTGAACAGGGGGGCTGAACGCACCCCAAGGAGACAAAGCGCTGCATGACATGCAGATCACACAGCATGGCAGCAGCAGCAAGCCTGCAGCTGATCTAGCAAAGAGGAGGTAAAAAACCTGTATTTGTTTCCCATTGAATCACCGTTTAAGAGGGGATTTCGGATGAGCGACTCCGTCTCGTTGGGGTGTATTGAGCCCCCCTGTTCACAATAGTTATCCTGATTGTAAAAGCAGAATAAGATTGAAGTTGAACTGTCCTGTGAGTGTAGTACAAGACAGGTTGGAGGGTGAGTTATGTTGTAAGATGTGGGGGCTTTGTGGATCTTACAATGTGAATTTGTGCCCAAGTGAGGTAAGCCTGGCAAACTTGCATAGCACTTGGCAGTCTAGTAGCTGTAGAATAAAATGGTGCGGGGGGGGGCTTTGTGTGGAAGTTGACCCGGACACAGACAGGCAGACACGTTCATGTCACCCACAAACACGTTTATTTACAATATTTACACTAATAAGTGCACCACAAACCCCCAAAGTCCTGGCCACACAATGCCTTCCTTTCTTCAGGTCGCCTCCTTGCCTTCTCCAGCTCAGTCCTCTCCGCTCCCGACTCTCGCCCTGAATGAAGGGAGGCGGCCCCTTTTATCTGCACCCGGATGAGCTCCAGGTGCTCCCCGGCAATCTCCCGTTGACACACCCCAGCGTGGCGGAAGTGCAGGTTGTTCTCCCGTAAGCTCTCCGGGTGTCCCTGCCTCTCTTCCCCCCAGCACTTCCTGGCGTGGCGGAAGTGCTGAGGTCCAGGGTCCCAAAGGCATTGGGGCGCCTCCTGGCAGTGACCACGGGCCCCTACAGGGCGGGGCTTCCATGCCCTGAACCCGTGGCCCCACATGATCCCAGATGGGCACACGCCCACTTCCGGTCCTCCAAGGCGTTCCAGCCGGGTCGTGGCCCCTGGCATCCTCGACAACTGGGATGTATGTTGTGAATTTATTAAATACAGCAGAAATGACCAAGGACTGGGCACTCAGAGTCAGAATGAGTTTTGGATTGGACTTATGCTATAGGTGTGTTATAGGACAGACAAAGTCCACATTATTGGAGGATTATGGAGGTGGGGGTGAGAACACTATGGTGTGGGTTTTGCCAGAATGGGGAACAGGGCAAGTTAGCATAGGATTGGGTAATTCAAAGACAGGTATAGTATAAACTTTGGGTGGCAGGTGCACCTGTTCATTTCCACATCTATAAGACAAGTTATGGAAAGAGTAAGAAAGGAAAGCTGGCAACAGATTGGGCAGCATGGTGAAAAAGGTATAATACATTTTAGTCTACAATTGTCCTTTGGTTTCTGGTACTGGACAGGCCAAGATGTGGAATGACACTATGATGAGTACCACGGGAGAATGTGGAATAACCAGATAGACAGATAGATGTGAAAGGAACTATATAATAAATAAATGTGAAAGGCTCTATATAATAGATAAGTGCTGCTTCAGTTAGTCCCCCCAAAATCTGATCCCAGCCACCACTGTTCTAAGTATTCCAGATTTATGGTGTGTAAAAACAGAAAGCTGCTTCACCATTTCTTTCAAGCTTCATGTTTGGTATACCAAGCAAACTGGTGTTAAAAGGTCCAAGATTACAATTAGGAATGGAGGGGAACAAACAGTCCAAAATATAAAAGGGTGCTAGACTGTTTAGATCCTTATCCTCTTTAATAAAACCCCTGTGTGCGGTGAAGTGTGCCAGGTGTCCGTATCGTGTGTCTTTTGTGAAGTGTCCATGCGCGAGGCTCGTAAGACACGCACAACCTGCACCGTGGATGCACGCACACTGGAAGCTGGGCATACACAGTGAATGGCGAGCGCGCGCATGATAAGCAAATAAAGGACAGCATTGCTGGGGAGAGTGCTGACTGGGTAGTCGTGGCCGCGCACATAAAATCCATTGCTGGGGAGACGCCACACATTCTGCCCCGTGCATGTTTACTAACTAACTAACTACTAACAACATGCCACCCAAAAAAAGGACACGTCAAGTAGGACAAAAGACACAGACACTCAAATCGTATATAAGCAACACCTCCTGGACGAACGGTCAGCTCAGCAAGTAAACATCAACAAAAGAAAGGCTGAAAGACAAAGAAAATACGAGCAAATAGATCGATTGTAAAAAAGAAAATGAGCGTCAGAATATTCCCCGTATTGATTTGTCTCTATCCTCTACTAATTTACCCTTTACCATAAGAAGGCGACAATTTCCAGTTACATTAGCCTTTGCCATAACAATTAATAAAGCTCAAGGGCAAACCTTAGAAAAAGTTGCCATTTACTTGCTAGAACCAGTATTCAGCCACGGTCAGTTATATGTTGCATTATCAAGAGTTACAAGTTTTACAGATGTTGTTGTCAACGTTGTAGATGGTCCTGAACAAGAGTGTTTACAAAAAATGTTGTCTATAATGAAATTTTATTGAAAAATTTCCTGAGGTAAAATAATAAAAACATTTTCCTAAATATCTTCTTCAGATATTGTGTATTACAGATTGTTATAAAGTTTTACACTAAGGCAATATTAATTATACTTACTGTATTGTCATATACAGTATGTTTCTATATTGTTTTTAATTTTATTTTACTTTAAGCTTCTTGCAAAAATATTTTTAACAAAAAAATTAAGACAATAAACAGAATGAGGTCAAGGTCCCTTGCCATTTAATATAGGCTGTTCCTAATAATGTTTATGCAATACTGTTATAGCGTATGATATTGTAACAGGCTTAATGTCTAGTATACAATAAAAAGTATTTTAAAATCAACCCAAAAATATACAGACAGCCCATGTAATGGTGCTTAGATTTTCATTTTTTAGCTAATTGCAACCGACTTGTATCTGTTTTTGGTAATCTTGATAGGATTGCATTGCAAACATCTAGACAACTAAAGGAAAAAAAACATTTATTAACTATTCAGCTTCTGGCAAAGATAGAAAAGATCTATCTCGTGCTCATAGTCTTGGAAAATCAGGCTGTATTCTAGTACCCGTTGGTGCAAGACAGCTGTGAGCAGGACAGTACCTTATAATGGTCAACTATCCCACACATAACCACATGTTCGTACTGCTTCAGTATAAATTTGCCAATTTGTCAAGAAAACTTAAAAGGGAAAGTGTAAATTCAAAATCAAGACTTATTATTTAAATATAATATACTGTTCATACAGTCTTCTCATAATTGTAGAAATTGTTTTAATTAACAGTTGCTGAGTCTTTCCCACCATCCTTGTAATCTCTGTGTCATGTGATGATGCTTGGAGCCATTGATGGACACATTATTATGCCTTTATGATATTATTGCAGAATTATTGTTGTATGACTGTACTATGATGCAATGCAGAGTCCTCAGAATAGAGTTGGGAGACCAGCTGACTCGGGACAATTGGAATTGAAGACTAGATTTTTTTTTAAATCAATTGAAAATCACCCTCGCAATTAAAGAGATCTGAGATGGCAGTGCTACTCACAATACCACCTTACTTCCTACTTACTGTAATAACCTAAGCAAAGCATTGGATATTATGAAATGAATAGCTGTTTGTATTAAAATAGAAATACTGTAAAATATCTAATAAATCAGTCAATACAGAGAAGTTACCAAACAAGCCAATTTTGTTCTACTATAAGATATGTCTTTAGGCTCCAATCATGTTGAATGAATTGGATATGCTGTATCTGTTATTAATTGTATATGAGCTACTAAATAAAGTCAATAAAAAAGCAGAAACTTGCCAGCAATTTGGAAAAGCATTTCTGTAGTTAAAGAAAATTGTTTTCTCAGTGTTTTTTCCATAATATTTCAGGTAATAGGAACATAGAAGCCAGCGTAACATCAGGTAAACTGATTTATGCCCGCTGTTAATTTAATATGAAATTACATATTTGATTACATTCTTGGTTATCATGGCACCAAAGAGTGGCAACATGTTGGCTGGACTTGCAAATAAAGGTGTCATTGTACTCGATTTATATGACAAAACCACTAAAATAAGAACAAATGAGAGAAAACCATTCAGTCCATCAGGCTCGGTTTATTGTTTAGCTAATAGGAAAACTGTCCCAACACCTCATCTAGAAGCTTCTTAAATGTATTCAAGGTTTCTGCTTTAGCTACATGACTTGGTTGTTTGTTCCAGATTCCAACAACTCTATGAGTAATGAAGTACTTCTCGGCTTCAGTCCTAAATGCACTTCCACTGGTGTCATTAACTATGTGATTCCCCATTAAGTTGAAAGAATCCTGCTGGACCTACTTTATTAATGTTTTTGAGAATTTTGATGACCTGGATTAGGTCCTCACGCAGTCTTCTCTGGTCGAGACTAAACAGGATTGATTTTCTGAGTCTTTTGGAGTAGAGCATATCCTACTATTATTAATGTATCATGCACTTTAAGAAGTCAAACTTGTATAATACAAGCTAAACTTTATTTTTGGTATTTTGGTATAGTGAAATAAATGCAAGTATGCTATTCTTCTTTATTGACTAACTTAGTATTGCCGCATCCTCCCATTTGTTTAATGGAGTTTATGGTAGTTGAGCCTATCCTTGCAGCATCTCTTGTTTGGCAGAAATCATTCTAAGATGGGAAACCAGTTCACCTCAAGGATGGCGTAATTTAAATATAATTAATTCAGTATAGCTAAGAGAAATTCAAGTATTTCATTAGTCTTGTGTTCTTTCTCTGGTAATAAGCTGTTAAGTTTTTTAAGTGTTAAGTTGCACCTCCTCCAGACCATGAAGGGGTGACCGCCCTGGTGGCTTTAGGAAGCACGGGTACAGAGCTTTGAAGCTCAGCCCTGTAGGGGCCTGTGGTCACCGCCAGGGGGCACCCCAATGCCTTTGGAGCCTTGAACCTCAGCACTTCCACCACACCCGGAAGTGCTGGGGGGAAGAGGAGCAGGGACACCCGGAGTGTTTCCGGGTGCGGAGCCGGTACACTGGGGAATGCCGGTGGAAGATTGCCGGGAGGCACCTGGCGCACATCCGGGTGGTGATAAAAGGGGCCGCCTCCCTCCGTTTGTTGGCTGGAGTCGGGTGGAAGAGGACGAAGTCTTGGTGGAGAGGAGTGGAGGCGGTCTGAAGAGAGAGAAAGGCATTGTGTTGAGGGCCTGGACTTGATGGTGATTGATGCTGCAGCACTGGGTTGTGTGTGTTCATTGTAAATAGGACTTGTAAATAAAATATAAAATCATGTTTACCTGTCTGTGTCCGGGCTGTTCACCACAATTTGTTTGCCTTCTGCTTTTAAATAGGGTAGTGGCACAATGGCCCAGTAGTTTATACCACTGTCTTACATGTCACTATTTACGAATGTGGTGAGTTGTTCTTCAAGTTACCTGCTGCCCACCATATTTGTCTGGGATGAGTGAGTGTGAGCCTGTGCCCTGTCTTACTTGTGACACTAATGGGCTCCCCATGATGCAAAAATTGAAGTGGGATCAGCAAATTGTATAATGTTATAATTTCAATATAAATGTGTATTTGTTAGCAACATTATCAATAATACTGTTTTTTATGTGTTCTTTTTTTATTTGATTGTTTATTTTAGTACAAGTAATGCCACTGTTAATCAGGCAGTTTTCAAAAAGAGTTTTTTTCTCTCTTTTTCAAACCTGGTTAAACAAGGAATTTATTGTAGGATTGGGGTTAAAGAGATACAAGAATTACAGCTTTTGAAAATCCACATAAAAACTGTTTTCCTCCTAGTGCTGACCTTGCAGTCTTCTTCAGAGCAAACCCCCTCTCATCCAGTTTTACTCTCCATGAAGAAAATCCAATCATTGTTTTACTGCACAACTGTCATCATCTTCCTGCCCAACGTCACAACTTCCCACTTGCCATCTCTCGTTCCACTGCCTCTGAGGAGGGTTTTATTTATAGATGCAATATAGCTAAGATCATAAAGACCATGCTACTCATAAAATTGGGTCTGGCATGTTTACAACACGGAGACCTATTTCCTCAGAGCCAAGCTAGCAATTGGCCACAGGTGCCGAGTTTTACATGGTCAAAATTTATCACCTAACAAATCGTAATATTACTCCAGCTTTGATTTTGTAGAAACGCACCAGTCTATTTAGTATTTTTGTTTTGTTTGTTTGTTATACATGTTTTAAAAAATGTCTAGTCAGTCTAGAGTTTAGGTTTTTTTCTTTTTGTGAGCAATTAAAAATAAAACTGTGATGTTACCAGGCAGAGGTGTTAATAACGTCACACTTTTTTCCAGAATGAATGGCTGAAGCTCTCCAGGCTAATGTCACTGATGTACCAGTAAGTCGTGATAATCCAATTGTTCCTGTTTGTCATTGAAAAGTTATTTCTCTATATGGATTATTACTTGTATTGTAATATGTTATTTCAGATAAAACCCTCTTTACCTCCTCACATTAAATGTTAACAGGTGCTTAACTAATACAAGGGAATGCATACAGAATAGAGAATTGTAATTTTTAACATACAAAATGATAGTCACCCATTGCTGATACCAACTAATTGAAATGTATTCATATTAATCATAAAGAAATTGCAACTAATGAAAGTAAAACAACACTACATAACTGTGTATCTAGTTAAATTTGTTGCATTGCTGTTTATAGCAAATTAAATCTATTATATGCAGAGTTTCCACCCATCCATCAGTTTTCTGAACCTTCTTTATCATTTGAGAGTTAACAAGGGAGGATCTACTGTATCCCTGCAGCTTCGGAGTCCAGGCAGAAGCCAGTTCTCAACAGGATGTTAAGAAAATCTACACTCATTCATTCCAGGCCAATTCAGGGTCAACTAGCCAAATATTCACAACGTTGGGTTTGTGGGAGATGACCCAACCTCTTTGAGCAAATTCATTATACACCCAGTGGCATGTCCAAATCCTTGAAGCTTTGAAACAGCATCACTATGTCCCTTTATTATGTGTTTTACACTTTGTACATGCTCCAAGTGGGCTGTGACTGTAAGTAACATAAGTTACCATATCATAAAAACATAAGTAAAGTTTTGACAAGAATAAGCCTTTAAGATCTTTGTTGCTTGTTTTTTGTAAAATATAAAGTCAAGATTTAAAGTCCCAAAGTTCCAGTTTCCACTTAGTAATGTCTTCAATGCATGTTAATACCCTTGTGATATTTACTCCTAACCCCTTTCCTTCTGTACCTCCAAGTTCATATAGAAAGTTATTTTAAAAATGGCTGGCCTCCACCGGACTAACTCCTTTCATAACTTAAAACTTTTATTATATGACTTGTTAGCCACCACTTACTTTAGTGGAACAGATTCTGTGTTTCTTCATATGGTAACTCATACCCTATAGACCTGGCTAGTGTCTATTTGCTGTTTTCTGGCCTTTCTCAGGAGCTAGACAAGTCCATTTTTGTGATGTGGAGACCACCATCGTACACATATTGGTTAATTTTTTAAGGTGTTTGGTACACCAACAGCACCAATTTGAGCCCTGAAACACCAGTGCTGTTAATGTTGAATTACATTATCGGCCTAATAAATACATAAAATCAGTACTGATTAAACTTATATGCGTATGCATAAATTAGTATTTCACTTGGATATCTTGCAATCGCCATACTTTATGCAGCGACTCTCCTTAGTCCCCAATGCCATGCTCCCATTATTTTTATCTCCCAACCTCCATGTCAGAATCACGTGCTGCACCAGAACCACTTTAGTGATTTGACGATTTATTTTATTTTATGGAGCTTCCATTGTTTTTCATGTACCCTTTTCTTTTTCACATCAGCGAATCAAAAAGTAGACAAAAAAAAAAAAAACAGCTAATGTCAGTTAGGCAGAAATTCAATGAATTAGAGTCTTCAAATGCTTATTAAACATATTAAGGGAGTCAGAATTTGAATAAAAGTGGGCAGTAAGTTCCACCAGCTAGGAGCTACACATGAAAAGAGTCTGGACTCTGAGATTTAGTACCGTGCAGAGGTGGTATCATCAGACGCCATTTGTCTGCAGAACTGAGTGGTCGAGAAGAAGCATAGTTTGTCACAAGTGTCTCCATATACATAGATACTGATCCATTGACTATTCTGTATGCAAGCATCAAGGATTTGAACTTAACATGTGCTGCTGCACAGAATTTATTAAATTTCAAACCTTATTAATACAAGTAGAACTTCTTGTAATGTTATCTATTTAGTATCGCAGTAATAGTCCCTGTCCTTAATTAGAGTTTGTTGAGTTATTCACGTGTGATGTAAAGTATTTGCAGTTTCTGGTTTCTTATATTTCCCTTTTACTATTCTTAATACACTTCAGATCCTCTTTGATGGTTTTCATACTTTCAAAAAACAGAGAGATGCCATTACAACATAAAATTGTATTTTCAGCATTATTCTTTTCCAACTCTTCATTTATATTTCATTTGTCTCTTTTTGCTGTTGTCACCTACATTATGGTTAAGCCTAGACACACTTGTCTTGTGTACATTCTACAGCTGTTGATTCTCCCTCAGTTTTTATAGAAATGTTTTACTTATTTACTGAGAACTTTTAAAATGCCCACTGATTCTGAATTTTTGGATGAACATGCCCTGAATATATTAAAATCTTGATAATTGCATCTCAATGTGTCCACTCCAAAACTATAGTTCTGTAGACTTTCTATCACAAGCTCAAAAAATTACTTAAATACACTTAAAAAAACTTTATTAGGTACACTTGTTCAACTGCTTGTTAACGCAAATATCCAATCAGCCAATCACATGACAGCAGCTCAGTGCATTTAGGCCAGAAGAGATTGTCGAGATGACCTGCTGAAGTTCAAATTGAGCATCGGAATGGAGAAGAAAGGTAATTTAAGTGGCATGGTTGTTAGTGCCAGATGGGCTGGTCTGAGTATTTCAGAAACTGCTGATCAACTGGGATTTTCATACACAAGCATCTCTGAGGTTAACAGAGAATGGTCCGAAAAAGAGAAAATATCGAGTGAGCTGCAGTTCTGTGGGCGAAAGGCCTTGTTGACACCAGAGGTGAGAGGAGAATGGCCAGACTGGTTTCAGCTGATAGAAAGGCAACAGTAACTCAAATAACCTCTCATTACAACTGAGGTATGCAGAAGAGCATCTCTGAAGACACAACATGTTGAACCTTGAAGCAGATGGGCTGCAGAAGCCGGAGACCACACCGGGTGCCACTCCTGTCAGCTAAGAATAGGTAACTGAGGCTACAGTTTGTATGGGCTTACCAAAGTTGGACAACAGAAGTTTTGTAAAACATTCTGCTACAACATTCAGATGGTAGGGTCAGCATTTGTCATCAACAACATTAAAGCATGGATCTATCCTACGATGTATCAATGGTTCAGGCTGGTGGTGGTGTAATGGTGTGGGGGATATTCTCTTGGCACAATTGGGCCACTTAGTTCCAACTGAGAATCATTTAAATGCTTACCTGAGTACTGTTGCTGACCATGTCCATCCCTTTATGACTAGTATACCCATCTTCTGATGGCTAATTCCAGAAGAGTAGTGCGCAATGTCACAAAGCTAAGATCATCTTAGACTCATTTCTAGAACATAACATTGAGTACACTGTACTCAAATGGCCTCCACAGTCACCAGCTCTCAATCCAATAGAGTACCTTTTGGATGTGGTGGAATGGGGGATTCGTATCATGGATATGCAGTTGACAAATCTGCAGCAGCTGCATGATGCTATCATGTCAATATGGAGAAAATGTTTCCAGAATTTTGCTGAATCTATGCCACATAGAATTATGACAGCTGTGAAGGCAAAAGGAAGTCCACCCTGGAACTAGCAAGGCATACCTAATAAAGTGGCTGGTGAGTGCATATTCTTCATATTCTGCCTTTATTATTGCAGAAGATTAAGGCCAGACAGAATTCTCGTCAGTCTGGTATTTTGACATAATGGGTGTGATAAAAATAACAATATCTATGAAGTCCTGTTCTCCACTGTTTTAAGTTTTCTCGACTTATTTCCTGATAATTAAAAATATTAGTTGTTTAACTATTCAAACAACTTTTTAGTTCATGCCTGTCTACAGGTTATGATAGGAGAAGGCCTTGGAAAGGCCAGAGAAAACTACCTTAAGTTTTAACCGCTTTACAGAAATGTTAATCATATTTTAAAAATACAAACTCCAAAACATACACACTAACAATAGTTAGGGTTCTTTCTGGTACATAGAAAAATGCTGCATACTGGCACTAGACTTTACACACGTTGCTGAAAAAAAACATGGATACCATTTTGAACAGACAGGATCCACAATGCAACGTAAAAGGAGAAAAATCTGCTAAGAGGAATTTGGATTTATTTTTTATGTGAGGTATATAAACAGTGCCACCAATATTGCATTGTGAGTTTATACTGTATAAGCAATACATTTTGGTTACATTAGGTATACAGTGTAGTATTATAATAAAAATGTTTCTGCTATATTCAACAAATAAATTATATGTTTACATAAGCTACTAATTTTAGAAACTGTGCATAAAATATTAGACATAATCATGTACTGTACTAAGGCAGAATCTAAAATTTGCTTATCAGATATATACATATTTAGGCAACATAAACCAATGAAATTATGTTTCTGTTACTTTTCTTGTGAATTCCTGCAACAGAACACGAATGGATATTTCTTGAACATTAAAAATGATTACTTGATTTGATTTGCAAGAATTTTTTAGATTATTTGTAATAAGTAAATTATGGCCTAATTATAAGCTATTTATCTAGCAAGCACACCCTTGAATTAACTGAGAAACACACAGTGGTGCTGTAATATTGCAAAATGTATTATCACAATATAGATGTAAATGTCATTTATGATATACAGTAAAAGCCTATTTTAAATTGTTTAATAAGTCTCCTAAATTTAAATTACATATAAATAGTAATGTTTTATTATGTTACAAATTCATATTTTAACAGAGAAGTTTATACAAAAAATGGATATCTCTTGTGTTTTATTGACCACAGTTTGTAGGAGAAGCTCATAAGCCTCTGCAGCTACTGATTTACTCTTTTCATCAAACAAACTTTTTCTTACAAATTGGTTCATTTGTTATATTCTATCTTTAAACCTGCAAAGGAGGATTTTCTTGTTAGCGCGATTGTACTATATACAGTGCACATAACATTAAAACACCATCTGCTGTAAAAACTAATATAATTACAGCATAATTAACATGTATGCGTTTTCAAATGACTCATAGATTAATTAAGGAAAAAAATAAAATCAGCTATTCTTTATATAGTGCGTCTTTTTGTGAGCAATAGCCCTGTTAAAGTTGTACTTTAACTTTTTACACTCATTTTTTCCACCTCCTTTTGCACTGTGCGTTTATTTTATAGATTTATTCACTTTGAATGTCTATTTGGTAAATTTAGAAAAAGGCCCATCTCTGGATGAGATGCCCTTTTACTTGGCATTAATTAGATGGTGGTAGATTGGTTTAATTGCAAAAAGAAAATAAGGCTGTCCTGTATCCAGAAGCACTGTTGCATTTCAAACAGTTTATTGTAGATGATCACCCAAGGTCCAGATTTTCACTTTTCATGCTTGATTTTAAACAGACTTGATCCCCAGCACTGCTGGACTTGCTCTCGGGTGTACAAATTACTCCATATACATTCACTTGTTATCTTATTTAACATTTGCAAAGTGTAACATGAAAGTCTTGTAGTTGGTTATAAAGCAGTCCAGGTGAAGATGGTTTAACAAATTGCTTCCTTGACACACAGAGTCTAGAAGGTTTAGTATGCATACTGGGTAGGGGCCTTTAAAAAGAAATAAAAAGTATGTCTTCACTCTGTGTTCAAAGTAACCCTCATTATTCTTCATTAGGACTTTACTTTGGCTTGTGTAAAAATTAATCTTGGAAATGTATTTTCCTTATACTGAATAATGTCTTCTAGACCTGTCTAATGTTGAGGTTTTATTTGTATTTTATAAATAAAGTTAGGTCAAAGCAAATTGTTTTAAAACATTGTTGTATAGTAAGTAAAGTAAACAAAACAACTAATAAAGAAATTCAGTGCAAGTGCTCTGTTTCAGCAGCTAATAATATGCCCATTATGTTTATAAAAGAGATAAAAAAAATACTTATTCTCCAATCCTCTGTTTTCTGCTTACAACTGCAAGACTGTGTAGAATATTAAAAATAAGAAATGTCGAAAAAAGGGAACAGGTGAAATTACATTCATCAATATGCTGTGACAGGACCCCTCCAGAATAACACACTATGAACTGAAGCAGAGCTAAAAGTAGGTCATGTGGCAAGAGAATGAATGTTAACCTTGAAGTAAAACTACTGTTGAAATGCTGAAGGATGGATGTCTTGTTTTGAATGTGCCATGTTAAAGTTAAAACTTTTACTGTATTAAAATTTTGTGGCCACCTAATTCAAACAACCCCTACAAAGGTCATGATGTGGTTAGGGTTAGGGTAAGGGAGTGGAAATAGGTAATAGCGAAAAAGCAAATTATAGCTCTTCAAAGTTTATGTAAAAGACTAATTAGCAAGAGTAGGAGATATTCATGGAAAAGGCATTACTGTCCAAGAAGGTGTCATCAATTACCAAATGTAGCACTCATATTCATTTTCCCTTAAGTGGATTTTCCTGAATCAGAAAAGTTTCAGTTGCAGTCACAGAAAAAGCCAAACCACAGGTACACTTGGACAGGTATACAGTAATTTAGACTTATCAAACAGTTCAATTCAATAGACTGATTCTTATATATCACCTTAATATGGACACATTTTATAAATTGCAAAATCATACAGCAGTTGCATATTTTGACAGTGTGCTGCAATGGGAAGGTAGTGCCCATCTTATAAGGATTTTGTGGCAAGTAAATACATGGAGAAAAACACAAAACAGTTCATATTAGGGATGTTTACGCATATGGTGTGGTAAAGCAGTCACATGGCTTGGATGCCCTATACTTCACACTGCCTCACAGGTTAAAAGCAATAAAAGGACTGCCTCAAAGAGCAGTCAGTGGGTTACAGTGTGGGCAAGACTCCACTACAGACAACTGTACAGTACTTCTTGAATTGATAGAATGCACATGAAGAAGTCACTCTGGGTTCCCTGATATACCTGATCAGATATGGAGGACAGGAACGACAGATAGATTCCTTACTGAAGATACTGGGACCTCTTGCAGGTATGCAGATTTAGGCAGTATTTTGCCATCTAGCAGACTCTACCTTCAGGAGTAGGGCTTGAAGACCACCAAAAAGACCACACATTCCTGAACCTTCAAAGTGGTTTCAGAATTAGTCTCAAAATTACATATATAAAGCAACCCCTTTTGCTATAAGTTTGGCGTTGGGAGAAGAGTTTTGCATAGGTTCAGTCTGGCATGGAGTAGGTGTAGCCAGTGAATCTTTGTGAGAGAGACAGGCAATTTCAAATCTTTATTGGTGAATAGGAGAACTGCTTTTGAGGTTTTGGGCAAACTGTGCACATGTAGTAACAACATGTTTGGTTACATAAGAGCAAAAATGCATTGTATCTGCTTGACCACAATTGGTACACTGCAAAGAGTAATACTATTGCATAAGTTCCTATACCAATAGAAGGAGAAAAAACAAAAAAGATAAAATATACACACTTGTATTCACATAATGATCATACATAAAGACAAAAATACTTTCCTGTACTGACGTATTTACCTGTAATAAGCACATACCTTTCTACAGTATGTTTCACCAATTAACACTGGTTAGGGCACAAATCTTTCACTTTGAAGATCCATGTACACACCCATATCAACTCATACAAGGCCTATTTAGATCCACAAAGAAAACTAAACTGAAGGTCTTTGGGATGTGGCAATAAAACCATAGTTCCCAGCATGGTGAAGCTATATGGGTACTCTGTGAACAATTGTCACACCCCTAACATGGGGACCTAAACTAGGTCTTCAAACACCCCAAAGAAAACTGATAAGATGAACCAAGGGATTAAATCACATAATTAAGGATGCCACTGTAAATAAGGGGGAAGTGCATTTAAAACTGAAACTAAGATGCACTTTTTAGCAGGAAATCTAGAAGAATTCTAGAAAAATTATCATAGAATGTAATAGAATTGAAGATTGACTTTAATTATTTGAATGAGTTATTACAGAAGAATCAAAGCATTACACACATCTGAATCTGTTCCCTGGAGAGTCGCAGTCAGGGCGGCTGATGGAATGGTCCTTGCGGATGACACTGTAGTTGTGACCTGCTAGGCTAGCTACTTTGAGCAGCTGTTTAAAGTGATTCTCCAGCTAGGATGCAGGATATCTCTGGGTCCACGGTTCTTCAGGCTGATCCTCCAATTAACTGTAAATCACCTAATCTCACTGAGATTGCACAAGTGGTGAACCAGCTGAGGGTAGGGATGCCTACAGGGATCTGTAGTATTCAGGGTGAACTTCTCAATGCTGGTATGGTAAGGCTGTCCTGGAATTGTAAGTAATCTTTGCTTCCATTTGGGAGATGAGTGCCATCCCAACTGACTGGAAAACCGGACTTGTCATCCCTATCTTGAAAGGGAAGGGAGATCACCTGGATTGCAGCAACTACAGGGGGATAACACTGCTCTCGATGCCAGGTAATGTCCTTGCTAGAGTCATCTTCAATAGGATCACTTTTTTTCACCTACCAGCGATGGGAGCAGTGTGGTTTTATGCCTAAGAAGTCTACCATCGACCACATCCTGGTACTAAGGGTTCTCATGGAGCGCAAATGCAAATATTGGCAGTTTCTTTGCAGTGTTTGCCAATTTTCATAAAATTTTCGACTCAGGTGATGAAGCTGTCCTGTGGGACATCCTGAGACTTTGCAGGATCCCCTCAAGGTTACTGGATATCATGACCAGCCTGTACGTTGGTACAGTGAGTGCTGTGCAGAATGGAGGCTGAAGCTCTGCATTTTTCCCAGTTGTCAGGAGTGTGGTCTTAATTCCTGCTGTGTTCAATGCTTGCATGAATTTATTATTGGGCAAGGTTGTGGGGTCCAGTGGCTGTGGAGCATCTGTTGGTGAGGAAAGATTCAGTAATCTTGACTTTGCTGATGATGCTGTGATCTTTGCTAAGTCAATGGAGGCTCTGATCAGGGTTGTCAAGACTGAGTGAGGAGTCAGAGTGTCTTGGCTTGCAAATGTCCTGGATTAAAACCAAGATCCAGGCCTTTAATGACCTCTTGGGCACAGCCATCAGCAGTGTATTTGTCTGCGGAGAGAGTATTGACCTTGTTGAGGGGTTTACTTACCACAGTAGTGATATTCTGGTGACTCTTCCTATGAAGTCAGTAGAGCATGGGGGACGGGGGGTAACGGGTTTATGGGTCATGGGTCATGAGGTCGCTGGAAAGGGGTGTTTGGCACTCCCAATATCTATTCTAAAGGACAAAGGTCCAAGTCTTTAGAGTCCTGCCAGTGCAACCTGATCTGACCTGATTATCACAAACGAGCTTGATAGCCTGAAAAATGTCTTGGTTTTGTAAAATGTCATGCCTGCTCATGAGTCTTCGAACTGATTAAAAAAAAAAGCTGAAATGTTTACCTGTTGATGTACAGAACAGTGCTCAGATCATTTGTGAAGGCTAGGTGGTGCGACAGAGCCCCAAACCCCAAGCACAACCACACAAACACAGTCCCGGGCTTCCAATCAAAGGGGTGTTTATTACAAAATACCTTATATAAACAATGAAACAGTGTTTCTTCTTCCTTCTTTCTCCCTCTTTCTCTCTATCTCTCTCTCTCCACCACACTGCTACTCCTCCAGTCGAGTGTTGTTCTTCTCCACTCTCAGCTCCGACTCACCTGGACAGGCGGTGTAGTCCCTTTAATTGAGGACCCGGGAGTATTTCTTGGTCATATGGAAGTCCCAAATAGTAGGAAGTTTAACTCCCTGCAGCACCTTCTTCTAGGACCCACGGATCCCATCAGGGGTGCACTACTGGACGGCATTCCTGGCATTCCCTGCTGGTGTCCAAACGGGTATTGATATCTCTGGCTGTTGCCATCTAGTGTCCTTAGGGAATAAACATTGTCTAGAGACAGTCCTTCTCTGTCCTTCCCTTTAATCCTGACCAGAGAAGGGTATTGTAATTCCTTTTGTCCATCTACCTGGTGCTTCCCTTCTAGGCAAGGAACCGGGATGTCCATTCATCCACCTGGGTCCTCCCGTCCAGGCAAGGTGCCATTTTTACACCCCGCTGCTTCAAAATTAGATGTACAACAATAAAATTAAATGTAATTATTATTTATTTTTCAAGGGAATAAATGACATGCCATACTTTGAGCTATGTGTTTCTTGTTTAAGAGTTAACTCATATCCAGGTTAGACAAGTGTAAAAATGATGTGATGGTCTTGAAGTTTATGGTCTGTTGTGTTAAGGTTTGCTTCTTCAAATGACTAATGTAACTGGTCCAGTTTTGCCTATGATTTTGAAAGGTACACTAATCTGTTATGGTAGAGAAGAAGAACACTCTTTATTTTAGATTTGAAGAATTAGACTTCTAAATGAAAAAATCATGTTTTGTGACAAATCAAAAATAATAAAATATAAAGAAGATCTACCAGCTCATTTAAATGAGTTAATAAATTAAGTTCTTTGTCAGTCATTTGGATAAAAGTATAAGGGTTACAATAATTATAAACAGTTACTAAAACTCTTCTATTCTGCTTCTTTTCTTGAGATCAAAGAGCATTATACAAGATAAACAAAACTGGAAGTTTTTATTGGTTCTTGAAAAAAATGTCAATGGCTTCATACCAGTTTCCCCCAATGTCATTTTTACCTGAAATTAGTTTTAATAACTAAACAGGACATTTTATTATAATAAAGATGGAACAACATTCAACTCTTTTAGTTATATTAAACAAAATTGATCTCCTCGGGTATCATGATATTGATATTCACAAAGTCTTGTACAGAGCAAGTGCTTGTATTGAAAATAAGTGAACTTATTGAATATAACTTTGAATGTAATTTTTCTAATGCTGTAATTTATTATGACTAAATATAACTGTCAATTAAAAACACTGCTTTATTTATCTATTTCTGTTCTTTTCCAGTTCAAGGTTCCAAGAAGCCAAAGCCTATCCTGGTAGCATCAGGTGTACTATAAATACTGACCCAGGATAGGTTGGCAGTTTATTATAGAGCACAATCATACACACACATACACATGCACACATACACTGGGCCAATGCTGCTAATTAACTAAAACTACATATATTTTGAGATTTGAGAGAAGAATTCACTATTGCCACACAGACACATGCAGCTGTTACACTGGCAGTGTCCAGATTGGGTACTGAATACATCACTCAGGAGCTGTAAGGCGCCGGAGTTAACCACTACACCACTGTGCTACTTGACTTTCAGCCACTCCATGCAGATATCCCACCTCTCCCAGAAGTTCTAGGAGTCTCCTGCATAATGGTAGAGTGAGTATGTTCGTTCAAGAGAGCAAATACCCCAAGGCTTCTCTAGAATCTTTGGAGAAGGAGAGAAAGTGACTGGCTAATGTAACAAGAGAGTGACAGGGAGAAAGTATCCTGATTGGCCTCTCTTTTTCTGCTAAGTAGACCTATCAGTTTTCTCTGTGGGATTGTTTTACAATTGACCTCTCTCTCTCTGATCTATCAGTATAGTATATCAGTTTTGTCATATTTTCTGCATATAGGCCCACCTGTGACAGGTGCCTGGTCACACTTACAGGTAATCTAAGTTTGACACCATTTAATTATCTGACTACGCCACCCAGTTTTATTAAGAGACTGGGAACTCCTGAAATTTACCAATAATAGCACACAGGTTTCTTTAAATTGGGCGATGAGTAAACACACAATGAAAGACACAACAGTAATTTCAGGAAAAGCAACAGTAACTTCTATTACACCAGACAATAATAAGTACATTAAAAAGATAAATGAACATAAACAAAATCTAACAATATCAAGAATGAATTTCTTTTTTAAAAAAAAAAACACACAGTCCACATTCTAAAAGTCTGTCAAAAACAGAATTGGAGGATACAACCTTTAGTGGTGCAGAGTCCAGTTTGTGCACTGTTACCCCAACAATCAATTGTCCAACTGTCCACTGCTGCACTCTGTTCACTGGACACTCGTTTTCCAACAGAAGTTTTGTCCAATCGTGGAATCCCTGTCAGCGTCTCCTCGTCGTTCTTTTTCTCCACTCTGGGCTCCTTGTGTTGCTGTGATCTAGGCACGTCTCACTTCTCGTCTGCCAGCTTTGCTCGGTCCTTCCATGTGGCTTCCCTCTCCCGCTGGACCCACAACCGTCTTCTTGTGAAGGTGTCTCTTCCTCCCTTGGGGAAAGTGTTGCCGTTCGTGTCCCTCACGTCGCACCAGCCACGTACCCCAGTCTGCCAGTGAGCCCCTGTGCTCTCTGCGAGTCTTGGCAGTGTTCTCAGTGGACTGTCCCTCCTGCCTTCTCCTGCCCAGAAGCTTAAATCTCCTTCAGTCCCTGACATTATAAGTTCTGGACAAACGGATTAAACAATGGCACGTCTAAATTTCCTGGGTTTAACAATTAATGAAAATACAAGTTAACAAAATGTATTGTTACCAATCATGAATAAGTACAGATATGCTGATTAGAAATCAATAGCGTCAGACATGTAATCTGCAAGTTAGGTAAATACACACATCCTCCAAGGAAGGAGAAGGTCTGTTATCACAACTTGGTATTGTTTGTATACTCAACCAGCCAGACTTCAAAGTGGTGACTCCTTTGCTGGACAGCAATACCTACATCCTGCAGACAACCCTGACACACCCAGTAACTGGATTATCCAGGAAATTGAAAAACAAGGTCCCCTTCTGACACACCCAACTTGGTTTACATATAGACAGAATTAATAAACAAACTTTTGCAAAGTAAATTAAGGATACACCCGGGTGTTCACATAACCTTTTTGCTCAGGTTCTCAATGGAGCTTTAGAAGATCGTGTTTGGCACTCACCTTTTAGACTATGCATCCTCCTCCTCTTCGCTGCCTTCCCCACTGGCCTCTTCTGTGTTAGCAGAAGATGTACTCGCTGCTGCCTGTTTGATCCTACAATGAGCTGTTTGCATCTATAGTTCCACAGCAGGATTTGGGTCAAATGTTTCTGTGGTCATCTTGGACAAGTGTAGGTTCATCATGGATGAGAGGCTAGTATGTGACAGGCAGGATCATTCTTATGTTTTATTATATTGAGACTTGAAATCCCCTCTCACAAGATACACTGTTTCAAAGGCAGTGTCAGATACAATTTAAGCACACTATACATGTTAGAGTAACAACCTGAATTGCATTGCTTGTCTTTACTATGTTGAGCAAATCATACACAGAGTAGGCTGCCAAATGCTTTCCTGATTGGTTCAAGAGCATCTGTTCTCTTATAGGTGTGTCTTTGCTGAGAGTTAAGATGACCTCATATTTCTGAAGAATGCTACTTAGTGTGGTATTATCAGAACTATGGTGGCTTTGCATTCCCTGTAGCCGAGCTGAAGGATCAAAAATGAAAAATGGATCACATGACTTGAGAGATTCATATCTAGTTTCAGGCTTTCATGAATTAAAGCATTATCAGCACAAGAACCTTGTACTGTCAGCATCAGCACTGGTAACATTGGCGTCTTTTTGAACTTGCTCTCACCATCAAGCAAAGTACTGTTTGATTCACACCTAGTTCAATTAATCTGAGAAAATTAGACTTAAAACACTCTATTGCTGAACACAGGCACAATGTAAACAATCTCATGCTCTGTTTTGGTAACATCTTCAGATCCATCAATAAGCATGCCCCAAAATTCAGCCAACTTTAATTTTTATCTCAGTTTCAAACTGATTGTCTGGGCAATGCTTTGCATTATTTCTTTTCCACAGCCTTTTCAAGACATAATATCCTCCACGAAGGAACACATGGGGAGTGCGTGTTTCGCATTATGAAAGGCTAGAAGGAAGATGTTACAGAGGGCTTGGCATTGTTCTTCATTTATTTTGCTTTGCTTCGATTTTTCATCTTGGCTTGCATGTTTCTTAGCTATAGTATGGACAATATTTATATGCTCTTTACTCTTTTTGTGCTTGTCAAATACCGGGTGACTGAAATTCTTTTTCCCAGTATAAAAAGCAATGGTTTTATTTGCTGGATGTGATGTTCATGGCAAGCCACGGCATCTCCTGCAGCCATTTTTTGGAGAAAATTAGTTTCATAGTTTCATTTTAGCCTGGTGTTTCTTCACAAGTGATGGAATGCCAAAGTAATTAGTCTGTTGCTTTTTTGACATTGCATCCAATGAATTTTGGTCAGTAGTTAAAATAAAGATAACCTGTTCTGCTATCTACCAGATAATTGTGTGTGTGGTGCGAGTTTTGCGAGTTAGGGTGTAAACAAAGTGTGCATTTCCTGTTTATCTTCATGCATTCGCACCGGCGCAGCAGTTATGTGCACTCCAGGATATACTTAATTTTTTTCTTTTAGGGACCAGAGCATATTAGGGAGGCTAAATGCAGGAAGTATTTCACACTTCTTTAAAGTTAAAAACAACAAAGTCTGACAGATGTGTACTTAAAATCTTTCATTGTTCTCCATAATCTACCATTCCAAGCGTGTAAACACACAGGCAAACTACTCAGGAAAAGGTTTCCAGATCCAGAAATCCCAAAATACGATGTCTGCTCATCAACCAAGACAGTTATTGTGCACATGACACTGGAATCTGAATGTTCAGAGGATCTGCACAAGTTCATCCATACAGAAAAAAGGCCATACGGTATTTTACTTGAAGAAACAATGATATGTGTGAGAAGGAATGTACCATATTAGCCAGGTACTTTAATGAAGAACAAGATAAGGTAACAGTTGGATTTGTAGTCATGCCATTGTGCAATGATGCCAAAGATGAAAACATATTCAACTGCATTGCAACATCCATGCATGCCAAAATGCCAAAAGCCTTGGGTGGTCCAACTGTGTTGGATTTAGTAGTGACAATTGCAATGTGACGATTACCAAAAACAATTGTCTTATCAAGAATAAAAGCGCAAGTCCCTCATATTGACAGTGTTGGCTGTCCAAGTCACCTGATCAACATTAGTGCCACAATTGCTTCCAAGGAGCTCTCCATGTCACCTGAAGAACTGCTCATTGAGAGCTACTACTACTTTGAGAAAAGTTCCAAATGAAGAGAAGACCTAAAACAGTTTCAAGAGTTCTGAAATGTTGGCCAGCAGAGAGTACATAAGCACTGTTCTACATGCCGGCTTTCTTTAGCAAAAGTTTTGGACCATCTGCTCCACTAATGGCCAGCCTTTGATTTTCCAAAACAAGGCACCTCTCCTCTTCAAGTTGCATCAGAGTGTAGTAGACCTCCTGAATGACAAAGCAAGCAGATTGAGCCAAAGATACTGAGAGAACAGAACATTCAGGTGATAGATGTGAGCAACTCTGAAATTCACTGTCCAGATGAAAAACTTTTTATTGAGTACCTTACAAGGACGCAGCTGCCAATTGTGGTAACACAAGAGATGCCCTCTTACAAGTCCAAGTAGTTCTTTACAGATGTCAGAGCATTCTATATTAGGAGCTTTCAAAAAATATTGGAGAGGTTTCCAATTATTGACCAAATCTTGAAAATCTGTCAGTGGTCAATGCTGGAAGCCAAGATGAGGTGAATTCAGTGGGGAATTTGACTTTGGCAGAGAGATTTCCAAATGTGATCAAGTCAGATGCCAGAGAAAAAGCTTTGCTTAAAATTCCCCGATTATGCCTGAACTGACCTTGAAGGACTGGTCCCAAACTACAGAAGTTTGCCAGATGATGCAGGAAACTGCCTAAAGTAAAATCTGTGATCAGTTGAGATTCATAGAACTGTGCCAGTTGATGAAGCTGCTTTTGGTGTTGCCAAATTCTAATTGTGATGTTGAAAGGGCATTCAGCATGGTGTGTCACATTAAGACAAAATTCAGGAGTCATTTGTCTCATTAAACACTTGTGAATCTGATATCTTGCAAAATTAACAAATTCATTGACAAAGACTGTGTGACAACTGTTATGAACCTGAGATGTCTAGCTCAAATCTGCAAAGCAAGTTACATCACAGTACAAGGAAAGTTTGCAAAACATTTGCTATTTGCTATTGAGTCAGCTAGCCAAATATGTACAGTATGATGTAGCTTTAATAGTTTAAAAGAATGTGGTTAAAGAAATTGTGTTTTTTTTTTCTTTCAGTATCTCCCTGAAATGATTTTTTGCAGGGTGGGATGTCTGTCCATATCAAATGCAGTTCACTTAAAAGATTCACTATGACTGAAAACAATATCCTTACACCCTGGGTGTGTAAATTAGAGTGAGCCAAGACAGGGGATGCTGCTCAACTTGTTTAAAGTGTTAGTTATAAGAGAAGCAAATGTGACTACAATCTCAAGAAGGGAGAGGAAATTAATCCTTGGAATTACAGACTGATAAGGCTTACTTCTGTACCATGCAAAATAACAGAAAATATAGTAAGAAATTGTTGGGTAGGACTTCTTTGTTGTTTTGCCTGTTGTAAAGGGGACTTTTATTTTGGCAATAAAAGGGTTGTTCGTTCCAGCTGTATAACAGACATTGGTGTCGACTATTTCCCTATAAATGTTAATTAATGTTAATCCAATGTCAATTAGATTGCATCAGGCTGTTCTTAAATAAGTTTAAATAAAGCAGTTGTCATTTGGAGTTGTCTCTGGATTCCCATTAATTGTTGTGAGAGCTGCCCTGCATCGAGTTACTTACCTGAGACACAACAGAAATAAATTAGAAAAGTAACTATATTAAAATAATATACTAAACAACAGCTAGCAATGCTTTAAGAGATAGGAAAATATCTTGCCAAGCCAATCTTTTAGATATTTTTGAACAGGCAACTGCAATAATTGACAAAAGCAAAGCTTACAACATAATTCACTTTAACTTCCAAAAAGTCCTTGACTCTGTCAATTTTGGAGCTCTAAGCTGAGGGAATCAGAGGTAAACAAAACTGGATCTTAATTTGGTCAACCAGCAGGAGAGAAAGAGAACAGATAAGATGAGAACGTTCCACATGGTGTGAGGTCATCAGTGGAGTCGATCAGGGGTTTGTCCTCTGGCCATTATTTTTTCTGATTTGTATCAATGACATAGATTTTGGTACAGTTAGAGAACTTGTGGAATTCACAGATGATAATAAAACTCGAGGAACAGCAGACACTGAGGAAAACGAATTAAAGAAGATTTGAACAAGCTTCAGACCTGGGGAAATACTTCGAAAATCATTTTAATGTAGCAAAGTGCTATACGTAGGCTAAATGAAAGTCAATTACACATGCAAGATAGGAGACACTGTCCTTCAGGAAGCAACCTCTAAAAAGGACTAAGGGGTTTTATTTGACACAACATTTTTAAGCAGTGCACAGACTCTTTAAAAAAGGTCAATAAAATGTTACATTATGTCATAATATAAAGAGAGGGAAGTCATGCTCAGACTATAAAATGCACCAATGTGACCGCATCTGGAGTATTGTGTGGAGTTCTGGTCACAACAATAAAAAAAGACGTTGCAGTGCATGAAGTGGTGCAGAAGAGAACAACCAGGCTCATCCATAAGGGCATGTCCTACTCTCACAGACCCAGAGAATTAAACCTGTTTAGTCTCGAGCAGAGGAGACTGTGTGGGGATCGAATCCAGGTAGTTAACATCCTTAAAGGTCTTGATAAAGTAGATCCTGCAACATTCCTTTGGCTAAAGGGTGAACCACGTACTCGAGGACATCAGTGGAAATTAATGGGAAGTGCATTTAAAACTGAAGCCAGGAAGCACCTCTTTATGTAGAGTTGTGGGAACAAACTACTGAGACATCTAGTTGAAGCGGAAGACTTAATGACCTTTAAGAAGAATCTGGGGAAGGTATTGGGACAGCTTAGCTATTAGCTAAACAAAAGGGCTTGACGGACTGAATAGTCTCCTCTCATTTGTCAAATTTCTTCAGTTCTTCTTATATATAAAGTAAGTAGGTAGAGGCACTTACTAAGGAGAAATTAGTTTCCATTAGGGATATATGGAGAGAAGATAACTCTACAAATACTTTTCCATAATCGAATTACACACCTTTACTTTTCCACTATCAGGAGTATTTAAGCCTGGTAGTTTAATTTAGCATTCAGTAAGTGTTGTTTATTATATTACTCTGCTGCAACTTCATGACATGTTGTAATAAATATAATGAAAGTCAATAGTTTGAACCACATCTGAAGATCAAACTGTTTCATGCAATACAGACTTATACTTTTCATTATATAATTATAATAATGTAGAATGGCCAGGATGGTAAAAACAGCAAGTTGGCCTAGGTCATCAGAACTGTGTTGACACCACAGAGGTTTAAGTTCTCCACCAATGCTGTTATTTGAACTTTTTGTTTTCTTCTCCTCTGCTGACAACTGCCCATGACTCAAATACAGTTCTAATGGTCTTGATATTGTCATAATTTGTAAATGTTAATCTTTGAGGTCCACTACATACATATAGCAGCACTAGCAAGAACAATCTTTATCCCCAGGGTATAAGGCTACTCATATTGATAACTGACTTGCATATTCATTGTCTGATGTTACATTTAATGTTTATAATGCATTATATGCTTATTATGGCATTGAATTCAGCATATGCTGTTGGTATTCTACTACTGTTACTTGTGTATGTGCAAGGAAGAATTTCATAGTACTATGCACACAGGAAGAGCACTATACAAGCATAAATTGCTCACAATATGAAAATACTTTTTTTTTAACTTGTGCCACTGTCTTCATTTATTTATTTTATTAAAGCTTCACCACCAATGAAATTTACAGCAGACTAGCCCCAGTTCATGTGAAATAAAACCAGGCTGATGGCCTCCAAGCTTGTGTTAATGGTGAGCCTGCTGTGAGTGCAAACTAGGGGCTTGGATGAGTGAATAACTCATCTTCCTAATAGGGCTGCAACTAAGGAAGCATCTTTGCTTTATACTTCATTTGCTGGTGTACAGTAAGTTTGGGAAGGGGAATTTCTCTAGGGTACAGTAAGCCAAAGATGGTCCACTTTATCACCCCTTTCATCACCTGAACTCTGACTGAACTTGGCCAGTACAAACCATCTAATTTTATTCCTTGGCATCTGTTGTTTTCCCAACAGAGACATGAGGTAAGTCGCTCCTTTGTTTTCCTATCCCAGCATCTGCCAGGCCATCTTTGGTGCTTTAATAAGATCCTACTGTATATTACAGAGCCTATTTGTGCTTCACAGAATCCCGATGTAGCCAAATAAAAAAAAGGAATCTCACGGATGAGTGTGTGTGTGTGTGTGTGTGTGAGTGTGAGGAAGAGAAGGAGGGAGTAAGAAAACGCTCTTCAATTCGTGCCATGGCAGCTTTCCTTCTTTTTTGTGTCTTCTTCTCTCACACACTTTCTCTTTCTCTCAGCCTCTTTTTCTCCACAAACACGCCTGCAACCATGCCCTTTCCTCTTCAAACTAATTACCTCAGCTATCTTGTACCCACAACCCCGCGGGACTGTAACAACTGTCAGGCTGGTATTATTTTTGAAATTTAAACAATCATCTTACGTGCGCTGCAACTAAGATCCTGGCCTTTTCGGCAGCTTCGACCTTCAGTAATTAATACCCCAGGGTCCATTATTGGCAAAGCCTTTATCCTCTGGGCCAAGGAGCCTCTAACCCGCTAATTACGGGCGAGCAGCTAATCTTCCAGGCTTCTTGATTGACAAGTACACCTATTCTACTAATTGCCTGTTGCAGACAACACCTGGTGAACTGGATTGTCAGGGGAGGGCAGATAGCGCTGAGAACTCATATACGTCCCTTGGGAAGCGGTGCAAGTTTTGTGTGTGTGTGTGTGTATGCACTGTATGTATCTGTGTGTAAGTACAAATCTCTGTGTGTTTATGTATGTGTATGTTTTCCTACATTGAGAAATTCGTCTAAATTTACTTTTAATCCAATGGTGCCGCATTTGTGTTTAAAGCAAAAAGGCTAGAGAAGTAAAGGTTGAACAAAATTAGAAATGAGTCGGGGTTAGAATCTGCACCGAGGGCTAAACGAAGCTAAGTCCATGCATCAAACATGTGATTTTTTTTGAGCCAAGAAAGACCTCTAGACAAGATCATGACATGTCCCAAGTTCAGGACACGTCTTTCTTGCTATTTAAGGGAGAAGTGTAGTCAGGGATTTATGTTCTGAGTTACTGAACAAGAGTCCTTCCCGAGTGTAATATTATCCCCTGGATTCATCCTTCCTTCAAGTAACCTGTACACCTTTCATCCGGTGCCACTGCCTTCCCCAATTAAAGCATCCAACATGGGAAATAAAAGGCCTTGTGTTTATGTGAGGAGTTAGTCAGTTTTTAAATACTGTGCCTCCTACATCTGTATTACTGAATTAGTGGGGGGAGAGTCTGGCAATTTGATATTTAATTGTGTTCGATTAGTGAGCCAGGAAGGTAGGTGTTAAGATTGGATAAAGATTTCACTGCTTAATTCACTTCTTAAAATAACCAATGAGGTTCTATGAAGGACTCCTGTAGCAATAGGGTACACGCTTTACACCGAGTAGCTGTGCAGTTGGAAAGCTAAGTGAGCAATTAGGAAATGTATGAAAAGCAGCTTGCAAATGGCTAAACAGTATCGCACTAATCAGAAGCCAGAGAGCGAACTGAAGTCAGGGAAACGTGGGAGACGTCAAGATTGAGGAAAAGACTTGTGGTGTTAACAGGATGCGTGTAAATCTGTTGCAATTCTTATCTCATGGCAACTAATGATTGCTTAACATGCTCAGTCTAACTAATGATTTTCACACAGGTCCTGTTCTCCTGGGGCAATGAGGGTTATAAACATCTGAAACAAGACAAGGCCATTTAGCCCATCAAGTATTTTTTTTTTCTTGTTGGTCGATCATTTGTATTACATTAAGGGTGTGTGTGTGTGTGGGGGGGGGGTTGCATTTGCAGTTTTCATACTTCAGGATTTAAGACACAGATGGAGGGGTCTAACTACTAATGATTATTCAACCTGCTTTATAATGTGCCTGTCTCAACTGATCCATTTGTGACATTTAAACCTGTTCAAAGCATTTGCTTTTTTTGTTACACAGCTAAATTAATACATGGGCACATTTTTAATAAACACTAATGGCACTGGACAGTGATTAATGGTGGTTATTTAAGTCATTATTTTGTATACTCTGTGAGCACTAAACATTACATAAATTATCAACCATTTAGATTCAATTTCATTACACATATTTAACAGTTTTGCATAAAATTTTATACTTTTTACTGTCCTCCAATAACTTCCCATTTCTGGGATGCAACTTTTTTTAAAGGTGCTCTCTAATAGTATATTCTGAAAAAATCCCCTACTGTTACTAAAAGAAAAATGTTATTGTTTCAACTGTTGGTGTTCATTAACACTGCTGTTGTCCACCAAAAGGCTGTGGGACGTACCCAATTTTTTGGATATGGCTCTTTGCATCAAACTGCTGAAGTCTTAAATAGAAAACCTTCACAATACAGGAACAAGACCACTCAATAGTTGCTGTATATAACAGAAGTGCTACTGTAGGACAAACCTGAACTCCTGATGCCGGAGCGGAGGTGTCCACACGGCATTTCCAAGCACCCTCAGTTAACCAGACTCCTGAGTGTGCGCAACTCTATCCCATCAAAGTGAACTAAATCACAGCCAAGTGGTATTCAATTAATTACACATCATAGGGAAAAAACATGAAGTACAGAGTAACAACAGTAGGTGTTATTCTTTCAAGGACTAGCCTGACCATCTCTAAAGAGAAGGTTCAATGCTCTGATAGATGAATACTCACAATAAAGACAGATTTCCTCTCTGTAGCCAAAAGTCACAGTCGTGTGAATCTCTTATTGACCAATGCATAACTTGTGTATCCTCACCCAAGGCCCCTTTTCATGGGGCAGCATCAGAAAAGGAGAGAAATTACCTCAGTTGTAAATTATGATTCGGGAGCTAATGTTGTACCAGATTGAAGACTAACTAATGTAGGAGATCTGACATGGGTGGAATTTGCAGATTCTGTCTTTATATTTTTTTTTTTTTTTTGAATACTCTGGTTTTTCTTGCTCCCTAAAATTTCACTGTGTAAGTGTAAGTGACTCTTATGATGAACTAATATTCTATTCAGTGCTCCTAAGACAGACACTGACCTCCTATAACTTTAAACAGTATAAATAGGTTAGAATTTGGATCTATGCAAGAAAAAATAATAATGAGATCTACTGATCGACTCCTGCAGTACACCCTTTTTCATTATATTATATTATTATTATTATATTATATTATATTATATATAATACGCTACCATTGCTGTTCGTTTGTCTGTCCAGGATTTTAAATCACCTGTAGCTCACAAACTGTTTGACCTATTGACCTGAAATTTGGTAAAAATATACTACGTGACCTTTACTATCCACTTTCGGGATGACGTGCCAGCTTAAGTGAAAAATTAAAGAAAATCGTACTAAGTAATTGCAACACAAACACTGACTTAATCAGTTTTAACGCAAAAAGATGCAGACGGTAGAAGAGAAGAAGCGGACCGCTAGGGTAGAGTGTTAGACGTAAGACAGAAATCAAATCTAGACAGGTATGTGTTACAGTTGCTGGACAAACTTACTTATTTGTCAACATTCATTCATAACAGGTCGACCTAGAGATGCCAATCAATATAACCTTGAATAATTTTGGGATGTACTGTATACTAAAATTAAAAGTAACCCAGTGCAGCATTGAAGAGAATGAACAAACTCCACATATAATTCAGGGCTGGATTTGAACCAAAGAGTCTGAATTTGTTAGGCAGCATGTTACTCAAAAATCAATCTGACAGTCTCTAATGTTTAAATGCAAGTTGTCATGATTTTAGGGGGATGCTTCTATGCCTTTTCATCTGTTTAAATGCAATGAAAATGCATAAATTGTCATAGGGATCTATTTGTATTACAGTAAACCCTCATTTAGACAGTGCAACGTTTTGCTGGGGTTTCGTTTACAATTAGAAAATGCCTGTTGTTTGTGGTAGAAAAATCTAGGCGAATAAATAATACAACTAATCAAAAGTTTTTTTTGCTTTTTTTATTAGTAGAAGAAATGACCAGGAGATTTTAAAAGGGCAAGACAAAAATATAGAAGAAAAACAAGCAAAGGTTTGAAGCTTGCAGAGATCAAAAATCACGAATGTCAAAAGTAAAACTGTCCTAATTAGATAAGCTGTTTTGTCCTGCTAGAAATTTTTATTATAATTGTTTTTGCATTACAAAATTTGTATTAGTTCATGAGCCTTTAATATTTTGAAAGCTGAATCTCCATGCTCTATTTTCATGTTTGTCTTTTTAAAATCTGGGCGGGCAGATAATGGGTTGCTAAGAGACCTTTTCTGGTTGCAACAGACTGCCTCGCTACAATTTGCGACATGAAGACTTAACAAATTTCCAACACCACACCAGCAGCTTTTTGTCCAAGATTAAAGATTTGACCGGTGGACAAGTGTTCAGTGATTAAAGTTCTGGCACTCTGGTTTGTGATTTATAATTCATTTATCTCGACTTGTAACTCTGTCTTAGTGTTTTGGCTTTGTTTGAATATGTGAACTAGCCTTTGCAATTTCTGTCCAGTCTTTTGATTCAATCATCTAATTTTTATAGTGTCACAGGAGGTTGGGGGTAGTACCCAGCCAGGACGCCCAGGAGGGCCGAAGGAGGGCTTATGCATCCCCAAAAACACGTGGGGGTGACTGCTTGGAAGCTCAACCCTATTGGGGCCCATGGTCACTGTCAGGGGGCGCCCCAATGCCTGAGAAGCCCTGACCCTCAGCACTTCCACCACACCCGGAAGTGCTGGGCCGTAGAAACCAGGGACACCCGGAGTGCTTCCGGGTGCGCAGCCGGTATATCCGCCACACTGGGGAGTGCCGGAGGAAGTTTATCAGTAGGCACCTGGAGCACATCCGGGTGGGGATAAAAGGGGCCACCTCCCTCCATTCGATGGCTGGAGTCAGGTGGAAGTGGACAGAGTCTCGGAGGAGAGGATTGGAGGTGGTCAGGAGAAGAGAAAGGCATTTGGAAGAGGCCTGGACTTGGGGTGATTGGTGCTGTGGCACAGGGTTGTGTGTGTTCACTGTAAATAGTAGTCTGTAAATAAACGTGTGTGGTGCTTTAAGAACCATGTCTACCTGTCTGTGTCCGGGCTGCTTCCCACAATAGCAAACATGAAAAATGTTTATCAAAACACACAGAGATCTCTTAGTTACATCTTAGCTTTTGCTTTTTCTCTCATTCTTTGAGCAGGAAGACTATTTGAAGGGGTCATCTGGAGATAAAAGTAGTGATGGTTTGTGTCTGTGGTCTATTCCAGCTGAGCCCCTTTAAACTTTTGCTACCAACATAAAAACATTAACAAGAAATCTTAGTCGAAAAAATTAGAAAACATTCCTACCTATCACTTATACCAAGTTGGATGCTAGGAAATACTAGCTGCCATTTTAAACAACAAATGCATGATGATGTCAAATATAAAAATGATGCCCAACCATATAATAGGCAATTGACTCGTCACTATATGGCCAAGATCATAAAATTGAACCAAAATATCAAAACCAAAATGTTAACCAGAAATCTCAGTCAAAAAGACAATGGGTGAAAGGCCCTAACCATTAATATTGAGCTTTCCTCTGTCTATCACTAATTTCTAAGACACTTTATTTGCTTTATTAACAAGTTCAAAAGGTTGAATACAAGGTGCTGCATGCCGCCGTCCTAAATGGTCAACTGGAAATCGGCAGAATATGATGGAGGCCACAAGTTCAGACACAAAGTCGCAGTACCTGCAAAGAAAACAAGCAGCAAAATGGGGCAACGATGAAATCACCAAAATACTGTTAAAGTAAAAAGAACAAGAATTGTTTTGTCAGATAAATAATCAGGAAGAAAATACTGTAGATAGATAGATAGATAGATAGATAGATAGATAGATAGATAGATAGATAGATAGATAGATAGATACTTTTCAAGAAATTTAGAAATGTGTCTAAACTAAGCTCACATCATATGCAGGGCTATAATGAGTAGGATAATTTTATTTTTCTCCATCCAGTTTCTCAGGGTACAGTGAATGTCCTAGATAACATCAGAAAAATTATGGTAAGTTGAATGAAGAACTTTCTCATTTCTTTTATTTTTTTCAGTATAAAAATTAGCTAGGTTGCTATGTTTTTACATGCGTCTATAAAGCAAGTGAACATACCCAATCAACGTACTGTTTTCTCTTTTTTTTGCCAATGCAGTTTGCTAACCCTTGGTCAAATAGGCTCTGCTATACCTTAAGCCAGTCAATACCCATCTTAGGTAACTGCAGTCTTTCCGCTTCTTTTGATTGCATAGTTGCACAACTCCAAAAGAAATGACAGATACCTGGTTCAATTTTGTTGTTAGTTTTTTCTGATTGATACTTTGAAAATATATTCAGCAAAAGCAATTGCTGATAAAAAGTTATAGTGTAAGATGGCTCAAATAACAACATCCTTGCTTTGACACATAAACTAATCATGGAGTGGTTAGGGATGTAAGATAAGATGATGGGGACTTAGAATAAGCCTGTAGTTCAAAGTGAGCATAATCAATAATCAAAATGTTACTTTCTTTTATGTTTTAACACAGAAGTAGTTTTTGTTTTACACATCTATTTACTCAAGACCCATCTTTTATTCAGCACCAAGTATTTAGTTTACACTAGAAAAATGTATTGCTTGATGTGTTGTAAGTTAAGGTTTAGGCAATTGTATCACTTTTTAAATTAATGTCTAAAAACAACATCTAAATAAAAGAAAAAAGCATTTACCACACCCTATTTGTGATCTGTCAGTCTACCACAACAGTTTAACATCTTAGTGCTGGCTTCCTTGGTGTCAGGTTCTTCCTGGGACTCCATCCCAGTCTTCAGTTTTGTTTACTGTTGGTTTTCCTTTTCTTTCAAGATTGTTTTCTGTGTCTTTTGTAAATGAAATGGTTATTGTTAATTTTGCATTCAGTTTCTTCTTTTAAGAAAATTATTTTATAATTGTTTCCTAATTGTTACGTTTTATGTAGTTTGCCTTGTCCTTTTTTTGCTGAGCCAAGGGGCCAGGGCCTTTTAATATCGCTGTTAATGGGACTGCCAAAGGAGCTTCTATTTAAAATTTACCCAGCCACAGTTTGATAGCTAAGAGCACTGGGTTCCATTAATTGTCTTTTGCTCCCATCTCTGAGGTATTCTGTCTTTTTTGATTTAAATTGAGGTCAAGGCTAAGATAATTTATCATTATTTTGCTTTTTGAAAATTTCTTTTTGTTTTACCCACTTATTTTGTGGATTCTCCATATTTTTACGTGTAGCCTCCTTTTTTTGGGATTTTCCCTAAAGCTCTGGGTTTCCCAAAATTTTTGTTTGATAAATTGAATGTTTCTAAAGTCAAAAGATGCAGCATTTTTATTGTAACATTCTAGTGTTTTGTCGTTCTGTCTCCTAATTTTAGATGGGTATGTATTTTACTGTCTGTGTATGAAACAGGCAAATAGCAAAGCTCGCAAGATTAAACAACCCTAGAGAGCGTGCATTAGAGTTTGGATACGATTCTGACACTTGTTTTGCCTACTGTTTGCTTTTGGACCCTCCTATCAGTACTTGTTGCCATGTAACATTAATTATGTTTGCAGGTGGCAGTCATGTGATGTCACGGACAAGAGGGAGTTACTTAAGACACTTTAGTATAATATTGTGCATGAAGGCTTTGTGAAAGCCTCTTGTCTAGTGTTTCATGCTTTTGTCTAGTGTTTTATTGTTTCTTAACCCTTACTTGTTTTTTTGGCTTTTGATGTTTTGATCTTTCTTGGGAACGCCTAACAAGACGTTAACTACCGTATCAAAACGTAATCTCTGGTCCTTCGGTAATAGTAATTATCACTGAAGACCAAAATGGCACTGATGACATAATCAGTAGTCCAGAAGAAGTCCTATAAACAGAACAAAACAGTTGCTTCAGAAAGTAAAGTAGCTAAGTAACCATTGAAGGAGAAGAACACTACTAATAGCTTACAATATTAACAATTGCATCTTATACTCCTTTGGTCTGTCATCGCTACTACCCCTATCCTACATTCTGTCTCCAACCTCAAATGGGACAAGACATAAGGAGATCCCTTGTATAATTCAAATGCTCCCCCTGAGGTGCTCCTGTACCTCCTGGCTGATTTATCTGGCTGTGCACCAAAAAATAAAGCCAACTGCAGTAATTGAACAGTATCATTTTAAATTGATTCAGCCTCTAGGCTCTCCTCTGCATGATCCTCTTACAAGGTTGACTGCAAGAAACAAATGAAGGCAAAAGACAGACACGTTTTACAAACCTGTACTTTACGCCAAAGCAGAGACTAACATTTTCAGGCGGAGTGTTTAAATTCTCTCTAGATGAAGTAATTATATAATCTTCAAAACCACCTTTCAGATAAAAAAATAAAAATAGTGTGTTTTATGTTTATATTATTGCAAGAGTTCTAGAATAGTTGTGGGAAGTACTAATTCAACATGCATGTTGCTCTTTTGATGTTACAGTAGGAGAGAAAAGCTTTTGTCAGGAGTCGTGGTCATGCAAACATTACATTAATACATACATAACACACTCACAACTGATAAGCTTAAATTAATGTATAAATCTGAAAATAAATAACATAATTGAAAATCAAATAAAAACTGAAAACACTATGAAAACATGAAATAAAAAGTGCACTGCAGAAGACTCTGAAAAGGGTTTAGGAGTTTATATTGACATGTTCCTCTAGGCAATACAGACAAGCAATTAAAAAGGTGAATAAAACGTAAGGATAAAAAAAAAAAAAATTCAGATTATGATGGGGTGTTACCCTCTGGAATACTGTGTGCAGTTTTGGTCACCACATATAAAAATAACAGCTCTAGAAGCTAAAGTATAGGTAAAGATAAAGGACATGTATTACTTAAAAAAGCTTAAGGTATTAACACTAGAATCCCTAAAGCATACAAAAAAGTTTGTAAACCAGACCCACCTTAAATCCATTCGTACCTCTCCATCAACGTCTTGTTTTGTAAATGTGTCAATCAGCACAAGCAGCAAGCAGCCTGCTATCCCATTAACCCAACCCAATCACCGCCGGAACTCATCTCAGGCAAAAAGTTCTCCCAGCTTAAGTCTTCTTTATCTGCATGTGAGGCCCTTGAGTTATATAGGGTAAATAATATAGTGTTATTTGGATGAAATGCATTTCATGTGTGTTTCATGTCTACAAAGACCTAGGTAAGTGTAGGATGACAGGAAATCCGACTAACACAAGAAATGTTGAACAAATACCTAAAATAGAAACTTTTTTCATGTTATAGTACTAACAACAAAATTTTGACATAAAGTGTATAATGTGTGAAGACTGAAGTCCAAATATCAAATAAACACTTTCACAAAAGGTACACGTATAACAAAACAAGTGCGCTTTTATTCAAGAATATAACTGAAGAAAAAGAAATCAGGTTAGGGTTCACCACAAATATGACTTCTTGGGTGGCACAGTGGTAAGAACTGCTGATTCATAACCAAGAGGTTTAGGGATTGAATCTGGGCACCCTTCAAAATTACCATTTTGAGTAGGACCTGCTCTTATTCTTACTATCTATACTAATAAAAGGCAAAACCCTCACTGACTCACTCACTCACTGACTCACTCGTCACTAATTCTCCAACTTCCCGTGTAGGTAGAAGGCTGAAATTTGGCAGGCTCATTCCTTACAGCTTACTTACAAAAGTTAAGCAGGTTTCATTTTGAAATTCTACACATAATGGTCATAACGGTCAACAACATCAACCATATTGAACTTTCTTATTTATGGCCCCATCTTCACGAAATTTGGTAGGTGGCTTCCCTGCGCTAACCAAAACCGATGTACGTACTTATTTTGGTGGTATGACGCCTCTGTGGGCCACCATATTGAACTTTCAAACGTTACTAATTCTCCAACTTCCCGTGTAGGTAGAAGGCTGAATTTTGGCAGGCTCATTCCTTACAGCTTACTTACAAAACTTAAGCAGGTTTCATTTCGAAATTCTACGCGTAACGGTCATAACGGTCGACAACATCCTCCATGTTGAACTTTCTTATTTATGGCCACATCTTCACGAAATTTGGTAGGCGGCTTCCCTGCGCTAACCAAAAACAATGTACATACTTATTTCGGTGGTATGACGCAACTGTCGGCCGCCATATTGAACTTTCCAATGGTCTTTGTTACTTATGGCCCATCTTCAAGAAATTTGGTACGCGGGTTCCCAACGCTAACTGAACCCTTCTTACGTACATATATACGTCCATAGCCTGCAGCTCGGTCACCGTGTGAGGCGGTGTTGGGTCCCCCATTCCAATGCCTCCCACATTGTTGTCTTCTTGCCTATATAAGGCCGTCCGTTGCTCTAGTCTCTACATTCCCTTCCTTGCTTCGCCACGGGATTCACGTCACCCTGCTGAAAACTGCAGCCTTTTTATTTATTTCACGGCTTCTCCGCTGTTTTTTTATTCGTTTATTATTATTATAGTTATTGTGTGTATATTTTAGACTTACTTTACATTGTTCAGGTGCCCATTTCCTTTATCGTTCCAACCGTACCCCCATTAACATGTCTATTGAGTCGATCACCATCAGGCTCACTCTTGATATTTGAACATTCATCTTGAACATTGTGTCTTATGTATTGAATGACTGGGACGGGTTAAAGGTGTGGACTGATGACGGTACAGGAAATAATTATACTACACAGGAGCACTATAAGAGTGAAATGCTTAAGCCCTTCACCTATGGTTCTGCATGTGAGTTGATGGTTGCTGCTGAATTGTTCGGTTGTCGCTTTCAGGTGTACTGAAATGGCCAAATATTTTACACCTTTCGACAACCGCCAATGCCTCTTAAACAACTTATGTTCACAGGTGACGATTTCAGTAGACACTTTGATATTTATGAATGTTTAAACTCTCAAAAGCTGGATGTGAAGTTATCGATGAAACCGGTTATATGGTTACAACGCTTGACAGATGCCGACTGTCACTTCAACACAAGTCCTGCAAATGCTGTTGTAATTGAAACAAACCATGAGACTGAAACCGATTATGACAGCAGCAATCCAAGCTGTGAGATTTGAAACAAGATTACTTTTCACATGGCCAACTGTACGTTGCATGCTCAAGAGTAAGCTCAGCGCACAGCTTGGTCATATTATAACCGGAGGGCGAAACTGACAATGTGGTATACAAAGAGATCCTTAACAAATAATTATTGATATATTTTCCCTCGGTTTAAAAAGGTTTAATTTTCTTCTTAATAAAACGTTTAAGGCAATACTTTGCCGCTGTGAAGCACAGGTATTTTGCTAGTTATATAATAAAAACATACATTTGATTTGAGTCTGTAACATCCGGTGTAAATTTATGGTGCTTGTAAAGGTTAGCATTTTTTTTTATTTAGTTTTATTAATCTCGGTCACGTTCACGCTCGCCCCAATCTGACACTGCTGTTTTCAAATAAAGACGTGCTATAACAGTGGTGAACTCAGATGAGGATGAAAGTTCTACATTGGAGAAAGAGAACAGAAGCCCTCCCCGCAAAAAACATCCACTCACATATGAGAACAAAGCAGCTGCACCAGGCGTAAAGGCGAAAGATGGCAAAGGTTTGTTGCGGCAACAGGTCGGTCATCATCCTGCCAGTCAGTCTGCCCCACAGGTGTCCTTCAAAGAAAAAGCAGGGGATGCCGAGCTCGCCAATGTATTGTGCAAAGTCCTGTTTGTGATTATGTTTTCTGATGGACTTTATATAAAAACATTTATATGTTGCTTATATTAAAATCACATCTACTGTTATTTACCTTGATTTATTTACTTATCTTCCTACAGTGTAAATTTACAAGTAGACTGCAGAGCTTCCTCTGCAGGTGTTTGATCAACATGGGCATTTCGACAAAGTTCATGTGTACTGAAGTGACTTTAGCTGCAGGTGGAACGTCACCAAGGTTCAAGGGGATTAGTGGTTACTAGACCAAAATGGCACTAATACAATAAACCATCACAGGATACCAAAGGAAAAAAAAAGTTAATGGGCAATACATGATAGTGTTAGATCACAATGAATGGCAAAAGCAATAGGAGCAGTGTTGCCAACACAACTGACAAAAGCATGAAATGCTAAAATGATAAGTATGTAATGGATGACAGTCAAATTGACTCAAAAATTAAAAGTACATTATTGTCTTTCATTAAATAGAGAAAAATATCAAATTCTAAGGACCAGATATCCATTATGAAACTTCCTTAATAAAATTCAGGAGTGCACAGAGTGTTTCCAGATACTATCAAGCACCATCCCATGTTAGGACCTACACCCAAATGCTCTCTTCATGAATCGAGCATGGGCCACAAATTAAATTAATACTAATGTCTTAGGGATATGAGGGAAAGCCAAAGTAGTGGGATAAGAACCCACATAGATGCTGGGAGATGATGTAAGCTTCAGAGTGACAGTCTGCAGACTAAGATTCAAACCCAACACTCTGGAGCTTTGAGAAAGTAGAACTAAGCAGTGCTCCACCTGTGACAGACATTTTAACCTAAAATACATTCCTAGCAAAATCGCATTAGGGCAAAAATACAATTAATGGAATACTACACCCAAAAATGATATGTTTTTTTTTAAATGCTACTTGCCCAAACCAATTCAGTTTGCAGTAATGGCTGAGAAAATTTTTTATCTCACAATTTCATGCAGAATGGAGCTAACAAAGTTTATGCTTTAATGGATGCAGGTAAAATGTTAATGAAAAAACTCTCATGTTACTTGTGGTGCACAATCCTCGTTATGTCATCTAGTCATATATGCAAAATGTGCAAAATGCATATATCTTTTGGTAAAATAATAACAGAAGTTCCCCACAGCCAAGAAGCCATTTCACAAGGGGTCACATTTTTCAAATTGAACAATAATGTATCAACAAAATTATAAATCTATGATGATCAGTCCTAAGAAGAACTATTAGCTGAATCTCTTGGTATAACTTTTGTCACACACGTGCACATTTAAGGCAGCTAAAGGGCTTACAAAGAGATAATTCTATGCCAGAACAGGGGGTGGCAGAGTGCACTGATCCTTCCTCTTTTTCATTGGCAGACCAACCATGGGAAATTTTGCCTGGACTCAATGACGTCACTTCTGGCTCCGGCCCTGATGACTTCACTTCCCCTGCCTGGCTTTAAAACCCCCATGTTTGCCTGTCTGTGCTGTTCTGTGTTGGACTGAAGTCTGTTAAGACCTGTACCATTCTGAACCACAAACGTCTGTTTTAGCAGCCTATCTAAAGTATACGGGCGGCTGCCCGCAAACCTTTCTCTGTGTATGTGGAATCCTTTCACACTGTATACTGAACTAAGGTAGGGTAGGGTCATTCAGTCTCCTCAGTCACTAACATGACAAAAATTGTAAACTGCCCATCTATCTATTCATCAGTTAAACATGTTCAGCCGAGCTCAGGGTTACAGAGGTCAGATTGTACCCCAAGCACAATAAGCTTCAGTTTGAAAGTCCAAATGGGGCGTCAGTTCCTCACAGGGCAGACACATACAGCCATCTGGGCCAATTTGGAGTCAGTAATTAAAATAACATATGCATAGTTAGAAGTACCCAGAGAAAAACCCAGATAGACACATGAAGATGACCCAATCTAGATTTTGAACATGCACAAAAGAGCATTGAGTGATCCTACTATACTTTCTCTAGCTCATTTGTTAGTTAGCTATTGTTATAAAACCTTTTTTATGTCTTTTCTACAAGTGACTAATATATACCCTATGAGTTGTGGCTACTATAAATGTAATCCAGTCTTTGTAAATTGCAATAAGACCCTAGGCAGACCCTAGTTTAAAGTGTTATGAAGACTCCAACTAGTTTTCCAGGACCTCTCTTTATACGTAGCTTTAACCTGTATTTTATACCTGGATTGTATAATGTAGCATATACAACTGCCACTAACATGCATCCCCAATGTCTACATTGCTTATGAACAATGAACCGATGTTAAGTTCACACAGAATTCAAATTTGCTGCTGCTTATGTGGTTATTGTATCCAGATAGAAAACAAATTTCATGGTCTGATATTTTAGATGTTAATGTGGTCTGAGTCAATATGTAAAATGCCCTATGGTAACTGATAACCCTGTTTGTTTGCACTGAAATCTTACTCTGCTGCTATGGAATAAACAATACAGTTAGAATGCTATTACCTAGGATATGCCTAAGTATCACATTGTACACGGATACACAATCTGTAGACTCAAAGCCATTACACCTTGTACTTCCAAGTAGAATGATGCGGAGCAGGCAATGTTTGTGACACGTATACACAACAGCAGCTCTAGTGTGATTCTTGACCTCTGACTCCCTTTAAAATGCACATCAAGGTTTCCTCCCTTCAGGTCTTGTGTACTCCTCATGCTTGTGTTTCCACAGGATCATCATGCTAATGGGCTTGTTTATTGAGCAACAATATACAGTAACACCCCATTCCAAGAGTTTAATGAGAATGATGACCTCACATTCCTATTTTTACTGGACATAGGAAATGCACTAAAAATAACAAATAGGAACTGGAAACAAGAAATGGCTAGTAATGTGTTGTTTCTCAACCTGAACACTATCAGTACTACTCTATCAACAATCTCCTTCCCACTGTAATGCCTATGTCGAGCTCTGATTTATTCATTTCTTATATAACTCCTGCACCCTCTTTCTCAAAGCCTCCTGGACTTATAAAATGTGCTCCCCTTCCTTGGCAGCTGGCTTCTTTTACTCAGGCATATAGCCCTGTTTAGCCCATTAAAAGTTGTCTATTAATATAATATTAATATAAATATTTTCTACTTAACCAGGTAATTTGACGAAGTGATTTATAATTCAAATAATAATAATAATAACACGTTTTTAAAATCTATCTTCTTGATTTTCGTATTTCATGCTTTAGTCTTAGTGATCTAATTACAGTCCAGTGGCTGGTGTATTTACAGCATACCTGGTTTTGAATATTGTCAGGTGCTGTCCGATTGTGATGCATTAAATGCATTTTACTGTCAGGAATTAAAGCAGGCATTAGAAATTATAGTAAAAACACACTCAAATAAAATAAAAATGCATTTTAAATCACTTGAAAGCTACCTGGAACAAAATACACATGTGGAAATCATGACTGGGTGACTTATTAGGATAATGTGGCTCTTGGCAAAAGAATCAAACAAAGTGGACTAAATCTGTAAATGTTAAAAAATTCATTCTCACCCCTCCAGAGATCTGGGTTTAGATGCCATCCTGTCTATTTTGTGCGTAAAGTCTTCATATTCTTCCACATATGCTAGATTGCTGATTTCCTCCTTCATCTAAAAGGCAAGCAGGTTAGGTTAATCAGAGACTCCAAAATATCTTGGTGTGCGTTATGAAGTAGAACAGTACAACATTAGAACAATCTAGACGAGAACAGGCTATTCAGCACAACAAACCTGCGAGACCTATCCACATAATTCTTCTTAAAAAACATGTCTTGTTTTGAAAGTCCCTAAAAGACATGCTTTTTATTATATAAAAAATCGTGAGTGGTCTCCCCTAGACTTTCTCATATACTCAGATATGGGGATGGATATTTGAGAAGTAAATGGCAAGACAATGATTATATTTTTATATTATGCACATTAAAGAACCATCAACAACAAATCAAATCAAATTAATATTATATTGAACAATTATTTAAAAAGTATCACTTTCGGTTAGTGGAAATAGCTCAAAAGTTGATATAAATCTATGTTTTCTACTTAATACATGTATGCAAAATTTGGTTGACCTAAATTAAAGCATACTCAGTTTATCGTGTTTACATACATACACACACAGACAGATACATAGACATAATTCCAAAAATGGTATTTTCAGACTCAGGGAGGTCTAAAATGTTGAGATTCATCAAAATCCCGAAATCAAATTTTTGGACGATTACAATACCTTCTCTACGACAAAGTAAATTGGACTTGGGGAGGTCTAAAACGCCGAGATTCATCAAAATTTTGAGGCTGAATTACATGGCTTTCCCTGTACTCTACACGAAAAAACACGGAAAAATTAATACCATTCTTCCATAGCACCATTTTCTTCTTGTTATTGGCAGTGACATTTTGTGATCTTTGTTGCCAGGCAGCTGTTAGGTAAGAAGTGTGCAGCACATCCCATCATGAGATCAAAGACATTTTAGTGTACTTATTGTGTGATTTTTTTAAAAGCTCTTTGGTAATAAACTCTCTTCTGTCCGCAATTATGATTCACGTCTTCTGTTTCGGCTGCATGTACTGTATGTGTACTAATCTGTATTTTGACCTTTCTTCTATGTTATTTTAAAATGATTCATGTTACATGTCCTGCCCTATGTTATCTAGAGCTCTAATTACCCGATTTTGACATCACCTTGCTATTTGACCTTGTTCTATCTTTGGATTTGAGTGTCCGATTCTATCTGATACCAAGCACCTTTTGCCGTCAGTACACAGCCATATTTTGGTGTGACTTACTACAGGCTTTCTAGAGAATCTGGCTGGGAGATCACAAATAAGATGTCACTAGTGGAGTGATTTAAAGGTTAGGGGACTGTACTTACTGGTATGTCAGATTGCAAATAATTTTCTTGAGACTTTGAATGCAAAGTTTTCTGGTAGAAGAACTTCAGCTGTGATTTTTGCATTTCATTTAAAGTTTGGTTTTTTGGTTTTGATGATGACAGTACTGGTACCAGATATTCAGGGATTATGTTGAACATGTCTCATCTCCTGGCTCCTTTTCTGTTAAATCTGTACTCTTTCGATTACAGTAGAACAATGTGTACCCAGTGACAGACTGGCACTCTGCTCATTTTCAGGTTCAGTTCTTCTTAGTCTGCAAGGGTCCCAAGTTTAAGACAATTAAAGGGATAAATATACTACTGTTATTTCTTTTTATAAACATATTGTTATTATTATGGTATTATTGCTGGAACATTTATAAAATAATAACCTACATTAGACAATTAACAAATAAATTCATGACAAAATGTATCAGACAGAAGAAAAGAAAGAGCCTTTAAAAACAAAAGAACAAGGCAGGCAGCTTGGAAATTCCCTTTGGTTTGCACCCCCTTGGCATTTGTTTGTAACCTGCTAATGAAAGATCTCTTTATTTGGAACACATCCCATGTTAATTTACTCCTTGAGTCTTCTTTTGTATAAAATGTTGCAGTATTTACAGAAGAAAGGGAAAAACTGTAACACAATAAAAAGGCACACCATTTCCTTTGGTGACTTTGATTTTCTTTCTCCTTGATATAAAATTAAGTCAAAACTAAAGGGAAAGCGGGAGAATTCAGACTGATCCTTTGCCAAAGTAAAGTGGCTGAAAATAATTCTGATCTGAGACCCAGGCCCCATGCCTACTAGACTTTGCCTGTTAAAAATGGCTTTAAATTGACACTAATTCAATACATTTGCTCAGTAAGGCCAGCTCTCTGAATAAGAATGGTGACTTTATTAATATCCCATGAACTGTGGAATGTTCCCTAAAGAGTAAGTTAAGGTACATTTGCAAAACATTGGGATTCTTTATCCATTTGCTTTTGACTTTGTAACCTTCGGCTTCGAGCTCCTGAGCATTATGCGTTCAATAGACCTAAATAATTTTTTTTCACTCAATTACCATACCCTGAAACAGATTTTTGAAATTCTGAGCTGCTTTGTGAAGACAAATGTTTGATTGCCAGTAGCATGGTTTTAAATTATATATCAGCAGCATGGCTAGGGCTTTAACTTATTTTTTAACAGTACCTTAGTGGGGAATGCATTCGGCTGCTGATCACAAGGGCTCAGGTTGGGGGAAAATAAGTTCCTAATACTCTGGAGTATCAGACATTAGTCCTGAGGGCTCTGAGCATGTCTCTGACTAACAAATGCTTTCTGACTAAAGGCAAAACAACAGCAACAGTTAAAAACACAGGCACACAAGTCCACTGGGCATTCAGGGAGGCCAACCTGCAAACAAAGCTCTTTCTTCTTAATTATTAGACATATTATTATGTCACATTGTTTCTAGTTAACATTCTGCTGAATTAAAAAATGGGTTTATGTGGAAAGCACATCAATAGAAATGGATTAAGGAAAACATTTATACTTAATAAGTGAGGTTCAAAGCGGTGCTGTCCAGTATCCCTGTGGAGTTTGTATGCTTTCTCTATATCCAAATGAGTTTTTCACCAGTAAAAGTGCAGTCCTCCCACATCCTAAAGATGGGGAGTCTGGGTTATTTGTCATCTCTCAATTGTCCCGGGATCTGTGTATGTGTGTGTGTGTGTGTGTGTGTGTGCATTGTGATGAACATCCAGGGCTGGTTCTTGCCCTGTGCACAGTTCTTCCCCTACTCTTCTTGAAGCAAATTTATAAAAAAAAGGATTCTACTTAGCGAAAAAGCGCACCACAGAAAAATGGAAAAGAAAACAGAGAAAAGAAAAGATCAGTAAAGACTGTAAATTCCTTAAAGAATATGGCAATTCTATGCATGTATAGTCTGTTAGGAATACAACTAAAACATAGCTACAAAAAGGGCAAATCAAAAAACAGTTTTTTAGGAGGTTTTTTTTTTTTTTTAAGTTTTATAGTATTAGCCTGACGAATCTCTAATGGTAAAGTTTTCCAGATTATTGGTGGATAACAAAAAGATCGCCCTGTACCCACACAAAATTCAACATGAACCAGGCTGGGTGTTGCTGTCATAAAACAGGGCCTGTTAAAACCCATTGTGGCATTTTTTGTGTGATTTTGGGCTAAACAAGAAATAAATTGTTTTTGTTGTATATCACGTGCCTGTGAACGACAAAGAGAATAGTGATTGTAAACAATGTGGGGACAGCCATGAAAAGAATTGCACAAAATGGCAGCAAAAATCACCAGAGTACCAACAGAATAATCTGAAAAGTACAAAAGCAATTTATGTGTACACAAAATGTATTAAACTTAGTATTATAAGTTCAATTTGACACTAGAACATGACAATATTTTAACTGATCATGTTATTAATTAAGTATTTTATATTCTGATTATTTTAAAGTATTAATGCACCCAACAAGATGTACTGTACCTGTTTGTATGGGTTATAGGTGAAAACATATCAAAGAAAGATTCCCAATGGCGTTTATGGCATAAAAATTCTGGTGAGGCTATAACAGAATTTTCTTTTTTGTGTGTAAACTTCATGAACATTTCATTAGCTTTCCTAACTAATAATAATTGTCCCTATTATGATATTCACTGATGAAATATGCAGGTCCACCCAGTGTTCATGTTACAAAATAATAAACCAATCAATGGGAGGCTGGTGCCTTGCCTGTTACCATTGGCATCAGATCACTGTGATACTTTCTTATGTTGCTGTCATCTAGCAAAATACAGCAATATAGATTTAAATGTTAAGTAAACTGAGAGCCTCGCAACCATCCGTGGCTGAGAAATTATATTGGTTATGAACTGCCTAAACTGAAACAGAAACGCCTCAAGTTCAGATTAAGAGAGCTTTGAGGTTGAACAGAAAACAAGCCACGATCACACAAACAGAACATGCACACCACCTTTACTGTACAATTCGAATTGAAGACTCTGGGCTTATCCAGTAGGAGTGTTAAAAAGTATGCAGCCATGTGTTTGCTAGACAGTGTGAGGCTGGCAAAAATTTTTAATAATAATTTTATGCCTAACTGTTCTTTCTATATCAAGACTTTGAACTTCTTCAAAAAAAGGGCCATCATACTGCGGCAGTCTTTCCACAAAGTGGAAGGAGCACACATAAGGCTCCCTTCGTGGCTATTTCAAATTTAGATAAGATATGGGTGAGGATCAATGTTTCACTCAGCTGGATTCTAAACAGCATAATATTTTGTGCTCAGTGCATTCCTGAAATTCATCTGCTTTCTTCTTTGCCAAATTACTATGGGTACCCTTTATGGGAGCAGATGGTATTGGACTTTTTGTACCTTTCACTGGTTTGCACTAACTTTTTTCATTAGCACTGAATAGGCTGAAATGGAAGTACAAACATGAAAAATTAAAGAAAAAAAGACTACATTTACTGGCTGTAGCCTGTGAACCCCATCACTAGACTGAAAGGCACAGGTTTCACATGCACATGCACTATCAACGGTAAACCTTGAACACTGCTAGGCCAAAAGAACTAGTCCCTTTGCTGGAAACAGGCCTGCAGCATGTGATGGCAGCACAAACAAGAAATAACATTGATAAGATAAAGTTATCATTTCATCAATGTTGGGAGATTGAAAAAACATAAAGTTAAGAGTTGTTAAAAACGATTTTATTAATAATTTAAATTTTCATTAACTGTACTTTGCACATTATCTGGTGAGGCTGTGTCCCATTGGCCCCGAAGATGCAACAGTGGATATATCTAATCACAAAAGAGAAAGGAAAGCAACTTTGAAGGGATTAAATAGACATAAATATGGTACACAGCTGGTATAGGGTCAGGAAAAAGAAACATTTGTTTCATTAAATAAAAATAGAGTACATTTTTAGAGAATTTCCTGAATTACACCCACACATCTTGATATGGAGAAGCTCTCTCAACATCTGAAAGTTCTCGTCTTACTGCTAATTCATTACAGCAATACTGATGAAGAAATGCTGCTTGGCTTTTACTCTAATACACTAATGCTAGCACTTGATTGGCTCTCTTCATTACTTGCCTGCTATTATGCATTGGTATTGTTTTTAGCAATATCCTGCTAAGGCCTGTTTTTCCAAACACTGTTGAGTGGCTGAAGACAAATCTTACTACTGTTTAGCAAAAATTAAGGACAGCTATAGCAATAGCCACATTCAACCATTATCTAATCCTATCAAGTCTCAAATCTCAGTAACATTTGTGCAAGGCTGGAGCCTATCCAAAGAGGGGTGCCTGTTCACCACAGGACACATTCTGGCACACACCCACACTCACCCATACATGGCCAAATTAGAGTTTTCGTTTTTTTCCACAGAGGAATGAGAATATGGCAGCTCCCACAAAAAGCCAGCAGAATCATAACACTGTTCTCAACACTTTTGGCAATTATGCCAGCTTCAAGCTGGACACAAATATAAGTTCAGATTGACTATATCACATACTAATTTGGAGAAACATGAAATTAACTTTTATTGGATTTAGCCTGTTTAGTCCTTAATGATTAATCCTTAATTAGTTCAATTGAGCTATGGGAAGTCAAGCAAAATTACACCTTTTACTGGATAACTAGAAAGATTACAATATGCAAGCTTTCAAGGAAGCTCAGGCCCCTTCTTCAGGCAAGATGTAATACAGAAACTGCATGTTTATATAGACACCAGGACAGATAGAGTATTGGAAAATCTTTAAATTGGTCACCTTCAATGTAAAAAATTAGCATATCTCTCTAGCCTAAGATTCATTTAGCTGCTAAATTTTAGAAGGAGAGAGGAACAATGTACAGTCAAGATCTTTTGATAAGACAACGGGGTCCAACAAAGTCTTTTGAAGATTTTGATGAGTTTTTCCTACAATGTGGATCTGTAGTCAAGCTGTCTGAATCAGTCAGAGAGAAGCAAACAATCCTCATATTTGGTGATGAAACTCTTATCTCTATTTAAACCATGTTGTAATGTGTTAAATTTTAGCACAGGTTTAACTTTCCATTCCTCTCTCTCTTGCTGTGTTTTGAAGTTTCCCATAAGCATTGACTTTAAAATCCTTCTCACAGTGTCCATTACTGCTGAAATGATATCCTACAGGAGCATCCCTGTTGTCATGCTTAATTCAGAACCTGTGTAAATTCATTATCCAGTTTCTCCCACATAGAGTGCAGTGTTGGGACATTTCATCCACAGAACTAGGTAGACCACATTGGATGATCTGCAGGGAAATGATCCCTTTATGAGATTGTCTAGTCAGCAGTGTAGTATAAGTACAAGATCTCTATTATAAATGTGAGCACACTTTTTGCATCTTTTCTGTAGGAAGGGAGATGTATGATTATCTGTTGGTTCACTCAGGGAGCTACAGACAAATAGTGGCTGCACGTTTGTGGTTGTCTGTATGCCAGGAGGTGAGGTTCTGGGAATACATTTCTCAGCGTTTCATCATTATTTACTATTAGCTATAATTAAAATTTTTCATAATGCTTCAAGATGCCGGTTATAGGTGTCAACAAGGGGGATGCGGTTCTTTTTGGTCTTGTTTTTATATTCCAGAAGGTTGTCTCTGGGTATGGCAGTAGCTCTTCTTGTTTGAGTGTCTATTGTTTTAGGAGTATACTCTTGTCTAATCAAGTCTTGTTTAAGCCCCTGCAACTGTTTATCCCGGTCTGTTGGGTCTAAACAGATATGACTGTAACGTATTGCTCGGCTAAAAATGATGGAGTGCCTTATGTGATTGGGGTGGAAACTATCACTTCTCAAGTATGTGTGTTTATCTGTTGGTTTGTGAGAAACAGAGGTCACAAGATTGTTATCTTTCAGGTGAATGGTGGTGTCAAGGAAGATGACTTCAGTTTTTGAGTAATTAAGCTTCAGCTTTATCTTGGGGTGGAAAGAATTATATTCGTTAAGAAAATGTAGGAGGTCCATCTAATTGGCAGTCAATGTAATGAAGATAAAAAACGGGTTTTAAGAAGCAGGGTGACATAAAATCCTACTCCAATTTTGCCACAAATAGGTTTGTGTAGTGAGGTGTGAACAGACAGTGCATCGCAGTCTCCATTTGTTGCAAGTAGAAGTCCTGTTAAAATGAGAATAGAATATGTGTCAGAGTGAATTTTATCATTTGTATAAATGACTCTATAAGTAAATCATGTTGTTTTAGGTACTTTTCACATGTGAGAATGCTGTCATCATGGGGGATGTTTGTATAAAGTGCCTCAACATCTACTGTAGCCAGTAAGGTTCCCTCAGGTAAGGGGCCTATCGCAGACAGTTTTTTTTTAGGAAATCTTTGGTGTCTTGGATGTAACTGGTTGTATTATGGGCAAGGGGTTTAAGGATGTGCTCCACCCATCCTGAAATATTTTCTGTAAGTGAACCAATTCCTGAGATTATAGGCCTTCCTGGGTTCCCCTCTTTTTGGATCTTAGGAAGCATGTAAAAGTAACTCATTTTGGGGTTCTCAGGAATTAAACTGCTTACATGATCCCTGATGTCCAGAGGAAAGCTATTTACTATCTTTTTTAGTTCCTTCTTGTAGAGATCTGTGGTGTCTTCCTGCAGTTTGTAGTAATGAGTAATATTGGAAAATTGTCTAGGTGTGAAACACCCATTTTGTCTTCTGGTTTAATAATAATCTCTGTATTTTCCCCATAGTGAGAGTATGGTGAATGGTGATGTTATGTATCTGACTTTGCCATCTGTTTAGGATCCCCGTTTTGACTCTCTGTCGGAAGCAGTCTATATAATTGTCCAAAATTAAGTTTTTGCCGAGTTCTGGTGTCCATGTAGATTTATCAGTGGGGCTGTTGTAAAAGCTTGTTGTTGGTTCCTGTGTGTCGTCGCTTTCTGAGTTTGGGTATGAGTCTTCTGAAGAATTCTTCCATATCACTGCAGAGTCTGATGTTGCCAATGGGCTTTGCAGGACAATATGAAAGTCCCTTTGTAAGTACTGAAATCTTTGCTTCATTCGGTGTATATGAGGAGAGATTAACAATACAGGTATGTTGCTCTTTTTTTTTTACTAAGTGTCCAGCTTCTTCTGGCTGACTATGCAGCTTTTTCTTTTCAGTTAAAAATGTTTACTAATTTTTTATTTGTACTTATCATGTCATTTCGGTGTCCAACACTAGTTGGCCAGCATTGATGGATTCCACTCGCCCTGATTATCGCTTTTCCATCTTTGCAATATCCTCGTGAAACCTTTCACCATGTTCATTACTGACTCCATCATGATTAGCATAGAGGACATCCAAGTGCGAATGCAGAAAACTAATCTTTAGTGACATGTTACACTTCATTGTTTCTATGCTTGAAGCATATTGTCAGCCAGCTGAATGTAGTTTGATGCTCTGTAATTGCCAGGAAAATTCTGCCAACCCCACTAGCAGATCTTTTGAACCATTTGTTACTTAATCTTGGTACCAGTTATATATGAAAACTAGCAAAATATCTGCGCTTCGCAGCGGAGAAGTAGCGTGTTAAAGAAGTTATGAAAAAGAAAAGGAAACATTTTAAAAATAACGTAACATGATTGTCAATGTAATTGTCATAGGATTACTTTAGTATTTAGAGTGAATTTGATGATTGTAAAGAGTTTAATTTATGATTGTAAATGTTGTGTATGAGAAATGTACATTTTTAGGATGTAAGGATCTCTTTGTAAATGACGTTTACAGTAAGAGGCAGGCGCAATCTTGGGGCATGGAAACCATTTCGTACAGGTCAGTGAAATTGTTTTTGACGGTGGATAGACATGTTATTCGGGGTAACTTGCACCCGTTGAGAAAGAAAGTATGAAGGAAGGTGAGAAGCAGTGGAGCAGGGAATGAAAAGCAGAAGACAGCACCAGGAAGACATACGTGAGCAAGTAAGGAAACCCAACAATGAAAACCTTGAAGCGGTGGAGTAAAAGAAAAGGCAAAAGTCACGAGGAGGGAGATGTGAGGAAGTAAGGAAACCCAACAATGTCAGCCTTGAAGCAGTGGAGTAAACAAAAAGGCAGAAGTCACCAGCAGGAAGACGTAAAGCAAGGCGAACAATAACAGGCTTGAAACGATGGAGCAAAGAAGAAGGGAGCAGTGAACATGACGATCAGCTGAGGAAAGTAAGGAAGTGAGTGATGAGGCACATGAGCACGGGTTATTATTAATGTATATAGGCAAGGAGCCAACCACATGGTAGGTGCTCAGAAAGTGGCAAAAAAGCGGAAAAAGGAAGGGGGACCGGGGGCAGCCCTTGTGTGTCTCTGCCGTGAAATAAATCCTCTGTTAATGGAAATAAGGAATGAAACTGCCAAAAGGAGAGGTCGGTTCCGAAAGTTCCTTATGGCATAACGGTCAGAACCAACAAAAAGAAAAAGTTATTTTCTTCGTTACGGGGCATGGCGCGAAATGAAACATACTTAATGTTTGTAAATACGGTATAAAGGATGAGCATGGGAAATTTGGATTTCCTACATATACTGGAAGTCGCAGAAATAGTGAGGAGGGGTTTCCCCTATCTATATATACAATTTAGGGGGTACACCCGTTTCTCTCCTTGGGTATTGCAATAGGACATGAAACATACCTAACTTTTGTAAGTACACTGCAAGGAATGAGGATGCGAAATTTCAGCTAGCAACCTACATGGAAAGTGTGAGAATTAATGATGAGTCAGTGAGGGCTCTGCCTTTTATATGTATAAATGTCTGTCTCAAATATCAACATCCTTCACCTTCCTTGTTCATCACTTTCACAAAATTTTCTTTTATAAAAAGAGCAGACAAAAATATCTTTTTTAGGGCAACAACTAGTTTATGTGCCACACATTTCCTGCAACCAACTGCTTACAGAGAGGCAGGTTCTTTTTAAGGTAATGAGACTCTTCAGCACAGTTGTCTCATCTACAGTATTTGGTATATCTAAGTAGCATTCCTAGTAGCAATACGACTACTCTGTTAGATCACCATAAATGTTCATGTTGTAGTTGTTGTTCTGTATATGTTTACTTACAAAACAAAAGGTAATTTCAGTGATTAGCAGGCCAAAATTATTACGATACACCCAAACGTTTTCAGGAAGCAGTATCTTCATTGTCCAGTGTAATCAAATCCTGACTCTGGGACTATGAAGAAGCAGCAGTAACCAACCATGCCATAGAACTGCATTTCAAATTACTGTAGAAAATTCTTAAAAATGTCAAAATGAAAAGTATAAAATCTCTGTTAGGGTAATTGGAGACTTCACAATTATGATTACCGACTTTTTTGTTTAAGTACTGAAATATACAAAAAAAAAAACTTATTTAAGACTAAAAATAATCCTGTTAGAGGCAGCATTATAACAAATGAACAGATGTTTAATCTAAAAAGTAAAACAAATCAAAGGATTGTTTTCCACAGTGATAAAACTTCATCTGTGATGTAGTTCTCACTTAATGTGTGTACATCTAGATACTTACAAACAGGCTGGCACTTTTCTATTTTGATGAAAACAGACAGCAGTGTAAATATCAGCATTGCAAGCAGTTCCGTTCTGGTAATGTTTTAATCTACTGTCACTACACTGCAGCTATCTGGCCAGTATAATATCAAACTTGCCTTTCAATTTGTATTATATTTGTTACTTTTATCCAAAATGACTTCCTAAAGAATGACAACATATACCAGGCAATACATAGAAGAATGAGTTAGCAAGTTAACAAAATACAGTACATTAACATTAACAGAGTAATTGAAAAAGATATAGTAGTAAGGAACTTCTACAAATAATTAAGTTAAAGATAATGACAGAGCAGTCCACAATACAGGTGTCACACATCAAGCCTTAAATAAAGTCTGAAAAGGGAGCTCTTCAGTATTTTTTATTATCTGGAGCTTGATTAATTTTTTTTAGTGAAGTCTGGAATCCTGTTTCACTACTAGACACCAAGTAGTAAGCTTTCCAGGCATTAAGTTGAAAGGTTAAGTGAAAAATATTAAAAATGTTCTTCATAGTTAATTTACTTTAATTAGAAACTTCAACAACTAAGTGGTCATTCTTAATGAATCTGTGGTCAATTGTTACATTTAATATGTCCACAAATAATTGTTAAATTGATAATAATAAGTAATTGACTACTTCCACAAATAAATAATAATAAGTAAGTTATATAATCGATATTACTGTATATGATATGTCATGCCATCATTTTCTGACCTGCTAAAACTAGTTTAGGGGTTGGAGCCCATCTCAGAAGCAGAGCGCGCAAGGCAGGAACCAACCCTGAACAGGGTGCCAGTCCATTGCAAGGCAAACACACACACACCCACACATTAGGGCCAATTAAGGATCACCAATTCACCTAAACTGCATGTATTTGTACAGGGTGGTCCAGATCTAATTATGCAGATCCAGATTGTCTTGATGACTTTGATTTATGCGGGGACAATTCCAGTTCGGCGCAAAGACGATTCTTCATGTCATCAGTTCACACATTTCTCGATGGTCCAGGATTTTTCGGGTGATTTTCTATGTAATAAACTTAATAAGTTATAGCATAATGAAAATTGCATAATTAGATCTGGAACACCTTATACAATGATAGGAAATGAGAGAACCTGATGGAAATCTACTATGACATGGGGAGGACATGCAAACTTCACACAGGGAGGACCTGGGCTATAAACCCTGGTCTATTTACTGCATGGCAGGAATGCTACCAGTGCGCCACCATGCTGACCTACAATATAATTTAATAGAATAGAACAGAATGAGTAATTAATTAGATAGATAGATAGATAGATAGATAGATAGATAGATAGATAGATAGATAGATAGATAGATAGATCTTTAGTTATTCCCAGGGGGAATATTAACTTTTTACAGTATCTTTTTAAATAATTTAATGGTAAGTAATTGATACTTTTTTTCATTCTTACTGAACCCATGCTCAACTGTTATAGAAAATTCTCAGCATTGACAACACTTACAGATGGGTGTGGGTGACATTTAACAGTTTGGATATTTCTGCTGGTGGTTGTACAACTTGCTGCAGAGACAGATGGTTTATGGCAGTCAATAACTTTCTAGTATCATTTAGAGAGTGAATAAATTTCAACGCAGCCATGTTCATTTTCTTCTTCCCCATCAGGGGATGGCCTCAGTGTGTCTTCTCTCTACATCCTCCTTCTTCAACCCCCCCACCCACTCATATCTCTGTATACACTTCCTCCATCTGAGCCACTGACTCATCTACAGCCTTCTCCCTTTGACAAGCCTTTTCCAGACATACAGCTCTAATGTCCAAATTCCTCACTAGGATGAACAGAACATTCATTCATGTGTAATGTTCAAGCCATCATGATCTCATAAAGGTTTTCAAATGCCAACAAATCCAAAATTCAAAGTAACACAATAAAATACAAGATGACTCAACAAATCATAAATTATAAAGAAACAAGCATACAAAGCACACTTACATCTGTAAGCTCAGTGCACCCTACACTATTGCAGCTCTAGATCAAGCCAGTCTGACCAGCTTAACACTTGGGTTTAAAGACCATTCTGGTAGCATCAAGCACAAGTCAGCAGCCAATGCTTTACTGTTTCAGAATACACTCTTTCACACAATCACAGTCACTCACACCAGGCATGTGTCTGGATCTGGGAGTAAAACAGCAGGACCCAGAAAGAAACCCACACAGATCCTGGGGCAATGTGTAAATTCTACACAGACAGTGTTTAGACTGGAATGCAAGCCCAATCTAAACGAGCTGTGAAGCTGGAGCGTTAATTACTGTGTCACCATGTCGCAACTTAATAAAACAAGGTATTTACACTGTATACTGAGGCAAGAAATACACTAAGCAACTACATACTACTGATGAATATATTCAACACAAAAAGACCATGTAATGTGTAAACAAACATATGTGCTTACATACTCCCTTTGCTATATTAATAATATATTTTTGAAAGCGATGGTTCTTTTTCAAACCTGTGTGTATAATGGGTATGTATGACACAATATTGGCAATCTGAAGGATTAGCCTAAAGACACGAATTCTATTATAGATAGATAGATAGATAGATAGATAGATAGATAGATAGATAGATAGATAGATAGATAGATAGATAGATAGAAGTTTATTTGTCCCCAGGGTGAAATTTGTCTTTTTACAGAAGCTCTTTAAATAAATAAATACATACACACACACACACACACACACACTATGGTCTGAACCCACACTAGAATGACTAAAAAGGAAGAAAACATTCAAAAGAAAGAAAACAAATAAAAGAAAACTTTTCTCAATATGTGTAAATAATTTTTCAACACTTAAAAAAACTTTAATTGAAAAGCTTGTTCATAATTTTCATTTCACCATATCAGATAAAACTTCAGATAAGAGTATTAGGCTTGATTTTCTTCCTCTACATACACCAGAAGCATTACCTTCTCATAGTTCCCATGGGCTTACTTCCACGACACTGCTGTTTTTGCCAAGCTTGATTTGGCACTGACCAAAATGTACGTGTCAGCCTCCCACTCAAAACAAAAAAAAGGTATCGAAGTCAATGGACTGTGCACACCTCTTTGAAAGCTTCAAACTGTACTACTTGTAACTGGATACGGATTCTTGGAAATAACTGTGCAATTCCGACTTTTACACTTCCAGATGTTGAAGCTGAAACTGCTGAACTATACATTTAGTTTTCATGATTTCAAAGTGTATGCAATTCACATTTGTAAGGCACACATTGTATATAATGTGTGATGTTTTTGCTGTTGGAGTAACTGACATGCCAGATGAGGTCAACAGGAAGAATACTCTTGGAGGAAGTTTGGTGCAAAATTGTAGGACATTTATTTAAAATAAGTATAACTATTAATTGAAGCAATCAATAATAAAATATAACGAATGGGCCTTTGGTGGCAACCTGCAACAGGTAACATATGTTGGGGTTCGTAAGACAGGTGGATTACTGAGGCCTGAACCATCAAACAGAATGTCACAAGGTGCTTAGAGACCTGTGGTTTTGGAATGGATGCTACAGTGTAAGAGGACTTTCAAAGGGCACGCCATCTTTATGACTGGTGTAAAAATCACGTCTTATACGTAACTTAAAAATGGGTTTTCAGAATGAAATAAAATAGTTCAGTTTGAGGATTTCCAAGCACTGTAAAGATAAGTCAGGAAAGTCCACTATATTAATTTCAGAGTTTGTGAACTTATTGCTTCTATCTCCTTCTATTGCCTGCAATATATTTGTTACAGGCATCAACATCTGAAAGTGAAATATGTCTCTTTTATATAGAGCATCTAACCAAGAACTGTATAGGTGTTTTATGCTCCTCAGGAGTACTGGAGCAATCAATCTTGCATATTTATGTGTATGTGTATGAATACTGTAGCAAATGGAAAATGAATTAGACACCCGGATTTCTAGATTGAGATATCACAACACCATCCTAAAACAACAAATCACAAAGAAAGCATCCTTCTTTTTGATCTTTTCTACTCTCTATAGGGTATGTCGATCTTATGCTACACTATATTGGTACACCTCCATAGGATGGTCACAAAACAGTGCGTACAAATGAGGGAATACTTAACTTAATCTGAAGTAGTTAAATGATTCCTTTAGCAAATGTGTGTTAGGATTTATGTTCAATGCTAATTTAGGATTGCATACTACAATGTAGGTAAACATCTGAATTTCACCAATTAATCACAAACTAAAATATTACAAAAAAGTTAAGGCATGTGCTGTCATGAAGTCTAAGCATACCATTGCAAAATCCGCCTGTCTATTAAAAGATGAGTTTGGTATTTTGCATGTTATTTTTCACAATAATTGCCTAAATTAAATAACTTAGATAAATTTGTACGGTTTAAAATGGGGTCTATGGGACACTGGTCTAATGTGAAAACAAATACCTTAAAACTTACCCACTTTGAAGTGGCAAATGTTTTTATTTCAGAAAACATTCTGTCCTTGCTTCTGATATACTGTATGTTTATGACAATAAAAATACATTGGAAGTGATAAATTTTATTACAGATACTCTGCACAATTTTTCCTGGAGGTAATGGATTCCTGTTCACATGAGTGGGGATTCACCACACACATGTGTGAAACAGTTTAGTGTGGCATTGCCTTTCTACTTCTTCATAGTTGGGAATATTGTTTTCATAAAACTGAAACTTATTTATCTAAGCCCTGAGAAAAATCTTAACTTAAGTTCTCAAATCACTCTCAAGTGAATAATGGTAAATGCTGAATTCATGGAAAGTGCTACAGGAAAGCACAAACCTGAAGGTGAAAGGATGTCATGGAAGAAGACAGACAATGAGATGAGGAACATAGCTGGACTTCTTATAAAATGGCAACAGTCACAATCTTTTTTCCAAGAGTAACCTGTCCAATCTCAGCACTTAGATCATCGCTTGCTTAGAACAGGTTTAGTTGAAAATGTATATATTTGGTATGTTTTAAGGCTTTTGCTTTAATGTTGATATTTATGAAGTCTGCTTAAATGAACATTGGGCTCACAGTGAGCTGGCATGTATTAGGCAGTATTAATCCCATGTCAGATACTAACTAGACTGGGCACCAGTACGCTCTGAAGTAAGTACAGAGACCAACTGGTAAGAAAAAAGAATAATATATAAAAGTACAAGGATTAAGATAAACAAAGTAAAATCTGAAATGAATTTGGATTTTAGAAGAGGGCACGTAACTTTCTACAGTACTCCAGCAACTGAGCAGAGCCCACAGTGTAAACTAGAAAAAAGTATTTTCTTTCTTTTTAAAAAATATATGTTTCTGCCAGTAAAATGGGGCATAGTCAAACCTATTAATATGTTGTAACTTTTTTTTATTTTAAAATATGTTCATTTGAGTATACCTAGCTAAAAAGTCAGTGTGTGCATAGCGACATATTTAAGCACATTAAAATGCAATGTTAGCCATTATTATGTAAAACAATCATACTCTAAAACATGTCTTTATTATAAAAATTAAAACATTTAAGTATATTACCACTTTGTCACTGATTATAAAGTCAATTCTACCTTCATAAAGCAGTGGCATCAGAGGCATTGTAATGAATTAATAGACTGAAACAGAATTCATTTCATTAAGAATGCAACAAGGTTCCGTTAGTTTTCATCATCTACTATTATGATGAACTACCAACTTTTTCTTCATTTTATTATAAAATTTACCCAATACCACTCCTGCTGCTGATCTTTTTAGTACTATAAATTTTAAGATATTGTATTTTAAATTTTCCTCTTAGTTACATGATTTGCAGTTCTAAAACCTGCTAGTTGTAGTTGTAATTGAATGGACAGACAATGGAGCAACCAAAAACAGTTACACATGTCAGTAAATGACAATTCCTCCAGACCTTCTGCTTAGTTCATTACTCACCCTCTACCTTAACTGAGCTGCCCTGGACAGACTTTCTGAAAAAAGGCAGAGAATACTACCTGATACATTTACTGTATATTATTTAATATCACAAGATATTTTAGAAATCAATCTTTGCGAAACAACCTCTTTAAACAAGTGAAAGTCTGATCCTCCTCAAGTGTGTGACAACTCAAATTACATGGTAAATCTCTCAAAAGTGAATAACTTCATTAGAAATGAGTCATATGTTGTGAAATGCCCTGACTTTTGCTTTATTAATGGGAAATGCTCAGTCCTGAACATTTGCCATCTAAGTTTCCTCCGAGTTTTATTAAACCCCTGCCAATCCTGTACTGCATAACATTTATGTATCCTTAATTTTCGTTTTTGGAGCTAGCTGTAACGCATGCATATGGTTTATGTGACGTTGTACACTTGCGTATGCAATATTTTACATTCTTATATACATTTCTGTTAATGAAAGCATATTGTAGATGAACGTTCAGCACTGAAATCATCAGTTGATGGAATATTAGAGTAGTTTGGCAGGAAAAAGTGTTTTATACCATAAGTAAGTCAAGTACATCTTCTATAGAGTTATATTAATCCAAGTTCATCTTCTTCTTTTCAGTAATGATTGTTCTTGTTGCACACACTTGAAACATAGTGGTTGTTTACAGCAGACTTGCTACCATTTTAACCTGTATAAATCAATATTAGTGATTTTCAACATTTAGCATTTAAGCTTGACTACTTTCTTTTCACCCAATACAGTGTTCTATTAGACCTATCTCCAGTCGTTCATGGCTGTATTGTAATTTTCTTTCCGTCTGGTTATTGTATAATAAGGCCTCTGTGGTCTAATAAGTTTGGTCTAATTCGGCCAATTGTTCAGCTGTGCAAGAACTTCACTGACTGACCATTATTCCACTTTTATTGGCAAGTGTCAACAATAATGGCCTATTACATCTGTTTGCTCTGTATCCACCAGGGATAAGCTTTCTTAACAGCAGCCATTTTCTTATGAGATGTGAGTTAATATTACAGAAAAGATGCCTGGAATAGCTATGGATGGAATTGCTACACTCGGATGGTTTTTATGGCCATACTATGCAATATATCAGTTTTTAACTTTTACAGCCTTTCATGCCATAGTATTTTTTTCTTTGTGTCCCATATTTTAAAAAGCTACCCTATACCCTGCTCACTTGTGCTTTGTACAGGTTTTCTATAAAACATGTTTAAATAGGCTGTTATTTTCTGAAGCAATTTTAAGGTTGTAGGAACATGTGAGCTTCTTCCATTGCTTGTTCCTAAGTGTTCTATAATTTTCAGGTTTTAGTTTTTTCTTTTGTTTCATTTGTACTTTTGTATTTCTTTTAGCAGAGTCATGGTTCCATTCTGCTTCTTCGTTGTTGCCACCAGAGCTGTAGAACAAGACAGGTGTGAAGAAAAGACATCACCGCTGACAGATATCCAATCAGTCATTTGAGCTGGCAAAGTTAAAGTTCTCCTTTAACTCGACTAGCTAAGACATTTGACTTCCATGTGAACGAAGTTGTTAGCCTAATGTCCTTGGAGCTCAGTGGGGACAGCTCATGATGGGAGCACCAGCCATTTGAAAAGAAACAAGTTATTTTGATACCATGACCTAAATTTATAAAGCAGTGAAAGAAGCACCTCACCGTGAAGGTGAAGGCTGTTTGAGGGGAAAGTGTAGCCAAGTGTGGAAGTCCAGCCCCAGACACAGACAGGCACACACCGTTGGTTCCACAAAGCACACATATATTTGCATAAAAGCTCCTGCACCAATCACCCTCTTCTCAAGTCCTTCAAAGGTCCTTCACTGCCTCCCCTCCTCTCCACCGAGTTCTGTCCTCTTCCTCCTGACTGCAGCCCTCGATTGGAGGGAGGCGGCCCCTTTTATGTCCACCCGGAAGGGCTAATGTCCGAGGCTCCACAGTTATCTGGGCACCCCCTGGCAGTGGCCACGGGCCTTTACAGGGTTGAGCTTTCATGCTGCCCTCTTGTGGTCCTGGGAAGGCAGAGTGCCTCTCCTGGTCCGTCCAGGTGTCGTGACTGGGCACAGACCCCAGCCGACCACCACAAGAGCTTAAATGGAACATGGTTGCTGATGAAGAACACCAGCATAGTCAAAACCCTAACTGACCACTTGATTGCCTTTCATGCAGGGCGAGGAAACAAGTTTTGCCCTTTTCAGAGTGCCAGATGTCATTATTCTTATTCTCTTTTGTTTCCAAATATCCCTGTTCAAAGTCTGTTTGCATTTCCCACCAGTATAATCAACTACTAGATGACTAAAGCACCTCTCAGACGAGTTTAATTAGTTTACTATTTCTTTGAGCCAAATTTCTCTATTTCTTCTCTTATATTCTCTTTGTTAACACATTTCTTCAGTGCAACAATACTTACTACTACATAATTCAATAAAAATAATAATAATAATTAGTTAAATTTATGTACAACTTTTCTTGCTACTCAAAGCGCTTAAACAGAGGGGACACTTCATCAACCACTAATGTGTAGCACCCACCTGGATAATGTGATGGCAGCCATTACTGTGCCAGTACGCTCCGCACACATTTAGCTATTAGGTAGTGAAGTGGTGAGAGACATTGCTAGTTAGAGAGAGGGGTTGTTTAGGGGGCCAGAATGGTCAGGGTCATGATGGGCAATTTAGCCATGATATTGGGATAAACTCTACTCTTTTCAAAGAATGCTTTGGGATTTTTAATGACCAGAGAGTCAGGACCTCAGTTTTACATCTCATGCAAAGGAGGACACAATTTTTACAGCACAGTGTCCCCTTCACTGCATTGGGGCATTGGGATCCACACACAGAAGACTGGATAAGCCCCCAACCCACTGGTCTCACCAACACCTTTTCCAGCTGCAACCTTAGCTTTTCCTGAATGGTCTCCCATCCAAGTTAGCTTCAGTTGGATGACCTGTTCTGAAGTGCTTGTGGCATGGCTGCTAACACCATATCTGTTTATGGACTTAAATTAATGAAGGCGGAGCTTCTAAAAATAACAGACCCCTGACCCATCATTTTATTACAATAATTAAAAATATTCTCAAATATTAGTGTGCAAAACTTTTAACTCATACAATAAAATGATTTTAAAGCAAGTAATCTGGGAAGTGTTCATTTGTGCAGGAAAACAAAAACTATATAAAACTAAATAAACATTGATACAACAAAAAGTACGAAGAATGTCATGTAATTTAAAAACAAGTCAGAGTTTTGTGTGGCCTCCTGTAGAATGTAAAACTAAAGCAATTTGCTTTGGTCCAGTGGTATATCATTTTTTTATGATTTGCCGTAACTTTTCTTCTAACCTTAACTAATTTTGCTCTTTTCCCTGTCCATGAATGGTTCAGTTATATTGTGGTCTACGCTCTGTCCAGATTGCCACCTATAAAATGAAATTTCTTGCATGGCCAAATACCTTTACTTATGTGCTGCATGTCTATAGATTTCTAAACATATTAGCTTCTAATGCTCGAATTCAAGATTCCTTTTTATATCTGGAAGTAATTGAAAAATGAGTTGGGAAGTGCTTAGCATATATAACTTAAGTATGCAAGAGGAAGTATGGTTAAAGAAACAGAATGGGTGTAAGTTGATGATGTTTTATACTAAGTAGTAGAAACATACAACTGAGAGCAAAAAGACACAAAATAAAACTTAGAAACTAACAAGGGACAACTGAATACTCAAGGGTGACAGAGAGGATTGAACAATGAAAAATATAAAGCAAAAATGACAAACTATAGGCAATTAATATGAACTAATGTAAAAATGTAATGATATATACTGTACAAAAACAGGGCAATGCCCAATTAGTAATTTAAGAGATACCTATTAATAAAACAATTGAAAACTAAAACTAATATATGATTTAAAAATAAAAAGTAGTTATCAATGGCTGTAAGAACTGAGTGAACAATGAGGGTGAGTAGTTTATACTATGTAATTAATACATAGGTGGGAACTTAGGAAAAACACACATAATCAAAATGAGATATTAACAAGGGACAACTGAATAGTCAGAGTTTACAGAAGGGATTGAACAATGGAAAATATGAATTAAAAATGACAAATGATTGGCAATTAATTTGATTAACAAAGATGCAGATAAAGAAGATGTAAAAAATGCAATATATACTGTACAAAAACAGGATAATGCCCAATTAGTAATTTAAGAGCTACCTAATAATAAAATAACTGCAAAGTAAACTTTATATACTAGCTGTGTAAGCCTGGGCTGTAAAAAGCCTGGGCTCCTAGAATCCATGAATTCTGGCATTTCAATCAATCAATCGCATTGGTTTTGCATTAGCGGCTAAGCGAGGTTCTCTTTCCTTGGAGGTTTTGTTTTGCTGACATGCTCGCCTCCGTTGTCTATCTGCAGGTAAGCGAGTTTCTCTCTCCTCGGAGGTTTCATTTTGTCGATGCGCTCGCCTGGCTTGTATATTAATGGCTAAGCAAGTTTCTCTTTTGTCGCCAGTTTCACTTTGAAGACGGAGTCGCTTTCTTTGAGCGTCATGCTGTAGCCTCACACTTCCGGACTGCCTTGCACTTTTGGGCCGGACAGACAGACACACACACTTCCACAAGTAGACATTTATATTTAAGATGATTTAAAATTTTAAAATGTAGTTATCAATAGCTGTAAAAACTGAGTGAAGAGTGGTAAGTAAAATAAGGTAAAGAGTAAAGCTGTTCATGACCTTTGAAAATGAACTAATGCCTAATGGCTGTAGAAGTGAGTGATGGCAAATGGACTCTTACACAAAGAATACGTCCGATTGATTTTGTAGAAGCAAATCCTGTAGTAATAAATGGATTCAGAATGCTTCACTGTTCTTTTGTCTTTAACCAGTTTAGAAGTTTTCCTGTTTTTTTGAAATTCTTGTGTTTATTTGAGGGGCTAGTTGCTGTTCTTTATAATACTTCTTGAGCTTCTGTAAAAACCTAAATGTCTCCCTTTGGAGAAATAAAGTTCTATCTATCTATCTATCTATCTATCTATCTATCTATCTATCTATCTATCTATCTATCTATCTATCTATCTATCTATCTATCTATCTATCTATCTATCTATCTATCTATCTATCTATCAACCCAAATCATAGTTGATTTACTTTTACATAGGTCTTCATTTTGTGTCAAATACTCACATAGTCAAATCACAAACTGACTGATAATTAAACATGTTGAATTTAGGAAAATATTACTCTCAGAACAGTTTAAGGCTGGCTGTTTATAACTAATTCTGGTTAGTTTAATATGCTCACAATAACATTTGATAATGTAAGATATAATATTAGTTAAACAAACCAGATAGAGTTAGAGGAGCTTATATTTTTTACTGTTACATTTAATGCATCTCCTTTGTGCTAACCACATTCTTGTAAACACTGCTGGAACTTTCAAAACATAAAATCAGCTCTGTAAAGGTCTATGTCAAGTTTTAGACAAGTTGTTATTAACATATTGGATGGCATTTGATTATTAAATGTCAGGATTGCATTGGGTGTTTGTGTGATTTTATTTTTGTATTTGGGGATATTTTAATGTTACAGAAGTGACATTGTCATGTTGCTTTTTTGTGTGGGTGTTTTCTTTTGGACATGGTCTTGAGCCACTTTTTGCACAATATCATTATATTATCTCCATAAAAGATGTCCACGAGCTGAGAGAAAGGTCTGGACAATAAGACTTTCTTTTTGGAATGAATTGTTTAAGAAAACAAACAGGGAATTTAGCTCTTGTGGTCTGCTAGATTTTTGACTTTGTATTCTGGTTAACATTTTGATTTTAGAAAAAAGATTACTCGGATTCATGTGGTATTGACTCCTGCCTGTTTTCAGAAAATTGATAGCTCATCTCTGTTGTAATCTTAAGAAATTCCCTCTGACTGAACTTTTTATCTATTCAAAATGACCATAACATTTCATTGCCTATTGTCTATTCACTCGTGTGGTGGGTTAGTTATCAGCACAACCTCTCCCTCTCTCTATTTACTTTTCCTCTTAAACCTAGATAGACTTTGTGGCATAACAAAATTTGATCATACTGAATTTCTCTTGATTCTTCCAAAGCTGCAATAATCAAATGCTCCTGGGCCAGGTACACTGTAGAAATCATTCTTCAGACACCACTCATAAGTGATATTAGACCATGCTTGCCTTTATACACAAACCTATAAAAGCTTACACTGTAGAGAGGCCATACGTGACTCTAAATTTTTTGTGCATCATTTTTAAAGCTGCAACTAATTTTTGTTTTTTAAAATGTCTTCTGTATTTCTGCCAGCTTCCCTAAATTATTTTTAGCTATTTTTTGACAAGTCAGTTTAATTATAAGAAAACAGCCACAACTATTTTTACATAACAAATGCTTTTCTCCAAACTCTCAACACATGTAACTCCTTAGTCGTTGTTCAAGGGCTCCTTTTTTGTACTGGAAAACTGTAAGACCCCAGGCTCCCTTCACTCAGACACCAGAATGATCCAAAGTAGAGAGAATACTTACATGCTTCACAATATCTTTTTCCTTTCCTTGAATCACTACTTCATCATTATTACAATATATAATGCACACGTTCCCAGAAAAGTAATGTAGTGTTTGAATTTGTTATCTAAAATGAATAATTTGTTTTCATTTCAGGAGAGTTGTTATTAATAAAACCACCTAAAAGTGTTGGTTAGCCAATCATACAGTCTGACTTAAATTATATTATAATGCTAATTTATCATGTGCTTGGGAATGTTAAACTATAATTCATTTAAAAGATAGTGTTTATCAACTATTTTAGTCGCACATTAAAATACCTCCATGATAATGAATATATGTATGTGCATAAGACAGATTGTTACTTGGGAAGCATTTATTTCAATGTGAACATTAGCAATAAGAGTTTAAGGCACCTGTCTTTTACAGAAAAAGTAGCTAAGAAAGTAAGTAGGTCCTATTCTTAAAAATTTGTAGATAGTGTGGTCTAATGGCCAGGAATATGCACTTGAATCCTCAAGGCTTCATCCAACATATCTGTTTGTTTCGCTGAATTCATTCAATTTAACTAAAGTATAAGCAGAAAAATATCACTCCACGCACCCAACACCATGCATTCTTCCCACTTGTCCCAAGTGAGCCAGACCGGATCCCTTCCTCTCTCCCTCCATTTTCAGCTCCAAAGGCCTGTGTACCTCCTTGTTTGCTTCAGCGACACAGTTTAATGTCTTCATTCTTGTGGCTGATAATATTCCACATGTTTTCAGTGATTTATGCTGTTTACTATGTGAAATTTCAAACAATGGCAGTTAAGCATAATGGTAAATTAACATGTTTTGCAAAATGCTCCTAAAAGCAAACGAGTTGTGATGAGTTTAGTTAATTTTCACAAAAATATGTGTAACTAACAGCAAAAGTGAATAGTGAATAGGGTCCGCAGGAACCTAAACCAGTTTTCCAATAGGGTTAATGCTTTAGCGTTTCTAAATAAAATCAGATCTTCAACGATGGGCAATGTGAAAGAATGGGGTTTGTTTGGTTTCAATCATTACAAGTAAAGTGGCATCACCTGTGAGGGTGGAGTTTTATAAGTTTAACATAAGTTTATGAAAAGCAAAACAAAATTTTTTATTTGTTCACTCAGTTGCTCTTTATCCAATATTATGTTTTGTCTTTAGACCAAAAATTTGCAATAATGAAGGGGGTATATACTTTTCAACAGTACTGTATATTATAATTTTGTTTTCTCTGTAAAGTGCATATTTATCATTCATGTTGTTAATGCTGCTGTGTAAAACAAAGATGAATATTAATGTCTGGATGTTTCAAGACTCCAGAGACAATATTTTTAACCAGCTAAAGTCTACTGAAGCCCTTGAGGAGACAAACTGCAGTAATCTAAACTCAGAGGTAATCACAGTATGACAATTTATTTATGCATTCAAAAATTATAGATTGAGTTTCTTTAAAAGATAATATGATTAAATATTAACAGCAGCTAAAATGAAAAATGCATTTTTCACGTCACTAGGTAATGGTGGTCACAAAGGAGAATGAAAGCACTTGACAGGATCTGAGATTAAAAAAAAAATCAGCTTGTCATTAGTATCTGCCCTTAATATACTACTAGATAAATTAAAATGTCAAATAATCAGACGTCTGTTATCAATACAAATATCTCAGATTACTTCACTAAGCTTTTTAGCCGAATGTATACACTATATACATGATATTGACCTTAATGTATATTTGTGATGGAGTCTTTAAGTCAACAATATAATTACCTCACCACAATCTAGAATACTCTAATTCCATTAAGAAAAAGAAAGTAAAATAGATTTAAATTTATACTATTTGATTTTTATAACTTATTTAGAATATATTTTAACTTTCAACAACTCATAATTGAAATATATATTAAAAAATATGACCAGCAGTCCATTATTTTTAGACAATTAAAAGGCTACTTGTTAATATCACCTGATATTAACAAAAGTTAAGTTAAAGAAAAGTGAGAGAAAAACATTATCAAGAAAAAAATATGCCTTTTACTCGTGCATATCCAAGATGCTTCAACAAGCAGAAGATAAATTTACCAGCAGTATTTACCACATTGTTGCTAAATAATCCCGAGGTCCTCTAATGTTCCATTTTATTTTCCAAAAGAGCGTTTTTCAGAAGTGGTTTATTTAACAACATTATAGTAAAAAATACATGTGTTTGGAATGTTGTGGGCATTGTAGGATTTTTACTGTTGTCACACACATGCGCTTAGTGGACAGGCAAAGCGTCCAACATGGGGTGTAAAAGACAACAGAAAAAGGGTTGGTAATGAGCATTAATGCCTTTTCTCCATCACTCTTTCAGAACCATGGACGACTATGACAGAACTTGTCACTTCCCTTCCTTTGCAGATGCAGATGCAGATGACCTTACTTCCGTCCCGTCTTGATGACCTCACTTCCTTCTCATACTGGCGGCATCAATTTTCATTTCCTGCTGTTTCTGTATAAAACCAAGCTGTTTTACAATACTCATTTGTTTTTTGTTATTTTACAATATATGGGGCAAATCCCCAAATCTTGGTTTTGTTTCGACTCCAATCATTCACACTGTATAGTAGATCTTATAATAACTGCAAAACTGCTTCATAACATTTCTGTCTGCATATGCTAACCTATTTATTAAAGAAAGTGTTCTAAATATAAAAATGCATTAAACCTGCTATTTCCTTATCAATAAGTTTTATTTCTATCACTTTTGTTCTGTCCCAGCAATGGAATACTTGTAGCACCTGTGACATGCACAGACCATTCGGTGGGCTGTAGCTCAAAAAGAGAAAAGGAGCACTACTGGACAGGATTTGCAAAATTTTTATTCTGGATACAAATTAGTACCCACTTTTATTTCCATGGCATTTTTTTTAGTTCATGGGAAACTTGGATTTTATTTCAAATGGAATTATAAATTTCAAAACCTTGGTAGAACAAGATTGCTGATTATGTTAGATTATCAGAAAAAACATTACAAACCTTCTACTGTACATATACCTTTTTTCTTACATACCACTTCCTAAGAGACAAAGGAGCAAATAAAAGAATTCTCGTCTAATTATTTAAATTCCAAATGCAGTTTCTTTCATTTTTAGCACATTAAATTAAAGTTTTTTTCCCCCCATAAACTGCCCATTGTGGTTCAAATATTTGGGAGACCACTAGAACGAACGATCTGGTATTACATACCTGTATTATCACTACATTCTGTGTATTAGACTTTCACCAAGTAAAAGTAAAACAAACATGAAGTACAATATAAAATGAGTTTATATGTACTCTATATTTCTCAGTAACAATCACAAAATAAAAATACCCTTTAGCTTTCTATGTGTGTCAGCTTTTGTATTTCATTGACAAATCTTCCTTTTGCATTCAATGTTTTAATAACAGTTTATCATTAATGGAAAAATCCTTTTCTTTTAACATAAGCAGAATATTTGAGAGGCATTCTTCTCCATATACAGTAGTTCTCTGAGTTTGGATATAACTGAATTGAGCTTGGAAGAATTTTTTCCAGTACTTGCCACTGATATGAAGTTCAAACCTGGCCCATACCTAAAACCCAAACCACTCAAATGGTATTGCTATGTCTGAAACCCAAACTTGAATTTGACCACTCTGTTTTACTTTAAGAGTAAACAAACACACATATATACACAGAGATCACAGGCTCCCATAGTTTATTGATGCTATACTTACTTGTAATGTGTTTGAGTTGACAGGCAGAAAATGCTGTGTTTTATCAAAACCTGTTATTTTATAAATCAGTAATACTTTTTGAAATTAATGAGTGGCTAATAACTAATTGACTGTTCTTAAAGTTGGCATTATAAACAAAGTAAATGTATACTTCTAGTTCACAAACATTGCAGCTAACTTCTGTGTCGTAATATCACACAAACCAATACAACCAGCACACAAATATTTATTTTACATTCTTTGTAAATTAACAACCATCAATAAATATCACAGACCATACTTTTATTTTTATATGGGAAAGTAAACAGTTGTAAACTTTGGCTTTTGACCTCCTCATTACATCTCTCAATAAGCCTGGGTTTATTACAGCAATGAGTACCTACTACTCAGAATTTTTAGATTATTAGCATATTAGGACAGTTTCGATGAGAACAGGCTATTCAGCCCAACAAGCTCATAAATTCTGTTCACCTATTTTCTAACTTTTAAATTATCCAGAGTGTTACTATCTACAACACTAATTAACTTATTTCATGTGTCTGAGGTTCTCAGTTTGAAGAAAAAACCCAAGATTGTGAGAAATCTACCATAAACAAGTTTCTGTCTCCCTCACTATGTTCTTGTTTATTTTAAAATAATTGTGGATCCACTGTCTTAATTCTCTTTCATAATTTTATACAGTAAAATCATGTTACCTTTTAACCTCCTTTTGTTAAACTAAAAGGTTGAGGCTCATCAGTTTTCCCTCATGCCTTGCTGTTCTTTAATCAGGTAAGTCGCTCTCTTCTGGTCTTTCTTAAGAGCTGCTATGTCCTTTCCGTTATATGGTTGAACAAAACTGCACAAAGTACTCCAGATGAGGCCTCACTAGTTCACTAGTTCAGAATGTTAAACATAACATCTTTTGACTTTTGCTCTACACATCATGCTATATACAGTTTATACAGTTTATTTTTTGTATAGCCCAAAATCACACAGGAAGTGCCGCAATGGGCTTTAACAGGCCCTGCCTTTTGACAGCCCCCCAGCCTTGACTCTCTGAGAAGACAAGGAAAAACTCCCAAAAAAAACCTTTTAGGGAAAAATGGAAGAAACCTGGAAAGGCAGTTCAAAGAGAGACCCTTTCCAGGTAGGTTGGGCGTGCAGTGGGTGTCAAAAGTAGGGGGTCAATACAATACAATACACAGAACAGAACAATTCCTTAATACAGCATAATAATAAAAATTTTAGAAGTACGGTTTAACAGTAGATGATATGACAAAATTAGGTTTGGATATTTTTAGAGTCCTGGAGACCTCATCCATCTAGCTGCCTCCCCATTTGGCCATGCCACGGCTGAAACGTTGCTCCGATGAAAGGACCCTCTTTCCCATGATTCCTGTGATCCTCCATCAGGGATGACTTTACCATAGGCAGGCAAACAACTTGGCAAGTGGGCCGTGGCACCAATTGCCACATTTGAGTACCGAGAAAAGAAACAGAATAGGTGAGGGTTAGTATTCAAATATAATTATCATGTTACTTATGTTATAGTGCTAATGACTAACAACAGAGATGCAGTATGTACAGTTAATCAGCAGCTCTAGTCAGGATATGCTAAACTGAAGTAGTGAGTCTTCAGCCGAGATTTAAAGGCTGAGACTGAAGGGGCATCTCTTATGGAAGCAGGAAGACCATTCCACAGTTTAGGGGCCCTGTAACTAAAAGCTCGACCTCCCACTGTTATTTTATTAATCCTTGGAATCCTAAGCAGGCCGGCATCTTGAGATCTTAATGTGCGCTCAGGTTTGTAAGTCATGATAAGTTCAGACAAGTAAGCGGACCTTGGCCATTTAATGCTTTATATGTTAAAAGGAGGATTTTGAAATCTGCCCTAAACTTAACTGGGAGCCAGTGTAAAGATTTAAGAACTGGGGTTATGTGTTCATATTTTCTTGTTCTTGTAATAATTCTTGCAGCGGCATTTTGGATTAACTGGAGGCTGTATAGAGAACAGTTTGAACAGCCAGTGAACACCGCATTGCAGTAGTCAATCCTACTAGAGATAAATGCATGAATTAATTTCTCACAATCCTGTTTATTTAGAAAGCGCCTTAATTTCCTAACATTTTTAAGATGGAAAAAACATGTTTTGGACGACTTTGTAATATGCGCTTTAAATGACATGCTAGAGTCAAAGATAACACCTAGATTGCGGGCTGATTCAGTAAAATTAATTGGGATTCCAACTGAGTTAAATGACGACAAAATATTGCTGTGATCAGCGTCATTCCCTCCAACAATTAACATCTCTGTTTTATCTGTATTTAAAGACAAGTAGTTCTCATTCATCCATTCCTTTAATTCACTAACACAACTAATTAAAGACAACATCGGAGAAACTTCATTTGATTTAAATGAAAGGTATAACTGGGTGTCATCTGCATACAGTGAAAATTAACATTATGTTTCCTAATGAGAGATCCCAGTGGAAGCATGTAAAGTGAAAACAGTAAAGGTCCCAGTACTGAGCCCTGCGGGACACCATATTGAACTTCTGTGTATAATGATGGAGTACTGTCTGCACATTTCTGTACATACTGGAATCGATTTGATAAATAAGAACTGAACCAAGCGAGCACAGTGCCTGTAAGCCCAATATCGTTTTCTAGCCTGTGCAGTAAAATCGAATGGTCAATGGTGTCAAATGCTGCACTTAAGTCCAACAACATAATTACAGTGGAGTTTCCTTCATCAGAGGATATCAGAATGTCATTTACAACCCGTGTTAGTGCCGTTTCTGTACTATGACCAGTGCGAAAGCCAGACTGGAATTTCTCAAATAAATTGTAACGCGTAAGGTGTGACTGAAGCTGACTGGCGACTACTTTCTCTAGTATTTTAGAGAGAAATGGTAAATTTGAAATAGGCCTATAGTTATTTAGTATGTGTGGGTCTAGGTCTGACTTTTTAAGTAAAGGTTTAATGACTGAACAACTATATAACATAACATCCAATTAGCCTTCTTAATCATTCCTGGATTTAGAGTTGCACACTGTGTTTGTCCATCTCTGTGATGCCCCTTATCTTCTGTGAGGCCCTACAGTGTTTATCCAGTACCCTGGGAGTCTCTGCCTGCCTTCTTGATTCTCCAGGGCTTGTAAAGTGTAACATGAATGGGGTTCATAGAATGCATTCTGCTGTCAATCAACCATCCATCCCCTCTTATCTTCAGGGTAAAGGGCTGGCTACTACATCACAGCTGGAATCCATGACCACCTATGTGTTGATACTGTAATACCATTTGTAATTCACATAGGCATGCTCATCCACACTTGAGGCAATAATCTTCATTTTTGTGCCAATCTTGTGATAAACCCAAATCTTTATTGTAAAGCTGCATGTTCCCTGAGGCCAAAAAGGTGTAACATTACCAACAATTTCATTTTATCTAACAGTACATTTTCTTCTCCACATACAGTAGATGGATCAATCATGTATCACACAAGATTTGTTAATATTATTCTGCTTCTATCAGATCAATGCTTTTTTTTAAGAATTTATTGTTGTCTAGGGTTTTCAAACCATTCACTCTTTCCCAGGATGTGCTTTAGAATTATAATCAATATTTTATAATTTAATATAAGTATATACTTAAGTGATGTTGTAACAATGAATTATTACAATTAAATGCAAGTATATATTTAAATAAAGTTTTAACAATGGATTAAACACAAGGATAAGAACTGAATGTAACTAAAGGGTTAACTAAATGTTATTTTAAGCCTAGGCATGTGAGGCTTCTGCCTAATCTTAGAGGAGCCACCAAAGTAGTTACTAAGGTTAAAATAAAGTAGATGAATAGTGAACACCCCCTTAAAAAGCGAGGCCAAACTAGTGGGAAAGCCCAACACTCCTATTATGAAGCGGTGATAAGATCAATGAGAAAACCCGTAGGACACCCCTATTAATGAAGCAATGCTTAGAATAATGGAAGAATCGATATGTATGCAAAGTCATTGGTGGATGTAGCTAATTGGTTAAGATAATAGACTTCTGCATATTAAGAGTCAGATGACATGATGTATTAGATTAGGTAAAGGTAAAAGAAAAGGGAATGACTTGTTTAATTAATTGCTCACTCCATGGATTGAGACATTTGTGTATATATACTGTATTTGCAAATAAAGAATTATTCTGCATTCTCATCTGATCTCTGTGAATGACTTCTTTGAAAATGGAGTAAAGTTTTCTCCACAACAGTGCGTGCTGATCTGTTCCCAAATGTTGCCTTCCAACGGCTCCTAGTGCGTTAGGACAACAACAACATTTATTTATATAGCACATTTTCATTCAAAAAATATAGCTCAAAGTGCTTTACATAATGAAGAATAGAAAAATAGAAGACACAGTAAGAAAATAAAATAAGTGAACATTAATTAACATAGAATAAGAGTAAGGTCTGATGGCCAGGGAGGACAGAAAAAAAAAAAAAACTCCAGACAGCTGGAGAAAAAAATAAAATCTGCAGGGATTTCAGACCAACTGGGCATTCTACCTCACATAAATCAAACAGTCCCCTTTGTATTTAGGGTTCTCACGGAAGGACTAGATGATGATGGGCACGTAGACTTCTGGCTTTTAGTCCATCAATGTTGGAGCATCATGATGCTTTGAGTGGGTGGTGGTGGCACAGACCGCCACCACAAAGAAACCGGAAAAAGAAACAGAAGAGAGAGTAGGGGTCAGTACTGATTTTAGAGCCACTATGAATAGTTATTATGATGAATTGAACATACAGAGTATCAGGATTAAATTAAAGTGAAGTTATGAGAAGGCCATGTTAAAGTAATGTGTTTTCAGCAGTGTTTTAAAGTGATCCACTGTATTAGCCTGGCAAATTCCTATTGGCAGGCTATTCCAGATTTTAGGTGCATAACAGCAGAAGGCCGCCTCACCACTTCTTTTAAGTTTAGCTTTTGGAATTCTAAGGAGACACTCATTTGAGGATCTAAGACAGCTCATGGGCTCTCCTAAATCATGGTGATCTTAGGAGTTCCTAGAAGTAGGAGATTTCTGGGCCAATTAGGAATGTTTTTCTATATTCAGGCACTTGAAAAATACAGGCACTGGTGTGGGAATCAGATCTATGTTTGACATGACTCCATCTTTCGTCAGCAGGCACATCAAGCTTGAACTTTATTTATTGTCCGGAATAGAAGTGATAGCATGATTTCATTTCTTGATTCTGTTTTTTCCCCTTTGGTTCTGTGTAGCTTCTAGCAGTTGGAGGTCTTCTGGCCTCAGGCTAGCCCTGCATGGTGTCTCTTGGTGGACAGATCTGTCCCTCCATTATTACGGATCCTTTCGGTGACAACCAGTGTTGTATAAAACACGCAGCAGCCGTATATGAGTTAAAGTAGGGTTACCTTTTTGGAAAATGACTTTCAGTACAGTAAAAGTAAAGGTTGCCCATAACAAAACTACTCAAGTAGAACATTTAAAGTATCTGCTATTTGGTGTAGTTAAGTATCACAACTAAATGTAAGCTCTCTCTTCGCTTTATATAGTGTAAAAAAAGTTCTTACAAACCTAAAATAATTCAGTCTACCTTCATTTTGCATGTGATTACACTCACTAAAGTACAGTGCATCTGGAAAGTATTCACAGCGCATCACCTTTTCCACATTTTGTTATATTACAGCCTTATTCCAAAATGGATTAAATTCATTTTTTTCCTCAGAATTCTACACACAACACCCCATAATGACAACGTGAAAAAAGTTTACTTGGGGTTTTTGCAAATTTATTAAAAATAAAAAAATGGAGAAAGCACATGTACATAAGTATTCACAGCCTTTGCCATGAAGCTCAGAATTGAGCTCAGGTCCATCCTGTTTCCCCCGATCATCCTTGAGATGTTTCTGCAGCTTAATTGGAGTCCACCTGTGGTAAATTCAGTTGATTGGACATGATTTGGAAAGGCACACACCTGTCTATATAAGGTCCCACAGTTGACAATTCATGTCAGAGCACAAACCAAGCATGAAGTCAAAGGAATTGCCTGTAGACCTCCGAGACAGGATTGCCTCGAGGCACAAATCTGGGAAAGGTTACAGAAAAATTTCTGCTGCTTTGAAGGTCCCAATGAGCACAGTGGCCTCCATCATCAGTAAGTGGAAGAAGTATGAAACCACCAGGACTCATCCTAGAGCTGGCCGGCCATCTAAACTGAGCGATCGGGTGAGAAGGGCCTTAGTCAGGGAGGTGACCAAAAACCCGATGGTCACTCTGTCAGAGCTCCAGAGGTCCTCTGTGGAGAGAGGAGAACCTTCCAGAAGGACAACCATCTCTGCAGGAATCCACCAATCAGGCCTGTATGGTAGAGTGGCCAAACAGAAGCCACTCCTTAGTAAAAGGCACATGGCAGCCCGCCCGGAGTTTGCCAAAAGGCACCTGAAGGACTCTCGGACCATGAGAAACAAAATTCTCTGGTCTGATGAGACAAAGATTGGACTCTGGTGTGAATGCCAGGCGTCACGTTTGGAGGAAACCAGGCACTGCTCATCACCAGGCCAATACCATCCCTACAGTGAAGCATGGTGGTAGCTGGGGAATCCAATTCATTCATTCCCGCATTCCCGGGAATGAAATTGCTATAATTCACGCGAAACCGGGAACGGCCAAGTTCGTATATATAGCGTCTAAAAGTGTAAAAATCGATTAAGAAATAACAGAGTTATAGTTAGATGCATCAGTAACAGCTGTTGTTTTGAACAAGTGTATCTGTATCTGATTACTGTGCTGCCTACTTCAGTGGAGGGAAAGCGTGCTTTCTCAGCAGCTGGCGTACTCTGCACGAAGTATTCTCTCGCCTGGACGACCGCACGCTGGGCACGAGCTACTTTTAAAATAACCAGGTCGATATGATCTACCTACATTAAAAAGTATATATATATATATATATATATATATATATATATATATATATACACTTGCATAACTGAATAACCTTTATGGCACAATAACAATTCAATACATTTATGGTCACTACAGTAGTTGGATGTAATAATCTTAATGTGAGAAAAGGCTGACTCGCATAAATAAGTAGAGCCAAATAATGCAGTCAAGGAGCTTTTGAATTCAGCCGAGTGAAAAATGACGGCTGTCCGATTAACTGTGATTTTAGTTATTTCTCTTTTCTCTTTCTCAGGTCGCTTTTCAGAAGGAAGTCAGTTTCGTAGTTTTTATGAACAGATCGAAAGTGCCTTTCCACATTTTCCTTCTTTGGAATAGTAATAATAGATTGACAGATCAGACATTCGCACTTCGATTGTGACATTGTGAGAGAAAAAAATCCTTTTCTGATTACACATAAAGCCCATACCCTCCCCAAACAATTTTTTTAAAATCCCTTCTTTAGTCGATATAAATTGGAAGGCTAACTAGATCACAGCCAGAGTTATGCAGTAGCTCGCGCGTTTGATCGTGCGTGCGGGATGACCAGTGTCTAAGAAGAAAGGAGATCTCAGACTGGCTGCCCTGTATGTTAATCAAGTGGCAAATGCCATAGGGAGGATATATGATAGACTAACGTTTAAAAGAAAAAAATTTTTTGAATGCAACGCGATCTACCTGCACTACCTTTGCGATCTACCGGTCGATCGCGATCGACACATTGGGCACCCCTGAACTAGATACATGTACTTATATGACAGCAAGAACTGCTTGTAGATAAGGTTAGTTTTTTATTGGTGTCAACATACTGCAGTAGTTTTATTAAAAATAAGTGTCGGTCGTTTTAAAACCATTCACATGTGAGATACCCGTGCACTGTGTCATCCCGGGAAGCCCGGGATTCCCGGGAATGACATGCAGGATTCCCGAATTCCCAGGAAATGATTCCCTAGTGGTGGCAGCATCATGCTTTGGGGATGTTTTTCAGCAGCAGGAACTGGGAGACTAGTCAGGATAAAGGGAAAGATGACCGCAGCAATGTACAGAGACATCCTGGATGAAAACCTGCTCCAGAGTGCTCTTGACCTCAGACTGGGGCGATGGTTCATCTTTCAGCAGGACAACAACCCTAAGCACACAGCCAAGATGTCAAAGGAGTGGCTTCAGGACAACTCTGTGAATGTCCTTGAGTGGCCCAGCCAGAGCCCAGACTTGAATCCGATTGAACATCTTTGGAGAGATCTTAAAATGGCTGTGCACCGACGCTTCCCATCCAACCTGATGGAGCTTGAGAGGTGCTGCAAAGAGTAATGGACGAAACTGGCCAAGGATAGGTGTGCCAAGCTTGTGGCATCATATTCAAAAAGATTTGAGGCTGTAATTGCTGCCAAAGGTGCATCGACAAAGTATTGAGCAAAGGTTGTGAATACTTATGTACATGTGATTTCTCAGTTTTTTTATTTTTAATAAATTTGCAAAAACCTCAAGTAAACTTTTTTCACGTTGTCATTATGGGGTGTTGTGTGTAGAATTCTGAGGGAAAAAATGAATTTAATCCATTTTGGAATAAGGCTGTAACAATAAAATGTGGAAAAAGTGATGCGCTGTGAATACTTTTCGGATGCACTGTATAAGCCAAGTAACTGCAACTTGAAGCATTGACATTCAGCGTGAGCAGGTATCTTAATGATTGTACCCTAACTGAGTGGGGATGGCACTAAGAGGTGAAGTGAACAGGCTTCCTCTTCATTAAGTATATTCTAATCCCTTCTTGAAATACTCTTTATAAAATGAATTTTCATAATATGAATACCTAACTACAATTAATTACTTTTTTAAGCATTCCCTGGCTCCAAAAGTGCCTCCAATCTGTATTCAAAGAACACAGTAGTACATGAAGACTGTAATTAGTTTAATAATATTAGTAATAAAAAAAACCCTAATAAAGAATTGTTGTTTATTAAATAATAAGATGTCTTACCTAGACTTCATCAGTTTTATTTTCACTTTCAATGGAATGACACTTTTTTGTTTTTTAGGCCTTTCCAACAGTTCATGATCTGATTTGGATCTGTGATTCCCAGGATAATTAGAGAAGACATTTGAACAACACACATGACAAGATGAGTGAAGCACACCAAGTGATCCCACAAATGCACCTCTCTGCAGCCTGTGAAATTAGCACCGCCTTGTGTGGTAGTCTACATTGAGGACAGTGTCTAAACACAGTGATGCCAGTTGTAGAAATAACAGAGACTGGAAAACCACATCACCATCATCCAGCTCACCCTGTTCTGTAGGCTGTAATTCTGTCCTTGGAATGACCACATTGATGACTTAGTGTGCTAGTGGCACACTATTAAAAATTGACATACTTTCTTTGTATATGAAGATTTTCCTAAAAAGGTTGAAGTCTCTATTTTAAATAATTGATCGAGCAAAGCCTTGTGTGTATTTTCATAGCCGCTTTGTTTTCTGATTTATTATATCAGTAATTAAATGTTTTTGCTACACATGTTAAATTAGTCTAAAAGTAGCCATAATCCATAGCCATAGTATTTGAAAAATTAAAGGAACACTTTGAAAACATATCAGATCTCAATGGAAAAAAAGTCATGGATATCTATACTGATATGGACTGGGTAGTGTGTTAGGAATGAAAGGATGCCACATGAAAATGATCAACCTACAGAGGGCTGAATTCAAAGACACCCCGAAAATCAAAGTGAAAAAATGATGCGACAGGCTAGTCTATTTTGATGAAATTTCATTTCAGCAACTCCAGATCATACTCAGAAGTTTGTATGGCTCCCATGTGCGTGTATGCATGTCTGACAATGCTGGAGCATGCTTCTAATGAGACAATGGATGGTGTCCTGGGTGATCTCCTCTCAGATCTGGACCAGGGCATCACTGAGCTCCTGAACAATCCCAGAGGTGTTCTTTTGGAAATTGGTCAGGTGAGGCGTGGGGGTCAGTAAATGATATCAATTCCTTTATCCTCTAAGAACTGCCTGCATACTCTCACACATGAGGCCGGCAATGTTGTGCACCAGGAGGAACCCAGGACCCACTGCACCAGCATAGGGTCTGACAATGGGTCCAAGGATTTCATCCCAATACCTAATGGCAGCCAAGATGTCATTGTCTAGCCTGTAGAGGTCTGTGCCTCCTTCAATGGACATGACTTCCCAGACCATCACTGACCCACCAAACAGGTCATGCTGAACAATGTTACAGGCAGCATAATGTTCTCCACGGCTTCTCCAGAATCTTTCACGTCCGTCACATGTGCTCATGGTGAACCTGCTCTCATCTGTGAAAAGCAAAGGATGCCAGTGGTGAACCTGCCAATTCTAGTATTCTTTGGCAAATGCCAATCGATCTCCATGGTGCCAGGCAGTGAGTACAGGGCCCACTGAAGGATGTCGGCCCTCAGGCTACCCTCATGAAGTCTGTTTCTGATTGTTTGGTCAGAGACATTCACACCAGTGGCCTGCTGAAGGTCATTTTGTAGGGCTCTGGCAGTGCTCATCCTGTTCCTCCTTGCCCAAAGGAGCAGATACCGGTCATGCTAATGGGTTAAACACCTTCTATGGCTCTGTCCAGGTCTCCTAGAGTAACTGCCTGTCTCCTGGAATCTCCTCCATGCCCTTGAGACTGTGCTGGGAGACACACCAAGCTTTCTAGCAATGGCACATATTGATGTGCCATCCTGGAGAAGATGGACTACCGGTGCAACCTCTGTAGGGTCCAGGTATCACCTCATGCTACCAGTAGTGACACTAACCGTAGCCAAATGCAAAACTAGTTAAAAAACAGATGAGAAGGGAAAAATGTCAGTGGCCTCCATCTGTTAAACCATTCCTGTTTTGGGGGTCTTCTCATTGTTGCCCCTCTAGTGCACCTGTTAATTTCATTAACACCAAAGCAGTTGAAACTGATTAACAACCCCCTCTGCTACTTTACTGACCAGATCAATAGCCCAGAAGTTTCAATGACTTGATGCTATACTCAGATTAAAAAGTGTTCCTTTAATTTTTTTGAACTATATACACACACACACACATACATTGTATACATTAGCATACCTGAAGATATGTATATTAGGGCTGGGAATCGATAAAAAAATTAAGTAATTAATTGTGATTAATCGCGTCTAACATTAAAACATGCAATCATAAAATAATTACATAATTCATGAACTAAATATACACTGAATCAGAAAATGAATGTAGAATCAACACAAATGAATTTTTAATAGCAAGTACAACCTGAATTTGAATGCCTTCCTAACAGAAAAGTTGAAAAGAAGGCAAAAAGAAAACAAGGCCAATATATTAATTCTCAGATTGGTATGGCATATAAGACATAGATGTGTCTAAGAAAAATTTAATGATCAAAACGACTGTAGTCTTTGAATGCACTGCTAAAGACTGATTTAACTGAAATAGACATCTCTCAAATGAATTTACATTAACACTCGCGTTAAAACTCCACAAATGCCATCCTCAGTTGTTCATCAGCATCAGCAACTTTATAATTACACTCTAAACAAGTGTCTTCCAACTGGTGTGCAATGAGGGCTACTCATGTGTGCTGTATAGGACCACCTGTATGAGTGAGCGAAGGGACAAAACAGCTGGGAAAATGTGTCCAAAGTCTTCACTAAGTGATGTGTTTGATAACAGCAACCTCCAAGCTGCCTTTTTTTGCCAGTGTCTCTGAAACTCCCACCCTGTGGACAGTCAGTCTAAGAGATTTAATGTTTTTGTGATTGGTAGAATTGTGGTGTGCATTGGGATTTTTTTGGGTTGCACAGTGTTCCACCTCAGAAAAAGGTGTTGGAAAACACTGCTCTACCTTCACCTTTGTTCCTGGTATGCTAAAAACATCTCTGTAGCAGGTATCTCACTTAAAAACTGGCACCGTGCATTACTTGGATGGTTATGTTGCATTCTTTGCATAAGTTAGTGAAGATAATGCAAACTAGAATAACGGGTGGAGATAATCATTATACTTTTGTTTTACAGAATTTTGTCATTATATTAGGGCAGTAAGCACTGTAGGCTACCTGGCATACTGGCAATTTAAATACAGAGGAACTAGAGAAGTGTTTTGCCACTCAAAGAAAACATATTTTGCATGTATGTGATATGACTTTGGTTCGGTCTTCTTACAGAAATATGACATGCAAAAAAAAGAGAGCAAAATTTTTACCTTCTCTACTTTTCCTTAGTATTGCTCCAGGACTACCATAAACCCTCCTTTCTCCCACTCCCCTGCCTCTATGTCCGTATGTGTCAAGGAAATGAATGCCAGTACCACATTCTGACGTGTGGAAAGCTGTTGTGAAACATGCTACTTGAAACTTTTAAATAAAATGCTATTTCTTCAAATTTTTAATAGTGGTATATATACATATATATATATATATATATATATATATATATATATATATATATAGTCAGGGATGCCAGGGGCCATGACCCGGCCGGGACACCATGAGGGACCGGATGTGGGTCTACGCCCACCCTGGATCACGTGGGGGTCGCCTTCCTGGTTGCTTTGGGGGCCACGGGTGCAGGGCATGGAAGCCCCACCCTGTAGGGGCCCGTGGTCACCGCCAGGAGGCGCCCCAATGCCTTGGGGACCTGTTACCCCAGCACTTCCGCCACACCAGGAAGTGCTGGGGGGAAGAATTAGGACGGCGCCCGGAGAGCTGCCGGGAGGACAGCCGGCACTTCCACCACGCTGGGGCGTGGCCAGAGGAGGAATGCCGGGAACACCCGGGGCTCATCCAGGCCTTCATTCGAGGCTGGAGTCGGGAGGAGGAAGGACGAAGCTCAGTAGAGCTGTGGAGGCTGCCCGAAGAAAGGCATTGTGGCCAGGACTGTGACTTTGGGGTTTGTGTGCACTATTTGGACTGGGTCTGAGTGACCAATTGTTATAAATATTGTAAATAAAACGTGTTTGTGGGTGACATGGACATGTCTGCCTGTCTGTGTCCGGGTCAACTTCCACTATATATATATATATATATATATGGTACTGGATGTATATGCAGTTCTTCAGGTTCATATTTAACGTTTTTGTATTATTGTTTCATAATATACAAAAAAATTACAGCCCTGAATGTGAGATTATTTATTAACACATTAAACAGGTCACATTAATCGCAAAAAATTATGCATTAAGTTTCCCAGTTCTAATATATATATATAGTATAATATATATATATATATATATATATATATATATATATATATATATATATATATATATAAGTGCTGGGCAACAATTTAAATTTTTAATCGAAATTAATCACATGATTGTCTGACAATCACAACAATCACATTGTTATGCACAAAATTTTATAATGAACTCAAAAGTAGTATATTGCGTGTATTTGGTTTGCAGACACTTTAAACAAATAAGGTGCTTTTTAACAGCAGTATTCCCTTTACATAGTAGCAGTTAAAATATTTCTTGTAAATCTCAATCAAATCTATACTAATAAAAGGCAAAGCCCTCACTGACTGACTGACTGATTGACTCACTGACTCATCACTAATTCTCCAACTTCCCGTATAGGTAGAAGGCTGAAATTTGGCAGGCTCATTTCTTACAGCTTCCTTACAAAAGTTGGGCAGGTTTCATTTCAAAATTCTACGCATAATGGTCATAACTGGAAGCTATTTTTCTGCATATACTGTAATGGAGTTGAGCTCAAAAGCCGTGGGAGGTGGAGTTTCGTGTGAAATCATCACGCCTCCCACGTAATCACGTGAACTGACTGTCAACGCACTACGTAGAAAACCAGGAAGAGCTCCAAAACGTGCTGAATAAAACATTCATTATATAATTGAGAAGGCAGCGAAACAATAAGAAGCGAGCGACTGACATATACAACCATATTCATGACTGCTGCTACTTCGGAAACCAAGCACGGTGTAAACCTGAAGTTTAAATTAAGTTCATAGACAGGCTGTCGCTGGCGTTTCTCATGCTCACGGATAATGCGGGATACAATTTTAATGAGAGGACGCAGGATATAAACGAGAGTTTTGATCACTTTGTAACTAAGTTAAAATTGTAGGTGAAAGGTTGTATTTATGCAAATTGACTGTGTTTGTGGGGGATTGACAGTTAAGGCGGGTGGGGGAGTCACGTCATCATCTCCCCTCCCATTCACCTCATTTGGTGAAGGACTGTGCTTATGCAGACGAAGATGAGATGGTCAGGGTGGTGTTTGGCAGAAACTGTGCACAGACAAAATGTCAACTCGATCTGAATTGCTCGAAAACATATATTTTTTCAACTTCTATTTAGTCAACACTTAGCATATTCATATGTAAGGCTGCTGCGCAACTCAGCACGCCTCCCATGTAATTGACTGCCTGCCCATATAAGGCCGTTCTTCGATGTGGCGTGTTCATTCATTTCCTTGCTTCGCCAAAGAAGCAGCCTTTTCATAGGTTCTCCACTGTTTTAGCATATGCATAGGTGCGGCTGCTGTGGAAATCAGCACGCCTCCCACATAATTGACTGCCTGCCCATATAAGGCCATTCTTCGCTGCGGTGTCTTCATTCATTTCCTTGCTTCAACAAGGAAGCAGCTTTCTCACAGCTTCTGCGCTGTTTTATAAACGCGCAACATATAAGAAAGTCCTTTTTCCTTGCTTCGCCAATGAGGCAACTTGTTTATTTAATCCACGGGTTCTGCGATGTTTTATTGTTCATCTGTTACGATTGTTATAGTTATTGTGTACGTATTTTACACTTAGTTTACTGTTCGAGTACCCATTTCCTTTATTTAATCCGCGGCTTTTCTACTGTTGTTTTGTTCGTTTGTTACGTTTATACTTATTTCATTCACTTTTTTTGCCTGACTGCCTACCCATATTAGGCGCTCAGCAGTTTTTTTGTGAAGCAGCTTTCTCACAGCTTCTGTACTGTTTTATAAACAAACAACATATAAGAAAGTCCTTTTTCCTTGCTTTGCCAACGAGGCAACCTTTTTATTTAATCCACGGGTTCTGTGCTGTTTTATTGTTCATTTGTTACGATTGTTATACTTATTGTGTACGTATTTTACACTTAGTTTACTGTTCAAGTACCCATTTCCTTTATTTAATCCGTGGCTTTTCTGCTGTTGTTTTGTTCGTTTATTACGTTTATGCTTATTTCATTCACTTTCTTTGCCTGACTGCCTGCCCATGTTAGGCGCTCCGCAGTTTTTTTGTGGAGCAGCTTTCTCACAGCTTCTGCACTGTTTTATAAACGAACGACATATACTGTAAGAAATCCTTTTTCCTTGCTTCGCCAACGAGGCAACCTTTTTATTTAATCCACGGGTTCTGCGCTGTTTTATTGTTCATCTGTTATGATTGTTATAGTTATTGTGTAGATATTTTATACTTTGTTTACTGATCAAGTACCCATTCCCTTTATTGTTTCAACTGTACCCCTATTAAAATGTCTATCGACGTAATCACCATCAATCAAAGAACTATCACTTACCGAGTGGTGTCCATGCCCGGAGATGGTGGCTGCCTTTTCCATTTTCTGTGTTACATATTGCACGGACATATCAGGCTCACTTTTGATATCCGCAAGGACATTGTGTCTTATGTATTAAATGACTGGGAGAGGTTCAAAGTATGGACTGATGATGGTACAGGAGATAATTATAGTAAACAGGAGCACTATAATTCTGAAATGCTTAAGCCCTTCACCTATGGTTCTGCATGTGAGTAGATGGCTGCCGCTGAATTGTTTGGTTGTCGCTTTCAAGTGTTCCGAAATAGGCAAATATTTTACACCTTTGGAGAACCATCAATGCCTCTTAAACATCTTAGATTCACAGGCGCCAAGCGTTAATCACTGTCTTTCCAAAACAAAATAAGGACTTATTACAATGTGCATCATACAGACCAATTTCACTTCTGAATAACGACGTTAAAATATTCTGTAAAATCATAGCTAGAAGGATGGAGAAAGTGCTCCCCTCGGTAATATCACAAGACCAAACTGGATTTATTAGGGGCCGACACTTATCTTCAAATCTTCGACGCCTGTTTAATGTAATATACTCACCAACTAAATCAAACACCCCAGAAATATTATTATCATCTGGATGCAGAAAAGCATTCACATGATTGAATGGAAATACCTTTTACTATATTGGAGAAGTTTGGGTTTGGCCCGAACATTTGTGCATGGATTAAATTACTGTATACCAACCCAGAAGCTTCAGTTTGCATCAATAACATTTGCTCAGACTACTTTAAACTAGAACGTGGCACAAGACAAGGATGCCCTTTGTCACCACTGCTGTTTGTGATTGCCATTGAACCACTGGCAATACATTGTCGAAATACTGATCAGATAAAGGGGATTAGCAGAGAAGGACTGGAACAGAAAATCTCATTATATGCAGATGATATGGTACTGTATATTTCGGACCCAGAAAATTCTGTGCCTGCAGTCTTAGCAGCACTCACAGAATTTCAAAAGCTCTCTGGTCTCAGAATTAATCTGAATAAAAGTGTACTCTTTCCAGTGAATTCTCAAGCATATAATATTAGATTAGACACCCTACCTTTTATCATTGCAGAACAGTTTAAATACCTAGGGTAAACATCACAAGTAAACATAAAGCTCTATATCAACAAAATTTCGTGTCTGCATGGAAAAAATTAAACAAGACTTGCATAGATGGTCAACCCTTCATCTCACACTAGCTGGAAGAATTAACACTGTTAAGATGAATATTCTTCCTAAGCTCCTTTTTATTTCAAAACATCCCAATATACATTAATAAATCATTCTTTAAGCAATTAGATTCAACAATAACCTCATTTATTTGGAATTCAAAACATCCACGCATCAAAAGAGCGACCCTACAAAGACAAAAGGCAGAAGGCGGCATGGCTCTACCTAACTTCCAGTTTTATTACTGGGCGCAAATATACAGGCGATAAGAACCTGGACACAAATAGAAGAACATACACAGGCATGGACCGCAATAGAAGTAAAATCCTGCAGTACTTCTTTGTATTCCTGCTCTGTGCTCCAATAAACACACGTTATCGGCAATACACTAATAACCCAATTGTGCTCCACTCACTTAGAATCTGGAACCAATGTAGAAAGCATTTTAAGACAGAGAAGCTTCTATCTGTGGCACCCTGCAAGAGAACCACCTCTTTCAACCTTCACAAACATATGCAGTTTTAATATCTGGAAAAAATTTGGAATTAACTTGCTTAGAGATCTTTATATAGACAACGTCTTTGCATCCTATGAACAATTACATTCCAAATTTAACATTCCAGCTACACATTTCTTTCACTATCTTCAAATCAGGAACTTTGTTAAACAGAACCTTCCAGATTTTCCTCATCTTGCACCCTCATCCACGCTGGAAAAATATTGCTCAATTTCAAGGAATTAGACTCCATCTCTACAATATATAAAATCATTTTACAATCCCTTCCTTTCAAAGATCCAAGAGGACACTGGGAAAAAGACCTCTCAATTAATATATCAGAAAAGGAGTGGAAAGTAGCAATGCAGAGAATTCACTCGAGCTCCATATGCAAAGCATACAATTATACAACTCAAAATTATATATCGAGCACATCTGTCTCGACTAAAACTCTCCAAAATGTTTCCAGGGCATGATCCAAACTGCGAACGTTGCAACCCAGCCTCACTGGGTCACATGTTCTGGGCCTGCACCAAATTAACATTATTCTGGACAAAAATTTTTAATTACCTCTCAGACAGCCTTGGACTCACAATCCCTCCTAACCCATTAACAGCTGTGTTTGGGGTTCTTCCAGAGGGCTTAAAGTGGAGAAGGACAAACAAATTGTGATTGCATTCACTACACTGTTGGCACGCAGACTTATTCTGATAAACTGGAAGAACCCAAACTCTCCTCTTTTAAGTCAGTGGGAAACTGATGTGTTATATTATTTGAAATTGGAAAAATCAAATACTCAGTTAGAGGATCCGTACAGACTTTTTTCAAAACATGGCAGGATCTAATCAGTAATATTTTAAAATAAGTTTATAAAGCACAGAGAATTTATTAATTTAAGTATTTTTACAAGCCTTAAATTTTACACGTTTGGCTTGCTCTCTCTCTCAGGGTGGGGATCGATCTGTTCTTAACATAATTTTTTTTTTTGTAAAAACTTGATTTCTATGTATGGATTGTAATAAAATTAATAAAAAAAAAAAAAAAAAAGATTCACAGGTGACAATCTGAGTAGTGGACACTTTGATGTTTATGAATATTTCAACTCTCAAAAGCTAGATGCAAAGTTATTGATGAAGCCGGTTGTATGCTTACATCGATTGACACATGCTGAATGTCACTTCAACACAAATCCAGCTGATTATGACAGCGGCAATCCAGGCTGTGAGAACACAGTAAAAAGGAGGCGTATTAGACGTCGTGGTAGATTATGTGTATATATATAATACATATATATATATATATATATATGTGTAGATATATATATATATATATATATACTGTATATATATATATATATGCCAGTGACACTCATAACAATGACAAAACAATTACATTGTCAATCATGTTACATTATTATTAAAATGTTTCCTTTTCTTTTTACTTCTCGCTGCAGCGTGGGTATTTTGCTATAAATATATATATATATATATATATATATATATATATATATATATATACAGATATATAGATATATATAGAGATATATATATAGAGAGAGAGATATAGAGATATATATATGACAACAATACTCATATCAATGACAAAACAATTACATTAACAATCATGTTACGTTATTTTTAAAATTTTTTCTTTTCTTTTTCATAACTTCTTTAACACACTACTTCTCCGCTGCAAAGCACGGGTATTCTGCTTGTAACTTATTGACTACATTTTATTATTTTTCCCTTGCACTCAGTGACCAAAGCTATACACACACATATAGACACATACATATATATACACATATATATACCTGTGTGTATGTTTGTATGTATGTGTATATATATACATATATATACACACACACACACCCCTATCTATATTGTATATATATGCACACACACACACACACATATATATAATTTGTGTGTGTGTATGTATGTATGTATGTGTGTGTATATATAATATAGATAAGTATGTATATATATATGTGTATATGTAGATATGTATATATGTTGTCACGTATGCGCGATTAGGAGACCGCGGATGGATTTTAAAATACGTCGAAGGACGTTCACCGGCGGGGAATGGCGGGGTACTAACCTTGTTTCTTTGTTTTCCAGAACTAAAGACGCTCTGCCATAAAGACCTTGCCCGCAGTACGATCACTTCCGCCCTTCCTCCGCCATCTTCAATGACATCAGCAGTCCCATCATCCATCACGACTCCTTCCCAGCATTCCTGCACTTCCGGCTCCTCCCATATAAAAATGGCCGTGACGCCTAGTATGGCGTCGCGCATGAATCTTGTTTTGTTTTATGTCTGACCAATTTATTTTTGTTGATAAAGTCTGGAGTGTCGACAATATAAGGGGCCGGAAAACCCCAAACCTTTTTGTTGCCTCCTGTTGCATCTTTTACAATGTATATAGATATGAAGATATGTATGTGTATATATATGTATATATGTATGTAGACTCAAACCCATTATGACAGCAGCAATCCAAGCTGTGAGAAAACAGTAAAAAGGAGGCGTGTCAGACTTCGTGGAACATTTTCTGATGCAGCTAGACGAAAACAACTTTGTGACGCCGCCGCCAAATACACAAAACAATTACTTTGACAATCATGCTACGTTATTTTTAAAATGTTTCCTTTTCTTTTTATAACTTCTTTAACACACAACATCGCTGCGAAGCGCAGGTATTTTGCTATATATATATATATATATGACAGCAACGCTCATAACAGTGACAAAACACTTACATTAACAATCATGTTACGTTTTTTTTAAAATGTTTTCTTTTCTTTTTCATAACTTCTTTTACTCACTACTTCTCCGCTGCGAGGCACGGGTATTTTGCTAGTCAAATATAAAACCAAAGCTATTTGCCACTGCCTGGGCATTAACGTTTTATTTAGTTTGTTATATAAAAACGAGTTACCCTCAGAGTTCCAGAGCCACGATCATAACATTATAACAGGCACTTTCCGAGCAACAGCAAGTTAACATTTCTAAATCTGTTTTCTTTTTTATCAGCAGAAACATTTTCTTTTATCAGGGAGCAGCATAAACAGTCTATGTTCAGTAGCAACTGTTTAAGGGCTAATATTTCTTCCAAAAAACTCAGTGATTGATATTCTCAATGGTTTCAGACATATGTTGTAAATCAAAATAAAAGTCTGTTGCTGCCTGTTGTGCCTGCTGTCAGTGCCTGTTTGCAGTTTGCAGCAGCAGCAGCTACACAATGGGTGGCTCAACGGCCAGCAGGAATGCACGGTGGGCTGGCTGCCTGGCTGCTTTGTGAGACGGGTGCACGGGGGTGGCAGTTGCAGTGAGATGCAATATAGTTTGTACCTCCTGTATCTCTCCACATGCCATTTTAGAAGCTGTTTGCGTTTTGCTACTCATTCACGGGCAGGGAATCGCGGTCAAATCAACAAAGCTAATTTTCCTTCTAGCAAAAGCATATCAAAAGCACTGTAACAAGAAGATTACTGATCTCTATCGATCGCTAGCAAGACTGAGGCTTTCAAAATAATAATAATAATAACAAAAACTGCGGCAATTGTCGGCATTAATTAATGTGTTATCATCTTTCCAACCCCCACCTCATTACCTCCCCAGCTAATTTTGCTATATATTGCCTTTGATTCTTGTATGTTTAAGCATTATCCTCTGATGAAGGCTCCTGGAAGGGGCTGAATTCTCAGGAATAAAAACTATTTTATGATATGTGATTCATTATCTCCCTTTGTGGATCTCCAGCTGCAAATATGCAAACCGTATGACAGACCTTTGCTTCCATATTTATTTATTTATTTATTTATTCACTACCTATGTTTATCTATTGAAGATATGTAGTTAAATAAATTTAAAAATATTTTATATTTGATATCTCTTGCCCTGTGCACTCCCCGTATGATTTTCCTGTCAGCTGCTCTTGCCCAACACTTTCTCTATCAGCCATTAAGCCTGCTTTTCAGACTCTGTAATTTTGAGGCACCTTGCTTGCCTCCTGTATGCTTTTTGACTACCACCAATGTTAAACCAGACCCTTATTACATTCTACGAAAACATAATTAATATTCTTGCAAATTCCTCCCATCTTTAAAGATGTCTCAGATAACATCTCATTAGTAAATAGCATCCCGTTAAAATAAAAAAGAAAAATATCAGAAACTGAACTTCAAACTCTATTGTGTCATCATCCCTATAACTCAGCCACCAAAGCCAAATTGACCATTCAGACCAAAGCCTATCTGACCAATCAGATTTCTTGAAGGAACTACACACTCACACGCTCATACACACACACAGAGTAGCATTTTATTACATAGTACATATATAATAATTTAGCTTTTTAGAAGTAGAACTCAACAACAAGATGAGATATTTGGGTAATTCATTTAAAGACATTACCTAACCTACAAACTCCATTGAACAGAATGGCCTACTTATGTTTTAATATTGCTTATATTTTATCATATATGCACAATAACATAATTTTTCATTCTTCATTCAAGTTATAATCATTAATAATTATCATTTTTATTATTTTTTCTTTTTCATGTGGCTTTAATGCTTTTGGAAATGAGATTATACCAGCTTATTCAGGAAAGTACTTACTAAAGAAGGTTTTTTTCCCTATTGGTTAAGTCACTATAGGATTTATCTAAATCTTAATAGCTTTTTTCTCTATAAGCTTCCATTTCGTGGTGAATTATTGGACTATTTCAAAATATTCCCCAATGACTGAAGGGGAAGTATTCAGAACATGATTTATGGCTGTTAATTGTGGTATTCTAAAAGTCACAGTGGACCAGAATAAAAAAAAAAAAAAGACACAAAGATTGTGAGGTGAACATCTGGAATAGCTATCAGAGTTGTAGCCAAATACTTATCCTGGGAGTAAAGTAAAACCAGTGCTCAATTTGAACAAGCTGTGCCCTGGAGATTATAAAATACTTTCCCCTGTCAAATAGGCTGTAGGTTTTCAATTCCCACAGCTGCCAACCTCTCTTGAACCTTGGGCCACATTTCCTTCACAGTCAGAGCAGGATTTGCACCACACCGAAACAAGACATGCTTGTATTTGATATTAAACTACGTTCAACTGTGACATAAATCATGAATGGGGGCGGCTTATAGATCCAAAAACATTTTCCACTGCATGGACACAAAAAAAAAAATAACAATGATAAAACAATATGGTTTTATTCTGTTGCCCATGACAACAAGGCTTGAAGTAAAACCCACCTGCACGACTCTAGGAGGTTAGAGCCAAGGCCCTAACACAACCTCCCCATGGGATCTACAGGCTACAAGAAAATGACTTGGACTCCATCCAGGCCCCGTAATGATCAGTCTCTTTCACTCTTCATCAAAGTAGCCATTTTTCAGCTTGACTATATGTGTTTTATTTACCAGCATTTCTCAGTTGAATGCTTGCTCTTGACAAATCAAAACTGAAATAATGTGGGAGAATGCGGTTTGCATAATAGCAGCCTTTTATTTTTCATAAATTTCCCTAAACTTGGAACTCGTTACACTATGCAGTGAGTGGCAATGTAATTTTTCTTTTTAAAAATTAATACCTGAGTATTTATTTATTTTGCTTTTTTTAGTAGTCAGTAAAGTGTATTTATTTTGAAACTGACTGCTTTACAAAAATTTTGCATATATAAGTCATAGGATTTGTACTTGTGTTGCTAAGGAGACATATGCAAATATTTTTCTATGACCTAAAATCTGAAAAAATAAATCTAAATCCAACATGAATTTTTTTTTTGTTTTGTATTTTTTTAAGTAAGTGCGGAAAATGATGGAATACAAGGGCATGTTGTATGATACGCAGATCTTTTTTAAGTGAGCAGACTTAACTAATTTTAACTGGACCTGCCATACTGTATATGATGTGCTTCTGAGGCAGCAAGACCACACTAGCTCTTCTTCTTTGTGGCGTATTCTGTTGATCTCCCATTACTAAGCTTTTTACATTTTCTTTCTCTTATATATATATATATATATATATATATATATATATATATATATATATATATATATATATATATATATATATATATATATATATTTTTTTTTATATAAAAAAATCTTTTGACACAACAAGACTTTTTAGGAGACAACATTTTTGGAAAAGATTTTTTCAAGTCCCGTGAGATGAGAATATTGCCATGAGATTCTTTCAAGTCACACCCTCCTATCAGCCATTTTCAAACAAGACCACGGTACTTTCACCTCTCAGTCTTGTGAATGCTTTTGTCAGACACACTTCCTGTGCTCTCAGCTCTTATAAATTTTCACATTTTCCTCACTTTAAGTTCCCAATTAAAGAAGACAAAATATGTCCAAATCTTATTGAAGAATTTCATCACTTAGGTTTATTAAAAGAAAAAATTAGTACACAGGCAATCCTAGCACCTAGAAACGAGTAACCAGAATCAGTAACATGGCAAAATGGTTAAAAACGTATCAATAGGATATGCTGAAACAATTGGTGGTGATCGTGCAGAAGATGAATATAAAAACAACTTACAATATCCATGTATCCAAGAAAGGTAATGTAGTACTATTCCAGAGATAACATTAGACATCAATAAAGGAGATCTTGATATGCCATTCATATTAAAATGTTAACAGTTTCCCATTAGAATAGCTTTTGCAAAGACAAAAAACAAATCACAGAGCCAAACATTAGAAAAAGTCATTTAATAGAGAGAAAGAAACTAAATTCAATCACGGACAGTTATATGTTGCGTTGATGCAAATGTAACACTTCACAATCTGTTTAAATTGCACATCCACATCCCTATACGTGAGCGGCAGAACCACAAGAGGGCTTGGCGAGCGAAGCGTGCAGGGGGCAATGCCCCCTAGTGTGTGTGTGTACTGTATATATATATATATATGGAGAGAGAGAGAGAGAGATGGGCATGTCTTGCAAGATTTTCTTCTGGTTTGTATTTAAGTGCATATCCTTTTTCATTCTACATTTGTTAAGACCACACAATAATTACCTAAGGACTAGTAGAAGTGGGATCAGGAGATGAAGGCACCAAAAGGTGCAGTTACTATCATTATCAAAAGAACAGGCTAGGATGTTATACCATTAGAGCTAATAGAATCTGCTTAACATTGTCTAAGGTCCTATCACTAACTTGTTTTAATTGCCCCTAACTAGCCATGTAAAAGAAAAATTTTTTTTTAAGGGAACCCAATACTCAAATACATGCTGATGGATGCTGTCATCTTACATAGGCAGGGCGGGGTGTCACATGATCTAAACTACAGGCATAGCCTTTATAACAAACCGGTCACATCATTCAACAAAGCCAAATCATTAAGCAAGAACAGTAGAAGAGGAAATCAAAGCAAAAGTCAAGAACCAGGATATCTAACTAGCACAACAACTAAAGGGTGTTTTTTATTTGAGAATCTGCAAACTCGTAAGGAATTGTGACCTTTCAACTCATAGCATCAATGACATCAGGCTCTACTACCTTCTGAGACCATGTTACTAGCAACCAGGAGTGTGTCTCAGCAATGCTAGGCACAAAAATCAAGATGGCGTCAAAAAAAAGATGCAAAAAACTATTTGAAAGCAACATCATAGAAAGAAAACAAAGTCAGAGATTAATTCTCTGACACAAAAAAACTATAATTGCTTATAAAGAACTGTGTCTCTGAAGAACTTGTAAAAAAAAAACTAATAAAGAATATCAATCATAACATAAGCTCAGGGATGCCCACAATGCATATTCATAACACACTAGTAATTATCATTGGGCTCATAAATGGAAACACACTAAATAAGAATTATTTAAATTGAATTAAGATGTGTGGTATTTCAAATATATCCTAGCATCATTTGGCTTGCTACTGTTGTATTCTACAGTACCAACATTGCAGAAAAAGGATGAAGAGGCCTAAAATAAAGAAAAAACAGTCAAGGGTTTCTCTAGGTCTAGGTTTCAGAAGCAGGCTTCACCCTGAGTAACCTAGCCCCAAATTCAAGTGGCAGCCTTTCCAGCCTGTACAGGCCTAAACTGGGGCTTATGGTTTTAAAGTTCAACAGTTTCATAATACTAAAAATTGTCTTTTGGGGGAGAGGGTAACTATAACCACTGGTCTTTGGAACTAAAACTAAAGGTTTTAGGTTTTATCATTCAAAAACTTATTTAATATTTCAAAAAAGGCAAACCAAAGCAAACAAACCATGTTTGTAATCCAAGAACAGTCTAGTAAATCTGAGCAAAAGCTCAAAAACTACTGTAGAAAATCCCAACAATACTTAGAATAAATAGGCCCAAATATGATAACACTCATTGTAACTGTACAGGACCTTAGTCTTTACTCAGAATATAGAGGCTAAGAGTGGTTCCTCAACAGTAATGTCATGGTGGATCCACCTCTTCGGGTTCCACCTTCAGAAAAATAGGGATATAGCTTTGAGGCGCATATGTTTAAACATACTTGTAATAGATCTAACTTAGATTGGATTGATTTTATCATTACGGGTTTTGGCTAAGGTTTTACAGCTGGATGTCCTTCCTTACATTAACCTTCTCTGTTTACCCAGGCCTCAGACCACCATCACATTGGGTTTGCCCAGCTGGAAGGTAGATTTTAAGATATAAATTAGAAATATAACAAAATCAGTTTGTTAAGCCTTGAAGGAAAGGCTAGCAAGGTTTAAAGGGATGACTGGGGAGAGGGGACGTAAGACAAGTAATCCTATTTTTCAACTAGCCCAAATCATTAATTAAGAAATTACTGAGGTTGTTTTTTTTATTTGAGTACGAGCCGTGGTTCCAGTCAAAGGCAGGTATTGGAAATATTTTTAAATTATTGTTATCTCTTTCCTTATGTGTACTTTGAGAGCCTTTCCTCTGTGTTTACGTGTATCCGAACGTGTCTTCATCAGTGCTCCCTTTCTCAAGCATGTCCAGGTGGCACTTCCTTCTCTGACTTGGTCATTATTTTTGAGGCTCCTTTCTTGGCTGGAGTCAAGTTTTATACTGTATGTTTCATCTTTAAAGACGAGTCCCTCAGCATACTCCTTTGCTCCTCCTTGTGTATCTCACACTCTCTTTGTCTTTCGTCACATCACCAAAGCCAAACTTACCAATTAAATTGGTCTGAGAGATTGGACACATAGACCTTAGTGTTTTATTATACAGTAGATCTGGAAACTCAGATAATGTGTCTGATGTGGCCTTTTTATATTGTCTTGTCAATTACATAAATTACAGAGATGTGCTCTGTATCAGCTGACACACTGCATTGTAATACTAGCGACTGAAAAAAAACAGAAAAAACTCAGACAGATGCAGCACATTTTTATTAATAATAACAATAATAAAAAAATAGTACACTGAATCATAACGAAATTAATGAAACAATATTCCTCAAAACATCGAAAGAGAAAACAAAAATGTAATCAGTAATTTTACTAAGTAGCAAATAAAGAAACACAAAATGATTGAATAAAAGCAAAAGAAACTTAATCAAGTGGTAAATCCCTGGCTATAACATAACATCTCCCTAATAGATAGTGAATCTGGTCAAAATGGCTGACCTTGTATGCATATATCCAATACTACATTTTCATCCACTATTTAAATTTTGTAGCCAAATGTCATAGACATTATATGGTTGTGAAATTTTATGTGTGAATAATAAACAAAGACATATGCTTTATCATGTGGGTTCTGGAGAAGCACACGTTTGTGAATAAGAATTAAGAAATGGTATAACCTGGAAAAATCTATAAAATATGACAAAATCCACAGTGGTTGAGGAGCCAACGCCTATCTCTGTGGCATCAGCTGCAAAGGAGAAACTGGCATGTCGAGGTCCAAGTAAATTAAACTAGTTTAGTTTAAAGAAACAACTGGTAAGCATTTGGAGGTATCATATGAATGTCTATAAATTCTTTTTCCCAAGTAAAACGTTGAGTCTCGTCAGTGGATACAAAAGCTAATGATAGTGCACGTGGAGATGTTGACATTACATTCTGAGGACGACACACAACTGGTTGAGTTATTACAGGAAAGCACTTTTCAGATCTCTCTTAATATCCCTAGTTCTGGTTCCCTGCTGATGCTGACCATGCAATCAAAACACTTCTGTTGTTTAGTGTGACATGGCTGTAAAAGTCTGTTGTTTTTACTCTAATCCTACTTAAGCAGAAAAGGAGGAAAAAGGCAGACATGGAACATTATCTCATGACTTTGTCTTTTAATTTAGCCTTTCCTCTAAATATCTGGTGTTTGGGAGAAAAAGCAATCTCTTATATGCAGTATGGTTTATAGTGCCCCTATTAAAGAATTCTCACCACTGACTGAGGTCATGCTAAACAATTATTAACCAGGTTCAAAAGATTAAAGAACTTATACAAAATGACGACATGTGCTAAGTGTTGATAAACTGCTGTCACAAACATGTATAAAAATACAGGAGCCTTTTCTCATATCTAAAATGGTCCACTTATAGGAAATTTCTCCTTAAACAATTACAAGATTAGATGAACAAGTAATACTAAACAATTGTATATTTTAATATCAGATGGCACTGGATTAAACACTGCTGCCTCACAACTCTGAGGAACAGAGTTTCCTTCCCAGCACTGTCACTTTATACATTGAATTTTTATATTCTCCTTCATATGTTTTCCAACAACCAGAAAGGTGGGTTAATTAGCATTTTTGACTTCATCCACCTCTACTTCAAATATGAGTGAGTGTAGTTGTGCAGCTGTTCCCTGTGATGGACTGGCATCCCACCCAGGGGTCTTTGCCACTATGAGCCTGGGATGTTACAACACTGTCATGCACAAAGCAAAAATGTAAAATGGATGGACTGATTTTGTAATATTTGTTTTTTATGTAGTTATAATATAACATTGGCCTCAGGAGGAAAATTGCCTGACTGCATAACAACATTTAATGATGATAACAAGCCATTCAACAGCGGAACTGTTGAATTTCCTAATCGCTTAGTTATTCTATGACCACATAAGGCCAATATGCGTAGAATCCCCATAGACTAACTATATGACTTTAATGTTTATTCCATGCATTGCAAATCCCCTGCATTTATAAAAATGAATCAAATGAAATGTCGGATGACCCATTAGCAAATGTTTCCAGATGAATGCCCATGTCCAGTACAAACATGTGGTTGGGAAAGGCCTAAGTCATGGACCACTGAAGTTTTTCACAAAAGATACACATTTAAGGTTACCGTATGCATTCTGGCAACAACACACATACAGTTGAATGCAAGAGAGAAGTTCATGCTCATGACTTTAAACGTTAAAGTGAAAAGGTGAGTATATGAAGGTAGTAGTTCAAATTATTCTAATCCATAGTGGATACAAAAATAGACTTTTTAAACACAGGAATTCTCCCAGTTACTTGCCGTTTGACACTTACCCACCAACTCAGCCAGTCTATGTGCCATTTTCTTAGAATAAGCCAATCGTAATGTTTAAATAAAATCGTTACAGATGACGATGTCAAAAAAGAGTGGCTGTAAATGATCAACAATGAAGTATTATTATTACCACTCTATTTTATTTTTATACTTTTTAATGCAATGTTATGCATACTTTGAGAACAAAAGAGACAGGACAGGGTAAAGTGTGGGGTTCGAACCTGAGATCCCCATTTAATAATGACAATGCTGAGCTGAACACAGAACGTTCACTGGTCATTAATGATTGTGGTAGAAGTGCTTCTGTGGGCAGTCTGGCTGCGACAGCAGTGGTCCATGGAATGAATGTCAATTTCCAGTTGTGTTGTTTCTTGTATAGCAGCGTGACTAAATGGCACAGGACGTCAGTAGCAAACTGGAAGAAATGTTACTCATCTTTGGATGGCTCCTCATCCACTCTGTAACTGGAAGAAAGGTTAGTAGCCGTGTCTCCCATCATGGGCTGAGCCTTCTACATGCTCTTATACCGCACAATACTCATCCAGTAAGCCTGCAGCTTAACTTCTATATACTGTATATACTGTAAAAATAAATCATTAGTGCAAACACCATATGACAATTTATTTACGCAAGTAAGTGCAGACACACTTTTCAGTGGTTTCCTGTTTCTTCATTTCAATGCTGTCTTAACTCCATTTGGAGAGCAGTAGCTATTCAAATTTTCCAATTACCTGAAACCACTCAAATGCTAATAACATTATAAAAATCTGTTACATTTTTGTCATTTACATCATTACCCATTTGTTGCCAATAATAACTCGTATATCAGCAAATGTAATAGTTGTACTGAAATTAAAATTGTATTTGTTCTTAACAGTCCATCCTCAACTAGCACAATAGATCCGGCCTGATTCTCGTTTTGGTATGGGAATATTGGCAAAGATCTGGCTTGATGCACATTTGTTATCTGATACTGAATTATAATAAACTGGCTAATTTATAGCCTGACCATGGGATCACTTATATTGTCCAAGTTCATATTAGCAAAGGTACACTGGGTGACTTGTTTAAGGTTCAATTTGGGCTCATCATGTTTGAGATTAGCGCAGAATAGAACAGAAATTGGTTGACTAGCCAGTTAGTAAAATACACTCAGGTCACATTTGGGCAAATTTCTCAATGCCCGATTCTAATTAGTCGAGTCTCCTAGGAACGTTCTCATCTCAGCCTCAACTTGAACCAGACTCACATGTGACCTAACTGACTCAGCCAAAAATGACATCATAAGAGTCTGACATTGTTACTATACCATTTTGCATGTCACACAAATAAAACGATTCATATTCTCGGATAACAATTCACTGTTGTCATTTATTTTCAAATTATTGAAAGCACCAAGAAGGAAGGATGTAATAAGTATTATTCTTGCAATAAAAAAGAAAAAACTTCTTTGACATATATTACAGACCCCATCTTGAAGGCTATGAAATGTGGCATCCAAAATTTAAAGAGAGGAAATCCCAATTCAGTGGGAGAATTAGTGGGGGATTTGGGGTTAATTATGCAGTTATTGCTATCCAAACACAGGTCAGCACTCAAACCAGAGGGCAAAAGCCACCTGTAAAGAGTTTCACAGCTGTATGCATCTCTCAGCCTGGAAGTGCCACACATTCAGACGTGAGTGATTTTACTGATGCTGCTTTTTTAACTTGAGCAGGCTTTTTTTTGCAATGAAAACAATTAAATAAAAAGGAAGAAAACTTTTAAAGTTCTGAGCAAGTAAATTATGAAACACTTGCTAGTGGCAGAAAAGTAGTTTATTCCAGAGCAGAAATATAAAAATAACTAAAAATAAACCACATTTCAATTAACATTTCTTGTACAGTATGTTAAAACATGTATCAAGCATAGCCCAAGAGAAATATTAGTTGACTCGGGCTTTTTCTGAAGCCTATCATGTTTTTTTTTTAACTACTATAACATTTTACTATGTAAACCTTTTGTACTCTAATAATTTATCTGAATACTTAAACATTGACATTTCACCGAAAAGCAGATGTTACAAAATTTTGGGTCATTTAGCTCTTGGTCTTGATGCATTAAATACATAGTTGATTCCTGCCAACAATGTTTGGAATACCTGGCAGTGCAAACACGTTTAAAAAAAAATTTGTAATTTTTCAACTTATTGAGAAGAAATGAATACAAACAGAAGTGATACATTTTTGATATGTGATAGTATTATAGAAAAATTCATTATTTTATAGATCTTACACATAGTGCAGGGGAAGGAAATCATTAGAGAATTGTGTGCATAGAATGCATGTATATTACAATGGCTTTACTTTCCCAAATATTAACATGGAGAGCTAAAAGAGAGAAATATTAACCATTTTGGCCTTGTAGGAAGGACAGTATTAAACAGTCATTAGCATCTGTCAGAGCTGGTTACTCACTTGTCTTGAATTTCCTCATAAAACTGCCACCCCTGCTATCTCCTATGATCAAAGGAGAACAATGAAATGATGATTTACTGAAACTCAGCACCACAAAAATATCACAATGCACTGCTTCATGCCACAGTGGCTACAGGTTTTCATTCTAGCCATTTTCTTAATTAGGGACTAGTTTTTGCTACTAATTAACTTCATTTAGTTTATTTGCTATTTAAGACTCAGACCCTTTAAATCAGTCCTGGAGGGCAGCAGTGGCTTCAGGTTTTTGTTCCAACCCAGTTGCTTCATGAAAAGTCATTCATTGCTGATGAAGCAGTTATTGCTCAAGTGACAATTTTCTTGTTTATTTTAGTTGTCTCTTTTGTTAAGATTTTGAACCCTTAACTGCTTATTGTAGTCTTAAGCAGCCTTATTCATTTATTGTTTAACTGTTCTTTCTTAGTAATATGATGCAAATGACAAAAGAACCAGCAGTTCTACATCTAGCTTGTCTTCATTTCCATCCGTGTGTATTCATCATTCACTATTTGGTTTATTTAGTACTCAGAAAGAAACTGAAGAGAAAGTGAACAACTGAAAATTACTCATCCATTTTAGGCTTCAAATCACTTGAATGATACATGTATCATTAGAAAGGAAAAAAATCTATGATTTAAAAATGAACTGTCATGGTAACATTAAAACATTAACAAGCCATGAAATTAAATTAGATCTGTTATTGGTGAGGATTGGCTTCTATACTGTATAAGCAACTTTTTTGGAACAAAAACCCTGCAGCCACTGTGGCTGTCCAGGATCGGAGTTGTCCAACCCTGCTATACAGCTATATATATATATATATATATATATATATATATATATATATATATATATATATATATATACACACATATATACATATTGTATATGTATTTAGCAATATTATGATTTTTGTATGTTTTAAAAAAGTCAAGATTATGATTACATTTTTCAATACATTGCAGTAAATAAATGTCAGTCTGCTGCACTTCATAAGAAAAATCCTTGACTCAGTTCATCTATCTTATTTTTTTTTAATTATAAAATTAGATTATGTGACAGTTTCCATATACAGACAATGGATTCCTAGTTACGGTATATAACTCAGTTTGGTACCTTGTCTAAATTTAGCTTTGGGTAAACCATGGAGATATCAATAATTTAAATTAGAATGTTTCATATTTAAAATATTTTTTGAATGCATTATGCACAGATTCGAATAGCCTTTGATTTACTCTTTCTACAAGAAATTATTAAACTTTCATACCCAAGCAAATAATTTTGAACGCTAGTCAGTTTTCATATATTGATGAAAATTCTTTGTTAATTAAACATAGGAGAAAATCCTTTAAAACTTATTACCCCCTTACTTTTTATTTTAAAGACATTAATCTTTTTTTCTTCCTCAAAGAGTTTTGTTGCAGCTAAATTTACTTATACACTTTAATTGAGGTTTCTCAGTTTTCCGCTCTCTGTATTTGCATCATTTAGTACATGTGTAGAATTAACAATTCAGTTTAAATCATCCTTTAGTTGCTGCTGTGAGCTGGAGTTTTTAGGGATTATCCAAGTTTGTACTGCCCATGCTTGCAAATTGCGTTTTTCATTGAAACTCTTCACTATACAGTAATATCACAGTAAGCAAAATAAACCCAAATGCTTCAATTAAACATGGCCAGAGAATTCCATATAGGAATCTCTGAAGCACTGCTACTCTTTCTACAATATTTATAGAACAAATGTATTTATTGATGTAAGTACAATAGCAATTGCTTGTTCATTCCACCACAAAAATTACTACCAATGCACGGATTCTTATTGGTCATGTGTGACATATAACAAAAATTGCAAAACAAAATCCTGCCATTTTGTCTTACTGTAGCCATTAAGTATATATAATGGCAAAAGGTATTGTAATACTTTATTGATTTTTTACTTCATATTTAGTTTTGATAACAAGCAAGAGGTGTGCAGTGGTAAACCTAATGTGGAAACAGTCCATGCTAAAAGACAGAAGACAAACAAACCAAGAGATAAAAGAGATAAGCAAGAGTCAAGAACAGATGGGGTAACAACCAGTCAAACCAAATGGAAGAATCAAACAACAAAGCTTAAAACAAATTGGAAAAATCAAACCCAAAAATTCAAATTCATCAGCCATTGCTACACCTAAACCAATATATTTCCAGAAAAATAGGTAATAAACCACCTACCTGATATGCACAGTGCTGGAGGGAATTACTGGCAGAAATCTTCATTAAAAATTTTAAGTTTTATTGCTCTAAAACCTGGTGATAACAGAGCTAGGAAAAGGGTGTGTTTCCATTTATAACTGTTTCACTAATACTAATGTAAATAGATCAAAATTTAAATTTCTAAAAGGATTTTAACAGTTTTTCAAGATGTTCTGCATTACATGTTTATAGACATTTGATCCAAATTTGCAAAATAAGTGTCAGAATGCACTGTTGGATCAAACATATGTGGACACCCCCCCAGATTATTGAGTTTAGATGGTCACAGACATTGGCAGTAGAGTGGGTTGTACTAAAACAGCCCAGTGACTTTAAACATGGCAGTGTCATAGGATGCCAACTTTGCCACAAGTCAATACGTGAAATTTCAGGTGTAAGTGTTTTTATTGTGAAGTGTCTAGGAGTAACAAGAGCTCAGCCACGACATGGTAGACCACACAAATACCCAGAGCAGGGCTGCAGAGTGCTGACACACATTGAAATTGTCTATCCTCTGTGAAATCATTCACAGTAGAGTTCCAAACTGCCTGAGGAAGCAACATCAACACAAGAACTGTGAGTAAGGAGCTTCATGAAATGAGTTTCCATGGCTGAGCAGCTACACACAACCCCAAGATCACAATGCACAGTGCCAAGTACTCTGGACACTGTTGCAGTGGAAACATGTTCTCTGCAGTAATAAATCACGTCACTACCTGGCAGTCTGATGGATGAATCTGGGTTTGGTGGATACCAGGAGAACGCTATCTTCTGGACTGCATAGTGCCTGCTGCAAGGTTTAGTGGAGAAAGAGTTATGATCTGGGCTCTTTTTAAGAGTCTGGGCTAATCATTTCTCTTCTCAATCTTTTTTCCTTAAACTGAAAACGCTCAGATCTTTTATTCTTTCCTCATAACTCATCCCCCTGCAGTCCTGGAATCAGTCTAGTCACTCTACTGTGGACTTTATCTAATGCTATTATGTCTTTTTTGTAGAGTGGAGATCAAAACTACATACAGTACTCTAGATGAGTTCTAATCAGTGCATTAAACAGCTTAAGCATAACCTCCTTGTACTTGTACTCTGCATATCATGCTACATAACCTAACATTCCATTCTTAATGGCTTCTGAATACTGTTTAACAGTTGATAGTGATGGGTCCACTATGACTCCTATTTTAGAGTAGTACTGACAGAACTGAGCTGAGGAGACCTTACTTAATTATACTGTGGGTTACTTACCTACTTACTCTCCTTTGTTTTCTTGCATGTTTAAACTTAACTACTACCGTATATATTTGTGTATAAGTCGGGTCTTGAAACCCGAAAAATCAATTATAAAATCAGACCCACACTTACACGCCCATTTAAAAGTACACTAATTTTTGTTTTTTACATTTTCTTGCTTCCTCCAATCTTGCACCAGTTTCTCAGACACTTTACATTTTGTTGCAGCAGCGCAGTTACCAATTTCTTTCACCACTTAAACGACTTTTAATTTAAATCCAGCTTCATATTTTCTTCTGATCAAACGCTCCATCGTAGGTAAGGGATGCTCTTATGATAAAGGTGTATGAGGGTGTGAGATACAAAAAACACAAAACTGTGCAAACATCCCTTTGGAATAGTTTGGGTATTACCGTGTGGTCACATAGGCACAATACATAGAAAATAAAGGCAGTGTGCTCAATGGTTACTCTCTCAGGTAGGCGTTACCATAACATAATGCCTTGGACCAATAGCATGAATTTTCCGCATTCGACTTGTATGACCGACATTATAAAATGCCGGAAATCATACGATAAAATCAAACCCCGACTGATCCGTGGGAGACCTTAAACACAAGTAAATATGGTATATATGTTTATATCTGCCCATTATTGTAATTTAGTACGGCCACCAGGGTTTCTCCTTTAAAAAAAATCCTAGACAGAGAAGAGAACTTTCCAAATATAGAAGTTTGCTTTTATTTCTAAGACCATGTATATGTATGAGTGAGTCTATCAGCAGTATATATTTTTAAAATTTCTGCATTGTTATGAGTTGGAGTTTCAGACATGGCAAAAGTGTATGAGCCCCTCCAAAATAATCCCAAGGTGGCAAGTTCCCAAATTACTCACTGAAGGCTGCTGTCTAAACAGGTCTAACAATGAAGACCTTATTTTTAAAGGTAAAGAAAAATGCAATTAAATCTCAGAATTCACAAAAATGTCTTACATGGGAGAAATGTGTTCTTATTGAGAAATAAATCGAGAGTTTATTTACCAAAAAAACAAGGTAAACAAGTCCCAAACACAATCCAAGACCAGAATTCAATAAACAGTAGCTGAAAAATCCAAGGAATGAGAAAAATCTGTTAATTATAACACAGTAAACTCCAATACAATGATCCACTGCTAGGTCATTCTTTCAGACTGCCCTGAATAGCAAGGGGGAGGATGCAGCAGCAGTGGAACAGTGATGCCAGGATAGTCCCACCTCTTGGGCTTCCACCTACAGAACAGTCAGAATGGATGCCCATTTAAAGAAAAAGTATATGATAAAAAAATAACTAAAACTCAGAAGTAACATGCAAACATGAGAAATAATAGCTCAAATGTAAAAAAAAAAAAGCAAAAAATAAATACAAGCCAAGGGAAAAAAATCTGGCTTTCAATATGAAAAGCACCAGTCTATCTAGCAGTGGTCTAGTGCATCTGATCACACATGCATGTCCAGCCCTTATTCTTGTGGGTGGTGATCTCACATGGCAGTTACATATAACGTCTTTGGGTTGACTACATTGGTCAAATGACCTCGAGATGCTTGTCAGTGAAACCCACCCTCAGCTGTGGCTCTGGGATTACTGCTGGTGTCGCTTTTGTGGGATTTTCTGAGAACCATCCAGGGAGATGAATATTGGATTGTTCTCTAACTTCCTCTTCCCCCTAATCTCTAAAGAGTTTGCTCTAAGGATTATACAAGTCTCTGCACCATACAACATTAACACTGCTAAAAGAAGATTATAATTATTAATATTACAATGTATTATTATTAAGGTAATTTATGTGATTATCAATATTATTACTATAGATATTCCTTTTGTTATTTAATAGTACTAACCATTTTCCAGAATCATTATTAAAAACTGGTATTGATGAAATTAAGTTAGATATGAATAAAGATACAAATATACAGCATACTTACTTTGTGAAACTGTATAGAACCTATGTTCGCACAGTAGAAAGTATGAGCTTCATACTTATATGGTACATGTTTTAATTATTATAATAAAGTTTAGTTAGTAAAACAATAAAGCTGTCATGAAGTTGAAATAGTCAATTCTGCTATACTGTTTTTTGGATTCAGCCTGATTATTAACTTGCATGTTATAAAGTAACTTTTAGGCAAAAAAAGTATCATCATTTCCATTGTACTGTATTTTTATTATTACTAAAATATTTTGAAATATCAATTACTGTCTGTTCATCTGTCATTCTCGTCCAGTTTATAATCATTATCATCATTGAGTGCATGGTAAGAACCACCCCAGGAGGGGTTACACTTCAAATAATGGCATAGAATCACGGGTAAGAAGAACCTCAGGTAAGCTGATTTGTGTTTTTTATTTAATAATATAAGGTTTTATGTTTTAATACATTTCTGTTTATTTCAGTGCCAGAAAGTGTCAACATGTTGCATGTTTGTCAGACATGCAAGTGAGAATTTCACTGTACTCTATGCAGGTCTATCACAGGGCAGTATAAATTACTAAACAACAGTGACAAGCCCGTGATTTGCACAAAATTAAATTCTTCTCATCATTTTACTTGGTTAGCAAAATTCACAAAATTGACTCAGGGAAAACACAAGGTTATTAGTTTCTATCTGGGAGAAATTTCATGTGTCTTTCTATCATTAAGTATTGGTATAAAGTAGACCAGTGAAAAAAAAAAATCAGCAGAGTCATTTTCTTTTACATGTAGATACTGTATTTTGTTTGGCCATGAGCCGTGTGGTGATTGTTTTTCTGCTATGTTGTTTACTTTGACAATTATGACGACAGATTAAACAATCATTAAACAGAATCTATTCTTGATACATTCCTGAACTTTACTTGTCCTCAGCCCGATGTGCTGGAATCAAGAAACAGGAGCAGGTGATTGCTGGGTAATGGCAAGGGTTGACCTTTCTATACAGTAAGTTTTTATGTGCAGAAAACACAATAGTTGCATAAATAATTAGGGTGAATTTTGTGTGTAAATTATACAGCATGTCACATTGTTTAAGAAACACATTGCGCTCCTCCATGGAAATGTGAAAATGCCATAGAATACAAGTGATTCTTCTGGTGTACTGCGGATCATCTGTGTTAGGCAGATATAAAACAGAAAAAAAAACAGGTAAACACGGAAAGGTGAAAAAGGCTTTAGAGGGCAACATACCTTGGCTTCTATCTCAAAAACGACTTTTAAAAACCACCAGAAAAAGTTTCACATTTCACAGTAGTGAAATCACAAGCAAAACAAATTTAGGCTTATACAAATCAAATTTTTCGCTGTTTCTGTGAACACTACTAATTAAGTAAAATTTCAGACATTTATAAATGTATTTGGCAAAGAAAGTTTTGATATTTGAAAACCAGTTCATCTTTCTGAGTAAAATAATTACATTAATTTGTACTGCAATAGTGTTATTATTTTCAGAGAAAAGCATAAAGCATATGGGTTGATTTTGGTCAACTTGTCATTTTCAGTATAGCTGCTGTAAGTTGTCAGAAGAAAGTAACTTTTTATACAATAAGATAAGCAAATACATAATAGACAGAAGTATTTGGTAAGTATTTAATTTCATATTTTATTACACCATGATCAGCAAGTTCTATAAAATGAACTTCACATTTTGTGGTCTATGTGGGAGTGCATCTGACTCAATGAAATCTAGATTCTAAAATAATATATAATGTAAATTATTGTTATGGTTGATTAATAATGGTAAAATACAAAACAACAGGAGTACCCTTGATAATAACAAACAATGATTAATTATGCTTCCTGGGGTGCTGTTAATTTATGCAGATGAAAAAAAACTAAGCTCATGGTGCAACTGTCTGTATTACAGAACAGCATCCAGAAAAGCATAATAATTTGCAGTTTTTACTAAGAAATCTAATCCTCTTATATCCTTTTATTAAGTTATTCTTTTTTAAAGTTCTGTTTGTTCCAAATATATGCATAATAGAATAAGTTTTTCAAGTTATAATAATATTAAGATATGTTTTTGAAGTATTGCCAGTATGTTCTGCCGATTATTTAGGTATAAAATTATTAATAGTTCAGCCTTAAATGGTGACACAGAATCTTGCATCAATCTGCTTCTGTATTAAAAAGGAATAAAAAAGAATTCAAAATGTCATTTAATTTGCATTTTAAAGCATCATGTATGTTGGTGAGACACATACATCATATCTATTATTTGATTTGTTTCTTTTTGTTTATATTTTTCATGCGCATAATTGATGGGCCATATGGGACATATGACATACAAGCACTTCAGAACTGCCTTTAATCTACAGGGATATTTCAGAAAGTAAGTTGTACAACATACATGAGAAATTTGACCAAAAAGAGGTGACCATTCAGTTCATCAAGCTTATTTGATTAGTTAATAACTAAGATGTCTCAAGATGTCTGAAGGTTCTACTTCAACTACATGTTTAGGTAGCTTATTCCAGATTTCCACAGCTCTTTGTGTAATGATGTGCTAGATCCTAGTCCTAAATGCACTTTCCCTTAAATCCACTAATGTCCTCAATTACATGATTCACACTTTAGTTGAGAGAATTCTGCTGGATCCACTTTATCGATGACTTTGAGAATTTAGAAAACCTAGATTAGGTCCACACACAGTCTCCTTCACTTGAGACTAAACACATTTAATTGTCTGAGTCTGTCAGAGTGTGACGTGTCCATAACTCTTAGGATACACTTGGTTGCTTTGCTCTGCACAACTTCATGTACTGCTATGTGTTTCTTACAGCATGGTGACCAGAACTGCATACAATACTCCAAATGTGGTCACATTAGTGCATTGTATAAACTGAACATAATATTCTTTGATATATATTTAACAGTTTTTTTACAATACAATCTAACATTTTATTTGCCTTTTTAATAACTCATAGCTTATACTGTATGATGAAAATGTTGTGTCACCATAAGCCCCTAAATCAGAGGATTTGTGCAGGTTGCATCTTGTAGGGTAGTGTCTCCTATCTATAATTGACATTCCTTTTCCCATGTATAACACTTTTTTACATTAATCTACAAGTGTCTGCCCAGTTCTGAAGGTTGTCCAAATCTCTCTGAATTTTTTTCTTCCTTCTTAATGTATTCCATCCCTTCAATTTTGAGTATCATCTGCAAATTTCACAACTGTACTAACTATGCTGGAATCAATAAATCAGAAAAATTAATAGTCCAAGAGCTGACCACTGAGGGACTCCACTCTTTTATTCATTTGAAGGCTTGTATGTTTATAAAAAAAGGTACTACTTTCCATTTCATCTTGGCCCAGGTGTTTGCTCCATCATTGACACTAGCACATTATCCCCATGCATAGAGTTTCATTGTTGCAGTCAAGATATTACAACTCCTCTGCAATATGTGATCGCTTACTGCATCTGAATCTTAATGCATTTGCCTTTCCTATAATGTAGTCCACATGAAGTATGTTTTCTTGAGTAAAAAATGCTTGGGTGTCCAGATCATAATTAGTAATATCTGTCCTTCCATTGCTTCCTTTGATTTTATAAGGAGACTCCTGGACATACATCTTTACTAGCAGACGATGAATTTCAATAGATGTCAGCTGTAGATTTAGCCATTTTCTTAGAGCTACACAATAGTAAATATCCAGTCAAATGTTAACAACTATGGCTATTCACACATCCCCACCAACTCTAAGCTTAAAATGAATTTACTTGACACTTAAATTACATTGTGTATACAGTCAGGTCCATAGGTATTTGGACAATGATACAGTCTTCATAATTTTGGCTCCTTATGCCACCACAATGGATTTGAAATAAAGCAAACATTATGTGATTGAACTGTATACTTTCAATATTGTATAAGCCATTCTAGGAAAACAGTCCATCATTAGGTTGAGAAAACAATAACAAACACTTTAGAGAGATAGCAGAAACACAAGGAGTGGTCATATCAACCATTTGGTACATTCTTAAAAAGAAGGAACATACTGGTGAACTGAGCAACACCAGAAGATCTAGAAAATTACAGAAGACAACTGTGCTGGATGATTGTAGAATTATGTCCTTAGTGAAGAAGAACCCCTTCACAACATCTAGCCAAGCCAAAAACTTTCTCCGGGAGGTATACTTGTCATTGCCAAACTGCAAAAAAAAGAGGACTTCATGAAAGTAAAGACACAGGGTTTACCACAAAATTCAAACCACTGGTAAACTTCAAGGAAAAGAAGGACAGATTAGACTTTGCCAGAAAACATTTTGTAAAAGCCTGTCCAGTTCTGAAACAATTTTATTTGAATAAAGGAAACCAAAATCAATAAATACCAGAATGTAAAGAGAAGAGTATCATCTGTGAAACATGACGGACAGTTTTATGTCATGATCATGCATGGCTGCGAATGGAAGTCATTCACCAGTGTATTGATGATAAGACTGCTGACAGAAGTAGCAAGATGAATTCTGAAGTGTATAAGGCTATACTGTCTTATCAGATTCAGCCATATGCTGCAAAACTGATAGGATGATGGACAATGAACCAAAACATACTGTGCAAGCAAGCCAAGTGCTTTTCATCACAAAGAAGTGGAATATTTTTTAAGGGCTAAGTCAATCAACTGACCTCATCCAAACTGGACATGCATTTCACTTGCTGAAGACAAAACAGATGGCAGAAAGTCCAATGAACAAGCAACAACTCAAGAGAGCTGCAATAAAGGCCTGGGAAAACATCACTAGGGGGGAAACCCAGCACTTGGAGAAGGCCATGACTTCAGGGTGTTATTGCCTGTAAAGGATTTTCAACCAAATATTGAAAATGATCATTATATTTAGTTAGATTTTGTTAGTTTGTCAAAATACTTTTGAAGCCATGAAAATGGGGGGCCCTGTATAAAAATGTCTTTTCTAAATAGGTCATATAATATTTTTGTTAAACCCCTTGAATTAAAACTGAAAATATACACTTCAATCAAATCTTGGTTGCTTTCTTTCAAATCCATTGTGGTGGCATACAGAGCAAAAATTATGAAAATTGTAGTACTGTCCACATACTTATGGAGTTGACTATAAGTGCCATGAACTTAACTGGGTGTGTGATTTCACTTTAGCTTGGAACTAATGTGGAAACTGAATGAAATTTATAGTTGCCAGACTGTAGGTTTTTAGAATTTGAGGGTTAGGATTAGAGTTAGGGTTAGGGCCAATCAATTCATGCAAACTCAGCACAGAAGGCAAGTCATCCAAGACATGCTCTGTGGTAGTAACATTGACTCCTACATACCCCATGACAGGTGCCAGTTTCAACAATTTTGAAATTAGAACATTGTGATCTGATTGGCTCCCCATTTCTTTGACATGTCTCACACATCCACAATTGTTCTTGCTTAAGTGCTAAACAATGTTACAAACTATCTTCCATTCCATTAGCTGAAGGATTTGGCCAGAAGAGTGCTTTGCTAATATTTTTAATTTGCTTTACAAAGGGGATATTGTCCAGTCAATCCTGTGCTTAATGCCTGTGATTACTTCACATTACAGATGCTAAAATTACTCCCCCAGGATCCCTGTAATAAATCTTTTCCTTCCTAATCTACTTTACTCTCCAAACACCTGACAGTCTTGGCAAAAACAAGCTATAAGCGCCATGTTTAATAAACCATAAAATCAATGAGGGATGTGGTTGTATTTTTTTTCTTTTACTTATTTTTTTTTTTGTTGGTGTTTGGTCAACTTTTATTTTCTTTTTATGCAATACTTCCATTAAGAAACCAGAACTTGCTAGAATACAATTGGATTGTAGTGGGAGGTGGATGTGGTGGAGTGTTTAGCCAAGATTTTAACAAAACCTGAAGTCAATTAAAGCAATACAATGTATCACTTGTCCTGGCAAACATAACCACACATTTTTTTAATAGTTTATATCTAAGAAATCAAATTAGTTCATACTAAATGCAGTTTTTCTCTGCCTGTGTGTGCCTGTCAGGGAGAGAGCAACTACATTTTTTCTCAGAGAAGAACATTGCCGCAAGTGAACTGGGAGCCAAAAAAATAGAAATTGCGGCCCAAGCAGTGATTGTAATGACAACTCTGCAAAATTTATGATGCAAGCAAGGACATTCAGCCAAGTCAGGTCCATCAGTGTGTACTACAGGTGACAACCGCCCACACAAGATTGCACCAGCGGGTTTGGACTCTTTGGTTGAATCCCACACACAAAGTGAGATCAAATAATGAGAACTTGTGGTGTGATGTCTTTTTAACATTTTACATTTCCCACGGTAATAAAAAACAAATGTGGGGTGGGTCATAGTTAAGCAGTTTTGCTTATAAGTTAATGGCTTTTTTTGGCAATTTCCTTTTTTAAGCCTATTTTTTAATACCAAGAAGACAGATCAGAAATTTGACTGTTAACACCCTCCAAGAATCTGATCACATGACACAAAGTTTCCCAATGTGTTTTGAATGGCAGCTTCATCATCACATCCAAGTCTCTGTAGAAACAGGCTCCCTTCCAATGTGATGAGCTTTCCTGTGAAGTTTTTGCTCCATGCTTGATTTCTCCCTATGCAATTTCCTCTTTACAAGGATCACTCAATTATGACCTTGACTTTTTGTTCATAAAATTTCGCTACATCAGTAAAGTACTGGTTGTGTGCCAGTATTTTTTCCAAGAGGCCCCGACTTGCTATGCACAGCATTGCCTTACAACTGAAGGCCCCACAATACTACTGTTAATGTGAATCATTTGTAAAAGTTTCATAGTTTAACAATAAAACTCTTCATGCCCTCCAACGGTTTCAGTTTCAGATATTAACAGAGCAGGGACCAGCGTATGGGCAGGGCTTGCTTTTAAATGAAAAAGCTGAGTCAGTGGCAGCATTGAGTTAATAAGAGTGGAGCAGAAAAAGCGGCCAGAGGTAATGTGCTGATGCTCAAAGAGAGCATAGGATCCGGGCAAACAGGGCGAAATCAGGATGCCTGACAAATGTGCACAGTAGGGAGCACAAAAGCATTGCATGTCAAATTTCTGTCTGATAATATTAAAAATAGAGTCAGGAATCAGTTATATGGCTGTCCTGAAGTGGATCTGTTTAAATTTTTTGAATGATAATTAGTAGTCTTTCTTATTTGTTTAACATTATGAAAATGACATCCCATCAATGCCAGTTTGTGTTGTGTTTTCCAATATTCTCCACCATTTTGTGACTGCAGCAAACATTGTTTGGTTGTGGATGTCATGTGATTGTTTGAGTCAATATGTTCTACCGATAAAAGTTGGCAAAACACAATTTCTGTATCCTAGTGCTGGACTTGATTAAAACAAATAAACAAACTTTAAGGTAGAACACTCAGGAGAATAAATGACTCAGGTCTGTCTGCTTCTTAAGTCTCATAGTTTCTTTGTTTCTTGTATTCGAAGGCTGTCCTCTGACCACAACTTTAACTTTTTCCATTCACTTGTACCGTAGCAGCTGCACATAACTGCAGCAATTTAAAGTAACATTGGAATCAGAAGATGGATCATAACAATAATGACAAGCCAGGATCCTAACCTGGAGAACAGGAATTAAATAAGCATGAGTCAGTACATGAGATAAAATTGTAAATCGAAAAATACAGCAAGGGAATCAATAACCAGAATACTTTATGTAGACTAAAGTTGTGCTAAATTTTGTTTATACATATATTTTGTTTCATTTTGAGGTTTTTAAATGTGAGGACTCAATTTATGTCATCATTTCATGTTTTGCTCTTGTAATTTGAAATGTAATTTTAATGTAACAACGTCAGATCGGTTGTGAATTTATACTAGCGCTGTTAGTTAGAGTTAGATCAGAAGGGGCGAGGGAGAGCGTGAACGAGACAGATAATAAAACTGAAAAAAAAAGCAAACTTTTAGAAATGCCATACATTTACAGCTGATCTGACACTGTTCGTTTTCAAATAATATTGCATTAGTGCGATGCTGTTTTCTGATTGGTACTATTCAGGTCATAAAATGATTTCTTCAAAATGTCACATATATTCGTCTTTCTTTATTCCCCTGGTGCTGTGTTGGCATAGCGTACCAGAAGGCGTGAGCTTATTCAGTGCGGCAGGAGCACGCAGGTGGCCAGTTGCTATGTGATATAACACGCTTGACTTGCCAGCGATCCGCACGCATATACTGTACAAGGCATGCAAGGTAAGCACTGAGAAAAGAAGAGTGTTCTTTGCTCAACTTGCAGAGGAGCTTTGTCATCGCTTCTTACAAGTAAAGGCAATGAATAAAGCAAAAGAGGATTCAACATCGACAAGCTTCTGTTCCAAGATCGCCGCTTCCCCAGGAAAGCAAACTCAGTCAGTGTCAGGCGCCTCTTCAGAGTAATAGTAACCACAGCACAGAGAGAAGTGTGTACATTGCAACAAGCACAAGAAGGCTGTGACGATGCAGGTTCTGGCTCCACGCTCCCATCTGATATTCGGGAGCCCTTGAACCCAACACCGTCGGTAATGTCACCGATGAGCTAGTCATTGGAGGCAATAACAACTGAGCAAGGGGATGGTATAAAAAGGTGCATAGTGCTTTTATTAAAAGAAACAATCAAAACAAGTGTTCAAAATAAAGTGCAGTGCTTTCCAAAAGTCTTAAATAAATAATCCATAAAAACATGTGGAGGTAAAAACAATAGAAAATCAATCCTTTAAAATCGAGGTTAAAACGTTCCTTTCAGGAGCAGTCTTTAAAAATCAACAAGTTCAGTGCCTTCTTTTAACTGGTGACTCCCCTGCTTCTCCCTGTCCAGGCTTCGCAACAAGGGAGCCACTCTACCTGCAGCTGACCTTCTCTCCACTACTGATCTGGAGTTGTCCCGATCCCTGGCTTCGGTTCCACTCCCTCCAAACTGCGACTTGGGAATTCCTGTCACGGCCAAGGCTCTCACGTGGAGGACACCACAACCCAAATCCTGACTCTCGCTGCCATCCGCGGCCCCATGCGGAGTCACCCGTCTCCTTCTTTGGTCACTCCCGCTACATGCTTGCTCAGCAGGAGCGACAACAACTACTACGCCCTGGGTGTCAGCCTAACACCCAGGCTGTCTTCTCAGCTGCCTACGAGCACTTGCTCGCCCGCTTCCTGCTGCACCGACCTGCTCGCTCTCTCGCTCCCTGTAACCTCCGTCCTTTTCGTTCTTCTTTTCATTTCCGATCTATATCCTCCCAACCGACTCGCACTTCTTTTTATATAGCGAGGGGCCATAGCAGCTCCATTAGCCACGGGAACAATCACGGATGTGGGCAGTTCCTCACCTGTGCACTCGGTGAGAAACGCCCACACCGCAGATTGCCCCGCAGCTTGCTACAACCACTACGCCCCCTCACGAAGTCGCCTCAAGTGCGGTGATTATTTATTTAACAAAAACTGGCCTTTGCTCAGCGAGCTGTGGACCCATAACACCACAAAGGCAGACAAATGAATATGACTAATATGAATAATGTTGCATCAGTGCCACAGTGTTTTCTGAAATGTACTATATAGGTCATAAAATAAGTTATTTGACATTGTGGACCATAAGATGCATACTAATTCAGCGTGAGCAGGAACACTCAATAAAACTGAATAAAAAAAATTCAAGTGACGGTGAGATATGAAGAAGGCAGATTCACCAGCGTTTGTGTGTCAGCTTTTACCCCTCCAAATCAGAGAATTTCCAGTTCCATTGTCTCAAAACACCACTCACATCTACAGTCATTCCCAGTTTTAGATAAAAAGTAACCACGTCAGATCTGGGGTGGGACTCGGACATTGGATGTTATATCGTGATCGTGACTGAGAAAAAAACACTAACTTTTACAAGTCCTATAAATTTACACAACCTGTTACGGACACAAATGAAATGCATGTTTTTATTATATAATAGTAACAATAAGAGCAGCTCACTACTCAAAACAATAAATCTGCAGGGGAGCTTTTTTCGAACTCACAACCTTTGGATTATAAGTCAACAGCTCTAAACGCTGCACCACGGAAGCTGTTGTATTGTAGTTGCCCTTTATATGGAAGTGTTTATTTGATATTTGGCCATCAGCCTTTATATTTTATATAGTTCATGTGTACATTTTGTCATTTATTACTAAAACATGAAAAACGTTTCTGTTTTAACAATTTGTTTATAAAGATTGTTTAGACACAAAACGCACATCAAGTTATTTCCCCTTACAATTCTGAGTAGCTCAGTCCCAGACAATCAAGGCAGGAACTGGGAGAACTTCTCGGCTGTTCTGAGGAGATAGGGGGATGGTATAAGGCTGCTTGGGCTTATCAACACAGTTAGAAGACAAAAGAGGCTGACAGAGAGGTGCGAAGGGATTTAAGGTGGGCCGGAATTACGAGTTTTTTCATTGGCTCTGGTAATTCTAGTGTTAAGCCTGCCTTCTGAATTGGGTCAGACTTCCTGGGGTGAATCCCGTTTCTAGGCAGACCAGTTAAATTCTGTTCATTTTTGAGGCCTGCATCCCTTTCATCATGTTGTGGTACTGTATCATTTACTTATATTTACTAAATGCCTTTTTGTAAGGGAACTGTTTTAGATCACAGCCAAATATAAGCATGTATATCTTCATGTCCTGTTTTTAACCTCCTTTTCACTGATTTTTTTACAAATACAAATAGGTCATGTAACATCACATTTTTGGCAGCTGAGATAAAAACTAGTTCTATTGAATCATTCCCAAGTGGACACCTACCTCACCAGGTACAGTCATCCAGCACTGGTTAGACAGATGATTACTGGTATCTATGGGCTTTATTTTGCCATTGTTTGTCAAGCTGACCACTCTTATAGCTTATAGAAGTGTTTTACAGGGAAAATGCAGAAATGGTCTCAACCACTTTATCCTGGTTTAGAGGTTCTAGCCTGATAATGTTGGGGTTTTAGTTTTCCTACATGATTTATTGTTACTTTCACTCATCTTTTGCCCACTATGCAAATATAAGAGTCATTAGCATTACAGCTATAAACCTCATTCATGTGAGCTGAGTCGGTGCAAGAAAGTTGCTAACACACTGTTGTGTAAAATGTTGGACAGCAGTATTGGCCAATAAGACTAATTTTCTTATTTTTAGAACCTTACCTTATTTGGCATTTTTATTATAATTTTTATTAGCTTTCTCCTACATCTTGTCCATTATCATATTTGTTATCCTAATCCTAGTAACCAAATGGACACAATGTGTTAATGTTTGCCGTACACCATCTATTGGAATGTATTTTTTAATGTCTGTAATAATAAAATTATAGCATTTTTCATTCCAAGAGATGGCACATCACTAACATCAGCACTGTTTTTATGAGACCCATACCAAACAGCACTAGACAGACACGCCTTTTAATTAGGCGGATAAACTGATTTCTGTCCATACGGCAGTCACTCTCTTTTGGACATATTCAGTGTTAACATTCACAGTGCACCATCTATTGGAATTTATTTTGTAATGCATGTAGTTTTAAAAATGTATTGCATTTTTTTTATTTCAACAGATGGTGCATGACAAACATTAGGGATTACTTTTATAAATCCCATTATCAAATAGCATATAATAGAGTCATAGCAACTAGAGTGACATACTGATACACAGACACACACAGAGACACTTGTCCTTTTATTGTTTATTTAGTGTTTCTTGAGCTATAACATTTTAAAATGATTTATATTAGAACAGACTTTTTTTAACTAAACTAAACAAATAACTTTTATTTTACATAACATGTATACCATCCCTTGGTGCTTTATTAGAAGCATAGTAAAATCATCTACTTTCTTTAACACATAGAGCGTAGGCAGGTTAAGTGAATTGCTCAGGGTCACACAGTGATTCAAAGAGATGGATTTAACCAGTAACTGTAGGGGTTAAAGGGCAAAGCTTTAGCCACTAGGCTAAAATGCATGCCAAATTATAAAGAATACAAAGATTTTTAAAAATGAATGCTTTTTTTTAGAGAGAGAGATTTGAGCTCATTATTTGACCTAGCTAAAAAATGAGTGGGTAGCACTTCTGCTACACAGTTCCACGAGGCGGGGTTTAATACATGTACCTGGTCACTCTATGTGAGGAGTCTACACTTTTATCTTTGAGTGTACGTTTGGGTGTTTCTCACGGTATTCTAGTATTTCCACATGATGTGTGTATTAATTGGCTGCTGGACCTATGAGTGTGGCTGCATGCCTGAGAGAGTGCCATCTGACTAACTGGCTCCCTGTCCAGGTTTCTTTCCTACTTTATACATGAAAATGCCAGGATAAGCTCTGGCTCAATTATGCCCCATAAATAAAAGAACTTATATTTTTTGTGATCTAATGTTTTATTTTTACTGTAAATGAAAATAATCAATATGTAACAGTAAGACATGTCTGTAATACAGTAAGGAATAACAAACCCAAACAGAACAGGTCCCCTACCGTCCATTTCCCAAGTTCTGCATCATCAGGAACAGTGACATATTCAAATTAACATTATGCCCAACTAAGGGAGCCACCATGTTATAAATTTACGCTGTCAAAGAATTTTACTAGGTGACCAGCAAAATGCTAGTTTTGAATGTTCTTAATGAAAGCTTCATAAATTCACGATGTAGACAGCTCTAGATGAATTAAGTTATAGAAGGAGGTCAGTCAGTTTCTCGGTCCTCCATTTTGAATCAAAGAAGAATTTTGCTTCTTCGATATCTAAACATAATGATAAGTAGATTGGTAAGGGATGAACCTGTAATTGGCAACATCAAAGAAATGAGTAAAAAAATTATAGGCTAAGAAAAGTTACAGAACAAGAGGACAAGACCAGTTAATGTACATAAATATGCCAGAAACAAAATGAGGGAAAACATGGGAAAGAGAATCAGTGCAATGGTCCAGTACAGTAAGTAAAGTTTGAATGGAGTGACATGAGACCTATCAAGGCACATATTTAAACTGAGTAAAGTGATAATTAGGGTTGCTAGGGGAATATCTCATATTTTTGGAATGGTGTCACAAAAAAGAAGATAAGGTGAGATCCCCAGACCACTGAGAGATTAAAGGAAGTGGTTTATAACGTGGTTTACAGGGGACATTGTAGAAAACAGTTGGTGGCATTGCATGGAAGGGAGTGAGTAATGAAGGAAAATGGATTACTGGGTAGAGTAAATGTATAGGGTGGTCCAGATCTAATTATGCAATTTTCATTATGTTATAACTTATTAAGTTTATCTCACAGAAAATCACCTGAAAAATCCTGGACCATCGAGAAGTATGTGAACTGATGACATGAAGAATCGTCTTCGCGCTGAATTGGAATCATCCCCGCATAAATCAAAGTCATCCAGACGATCTGGGTCTGCATAATTAGATCTGGACCACCCTGTGTAGTGAGACACTGCAGTTCCTTAGTGCTAAGAAAAGTTGCAGATGGATTAAAAAGGAAGAGGAAGTGATGCCAAGACAAGAATGAAGATTTCTGAGTGATTCACAAAATGCATTTCATCAGATAAAACACTGGGGTGACAGTATATCATGGTAATCTATACTAATAAAAGACAAAGCCCTCACTCACTCACTCACTCACTCATCACTAAATCTCCAAATTCCTGTGTAGGTAGAAGGCTGAAATTTGGCAGGCTTATTCCTTACAGCTTATTTACAAGAGTTAAGCAGGTTTCATTTTGAAATTCTACACGTAACGGTCGACAACGCCATGTTGAACTGTCTTATTTATGGCCCCATCTTCACTAAATTTGGTAGGCGGCTTCCCTGCACTAACCAAAACTGATGTACGTACTTATTTCAATAGTATGACGCCACTGTCGGCCACCATATTGAACTTTCCAATGTCACTAATTTTCCAACTTCCCGTGTAGGTAGAAGGCTGACCCAACCTTCACGAAATTTGGTAGGTGGCTTCCCTGCGCTAACCAAAACCGATGTACGTACTTATTTCAGTGGTATGACGCCACTGTTGGCCGCCATATTGAAGTTTCCAATGTCACTAATTCTCCAACTTCCCGTGTAGTCAGAAGGCTGAAATTTGGCAGGCTCATTCCTTACAGCTTACTTACAAAAGTTAAGCAGGTTTCATTTTGAAATTCTACGCGTACCGGTCATAATGGTTGACAACGTCCGCCATGTTGAACTTTCTTATTTATGGCCCCATCTTCACGAAATTTGTTAGGCGGCTTCCCTGCGCTAACCAAAACCAATGTATGTACTTATTTTGGTGATATGATGCCACTGTTGACCGCTATATTGAACTTTTCAACGGTCTTTGTTACTTATGAGCCCATCTTCAAGAAATTTGGTACGCGGGTTCCCAACGCTAACTGAATCCTACTTACGTACATATATATGTCCATAGCCTGCAGCTCGGTCACTGTGTGAGGCGGCGTTGGGTCCCCCATTCCAATGCCTCCCACGTTGTTTGCTGCCTGCCTATATAAGGCCGTGACTCCAGTCTCTACATTCCTTTCCTTGCTTCACCACGGGATTCATGTCTCCCTGCTGATAACTACAGCCTTTTTATTTAATCCACGGCTTCTCTGCTGTTTTATTGTTCTGTTTTATTGTTCATTTATTATGATTATAGTTATTGTGTAGGTATTTTAGACTTACTTTACATTGTTCAGGTACCCATTTCCTTTATCATTCCAACCTCTTGATATCCGGAGGAACATTGTGTCTTATGTATTGAATGACTGGGACAGTTTCAAGGTGTGGACTGATGACGATACAGGAGACAATTATACTACACAGGAGCACTATAAGAGTGAAATGCTTAAGCCCTTCACCTATGCATCTGCATGTGAGTTGATGGCTGCCGCTGAATTGTTCGGTTGTTGCTTTCAAGTGTACCGAAATGGCCAAATATTTTACACCTTTCGACAACCGCCAATGCCTCTTAAACATCTTAGATTGACAGGTGACGATTTCAGTAGTGGACACTTTGATGTTTATGAATGTTTAAACTCTCAAAAGCTGGATGTGAAGTTATCGATGAAACCGGTTGTATACTTACAACGCTTGACAGATGCCGAATGTCTCTTCAACACAAGTCCTACAAATACTGTCACAATTGAAACAAACCATGAAACTCAAACTGATTATGACAGCAGCAATCCAAGCTGTGAGATTTGAAACAAGATTACTGTTCACATGGCCAACTGTACGTTGCATGCTCAAGAGTAAGCTCAGCGCACAGCTTGGTCATATTACAACCGGAGGGCCGAACTCACAATGTGGTATACAAAGAGATCCTTAACAAATAATTATTGGTATATTTTTCCTCAGTTTAAAAAGGTTTAATTTTCTTCTTAATAAAAATTTTAAGGCAGTACTTTGCACGGGTATTTTGCTAGTTACATTATATACCTCATCTTCTCCTTAGAATTTCCTCTCCATGGGATACTGCTGTGTTCTTTGCCACAGGTCAGCGTTGCTGATGATCTTTGGCCAATGAATGTAAATAACCCTTTGCAGGCACTGGTTCACCAATATCTGGATGTTTCTCATGGTGGTCTGCCCTGTATTGACTTAACATTTGAATTAAAGATATGTGTCTTGGAAGAGTTGCAGATATCTTTTAAGCTTCAATTGTTCTTTAGCTGGATGAATACTGTTTTTGCCTTATTGAGCCAAGTTTTGATGTCAATATCTGTTCCTCTTTGCTTGTCCACCACATTGCTAAGTTACATATAGGCTCCTACCTCCACTAGGGGAACACTACCTCCATTAAATACAGGAGAATGTTATCAGCACAGAGAGAGATTCTGTGGTTTGTATTATTTAGAAAGGCAGGGGTAAGTAGCTTTGTTGTACAAATACCCAGAGCTATCGGTTCTAATAATAAATTACGTAGGGGAACGTGAACAACCCTGCCCGAACCCGTTATGCACAGAAAAGGGGTGAGAGATGTTTAAATTCATGACCTGTACTGTTGAGGGAGTGTAGTATAATATTTTAATCATGCTTGGAACTTCAACTCCAGAGCCCTTCTTTCATAATACCTGCCAATGGAATGTCCAATTTAGCTAATGAAATACCTTTTTTAGTCCTAGACATCATCCTGTGACAGCAATGGGGAGACTGCTACAAAGAAATGAAGGAAATTTACAGTTTTTTTTCCCCATATCATACCCCTGGTTGATTGCATTGGAAATGTACTATCATATGTTATCTCAGTCTTCATGGGAACTGTTTAACATCATTCCCTAGGTTTATTGTATTGGGACTGTTTAAGATCATATCCTATATGTATTGTATTTGGACTATACTTTCATGAGGTATCTCAATTTGAACCCTTTCTACACTGCTGCTAGGGGGTTTGGCATATCAGAGGACAGGGACTTTATGAAGTGTGGTCTGCCTCACTTGAGGAGGCAAAATGGGAGGGTGGGGTGAAGAGAGCAATGCTATTTCTTATTTATCTTGTCTACCTCAATAACTGTAAGTGCCATCATAACAATAGGCTCCATAGCCATAAACCTGGCAATAATATGAAATCTAGGTCAAAGTTATCATCACAATGCACTACCTTAACTTAAAACTACAAAATATCAACAAAGGTTCAGAAGCAATGTATCTATGACCAAACAGTGAACTTTGTGAGCTGGAAGGTCAAAAGTATCAGTAATGAATTAAAGTGAAAGAAAGTATTCCCTCACCTAACAGGTCTAAAAGCCAAAATAGTAAGGAGACTCACTTAATAAGTAAAGACCAGTTTTGGTTGCAAAGAGAGTGTATTGGCCAAATTTTTCAATGCAGTTTTACAAAGAAAAATACGGGTGCGGGAACCTTAATAAACAGAACTATTCCGTTTGTAGCATCACACATAATATCTGGTCCTGAAGGGCGATAAGTTATGGTGATGGGTAATTTATTTAATGCTAAAGTGATTTTGATAAATATCTATACACCTAATGTGGATGTTAGAGATTTCATCCAAAATATATTTGCATCTATTCTTAATGTGAACACTCATAAAATTATAATGGCCAGAAACTTTAGTTGTGTTTTAAATCAAGACCTGGATAGGTCTTCAGCTACAGTGGTGATAACATGTAATACTGCAAAAATAATTACACAGTTTGTAATAGATCATAATTTATCAGACCCATGGAGGATTTTAAATACTAATCTAAGAGCATATTTCTTCTTCTAACGCATACATCATTGTTACTCAAGAAATTATTATTTCTTCATAGACAATATTTTTTGCACATTATCAGATCTTGTAAGTTCAATGATATTGTTATCTCTGATCACACCCCTTCGATCATGGAGCGTCTTAACCCCCTGTCATTAGCTGATGAGAACTGTACAGAATTCATATCCAAGAAAATTGATTATTTTCTTGAGACAAATGCATCCTCAGAGTTCTCTGCAGGAATACTCTGGGAACCTCTGAAGGGATTTTTAAAAGGACAGATTATTTCATATCTTTCTCACAAAAATAAACTGGAAACTAAGAGGGCATCTACCGCTGTATGTTAATCAATGAAATTACCAGAATGGATCTAGAACACCGCAGGTCTCCAAATAAGACACTTTAAAGGAAAAGACAGGCTTTACAGTCAGAATTTAACCTTTTGACAACTAAAGAAATGGAACATCTTTAAATCACAACATCATTATTATGAATATGGAGACAAGGCCAATAAGATCTAAGCCCAACAAATCCTCAAAAGGAAGTCCCCAATGCAATAACAGTAATTACCAACACAGACAGAGATAAAATCATTAACCACAAAAATATAACCCACACATTTAGAGAGTACTATAAGTCCTGGTATTCTACTCAGTTTAAAGAAGATAGGACACAATCCAATGAGATTTTTGATTCATTACAGATACCACAGCTAGATTCTCTTACTGCAGTGGAACTGGATAAACATCTGACACTCTCAGAATTACAAGATGCTATAAACTCACTTCAAAGTGGGTTTAGTATAATATATTCACCCATTAAATCTAACACCCCTGAGACCTTATTATCTTTGGATACAGAAAAAGCATTTGATATGGTTGAATGGGACTACCTATTCACCACATTGAACAAATTTGGGTTCATCCCAAACATATGTGTCTGGATCAAACTATTGTATACTAGACCAGAAGCTTCATTTTGTATTAGCAACATTATTTCAGACTACTTCAAACTAGAACGTGGTACTCAACAAGGATGCCCCTTATCACCATTGCTCTTTGCATTCACCATTGAGCCATTGGTTGTTTACTTTTGAAATGCATCAGAGATAAAGGAGATTTTCAGAGAAGGACTTGAACAGAAAACACCACTGTATGCAGGTGATATGGTACTGTATATATCTGACCCACACATTTCTGTGCGAGCAGTCCTAAAAGCACTAGCAGATTTTCAAAAGATATCTGTACTCAAAATCAATTTAAATAAAAGTGTACATTTTCTAGTGAACTCTCCAGCACACAATACTAGACTGGATACCACCCCATTTATCTTAGCAGATCAACAAAATTTTGCAGTCTGCATGGAAAAAAATAAACAATATGTGAATAGACAGTCTACTCTCCATCTCACATTAGCAGGGAGAATTAACACTGTCAAGATGAACATCCTTCCCAAACTTCATTTCCTATTTGAAAGCATCCCCATATACATTAACAAATATTTTTTAAGAAATAAGATTCAATCATAACCTCATTTACTTGGAATTTGAAACATCCACATACCCAAAGGGCAACTCTACAATAACCTAAAGCAGGAGGGGAAATGGCACTACCTAACTTTCAATTTTGCAAATATACAGGTCATAACGACCTGGGGCCTCATGTTTAAACAGTGCGTACGCACAAAAATGTTGCGTACGCCTGTCTCACATTGTGATGTATAAGCACTAGACTTGGCATAAAGTCATGCACATTTTCACACCAGGTCAATCCCTTGTGTACGCAGCTTCTCCATTCGATTTTGCAAACTGGTGGGACCCAACATTAAAGCATTGCTAAAGTTCATGTGTGGTTTCCCTTTATTTTTTAGATTCACATCCCCAAACACACTGAAATTAACTGCATATCGTTGTTTAGTTCAAGGCATCTGATTGTAATCAGCCTGTAACCATACAATGGTGCACCAAATGGCCAAACTATTTCAAATACAATAGCCACATTAACTCACTGTATCTGAATTTGGAATCACAGCTGTACAATAGCTGATCAGAAAGAGGATTATCAGGTGTGACGCAGGTACACCCCTTCTGTATATGTTCCAGGGGAGCAGGCATGGGCTGCACAGTACCTCCCTGGACCACTTGGTAACAACCCCCCTGGGTGACTCAGACACCCGCAGGGCTCAATGGGAGATGGAGTTCTCCATAGCCCTGTTGGAATCCGGGGTAGGCACCAGAAGGTGCTGCAGGGGTTCCTGGGCCCATCTGGGCTGTAGTTCAGCCACACTCGGAGGTGTGATCAGAAGCAGGTGGTCAAGCACCTGAAGCACTTCCTGGTGAGCTATATAAGGAACCAGTGTCGAGAGGAGGGAGACAAAGTTGCCAAAGAGGAGTGGAGGACTTGAAGAGTTATTTGTGCTTGTGACTTGTAGTTTGTGGTACTGTGTTGTGACTAAGGGACATGGGGAAGACGTGGGCTCCCAGCTGAAGAAGAAAAATAAATTCTTTTTTGGTTTATTTTAACGTGCCTAAATTGTCGGTCTGTGTTGAGTTGGGCGTATATATAGCACCTTATTACACAGGTTACTGCTTCTAGCACACACTGCCTCAGCCATGTGCACAGTCTATTTGAACTTCTACCATATCACAAACGCTTTAGAGCCTTTCCTGAATGTTCCTTAAATATTTTGATGAATCGGTGATCTAAGCTTACAGATGGTTTAACATTTATTAAAGAGCTGATTGTGTAGCAATTGGTTATTTGGAGAAAGAAAAGGAAGGACAGGCATTGGGGGTTAGTACGTTTGAAAGAGACAGTTCTGCTGCAATAAATGATTTCATCAAAGGTTGCGCACGGCACAGCAAGCATCTTGCGGGAGACAGGAACAATCCCTGGATGGGGAACAGCTTGTCACTACCACTGCGCCAACGTGCCTCAATGCTTTCTACATGCTTTAATTTCTATCATCATGAAAATTATATCAAGCATTCATCTTAGTACTTAAATTGTTCAGACAGCTGTAATATCATGAACATAATGTATTCGGTGTCCTGTTGGCAGAAGAGAAAGCCCATTTAAGAAGCACGTAGTGATTCACACACATAGAGTACACATATGAACACACAGAATCCATCCATCCATCCATTATCCAACCCGCTATATCCTAACACAGGGTCACGGGGGTCTGCTGGAGCCAATCCCAGCTAGCACAGGGCACAAATCCCCGGGGCAGGGCGCCACCCCACCGCAGAACACATAAAATATGAAGCATTTAACATGCTACTTTAGTTATGATGGGATTTGAAAAACTATTAAATTAAACAATTTTAAGATGAAGTTTATGATGTCCTACTTTAATGACAAAATAAACTGTGCGATTAAAGTGGAAATTTCAACCTTTTTTCCCCACTGTGTCCCTGTTTTTTTTTCTTTTCTCTGTACCCTAATATGCTTCCATATGACACTCAGACAGTGGGCTACGACTTGCCTTTTCACGGCGATCTTGATATGTGACCACTTCTTATTTATTTCGGGTATTGTGCGACTTTCTGAACTTGAACTTTCTAGTTTCTCCACCATTCTGTCATTTGATCAGCTTCCTTTTGTTGTTTATATTACTGCTTAAACCAACAAATAGTGTGTTTTTCCTTGCCTCTACTTGGTAGAGAAAGAAATTCTTCTTTTTCCCCCGTGGTTTTGCCATTGTCTTTTCACAGAATTCAAAACATAAAGGGCTATTTATATTGATTTGCATATTCAAAGAGGCATAACTCTGGGAGGAGTCTGGGTAGGGTGGCAGGCACGCGCACAAGCATTACTTTTCACACTGACCGGAATTTATAAAGCGGAAGAATGCTGAACTTCGCGTACGCACAGATTTATGCATTTGGATTTTTTTTCTGCTTCTGTTCTTACAACAAGTTTGAGTGTGAATTCTACACATGGCGTTATGCATGAGGCCCCTGGACATCAACACAAATTGATAAATATCCACAAACCTGGTCTGCAATAGAATAAAAATCTTGCAGTACTCCTTTATATTTCCTACTCTGTGCCACACTAAATACAAATTATCATCAATACACTAATAATCCAATTGACTTTCATTCACTCAGAATATGGAACGAATGTAGGAAGCCCTTTAAGATGGAGAAGCTCTTTTCCGTTGCACCTCTACATGACGTCAACCTTTTTCCACCTTCTCAAACATACACAGTATTTAATGTTTTGAAAATGTCAGGGATTAAAACACTTAGAGATTTGTACATAGATAATGTCTTTGCATCCTACAAACAATTAAGCTTTAAAGTTCTCATTAACATAATTTTCCCACTACTTTTAAATTAGAAAATTTGCTAAACTGGACCTGCCCAGTTTTCCTCACCTGCCACCTATTTATATTCCAGAAAAAATATTAATCAGTCTTGAATACTGAGACAGCATCAAAACAATTTATAGAAAAAATTTAAAGCCTCTTCCTTTCAAAGAACCCAGGGCACAATGGGGAAAGGATCTTTCACTTAATTTTTCATAAAAGGAGTGAAAGGTAGCCATGCACAGAATCCACTCTATCTCCATACTGTATACACAAAGCACTCAATCATTCAACTTAAAATCATTTATCAAGCACGTTTATGTCGATTAAAATTGTCCAAAGTGTATCCAGGGCATGATTCAAACTGTGAACGTTGCAGTCCAGCTCCAGCCTCACTGGGCCACATATTTTGGGTTTGCACCAAATTAACATTGTTTTTGACAAAAATCTGTGAATGCCAATCAGACAGCCTTGGTGTCACTATCGCTTCTAATCCACTAACAGCTGTGTTTGGTGGACTTCCAGATGGGCTTAAAGTGGAGAAAGACAAAAACTGCCTTTACTACACTATTGGCACGCAGACTTATCTTGCTCAACTGGTAGAATCCCACCCCACCACTTTTAAGTCAGTGGGTAACTGATGTTGTATACTATTTGAAATTGAAAAAATCTAATTCTCACATAGAGGATGTGTTCAAAACTTTTTAAAAATATGTCAGGATCTAATCAATAACATTTTAGAATAAGCTTCTATATTGGGGAAAAGGATACTCTTCCTTCCTTGCTGCTTTTAAGGATTTGCTCTGGTTGTCGGCTCACCTCTCTTTCTCTTGGGTGATGGTTGAATTTTGGTTTGTTAAGTTTGACTTGATTGTAAGGAGTGTTATTTTCTTCTAATTAAAATAAAAAAAGATACAGACCCCCGTGACCCTGTAGCTAGGATATAGCGGGTTGGATAATGGATGAATGGATGAAGGAAATTATTTCTGGCTAAGCAGGAGCAGATGGAACTGGTTTTGACTAGGACTAGGTTATGAAGGATAGATTGCAGTCAGTAAACTAAAACTTTACCAAAGAATTTAGCATCTTAATGTATTGAGAATAATGCTGTAGAGTGCATAGCACAGGTACAATAATCACTTTTAGGCCAATTCACCAACCATGTACCTTTTCGGGAAATTCCTAAGGGCTGGAAAATAGCAAATATTATACCAATTTTATAAAAACGTTGATTGGACAGATCCAAGTAACCATAGGCCAGTTATCTTCACATGCATCACCAGTAGATTGGTGGAAGGAATTATTAAAGAGAAGATTGAGCAACACAAAGCAAGAAGAAAAGTGTCAGTGAACAGTCAGCTTGGGAAGCTGTGGTTTACAAATATGCTGGAACTCTCAAGATGAGAGTGCTTCTTTTATTATTTTTCTTGAATTTCAGGAAGCATTTGATAAGGTGCCACATTAAAGTTGAGCATCAAATTAAAAGAAGTGGTAGTTCAGGGTGTTGTGTGTAAAAGGCTGCAGAATTGGCTCAGATACAGGAACCAGAGGGTTATGGTGTGATGAACCTTATCAGAGGTGGCTGATGTTGAGCGTGGTGTTCCACAGGGGTCAATGCAAGGATTGCTGCTATTTTTAATATTCTGTATATAAAGGATTTGAATAGAAATATAAATAATATCACATAAGATAGGCAGATTGGCAGGTAATCTAGAATCCATTGAATCATTACAAATGATCTTAGAATGCAGTCTTGGCCAGATTTGTTGCAGATGAGACTTAATGAAAATAAATGTAAACTAATACACATAGGAAGGAAAAATGTTAGATTTGAATATGCAATGAAAGGTCTGAAACTTGAAAGTATACCTTTACTTGAAGGACTTAGGATATGATGAGGACTCGTCACTACCAACTTCCTGAACAGTATTAACAGAATGTTAGGTTATATAGCACCATGTGTAAAGTACAAGACCAAGCTTTATAACACATTAAAGAGGCCTTACCTGAAGTACTGTGTATAATTTTGGCCTCCAGGCTGCAAAAATGACAAAGAAGAACTTGAAAAAGTTCAGTGGAGAATGACTAGGTTGATTACAGGACTGCAGTGGATGAGTTATGAGGAAAGATTAAAAGAGATGAACCTTTTAGTTTGAGGAAAAGGACATTAAGAGGTGACATGATTGAAATGTTTAAAACTATGACAGGAATTAGTACAGGAGATCGAGTGTGTTATTTTAAAACGAGTTCATCAAGAACACGGAGGCACAATTGGAAACTTGTTAAGGGTAATTTTAACACAAACATTTAGAAGTTTTTCTTCACACAGAAAATCACGGACACGTACTGTACAATAAATTACCATGTAGTGTAATATACAGTAGAATTTTAGGAGCCTTCAAAACTCTGCATGACGTTATTTTGGAGGAATTAGATGGATAAGACTGGTGAGCTTTGTTGGGCTGAATGTCCAGTTCTGGTCTGAACGCTTCTATTTTTATTCTCTACTATACTGTAGAATAAAAAGCATTGTGCACGAAGGAAAAGTCACACAGATAAAGAAGAATGTGCAAAATCCACACAGACAGTAACCGGGCACTGGATTAGTACCCAGTCAACTAGAGCTGCAATGCCTTATGAATTGCACAAACAAATTATGGATTATACATGATAACAAGAAAATACAGCACATCGATCTATTAACAACAACAAATCAATTACTGCTAGGACTGTGTGAAGAGACAGCAGTTATTCCCATGGCAGCAGTCCACTGTCGTTGCCTTTTCACCGTTAGTTCACACCTATATGACAACAGCAGCTGTGAAGAGGAGCACATGTTGTCACATGTACTGCCATTTTTTAGACACTGCCAGTTTAGATTTTCTTGGTAATCTTGACTGTGTAGTTGTTCACATGTCTTCAACAAGACAGTTCACGGATATCTGAGGGTCTGCATGCAAGTGTGAACAAGGATTTGGCGCATTCAGTAGGTGAATGTCATTTCCATTTTCAAGGTGATATTTCTGTTTTAAAAGTGCATTTCTGTTAATGCATTTTAGTTGCTTTAATACGCCCATTTTTTTGCTTTTTTTTGCACACTCACTTTTTGATGTAAATTTTATATACCTATTTTTTAAAGTTTTACACCCTGACATTTTGGTGTTAATTTTATGCACACACTTTTTGATTTCACAGACCATTTTTGAAGCTGCTTACTTTTCATTGTTAATTTCATTCGCCAATTTTTTTATGTTTATTTCATGCATTCAATTTTGGTAATTTAGCACATTCGTTTCTGATGTTAATTTAATGCACCTTTTATGTTATGCATTCACCTTCTCACGTCAAATTTGTGCCCTTTTTATGTTTATTTTATGCATATATATTTTTGGATAATTTTTTACATTTATTTTTTTATAATCATTTCATGCACCTTTTTTTCTACTTTTCACAATGATGTTTAATTTGAGGCATTCATTTTTTCTGCACTGTATATTTTTTTTAATTTTACACATTAATTTCTTATTTTTTGCACTAATTTTAAGTTCATGCATTTTGCATTTTGCCTTTTGGGGCCCCCTCTTCCTTTTCAGTGTTAGTCATTTTAACCTGCCAATCCCTTGCCACCCAAATGACAGTAATAACATGTTCATGTTTATAATTTACAATATTGTGGAGCAAAATTATTATTAATGGTATCCACTGACCATACAGTGGTTATTTTTTAACTTTATTTGCCAGTCCCTTTTCAAATGTATTTAGTCAGGATTAGAATTAGAATGATAACACAGGATGACATTCAAAAATGTATCCCCATGTACAATATGGAGCCCTGCCCTGGTTTTAGCAACAGCAGACATTGTCACGTGAGGCAAATGGGAAGGCATTGTTCATATTTTGTTAGTTTTGTTATCCATACAATCTGGAGAGAAAACTTGGGGACTTTTCAATTAACATGATGCAAATCATTGTGGTCTTCAATTATTAGACTGGCCTACCCCAACCACAGATACTAACCCTAAAGTTAGTGGGGTTGGAGCATAGTTACCTATAGATCCCTAATCTTAATGTCCCCTTTGGGTGCATCATAATAATACGATTTGCGTCACAGTAATAGAAAATTACCAAAACTTGACATATTTTTGGAACAATGAATTTCAATGTTAGGCCTATATGTTTATACAGGTTTCTTCAAGTTGACATGCAAAGGAATGGGGGTGAAATATCCTGCTTCGACTGCTCCAGTGAAATTCTGGTGAACATGTGGCTTGCTACTACTTCTGCGAGTGATCGATAGACACCAAGAATTCCTTCCATTCATACCCCAGAGGTTGTCGCCAACAATGTGGATCAAATAAAAACAAGTGCTCGTAAGATAGTATGGCAATTATCACACTAGAAGGTCATATCATTGTGTACTTCATGATTTGCCAGCTACCATTTTGTGTTACCCAGTATAATTTAATTTTATGGTAAATTCTTAGCACAAAAGGTGAATGAGACATGATATATAAGAGCTATCATTATCCCATACATTACTGACAGTTAAAGGAGATATTAAGATAGACTGTGTTCAGCTGCCAGAAGTGTACACAGCAAAGGAACTGGAGTTTCAAAGCAATCCCAATGTGTACGGAAACCAGGGACATGGGAAGATTGTCCTACCCTGGAAGAGAGTATTTAATGGAGAAATCTGGTACTTCATATTGCCTTCACAAGTTAAATGTGTTTATTACAGTTTACTATACCTACAGACATTACAGATTAATAACATAAAAAATCTGACTTTCGCTCAGCACTGAAATAGTTATTTAATTTTGTTCCAATTGTAATGGCCGTCCCCTTACCCAGACCAGTCACTACACTACCAAGACTATTCCTTTGATCACTTGAGGTTCTTGCTCTAATAACAAACCATACTCCTTACAAATTGTCTTACTTTTTCTGACACAAAGACATAACCAGAAAACAGTAAACAGATATGTAAAATCAAACACGGATATATTGTAAATTGAAAAGACAAACAAATATTCAATAATCTAGATATGAGCGTGCAAAACACAACTATCCCAAATGACACAATTGACTAATTATTATATAGGACAAGACTATTTACTATTTATTTACATTGAACCCTTCCTTGCCCCTAAACAATAAACAAAAACACGTAACACAAATACAAACATAGATTAGATAAACACAGCGATTGAAATGTGGTGAAAAATGAGTCCAAAATAAAGTCTGGCGGTATTGAAACTGGTTGTAGTGTGTTTGTGCTCCTTCCCAAGAACAAAATGAAAAGTCCTGGCAATGAATCCGAACACTGACTTGTTTTTTTTTTTTGCTGTATGAAGAATTGTATACATGCTCGGTAAATAGCACATATGGAATGCTAAAATTATAGATTTTTTTTCTGAATGTGTTACTGTCATACTTGCAGTGCTCTGTGAAATGTCAGCTTCAAGAAGATGTAAGTGCATCTGCTTGGACCAGTTTAGGCTCCTAGGAAGTAAAGCATATCCTGCCAATATCCAGCTCTCAATGGGTTGCCAATCCATCAGGCAGTACACTCCCACACATGCAAATCCAACTGTTTTATCATTGTGGATCAACTCATCCTCCATATTGACAGGCAGTGAGGCATAGTGGACTAAGCACTGGACTTTTTCTGATGAAGATATCAGTTCAATCACCACAACAGGTTTATCATGTGACTTAGTCAGGTAACATGCCAGAAATATTACATTTTTGTAAATTATTTTAATGTATCTTAACAGTAGTTGCCAATAGTTAAGGTGTCCTACCTGTACAGAGTATTGATAATAATAAATTGTAGATGTGTGAGATTAAAATCCACAAAGAAATGGAAAGAATGTACTCCATACTAAGGCCCACTGTGTGACTGTACCAGCAAACAAATGCATCTTTTTAGTATGTAATTAAAATATAGACAACATTTGGGACAGTTTATGTTCTCCTCTACAGGTCTTTGGGCATTTGTCAATCAAAACCTTACCATTGTAAAATTAACTTACTGTTTAAAATATTAATGAAGAATCCATTAGAAGAACAGACATAACCTTCTTAAACAAGTATGTTTTTAGTTTGAGTAGCAAGACAGGTAACATCATGTTTATTTTGTCCAAGAAACATAAGAGAAGGGAGATATGTAAAGCATTGCTGTCTGAAATACACCTTTGTTCTTAATTTGAATGACAGTTTAATTGATTTCCAGGCAAACAGAGAGGCAGCTACATGAAAATAAATAAAATCTTAGCAAAGCATATACTCTACAAAATGCAGAAAATAGACATTTCAGTTTCAGGAATTTCCCCCATAAAGGTAAAAAAAGAAATCTATACTAATAAACGGCAAAGCCCTCACTGACTGACTGACTGACTGACTGACTCATCACTAATTCTTTAACTTCCCGTGTAGGTAGAAGGCTGAAATTTGGCAGGCTCATTCCTTACAGCTTCATTACAAAAGTTAGGTAGATTTCGGAATTCTACGTGTAACGGTCATAACTGGAACCTGCTTACGTACATATATACGGCCATAGCCTGCAGCTCGGTCAACGTATGAGGCGGAGTTGCGTCCCTCGTCATCACACCTCCCACATAATTGAGTGCCCATATAAGGCCGTCCATCAGCAGCTATCCAATAGACACGCTGCCGCGAAATATTCGCGAGTGAAGGACTGTGCTTATGCAAACGAAGATGAAATCGTCAGGGATAGACTAGTGTTTGGCACAAACTCAGTGAAAGTGCGAGAGAAACTTCTAAGTACCGGGTCTTAGCTAACATTAAATAAAGCCGTGGACATCACAAGATTGCACGACATAGCACAAGCACAGCTGAGAACCTTCGATGCATGTACTCCGAGCGGCTCACGTCAACTGACTTTGCAGGACTGGGAAAGGTAAACCCGTGCAGTGTGTGATGTCTCAGATAAAGAGGAAGACGAGCTGCTTATTGATGCGGTAGGAAACGAACAAGCCTCTGACACTGAACAAGCCTTTGTACACATATTAATAGGAAAGAAAGGTGTAAAGCTTAAGTTTAAATTACGTTCATAGACACGCTGCCGCTGAATATTCGCAGACAAATTCACAACTTAATGCCGGAAATGCCTGTTAAACATCTTAGATTCATGAGTACCGATTTGGGTAGTGATCAATTCGATGAATGAAACCTGTTCAAAAAACGCATTACACAATTGAGAAGGCAGCAAAACAATATGAAGCAAGTGAAGCATATAAGCATATTCATAAGTGCAGCTACTGCAGAAACAAAGCACGGTGTAAACCTTAAGTTTAAATTAAGTTCATGGACAGGCTGCCGCTGGTGTTTGTCATGCCTACGACGAATACGATATTCGCGAGATACAAGTTTATTGAGAAGACACAGGGTATAAACGAGACTTTTCATCACTTTGTAACGGAGTTAAAATTGCTGGTGAAGGACTGTGCTTATGCAAACGAAGATGAGATGATCAGGGATAGAATAGTGTTTGGCACAAACTCAGAGAAACTTTTAAGTGCCGGGTCTGAGCTAACATTAAATAAAGCCGTGAACATTGCGAGATCGCACGAGATAGCACAAGCACAGCTGAGAACCTTCGATGCATGTACTCCGAGCAGCTCACGTGAACTGACTTTGCAGGACTGGAAAAAGTAAATCCGTACATGCAGTTTGTGATGTCTCAGACACACTACTTCTCTGCTGTGAAGCGCAGGTATTTTGCTAATATTTTTATATGTGTGTATATATACAGTATATATACTGTATATATATATATATATATATATATATATATATATATATATATATATATATATATATATATATATATATATATATTGTCTCACACGTGCGAGGTGGAGGCAGTCAAAGAGCCTAAAGGTGAGTGAAATCTTGCGAGACAAGGGTTTATCACGTGGTACTTACCTGAATCTCTTTCTACCTACAGAAAACTGGAAGAAAAATAAACACATCCATATTCAGTCCCAAAATGGCTGCGATGACATAACTTCCGGTTCCAATCTGATGACGTCACTTCCGGCTCCACACTCAACTACTCCAGTCTAATCATGATGGCGTTGGTTTCTGTGGTCCCGCCTCCAATTGTCACTTCACCCCAACAGATACGTGGGGCAGTCCCTGAGCCCCTCCCAACAAACTCCCGAACCTGCCGTTGTAGAAGGGACAGATTTGCGGTCCCCTTGCTCTTTCAAGTGCGGGGAGATCGGACATCTGTCCCCGAACTGTGCCTACGAGCCTATGGATTGCTCGGTAGTAAGGGGAGAAAGGTACTGTGCCGCAGTGACTAACCCTCTGTCTCTTCCATATACAGGTGCAGTTATTATAAATGGCAGAAAGGTAAGGGCAAAATTTGACTCGGGAGTAACATTTCCATTGTTGCTATCTGTTACGACATTACGCAACAGTGGACTAAAGCGAAAACTAGTCTAAAATGTATACATGGGGATATTAAATATTACAAAACAGCCAGGTGTGTAATATCGGTAGATCATAAAATAACCAGTATGGCTATGGCTGTATTACCCGATCCCCCTTTTCCAGTCATATTAGGAAGAGATTGGAATAAAATTAACAGCGGTAATAACATAACTGCATCTAATAAGAATTTGGGCTTAGTGATGGAGAATAATGCTCCGACTGCCTCGTGCCGTGTCCCTCAGTAACACGGATCCATACGGGTACCCAGTGCGAAAGTTTTGATGTCCCATCGTCCTCTGCGGGAGCTGATACAGTCGACGCAGAAGGCGTAGAAACAATAGCCCCTCCCATTGAACTCGAAAGCGATCCTATACAAAACTTAATGACACAATTCCGATTAACTTCATCATCATTCAAAAGAGAACAATGGAATGATGATTCCTTAAAAAATGCTAGAAATGCAGTAGTATCTACTGAGGTTATACAACCCTAGATCCCATGCCACCGATGCCGTTCTTTGTAATTAAAAATGATTTATTATATAGAGTGGCAGAACACGAGGGTGAAGTGCGGGCTTTGTTGTTAATCCCACGTACTTTTCGGCGAAATGTATGTGAGTTAGCACATGCCCACCTTCTAGGAGCCCATCTAGGCTCCGAAAAAACTTTGGAAAGGATAAAACTCAGATTTTATTGGCCGGGAGTTAATGAAGAGGTCAGGCGATTTTGCGTTTCATGTCCGGAGTGTCAACTTCGCCAGATACCCAGAAGGTCTAAAGCTCCTCTTATTCCCTTCCCCTTATTGACATCCCGTTTGAACGAGTTGGTATCGATCTTGTTGTTCCATTAGAACCCTCGTTAAAAGGTTTTAAATATATTTTAGTTCTAGTAGATTATGCCACTCGCTTTCCAGAAGCTGTTCCGTTGCGCTCAGCTAATTCAAAAAATATTGTACGGGAATTGGTAGGGATATTCGCACGTGTTGGGATCCCCAAGGAGGTCTTAACAGATCAAGGGACTCCTTTCACTTCAGAAACGTTCAGGGAAGTGGCCAAATTACTCAGGATAAAACATCTAAAACATCGGTTTATCATCCCCAAACTGATGGATTAGTTGAACGTTTTAATCAGACATTAAAACAGATGTTACGCAAGGTAGTTAATGAGGACGGAAGAAACTGGGATCAGTTGCTACCTCTCATTTTGTTTGCCTACCGGGAAGTCCCTCAAACCTCAACAGGGTTTTCTCCTTTTGAATTATTATATGGAAGGCAACCCAGGGGGCTTTTGGACATGTTAAAAGAAGGTTGGGAGGAGGAGGTACTCCCTACTTCAAATATTCTTGAATATATCGCGCAATTACGCGATAGACTAGAGAAAATCAGACCTATCCTAAAAGAGAATTTAGAAAAAGCACAAGCAGCACAGTTATGTTATTATAATAGAAACATCACCATTCGGGAATTTGTCCTGGGTGATCGTGTTATGGTATTAGTCCCAACCTCCCATTATAAATTGTTAGCTCATTGGCAAGGACCTTATGAAATTAAAGAAAGAAAGGTCTGCGACTATTTAGTTAAACAACCTAATCGTCGACCGGCGAAAGAGTATATCATATCAACTTGCTGAAACCGTGGAAGGAAAGGGAACCGATCCCTCCTCTGGACAGCCTAGTTCACTTTTTATGTCCTGTGCCAAACTTAATTATGGTTCCGATTTGACACCAGAACAGCGGCAAGATCTCGAAAAGGCTATCTTGTCTGTACCTGAGGTGGTGGATGAATTACCTGGACGTACTGCGTTGATTGCGCACGATGTTATTACAGACCCTGGAGTGATTGTCGGAGAGACCTTACAGACTCCCGGAGGCAAAGAAAGCGTAAGTGGCGAATGCTGGATTTAGGGGTTATCGAAGAAAGCTATAGCCCTTGGTCTAGTCCATTGTTTCTCAAATAGTGGGGCGCGGGCGCGTTTGACCTCGGGGAACATGCTTTTTTATTTTTCTTTTACATTTTTTTTGAATATAGAATGCACTTTAAATCTTTTCTGTTACATTTAATAAAGCTATTCTTTGTTGTAAATTAGTCCATATTTCTTTCTTTTTTATTCTCTTATACGTTAATAAGGATACAGTGTTATGCAGAGGTGTACTTATAACAATTTTATAGACAAATGATACTATTCATAGTCGCGCGGGGGGCGCGAGATGTTTTCTTCTTCCTAGGAGGGGCATGACAGAAAATAATTGAGAAGCACTGGTCTAGTCCAATTGTTCTAGTTTCTAAACCCGATGGGTCTTGGAGGTTCTGTAATGACTTCTGATGACTCAATCAGGTCTCCAAATTTGATGCGTATCCGATGCCTCGAGTGGTCTGATCTGCTCGATCGACTAGGAAACGCTCAATTCCTAACTACCCTTGACATGACAAAAGGGTATTGGCAAATTCCCTTAACGGATTCTGCAAAGAAAAAAACACATTTAGCACTCCCAGCGGACATTGGCAATACCGGGTCCTTCCTTTTGGTTTGCACGGGGCGCCAGCTACTTTCCAACGTCTGGTAGACACACTGCCACGGCCCCACAATTTCTATTGTGCCGTCTACCTAGATGACGTTGTCATCTATTCCAGCACATGGAAGGATAATGTACGGCAGGTGAAAATGGTACTTTCCACACTGGCAGCAGCAGGGCTTCGTATTAATCCAAAGAAATGTTTCTTTGGATTGAGAGAAGCCAAATATTTGGGCTATCTAGTAGGGGAGGTGTCGTGAAACCACAATGTCTTAAAATTAAAGCCATCATAAATTGGCCCGTCCGATAAATAAGGGGCAAGTACAAGCATTTTGGGATTTGCTGGATATTATCGCTTTGTGCCACATTTCTCAGAAATTGCTGCCCTTATCTAATTTGACAAAGCGGGCACCTATAAAAGTGGTATGGGATGATACAGTAGATAAAGCATTTAGTGACTTAAAATTGACCCTTACGTCAGCACCTGTATTGAAATCTCCTGACTTTTCTCTTCCTTTTGTTCTCCAGACCGATGCATCGGCCACAGGACTGGGTGCCGTGTTGAGCCAATGTGTCAAGGGTGCTGATCACCCCGTTATGTATCTGAGCCGGAAACTGCTGGACCGTGAGATGAAGTATGCTGCGGTGGAGCGAGAGGCCCTGGCGATTAAGTGGGCTATCACATCATTGAGGTACTACCTTTGTTCTTAATTTGAATGACAGTTTAATTGATTTCCAGGCAAACAGAGAGGCAGCTACATGAAAATAAATAAAATCTTAGCAAAGCATATACTCTACAAAATGCAGAAAATAGACATTTCAGTTTCAGGAATTTCCCCCATAAAGGTAAAAAAAGAAATCTATACTAATAAACGGCAAAGCCCTCACTGACTGACTGACTGACTGACTGACTCATCACTAATTCTTTAACTTCCCGTGTAGGTAGAAGGCTGAAATTTGGCAGGCTCATTCCTTACAGCTTCATTACAAAAGTTAGGTAGATTTCGGAATTCTACGTAACGGTCATAACTGGAACCTGCTTACGCATATATATACGGCCATAGCCTGCAGCTCGGTCAACGATGAGGCGGAGTTGCCCTCGTCATCACACCTCCCACATAATTGAGTGCCCATATAAGGCCGTCCATCAGCAGCTATCCAATAGACACGCTGCCGCGAAATATTCGCGAGTGAAGGACTGTGCTTATGCAAACGAAGATGAAATCGTCAGGGATAGACTAGTGTTTGGCACAAACTCAGTGAAAGTGCGAGAGAAACTTCTAAGTACCGGGTCTTAGCTAACATTAAATAAAGCCGTGGACATCACAAGATTGCACGACATAGCACAAGCACAGCTGAGAACCTTCGATGCATGTACTCCGAGCGGCTCACGTCAACTGACTTTGCAGGACTGGGAAAGGTAAACCCGTGCAGTGTGTGATGTCTCAGATAAAGAGGAAGACGAGCTGCTTATTGATGCGGTAGGAAACGAACAAGCCTCTGACACTGAACAAGCCTTTGTACACATATTAATAGGAAAGAAAGGTGTAAAGCTTAAGTTTAAATTACGTTCATAGACACGCTGCCGCTGAATATTCGCAGACAAATTCACAACTTAATGCCGGAAATGCCTGTTAAACATCTTAGATTCATGAGTACCGATTTGGGTAGTGATCAATTCGATGAATGAAACCTGTTCAAAAAACGCATTACACAATTGAGAAGGCAGCAAAACAATATGAAGCAAGTGAAGCATATAAGCATATTCATAAGTGCAGCTACTGCAGAAACAAAGCACGGTGTAAACCTTAAGTTTAAATTAAGTTCATGGACAGGCTGCGCTGGTGTTTGTCATGCCTACGACGAATACGATATTCGCGAGATACAAGTTTATTGAGAAGACACAGGGTATAAACGAGACTTTTCATCACTTTGTAACGGAGTTAAAATTGCTGGTGAAGGACTGTGCTTATGCAAACGAAGATGAGATGATCAGGGATAGAATAGTGTTTGGCACAAACTCAGAGAAACTTTTAAGTGCCGGGTCTGAGCTAACATTAAATAAAGCCGTGAACATTGCGAGATCGCACGAGATAGCACAAGCACAGCTGAGAACCTTCGATGCATGTACTCCGAGCAGCTCACGTGAACTGACTTTGCAGGACTGGAAAAAGTAAATCCGTACATGCAGTTTGTGATGTCTCAGACACACTACTTCTCTGCTGTGAAGCGCAGGTATTTTGCTAATATTTTTATATGTGTGTATATATACAGTATATATATATGTATATATATATATATATATATATATATATATATATATATATATATATATCATACGTATATATATATATATATATTGTCTCACACGCGCGAGGTGGAGGCAGTCAAAGAGCCTAAAGGTGAGTGAAATCTTGCGAGACAAGGGTTTATCACGTGGTACTTACCTGAATCTCTTTCTACCTACAGAAAACTGGAAGAAAAATAAACACATCCATATTCAGTCCCAAAATGGCTGCGATGACATAACTTCCGGTTCCAATCTGATGACGTCACTTCCGGCTCCACACTCAACTACTCCAGTCTAATCATGATGACGTTGGTTTCTGTGGTCCCGCCTCCAATTGTCACTTCACCCCAACAGATACGTGGGGCAGTCCCTGAGCCCCTCCCAACAAACTCCCGAACCTGCCGTTCGTAGAAGGGACAGATTTGCCGGTCCCCCTTGCTCTTTCAAGTGCGGGGAGATCGGACATCTGTCCCCGAACTGTGCCTACGAGCCTATGGATTGCTCGGTAGTAAGGGGAGAAAGGTACTGTGCCGCAGTGACTAACCCTCTGTCTCTTCCATATACAGGTGCAGTTATTATAAATGGCAGAAAGGTAAGGGCAAAATTTGACTCCGGGAGTAACATTTCCATTGTTGCTATCTGTTACGTATTACCGCAACAGTGGACTAAAGCGAAAACTAGTCTAAAATGTATACATGGGGATATTAAATATTACAAAACAGCCAGGTGTGTAATATCGGTAGATCATAAAATAACCAGTATGGCTATGGCTGTATTACCCGATCCCCCTTTTCCAGTCATATTAGGAAGAGATTGGAATAAAATTAACAGCGGTAATAACATAACTGCATCTAATAAGAATTTGGGCTTAGTGATGGAGAATAATGCTCCGACTGCCTCGTGCCGTGTCCCTCAGTAACACGGATCCATACGGGTACCCAGTGCGAAAGTTTTGATGTCCCATCGTCCTCTGCGGGAGCTGATACAGTCGACGCAGAAGGCGTAGAAACAATAGCCCCTCCCATTGAACTCGAAAGCGATCCTATACAAAACTTAATGACACAATTCCGATTAACTTCATCATCATTCAAAAGAACAATGGAATGATGATTCATTAAAAAATGCTAGAAATGCAGTAGTATCTACTGAGGGTTATACAACCCTAGATCCCATGCCACCGATGCCGTTCTTTGTAATTAAAAATGATTTATCATATAGAGTGTCAGAACACGAGGGTGAAGTGCGGGCTTTGTTGTTAATCCCACGTACTTTTCGGCGAAATGTATGTGAGTTAGCACATGCCCACCTTCTAGGAGCCCATCTAGGCTCCGAAAAAACTTTGGAAAGGATAAAACTCAGATTTTATTGGCCGGGAGTTAATGAAGAGGTCAGGCGATTTTGCGTTTCATGTCCGGAGTGTCAACTTCGCCAGATACCCAGAAGGTCTAAAGCTCCTCTTATTCTCCTTCCCCTTATTGACATCCCGTTTGAACGAGTTGGTATCGATCTTGTTGTTCCATTAGAACCCTCGTTAAAAGGTTTTAAATATATTTTAGTTCTAGTAGATTATGCCACTCGCTTTCCAGAAGCTGTTCCGTTGCGCTCAGCTAATTCAAAAAATATTGTACGGGAATTGGTAGGGATATTCGCACGTGTTGGGATCCCCAAGGAGGTCTTAACAGATCAAGGGACTCCTTTCACTTCAGAAACGTTCAGGGAAGTGGCCAAATTACTCAGGATAAAACATCTAAAAACATCGGTTTATCATCCCCAAACTGATGGATTGGTTGAACGTTTTAATCAGACATTAAAACAGAGGTTACGCAAGGTAGTTAACGAGGACGGAAGAAACTGGGATCATTGCTTCCTCTCATTTTGTTTGCCTACTGGGAAGTCCCTCAAACCTCAACAGGGTTTTCTCCTTTTGAATTATTATATGGAAGGCAACCCAGGGGGCTTTTGGACATGTTAAAAGAAGGTTGGGAGGAGGAGGTACTCCCTACTTCAAATATTCTTGAATATATCGCGCAATTACGCGATAGACTAGAGAAAATCAGACCTATCCTAAAAGAGAATTTAGAAAAAGCACAAGCAGCACAGTTATGTTATTATAATAGAAACATCACCATTCGGGAATTTGTCCTGGGTGATCGTGTTATGGTATTAGTCCCAACCTCCCATTATAAATTGTTAGCTCATTGGCAAGGACCTTATGAAATTAAAGAAAGAAAAGGTCTCGTCGACTATTTAGTTAAACAACCTAATCGTCGACCGAGCGAAAGAGTATATCATATCAACTTGCTGAAACCGTGGAAGGAAAGGGAACTCGATCCCTCCTCTGGACAGCCTAGTTCACTTTTTATGTCCTGTGCCAAACTTAATTATGGTTCCGATTTGACACCAGAACAGCGGCAAGATCTCGAAAAGGCTATCTTGTCTGTACCTGAGGTGGTGGATGAATTACCTGGACGTACTGCGTTGATTGCGCACGATGTTATTACAGACCCTGGAGTGATTGTCGGAGAGACCTTACAGACTCCCGGAGGCAAAGAAAGCGTAAGTGGCGAATGCTGGATTTAGGGGTTATGGGAAAGCTATAGCCCTTGGTCTAGTCCATTGTTTCTCAAATAGTGGGCGGCGCTTTGACCTCGGGGAACATGCTTTTTTATTTTTCTTTTACATTTTTTTTGAATATAGAATGCACTTTAAATCTTTTCTGTTACATTTAATAAAGCTATTCTTTGTTGTAAATTAGTCCATATTTCTTTCTTTTTTTATTCTCTTATACGTTAATAAGGATACAGTGTTATGCAGAGGTGTACTTATAACAATTTTATAGACAAATGATACTATTCATAGTCGCGCGGGGGGCGAGATGTTTTCTTCTTCCTAGGAGGGGCATGACAGAAAATAATTGAGAAGCACTGGTCTAGTCCAATTGTTCTAGTTTCTAAACCCGATGGGTCTTGGAGGTTCTGTAATGACTTCTGATGACTCAATCAGGTCTCCAAATTTGATGCGTATCCGATGCCGCGAGTGGTCTGATCTGCTCGATCGACTAGGAAACGCTCAATTCCTAACTACCCTTGACATGACAAAAGGGTATTGGCAAATTCCCTTAACGGATTCTGCAAAAGAAAAAAACACATTTAGCACTCCCAGCGGACATTGGCAATACCGGGTCCTTCCTTTTGGTTTGCACGGGGCGCCAGCTACTTTCCAACGTCTGGTAGACACACTGCCACGGCCCCACAATTTCTATTGTGCCGTCTACCTAGATGACGTTGTCATCTATTCCAGCACATGGAAGGATAATGTACGGCAGGTGAAAATGGTACTTTCCACACTGGCAGCAGCAGGGCTTCGTATTAATCCAAAGAAATGTTTCTTTGGATTGAGAGAAGCCAAATATTTGGGCTATCTAGTAGGGGGAGGTGTCGTGAAACCACAATGTCTTAAAATTAAAGCCATCATAAATTGGCCCCGTCCGATAAATAAGGGGCAAGTACAAGCATTTTTGGGATTTGCTGGATATTATCGTCGCTTTGTGCCACATTTCTCAGAAATTGCTGCGCCCTTATCTAATTTGACAAAGAAACGGGCACCTATAAAAGTGGTATGGGATGATACAGTAGATAAAGCATTTAGTGACTTAAAATTGACCCTTACGTCAGCACCTGTATTGAAATCTCCTGACTTTTCTCTTCCTTTTGTTCTCCAGACCGATGCATCGGCCACAGGACTGGGTGCCGTGTTGAGCCAATGTGTCAAGGGTGCTGATCACCCCGTTATGTATCTGAGCCGGAAACTGCTGGACCGTGAGATGAAGTATGCTGCGGTGGAGCGAGAGGCCCTGGCGATTAAGTGGGCTATCACATCATTGAGGTACTACCTATTGGGGCGGGAATTTACTCTGGTGACGGACCATGCCGCTTTACAGTGGATGTCCCTTCATCGGGAGTCAAATCCTCGCGTCACTAGGTGGTTTTTGGATCTTCAACCGTACCGTTTTAGCGTTACTTATCATAGGAGTTCCTTGCAGGCCAACGCAGATGCTCTCTCCCGGGTTCACAACCTCTCGGTGCAGGTCACCCGACCGGATGTGTCTGGGCTGAGGGGGGGATCATGTCACACACGTGCGAGTTGGAGGCAGTCAAAGAGCCTAAAGGTGAGTGAAATCACGCGAGACAAGGGTTTATCACGTGGTACTTACCTGAATCTCTTTCTACCTACAGAAAACAGGAAGAAAAATAAACACATCCATATTCAGTTCCAAAATGGCCGCGATGACGTAACTTCCGGTTCCAATCTGATGACGTCACTTCCGGCTCCACACTCAACTACTCCAGTCTACTCATGATGACGTTGGTTCCGTGGTCCCGCCTACAATCGTCACTTCCTGCCAACCATTTCCTCTCCCATCATCCCATCTGTTATATAAACGCCATTTTGTTACAGTATGGCATTTACTTTGTACTGAAAAGTCATTTTGAATCATCCTTATTGATGGTATATATATATATACAGGTACTCCTCACTTTACGACCGAGTTCCGTTCCTACGACTATGTTGTTAAGCGAATTGGTCGATAAGTGAGGAGCTTGCGCCAGGAATATAGGAATATAGGATTGAAACTTTTTATGCATTTTTCCCATATGCCTTGCAAACACTTATCTGTCACTTTGTCCCAAGCTGATTTAATGTTTTTAATGCAATCTAAAATACTATATAATTTCCAAAAATCAAAAAAAACCAGATGGTTGTGGCGAGTGCCCTCTTCTACACGGTGGTGTGCTGGGGAGGCAGCATAAAGATGAAAGACGCCTCACGCCTGGACAAACTTGTTAAGAAGGCAGGCTCTATTGTAGTAGTAAAGTTGAGCAGTTTAACATCTGTGGCAGAGCGACGGGCACTAAGCAAACTCCTGTCAATCATGAAGAATCCACTGCATCCACTGAACAGTGTCATCTCCAGGCAGAGGAGTAGCTTCAGTGACAGACTTTTGTCACTGTCTTGCTCCACTGACAGACTGAGGAGATCGTTCCTCCACCACACTATGCGACTAAGTAAGAGGGGGAGTAAATGCTAACATTACTCAAAGTTATTGCCTGCTTTTTTATGTTTTTTCATTTTTATTACTATTTAATTTAATATTGTTTCTTTGTATCAGTATACTGCTGCTGGATTATGTGAATTTCCCCATGGGATTAATAAAGTATCTATCTATCTATCTATCTATCTATCTATCTATCTATCTATCTATCTATCTATCTATCTACCTACATCATTTTCTATTGCTGCTACAGCTTGGGAAAAAGTCGTGCGCAAATAAAACGTTTTGACCGTAGCTATAGCGCCCTGATCCACTGGCTGTAGGACAGCAGTTGTGTTTTTAGGAAGATACACTACCTTTACATCTGGGTGTAGATCATCAAAATGCTGTGGGTGGCCTGGAGCATTATCAAGCAGGAGAATAATTTTAAAAGGAGCTCCCATTTCCAAACAATAATGCTGGACTGAGGGTATGAAGCAGTTCAAAAACCAATCTTAAAATAAAGGTTGCGTCATCCATGCCTTTTTATTTGCACGATAGTAAACGGGCAGACTGTTTTTACTAACGTTTCTTAATGCATGTGGGTTTATGGAGCGATAGACCAGGAAAGGCTTTAACTTGAACCCAGCGGCATTCCCTTCCAACAACAATGTGATCCTGTCTTTAAAAGCCTTGAAACCGGGCATTGCCTTTGCTTCTTTGTGCATATAGGACCTTTCAGGCATTTTTTTCCACCAAAGCCCGGTTTCATCCACATTGAATATCTGTTTCGGGCAGTAGATACCTTTTTTAATTATTCCATCCAATTCATCAACAAATCTTTCTGCTGCTTCTACGTCCGCGCTTGCCGCCTCACCGCTGATTTTCCAATTATGCAGGTTGAATCTCCGCCTAAACCGTTGAAACACACACACACACCAAGCACAAACTAGAGACATTTTAGAACCATCAATACACCTAATCTGCATGTCTTTGGACTGTGGGAGGAAATCGGAGCACCCAGAGGAAACCCACACAGACACTGGGAGAACATGCAAACTCCATGCAGGAAGGACCCGGGAAGCGAAGCCAGGTCTCCTTACTGCGAGGCAGCAGCGCTACCCACTGTGCCACCGTGCCACATATGTATGTATATTGTGATGGACAGCCTACACCCATGCCTGGCCAGAACCCTTTGACACTAGATCTCGGGGAGCAGCCATGGGATTCACGCTACGTCCCCCGGAACACTTGGTGGAAGCCCCCCTGGGTTGGATTTTTTTTTTGGAACACCGAACCTCATTCCTGTTGGGCTCCATGGCCACCACCAGGGGGAGCTGCACGACTTAACGAGCTTGTCTGGGCGGGAGCGCAGCCACATCTGGAGGTGCAGCAGGAAGTAGGTCAACAAGCACCTGCAGCACTTCAGGGTGGGCTATAAAAGGAGCCGACAGTCACCACTCTGGAAGCCAGAGTTGGGAGGAGAAAGAAGAGTGTTTTGTGGTGTTGTTTTTCTTTTGTGTGGTTTTGGGGGACTGTGCTGTGCCTGTGGGACATGGGGAAGGCATGCCCCAGAGGTGAAGAAAATAAATCTTTTTGTTAATATTTACGGGCCTCTGGTGTCAGTCTGTGTCAGGTCAGCGCCAACATAGCGTTTATTCCACAATATATACATATATACACATACAATACAGTATATATTGTCATGCTTGGGTCACAGATTTGCACAGAAACACAGGAGGCTGTAGAGACAGGAACCTTATTCAAACACTGCAAATGAACATTTGTCTCTTTTTCAAAAGTTTAAACATGCTCCATGACAAGACAGAGTTGACAGTTCCACCAGGAGCAGAGAATGTCAGAGAGAGAGAGAGAAAAGCAAACAATCAATTCCAAAACTGACAGGTGCTGTTCAGGCTTTTACGTATGTGGAGTACTGGGCGGGAAGCGTATCGTGTGACAGAGCAACCCGCAACCAAGCCCAGCAAGTAAGGGAGCAATGTGAAGGTAGTGTGTCAGCATTTTTAGGTGGGGTTTTCCCAAGATTGTCTGTATCCTCTAGGTGTGCATTCAGCCCCCCAGCTCACAATATATACTGTACATATATAAAATATGAAAAGACATAAATGTAGGGTGCAGTCATGACAAACTAAACAAATCATATGTTGAAAATTATTTAATAATAAAATATCTACTTTTTTAACAATTAATGTCCTTTAGAATGCAGTAACCTATACAGCTGTAAAAGGAAACAAATAAGCAAACAGATAGATTAATGGGTTGCATGGTTGCTCAGTGAGAGTCCTGCCATAAGGAGATTGGGGTTAATGCCCCAGGTGCCGCATGTGTGGAGCTCACATGCTCTGCCCCTGTCTGCACAGATTTTCTAAGCATGCTCCAGTGTCCTCTCTAATTTGTGTGTGTGTCTGTTTGACTGGCACAGTGTCCAAGGTTTGTTCCTGCCTTGTGAACCATGCATGCTGAGATATCTCCAGCTAATTTCTGGATTAGCAGATTTTGAAAATGGATGGACAGGTTGATTTCTTTAGGAACTTGGTAGAATTAGATTTGATTTGGAGAATCACCTTAAAGCCATGATAAATATTTAAATACATATTAAATATATGTTCAATTACCTATTATTATCCTCCAATTAGTCATTGTCTTCATTCAATTAACTGTAAACAAGTGCTACATTAATTGCTTAAGCGCTGAGGTAAACCATGTACTGTTTTTATTCCCCTCACTATCTATAATTGCTTTGTGCCAATAATACATATTCAGAAGACCTTCTGACCATGAACTGGTTATCTGATTGGGCTTAAATTATTTTATTATTGATCCAGTACTTGAGCAGCATATTAAATCTTCTTAACTGTTCAGAGAACATTAGAAATGGATAATTGAACTTTAATAGTGGTGAATGTAATATGTAATTGAGTGGCACTTGAATATTTATTAATACTTAAACATGCCACTCAAAATAAAGTGTCACTGTTAACAATGATTAACTGACATTCCAACAATTAAAGTCATTAATTTGTAAGCAAAACTATGCAAGGTGACTCATTTAAGGGGGTACAAAAATATTTCAGTAACCTAATCAGAAATCATTCTTGTAGCACACTGAATAGCATATTAAAATCTGTATTTTCAAATTATCATAAGTATATTAAAGGTGATACTAGAGTAAACAGACAAAGACATCACAGAAAAATCAAACAATAACATAAAATGATATAATTAAGGGTGTGCCAGATTTTGTTTTGGCATTTTAAAACCAAGAGCATTTGAAATTTCAAAAGTGTAAACATCATCCATTTTTTGTTTTACAGTACGATTTTCCTGCAGCATCAGTTATCCTCATTGAAATTATGATTGACATCCCAAAGATGGGGAGTGCATTTGCATTGCATTATACTGCGCTAATGACAACATTGAAATAACTGCTAGGTGACATGCACACACATAAAGGATCTATTATGAAAGCACCTTTTTTATTACACGGTGTAACAGGGCGTCTGGTTAAGGTGGCATACTAGGACAGGGCAGTGCCAAATGAAAAATACAAGTGCTGATGTAGTGATTCCTGAGAAACTCCAGAAATAGCACTAGGCGCAGTCTTAAAAAGCACAGTTAAACACTGGCCAGATTGGTATCAGAAGGTGAATAAGAATGAGGTTTTGATCAGCAAGATGACTGGACAAAGAATAAGGGCAACTGACATAAGTGAGCTTTTGTGCACATATGTAGCAAGTGGGCTAGCCGCCCCACCTGACATGGCTCAGACTCATTTGGACAGAGACCCAGAAAGGCTGCCACTATTTTGTTCTACTGTAGTAGTAAATTGGGAAAGAATGCCATCAATGACATGATTTAAATGTAAATAATGTAATTTTGACATTTTTTATGTGTGTTTCATTTTTACCTGCTGTGCTGCTACAGCAGCCTGTGTTAATGTTATTAGCCAGATTTGGTATGTTCCTATACCCCCCCCCCATCTTAATTTGATACATATTGGTACATTCCTAGCTCCCTTTTTGGTACTGGTGCTGCTTTAGACTTAGTTTTTGCCTTACACCATATTGTACTTTAGGTTAAAGAGATTAACATCTTTTTACCTTCAAGTTGTCATTGGTTATCACATATTAATACTTTCAGCTTTTGACAGTCTTGGTGATTAAAGCTATCCATCCACATTCACTAAAATCACACTCCGGTCTTAGGAGAGATGTTTCTCTAATACGGTGCTCAAGGGCGGAATATCTCCTATTTATTGATGACATATTTTGGATATTTGATTGCTAATTTAACTATGCAATTCCAGGTGTTCATGTGTAAGTGTGACGTTATGGCAGTCATCTTGTGTAAGAGAAAACTTCATGCTCAGTCATTGGCTAAACCTTGTTTCAAAGGCAAGATCTTTCTTATGCCTGAGAAAATGACTAATGGCAATTTCTTTTTCAGGCTGTCTTTGACCTTTGGTTTTGTCTTTGATAGAACATAAAGCTCATTTAGTCTTTTGTTCTTGTTGATGATGTACTGACTTTGGACAATCATCCCCTTCTTTTTCAATAATATTCTGCATTTTATGCCCATATAAGACCATATTCCTGTATTATCTCTTTGTTCCTCTATGCCCCATCCCGAAGCTCCGCCTCTTCCGGTCCCATGCCATAAATATCGAGGTCTTCAGAAAGTTTAGCGTCAGACCATGAGCAGTGTTGCAGGATGTCAGACATCCCTGAATCTGACTATTTAGTATAGCCAAACGGGCTTTTTTCTGTTGTTGTGCCAACGATCACTATTTTTAGTTCTCTCTTTTGGACCTTATCATTAAATGGGGTGGCCTGGTTGATCACCCAACTTTTTTCTGAGGACTTCTCTGCTCTTTTGTACCTTCATAATATATACAGTATACATATATATGTACGTGTGTGCATGTATATGTCTACATTTTTTAATAAGAACAAAATAAAAAAAATAAATAAACTGAATCAGAAAAGTGAAGGAAGATGTAAGTCCCAGTCTCCATTTCCCCGTACCTAAAACCTTGGTAAAACACTGCTGTAAAGTATTATACACATTAACTTTAACAATAAAACCAATAACAATAAAAACCATTGACCCTGTAAATGATCCATATGGTGACCCAAGACATGCACTCTACAGACAAAGAAAAAAAACTATGCCTTGGATTGCTTTCATTTTATATGTTTTACATTTTTACTGTTAAATTTAAGGCATAAGGTTTGGCAACTCTTTTAATTGTGGAAAACTTTATTCCCTTTACGCCCACTGTTAAAGGCAGCAAAGGAAAAAAAAAAAAGCTAAAACCTCATAAAGATCATTTCAAACATATTTTCTATAGGGGCTTTATGAACTCTATCTCAGATAATCACAATGGAACCTATTAGTGGTTGCCGTTTTTATCCAGCAGCCAAAGATTTCATGTCTATAATGCAGAAAGCTAACAGCTTTGGACAGCTCTGCTCCAGTTCTCGGGTCAGCCGCTGCACCTCAGGGGCTACCTGCAATCCAATACCTGAGCTGAGGATGGAAAACGCATTGATTTCTTGTCAGCCAAAGAACTTTTCAGACCATGTTGGGAGCTCAGCTCACAGAAAACTAAAGGGGAAGAGAGAGAAAAAAAGAGAGAAAAAATCTTAATTAGCAAACAGGGATTTGAACGACTCTCTTCAGTTTTAGTTTGTGGTCAATGAAGTAAAAGGACTTAGTATGAGTAAAAATTAAAAGAAAACTACCTGAATTAAACATTGTGGCAAAACAGTAACCCTGGAAACCTAATGAGTGAAGGTCTGAACTCCAAGCTTCTGAGCCATCCTAATTATTCATCTTTTGGTCAGTTAAGACCTACATGGGGGCGCAGTTTCTAATGCACTTGACTCCGGGCATTTAAACTCTCATACTTGCAGGATTAGTTTTGAGAGCCAGGGATAAAACTTATTCAAGAGGCAAAAGTACAAAAAAAAAAAAAAAAATAAAGAGACAATCCTGCTAATATGTAAACCTTGCTTTTCATGCAGAATGAGGTACACTGAGTAGAAACTTTTTGTTGTGGTTCTCAAAAATTTTCTCTCTTATAGTAAGAACTTGACCATTTTTAGCTCCAAAAGCCTGTACTGGCTTCTGACCTGGGCCAGTCAGTGTTATCATTGAACATTTTCTTACCCCCACTAAGTTAAATCAATTAATATTCACCCATGAAATTTCAGTTTCATAATTACTTCATGACTCAATCTAGTACATTAGATTATGAAACAGCTCTGGTCTAACAAGTTGTTTGTCAATTTATGCTACCACTCTTGGTGTGGCTAAATATCTTGAACATGTAGCCTAGAATTGTTGATTTTTCTTTTGTTGTTTATTTAATTTTTCTTTCTTTGCAAGGTAAAGGGTGTGAGCTCATGCACCCTTTTGACTCTGTTGACAACTGAAAAGTTAAACATTTAGTTTTATATATTCTGTTGTTGGTATTACTACTGAGAGACACACAAGTTAAGCAATTGTACATGAATTACTCAAGTTGTTGTAAAAGGAACTTGAAGAATGTTGGTGTTAATACAACAATATACTACAACACCTTTGTTATATTGTTATATATACTGTATATACTGCATATATATATATATATATATATATATATATATATATATATATATATATATATATACTGTATATATATATATGTATATATACTAATAAAAGGCAAAGCCCTCACTGACTCACTCACTGACTCACTCACTGACTCACTGACTGACTCACTCACTCATCACTAATTCTCCAACTTCCGGTGTGGGTGGAAGGCTGAAATTTGGCAGGCTCATTCCTTACAGCTTACTTACAAAAGTTGGACAGGTTTCATTTCGAAATTCTACGCGTAATGGTCATAACTGGAAGTTATTTTTCTCCATATACTGTAATTGAGTTGAGCTGGATGGCCATGGGGGGCGGAGTTTCGTGTGACATCATCACGCCTCCCACGTAATCACGTGAACTGACTGTCAATGCGGTAAGTAGAAAACAAGGAAGAGCTCCAAAAAGCGCTGAAGAAAACATGCATTATATAATTGAGAAGGCAGCGAAACAATAAGAAGCGAGCGAGTGACATATACAACCATATTCATGAGTGCAGCTACTTCGGAAACAAAGCACGGTGTAAACATAAAGTTTAAATTAATATCATAGACAGGCTGCCGCTGGCGTTTGTCATGCCCACGGGTAATGCGGGATACCAGCTTAATGAGAGGATGCAGGACATAAATGAGAGTTTTGATCACTTTGTAACTGAGTTAAAATTGCAGGTGAAGGGCTGTGCTTATGCAAATTCCGAGAGACTGTCTTTGTGGGGATTGACAGTTAAGGCGGGTGGGGGAGTCACGTCATCATCTCCCCTCCCATTCATCTCATTTCGCTTTGAGCTGAGCTCCGCAGCTAACGCAGTCTTGCGTAAGCAACTTTGTGACGCTGCCACCAAATACTCACAGAAAAATCCACAAGTTAATACACATGCTGTCTCTAGAGTTTCTCCACACTCTGAATCCTACAGGCACTACTTACAAAAGGTTACATTGACAATCGTCTTGCGTTATTTTTAAAATGTTTCCTTTTCTTAGCACAAGCACAGCTGAGAAGCTTCGATGCATGTGCTCCATAACGCGTTAAAAAATAACGCATTTAATCACACTTTGCATTCCAAGCAAAGGGGAACTTCTCTCAATGCATGATTTCCTGGTACACCTATTACATTGATGCACACATCAGAGCTACAAAAATGTAACAGTCGGAAGAAGCGCGTTGCTCACGACTGATTGGAGGAAAATTTCATTTCAAAAGACTACCCGACGGAAGCCTTGATAAAAACGTGGTTTTGTGCACATATATATATGTATATATATGTGGATGTATATGTATATATACTGTATATATGTGTGTATATGTATATATATGTTTATGTGTGTGTGTATATATATGTATATATCTATATATATACTGTATATATCTATACTAATAAAAGGCAAAGCCCTCACTCACTCACTCACTCACTGACTCATAGATAGATAGATACTTTATTAATCCCAAAGGGAAATTCATCACTAATTCTCCAACTTCCCGTGTAGGTAGAAGGCTGAAATTTGGCAGGCTCATTCCTTACAGCTTACTTACAAAAGTTGGGCAGGTTTCATTTCGAAATTCTACGCCTAATGGTCATAACTGGAAGGTATTTTTCTCCATTAACTGTAATAGAGTTGAGCTGGAAAGACGTGGGGGGCGGAGTTTCGTGTGACATCATCACGCCTCCCACGTAATCACGTGAACTGACGGTCAACGCAGTGCGTAGAAAACCAGGAAGACCTCCAAAAAGCGCTTAAGAAAACATGCATTATATAATTGAGAAGGCAGCGAAACAATAAGAAGCGAGCGAGTGACATATAATACCATATTCATGAGTGCTGCTACCTCGGAAAGAAAGCAAGGTGTAAACCTAAACTTTAAATTAAGTAAATAGACAGGCTACCGCTGGCGTTTCACATGCCCACAGGTAATGCGGGATACAAGTTTAATGAGAGGATGCAGGATATAAACGAGAGTTTTGATCACTTTGTAACTAAGTTAAAATTGTAGGTGAAGGGGTGTGCTTATGCAAATTCCGAGACTGTGTTTGTGGGGGATTGACGGATAAGGCGGGTGGGGGAGTCACGTCATCATATCCCCTCCCATTTACCTCATTTCGCTCTGAGCTGAGCTCAGCGGCTACGCGCCTCTTCGAAGCAACTCACACTGCCACCAAATACTCACAGAAAAATCCACAAGTTAATACACACGCTGTCTCTAGAGTTTCTACACACTGAATCCTCCAGGCACTACTTACAAAAGGTCACATTGACAATCGTGTTACGTTATTTTTAAAATGTTTCCTTTTCAGGTCCTTCGATGAAAACGCTAAATACAAAGAGGACTGTTTGATTTATGTTAGGTAGATTGCCCAGAGGGGACTGGGCGGTCTCTTGGTCTGGAACCCCTACAGATTTTATTTTTTTCTCCAGCCTTTGGAGTTTTTTTTTTTTTCTGTCCACCCTGGCCATCGGACCTTACTCTTATTCTATGTTAATTAATGTTGACTTATGTTTATCTTTTATTGTGTCTTCTATTTCTCTATTCATTTTGTAAAGCACTTTGAGCTACATTTTTTTGTATGAATATGTGCTATATAAATAAATGTTGATTGATTGATTGATTGATTCTTAGCACAAGCACAGCTGAGAAGCTTCGATGCATGTGCTCCATAACGCGTTAAAAAATAATGCATTTAATCACACTTTGCATTACAAGCAATTGGGAACTTTTGTCAATGCATGATTTCCTGGTACACCGATTACTTTGATCAGCGGATCGATTCATTTTACCCTCGCACCACCTTAGTTTGAGAAGAAGTATGAAAAAATATGAGGTTAACACAGAAAAACAGATCACCAATTCAAGCTTTATGAATAATCGATTAAGCCATCAATAATTGTTTTGGTAAAGCCATCCTCCTTCCATTTTATAATTTTTCCGCCACTAGCCATGATTAAATGAACGGTAAAAAAGTAAGAGTGAAGCGAGGGTGACTTATTTAGGCAGGCATATATATGACAGCAACACTCATGACAATGTCTATCATGTTACGTTATTATTAAAATGTTTCCTTTTCTTTTTCATTACTTTTTTAACACACTACTTCTCCTTTCAGGGCAGGTATTTTACTATATATATATATATATATGAATGACCTCCAAAGAGCGCGGAGACTTTTGATATCATGAACGTGTCTGCTAAAAACTGGGGTCTCCTGCCCAGCAAAAGTCGAGCAGCAAGCGCGTGCATAGCTGTGCCGGCCTTTGAGACGCTGACTGCGCTTCTGCCTTAAGTCAAAGTGAGCACTTTAAATTTTTTCATCCTCCCCTGCTATAGCCCAGACAAGTGCAAACCACGGGACCCTTTTCTACACCACGGCAAAATAATATTAAGGCGATTCACACTTTCTTTTGCACGTTATCGATTATGAGGTCCTCAGCTCGGATTATAAAGACACGCACAGGAGTGGAGGACTGACAGTGCCATCACAGCCGATTAATGGCGGGGCGTCGCCAGTCTACACAAGACCCACAGCGACTGTCCCCAAAAGGCGATCATAGCGTCAGCGAACACATCTCCTGGGACAGGAACACCTCCGGTCAGGGGCTATAAAAGGACGCTGCCTCAGTCCAGACACTGAGCTGTGCTGGGTGGGAGAGGAGCAAAGTGTCTGGGCGAGGAGGAGTGGTTATTGAGTTTATTGGAGTGTGTGTATTTGAGAAGAGTGTGGAAGGTGCTTGGTGCACTGTAAGAAAATAATAAAAGGTCTTGGACTGTTACCTGGTGTCAGGAGTCGTACCTGAGGGTTCGAGGGTGCACTACTGCCCCTACTGCCACAATATATACTGTATATATATATATGTATATATACTAATAAAAGGCAAAGCCCTCACTGACTCACTCACTGACTCACTCACTGACTCACTGACTGACTCACTCACTCATCACTAATTCTCCAACTTCCGTGTGGGTGGAAGGCTGAAATTTGGCAGGCTCATTCCTTACAGCTTACTTACAAAAGTTGGACAGGTTTCATTTCGAAATTCTACGCGTAATGGTCATAACTGGAAGCTATTTTTCTCCATATACTGTAATGGAGTTGAGCTGGATGGCCATGGGGGAGTTTCGTGACATCATCACGCCTCCCACGTAATCACGTGAACTGACTGTCAATGCGGTAAGTAGAAAACAAGGAAGAGCTCCAAAAGCTGAAGAAAACATGCATTATATAATTGAGAAGGCAGCCAAACAATAAGAAGCGAGCGAGTGATATATACAACCATATTCATGAGTGCAGCTACTTCGGAAACAAAGCACGGTGTAAACATAAAGTTTAAATTAAGATCATAGACAGGCTGCGCTGGCGCTTGTCATGCCCACAGCTAATGCAGGATACAAGCTTAATGAGAGGACGCAGGATATAAATGAGAGTTTTGATCACTTTGTAACTGAGTTAAAATTGCAGGTGAAGGGCTGTGCTTATGCAAATTCCAGAGACTGTGTTTGTGGGGGATTGACAGTTAAGGCGGGTGGGGGAGTCACGTCATCATCTCCCCTCCCATTCATCTCATTTCACTTTGAGCTGAGCTCCGCTAACGCAGTCTTTCATGTAAACTTTGTGACGCTGCCACCAAATACTCACAGAAAAATCCACAAGTTAATACACACGCTGTCTCTAGAGTTTCTCCACACTCTGAATCCTCCAGGCACTACTTACAAAAGGTTACATTGACAATCGTCTTGCGTTATTTTTAAAATGTTTCCTTTTCTTAGCACAAGCACAGCTGAGAAGCTTCGATGCATGTGCTCCATAACGCTGCTAAAAAATAACGCATTTAATCACACTTTGCATTCCAAACAAAGGGAACTTCTCTCAATGAATGATTTCCTGGTACACCGATTACATTGATGCACACATCAGAGCTGCAAAAATGTAACAGTCGGAAGAAAGCGTTACTACGACTGATTGGAGGAAAATTTCAAAAGACTACTCGACGGAAGCCTTGATAAAAGCATGGTTTTGTGCACATATATATGTATATATATGTGGATGTATATGTATATATACTGTATATATGTGTGTATGTGTATATATATGTTTATGTGTGTGTGTATATATATATGTGTATATATCTATATATATATACTGTATATACATATAGATATATGTATATATATATATATGACAGCAACACTAATAACAATGGCAATGTCAATCATGTTATGTTATTATTAAAATGTTTCCTTTTCTTTTTCATTACCTCTTTAACACACTACTTCTCCACTGCGAAGCGTGGGTATTTTGCTAGTATATATATATATATATATATTTGCAGCTGGAGATCCACAAAGGGAGATAATGAATCACGTATCAAAAGTAGTTTGTTTTTTTTTATTCCTGAGCTTTCAACCCCTGACCACACTGACTTAGCCACCTCCCTCCCCGCCTCCTCCACATAATTTTTTTGCTATATATTGCCTTTGATTCTTGTAACTCTAAGCATTATCCTCTGATGAAGACCCCTGGTAGGGGTTGAAAGCTTTATGTACACGTGTGTGCATAAAGATCCCCTGCCGGACTTGCAATACCACTGTCAGGCAAGAGGGAGTGCCTGTGCTTACTGTATTATCTCTTTCTTATTCTGCAGCGCTGAGAACTCACCCATTGGGGGCAACTAAGCCCCATCCAAAAGCTTCACCTCTTACTGTCCCATGCCATAAATATTGACATCTCCGGAAAGAATGCCGTCAGACCAGGAACAGTGTCTCTACATGTCAGACATCCCCGAATCTGATCCACTCAACTGAGCTGAGTATTTAGAATAGCCGAATAGGCTATTCATTAATCAGTATTTTCAAAATCCATCCATCTCCCAGAATTCCACTTTCAGTATTTTCAAAATCCATCCATCTCCCAGAATTCCACTTTCAGGGTGTTTTGAAGCTGTACAAATCCTAAAAGGTGACCTAGTTCATTGCATGGCAAACACAAACCAAGACCAAACTATGAACAGGCATTTTAAAACTGTTAATCAGTTTAACATGCACAGTATGTTTTTGGACATGGTTAGAAAACTGTAATATATGGCATAAAAGAAAAAAAAATACAGACACAAGGAGAATGTGCAAACAGCAGAAGATAGTGCTCAGGTCAGGATCCATACCTATCTCTTCAGGAGCTCTGAGGCAGCAGCCCAAACCATTACAATGCTGAGCTGTGTATCATTAGATCTGATCAGCAGTAGATGACTTTCTAGGCAAAAGCACAAGAAAAAGTAAGATTAGTGTACAAAGACTGAAGATCTCAAAAGCTGAATGATGATGGTGCAAGAATTAACCTTGCTGATTAACCAATTAAATTTTCTTCAGTTATATACTTGAATAAAAGCGCTCTTGTTTTGTTATATTTCTAAATTTTCTGAAAGCGTTTATTTGATATTTGGACTTAAGTCTTCACATGTTATACACTTCATGTCAACATTTTATCATTAGTACTATAACATGCAAAAGGTTTCTGTTTTAGTTATGTGTTCAACATTTCTTGGCTCGCATTTCCTGTCATCCTACATTTACACAGATTGTTGTAGAGACGGAACACAGATGAAATGTATGTATTCCAAATAACAATATATTATTTACCTTATACAACTCTAGGCACCTCACTACCAGATAAACAAGACTTGAGCTAGGATAACTTCAGCTCTGTCGGTGGGGGGGAATGGGATAGCAGGATGCTTGCTGCCAGTGCTGATCGACACATTTGCAAAGCAAAGACACTGATGAGGAGGAGCGGAGTAGCCCAGGATTACAACTTTTTTTTGTAGGCTTCTGGGATTCTAGTGTTAATAAAAGTAGAAATCTGCGCCTGGCTAGAAGGACAAGTGAGACAGAAAGAGACCTCCTGCTATGAAAATGTCATGGAGAATGCAACAGTGTAGAAGAGGATAGGTTGAGCAGGTGGGAAAAATGTGAGTTGGACATTGGAAAGTTGAGCTACAAGGAAGCACAAGATGGAAATGTTCATGTTTTCTAAAAAACAAGAGACATTTTGGTTGGCATTAATGTGATAGAGAACACCTAGAAGAATTTCAGAGAGATGTTGCTCAATGAATTTAATGATGCCAGTTTGTGAGAAGATAAAAAGAGTTGTCTCTAGTTACTTTCATAGAGAAATTGAAAAAACCCTGACGAAGATGAAGAAAAGTAGAGCAATGGGCTCAATGAGAAAAAGGAAGGTGGAAGGAGGAGGAAGATATGGAAACTAAATGGTTGCAAAACCTGAACAGCTCCTGTGTTGTGACAGACTGCCATGTGCGAATATTAGGAGGCATACCAAGAATAATGTTTATTAACAAAAACCCATATAATAGAAAGTACAGAGAATTAGGAGAACCCAGGATGCAGATAAAGAGGTGAAAAGATTTTCACCTCATTTTAAATTAATTTAACTCGTTAGTTCAATTACAGAGCCAACCCATTTTGTACTGTTAAATAGCTACATGGAGAGCTTTGTTTTGTTTCTTTTTACTTTAAGTGAGATACAGAAACAAAATTTTCTCCCCATTGCATCTCTGTGATTTTATCATAAATATTAATTTCAGTAAAACATCTAAAAAAAAACGTAGAAAAATGTTCCAAAGTTCCACAAAAAATCCAGTATTTTTTTCAGACAAGAGAAATCCACAAAATCACAAATATCTGACCTGTTTGAACTTGAACATTAACAAACCATATAACTAAATGACATGTTTTATTATTAAAATTTAAATTGTGTTTCAGGAAAGCCAGGATAAAAGACCTATCTAGAAAGGCCCAGAGGAGTACAGGATTTGATTTGGCTTTATGCCAGTTTTCTTACTTTAATTTTTTTTTTTTTTTTTTTTGTTCTTCCTGTGATCATCCCTTTTGGACGTTTTTTTGCATTATTCTGGGTGGGAAAAGATGGTGGGAAAACGGAACACAAACTGTCCTGCAGCAAAATGTTTATGGTATTTTTTTATTTAATTCAGATGGCCATGACTGGACATGCAGCTGGAAGATTGCAGGAAGGCTGACTAATGCCAGCAAAAATTTGAATTAGCCTGAGAAGCCAAACGGGAAAGTTTGTATTTCACTGTTCACAATGACATTTTGTATGGAAATCTGAAAGGGTATTCGGTTTGGATTACAAATGTAATGTGAGATAAATGCTGTTTCATTTATCAATTCTATAAACAAAGTATTTCTTCTTGTAGTGTGTATTATAGCACCAACTCTGTTTCTTAGTACAGCAGTTTTGCATCATTAAAATTAAACCCTAAGGGCAAAGGAATAAAGGTAGCCGCAAAGAATTTCAAAATATTATGAAGTTTTGCTCAAAAAGTATACAGTAATCTAATAGTCTTGCCAAAAATACAAGCACATGCCCATTTGTCAATGTCTGAAATGCACAAAATAACTCCATAACCAAATATGTAGGGAGGAGCAATTTCAAACTAAAACATCAGTCCAATGCAAACATAAACATGTAAAGAATATTGAGAGAATCTGACATACCTGTTGAAGGCTACATTTTGAAATATGTGAAAAGAAAACAATGGCAAGAGAACATTCTCAACACCACTTCATTGCATTCAGGTGGAAGACACTGGGCACATAGCCTAGGACAGGCTGCCAGTCCATTGCAGGACCCACTTACACACATACCCTCAGGCGAACTTTAAGTCTTCATGTTACGTAAACTTGCACATCTGTGGGGTTGTGGAGAAGAGTGATAAAGAAATGGAGAGAAATGTTACATAGACAACACTGCTAGATCCATGAAACAGTACCACAAACTGTTGCATTATTATAAAAACTTTAACAAGACTTCAGTGAACAAGTCAATAGATAATAATAAAAATAATACAGGGGGTCCTTGGGTTACAACATCTCGACATACAACGTTTCAAGTTTACAATGCTCACTCCCATAAAAACTTAAAAAAATTGAGATGTTACTACACTACAGTGTACAGTACAGTATATTTAGTTTATTTTCCATTTTCTGTGGCTTAGCTGTGTTTTTATGTTCTAGATTATGATTTTGCAAATGTGTTAGGATAGGTGAGTGACTTAGGCTAGGGTGTGTTTCGACTTACACCAAAATTCGAGTTGCATCACTGTTGTAGGAACGGAACTGTGTCGTATCCCGAGGACCCCCTGTAATAATAATAATGATAGACAGATAGATAGATAGATAGATAGCTTCTGTTACTACACTACGGTGTACAGTACAGTATATTTATGTCCTTTTCCATTTTCTGTGGCTTAGCTGTGTTTTTATGTTCTAGATTATGATTTTGCAAATGTGTTAGGATAGGTGAGTGACTTAGGCTAGGGTGTGTTTTGAATTACACCAACATTCGGGTTGCATCACTGTTGTAGGAATGGAACTGTGTTGTATCGCGATAATTCATTTAATAATAATGATAGATAGATAGATAGCAAAAAATGTTTGCAAGGAAAGATTAACATAAATCAGAATTTTCTTTTTTTTGGGTGGGTGATGAAAAAAAGATCAGCCCTGGTCATCATTTAGGAAAAGATGTAGTATCTTTCTGAATGTTCCCAGACAGGTTATGTCTATGATGTTCCACTCTTCACATAAAGAAACCAAGAAACCATCTGTCTTTTTTTTTAACTGTTCAGGGCCTGTTTTTTCTCAGTTCTGCTCTATTTTATATGGTTATCTATTTCCGTTTTAAAATGACTTGCAGAGTCTGACCTTTCTGAGTCAAGCTATAAGATGAGTCTTAAGGGACAGACTACTTGTCTGATTGGGCATGCCCCTTGCATATTCTTTAAATTTAAGGTTTGATTTGGAAAGAATTTCTAATATTTCTTTATTTGTTGTAATTATTTTTCTATTCTTAAATTTAAGGGAAGGGATGGTGTGTTGGTGCTGCTGCCTCATGGATCTAGCATGCTGGGTTCAAATCCTATGCTTGGGTGCTGTCTTTGTAGAATCTGCACAATGTCCCAGTGTCTTTATCTGTTTTTCTTAGGCTCCATACATTTCCTCTCATGTTCCAAATGCATTAGGTTTATTGATGATACTGTGTTGGTTTCGTGTAGGTATGTGTGAGTGGGACCTAGAATGGGCTGGCTCACCTACCAGAGTTTCTTCCTGCTCTATACCCGATACTGCTGCTTAAATAGGTTCTGTCCTTCAAAGGTGAAGTGGATTAAACATCTTTAAAAATGTTATGTTATTCTTCAATTCCTTTCATAAGTCCATAATTTAGTTTTTAAGGTTAAATTTGGGACTCTAGAGTCAAGAGATAGGAAACCTTTGCACCACTGTGTGTCTTCTCCGTTGATATATGAAATCATTTACTTTAAGTAAGTCAGATGAGGTGGCTCAGGCATCTGATCAGGATGCCTCCTGGATGCCTCCCTGGCGAGGTGTACTGGGCACATCCAACCAGGAGGAGGCCCTGGGGAAGACCCAGGACATGCTGGAGGGACTATGTCTCCTGGCTGGCCTGGGAACACCTCGGGATTCCCCCGGAAGAGCTAGAAGTGGCCGGGGAGAGGGAAGTCTGGACATCTCTGCTCAAGCTGCTGCCCCCGCGAACCGACCTCGGATAAGTGGAAGAGGATGGATGGATGGACTTTCTGAAGTGTTTTGAGACACATTTTAAATTGCTTTATAAAATAGGGGTTCATTGAGATACAAACAGAGGTTTTGAGATCTGGTTCTTCTATTTTAATTAAGATGGCAAATTTTAAAATCCTGTATGCTGCATTTTTCTGTAGTGTCTGAATGAACCATGTTATCCATCAGTTTATACTCTGAACTCTCCTTTTCCATTTCAGTGTCTCAAGGAGCCAGAGCCTAACCAAGCAGCACAAGCGACACAGCACGGACATTCAGTTTATTGCATTTATACTCGTCCATTGCAAAATTGATTTTAGTAGAAACCGGAAGAAAACCAGATAGACAAAGTGGTTATCTGCAAAACCCATACATGCATACAAAAGAGGAGAGATGCTGACCTTTATCCGTGGGGCTGTAAGATAAATATCCAGCACAAAAATGTATCACTGAATTGTAATATTAGTTTCAAAAACATGTTGAGATAGTGCTCATTTTTATTGTTTCAGTTCGGTAAGTTTTTCCATTTATATTGTGTTAAAAAGTGTTCGTTTTTTGCTTCATAGCTTTTTAACTGTAGAATGGCCAATAGTGGGGAGGGAGGTAAATGGCCAAGGTCTCCAGGATTCTGACTATGTCTGGCTTGTCTGACTCCTTTTCTACAATTTAGCTGTACAATTAGCTGATGGGCAGATATTTGTGTTTATTAGTTAGTTTCTACTTTGTTTTTAATATATTTGAACAAATATGTGTGTTTATATGAGAGAGTTCTGTATTTAGTGGAAGGTATAATCTATTCTTGCATTTTGCCTTGAGAGTTTTTGCTGCGCTCTACATCTACACTTGGTGGGGAGTGCTGTGCACGAATGTAATTTGCACTGTTGTATTGCATTTCTGAAGTGGTAATGATAGATTGGCCATCTAGCTCTGTGAAGAGGATTACTTGTGTTCTATTTTGTGTATGGTATTTACCCCATTATTTGACACCCATTGAAAACCCAGCTTACATGAAATTGCCTTCCACAAGATTTCTTCCATTTTTTGTTTTCCTACAAGGGTTTTTTTGGAGTTTTTTTCCTGTCTTCTTAGGGAGTCAAGGGAATGGGGGGGAGCTGTCTGAAAACAGGGCCTGTTTCAGCACATTGTGGCATTCCTTATTTGAATTAGGGATATATACGAGAAAAAATATTGTTAAGTTGTTATTTTGTTGCTTTGGAAAATCATCTATCTATCTATTATATATTTAATTTTTTCATTTTTTTATTATAAAATACGCTTCTGTAATGGGTGGTGTACTGGTCAAATTTTAGCCCTATTGCTCTGCTGTTTGTACATTCTCCCTCTGTCTGCACGAATGCTCTCCCCACATCCCATAAATGAATATCTATCAAAGGGTGTTTTGTTCTGTTTCTTGTTTTTAGACTATTAGGAGATGACGATCTCTGTTGTCCTAATAATATATGTTTGTATTGATGTTTTACTTGTATGAGACTCACCAAATTATATTCCAGGCAATTCCAACATTGTAATGTCAATAAGTTGAAGTATAAACTACTGTATGTGCTCATTAGTTATTTTCTGTCTCCAACTTAGCCACATATGAGTAAGCAAGAGTGTTCTATGATAGATTTGCATTCTGTCCAAGTTTCCAACCCACTGATATATGCTCTGGTTACATGTGACCCTAGAATCACATCACATATGTTCAGTTCAACTACAAATCATTTTTGTAACACTAATTATATAAAATTTACATCCAGCATTTAATCTGACACAAATTGTTTTCTCTGAGGAATGTATTGCCTCAGTTGGAAGCTGAAAACTTGCACATGAGATCTGTAAAATACATGATCTGAAATTTTGTATTCTTTTGGCTATGCCTTTGGCTGGGGAGGTGGTTATGAGGGCTCAGGCTTGTCCCAAAATGACAAACTTCAGGACATTGTAGCTAAATCTGATTTTATATGAAAGACATTTTCTACTGTAAATGTTCAAGGTCATCACTGGAAAGCCTCACAAAAATGGTACAAAGTCATCCTTTGAGTAAAATTACAGTTCCAATCATTTTCTCCAAAAAACATTAAAGAGGAGAGAGTTCATCTATCTGTCTCCTCAAACCCATGAACTTCATGAATCAACCCAACCCACAATCAAACTACAGCCGGGCCTTTTTAAATATTGTCAAGAGCCCTAAGAAGAGATTAGAAAATAGAAAGTCAGATTTCATGTTGTGCATCAATGACAAAAGTTCTGCAAAAATGTATTTAAATTATTTTATATCTGTGTAAGGGTTCCATAGATAAATAAATGGTAATCATCATCCTTCTTAGTGGAAGATAAGTCAGAGAAGAGAATTGATACAGACTGATAGGCTGAGTGTAAATCATTTTCCATCAGTAACACGATGAAAGCCCTGTGGTAGCTGTCTGTCTTGAATTTACTGCACATGTTCCTATGTTTCCCATTAAAATATATGTACTTGAAACTTGTACTTCAGCAAGAGGCCAAAGAATTTATGAAAGGAAATAGCTGTACATTACTTTTACATTTTATTATATTTTCCAGGGAAAGTGTCACGTTCCAGTGCATGGTGGGAATTCGACTAAGGAAACAGGAAAAGTAGTCGATGACAACATCTGGTTCTGATTTCAAAGATGTTAGTGAAATATGAAATTTAAATGAGCCCCACAGAATTCATGTTTCAGCAACCGAGCGGTGCAATTTATTAAAATTAATATAATTTTAATGTCGGCCTCAATGTGACAGCATTTCAAGGCTTTTTTTTTTCATTCATACTTCCTTTTTTCTGCCAAGCATTAAGTCATAGCGTTCTCCATCAACAGGTCTTTTGCACACTGCATTCCCAGCCATTGCAGTGAATTGCGAAGCTTTGATTAAGTACACACTTCTGGCCATTATTTATGAGTGGCTGTGGGATGGTTGAAGGAAGCATTTTTTCTGTTGGTGAGAGCTGTCTTTTTTATTCATAATTTCTTTCACAATCACAAAAGTCAGTTACAGCTTGTAAGAGGGAATGATGCAAAGAGGCAAAGCTGAATTTGGGACCTAATAAAAACAAATCCAACCGGCTGACTTTTTCAAGGTGGGACTTCCGTAATTATTAAACTAAGCATATTCATTCAGCTCAGTGCCTAGTAGTGACAGCTTCATAGTTACTCTCTGTGTGATGCTTAAGTTTAAAGAGCCTCTGATTTTCCTCATCCAAATTTCAGTTTGCCCACTGATATACCTATACCTATTCTTCAGTAGGGGGAAATCACTGAAGTAAGCTATAGCAATTTTACACAATGTACCAAATATTGTTAATTTATTATTAGTTCTCCCCGTAACCCTGTGTTAGGATATAGTGGGTTGGACAATGACAGACTATTATTAGTTCTATTATAGTGTTAATGTGTTGTTCATATAGTGCATACAGTATATTACAACATTAGAAAAAATTCAATGAGAACAGGTCATTCAGCCCAACAAAAGCTGCCAATCTTATCCACCTAATTTTTCCAAAATAACATTAAGCCAAGATTTCAAAGTCCCTAAAGTCCTGCTCTCTACCACAGTACTTGCCAATTTATTCCACATTTCTATGAATTTCTGTGTTATATATATAACTCTATTTATTAAGAATTTCAAAAACAAATTACATCACTTTTCTACACAGTCACCTTCGTTTGCGATGCAATTTTTCCCAGAGTCATACCAACTTTTTAATGCCATCAGTAAAAAATGTTTTTGGTTGAGCATGTAGCCACTGATACGCTGCTACTTTCACATAAGGGTTCTTTCTTCATTCCTCGTGGTCATGGCTGTAGCTGGTAGTCCGGAGCTCTCTGCATCCATCACATTAGTACGGTCATTTTCGAACATTTCAATCCACTGATAGATGACTCTATGAGAGAGAACTTTATCCCCATACTGAGCACATGTAGAAATAATTTGTGCTCCCAGCACAACTTTTGCCCACAAAACCGTATGACTGAACACTGTTCCTCCACTGCTCTCTTGACATCACTTCTGGGACCGAGCCAATGGAAGTCGACCTCACCAGCTCCGGCCCCTCTGATGTCACGTCCGGCTGTGATCCAATGGTTGAAGACCACGTGCTCGATCCTTATGACCTCACTTCCTGTCTCCCCCTTTAAAAACCTGCCCTTTTCTCTTTTCCCTCAGTCTTGTTTTGGACTCCGTTGTATGCACTTCAGTCCTGGTTATTGTGATAAAAACGACTTTTGCAGCCAGGATACCATATTACACAAGTGGCTGCCCCAAACCTTTATCTGTCTATGTCTCGTTTTTGTGACAGTGGCGTAGTTGGCAGGATGGAGAAGTCCCAGAAGGGAAGGGGACAGGACCTGCAATACACCCAGGTGGGAATGTACCGGGGCCAAGTATTCAGGCGGGGAGGGTGTCCCATGGTTCGGCGAGACCCGGTGCGGGCTCCGCTCCCGGCACGCATAACTAGGCCACCTAGAGAGGCCAAGGAGTGTGCGGGTGGGGCTCACAGAGTTGGGCTGCCCTGGAGGGGGGAGGCAAAAGGGGCTCAGTATGCTCTCTTGGGGGAGAGTGCCTGCCTCCCTGTGAAACCAGAGCCCCATTTACCACCTAGGGGTGCCCGGGCATCGTTATGGACGGAGATGAACCGCCCAAGCTGCCTCCCCGTGTAATCAGCTGGCAGAGAGAGACGAATTGGCCGTCCTGGGTGACTTAGCAACTCCAGGGCCGTCGCGTGCTGACACGTCACCCACCAACGCCACGGCGGAGCGGGAGGAAACCACGCCCATCCTTGTTGCAGTTCCAATTTAAAGAGACGCCGGCTTCTTTTAGAAGGGAGCAATGGAATGACGACTCCCTGAAGTTTGCAAAAAATGCAGTGGTCCTTGTCAATGGCCAGCGCACTGATCAGTCGATGCCACAGGGTCCTCACTTTGTATTGACAACGACCTTCTTTACCATGTAGCAATGCATGACGGGCAGGAGAGAAAGCTGCTGCTAATCCGCTGCACCTTCCGGGCAGGTCTGCGAAGTAGCACGCCCACCTCCTAGGTGGCCACTTGGGCACCGAGAAAACTCTGGGCGGATCAAGCTCCGCTTCTACTGGCCGGGAATCAATGAGGAGGTTCGCCACTTTGCGCTTCCTGCCCGGTGTCAACTGTGACAAATTCCTAGGAGGGACCGTGCTCCTTTCATTCCTATTCCCCTGATTGATGTTCCCTTCCACAGAATCGGGGTCGACTTGGTTGGACCCCTAGAGCCCTCAGCCCGATGACACAAGTACATTTTAGTCCTCGTGAATTATGCTACATGATACCCCAAAGCTGTTCCGCTAAGGCCAGCTACCTCCAAAGCCATCGCACGGGAATTACTAGGGGTCTTTTAGCGTGGGTATTCCCAAGGAAATCTTGACAGACCAGGGGACACCTTTTACCTTGGAGACATTCAAGGAGACTGCCAGGTTACTGAAAATAAAGCATTTAAAAACCTCGGTGTATCATCCTCAAACCGACGGGTTAGTAGAGAGGTTTAATCAGACTCTCAAACAAATGCTAAGTATAATAGATATATAAAAACAGCTAAGGGGATAGATATATAGATAGGTAGGAAGGAAAGGCACTATATGATAGGCAGACAGGGAAGCTCCTATATAATAATACAATTACTGTTATTACTATGTAGATAGACAGGGAGTTCAGCGTCAGCGTGTATTCAAACCCGATCTGACGCTGTTCGCTTTCAAATAATATTGCATGTACTTAACTATTTTAGAATAAAAACATACATTTGATTTCAGTATTTTTTTTTTATTCAGTTCCATTCTCTCAGTTAGCTTCACGACCCCCCAAATCTGACAATGCTGTTTTCACATAAAGATGCGCTATAACTCAAATGTGATTTATTTGTAGACGCTATACTCGAATGTGATTTATTTGGAGACGCGCTATACTCGAATGTTATTTATATAGGAAAGAAAGTACAATGTCAGGTGCTCATTCAGTGTAATAGGAACCATAGCACAGAGATGTGTACACTGCAACAAGTACACATGTCGTGAATGTAGGAAGGGTGTGTGGAATTGTTAATATTCGAATGTGATGATTTTATACAGCACGGATCGGAAATCAGCAGTTCTTAGCATTTGCACCACGCAAGCTGTCGTATCAACCGCCTACTGTAACTTGCTTTATTTTTCTTCACTTATAGTCTAGAATAAAAGTGCACTTGTTTTTGTTCTTGTACACCAACATATGTTCCTGTGTTTGAGCGACACAGGCATGCTCAAAAATAGACGTAATGCCACGAAAAGTGCACGCAGGCACTTCAGTTCGCAAGCATTGGTAAGAATACAGTCACAAGTACGCTGCAGAGCTACAGCGCATCTTTATGTGAAAACAGCATTCTCAGATGGGGGGTAGGGAAGGATCCTGAACACGACTGAGACTGAGAATGAAAAGTGAATAAAAAAAAAAAACTAACCTTTACAAGTATCATAAATTACTGGCTGTTACACACTGAAATCAAATGCGTGTTTTTATTCTAAAATAGTAAGAATAAGAGCAGTTTACTTCTCAAAACTGAACCATGTGGGATTGAACTCATGACTTTTGGATACTAGTCAGCGGTTGATACCATTATGCTACCATGGTGACCGTAGTAAATATGTGTCAATATGGCATGCTAAGGTGGCTTTTTTCTGCAGTTATATTTTTGAATAAAAGCATACTTGTTCTATTATATTTGTACCTTTTGTGGAAGTGTTTGATATTTGGACTTCAGGCTTCATACATTATATAGTTTATGCTTACATTTTGTCATTTACTACTACAATATGAAAACGTTTCTGTTTTAAAAATGTGTTTACACGGATTACTGTAGAAACGGAACACACGTGAAATGCGTGTTTCCAAATAATGATCTATTATTTCCCTCTAAAACTCCACTTCACTCCCAGATAATCAATCAAGGCATGAGCTGGGAGAAGATTGTGCACGCTCTAAGTCGGTGGGGGATGGAATAGCCGGCTGCTTGCAGCCTGATTTTTATCAGCACATTTAGATGACAAAAGACGCTGGTGGAGAGCTGTGAACGATTTTAAGAAGCGATTTAAGGTGGGACGGAATTACGAGTTTTTTCGTAGGCTCTGGTAATTCTAGTGTTAAGCGATAGATTTGGAAAGATTCAGCCTCTTCTTAAAAGTCACATGGAAGAGGCTCAAGCAGCACAGGCCTGTTACTATAACCGCGGCACGTCTCTTCAGGAGTTCCATCCGGGAGATCGAGTCATGGTCCTAGTACCTACCTCCCACTCTAAGTTGCTTGCCCATTGGCAAGGCCCCTACGAAGTTAAGGAGAGGAAGGGACTGGTCAACTATTTGGTGAGTCAACCCAATCGTCGCCCAAAGGAGCGGGTTTATCATGTGAACCTGCTGAAATCGTGGAAGGACAGGGACCCCGCTCCCTCCTCCCTCCAGCCCCGCTCACTCTTCGCTCACACACACAACCTTAACTTTGGTACGGACTTAAGTCCCAGACAACGGCAGGAGCTGGAAACAGTTATCCGGGCCGTTCGGGAGGTAGTCAGTGAAAACCCTGGAAGGACCTCGCTGGTTGAGCACAACATTGTGACAGAGCCCGGGGTTATTGTCCGAGAACACCCGTATCGTCTTCCCGAGGCAAAAAAGGCTGAAGTGGAGCTTGAGATCAAGCGCATGCTGGAACTAGGTGTGATTGAAGAAAGTTATAGTCCCTGGTCCAGCCCCATTGTGCTCGTCAGTAAGCCTGACGGGAATTGGAGGTTCTGCAATCAAGTCTCCCAATTTGATGCCTATCCAATGCCACGCGTGGACGACCTCCTCGATATCTGACCACACTTGACATGACAAAAGGGTACTGGCAGGTTCCTTTAACGGACTCCGCAAAGGAAAAAAACGTGTTTAGTACCCCTAGCGGACACTGGCAGTATCGTGTCCTTCCATTTGGGTTACACGGGGCTCCAGCAACATTCCAGTGTTTGGTGGACAAAGTGCTCCGGCCTCATAACTCATACAGTGCTGCCTACCTGGATGACGTGGTCATCTATTCCAGCACATGGAGGGAACACCTACAGCATGTCCGAGCGGTATTGCGGACACTTGGTGAGGCCAGGCTCCGGATTAATCCCAAGAAATGCTTCTTTGGATTAAGCAAGGCCAAATATTTAAGCTACCTGGTGGGTCGGGGTACCGTAAGGCCACAGTGCTCCAAAGTTGATGCCATTTTGAAATGGCCCGTCCATGAACCAAGTTGTAACCCCTTTCTTGCGGGTACTAGCTTTGTACCCTTTTGGACTGATTTAACAAAGAAGAGGGCCCCGAACATTGTGGTATGGACTGAGAAGACAGGCGCTGCATTTGGTGACTTAAAGCAGGCCCTTAAGTCCGCACCTATTTTGATGGCACCTAACTTTTCTTTGCCTTTCATCCTCCAGACGGACGCTTCGGACACAGGCCTGGGCGCCGTGCTGAGCCAAAAGTCGATGGTGTGGAACACCCCATCATGTTCCTGAGCCGGAAACTGTTGGACCGGAAGACCAGGTATGCAGCGGTGGAAAGGGAGGCTTTGGCGATTAAATGGGTGATTACTCAGCTTAGGTACTACCTGCTGGGACGGGAATACACCCTTGTCACGGACCATGCACCTCTACAGTGGATGGCCCTACACAAGGAGTCGAATCCGCGGGTCACCCGGTTGTTTCTTGACCTACAGCCGTATAAGTTATCGCTCGTTCATTGTCGGGGCACTCTCCATGCCAACACTGATACTCTTTCTCAGGTTCACGACCTCTAGGTTAGGGTCACCCGACCCGACAGGTCTGGGCTAAGGGGGGGGCCTTGTCACACACGTGCGCATGGGAGGCAGCTAAAGGGCTTGAGTGAAGGCAATTCAGAGGCATGCCGGGATGTGGCAGAGTACACTGACTCTTTTTCTCCCTTGCCTGTAGATCATTCCCGGGGGATTCCACCTGGCTCTCTTGACATCACTTCCGGGACCGAGCCAATGGAAGTCGACCTCACCAGCTCCAGCCCCTCTGATGTCAAGTCCGGCTGTGATCCAATGGTTGAAGATCACGTGCTCGATCCTTATGACCTCACTTCCTATCTCCCCCTTTAAAAACCTGCCCTTTTCCCTCAGTCTTGTTTTGGACTTGTATGCACTTCAGTGCTGGTTATTGTGATAAAAACGACTTTTGCAGCCAGGATACCATATTACACGGGTGGCTGCCCCAAACCTTTATCTGTCTATGTCTCCTTTTTGTGACTATATATATATATGCAGATGCTATGTAAAGCTAAAGTTAAACTGGACAGTGTTTTTCAAAATCCATCCCCTCCAGGGGACAAGATCACTGCATAAAATATTCCAGCCCTCAATGCTTAGCATGAAAGTTTGAAATCAGGCATTTTACAGTTTTTGAAGCCTTTCCATTTTGGGACCACTAGGTGACATACAGACTTTGAAAACACATGCATATTTTGATAGTTCCCAACAAAGTCAGTCTCAGTATTTAAGTCAAAGCTGAAGACTCATTTTTTAAGCATAGCTGGCTCCTTTTTAGAGTGATAATGGTGCTAATAACCTATGACCAGAGGTGGGTAGAGTAGCCAAAAATTGTACTCAAGTAAGAGTAGCGTTAATTCAAAATAATATTACTCAAGTAGAAGTAAAAAGTAGTTATCCAAAAAATGACTTAAGTAAGAGTAAAAAAGTATTTGTTGAAAAGACTACTCAAGTACTGAGTAACTGTTTGAACATAATAAATGATTATTTTTTAGAAATGTTGTAATAAGACAGACAAAAATATAAAATAATATGCAAATTGTGCTATTTCCAAATAATAAAATAAAAAAATGAGTTAAAATAAATAACATCTTTACAAAAAAAAGATGCACAAATAACACAAACTTCCAAATCTCACTTTTCAACAGATTTTGAAGCCTATGCCTACAGTAGGTAACATGTATGTTTGAACAGTGCAAACTATTTACAGTGACAAGATATACTGTACAATGACAGTATAATACTGCATATTCACTTTGTGGTGTAGTGGGTCTGTGGTTTCAAAAAGAAAAAAAATCCATTAAGCCGTGTCACTTTCCGTGGGCACAATTGCACGACTGTGGGGAGTTAATGAGGTACTTTGGAGCGAGTCGCACCTGCGCGGGTCAGCACAAAAAAAGGAGGGGGAATCAAAGAAAAGGAGGTTAAAAGACATGAAAGGCAGGCTTGGGAACGACGATCTGGCCACCTGGAGGGAGGAAGCAGGGTGAGCTAGGGCCCCACGAAAGAGAGTTAGCTGTGGTGCTCTAGGGGCTTGTTTGAGGTACGACAACGTGAGCACGAAGGAAAAAGTTAGGAGAGCCGACCTCGGACAGTCTGGCCGTAATGCCTGGAGGCAGCCAAGACGGAGGTTGGCCGAAAGGAGCTTATGGCTGCTGACTCTCCGCCAGCTACGCGAACAATGGGTGAGCCAGGAGAATGAGAAGGAGGTGGGTTGAGATCAGGAGGAGATAGTCTGCATTTTAACCTTGGACTTTTAACTGATTTATTTATTGATTTTTTTATCCATCCTTTTCACAATGATTTTTATGGATTTATATATGTACTGTTTTTTAGAACACTTCACCATTGACACTTTTGTTGATTTTACTTTTTTTGACTGTTTTTTAATAAAAGCACTTGAGCACTTTTTCCACCATCCTCTGGCCTCATCAGTGAATTATCCTCATATATCAGCTCATCTCAGTCATAACTATCGGCAATGTGGGTTCAGCAGACTCCCATGAGGGAAGAGGGAGTCTGTAGGGGACCGGCATCGTCACACACTTGCCTTTCAAATAGCACAGCTGATAGAAAATAACATTAGAACAAGGCAGCTTGTGCATATACAAGATGTCTCATTTATCATGACTGTCTGTGCATGTTTGGTTAAAACGTGCTTGTTCTTCACTTAGTGAAGTGATGGTTAAGCTTCAGCAGGAGTTGGCTCTCAAGGTTCTTGCAGTGAAGTTGTGATCATTTAGCAGTGAACAGGAGCCCCGCATGACTAAAAAGTCTCTCACAGGCTGCAGACCCAGGAAGTTTGTGTGTGGTCATGTGACTGCATGGCTACGTCTGATTGGTGAAACGGAGTCATGTGATTATTGTTGCTAGGTCTGATTGGTGAGACGTAGTCATGTGATTATTGTTGCTACTTTTGATTGGTGAAACAGTCATGCAGTAGATCCACTGGCGACTTCTCTCTGTCAAAAATATAGTGTAATGTATAAATGGAGGCAGCACGGTAGCGCAGTGGGTAGGGATGCTGCCTTGCAGTAAGGTGACCCAGGTTCACTTTCCGGGTCCTACCTGCGTGGAGTTTGCATGTTCTCCCTGTGTCTGCATGGGTTTCCTCTGGGTTCTTCCTTCCATGGTCCAAAGACATTGGCAAATCTAAATATGAACTTAAAACTTTAAACCAACATCTGAGAGCCAAGATGTTTTAGACACTAAATACACCATTGACTGCTTTGAAATTGTAAATGTTTTGATTTCTCCAGCTTTTTTTTTTAAATAACCTTAGCATTATTTTAGCATGCTCATATTTCACTTAAAAGTTGGCAGGTAATTGAGCCTTTCACAGTTTTTTTTTTTTTTAAATAGCCTTTATTAAGCTTTTTTCATTAGGTGTTCTTTCATTTCACATGTATAGGGGTAGGTGGTTAGTATATTCTCCAGAAGTCTACAGTTATCTCCTTGGTTTATAGGATCAATATGTTGCCTGTACACCACCTAGCCATATGTTGCACCTCTTCCCTGGAGGTTTTCTCCTTATGGTCCAAAGGTATCAGCCACATATCTGACTACATTCTTTGTAAGATGATTTGGGGTACAGTCACTGTTGAAAAGAATGAAGAAAATTAGACTTAAGTATAAGTATGCATACTTATAGCACCCTTGTACTCAGGAAACAAGTGGAGGAAGTGAGATTATCATTCCTCATATTCTGAATTCTATTCTATTAAAAAAATTGACCCAAGAGCAGAGAGATTTAACACTAGAATTGAAAGAGCCAATGAAAAAACTCAGAATTCCGGCCCACCTTAAATTCCTCCGCACCTCTCCATCAGCCTCTTTTGTCTTCTAAATGTGTCGATAAGCCCAAGCAGCAAGCAGCCTTATACCATCCCCCCCATCGGCTCAGAACAGCCAAGAACTTCTCCCAGTTCCTGCCTTGATTGATTATCTGGGAGTGAGCTACTTAGAATTGTAAAGGGAAATAACTTGATGTGTATTTTGTGTCTAAACAATCTATGTAAACAAATCATTAAAACAGAAAGCAGCGTCACACTAATGCAATATTATTTGAAAACGAACAGCGTCAGATCGAGTGTGAATTTATACTAGCGCTGTTAGTTAGAGTCAGATCAGAAGGGGTGAGGGAGAGCGTGAACGAGACTGGTATAATAAAACTGAAAAAAAAGCTAACTTTTGAAATGCCATACATTTACAGCTGATCTGACGCTGTTCGTTTTCAAATAATATTGCATTAGTGTGACGCTGTTTTCTGATTGGTACCATTCAGGTCATAAAATGATTTCTTCAAAATGTCACATATATTCGTCTCTTTCTTTTTTCCCCTGGTGCTGCGATGACATTGTGTACCAGAAAGGGTGAGCTTATTTAGTGTGGCAGGAGCACGCAGGTGGCCAGTTGCTGTGTGATATAACACGCTTGACTTGGTGGCGATCCGCGCACATGTACTGTACAAGGCATGTACAGTAAGCACTGACAAAAGAAGAGTGTTCTTTGCTCAACTTGCAGAGGAGCTTTGTCGTCGCGTCTTACAAGAAAAGGAGATGGATGGATTGATGACTTAGCTTGATCCCCAAAAATAGTTGTACTTTGTCAGTGGTCAGATAATTACACTAATGACAAACCCTTAATTCATACCCAAAGCAACACAATGGCACAGTGCAAGTGCACCTCTGTCCAATTCACAATTCCAAACGCTTTCCATTATTTCAATTAGGACTAAAAACAGCAGCTTTTGTAGGTTCAGAATAATCCATTCTGGTAATTTCTCAACATTTGTCAATTATGGGGTAAGTACAATACTAATTTTCATTTTGAGTCTGTATTGTTTATTTATTATGTCAATTGGTTTTCATTATTACTTACTCACATCTTGTATAAACGTGCATTAATGTTGCATTAACATTTACATAGAAATTGTTTTGTTTCATCTCTGAAACCTGTTAGGGAAGGTGAATGTTGAAGGAAGTCAAAGATTCAACTGTATTAAGTTTTATTTAGACAGAGATTAGTGGTAATACTATGAAATCGAAATTACCTAAATAAAGAATATCATTGATTTTGTACAACCAAAATTTCAAAGCAAGAATTCTTTCTTACGTCACTCCTTAAGTTACATACAATGTGAAAATAAAGTTTCACTTAGGTAGTTGCGACAGTGCCGCTTTAACCAAAATATCACTGCCCACCTCAGAATGTCAATCGCTGTCCTTCAGGTTTTCCCTTGGCACCGGCCCCTCTAAAGTGAAAACTTATTTCTATGACTGGAAAAGAGGCAATATACTTTTAGTGACCACCACAAGGTGCTCTCTAATCAAATTAATTAGATTATGTGTTTTGGCTTTAAATTCAGATATGATGGACATGTATATATTTACACCCTTAAAAATATTGGTTCTTTAATAGCATTTTATGATTTTTCACTGGGTTGTGTGGTTTCTCCTAGAACCATTGCTTGACCAAGCACCATTTCATTCTGGGAAGGATTGTTTGCATAAGAAGTTGTTTCTTTGTGTTTTGAAAAACTTCCTGATATATAAAAATATTCAATGAATGTTAGGCTACCTAGCAGGACACTAACATACATATTCTGTGTTATTGAATGCAGTGAGACTCCTTTTGAAATTATGGGCAATTGGTATTTCTAATTTATTCATGGATATTTAATGTATGGAACCTTTTACAAATCTAAATCATTAAAGATTCTTTCTGCAACCTTCATATGGATGGTTCTTTTGGGAACCAAAAATTGTTCTTCTATGGCACTGCTCTGAATCACAGAAGGTGAGAAGGAAGTGGAATAAAAAAGTGAAATAAACAACAATAATAGTGATGCATAATATAAAATAGCTTACTACTATTAATAATAATAATAATAGTGGTGTTCTGACACAGGTTGAAAATGACAGACACCAAGGCATCAGAAAAGGGCCAGGAAATGGAAATGTTAACCAAAACATAGCCGAGGTCAGAACCAGAAGAACAAATCATTTTGTGTCAGAACCTAATATATAAACCAAAAGACCAAGTCTGAAGAAACTAGTAAGAAGTAAAAAAAAAAAAGTGAGATCTTAAGGAATCACAAACTAAAGTTGAACTTGGACAAAAAACTTTCTTGTAAAACTGACTTAGAAACAATCTGGATCTTCATCACTTGACAACAGGCAGTCATGCCATGGTGGCGCCTGCTAGAAAACAAAGATAAGATAAAACAAGGAGTTCCAAAACAAAATTCAAGTAAACCATGACAGCTTCTGTCTCCAGAATCTCCTCATGCTTATACCTTCTGCCCTTACCTCTTATTCTTCTTCTTTTTTTAGCATTTTCTTCTGTAGAATTTTATTGAATTTTTTAATCAATACATGATCATTTTTACAATTTAATACAAGTATATATTTAAAAGAAATTGTAAGAATGGATTATTAAAAGCATAAGGAAAAGGACAGAAGGTAACTAAAGTGTTAACTAAACATGGCTTAAAGCTTGAGCAGGTGGGGGTTGCCTCATCTTAAGAGGAACCATCAAGGTAATTAATAAGGCTAAAAAAAGTCAATGAGTAATAAACACCCCCTTTAAAAAGCAAGAAAAACTAGTGAGAAATCCCAAACACCCCTCTTGTGAAGCACTGATATGATCAATGGGAAAACCTGTAGGACACCCCAATTAGCAAAGAGATGTTTAGATTAATGGAAGAATCGACATGTAGGTGAAGTTACTGATGGTTGTAGTCGATGATAGAATTCTGCATATTAAGAGTCAGATGATGTGATGTATTACAGTAGATAAGGTATTGGTAATAGAAAAGTATAAAAGAGAATTCATTTTTTTATTGGTTACTCACTCCATGGACTGAGACGTTTGTGCATATATGTGTGCAAATAAAGAATCATTTTGCATTTACATTTGGTCTCTGTTTATTTAAAAATAGAGAAAAGTTGTTTTCCACAACACTTCCCAGCCAATAAGCCCTTGCCTATCCTCCCATCTAAACTCACCTGCCCAGTGACTTGGAAGGGGTTTTTAAGAGTAAGACAACTTATGGGGGACCATGTTCACCATTTGAAAGCAGTTTGAACATACAGTAGGTTATATGAAAGAATATTCTTTTGCATCCATTAATATAAACTTGCCTTCCTTTGGTTATATTCTTGTTCTACTGTCTTCACTTTTATTTGCATTGTTGCATCCTTTTCCCTAATAGTCATAATATTTTTTTTTTTTACTGTAACCAATTAAAGTATAAAATGCGGTCTGTTAGAATAAATGATTTTATAGTTTGCATCTAATTGAAATTGGACTTATCTATGAGGGCTTTGAATGCCTCCCACTTTTACTACTTTTGTTGGTTGCCTTCACGAGTATTTTGCAGAGCTTCCTCCCCAATTAATGTCACTCATTTTTTTACATTTCATACAAAAGCCTTACAAGAAAATTCCTGCATATCAATTTAGAGAACATAGCTGATTGAAGTGGTGCACTCAACTCCCAATTCTGTAAGTTTCAATTAGAATTAGTCATATTTTTCTAACAGACATACTTTTACTTTTAGCAGAAAAAAAATCTCACTTGACTTCTTGCCAGCAGCACGGTTGAGCACTGCAAAGTTTTAATTGCTGTTAAAAAACCTAATAAGCACACATTTACATGTAAGACTCTAAATGCACCCAAAAGTTCACTGCACGACGTCATTCCTATATTGCATTAAGGCATTGATAAAGTAAGACAAGATTTTCAGATAAACTTCTTTCCTCTAAGATCTGTGGGACCTCAAAGGATGCAAGTGAGTAATCTTTACATCACTGGTGTTTGACTAAGGGTATGAACACAACAAGGCAACAAAATGAGAATCCCAATGTGGCCAAAAGAGCAAGACAAGCAGGGAAACAGCGACCATCTTGGAAATCAAGCCCTCCTTTAAACAAAGGCTGGCAAAATATGTGTTTTTCACTCTATGTAATAGACATAATAATTCATAAAGTTGTTAAAAAGTGTTTAAATGTTTATTTTGTGATTGGCCATTAGCAGTAATAACGTAGATCAAAGTAACGTATCTGGCCTTTTCTGGTAAGTTATCCTGTACCAAAACAGAGAGTTCAGCATGAGCAATCTAATTGCTACTTGTACTAAAGAAGACTGAACTGAGGCGACTTTCCTGAAGTGACAGACTAACCTTGGGGATTCTAAATTGCTATCACCTTTCTACAGTTTTTGGATAATACTGAATTTCGTCATAATGCTGTCCAACTTCTGAAAACATTCCAGGAGCTTAGGCATGCCATCCAGGCCTAATTCCATGTGATTATGACTTGTTTGTTTGGAGTCGCAACCAAATGAATCTCCAACTCTCAGCATGCAATACCCCAAAAAGTGCAGGGTGTCATTTCTTGCCTAGGGCTATGTCCATCACCACATAAATCGCTTGCCAAATATTTGGAGTTTGAGCTAAATTTGCCTTCTAATTTAAGCAGGCTGTTGGCATGTGCTCAGCACTCGATTGTTTAGTCACTTTCCTTGATTCTGCTATTCTGGGACCTGTCTGTTTACATTTTGTGTCTTGATCCTTGTTTCTTTGCTTTCTCTGTCTTATTTTGGATTATTTGTTTTGCTCATTGGAACATTCTTTAGACACTTCATTTGCTTTTTTGTGTATATCTTTGTTTGATCCTTATTGGTACTATTATTAGAGGAAGCTGTGCATGTTTTGTTTCTAGTCATGTTCTCGTGTCTTTTTGCCATCCAACTCGCATTTAAATAATGCAAATTGCAACAGTGTAGTTTAATCTGTGGCCTTTTTGTAATTTGCAAAGTCTGTAATTGTATTTTTACCAGTGAACTTTTTACATCACTTTGAGCCAGCCCTCAGTGAAGAGCATTATAAAAAAATAGTGAATTCTTCAACAGAATGAATAGATTGCATGAAATTAATTTCTATAAATCAATGCTATTTTTAATTACACTCTCTTTAAGTCACATTGTAATTAAACTAGCAGCAGCGACCATGCAAAATCTCACATCTGTAGCTTGAAGGTGAAAAGCCTGTGATATACATTCTCATTTCAGACCATTTCTCTGACTATGTCTAGTCCTAAGGTTACCTATTCACAAGTCTGAGATGAACCTTCTCCTTATTGTCATCTTTAGCTGTTTTTAGAAAAGAATAAATTATAATCCATATCTGTAGGTAATACAAGTAAGTTGCATGAAATTTGAAATGTCGAGATCGTACATGAGAATTTTTGTGGCATCTTTCATGTGCTTGGACACTGTGCACTTACATCTGTTGTGTTTTGTTTTCAGCTGTCAAAGTTGGTTGCTGTTTCTTTGCTCAGAACTGAGCATTGTTCGTTTAGCTGATGGGCTATTCAGACTTTTCTAATAGCCTCATTAAATAACCTCTGACCATGTGTGAGCCATGAAAATTCAGATCGGTTACACGCCTTTTGATAGGACCGTGAAACCACTACATGTAACATGCTTGTGTCAATGACTTGCAATTACAACAGTGCCACATGGCAGCCAGTACTTAATGAATGAACCTCATATTGCTACATATGCTTACACAAAAAAGCCATTCATTGTGTATTAGTTGTATATATTTTGGTTAGGTGCACACACTGATACATTGCGTTGCTGCACCTACCGCCAGACAAACCACCACCGGATCCCAATTTAGGATCCGAACACAGCCGTACAACAGGTGACACCTCAGCACCACACTATGCTTAAATTAAAAATTAAATTAAAATAACCAATTTGGTTTTTTGCTTAAACAAGCAAATAAGAGTCTTTAGACTTTTAGCATGCAGTAGTACACATACAATTAACAAATCCTCTGAGAGCGAAGCTCCTTTATAATGAAGTCAGCATAACGTGCACTATGGTGACTGCTCAAGTTCAAGCAGCTGCTGGCTAGATCACCTTGGAAGTCACTGTGCAGTCATATTCAGAAAACCAGTCTGTGATGATATGAGTTTGGTGAAATGGCGTGTTATTCTATTGGGAGATGAGTACACTGTGGTCATAAAGGGATGGATATGAGCAGCAACAATATTCAGGTAGGCTGTGGCATTTAAAATGACACTCAGTCGGTAATAGGGGACCCAAAGTGTGCCAAGAAAATATCCCCTACACCATTACACCACCACTGCCTGCCTGAACTGTTGATATAAGGCATCATGATGGATCCATGCTTTCATGCTGTTGATACCAAATTCTGACCCTACCATCTCAATGTTGCAGCAGAAATCGAGACTCATCAGACCAGGCCACGTTTTTGAAAACTCCTATTGTCCAATTTTGACAAGCCCATGTGAACTGTAGGCTCAGTTACCTGTTCATAGCTGACAGAAGTGGCACCCTGTGTGGTCTTCTGCTGCTGTAGCCCACCTGCTTCAAGGTTTGATGTGCTATGCATTCAGAGATGCTCTTCTACATACCTTGGTTGAAGTGGTTATTTAAGTTACTGTTGCCTTTCTATCAGCTCAAACCAGTTTGGCCATTCTCCTCCGACCTCCGGCATCAACAAGGCATTTCCACTCGAGAACTGCTACTCACTAGATATTTTCCCTTTTTTGGATCATTCTCTGTAAACCCTAGAGATGGTTGTGCTACAAATTCCCAGTAGATCAGCAGTTTCTGAAGTACGCAAACCAACCAATCTGGCACTCAACATCTATGCCACTTTCAAAGTAATTTAAATCTTTCTTTCTTCTTCATTCTGAAGCTCGATGTTGTATCAGAAATTGTGATTCACACACATGTAATGCTTAACTACCTATTTCTTTATTAACATCCATACAAACAACCAATACTTCCATTTTTCTCCTACAACCCCCCACATCCGCTTCTGCACAGACATCACACTTGGTTTGAACTTCAGCACGTTGTCTTGAAAATATGTATATGCCTAAATGCATTGAGTTGCTACCTTGTGATTGGGTGATTAGATATTTGTGTTAGTAAGCAGTTGAACAGGAAAAACTAATAAAGTGGCCGGTGAGTGTAAGTCTTAAATTGTTAATTATTACCCTATATATTACACATATTTGGGCTGTCATGGAGGTACAGTGTATGATTCACAGCGTGTACCCTAGCACACATTCTCCCATTGTCTGCATTTTCCTCTGGTACTCCACATTCTACCCACACACCAAAGACTTGCACATTAGACTAATTGGTGACTCTGTATTGTTTAGGTTTGTGTATGATGTGGTACTGAGTGGTTTCCAGTCCACAATCAGTTCTTGCTTTGCACTTGATGCTGTCTCCAAGGACTGTATAACATAGAAATCAGATAGAAAGAGTGAACGAAAGGATATAACTAATTCGAAAGTTTTTAAGCCAATTGATTTCACTAATATAAACAACAAGCATTTTAAAAATAGATGTAATTTGCATACCATATATGTACACTTGAATAACACCCATGCATGGAAATCCAACCAGACTAACACAGATTCACATTTCTCAATTCTGTTGCATGCCTGATTAAGATGAGAAAATTGCACAAAGCAACATCTAAAGATAAGCAACACACTGTTTGTCATAGCAGTGTGTGGTCAATTATCAGTCTCTGACTTAATTACATGTCCTGTAGAAATCTGTATCTTGATTAAAAAAACATTCCTAGGCTGCTCATTCATCTGCAAAATAATTTGACACATAGTAATTGGACGAGTCACAAGTTAATTAGCAATGCAGCCTTTGTTCTGTACACTACCAGTCTATGACTTCCGAATGTTATCTACTATGGAATGGCATGCAATGTACACTTAGTGGCCACTTTATTAGGCACACCTAGTACTAGGTAAGACCCCATTTTGCCTGCAAAACAGCCATAATATTTCAAGACATGGATTCAATAAGGTGCTGGAAGTATTATTGCAGATTTGTCAACCACACAGTCATGTGAACCTCACTTTCCACACCATACCGAATGGAACGGATTGAGCTCAGGGAACTGTGAAGACCATTGGAGTAAACAGAAGTCACTGTAGTGTTCATGTGACTAGCTTGAAATGATGTATGTTTTGTGATGTAGAACATAACCTTGCTGTTAGTATCAAATTTAAAGAGGGTAAACTGAGGCCATAAAGAGATGTATATGGTCCATAATAATGCTTAAATACTGTGGAATTCAAATGAGGCTCAAAAAATGTATGCCAAAAAATACTTCCCACACCACTGCATTACTGCCACCAGCCCGTGCTGCAGATCTTATCATGTACATGCTTTAGCAAAAATTAACATTTGTTAGACTAAGAGACATTGTTTCATTCTTCTGTAGTCCAGTTTTGGTATTGTAGTGGACTTGTCACTATCAACTGCCAGACAGTGTTCAGAAGCTGTTATGAAGGCTAATAGAATTTTAGGTTATGTAGCACGACATGTGGAGTACAAGTCCAAGGAGGTTCTGCTCAAGCTTTACAAAGTACTGTGTGCAGTTTTGGTCTTCAGGCTACAAAAAGGACATTGCAGCACTAGAAAAGGTCCAGAGAAGAGCAACTAGGCTCATTTCAGGGCTACAGGGGATGAATTGTGATGAAAGATTAAAAGAGCTGAGTCTTTTCAGTCTAAGCAACAAAAGATTGAGAGGAGACATGATTACAGTGTTTCAAATTATGAAGAGAATCAGTACAGCGGGTCGAGACTGTTATTTTAAAATGAGTTCATCAAGAACTTGGAAACACAGCTGGGAAATTGTTAAGGGTACATTTTGCACAAATGTTAAGAAGTTTATCTTCACACAGAGGACTATAGACGCATGGAATCATCAACTAAGAAGTGTAGTAAACAGTAGGAATTCAGAGACTTTCAAAGCTTGACTTGATGTTATTTTAGAAGAATTAAGTAGATAGGACTGGCAGGCTTTGTTGGGTTGAATGGCCTGTTCTCGTCTAGATTGTTCTAATGTTCTAAAATGTTCTATAACTTTATTGTTCCATTCATATGGTTTTATGCTGCTTTTGCTAATTACTTCAAAGTCTGAAGAATGTTTGTTCAGAGATACACTTCTCCATATCAGTCCTATAAAAAGTTATGTTTTGAGTATTTGTGGTCTTGCTGAACATTGGCCTTGCCAGCAGCTCCCCTCTGAACTATTTGATTAACTAGGTGCCACTAACTTATTTATTTATTTGGCACCAATACTTGTAGATTTTAAGAATTTTGGTAGTGTGTGAAAATCTCAGGAAGACAACTGTTTCTGAAATGCAGCAAACACAACATCTGTACAATCTTAATTATAATCATATCTATATTGCATGGCAACAGCAGTTTTGACAGAGAATGGAAGATGGCACATATAGTCAAAATTCACACATAGGGAGGCAGCAGTTTTGAAAGGAAATGGAATCAGGAGAAAAGAAAAAATATAAACTAGTTAGGTTCAACTATCAGGACTTGATAGTCTTGAAAAGAAGCCCAGTTTACAAAACCAAAATTGTAGTCGCAGGGTGCAGCAAATGAGTCAAAAACCAGAATATGCATGAATCGAAGTGAAAGCATTAGCTATAAGATTGAGTTAAAAAGTTAGAAAACAATTTGTAACCAGGGATCAAAATGCTGCAAAAAAATAACAATGTGGACAAACTAGGAAGTGTATATTGCTGACCTTTTATGCTGTCTGAGTAATGGCGTTATGTGTCTTCGGCTCCCGGACATCCTGCCTAATAACAACAAGCAACTGTCAAAACAACTATTTCAAAAATGGTGTCAAATATACAATACAATAAAATACAATTTATTTTTGTATAGCCCAAAATCATACAAGAAGTGCCACATTCGGCTTTAACAGGCCCTGCTTCTTGACAGCCCCCCAGCCTTGACACTCCACGAAGACAAGGAAAAACTCCCAAAAAACCCTTGTAGGGAAAAAATGAAAGAAACCTTGGGAAAGGCAGTCCAAAGAGAGACCCTTTTTCAGTGTGAGCGCGGCCCGAACACAGACAGGCAGACATGTTGTAATCCACCACCACACGTTTATTTACAATATTCACAATAAGATCAAGTGCACACAAACAAACCCCAACACAGTCCTGACCACACAATGCCTTCTCCTTCGGGCTGCCTCCACTCTCTCTCTACTGCTTTGTCCTGCTTCCACCCGACTCCAGCCACGACTGATGGGAGACGGCCCCTTTTATATTATCCCAGATGAGCTCCAGGTGTGTCCCAGCATTCCTCCCTGGACACGCCCCAGTGTGGTGGAAATGCCGGCTGTTCTCCCAGAAGCTCTCCGGGTGTCCCTTTTCTTCTTCCCCCCAGCACTTCCTGATGTGGCGGAAGTGCTGAGGTCCAGGGTCCCCAAGGCATTGGGGTGCCCCCTGGCGGTGACCACGAGTCCCTACAGGGTTGGGCTTCCAAGCCCTCTACCCGTGTTCCCTAAAGCAACCAGGAAGGAAGCCCCCACGTGATCCAGGGTGGGCATTGACCATCTTCCGGTCCCTCAAGGCGTCCCGGTCAGGTCGTTGCCCCTGGCATCCCTGACACCAGGTAGGTTGGGCGTGCAGTGGGTGTCAGAAAGAAGGGGGTCAATACAATACAATGCACAGAACAGAACATAAGTAATCTTCAATAAAGTATAAAAATAAAAATATTACAAGTACAGAGCAGCATTTAACTGTAGATGATATCACATAATATAATTTGGATTTGTTTAAGAGTCCTGGAGACCTCAGCCATCAAACCTCCTCACCCAATTGGCCATTCCACAACTGAAACAGTGCTGGGCCAGTCAATCCAATGAAAGAACCCATCTACCCGACGATTCCTGCAATCCTCCATCAAGGATTAATTTACCTTAGGCAGGCAAAACAACTTGGCAGGTGGGCTGTGGCACCAAATGCCACATTTGAGTACCAAGAAGAGAAACAAAATAGGTGAAGGTTAGTAACAAATTATAACTATCATGTTACTTATATTTTAGTGCTAATGATTAACAACAGAGATGCAGTCTGTACAGCAGCTCTAGTCAGGATATGCTAAACTGAATTAATGAGTCTTCAGCCAGGATTTGAAAGCTGAGACTGAAAGGGCATCTCTTACAGTAGCAGGGAGACCATTCCACAGTTTAGGGGCCCAGATTCTAAAAGCTCGACCTCCCACTGTTATTTAATTAATCATTGAAATCATAAGCAGACCGGCATCTTGAGATCTTAATGTGCGCTCAGGTTTGTAAGTCATGATCAGTTCAGACAAGTAAGCCGAAACTTAACTGGGAGCCAAGTGTCAGGATTTAAGAACTGGAGTTATGTGTTCATATTTTCTTGTTCTTGTAATAATTCTTGCAGCAGCATTTTGAATTAGCTGGAGGCTGTATAAAGAACAGTTTAAACATCCAGTGAAATATGATCACAGGATTATTTTTGAGCACAAGAACAAAATTTGAAACATGACAGTACCTGGAGAGATGCTAATTAAACAAAGCTCAGGACATGTAGCGAGAATCGTAAAGAACAAAGTGATAAGTCGTAAGTTATGACTATATGTAACCACAGCCATGAAACATTTAATTTCAAATCGAGAAACAAATATGATCACAGGATTATTATCAGAAAAAGAAACAAGACAATGGCTTTTTTGGTCATATCATTCTTGGAAGACCAGCAAATGTAGCACCAATTTTAAAGTGTTGTTCTAGTGATATGATGACATGTAACTAATGGGAACCACATCCCAGCAATGGGGTGTTGCGTCTTAGCAACCAGTCTTCACAATGGCAACACCCATTGGTCTGCCAGCAGCGAGAGACCGTGGATCATTTTTAACAATGTTAGAAACAATGAAACAAAAAGTAAATATAACCACTAGATTTATTGGCTTCAGAAACCCCTAAAAACCACCCTTAAAGGTGGCCAGGAAATAGCTGGAAAAAATAAATCATAAACCAGATCAAAGTCACATAGATCATTTGGTTTGCCTACTTTAATGATTGCTGTTCTTTTAGCATTCATTTGCTCAGAGGTTGATGTGCTTGCTGCTTCCTGAGTAGCTCTTCTTTTCTCCACCCTAGAACCAGAGAACCACTTGTTCTCTTCTTTCGTCTGCATCTTTTCGCGTTAAAACTGATTAGGTTAGTTTTTGTGTTGCAATTACCTAGTACATTTTTCTTAATTTTTCACTTAAGCTGGCACCTAAGTCTTCAATCTGCCTCAAGAATGATTTAAGATATGAAGAGTAAAGGGGAAGTGATGGTGAAGGTGGTAGGGATGAGAATGGCGCTGCCCTGCTGTGTGCTCCAGAGAGCTGATTCTGCAATAAAATAAAATAAAATAAAAAGAGGAATTAAACTCATCACCCCAAAAGTGGATAGCAGATGTCACGTAGTATATATATACCAAATTTCAAGTGAATAGGTCAAATGGTTTGCAAGCTATAGGTGATTTAACATCCTGGACAGACAAACAGACAGCCATGATAGCATATTATATAAGAAGATATAGTATTCATGCAAATCTTTATTCTTACAATCAAGACATTTGAGTACTCTTCTGAGGTGCCTGTCATCATTTTAAGTAAAATGATAGTTCAGGATAGACTTGTGCTTCTTGTCCTGATCTTTAAAGTTTTCTGATCCTCTGCTAAAGCCAGGAAACTGGGAATGTAAAAATAAATATATCAGTAGGTAGAAATGTAATGTAGAGCCATCAAAAGTGTAATGAGTGACATAGAAACAAGAAATGAAATCAGTATGTGGTTTAAAAAGAAGCCTTGACAGGCCTATCAGTAACTCAAAAAGGAGCTACTGTAATTATACAGTACAGGGCTTGCTTCACCCACCTAGCCTTGTGCAATCAACAAGAACACCCGTCTGCTATAACTCCATTTTAAAGACTTAAAAACAAATTCTATATATGAGGACTTTACTTCTCTATTTATTATTTATCCATTACATGTAAAAGTGCATTTTTTATTTTTGTAAGTTATTTATTCACTATTATTTACCAAATTGAATTAGTTTTTTTCTTTGCTTGCAATTATTTCTCTGATATCTTGTAAAGCACTTTGAGCTGCATCTTTTGTATGAAAATGTGCTATAGAAATAAAAGTCATTGTTCTATAACTACCCCTTATTGTCTGACCAATAGGAATCTAAGAATAAAAAGTATTTTCTTGTTAGAAACAAAAACATGCCAATAAGACAACAGAATTTAAGCCATAACATGGAATCTGTCTTTATTTAGTAATTCATGTATTGATCCAAACCCTAGCAGCTATATTCTCTCCCTGAGACAGCATGGCTGGGATGCAAACGTTGTTTGCTGGATTAAACATCAGTACTGGCAGCAACAGAGCCAAAAGAGAAACTCAATTTATCTAGCCGCTGACAAGGCTAGACTTGTGTGAAAGGACCCTTCTGCACAATAGTTGGCTTCTCTTTCAGCCAAGCAGCATGTACAGTTTACAGTTCACTCACAGAGTCACCCCCTCTCCCAGGCTCCATCTCCATCCTTCTGGAGACAACAACAACAGGGATTGAACATAGTCTGCCGAAATTACGAGCTGCAAGTTCTACTGCTGAGCTAGACAATCTTTTGCACAACAGTACAACTTGCTGCTTGTAATATCCAGTGGTCGTAATTTGGGTGCCACCTCCTCCATCTCAGGGAGTAAAGCAGCTGTGAGAAGGAGTGAGTCCTTCTGAATTCTTGCAACATAAGGTTCACTGCTTTGGTGTGTTTAATTCTTTTATTTCAATAATTGGTCCACATTTGCTAAGGCATGCTGTCTATTATGACAGAGAGTCCCAAAAATGCTCACTAGAGGGAAAATCTCATCCAAAAGCCTGGCTAGATCCAAAAAGGGCCATGTAAAATTGTTATAAAATAAATATTTATTATAACAAGAATGGTATATACTGTAAGTACATGAGACCTGTACAGCATACAACGCAAAATGGAGTTGCCAGCAAGTGCAGTCCCAAGTGAACAGCTCCCAATGCACAAACCAGAAGTGAAGTCAAAAACAGTGCAAAATGGTCGAAAATCCAATGAATCAAAATAACAAAAGCACAGGTAACATATAAATATCCTTGGTCGCTGTACAATGGCTGATACTGCGCTCTGGCCTCCAAAGATTATGCAAAAAAGACAATTTACCCCGAGGGATTAATGCAGTGTACCAAAAAAATAGCAATATTAGGAATTTGACAATGAGAAACAATTCAGTTCATCAAGCCCATTTGTTTAACTAATAGGTAAATTGTCTTGAAATCTCATTCAGATTCTTCTTAAAGGCTGTCAAGGTTTCTACATCAACTACATGTCTCGGTAGTTTGTTCCAGAGTCCAACAAATCTTTGCATAAAGTCGTGGTTCCAGGTATCAGTTTTAAATGCAGATACCCCCTTAAATTTCACTAATGTCTTTGAGTATGTGGTTCACCCTTAAGCCGAAAGAATGTTGCTGGATCTACTTTATCAATACCTGTGAAGATTTTAAAGAGCTGGATTAGGTCCACAGACAGTCTGCTCTGCTCCAGACTAAGCATTTTTAATTCTGAGTCTGTCAGAGTAGGACATGTCCTTAAGTTCTGGGATGCCCTTGATTGTAACACTCACCAACTCTCTAGTGCATTTGAAATGAAAGGCCAGAAACTGTGGAAGACCCTCTGGGCATATAGGGCGCAGGGCAGTTCCTTGTGGTGATTGGCAAGTGACCCCGCCTCTTGGGGGACTACCCACCAAACACATGGAAAATAGCACAGGCATAGTAAAGACAAAGCAAATGATAACAAAAAGTGCATTAATGTGCCTCAATGACTCAAATTGAACATAAAAGAAATAAAACAATACCTTAAACACCTGCCAGGAGGAGACATTACCTGGCAGACATATAACACTTTCAACACTTCTGCAGTTGTAGAAGAGAAGACTTTACCATTAGGGAATCCATTCCCGGAATGGTTTATCCATTCCTGGGAATTTGGGAATCCCACATGTCATTCTCGGGAATCCCGGGCTCCCGGGAATGACACAGTGCACGGGCATCTCACATGTGAACGGTTTTAGAGCGACCGACACTTATTTTTAATAAAACTACTGCAATATGTTGACACCAATAAAAGACTAACCTTATCTACAAGCAGTTCATGCTGTCATATAAGTACATGTTTCTAGTTCAGGGGTGCCCACACTGGCTTGCGAGCTACTTTTAAAATGCCCAGGTCAAAATGATCTACCTACATTAAAATGCTATATATATATATATATATATATATACAGTATAGTATATATATATATATATATATATATATATATATATATATATATATATATATTGCATGGTTTTACTGTCAAATAATGCAAAGAGTACGCACGCAAAACGTGTTTCGCCCTTTACTTTGCACCACGGTGGTCCGTTTATTTGACAGCATGTAGATCGGGGTTATTACATTCATGGCATTTGTAGTCTGAATCAAAATCTGATTGTATGGGTGGTTACCTACCAGGTAACGCTTGTGTTGGCAAACATCTGCCACGGTGCCCTCTTCAGTTGCAAGAAGCAGATCATAGAATGTTGCAAAGTTTTACAGTCAAATAATGCAAAGAGTATGCGACACGTGTTTCGCCCTAATTCTGGGCTCATCAGGCGTACACACTCACTGCACGTCAGCGCCAGAGGCGGAGCCACGGCGTGTGGTTCAATTATTTGACACATGTAGATTGGTGTAATTACATTCATGGCATTCGTAGTTTGAATCACAATCTGATTGTATGGGTGCATGTGGGATGACCAGTGTGTTAGAAGGAAAGAGATCTCAGACTAGCTGCCCTGTATGTCAATCAAGTCAACGATAGACTAACATTTAAAAAAATTTTTTTTGAGTGCAACGCAATCTACCTGATCAGATACTGATACACTTGTTCTAAACAATGCCCGTGCTTGCCATTGCTCTGAAACACCGCCATTTCAGTTGTTACTGATGCATCCAGTTTCTTGTCAACATTCTGTGATGGCAAGTTTCTTGGCACAGATAATGCAGATGCAACAGACTGACGCATTGCAATTTCAAGTTGCTGTTCAAAGCTGTTGTCTGACAGACGTCAATGAAGTCTGCCCTGTCCCAGCATTCGTGAGCTGCAGAGTGCAGACTCCTCCCAGTCCACTGTGCTCAGTCTTAGTGGGAGCCGGGAGACTGACGACTGCTGCTGGTTGACTAAATGAATCTGCAAAACACTACACCATGGGCCAAAAAACCATGCCATTTAATTATTTTCAACTATAACTCTGTTATTTCTTGATCGATTTTTACACTTTTACGTGCTATATATGCAAGCTTGGCTGTTCCCGGTTTCCCGGGAATTACAGCAGTTTCATTCCTGGGAATGCGGGAATGAAAAATGTCCGGGAATGGATTCCCTATCTACCACTGCTTGCTGAACATTGTTTTTGAGACTTTTTGTTTATTAAATAAATCATAGGTCAATGTTCATTGTAGAGCTGTAAGGTTGGCAATCAATCAAAGTTACAATAATATTGCTTGTCTAATCCTAATTTTGTGCCATCTCGAGAGGGCAATAAACTGAAAAACAGTGAATTGAAAATAAACACAAAAACCAGGCAAAGTTCTTAACCAAAAATCTTAACATTTGTCTATCTGAATACTCTTACCAGAAATCTTGTCTAAGAATTAAATCAGAATGATAGAAAGCAGAGCAGAATTTTAGTAAGCCACAGGCATATAATGAGGATTTGTTTTTGTTATTATCCACAAATTTGCATGGTTAAAAAGTGCATGGTGCTGACCTTTTAAACCATTGCATGCACCACATACTCCAGGACATTCCTGAATGGAAAAAACATGGAAAATGTAAATACCCCTGATGTAAAATATTAATGGCATTGGGTATAAAATATAAGCTAATTTAAACATTTGTAAATACACTTTGGACAAATGGGTGAACAAAAGAAATTAATTACTCGAATAAAAATGAGAGGAGTTTAGATTCAAGGAAAATTTTAAAACTTCTTAGGTCATAAAATATTAAGACTAAATTTCCAATTAGGATTAATACTGAGTATAATATTGCTAAGACATATGCAGTGTGTCTAAAGATTATTCTAAGAATCATATAAGACCAAGAGATGCTTTTTAGACAAAGTCATAGTTAGGAATAGCAAATGGTCAAAACTGGAAGATCAGCATCAAACAGGCAAACACAATTTCAAACAACAAAGCATAAATCAGGAGTAAAAGATAAAAAGATGTCAGAAACCAGAAAACAAACCTAGCTCTGGGGCCTGCTTGAAACTACAGACTAACTACCATAATTAGAATCAAAATGTAGAGTATCCACTGAGGGATAATACACTGTAAAGTCATCACATCTGTATTGGTAAAGCCAATTTTAATGGCATGACACATCTTGATACAATGTGCAAACATATAGTGGTAATCAGAATAGGCTTTGTTAAGATAAGTCAAATTGAAAAATAAACAACAAACACAGAATCCTTGAGTTTACAAAATCATGAACTAAACAAAAACACAATATAAATAGTATTTCATATCAACAATAAAATGTAAATGAAAATTCAGTAATATGCTTAAGAAGAGGATGACCTTGGTGATCTTTTACAGACTTATTATCCAGTTCTCAATCTGAAATTCTTTTAGTTAACATAAAACCTTCACCAGACAATTTAAAGACCCAGAGGGAAGTAGTATCCAAGGAAAATGAAAGAGAATGGCAAGTGATGAGAACTAGGAGGTAGAAGAACGAGAAGGAAGTGTGGCAAAGGAGTGAGATCTGAGCAGGCTGTTGGTATCATACACTTTTATTGTTGTGTGGTGTCACTAAGGCCCGGTATAACATGGGTGACAGCAGACAATGAGGTAGTCTAGGGTAGCAAGTGTGTGCAATCATCTGAAACGTCCAGTGTGTCACTTCCTTTATTATGTTGTTTGTTATAATTTTAATGTTATCAAGTTGCAGAAGCTTCCCAAATTTTCAGCATCTGCTTTTCACATCATCTATTAACAATTACACCAATTTATTTTTGTATAGCCCAAAATCATGCAAAGAATATTTCAATGGGTTTAACAGGCCTTGTTTAATTGACAGGACCCCAACCCTGACTCTCTAAAAAAATAAGAAAAAACTCCCAAAAAACCTTGCAGATAGGCTGGGCGTGCAATGGGTGTCGTAAAACAGGATAAATACAAGACAGAAAACAGAATGCAAATAGTCCTCTACTCAGAGCTGTTATAGTCATTGGTCTTATATTAAATTAGTACATCAAGAAACAGACTCTATTATTTAAACGTAGTATTGTTTTAGTTGTAGATCTATGATGGGATGAGATGGGATGGGTCTACAGATCCACATTTACACAGATCATTGTAGACACGGAATACACATGAAATGTATGTATTCCAAATGACAATATATTATTTACCAATACAACTCCAGACTCCTCATATGCAGATAAGGAGCCTTGGCTTGAGCTGGGAGAACTTTTTGCACGAGCTGAGCTCCGTCAAGGCAGGGGATGGGACAACAGGCTGCTTGCTGCTTGTGCTGATTGACACATTTACAAAACAAAAGACGCTGGCGGAGAGGTGCAAAGGAATTTAAGGTGGGCCAGGATTATGAATTTTTTCATAAGCTTCAGGAATTCTAGTGTTAATAGAAGATGTTTGCTATGATCTTCAGCACACACTCCTTGGTTGCCATGCTCTAAAACGACCTCAGGGTGCAGATTTCAAGATAGGACGAAAGAATCAATTTTGTGTCCCCACATTAATAATTAACTAATTGACCTTAGGTATTCACAGCTTTGGGGACCTGAGTTTGAATTGTGCCCCTGTCAATCAGTATATGGAGTTAACATGCTAACCTGTGTCTGTAGAGATTTTGTCTGGTAACTGTGGTCTTTCAAAGATAGCAATGTTAAGTGGCAAATTCTAAACTGGTTGTGTGTATGTCTGGATGCCTTGTGATGGACCGATTCATTATAAAACATGGCTCCTATAGCAGATAAGACAAAATGCTGGGGGCCCACAACCAAGAACAACATTAAGGAGATTCAGAAAATGAGTGGATGGTTCTTCTTTTTGTTGTGTTTCACAATTTTATTTTTATAAGTAGAAGACTCACTCTACGTTATAATGTATGCTAATGTGGCATCTGTTCTTGCCATAGTATATGAACTTATTGCATTTCTTGTAATTGGGGGCTTCTTGTTTAATCAGTCAATCTCTATTTATATGATTATTTTTTAAAGCAAATTATGAAATTCACATCAATGTTTCCCAGAAATTATTCTTGCTTCTCCACTACCCAATAAAGAAGGAATGTTCCACTATTTCACATGCATTTGGGAACTATCAAATCCATCAGCAAAAATTCATTAGATCTGCTCTGTACAAAAAATGGAAAATGTGTAGGATCTGACAACTCCAAACCCACAAGGGCAGAAGTTGGTGCTTTTGCCGGCTGAACTGCACTCGGTTAGGCACCCAGGAGATTTAGGCCTTTTCAGACACATTTGGCTGAGTGCTAACAATTGGCACACATGGAAGGCCCATATGGGCTCTGCTGACATTTAGAATCATGTGCTGAATGCAAATGTTTAGGTGAATGTGATGAAGCAAGGATTGTCACATTGCAAACTAATACCAGAATGGAGGAATCTGTTTTTAAATAATGAGTTCAGAAAGTTTTAGTTTGACCTGTGCTAGAAATATTTACACATTTGCAGTTCTGTAAGTGTCAAAGCATCTTATTTGGAATAAGTTATATATGTACAAGTTAGTAGTATTGGATCTATACGGGAGAGATTAATTTCCAGCATACTATAGTACTGACATAGTGTGTCTTGTGGATAAGAATACTTGCCACAATAAAGTCCAGAAAATGAAAGACAAACACTGTGGGGTACACAAATAGCAAAATCACTAGTGTTAAATTAACACTTGGATTACAGTGCTATCTATCCTGTAGATGAATACAATGCCCTCAATAATGTCTGGGGCAAAGAAACATTTTTGCTTGATTTACCCCTCTGCTGCACAGTTTAAAATTAAAATCAAACAATCCAGACATGATTAAAGTGCACATTGCAGACTTTTATTTAAGGGCATTTGCATACATTTCAGTCACACCAAGTAGAAATGATAACACTTTTTATATACAGTTCCTCCATTTCAGGGCACCATAATAATTGTGACAATTGGCATCACAGATGTTGGTAATTCCTCATGTGTGTTTCATTGCTTTATAAAGATACCTTGGCCTGCTTCATTCCTTTGACGTCTGTAGTTGTCATTGTTCAACATGAGGACAAGGGCTGTGCCAGTGAAAGTTAAAGAATCTATTATGTGGCTGAAAACAAGGATAAAACCATTAGAGACATTGGTAAAACCTTAGGAACACCTAAATCCACTGTCAGAAGATAGAATGCACTGTGAGCTCAGTATACTAAAGGGACTGGTAGGCCAAGGAAGAGCTCCACTGCTGATGACAGAAGAATCCTCACTATGGTAAAGAAATAGCCCCAAACGTCTGTCCAGCAGATCAGAGTTAGTCTTCAGAAGGCCGATGTGTATATGTCACAGACTGCTATCTGTAGAAGACTTCATGAACAGAAATACAGAGGCCACATTTCAAGGTACAAACCACTAGTTAAGCCACAAAAACAGGATGGCCAGAATACAATTTGTGAAAAAGTACTAAAGAGTCTGCAAAATTGTGGAAAAAGCTCTTGTGGACAGAATAGACAAAGTATAGTTGTATGACAGTGACGGCAAGAGCAAAGTGTGGAGACAATCCAAGATCCAAAGCAGACCACCTCATCTGTTAAACATGAAGGTAGGGGTATCTTAAGTATGGCTGCCACAGGTCCTGGCACACTCATTTTCACTGATGATGGAACTGCTGATGGCAGTTGCACAATGAATTCAGATAAGAAACATCTTATCTGCTTAAGTTCCAGTAAATGCCCCCAAACTCACTAGACGACTCTTCATCCTACAACAAGAAAATTATCCCAAACATACTGCTGAGGCAACACAGGAGTTTGTCAAAGCTAAAAAATGGAAAATTCTTGAATGGTCAAGCCAGGCCACCTAATTTAAATCCATATAAGCATGCATACGCTGAAGAGACAACTTAAGGGGACAAGCCTCTGAAACAAACAGGAGGTGAAGATGGCTGCATTAGAGGCTTAGCAGAGCATCACCAGAGAAAATCCTTGGCACCTGGTGATGTCTGTGAAATACAGACTTCAAGCAGTCATTGCATGAAAGGGATATGCAACAAAGTACTAAATATGTCTGCTTTAATATGCCAACCATTGTCATTTCTACATGATGAGCCTGAAATGTAAGCAAATAGCCTTAAAAGGAACTTTGCAATGTACACTGTAATAATGTGTGAATTGTTTGATTTGTAATTTTTAACTGTGGAGCACAGTGGTAAATCAAGGTAAAATGGGTGTTATATTATATTTGCTCAAGTAATGTGACAAAGTACCAAAAAAGAGTTGGGGAGCCAACTGGGCAACAACATTTAATACAAGCACTCAAATAAACAAGTGCACGATGGTAATGCATAAACACAAACAAAAAAAAAATACAGATCCTTTCTTTCAAAGTGCCTTCTTGGGCAATCATTTAAGAAGCTGTCTCCTAGAGTGGGTCAGTTTTGGGAGCTCCATCCTGGTAGGCTCAGGTCCAGAAAAAGACGCCTCCTTTATAGGCTAGCTGGCTTTAATAAGACTATAATAGGAAAAGGCAGGGCCTTCTCTGGGTGCATCATAAGCCCTCATTGGGCGAGAAGAGACAGAACATTTACTGACAACACCACCTTGTGTTCTGGAGTGGTATTACTTGCTCAGTTTGAGCCCTGAAGGTGATTCTCTAGTTAGATAGATAGATAGACAGATACAGTAGATAGATAGATAGATAGATAGATAGATAGCTAGATACTTTAATAATCCCACGGGGAAATTCACATACTCCAGCAGCAGCATACTGATAAAAAACAATATTAAAGAGTGATAAAAATGCAGGTAAAACAGACAATAACTTTGTATAATGTTAAAGTTTACCCCCCCGGGTGGAATTGAAGAGTCTCATAGTGTGAGGGAGAAACAAATCTCCTCAGTCTGTCAGTGGAGCAGGACAGTAACAGCAGTCTGTCACTGAAGCTGCTCCTCTGTCTGCAGATGATCCTGTTCAGTGGATGTAGTGGATTCTCCATGATTGACTGGAGCCTGCTCAGTGCCCGTCACTCTGCCACGGATGTCAAATTGTCCAGCTCCATGCCTATAATAGAGCCTGCCTTCCTCACCAGTTTGTCCAGGCGTGAGGCATCCTTCTTCTTTATGCTGTCCCCCCAGCACACCACTGCGTAGAAGAGGGCACTCGCCACAACCGTCGGCTCTGTCCTCTCTTGCACAGAGCATCAGTATTGGCAGTCCAGTCCAATTTATCATCAAGCTACACTCCCAGGTATTTATAGGTCTGTACCCATTGCACACAGTCACCTCTGATGATCACAGTGTCCAGGAGGGGCCTGGGCCTCCTAAAATCCACCACCAGCTTCTTGGTTTTTCTGGTGTTCAGGTGTAAGTGGTTTGAGTCGCACCATTTAAAAAGTCCTTGATTAGGTTCCTTTAATCCACCTCCTGCCCACTCCTAATGCAGCCCACGATAGTAGTGTCGTCAGGGAACTTTTGCACGTGGCAGGACTCCGAGTTGTATTTTGAAGTCCGAACAGGACCGGAGAAAGTATAGTCCCCTGCAGCGTTCCTGTGTTGCTGACTACAATGTCAGACCTGCAGTTCCCGAGACACACATACTGAGGTCTGTCTGTAAGATAGTCCATGATCCATGCCACCAGGTATGAATCTACTCCCATCTCTGTCAGCTTGTCCCTAAGGAGCAAAGTTTGGATGGTGTTGAAGGTGCTAGAGAAGTCCAGAAACATAATTCTTATAACACCACTGCCTCTGTCCAAGTGGGAGAGTGATCGGTGTAGCATATAGATGATGGCGTCCTCCACTCCCACATTCCCCTGGTATGCGAACTGCAGAGGGTCAAGGGCGTGGCAGACCTGTGGCCTCAGGTGGTGAAGCAGCAGCCCCTTCATGGTCTTCATCACATGTGATGTCGGGGCCACAGGCCGGAAGTCATTCAACTCACTAGGACGTGATACCTTTGGGACTGGGGTGATGCAAGATGTTTTCCAGAGCCTCAGGACTCTCCCCTGTTCCAGGCTCAGGTTGAAGATGCGCTGTAAAGGACCCAATTCCAGCACACAGGACTTCACTAGTCATGGCGATACTCCATCTGGACCCACTGCTTTGCTAGCACAAAGTCTCCTCAGCTCTCTGCTCACCTGGGCTGCTGTACTTGTGTGTGGGGATGTCTCTCCTATGCTGGTATCAGCAGAAGGATGGGTGGAGGATGCAGTACTCCAAGTTGAGAGTGGGTTAGGGTGGTCAAACCTGTTAAAAAAGTTGTTCATTTGGTTTGCTTTCTCCACGTCTCTCTCGATGGTGGCACCCCGCTTTGAGCTGCAGCCAGTGATGATCTTCATCCTATCCCACACTTCCTTCATGATGTTATTCTGCAACTTTTGCTCCAGCTTTCTCCTGTACTGTTCCTTCGCCACCCTGAGCTGGACTCGGAGTTCCTTCTGCACGAGATTGAGTACATACATATATGTACATACATATATGCTTCAAAGATTAAGTTTAAAATTGTTGGTGTTTATTTCAACTGTTCTTGATACTTGAAGATTTTAGCCCATGTAACTTGATCTGCAATGGACAGAACATGGGATTTATTGATATTAAACGCTGGAGCAATTCTAGGATACCTCTACCACCCTAGACTGTGGAATTAGCACACTGCTAATTTTAAAGAATTGGCCGGTCCAAGGAATTAGTTCTGCAAGATGTTGAGATCAGTGTTGGTCATACAAAGATGTTATCATTTGGTGTTTGCGATCTTGGTGGTTGATACAATGCATCTTCCAGAGGCATCGCTGATAGAATGTCTGAAGAATGCTTAGGTAACAATAAAAGTAGCACACATCATGCTATTTTACTGGAGAGTAGTAACACAAATTGCCGTATGAACCACTAGATTTGCTTCCTTCCTTTTTGAGGTCAAACAAGTTCTCTGATTACTGGCTGATTTAAGAAAATCGGGGTGCCTGGAGAAAGTTGTTTAAAAACACCAGTTCACATTCACTTCTTAACTTTGTAAATCATCATTTGGCATGCTATTATGAGACCAAATGACTTTCTGAGGAGGCAGATGAAAGATAGCAATAGTAATAGTGGTAGGAACAACAGATTTCCAGAAGACTATATTAAACTGAACCTCCTGTCCCCAATGATCTGAGTGCTGCATCAAGGATTAGTCCCATTGGCCAGCTAGGGTCATACATTTATCCCTTGATGGGTATTATTCTGGGTTCAAAATAGGTTTTCTGAGGATCTCACACTGATCTGATTAAATTGTTAAGTTTCGCTTTATGCTGTGTAATAGTAAATATGTTTGCAATTTTGATCTGTTAGAGCTCATATGTACCCCACTTAGGCCTAGATGCTGACGTGTGACCATTGCTGCCATGATACACTCTGGCCCCCACTACATTAAACTGGGTTTAATAGACAAATGGAACCAGAAAGCTACTTTTCAACAAATCATTTAATGCTATTAGCCCCCTTCTTCTGCACTAATAAACTGTTCTTTTGTGCTGGTTGTTTTATCTTTTGTTTTCACTTGTAACCTATCCTCTGTTTTTGTTGTAATGCAAAAAAAAAAGGTTTCTGCTGCACTGAATTCAAGTAAGTAAGCATTGGACAGTATGGCTTTTTTCTACAAACATAATGTAAATGAAACATTGGAAAAGGAAAGGATTTTAGTTCTTCTGCCTTTAGAAACACAAGTGAAGATTTGTTGAGAATTACCTTAAATTTCATTTTGCTTCCAATACTAACCACATAATATCTACAGATGTATATTTTAAAACATTTAGAAATAATAAAAAATATACTTGATTCGTAATAAATGGACATATCCTCTACATAGAGCTGTTTAATCAATTTAACAAAATATTCTGTATTTTGTACTGTTAACACCCTGTCAGACAAGTATAAATCATATAACAAACTACAGTTGAGCTGCACTTTATAGTAGATGCTAACAGAGCAAAGAGGGAAGAAAAAAATCTGTCTTCTATGCCGTAGAAAATGCTTAAAAGAATTGGTTACAAGAGATGTAACACTGCAGTTATTACCGAAATAGCAAAAGTAACATTCTCTGGTAACAGCTGGGAGCAAAACCTGGATATTTGTCTAAAACTAAACCAATACACCTAATTACAGGCTTTGCTCTTTCCATTTTTTTAAAATAATACTCTAGAACATAGTTTCTTAAAATATGTGTTATGACAGAATGGGTCTTTGGTTGCCGTCTTTTGTGTTTACAGGGTCATGACTCATCATTGTATTCAATGGGTAAGGGACACGTAAGATTTGCAAAGTACTTTGCAATGGGTTTAAGCAATCAGAATTACTTTGCTATGATTGTTGGTGGCGATTCTCCAAGGAGATCCCCAATGACCACAACCTGATTTAAGACTGGGTTGCAAAAAAAAGTTTGAGAAACACTGCTCTAGAATGAGTGGATTGGCAAAGACCTCTAAACATCACTATAATATTATATTATAACACTGTGCTATCCTTAAAAGGCACATTTAAAACAACATAGTAATGCTGTGGCCAAAGTGCTTTACAATAATAGAATAAAAGAAAAACAAAACAAATTACATAAAAACATAAATAGAAATAAAATATATGAACACAAAATAAGATACATAATAAATAGAAATAATGTTATATAATCACTAAGAGTAAACCATCAGTATTACTGAAGGTCACGAAATGCAAGTGAATAGAAATGAGTTTTTAATCTCGTTTTGAACAGTTCAATTGCAGACGACTCCTTTATATGATGAGGTAAAGAGTTCCATAGGCGAGGGGCAGCAGCTGCAAAGGCCCTGTACCCCTTGGTTTTACACTTGGTACGAGGGACAACAAGAGACAACTGAACAGAAGATCTAAGCGCTCTGGATGGCTGGTGTAAAACACACAATTCAGATAAATAGGCAGGAGCAAGCCCGTGTAAAGATTTAAAGTCTAGCAGCAAGATTTTAAAATCAATTCGAAAACTGACAGGCAGCCAGTGTAAAGAAGCTAAAATAGGAGAAACAGAGTCATACTTTCTTGCCCCAACCAGAAAGCGAGCGGCAGCATTTTGGAGCAACTGTAACCTGTGTATCAGAGATTTGCTAATACCAGAATTCAGCGAGTTGCAGTAATCGAGGCGGGAAAAAAATAAAAGCATGAGTAGCTTTCTCAAGATCCCTAGAAGATAAAAAAGGCTTTATCTTACCTAATAGAAGAAGTTGGAAAAAGCAACTCTTGACTACAGAATTTACTTGTTTCTCAAAAGAGAGGTTACTATCAAAGTTAACACCAAGATTGCAGACTTGAGGTTTGGAAAAGACAGAGAAAGAGCCCAGAAGTCCAAGACCAATTTGGGCTTTAGGTGATTGGCCCACTACAAGCACCTCTGTTTTATTTTGATTTAGATCAAGAAAATTATTAGCCATCCAGGATCTTAGTTCAGAATATTGAAGACTTCCTGCTTTCTGTGTCTGTTATTGCTGAAATTCCAGAAGAGACCAGGCTTAAGGAAAGGTAATGTTTGTTCTTCTGGGTCATGGGCCTCTGTTCTAGGACCAGAAGAGATTTTCTTTTGTCACAGTGAAATCCTTCTCATGTAAACCCTTAAATCTGTCCCCCGTAAGAAGCACACAATATTCACGGATCTGACTGTTAATAGCTTTTTGTAAACTAAGTGAAGCTAGTGAAAAATGATGCTGTTAATAATCCACAAGAATTGCAATAGTTATGGTTTTTATTGTGTGGTCATTGACACATTCAATTATATTTCTCACAAAGTATACAGCTCTAAAAGTTCAATAGGGTTTTGTCGCTATCAGCCACATTTAATTAAGCACTCTTTAAAATTCTGTTTAGATGATCTGTTCCCAAGATCTTTGTTTGAAGAATAAGCGTTCACTTATATTTTGAAAGTTTCCAATTAATCAGTCAGGTTAGTGTTCTGCTCTGCCTGTGTATGAGCATCATTTCACATGAAGATGAATTTGTAGCTTTCAAAGACATTTTAATATTTCATCCGCACTTAATAAACAAAGAAAAAAAATCTAAATCTTGATGTCACTCTCTGATTTGTTGCTTCTCTCACATTTAAAACAACTTGCTAATGCATTCTAACAAGGCAAATTAAATATTTTTTTTTTCATGTTGGTTACACTTGTCTCACACTCATCACCTAATTAATTGCCAGCTATGCCTTTTGGCAGAATAAAAAGCTGAAAATATGCAGCTGTGACTCATGATCCTCACCTTTCCACTTATACCTAGTCTAAGAAAAAATAAATAAAAATAAAATTTAGATCCATACAAGACAGACAGATTACAAGACGAATTCCATTGAATGTAAATAAGAATGACATATAATAGCTTAGTGTTTGTACATGTTAATCCACTCAGCTGTTTCTTTATTTGCATTCTTCTCTAACAATGATCATTATCTTTGGTAAAAAAATGGTATTTGCATAGAATCTCAGTTAAGAAGGCTTTTCATTTCACAAGAGGACAATTTACATTAAGGAGATGGTAGTGAAAGGGCCTCTCAGCTCTTAAACAACACATTAAATCTCATACATGGAATAAAGTAGTCTAAATACAAATTTGTGTTGAGATGGCTTACTTGGCAAAAGGCTTCCAAGACTGGTATAGGAGAGGGATATACTATAGATTGTTGTGGAACAAAGATACAAAGGAAGATGTAGAACAGCGTGCCAGTGTGAGAATAAGTCAAATAGGTGTGCTGAAAATCCCAGAAGGATAATGTGAAGGGGCACCAGTAAAGGAAGGTAATCCTGTGACCTTGAAGAAAACCTGGAATGTTCTCTGAGACAGCTGGAGCAAAGGTGATCCAGTGGGGTACAGGAATTGAGAGAGAGTGGCTTGTGAGACAGTGCTTTTTGAACAACAGACATCTGCACAGGGTCCCAGGCTGGAGACCATCCCAGTGCTTTTAAAAGTAAGGATCCTTTAGACTTTTAGCTACTAGGATATGTAGAGAGAGAAGGACTACAGTGCTGTTTTAAGGGAGGCAGCCCAGAGGTGTCTTTAGAATCCTTTACTTGCTGTGGAAGGCTCAGGGAAGCAGAGACAGATGGAGCAATTTGAGCGAGTTCTAGCCTCACATTTCTGTGGATGCAGTAACAGCGCACCCTGATTGCAGAAGTCTTTGTTCTTTTGTCTCTGCTCTTTATTTTGCCTTATACAATTTCTTGTATTAGGAATTTGTTAGTTTTTGCATACCCTTTGGGGTCAGAGCACAGGGTCAGCCATTGTACAGCGCTCCTGGAGCAATTGAAGATTAAGGGTCTTGTTCAAGGGCCCAGCAGAGTAGGATCTCTTTTGTCAGTGACGGGAATTCGAACTGGCAACATTCTGGATACCAGTGCAGATCCTTAGCCTCAGAGCCACTACTCCGCCCTGTAATATAGTGATATAGTGATATAGGGTTTAAAGATTATTTTGCAGTAACATGGACAGCAGGTTTAAAGCAGTCCAATTGAAGAGGCATAGCAGGTTTAGCAGAGGTGAGTTTGGGAGATGGCTGACGATGCAGTCAACCCTTCTGCCAACTCTACATTTTCTGAGTTTGAGCCGGTAGGTGTAGGTAAATTTGTGACTGAGCCTGTCCTGTGATGCACAGAGCAAGTATTGCTCTGCTGTACACATGAAGGTGTCAGGGAAGGCTATGGTTCAATAAGAAAATAAGTAGCTTTATGAAATGGATGAATGAATGAGTGAATGACTTAAATAAATAAGCATGTATAAGTGTGTGAGTTATGTCTTGGTGTTAATTATTTTTTACCATGGGAGACTGCACTTCTTTAATGTGGGAAGTGACATTGTTCATATCTTCTCTGACTTTGTAATGGCCAGAGCAGTTTTATATGCTGTGGTGTTCTGGGCTGGTAACTTTAATTAAAGAGAGGCCTAATGAATCAACAAGCTAATTAAAAGATCAGGTTCAGTTAATGGGATGCACTCTGGACCCACAGGAGGTCGTAGCAAAGGAGAGAAATAAAACAAAACTGAGTGCCATTATGAACAATGCTGTACATCCTCTCTCTGATGCAATAACACTCAGAACTTTCATCCAACAAATTATTCAGCAGAAGTGTCTCAAGAAACGCTTCCGGAGGTCCTTAATACCAACATTGATACATCAGCAAAATGCCTCACTGTGTCAGCCGTGTCAGAAGTTTTCTCTTTCTTTTTAATTTTCTTGTTTGTTCAGACCAAATTATCTATATATATTTATTTAATAATTTACTTACTTTCTTATCTACCAACTTATGTATTTATTTATTTAAAGAGCTTCTATAAAAAGTCTATTTTCCCCCAGGGGTCAAATAAAGTTCTATCTATGCTGAAAGAAACCTGTATGACTCTTTCCTCATAAAAGTAAATAGTTGTCACAGATTCAAATTTGAAACTATATTCCATTTCTCCACATGTGCTTGTGAAAACAGCAGTAGCTACACCATGAGCTGGATAGACCAGGCCTCCCCATCTTCAGCAACTCTTTCTGTTGAATTCCAAGATTCCCTCAGGTCATTTGAGAGACACAGTAACGTGTCTTCTTCTGAATGCCCATACCAAGCATACAGTTAGGTCCATAAATATTTGGACAGAGACAACTTTTTTCTAATTTTGGTTCTGTACATTACCACAATTAATTTTAAATGAAACAACTAAGATGCAGTTGAAGTGCAGACTTTCAGCTTTAATTCAGTGAGCTGAACAAAAAGATTACATAAAAATGTGAGGTAACTAAAGCATTTTTTTAACACAATCCCTTCATTTCAGGGGCTCAAAAGTAATTGGACAATTGACTCAAAGGCTATTTCACGGGCAGGTGTGGGCAAGTCCATCGTTATGTCATTATCAGTTAAACAGAAAAAAGGACTGGAGTTGATTTGAGGTGTTGTGCTTGCATGTGGAAGATTTTGCTGTGAACAGACAACATGCGGTCAAAGGAGCTCTCCATGCAGGTGAAAGAAGCCATCCTTAAGCTGCGAAAACAGAAAAAAACCCATCCGAGAAATTGCTACAATATTACGAGTGGCAAAATCTACAGTTTAGTACATCCTGAGAAAGAAAGCAAGCACTGGTGAACTCAGCAACGCAAAAAGACCTGGACGTTCACGGAATACAACAGTGGTGGATGATCGCAGAATCATTTCCATGGTGAAGAGAAACTCCTTCACAACAACCAACCAAGTGAACAACACTCTCCGGGGGTAGGCGTATTGATATCCTAGTCTACCATAAAGAGAAGACTACATGAAAGTAAATACAGAGGGTGCACTGCAAGGTACAAGCCACTCATAAGCCTCAAGTATAGAAAGGCTAGATTGGACTTGGCTAAAGAACATCTAAAAAAGCCAGCACAGTTCTGGAAAAACATTCTTTGGACAGATGAAACCAAGATCAACTTCTACCAGAATGATGGCAAGAATAAAGTATGGAGAAGGTGTGGAACAGCTCATTATCCAAAGCATAGCACATCATCTGTAAAACATAGTGGAAGCAGTGTGATGGCTTGGGCATGCATGGCTGCCAGTGGCACTGGGACTCTAGTGTTTATTGATGATGTGACACAGGACAGAAGCAGCCGAATGAATTCTGAGGTGTTCAGAGACATACTATCTGCTCAACTTCAGCTAAATGCTGTCAAATTGATTGGGTGGCATTCCATGATACAGATGGACAATGACCCAAAACATACAGCCAAAGCAACCCAGGAGTTTATTAAAGCAAAGAAGTGGAAAACACTTAAATGGCCAAGTCAGTCACCTGATCTTAACCAAACTGAGCATGCATTTAACTTGTTGAAGACTAAACTTCGGACAGAAAAGCCCACAAACAAACAGCAACTGAAAGCCGCTGCAGTAAAGGCCTGGAAGAGCATTAAAAAGGAGGAAACCCAGCATCTGGTGATGTCCATGAGTTCAAGACTTTGGGCTGTCATTGCCAGCAAAGGGTTTTCAACCAAGTATTAGAAATGAACATTTTATTTCCAGTTATTTAATTTGTCCAATTACTTTTGAGCCCCTGAAATAAAGGGATTGTGTTAAAAAATGCTTTAGTTGCCTCACATTTTTATGCAATTTTTTTGTTCAACCCACTGAATTAAAGCTGAAAGTCTGCACTTCAACTGCATCTGAGTTCTTTCATTTAAAATGTATTGTGGTAATGTACAGAACCAAAATTAGAAAAAAGTTGTCTCTGTCCAAATATTTATGGACCTAACTGAATATCCACATGGAGGCACCCAAGAGAGATCCTAACTGTGTTCACTACTGAGTGCCTGGTGAATGGGTGACTCATTTGGTCCCATAGGGTTCAATCCACAAAAGCTGCAAAGAACCATCATGTTGGCACACTGCCCAAAGGTGAAAGACAAGGGTCAGTTAAAAATGCTAGTTGAGCAACAAGAAAAAGTGGGACAAATCCAAGTAATTTTATTATATAAAAATATAAAATATGTGCATCTTTCAACTTGCAGAAGCATGCACTTCCCAACTGAATTACATAAAGCTCATTTTATCACTACATAATCAGAGCGAATAACATTAAACTTATGAAACATATGACTCTTGTAACTTTTATTCCCAAATAATTATACTTCTCATTTTAGATTGAAAAATGGGATCAAGCCAAAACAGAAAAAATAAAGACGGTGAGAAGATGCAATAAAATTAGAAACTCAAACAAAAGTCCAAATCCAGATGTACAGTTTTCCTAATTCAGTAAGTACTTGACCCTGCTGACAGCCTCTGATCTCCCTGGATTCTCCACAGGAGATGCGGTTTCCCCTCGCCGGTCAATCCGCTCAGGGAGAAAGTCTCCTAAAAATGAAGTGGTTTGCATTATCTACTAATAACTTGTTTCTTCCATGTCTACTGCTCTCTTTCCCATCTCCCATTATCTGTGTATAACAAGTAAAGCAGTATCACAGCCTTATTTTACAATCATTAAAAATAACCTTGAAGAAATTGAAATGAGCATGTGATGCATCTATTAGCAGGAAATAGAACTGAGGCTGAAATGAAAGCCAAAATGAAGCTGAGTAAGGACTCACTGGTGAAAGGCAAATAGAAAATACAGCAGATGAATAAATTACTGAGGGTGTTTTTTTCAGTTGCATGAGTTGACTAGAATGAAGAATGGTGAATTAATCTTTTCTCACTATAGGAAGTTAGAATGAGTGAAGAAACACTTTACCAGATGGTTGGTTTGATATATTATAAAAGAATGACATCAGATCAGTCAGAGTCTGTTCTAGTGAGCATTGTGTTTAAATCAAGTGAAAAGGCAGATCTTTGATTGTTCTGATAGGCAGTGTAGTGTAATGGCTAAACCACTGGACAATAAAGACAAAGGTCCAGATTCAATTACTGTGTCACATGGCATTAAATCTGATAAGTGTTGATCTACAAGAAGATAACAACAACAATCACTGTATTATTATAATTCTTATTATCCATCCATTCTCAAATCTGCCTAATAAAATACAGGTTTTACACATGGGCAGAGTTTGTGGCACCATCCATACTACGTTTTCATTAAAAATTGCAGACATTAGACATCCAAATTATCCGGTTGTTAATAATCAGTGAAAAATGAGACTTTTGAAAAGGCTCTCCAGAGCTGCATGATTCTGAAAACGCAGCCTCAGCATTATAAAATAAATCATAGCACTCTGATTTGTTCATGATCATTACGTAGCCCTTCCCTGATTGGATTCTGCTCATTACCATGTCTCCATCCCTGGTTGTCACTCTTCATGGAAGAAAAGTATGTTCTAACAAAGTGAAATAAAACAGTTGCTTTCCATGGTGTTTGTGATGTTGCTTACTTGCATGCGTATAAATTACGTTCAAGCAGTTTGAATGTTGCATGCACTGGCAAAAGGCAAATAATTTGCTAGTCCGTACATTTCTGTGATAAATCCTGTGGTAGGCAGATACAGTGGAACCTTGGGTAGAGAGCTTCACATACCTCCATGAACAACCCCCTCCATCTCCATAGAAAAAATGGCGCCTCTGTTAGGCTATGCCTTTGCGTTTGTCTTGCCCCACTCATTGAGGCTGTGGGATATTTTTTGTGTTTATTTTGTGACACTAGTCATACACGGTTTTCCAGCCGCGTTAGTGTACGATCGCATTTCATTGATCAACATTAGATCAGCAATGGAAAATTTCTCTCAGCATTACAACTATACCTTTTTTCCTCCGCCGTTTGTGAATGCTACGTTTTTCAGCGGCTTTTCCTCTCTGTTGGTTAACGGTACCCGAGTCAACCTGTGGTCCCGTCGGAGGAAACGTGGAAAAAGGGCAGGTGTGCGTGCAAGGTTTCGAAATCCATGGCGCTGTGTTTCTGATGTGGATCATCCATCTTTATCTAAGGATTATCTGAGAAGACAGACGTGCTTGAGACCTGTTCTACCAGGATTACCTGACGTGTTGCGTCCCACTCCCTGTCCGAGACGGTGAGTTCGCCGAGGAAGTAATCCTGGACTTCTCCGTGCTATCCCTCGTATTCCAAAAAATGCCAATTTGACGGCCTCTGTTTCTATGACTCTACCAGCTAAGGTAGCACTGATTAATGCACGCTCTATCGCAAACAAGTCATTTATTTTAAATGACTTTTTTACTAGTAATAATTTGGATTTTATGTTCCTGACAGAGACTTGGCAGCGTGATTCTGATTTTACTAATCTGATAGAATTGTGTCCTGAGGACTGCTCTTTCATTAGCACACCGCGGCACACCGGCCGTGGAGGTGGGATCGCCATGGTTTTTAAGAATTTATTTTTATGTCATTCTGTTCCTACCATTTCATATAAGACTTTTGAACTTCAGATTGTTAAAGTTGGGCGTGTAACCCCAATATATTGTATTTTAATTTATCGTCCACCTGGTGCGATTACTCCTTTTCTTACTGATTTTCAAGATTTTGTATCCACCATTATTAAGCTGGATAGAATAATAATGCTTGGAAACTTTAACATCCATGTGGATGATATTTTATGTAGTGGGCTTCTGAATTTCTGTGTATCACCGACTCTTTTAATTTTGTACAACATGTTGTTGGCCCTACTCATAGTGGGGGACATACATTGGATTTGTTTTTTTCTTATGGAGTTGGCTTGAATGATGTTACAATTTGTAATGTAACCTTTAGTGATCATAAGTGTGTTTTATTTGACATGTCTTCAAATTTAAAGCTGTCACCCTGTGTTAACTCTAGGCGTACCCGTTTTATTAATGAGTCAGTGATCAATCAGTTTGTTGATTTATTTGTGGCATCTGATGCCGGCAGTAATATTGATAATGTTGAGTTAGCAGTTCAATGTTTTAATGACCATTGTACTGATATTTTGAATAAGATCGCTCCTCTTAAGATCAGGCAGCGTTCTGTTACCCACTCAGTTCCTTGGATGAATGACTCCATTCGTAATCTTAGGCGTTCCTGCCGAAAAGCGGAGCGCCTATGGACGTCTACTAATCTGGAAGTTAATCATTCATACTTAAAGGATTTACTTGCTTCTTTTAATTCTTTGGTTAGGGATGCTAGAACAGTTTATTTTTCTAATCTTATTCAGACTCACAAGCGTAATCCCAAAGTGCTATTTGATATTCACAATATTATTTCTCCATCTCAATCTGTTATCCAGGTTTTTTCTGATAGTGATTGTAATAATTTTCTTAGATTTTTTATTAACAAGGTTAATGTTGTTCGGGCTAATGTTGTGTTGTGTCTTTTGTGTTCTTAGAAGTTTCACTTTCGGATCTTTCTGACTTGCTCAGGAAGATGAAACCTTTATCATGTCCTACTGACCTGTTGCCAACATCATTAATGTTAAAATCTTTGAGTTTTATAGGTCCGTGCCTTTTGAATATCATAAACTGCTCCTTGAGATCTGGTGTGGTCCCATCATATTTTAAACATGCTATAATTCAACCGTTGTTGAAAAAATCTAATTCTGATCCCTCAATTTTGAGCAATTACAGGCCAATTTCAAAACTGCCTTTTAGTGCCAAAGTTTTGGAAAAGGTGGTTGAACAGCAACTTTGTGCCTTCTTAAAAAAGCAGGGGTTCTTTGATTCTTTTCAATCTGGTTTTCGGAGGCGACATTCTACAGAAACAGCTCTTCTAAAAGTTTTTAATGATCTTTTAATTGCTGCTGATGCAGGCAGGTGCTCTGTGCTTGCACTGTTAGATCTTACCACAGCTTTTGATACGGTGGACCATCAGATCTTAATTAATAGATTAGAGCTGTTAGGTGTCTCTAGCTCTGCTTTGGACTGGTTCTCCTCTTATTTGTCAAATAGGAGCTCCTCAGTCGGTGTGGCTGGCTTTTCATCTGACTCTGCTCCTTTGACATGTGGAGTGCCACAGGGATCAGTTCTTGGACCTGTACTCTTCTCTTTATACAGTATATTCTTCCCCTATCACAGATTCTTAACTCTTTCAAGGACATCTCGTATCATCTATATGCAGATGATATACAGCTTTATTTTTCATTTAAGCCTAACCAAATTAATACTTTGGTCACTTTAGTTGATTGTCTGTCTCAGGTTAACGACTGGCTCAGTAGTAATTACCTGCAGTTGAATTCAGGAAAAACTGAGGTACTAATTGTTGCTCCTCCTTTTCTTCATTCGGAGATCAGTTTAAAATTATCTTCTGTCTCTCCTGTTATTAAGTCGAGTCTACGTAACCTTGGGGTTATTTTTGACCAATCCCTGACACTTGATGAATATGTGAGTTCAGTCAGCCGCTCATGTTTCTTTCATTTAAGAAATGTTTCAAAATCAGAATTGGAGATGCTTGTTCATTCTGTTATTTCCTCATGGCTTGATTACTGTAATGCTCTCTTTACAGGTTTGAGCAAGTCCTCTCTCTCACACCTTCAGTTAGTTCAAAATGTAGCTGCCAGGCTCCTAACTCGCGCTAGCCAGAATGATCATATCACACCAATTCTGTTCACACTGAACTGGCTCCCAGTGTATAGAATTCATTTTAAAGTTTTGGTACTTACTTTCAGAGCTTTGCATGGACAAGCTCCTGAGTACCTAACCAGCCTGCTCCAACGCCATACAGCTTGCCGGATTCTAAGATCTGGGCAACATGGTCTTCTCGTTGTCCCACGCACTTGGCTAAAAACCCGTGGGGATCGTGCCTTTCAGTCTGTTACACCAAAACTGTGGAATAGCCTGCCTTGTGGTCTGCGTGGAGTCGAGTCTGTTGATTCTTTTAAAAAACAACTAAAAACATTTCTTTTTAAGCAAGATTTTAATCAGTGCTGAATAGTTCCAGTTTGTTTATTTATTGTTTTTATTGGTTTTGTTTATGTTTTTGTTTCAACTATTTGTATTTGTTCTGTATTTGCTGTTCAGCGCTCTGTGACCTTTTGTCTGTGAAGGGCGCCATATAAATAAACTACTACTACTACTACGACCATAATTCGTTCCAAAACTCTGGTCGTAACCCAATTTGGTCGTGACCCAAAGTAATTTCCCCCATAGGATTGTATGTAAATACAATTAATCCGTTCCAGACTGTACAAACTGTATACAAATTAATTTTTTTAAAGATTTTTAAGCACAAAAATAGGTAAGTATACCATAGAATGCACAGCGTAATAGTAAAATTAAATGTAAAAACATTGAATAACACTGAGAAAACCTTGAACAGAGAAAAGTAACATTGCAAGAATTCACACTATAGCCTTACGAACCACTCGCTGTAAACACTTTTTTAATGAGTTTTAAGCACAGGGAAAAAAATGAACATTTGAAAAATCCTCAATTTATACAAAAACTAACCATAAACAACCAAGAAAACTAACCTTGCATGAGTCGAGTCCTTACTCGAACCAGCAGCAGTGTGCACATCATACCCATCCTGCTCCGTCTTCACTGGCTCCCTGTGTCTTACAGAATCGAATATAAAATCCTACTAATAACCTACAAAGCCTTAAATAACCTTGCGCCAAACTACATCAGTGACCTTCTCCATCACTATGGAGCCCGGCCGGGACGCCCAGGAAGACCAGAGGAGGGCTTGTGCCTCCTCCAGACCGCAAGGGGGCGATTGCCCTGGTTGTATTGGGGGCCACGGGTAGAGGGCTTGGAAGCCCAACCCTGTAGGGGCCCGTGGCCACCGCCAGACGGCGCCCTGGAGCCTGAGGAACCCTGGGGAAGACTTATTGGGGAACCCGGAGAGCTGCCGGGAGGACAGCCGGCACTTCCACCACGCTGGGGCGTGGCCAAGGAGGGAATGCCGGAACCACCTGGTGCTCATCCGGGAGCAGTATACAGTATAAGGGGCCGCCTCTCTACAGTCTAGAGCGGAAGTCGGGTGGAAGAGGACGGAGCTAGCGGGATGACTGGAGGCGGCCAGAAGAGAGAGGCAAAGAGACTGTAAGGCCTGGACTTGGGTGAATCGGTGCTGGAGGCACTGGGGTTTGTGGATCCAAGTGACTGTAAATATTGTAAATAAACAGTGTGTTGGGTGAAACAATGCTGTCCGTCTGTCTGTGTCCGGGCCAGCTTTCACAACATATACACACACACACATATAAACATATATACATACATATCTACATATATACATATACACACACACACACATACACACACACACACATATACAAAAAATTAAATGAGCAGGCTATTTCGTATCAGTGCAATACGCTGCTTGTTAAAACGGATGACTCCCGCACTTACGTGCAAGTCTGTGTGGATATTATGAACTATCGTTTCTGTTCAAGTTCTATTTAAATTTTAAATAGAAGGAATTTTTATTTAGTCGACAGAATATTATTCCGGAATAAATCAACTCAAACCTTAAATAACTTATAATATTTTATATATTCCTGTCTAAATTATACAAGTTAGAAATAAAGTAAACGTTAAAAGAACATTTAAATTTCTTTACTCTTATGTAATTTTATATAAAAAATAAACTTAAATTTGAAATATCCCAAAAGATTTTGCTCTCCATAAAAATATTTCCTGTCAAAATTATACAAATTCAAATATGAACATGGTGCATAACAAAACCTGGAAATATAAATAAAATTTGTTCTTTTCAGCAATAACAAATCAAATCATTCAGTTGTCTTTGCTCTTATGTCATTTTATCAGAGCTGGACGCGTGGCATCTTTTTTTGGCAACAGGTTCGTTTATGTGTGGTGTGAGGTTCTGTGTTGTGGAGATTCTCAGGATGTACTGCAGGTGCTCATCAGTGAGGAGACTCCTGTGTGCTGTTTTGTTAGTCTTTATCACTGAGAAGAGCTTCTCACACAGATATGTGGTACCAAACATGCACAAGGTTCGAGCCGCATGTAGACGGAGCTGGAGCATTTCTGCGGGAATGGAGTGAATAAACTGTGCGGGCCGTGCAGTATCGTACTTTGCCTTCAGTGTGCCATTACACTGCAGCTCAATCACCTCCATCTGAATCTGCACAGGTGCAGTTTCCACATTGATGGAAAATGGGTTGCGAAACAACTGAAAATTCTTTATTTGTTCTTCAAAGTCACCAAAGTGCCGTGCGAACTCAGTGAGCAGTGCGCTTAGTTTATCAGCAAAGTGCGTATTTGGGAACACCGTTGTGCCAACTTGGTTCAACATTACTTGGCAACAGGGAAAGTGGGGCAAGTTGCACTGGTGCATTTGTGTCTCCTATAAAAGTAGCTTCACTTGAAATCACTTTGTGACTGTGCACGGGTAAAAACGTGTGCTGAAGTGTCAGATTCTTCTTTGACTCTTCCGCTTTCTGTATCGTGTGCATTGCATTCAGGTCTTTCAGGTTATCTTGATGTTTTGTCTCATAGTGCCGTTTTAGATTAAATTCTGTAATTACAGCCACATTAGCTTCACAAATGTGACACACGGGTTTACCGGCAATGTCAGTAAACATATACTCAGCCTCCGATCGTTTTTTAAAGGCTCTATGTTCAGAATCACCTTTTCTCTTCGGCATCGTGTGGGCTAGCTTAGCAATAACTTGCAGCATCATAAGCTAGACTTGATTAATGCGGTAAGTGTTCGGCAAGGCAGCATTATGGGATCTGTAGTTTATTGTGTTACCAGCGCTTCATCTCCCCGGGCCATTAATAACAATAATACAGTATATCAAATGATCTCACAGGCCGGATTTAATTACACGCCGGGCCGGATGTGGCCCATGGGCCTTGAGTTTGACACATATGGACTAAATAGAACTTGAAAAGATATATTTTTTCGAATGTGATCGCGCAATTCAGATTGAGTTGATGCGGACTAAAGTTACTTACTTACTTTTTTACCGTTCATCTAATGAATACACTGAGTATGGCTTTACCAAAACAATCATTGATCGCGAATAAAGTATCCATTATTCATAAAGCTTCAATTGGTGATCTGTCTTTCTGCGTTAACCGCATATTTTTTCATACGTCTCAAACCAAGGGGATGCGAAGTTAAAATGAATAAAAATGCGTGCGTACATACTCAATGCATCCCCTCTAGGGAAACGAACTATTGCGCCACGGCATGTGGTTTATCTATTTGAGCGTAGCAGTGTAATTCGGTTTTGTTCAGCACTCTTTGGAACTGTTGCTTTTTGTCTGTGCACTGCGTCAGTTCACGTGAACCGCTGAATATGGTTTTATATGTCACTTGCTCGCTTCTAATTGTTTCGCTGCCTTCTTAATTATATAATGCATGTTTTCTTAATTACTTTTTGGAGCTCTTCCTGGTTTTCTACGTACTGCGTAATTACGTGGGAGGCGTGATGATGTCACACGAAACTCCACCCCCCACATCTTTCGAGCTCAACTCCATTACAGTAAATGGAGAAAAATAGCTTCTAGTTATGACCATTATGCGTAGAATTTCGAAATGAAACCTGCCCACCTTTTGTAAGGAAGCTGTAAGGAATGAGCCTGCCAAATTGCAGCCTTCTACCTACACGGCAAGTTGGAGAATTAGTGATAAGTCAGTCAGTCAGTCAGTCAGTCAGTGAGGGCTTTGCCTTTTATTAGTATAGATTAATTTATTACCTTTTTGCATCAGGTCTCTTAGTTCTGTTATAAATAATTTCTCCACTAGCTTGTATTTAATGTTTTAATAGTTTATTTTGAACAATTATTTTTCATGTAGTAACTATAGATTTCTTCTGATATTTCTGTTTTTTGTACATCTTTTTGCTTCTGTTCTCAGAATTACTGTATGCTTTTGGATTGTGAATTGGACTTGGTTACCTCATATAGTTCTTTTTGGGCAAATCTTTTCTTTACTCCTTTGAGCATTTTGCCTAGTTTTAGATAAACTAAACTAACCCTAAATTTTTTTAATAAATATTCTTCATTTATAAAGACACTTTGTTTTAATTGTCTCTATAAGCCTGAGTTTAAAGGGTCCCTCCCTTGTAGGAACATATTTGGATATGTTTTCGGGATCCTTTCTTGCATTTTGAACATTTAATGCCAGTTCCCATTTTTTGAGCCCTTGCAAGTCAAAGCTAGTAGGTAGTAGTCTAGCTAGATTGGGCTGCGGCTCTTCTGATCAGGCCAGTGAAATTCATAGCCTGTTTTTGTGGCTCTTTGTTTACTATGTTTGCAACTCCATTTCATAATACTACCCAAGCTGCATGGGGCACAAGGTAGGAAATAACAATAAATTGAGGTACCAGTCCAGGCGCACTCATGTACTCACTAACATTCACTCAAATTGTGCTGGTTTAGACTTGCTAATTATTATAATTATCATTATTATTAATATTTGACTATTTATTGAATGAACCCAGTTAATTCAATTTAATGGTCATAGACAGATGGAGTGTATCTGAACGTACTGGGCACAAGACAAAAATTACCTCTTTATAGGACACCAGTCTATCACAGGGTTGACTCTCCCTCCTTCTTCACACATCCACCGTCACTCGTAAGAGGTATTCACCGATTAGCCTAACATACATCAATAAAATGATTTTGTTTTAGGTATTCACTTAGCAAAAACTAACTTTAGGCAGCTCAGCTTTTCGTAATAAAAAATGAGGATACATGCTATACATACATGTTTGCAAGACTGTGTGAAGTTACCAGTCACATAAAAAAAAAAGTATTATGGTGAAGTTCAGGCTGAAACTAGCACCTGGAGTAGATGAACAAACTGCCTGTCAACCACATCAAACATTAAATAATATAGTGCCTTTCTGAGTAAATACTGTTCTAGTGCACTATGTACTAATTCAAATAATATGCACTGCCAGGTATAATAAGTGTACGATGAGACTTGCCCTGAACTCCTGCCCTGGAGAACTTTTTACTGGATTTTACTCAGGGTTCTACTCAAAATGACACCACATTCTCAACCTACACCACATTCTGATCTCATCATCTCATCCCATCTTCTGAACCACTTTTCCTGTTGAGGGTCACACTGGCAGTAGGCCAAACAGGTCAGTACAGACTTCCTTCTTCCCAGCTGTAGATTCCAGCTTTTCCTGCGTAATTCCCAGACACTTTCAAGCCATCCAAGGGGTATAATCCATGCAGCATGTCCCAGGTCTGCTGCAGGATCTTCTTCTATTGAGATGTGCCAGGAGCAGCTCTAGAGGAAGCCACCCAGCGGGGATACTGACAACATGTCCAAATTAACTCAATTACCTCCTCTCAATCTGGAGAAGCAGGGTTTCTACTCTGAGTCTCTCCCAAATCGCTGAGCTTCTCAGCCTATCAAAGAGTGTCAGTCCAGTAATCCCTGTGAAGAAACCTAATTTTTGTCACTTGTACTCGAAATCTCATTCTTTCAGTCATTACCCAGAGCTTATGTCCATAGGTGAGGACAGGGATGTAAAATGACTGTTAAACTGAGAATTTTACTTTAAGATTAAGGTCCTGCTTCACCACCATGGACTGGTACAGCACCCTCTTGAACAGCTGCTACTGTTCTAATCCACTTATCGATCTCATATTCTCTTTTTCCATGAGTGGCAAACAAGATCCTAAGATACTTGAACTCCTCTACTAAGAGCAGTGGTTCTCAATTGTTTGTTTAAACAAATCTGTGTCTTCAGATGTACTCATTATGTAATTAGTAATTTGTAAAGTAATTTTGGAACACAGTGCACAGTACCTGCACAAAGTCAAAAGTGCTATATAAAAATAAACTGAACTGAATTAAATTGACTTAACAGTTAGATTCCCTCTGGGTTACTGCATACAGTTCTGGTCATCAGAGCTGTAAAAAAGAACAAAACCATGGCAGTGCTATGCTGAAAAGCAGTCAAGGGGTGAATTTCAAGACAGAAGGGCATGTCCTGCTCTGATAAGCTAAGAAATAAAAAGACAATGAAAGGCACTGATTGTGGATCTAGCAAAATTTGTTTAATTAAAAAAGCAAAATATGATCTTGATAACAACAGTGCAAGTGCATTCAAGATGAAAAAGACAAAGCCACCTTCATGCAATGTGTTATCAACATCTGGAAGAAAAACTACTAATTCCACCGCAGCAGACACCTCAACAGATTTCTAACAATGGATGAGTTATTGGACCACCTAATGTATTACCTGTCTGACCTGTCTTCTAATTGAAATTCTTCATTCATTGACATGGTAGGTTGCATAGGGTCATCAAACTGGTCTTTATAATTAAATAAGGTATTAATAAATGTTTACTGTAAGATGTCAGTGCTTCATAAATAATGGACACACCTGCAGAAAAAAAGACAGTTGATCCAAATGTAATTTGTGAATTGTTATTAGAATTTTATAAGAGTCAGGAATTGTAATTAACAACAAGTTCAAACACAAGGATGCACATATGTATACCTATTATTAGAGAACATTAGGCCAAAGATGGACAATCAACTTTGTAGTGGAGTTTTCTGATCTACATCTGATCTGATTAACAGGAATAAACTGAGGTGTTATCAACTGATCACTACTTAGTAGTAAGCTGGCACGGATATATCAAAATCTCGATGGAAAGACCTGGAACACCTAAATGGGTAGTAAACGTATGCTGAGAACACCTAGCAGATAACTGATTTTTGAGAAATGTTGATCTCACAGCTCTGGAAGTGTTTCTCCTGAATCTGAGGAAAGGTCAGTAAGAAAGAGTCAGAATGGACCCTGTTCAAGATGTCCGTGGAATGCAGTTATAAAGTTGTTGGAGTCCGTCAGGACGCAAACCCTAAGAACCATTGGTGGCCACAAGAGGTAAATGAAAGATGGTAGAAAGAGGTCTTCCATGCAATGACAACAGGAGGGTTTCCAGATTTAACAGAAAGGTCCAGTGTAGGCCAAAAAGTTGGTAAATGCACCAGTGTACAAAGTGAAAGCCCAAGTATGGGTTAAATTTACTGAGGCCATCCATCCATCCATTATCCAACCCACACCCCCATGGAGATTTAATTTTGAGTTTTCTCAAACGCTATCAAGGCTATTCCCCATGAGGACAGGGCAATGTTAAACCTCAAGAGCAGTATGTGTCAAGAAGTGGAAGGAACACTTTGAGGAACATATTTCTTGTATGCTGGCCTTGATTTAATTGCAGTAGTTATTTATATTAGATCAGTTAAATAGATCAGTTAAATGCAAAAGTAACTATTTAATACCAGAGTGGCCAAGTAGTATAAGAGTGAAGACTGCTCATTCACTGCTGCAGGGTCCTGGAGCCAAGTCCTGTGCTTTCTACTGTCTGTATGGATTTTTCGCCTTATTTACATGTCTGCTTGGTGTTTCTTCAATTATTCTGGTCTCCTGCAGTATCCAAAAAAGTGTATTGATCCATTTGATTCATGACGCTGAGGTATGAATAAGGGGCTACTCACAACCCTTTATTAGAATAAGTGGAATCACTAAATGTGTTGTTAGGGAATTTGGTAGAAAAGATGTGTTAGGTTTCCAATGTGTTGTAATACCTAGATCCAGAAACCAATACTAAAGAATACAGTATATGTCCTAATATATAACTCAACTGCTAGACTCCCAATTTCTGTATAATTTTTATTTTATGTAGACTAGGGCTAGAATTTATATATTTATATATATGTACTTGTTTTAGTCCATTAAAATAAAGCAACAATATATTATACAGAGACTTTATTAAAAAAGACTGCAGTTTTTCTTTGTTATTTGTTCATTTTCTAAGTTGTTCATTGTTATATTGCTCATTTAAAGACCTTGCTTTCTATTTTAAACTTTAGATTTCCTTTGTGGTCTGGCATTAGTTGATCTCTAAATAAGAGCCTTGGAAAAAGAAAGCTGTCACAATCTGGTGTTTGACCTATTGGGCACAAAATTGGGTCTTCACACAGTTCTGAAGATTCCGGAAAGAATGACTCAGACTTGTTAAGTAGCATGGTTTGAAGCCTTCTACGGTAAATATCACATAACAGGAAGAAAACTTACAAATTTTATTATTCTTTATGAATTAATGCAAAGGTGGCATTTAGGCACTTTACTTAGTGATACTGCCTCCCAGTTCCAATACCTGAGGTTTAGCTTCTCCACCATTCACTCCAAATCAACATTAGTTTTTTTTCTCCAAGTATTTCAGCTTTTCTCCCATACCCACTAAGATGCTTGTATTAGATTAACTGTTGCCAGTGTGAGTATGTTGGGCTTATGGGTCCTGTGGATGACTGGCACCATCTCCATGATAGGTTTCTACCTTGCATCTGAGGCTCTGAGGAAAAGATGCAGCTCCCATTGTCCCCACATTGGACTAAGCATGTTTAAGAAAATTATATTATGTTATATTTGAATTATTACATTCCATCCGTGTGTGATACTAGACTTCCAGGACAGCCCAGATTGAAGAAGTCCCCTTTACTTAGAAGATTATGCCTTATTTTAGTCAGGGTCAAAAAGATAATCTCAAGCCCAACTGGACAAATTTGGTACTCACATTTACAGAAGATGCTGAAAGTGATCTCCTTGTATGTCATTATATCTCTGTGCCCGTTTCAGACATGACCATAGCCGCCTATCCGGTACCAGATGAGACTGGAATCATCTTGGTGGAGATGGGCCAACCTGTACGTATACATATAGTATATATATCTTAAAACAAAGAAGTAGCTACAATGTTGAGGTCATATTCATTAAATCTACAGTCCAGAAAGCACTAGTAATTTGGTAACAAAGGTATGAAAGTTCCAAATAAGGTAAATTATGGAAACATCAGTACCAAGGTAAAAGTGAACAGTTTGATCCTAACGTTATGTCCTAGTCAGAAACAGTGAGAAAATGATATTAGAACACTAGAACAACTTAGATGAGAAAGGACCATTCAGCCAAACAAAACTCGTAAGTCCTATCCACTCAAAATAACATCAAGTCGAGTTTTGAAAGTTCCAAAAGTCCTATTGTCTACCATACTACTTGGTAGCTTATTCCATGTATCTATGGTTCTCTGTGTGGAGAACAACTTCCTAATATGTGTGCAAAAAATTATTCTTAACAAATTTCTGTGTCCCCATGTTTATGATGAACACATTTTAAAATAAGAGTCTCAATCCACTGTACTAATTCCCTTCATAATTTAAAAATCTTCAGTCTCATGTCTCAACTTAATCTCCTTTTTCTTAAACTGAAAAGGCTCAGCTCTTTTAATCTTTTCTCATAATAAATACCCTATAGCCTTGAAATCAGCTCAGTCACTCTTCTTTGGACTTTTTCCACAGCTGCTATGTCCTTTTTGTAGCCTGAAGACCAAAACTGCACACAGTGTTCCACATGAGGTCTAACCAGTGCATTATAAAGCTTGAGTATAACCTTCATGGACTTGTACTGTACACATTGCGCTATATAAACTAACATTCTGTTAGCCTTCTCAAACATCATTTGTGACGAGTCTACTATGACTCGAAATTCTTTCTGATAAGGTGTACTTTTGATTTTCAGACCGCCCATTGTGTATTCAAATTTAACATTTTTACTTCCTATATGTAATACTTTACACTTACTGACATTAAATTTCATCTGATACAAGTCTGCCCAAGCCTGTATTTAATCCAAGTTCCCCTGTTATGATTCATTGATTATACAGTAGAGCAGGGGTTCCCAATGTGTCGATTGCGATCAACTGGTAGATCGCAAAGTTAGTGCAGGTAAATCGCGTTGCATTCAAAAAAAAATTTTTTTTAAACGTTAGTCTATCATATATCCTCCCTATGGCATTTGCCACTTGATTGACATACAGGGCTGCCAGACTGAGATCTCCTTTCTTCTAACACGTTGATCATCCCACATTCATGATCAAACGTGCGAGCTACTGCAAAACTCCTACTATGATCAAGTTAGCCTTCCAATTTATATCGACTAAAGAAGGGATTTTAAAAAAAATTGTTTGGGGAGGGTATGGGCTTTATGTGGAATTAGAAGAGGATTTTCTTCTCTCACAATGTCACAATCGAAGTGCGTTTGTCTGATCTGTCAATCTATCATTGCTATTCCAAAGAAGGAAAATGTGGAAAGGCACTTTCGATCTGTTCATAAAAACTATGAAACTGACTTCCTTCCAAAAAGCGATCTGAGAAAGAGAAAAGAGAAATAACTAAAACCGCAGTTAATCGGACAGCCATCATTTTTCACTCGGCAGAATTCAAAAGCTCCTTGACTGAATTATTCGGCTCTGCTTATTTATGCGAGTCAGCCTTTTCCCACATGAAGATTATTAAATCCAAATACTGTAGTGTCTATAAATGTATTGAATTGTTATTGTGCCATAAAGGTTATTCAGTTATGCAAGATACGACAACATATATTTTATGTATAAAGCATACTCAGTATATATATATAATAATTTTTAATGTAGGTAGATCATTTCGACCTGGTCATTTTAAAAGTAGCTCGCAAGCCGAAAAAGTGTGGGCTCCCCTGCTGTAGATTATCTGACAACCTATCTAGCATGGTATTATCTGCAGATTTAACCAGCTTCTTATTATATTCCTATCCAAATCTATCGTATACTGTATATTAAAAACATCAGCGGCCTTAGTGTCTGCTCTGAGTATGTTGTATTTCAATTCAAGAGAGAGATGAGAGGTTGGGAGCATGCACTGATTACAGCCTATTGCCGCACCCACTACATGGTAAACCACCTGGATAGAGATCTGACTGCTGCCGTGCAATGGGTGACACACATCAGCACTACATTGAACAGTGTGAGTTTTTTTTTCAGTGGCTGGAGTGCCAATCCTGCCACCAACCCCCAGGTTTTCCCTGCAAGTTGAAGGACCCAGGACGGAGGAATTGCAGGAGACTATGTCCTAATCCTGCACAAACTGTATGTATTCAAATAACCACTTAAAAAGGTGGGCCAAGAGGTGTTGATACTTGGGATATGAAGCATTCCAATCACTTCTGTGTTCACCCAGCACTAAAGATGCAAGTATGTATCTGTGCAGCCTAGAGCCTCCAACCTGGTGCTCCAAGTAGATGGAGTTGACTCCAATGTACGCTAATAGCTGCAGACCTCCAGAGCTCCACCTGGTTACACAATGGTTAAGATTAGGAATATGAGGATTTGCTGTCTCATTGAACAGAAGGAAGCTGGCAATGAAAATGACAATTTCATTTTATGTTGACTGGTTGCTGGAGTGGGCTAATGTAATAGAAGCAGCAACAGGAGAAGAATTTCAAGGTGCTACAGTAATATCCACAGAATGTGTTCAAAAGCTAATGTCCCAAAGAACTGCAGCATACAATTATGTATATCAACCAGGGCATCCATACAAAAATATTCCCCTAAATGTGGTTTGTAAATACCTGAAGATGGGGATGAACGAACAAGCTGTTGTTAAACTTATTGGCATATCGGTCAGGACAGTGAACAAGACATAAGGCAAGCATAACACATTACTTGGACAACATAAGGAAACTTTTTACGTAAGTCTCCACATTTTGGTTAATCACTCCACATTGACAAAAGTTATGCACAGGAAGTCACCCATTGTAATCAATGGTCTTTTTTGCCTTACTGGATGAACACAAAGTTCTAGAAATATATCAAAGATTATGTCAGTTAAGAAACTATTGATAGGAAATGACATTTAATATTTATAGACATGATATACAGTTGAAATGTTTTCTCTAATTTTCCTTTAAGCTTTTCAGCAGAGAATTCTAGTGTCTAAAAAGAACATGATTATTTCGCCCTCACAGAAGTGTACCTCTTACTTAAGTTTGCCAGTTAGATAACACCTTCCAGACATACATAGAAATGAATGACAGTTTACTGCATCACCTCTTCAAAATACAATATGGCTGAAACAGAGTAAAACTGAAGTAAAGAAAGCAGACAACTTATTGTTTGTAATATAAAACCCATTGAAATGATCAAATACACACAGTAACAAATCAAACTTCAATCAAACAGTATAGAAGTTGCAAAATTTTTTTAACTTGTAATGGCTACTATAACTAAAGATATTGCTATTTACAATGAGGTCTGAGGGCGGCACGGTGGCGCAGTGGTAGCGCTGCTGCCTCGCAGTTAGGAGACCCGGGTTCGCTTCCCGGGTCCTCCCTGCGTGGAGTTTGCATGTTCTCCCCGTGGGTTTCCTCCGGGCGCTCCAGTTTCCTCCCACAATCCAAAGACATGCAGGTTAGGTGGATTGGCAATTCTAAATTGGCCCTAGTGTGTGCTTGGTGTGTTTGTGTGTGTCCTGCGATGGGTTGGCACCCTGCCCAGGATTGGTTCCTGCCTTGTGCCCTGTGTTGGCTGGGATTGGCTCCAGCAGATCCCCGTGACCCTGTATTCGGATTCAGCAGGTTAGAAAATGGATGGATGGACAATAAGGTCTGAGCTCTTTCAGAATAAACTCTTTTTATTAATATTAACCTTTCCGTCAAATATTAACAAAAATAAAAATATGATTAGAATTTCTACTACATTCTGAAATTGGAAAAATTTGTTATTAGGCAATTTTGCAGCTGTGTAGCTCTGATAGATAGATACATAGATAGATCTTTATTTGTCCTCGGGGGGGATTTTAATAAATAATACCTTAAATAGATAAAAAACATATACACACACACCAGAATGACTAAAAAGAAAACAATTAAAAGGAAAAGAAACTTCTGACTTGATAGTCGCAGTTACAGTGAGGCATGTTGGTATGATGCTGCTGTTGGTATAATCATATACAGTACTCTATCAAGCAAAATGGTTACCAAGGGGTCAGAGAGCAATCACCATAGCAACCAAACATAAACATGAAGGGATAGCACCTGTAGATGGCCTCACAACAAGCACGCAGACATAAACATGAGGGGTAACACCACTAGATGGTGTTAAGATCAGTTCATTTAAATGTATTACTTAACCTGCAGACCAGGACACAGCATCTAAAATGAAGGTGATTCTTTCTGGTTAAGGTATGCTAAGTGCTAAACTATTTTGTTTACAGAGGATCTTAAAAATAAAAACCATGGAAACAGGTCAGAGCCTGATATGTTACAAAATGTTACAAAAATGAGATTTCACAAAAAGCATCCCAAGTTAACGCACTGTACATCAGAACAACAGTACATCCCAATTTAAAAATGAGAATACCCTGTATATGAGTTATTCTTGAAAGTGTTTACTTCGTTTGATCTTTGCTAGAAAAATTTAGTAACTCTTATATTTCAACTCAGCTGAGATCTTAATTGAAGCTATTAAACATATCACTATATTATATATCACATATAATTTATATGTTAAGTGGGCAGCTTCTTGACCTATCCATTTCCCATTTTTTCCGCATATGTTTACTCATGTAAGAAATGTGGTAGAAACAAGTTGAGCATAATTTAGATCACCTGGGGCCTCATGTATAAATGGTGCGTACGCACAGAAATGTTGCGTAAGAACTTTTCCACGTTCAAATCGCAATGTATAAAACCTACACTTGGCGTAAAGCCACGCACTTTTCCACGGTACCTCATGCCTTGTCGTACGCAAGTTCTCCGCTCGGTTTTGCAGACTGGCGGCACCCAGCGTCAAAGCAATGCTACTGTTCCTGTGTGATTACTCCTTATTTTCATGACGCGGCTTTATAAATACACCGAAACTAACTGCATATTGTTTATTAGTGTAATGCATCTGATTGTAATTAACTTCTAACAATATAATGGTCCAAGGAACAGCCATAGTATTCCAAATACCATAACTGATTTAGCGTTGTTACTCTCACTGCACCTTCCTCTTCTTATTTTTCTTCTTCTTCTTTCAGCTCCTCCCGTTAGGAGTTGCCACAGCTGATCATGTTTTTCCATATTACTCTCACTGCACGACTCGGAGTATTTATATCACTGTATCTGAGTGTGAATCACAGCAGCAGCTGATCGGAAAGAGAATTATATACAGCTTCATGGACACGCTGTCTCAGCCACTGCAGAATGTTTTAAAGCAATTCCTGTACAGACCTTGCGGTTCAGAAACAGTCTCATCCCAAGAACTTTAAATGCACTCAATCAATTGCTCCTTGTAGAACTGTTTGTACTTATAAATACAATCACCCCACTGTTAATTTGCACTAATTATAATATCGCACAACCTGAGCCACTTTATAAAGCGCGTATTTACATATGATGACGATATCATTTTTAAGATGAAATGCAGCAAAATATGTTTATTAAATTATACAGATAAAACTTTAACTTCATTTAAATAATCTATATTCTTCACTGGGAGTGTCGTTAAGGATAGAATAATTAAACATGTACTACAAAGATATTTCAATGTTCTTCACACGTTTTGAAGAATCGGCGCTAAGCTTACAGATGGCTTAACGTTTATTACAGAGCTGATTGTATGGCGATCGGTTACTTTTGGAAAGAAAAGCACTGACTGCAGTGACGGCTACGCCAATATATATTGAATATAAATCAGAAAGAGAAAATAACAACACAGCTAAAAACGCAGCAACAAATTTCGGCAAAAGTTAAATGCTTGTGTCATGAGCACGAGGCGGCTAAGCAGTGTCTGCAACGGACATGGCCATCCACCGTGCATAAGCTACCTTACTGAAGGAGCCACCGATTCTTCCTCTGCCCAGTGCCTCCACAAGCCTAGAGCCGCCCCTGAGTACTGCTGCAATAAATTATTTCATCGAAGTGAAACACATGTTTAATAACGTGCTTTAACTCCTATCATCATGAAAATGACATCACGTATACATCTTAGTGTTTGAGTTATTCAGAGAGCTGTAATATCACAAATGTAATGGATTCTGTGTCCAGTTGGAGGAAGAGAACCGGTTTAAGAAGCAAGTAGTGATTCCCACACATAGGCACATAGAAGATCAAATACAAAACAAAGCATTTAACGTGCTACTTTAATTACGATGTGATTTGAGAAACTGGTTAATTAAACGATTTTAAGATGAAGTTTATGATGTTCTACTTTAATGACAAAATAAACTACGTGATTAAAGTGGAAATGTCGAGATTGAAGTTGACATTTCGTGCTTTTTCCTCACTGTGTGGCTTTTATCTCTGTACCCTAATAAGCTTTCATATGACACTCAGACAGTGGGCTACAACTCGCTTTTCACGGCGACTTTGATATGTGACTTCTTTTTTATTTCCGGCACTGTGCGATTTTGTGTATGTGAGCTTTCAACTTTCTCCAACACGCTAAGTCACTCGATCAACTTCCTTTTGTTGATTATACCACAGTTTATTTGAACAAATAGTATGCTTTTCCTTTGCCTCCACTTGGTATTCGCTGAAATTCTTATATTTTCCCCCGTGCTTTTCCCATTGTCTTTTCACAGAAGGCTGCGCTTAAGGGCGATTTATATTGATTTGCATATTCAAAGAGGCGTAATTCTGGGAGGAGTAGGGGCATTACATAATGCGCGTGCACGAGCGTTAGTTTTCACACTGATCGGGATTTATGTAGCGGAAGAACGTGGAAGTTGGAGTACGCACAGATTCCTGCATCTGAATTTTTCTGTGCGTAAGCACATTTCGGCTTTTGTGCTTACGCCATGTTATAGTGCGAGTTCTACGCACGGCGTTATACATGAGGCCCCTGGTGATAAAACTGACCGCTATTTCACACTTTATATTTTTAACATATCTACTTATTCTTCCCAATCAGAAGAAGCCTAATTCACCCCCCATACCTCAATGGGAAAATTATATTTTATATTATCTAAAAAATAGAAAAAGAGTCAATTTTAATGTAGAACTGTGTAAAGCACCTTTAGAATTCAACAAGATTTAATTAATGCCATTTTAAATTAACTTTGCTGAACTTTTGCTTTTATCTCTTTTAAATTCCTATTGTTTTAATGAATAAGAGGTCGTATAACACATTGTGCCCCCTTTTCACCTTTTTCTCCATTTATTAATTTGTTCACTGATCAGGGTGAGGGTGGGAGTTTTAGCGTTGTATATGATTACATACTTTAATTATTTTAGTGACATAATGGATCATTTTTAGTTCCGATTGAACTGACTGTTTAAATCTTGTAATTTTGTTTTACTAAAACTTATGTTTGAATTTATTTATTTTCTTTTTTAATGTATTTATCTGGCACAAATGTTCTTTAAAAAATAAAAACAAGCTGAGCAAGACAGTTACAGTAAATTTAAAAATTGTGGAGAATTCCCATTCAGTCCCAAGCCAATAGTGAGCAGTTCTGTGTCTTAGATCTCCTAGTGGTCTGTATGACCTTTGGTGGTGCCTATAATACAGTTAACATGCTCAGCCTACCCAAACATCACAATCTGAAGGAGAAACACATTTTGCCATCCTGTGCCCATACTTATTAAGCACGTCAGAGAAGTAAAAAGGTCCTAACTGGCTAAAACATCTCAGTGTGGCACTAATTTGGTTATCCTCTTAGGAGTAAGATTAAAGGTATTTTATCAATATAACTAAGTTAGGAAACATCTGTTAACCTTACCAGGATTTAGAAGCTAACTCACTAGGAGCTGCCAGAAGGTGGCGTGCACATCCTGGAAAAGGCTGAATGCTTGGAAATGTTGGACAACAATGAACCCATAAAAATGTATTGCTTTGACAGAGATGGGATAATATTCAAAATATATTCTTGTACCTTACATGATTTATCCATCTAAAAAGAGAAGCCATGGAATGTCAGTCAAAATTCAAGTGTTGATAAAGTTACTGTATGCTGTTTGGCCACAGGAAAAAGGAAGCTTTACAATATTTATAATTTAGGTGTGGCAAAACTAAGTATTTCTCAAATTTTGCTTAAAACTTTGAATGCCCTTACACTGCGTGAAGTAATATGCAATGTGCGGGACGGACAGCATTCTTACCTTGCTAAGATGCCCAAGAGGTGGATGGATGGGGGAAGGCAGCTTCTTTAGGGCACTGCCTCCCCCAGAATGCTAGATGGCTTCCCACCTGGGTTGCAATGGTGCCCCAGATTTCCATAGGGCATCACAGGATATGGAGTTCTTCAGCTCAGCCCTCTTCGGTTCCATGGGTGCTGCGGGAACTGTGGCGCCCTACTCTGTTGGGTTCCCATCTCTCCCAGAAGTGCTACAGGGCCAACTCTTTGGGACACAGAAGTAGTTTCAAGTACTCTATAAAAGAAATCAAGTGCCTCAGTTCCAGTGAGCCAGATTTGGGAGGAGGAAGAGGAGGAAGACAACACTTGCATGGAGGAGGAGGCAGTGTGAGAGAGAGCGAGAGAAAGAAAAGAGAAGATAAGGCATTACTGAGTCTTGTATATCGAGTGCTCTATTGATAGACTTGCGTTGGTGGTGGTGGAAAATGCTTAAGGACAAGAAATTTCCATAAATAAAAACTCTTGTGCAGTTACACTTGTGTCTGAGCCTGTTTGTGTTGGGTGTTTGGGGAGCTGGACCGCCACCTGGTGTCCACAGCAGATTTACACATTTTTCCACCACTTCTCGTGAGGTAATGTTAAACAAAATCTAGTAGGTTCAAGGCAGGTAGAGATACCCGAGGCATTGGATATATACAGCCTTGCAGAAGATAAGGTAAGGATCCTGGAGATAGGCACAACACGTGACTCTGCAAGGTGACCAGAAACACTAGAAAAGTGAACATGACTTCAATAACAGTGCAGAAAAAAAAACATATCTAGTTTTAGTTCTACTTTACAAGGCATTTCCCATGGCCATAATAGCAGGAGGACAGTTCTTGTGAAAGTACAGCTATGGGTCAGCCATTACTAAGTAAACATGTCCATTATCGCACTTACGTCTCTTTCAGTTTGTGTCTTGGTCTTTCCATCTCGTTGTTCACTGCAATTTAATTCAAGATGTTTTACCTTCTTCTTCTTTAAATATTATTATTTTATTAATTTATCTTTATTATCCTCAAGCGAAAGCACTAGAAATGGAAAACTATAGTCATTATGATTGTTAATTTATGTAAGGGCTGAGGTAAAATTGTGATGTCATTGATTCTCAGATGTGGGCTTGCTGGGACTGGGACTAGGACGCTTCAGAATTTTTGTCTCTTGTCCTACTCTAAGGTAGGACAAATTCTTATCCTCATCAGACTTCTAGTGCAAATTCTTGATGTAAACCTGAGACACTTTATAAATACGGGCCCTGATCACTAAGCTGCTTCTCCTACCACAGAGAGTAAGACTGGCATTCTTACATAAAAAGCTCAAATGTTCTGTGAGAACCTATGATCTTACATGTTTAAGGAAAATGTCAAATTCATTTGTCTTTATTCATTTAATACAAACAAGTAATACCAGTTAGTACAGTGAAGCCATAGAAAGTTTGCTTTTTGTACTTATACTTATTCCCTAATATGTCTTAATCCAGCATTGTGTAAAGTATATAAAAAAAGTATGCTGGTAACATAAACCACATTGGTAACGTTTCTCTTGCCAATCTTTATGTATTTAATTATATATTAAAAATTACAACTTATCATTAACTTGCAACAAAACGATTGCCACCTTATTCCCATGATACAAAGCATGACCTCATCAGCAGTATGCTAGCGGCCTCTCACTTGAATTAAACAGCTGGAGGCACCCATTTTTCTGTAAGTCAGTCACAGCTGGAAATATTCTCTTCCCATGGGGATTTGTTTCCATTTTCTTTTTTTCCTGTTTATGTTCCCAGGAGTATTTTACAATTTGGAGTGATTCCTAAAAAAATCTTAAAGCCTTAGTATAACCATTCACTGAATTAAATAAATAACCCCAAAATGAACAGAGTCATTTAAAAGGTTTAGGTTTTTTTATTTGCTGGAGGAAAGAATACACTGTTTAAAACTTAGCTAGAACATTTAATACAGAAATCTGTAAATTTGCATGTATGCCCATCTTTGTAAGATGAAAAACTGTAGTCATTTGAAAATTATGTACCTATCTTACAAAAAATTATTTTTTCGTACAGATAAGAGCATATTTTTCTAACCTTCTCAAGGAAAGTTCACAAAGCAAAACACAATAGCTGTTTGATTTTTTTTCGTTTCAAGTGTAATTCTAACCATAGTATATTTCTATGTAAAGTTACTTTGGAAAAAATGTTATACAGCAGTTTTGAGGCTGGAGATTTTCACTGAACTTAATAAGGTCATAACTCCTACACTTCTTGATTTTATGTAGCACCTTTCTACTGCGCACACCATCCCAAAGTATTCCAGGAGTGCATTTTCATAGTACAACTCTACACATATATTTTGAAGTGACTTGCTCATGGTGCCACTGTGGGTTAGAGGCGATAATTGTATTGGCATTCCATTTTCTTATTTTTCTGTCCACCCTGGCCAACTGAGACTTGGAAGGCAAAGAGACTTAAAGAAAGGAGATCAAGGAACAATCAACTTAGCCAAACAACAAGCAAGGAAAGCTAATGCTTCAGCAAAGAGCTGAGGCAATCACATGAAATATATAGGGCTTGACAGGTCACACCTAAAGGCCCTGATTGCAAAATAGTGATGAAAGGATCTGGGGCAAAATTACTAACAATACATTAACATAGAGCAGGGTTAAATTATATTTAATTTACAAAAACAAATACAACACAAAAATACAATCTTAACAATTGCTTCCTTCCAACTGCTAACACTACAACTGTTTGTCTTTCTCTTCTAAGTAAAAAACAATACAGCAAGGATGTTGTGTCCAATACAGAAACATACATCTATATGATTTGCAAAAATGAATATAATGTGGATATTATAAATAACCTTGATCCATTGGGTTTGAAAATTAAGACAGAGGTAAAGAATTAAGGGGTAATTATTGACTCTCACCTAAATTTTAAATCACATAGTAATCACATTACTAGGACAGCATTTTTTCACTTAAGAAATATAGCAAAAATTAGAACCCTTACAACTTTGCAAGATGCTGAAAAATTAGTTCACACTTTTATTTTTAGTCAGCTAGATTACTGTAACACTTCTCCGGACTACCCAAAAAAAAAATCAATCGATTGCAACTAGTGCAGAATGCAGTTGCCAGAATTTTAACTAGGACAAGAAAATCTGAGCACATCTCTCCAGTTTTGATGTCACTACATTGGTTACCTGTGTCATTTAGAATTGACATTAAAATACTGCTTATGGTTTACAAAGCCTTAAATAATCTCGCTCCATCCTATATCTCAGAGTGCCTCTAACCTTACACTCCAAATCATATCCTTAGCTCTTCAAATGAGTGTCTACTTATATTTCCAACAGCTAAATATAAAAGAAGTGGTGAGGCAGCCATCTGCTGTTATGCACCTAAAATCTGGAACAGCTTACCAATAGAAATTCACCAGGCTAATACAGTGGAGCACTTTAAAAAAACTGATACAAACCCATTACTTTAACATTGCTTTCTCATAGCTTCATTTTAGTGTAACCCTAATATTCTGTATATGCATTTAGTTACAATTTTTTTCATGGTTCCAAAATCCGTACTAACCCATACTTTCTCTTCTGTTCTTTTTCCGGTTTTCTGTAGTGGTGATCTGTGCCACCACCACCTGATCAAAGCACCGTGCTGTCTTTACATTGATGGATTGAAGGCCAGAAGTCAACATGACCATCACCGTCTAATTTTTCCATGTGAAGCCTGCAAACCATGAGAATTGATTTAGATAATTTATGTTAGGTAAGTAGAATTCATACTAAAACATGGTGTACGGACAAAAACAGAAATGTGCATATGCACAAAAAAATCCAAATGCATAAATCTGTGTATATGCCAACTTCCACGTTCTTTCACTCCATAAATCCCAGTCAGCGCAAAAAGTAACGCACATGCACACGCCTGCTGCCACTCCCCAACTCCTCCCAGAATTACGCCTCTTTGAATATGCAAATCAATATACTGTAAATAGCCCTTAAGCTCAGCGTTCTGTGAAAAGGCAATGGCAAAAGCATGGGGGGAAAATAGAAGAATTTCAGCGAATACCAAATGGAGGCAAGGAAAAACATATTATTTGTTAGTTTAAACAGTGGTATAAACAACAAAAGGAAATTGATCGAGTGACATAGATTGTCGGAAAAACTCGAAAGCTTAAGTTCACAAAGTCGCTCAGTGCCCAAAAAAAAAAGTTTTCAGATATCAAAGTCGCCATGAAAAGGTAAGTTGTAGCCCACGTCTGAGTGTCATATGAAAGCTTATTAGGGTACAGAGAAAAGAAAAAAAAAATAGGGACACAGTGAGAAAAAAGCTTGAAATGTCAACTTTAATCTCGAAATTTCCATTTTAATTACAGTTTATGTCATTAAAGTAAAACATCATAAACTTAATCATAAAATTGTTTAATTTACTAGTTTCTGAAATACCATTGTAACTAAAGTAGCACGTTAAATGCTTTGTTTTGTATGTGTTCTTTTATGTGCTCTATGTGTGTGAATCACTACGTGCTTCTTAAATGGGTTTTCTCATTCTCTGACAGGACACAGAATCCTTTACATTTGTGATATTATAGCTCTCTGAATAATTTAAATACTGAGATGTATACTTGATATTTTCATGATAACAGGAATTAAAGCATGTATTAAGCATGGGAACACGGTGGCGCACTGATAGTGACGAACTGGCACCCTGTCCAGAGATTGTTCCTGCCTTATGCAAGATGCTTGCTGCGCCATGCACAACCTTCGATGAAATAATTTATTGCAGCAGTACTGTCTCTTTCAAACGTACTAACCTCCAATTCCTGTCCTTATTATTCTTTCTCCAAATACCCAATCGCCACACAATCAACTCTGTAATAGATGTTAAGCCATCTGTAAGCTTAGAACGCCGATTCTTCAAAACTTTTAAGGAACATTGAAATATCTTCATAGTACATGTTTAATTATTCTATCAATCTATCCTTCCAGTGTCATGCCATCCCCAGCAAGAATACAGCGTGAGGCAGGAACAATCCCTGAATGTGGCGCCAGCTCCTTGCTAGTGCTACAACACAGTGTTCTCACATGTTTAATTATTAACAATATAGATTTAAATGATGTTAACATTTTATCTGTATAATGTAATAAACATATTTAGCTGCATTTCATCTTAAAATGATATCGTCATCATATGTAAATATTCGCTAAAGTGGCTCAGGTTACTGTATCACAAGTTTACAGTGAGGTAATTGTACTTATAAGTACAAACAGTTCTACAAGAAACACTTGATGGACTGATTGATTACGTTTATAGTTCTTGGGATGAAACTGTTTCTGAACTCGAGTTCTGTACAGGAATAGCTCTGAAGAGTTTGCCGTTTGAGAGCAGTTCAATAGACAGTGCGCATGGCTGAGGCAGAGTGTGCTTGATGCTGTATACCGATAAGTCTCTTTCCGATCAGCTGCTGTAGAGCTGTGATTCCACATTCAGATACAGTGAAATAAATACTCCGAGTCTGGCCATTCCATGAACCATTATATTGTTACAGGTTAATTACAATCAGATGCCTTAAACTAATAAACAATATGCGGTTAATTTCAGTGTATATGATAAAGCTACGTCGGGGATGTGGATCTAAAAAAGAAAGGGAAACCTTACTGGAACTAAAGCACTGCTTTGATGCTGGGTGCCACCAGTTTGCAAAACCAAGTGGAGAACTTGCGTACGCCAGGGATTGAGCTAGCGTAAAAATGTGTGTGGCTTTACACCAAGGTTAGTTTTTATACATCGCGATGTGAGCATGGAAATAGGCATACGCAACATTTTTGTGCATACGCACCATTTATACATGAAGCCCCTGGCCTGGAACCCCTGCAGATTTCGTTTTTTTCTCCAGCCCTCTGGAGTTTTTTTTTTTGGTTTTTCTGTCCTTCCTGGCCATCGAACCTTCCTTTATTCTTTGTTAATTAGTATTGTGTAACTTTTATATTGTTTCTTTCATCTTTTAAAGCAATGTGAGCTACATCATTTGTATAAAAACGTGTTATATAAATAAATGTTGTACATATAAAATATCTGTTTAGTGGGATTAAATCATTTAGAGATTTGTATATAAATAATGTATTTGCATCCTATGAACAATTACACTCCAAATTTAGTCTCCCACCAACACAATTCTTCCACTATCTCCAAATTAGAAACTTTGCTAAATAAAATCTGCCCAATTTTCCTCACCTATCACCTATTTCTATTCCAGAAGAGATATTGATCAGTCTTGATTCAGACAGCATTTCTGTAATATATAAAGCCATTTTAAAGTCCCTTCCTTTTAGAGTTCCCAGAGTACTGTGGGAAAAGGATCTCTTACTCAACATTTTAGAAATGGAGTGGAAGGCAGCCACGCACAGAATTCACTCAAGCTCCATATGTGCAAAGCATTCAATTCAAAAAATTTTATCGAGCACATCTATCTCACTTAAACTTGTCCAAAATGTTTCCAGGGCAAGATCCAACCTTTTTGATATGGGGGTATTCAATAATATTATAAAGATGATTCAAAGTTGATTCATTCAAAGTTAATTTATAATTGCTATTAATTGTGACACAGTATTTGCAACAAAGGTTAAAATTATATGTGCCTCATCATAAAATAGACTTGAATAAATGTCTACCATCAGGAAGTTGCAGTTGCTCTCTTCCAACCCTAATCTAAACTTGACTTGACTTGCACTAAAAAATCGCTTTTCATAATAGCAGTGGCTTTTTCAAAAGTGTTAGGTTTTGCTTTGATAAAAATGTAGTGTATTCAGCTCATTTCAAGCTTTTTCTCATGTGTATACAGTGGAACAAAATTCCTACCTGCACATTTGATTAGCATGGAGCATTCCACAACTGTCCTTGACCATCAGTTCTCAATAACTCAAAGGCTGAGAGGCATTTTCTCCAAACGTAGGCCTCAGCCTTCGAAAAGAACCTTATTAACCAAATAAGCGTCACCTCAAACTTCAGAAGTAGGCTTCAAGGCCTGCACAGGCCCAACAACAAGATTCTTTTAAATTCGAAAACCCAGAATTGGAAGAGTGCAAAACCACAAAAACATCTGGGTTAAGGTAACAAAACAAAAGTGATTTTATTACAAGAATTTGAAAAATACAAAAAGAAATAGATAGGAACGAGTAAAGGTAATAAAAAAAGGTTTGTCTAAAAGGCATTACTAAAATTGAACAAATCCAGCTGCTGTAGTCCTAAGAACAAACATTTAACTGACAGCAGGAATACAACAGCCAGAAAACTCAAAGTGGTCAAAAAATCCACTAAATGAGCTTAACCCAGAACAGCAAAAATAATTCCAATAAATGGGCTGTTGAAAGATGGTTTCCCTGCTTTAGTGCCACCCTGGGATTAACAGTGTAAAAGGCAAATAAGAAAAAAAAAAGACAAGAACAGAAAAATAAAATATATGGAGAAAACAAAAATGTAACCTTTTTTGGTTATTGTTTTTACCTCTCTTGCTTTTATTGACTTTTTGTTTTAATTCTTTTACACATAAATTTTTACATAAATATAAGGGAACTTTGTTTTTGCTGTCCTTTGGATACGAGGTTCATGGTTCCCCACTACTCCTTTCTAGACATTTTGAGACATTTTAAAATTTTAAAGCATTTGACCCATGTTTGGGCCTGTGCAGACCCTAATACCTATCTTTTGAGTTTAGGACTGGGCTGCTTGAGGTGAGACAGTTTTATGGAAAGTTAGACCTAGGTGAAGTCCTGTTCTGGTTTTTACATTTTTTTGTGGCAGGTATTACAACAAAATATATGCATCAGCATTGTGATGGACAGTCATTCTATCCTACAATCTAAATGGTGTAGAATGCTTCTAGGATCTCTGAAAATGAATAAAGTTTGTTTAATAATTGTGTACAGTACATTCTAGAAGAAGCAACAAGTGTCTTTGTATTTCTTGTATAACATTGTTCTCTATATGTTGTGAATTACGGTGACACAAAAGGAGGAAAATGGTAGTGTAGGCCACAAGATATGCAAAAAGGTCAGACCAGGAACTCACTTGTCTGTCCAAAAATAGGCCTCTCCCCAGGCAGCCAGACCCTAAACGCAAAAGGCAAGCCAAAACATACTGCCTATATATTAAGCATTCCAATTGCACAAAACTGCCCTTAAAGAGAAAGGAAACAGTAAAACCCCTGGCTTAAAGGACAATGTCAATGTACTGTAGTATCTTTATAAATGCAGAATTTGTTCACAAAAATCAAAAGAAAATATAGCAAAAAGAATATGATTAAAAAAGGCAAAGCCAAATCAAACAAGTTCAAAACTGAAAACCAAAAGCAAAATCAAATAAACAGTAGCACGTATTCAGTAAAATCAGAAAATTCAATAGGCCATGGTGGCCTTGTCCCCTGAAACTCTATTTTAATATTAACTAATTACATGTATATTAAAAACACAACAAGTAAACACATACTCAAAACTTGACAAAACAATAATAACATACAAGTTAACACCTAACAAACCCTGATCCTAACACATAATATAAAAAAATCATGCAAGCCAGGGGTAAAACCCTGGCAAACTGTAACAGTATGTCGAAGCCTGTGCTCTTTTTGTCTTTCTTGCATTGTATTTACAACAATTCAGTGAAAACCTAATGTATTTAGCTGATTTTTTTAGATAAAAAAGCTACTCTGTAATTGCAATTTGTACAGACTGAGCATCAAACAACAGTAGCATCATTATGATTTTTTTTTCCTAAAATACCCATTAGAACTCCATATGTGGACAATGATGTTGTAAGGTGAGACATCACAAGCTGGCTCAGTGCCCCCTTTTACAGACAGACAGAGATTTTACAATTAGTCCAGGCACAGCATTAGTGTGGGTGCTGCCTGGCATTTTTTATAGGTTTGACTGTAGTTCTTCAGATGAAAGATTTAAAATCTTTTGACGAATTACACTGAGCACATTGCCCATTGCATAATAATACATATAATACTGGTATACGCCAGGTAATCATTGAAGACATATTTGTTAGCAGCAGTTAACATTATGTTTTATTTCAATATAGAATTTGCTCACATGTGCAACATACTTCTAATACAGGTATGGAAACTCCCTGTAAAACCAAACTAGTTGGTGATAGTGCTTGCTGTTAAATGAGATACAAGAAATTAAAGTGAATTAGCAGATAGATTAATTAAAATGTTACATTTTAGTTTTAATTTTATATTTAGGTGTTATGTATTAAGCATAAAACAGAATGTGACCTACACCATAAGGCAAAAAGGCACCATAACACCTAAATGAGGCTGTTGGACATGTCATTCCAAAACCTTGGGTGTTAATATTGAGCTATGCGCCTCCTTTGTCGCTATAACAGTATCCAGTCTTCTGGAAAGGCTTTCCAAAAGATTTTGGAATATGTTAGTGAGAATATGTGCTCATTTAAGGAGAAAGAGCATTTGTGAGTTTAGGTACTGATGTTGAATGTGAAGACCTGGCTCTCAATTGTTGTTCCAGTTCATCCTAAAGGTGTTCTGTAGAATTGAGGTCATGGCTCTGTGTGGGCTCCTTGAGATTCTCTACACCAGACTCATCAAACCACATGTTTACTGATCTGAATTTGTGCACAGGGGCATAGTCGTACTGTAAAAGAAAAAGTTCTTCCCCAAAGAAATTTGATAGAGCACAAATGTCTAAAATATCTTTGTTTGCTGTGGCATTTAACAAGGAGCTTAGGCAAAAACTAGAAAAACAAGCCAAGATCATTATCCCTCCTTCACTAACGTTTACAGCAGACACTTTGCAGTCCAGAGGGTACTGTTCTCCTTACATCCACCAAACCAAGATTTGTCCATCAGACTTCCAGATAGTGATGCATGATTCTTCACTCCAGAGAGCATGCTTCCACTGCCCCAGAATCCATTGGCAGTGTGATTTACACCACCCAGCTTATGTTTATCATTGGCTTGTGTGAAACTACTTTGCCATGGAAACTCTTTTAATGAAACTATTGAAGCACACTTCTTATGCTGATATTGCTTCCATAGGCAGTTCAGAACTCTTGTTGTGAGGTATGTAAACAGAGGATAGGTATTTTTTATGGACCATGCACTTCACCGCTCAATGGCCACCTGCTCCATGAGTTTGCGCGTTCTACCACTTTGTGTCTTTGCTCCTAGACAATTTCACTTCATAGTACTAGAACCTACAGTTAAATGGGGTAGATCTAGAAGAGCACAAATTTCACATCTTGACTTGTGGCATTCTATGACATGGTAATGTTTAATGTCATTGAGTTGTTCGGTACGACCCATTCTACTGTCAATGTTTGCTAGTGAAGACTGCATGGCTATGAACTTGTTAATAATGGGTGTGGCTGAAACACAAGTTTATCATTTAGAGGGGTGTTCACATACTTTTGGCAAAATAGTTTGTGAAGTGAAACAGGAAATAAAAGGATGAGAGCATAATTTTTGTATTGAAAATTGGAACTGCTGTAAAATATGTTTTGATTGAAATAACCTGTGCCTGATATTAAGATAAACTAACACCCTATCCACAATTGTTTCTTACCTTGCTTCTGATGGTGCACAAATAGGCTCAGGACCTCAAGATCCTGATCTGGATTAAGAACGTTTGGAGATTAATGAATGTCCTGATGGATGGATGGACTTTGTTCACAATATCAGTTAATTTTATTGCAATAATAACTTGATACACATTTGCTAAATGGCCATTACTGTTTTTCTTACCTACATTATATTAAGTATATGAAAATAAATGTACTTGGTTTACATTAATAAAAAAGCCAGTTTAGAAAGCAAAACAATTAAAGCATAATTCATGTATTATTTAAGCAGTACAAGTTTTTAATAGCAGAATTATAAAAATAGGCCAACTGGAATTAGTTTCTAATTCTGTGCAAATAAGCCATGTTGCCGTGTTGAAAATCTTGAACTGTTTTCTCATCATAGCTGTGACATCTGTTCATTATGGCTCTGCTCTGCAACTCTGATTTGGGTTATGAATTTGCAAACAATCTGGACTGACCACACCATTAGCCATCCGTCTGCACACCCACTAGAATATATAGAGGAATGACTCTGTTCTAAGCCAATTTTCTATCCACAATGCTTAATTAAGGAATCAATTTCTAGTTATGCAAATTTGTATCAAAGGGGTGCTTTATGTGGGATGTTTCAGCAGTGCGTAAAATAGCCTTTGCCCTTGGGTCTCAGCTCAGCACTTCAGAGTTTTTAAAGTGAAGACTTTTTTTACAATAATTGCCTGCATTATTTTATTTTTTTGCAATCTTTTTGCTAGGTTTCAATTATGGTAGTTTTGACATCCTGCAGAGTGGGCGTCATCACAGACCACTGAGAGGATTTCAGAAAATAATGGGTCAAAAATGCCATCCCCACTGAATTGCTCAATAATTTCAGGCACTTCACAATGGGCCAATCACAACAGTCGTTAATGTTATCACTCACCAAATTATTATTGTGTGGAATGTGGGGCTGGATTTTATAATTAAGAGGTAATGGTAGTTGTGATTCACACTAAAATGTCATGAGACATTATATGTCAACAGATATTTAAGCAATTTAGGCCATTACCACAAGCGAGTGTTAACATTACCGTACAGCAATATACATTTTTATTAACTTTTTGTTTTAATTTCTCTTCAGGTCTAAATAAAAGCTGGTGCTCCTCTGGAGATTACCAGTTTGATCCATTTAAACGAGCATCAAACAGCCAAATGCACATTTAAGTAAAACTATTTTAAAATAATTGTAGCAATATATATTACATTTTAATTGGAAGTTGCCTGAAAACACAACCAAAGTTCGTATTATACTGTTTTATTTTTTCTGTTGTGTAATTTTTCTATTGTAACAGAGTAAAAGTGATGCTTTGGGTAGTGCAGTGGTGTCACTTATCTGCATTTAGAATGATTAGGACTATCATTTACAAATAAACTATGACTTTTAATCAAATATCAGAATTCCTCAATATATTTTTTTCTCTAAAAATTGTTCACTTTGCTCCAGATTTCTTTTCTATATAATACTGAGCTCTTTTTCTCCTATATCATTAATTTCATTACCACAAATGAATGTGTGAAAAAGTCACATTGAAATAATTAGTTGACTGTAGCATACACATTGTTAGGGATGGCCGGCCGGGATGCCCCAGTACTGGAAGGATGGGGGAAAGCAGCTTATGAAAGACACTGCCTCCCCAAGACAATAGATGGCAACTTCCTGAGACTGCAAGCAGTGCCCTGGATGCCCGCAGGGCACTATGGGACTTGGAGTTCAGCAGCACAGCTCTGCTGGGTACCGTGGATGCCGCCAGGGTACGCTGTGGGATGTTGGTGAGAAAAGAAATTCTCACTTAGCCCGGAAGTACTAATGGATTATAGCAACAGAAGCTGATTATTAAAACTTAAATTCTCCAGCTGACCTGGAAGTGCTGGCAACTCACGTGGAAGGAAGAACAGAAGCACTTCTGGGTCAAGGACTATATAAAGGACTGCTATGAACCCACCAAGCAAGCTGGAGTTGGGAGGTAGTAGGACAGAGCTTGCTGGGAGGAGTGGAGGAATGATTTGTGTTGAGTATTGTGTGGATTATTGTTGTTTTGCCTGTGTATGGTAGTGGAGGTGCTTTTGGGCACTATTTCAAGAAGAAAGAAAATTAAAGACCTTCTTGGTGATTTTACCCTTTGTTCAGTGTGTCTGTCTGTTGAGTTGAAAGAGCCAACAGTGACCTCTAACGTCTTACAACATTTAGAAACAACTTTACATTTATTTATTATTTTTTGAAACTTCTCATAGTCTGGAAAAGATTGCTTTCCATAGTAGTATCTTTAGAAACTGAATGGGATATCATTCTGTGTTGTCCCTAATCTCCACAAGATGATTTTTCTTTTGTCTTTCTATTTTCTATTTCACTTAATTTGAAGGTATGATATGCCATTTGCTGTTGTGTATCACCCAGGGTTATTTCTCTGGCTAATGTTTATTTTCCTTTTCTGTGTCTTCTTCGTTTGTTGTAAAGCATTATTTATCATGTTTTCATCATAATTTTGTATTTTTGTTAATATTGCTTTGTTTATTTAAAATTTAGTACCTTCGAATCATGTTTTGGTGGTGATCTTTTGTGTTTTAAGAGAGGAACCTCAAGAGCTGGGGATACCTTAATGTCACCAATGAAGGATCACCCTCTGCCAATATGCTTGAAAACCTTGGCTGAGGATCCTTCAGTGGATTGTTAATGTTTGGAGAGTGTCATTCCTGTGAACAGTGGTTTTTGTTTTGCTCCTGTGTTTGGATTTGGGTTCCTAGATTGTGGATTTTGATTTGTTGCTATGAATTGCCATGTTAGTCATATTTTGTCTTTGCATTTTTGCCATGGCATTGTGTTCTTCTTTTATTTTTTGTTTATGTTAAAAAGTGTCATCATTTGATTTTGAACTGGACTTATCTCTCAAACCAAAGGGTTTCACAGTTCTTCTTTTATGTATATTTTGTATATATTTGAATATTTAAAGATAATGTTCAATTTTTTAAATTAGATGACCTTTAGCCTGTGTAGGCTAAAGCCTGTCTCTGGAGTTTTTGGCTAGGCTGCTTAGATGTAACCTTTTCTTGGTAGGCTAGAGAGAACTTTTTCATGAGTCATTTATAGACTTCCCACCATTTTGTCATTTTGTGTTCACGGACTAGAGAGTTCTCAAGCACAGAGTCCTGAATAAATTGCAGCAAACTGCACCTCAAGTGGAAGGATCCACCAAACTCAGACTTGAAACAAAAAATGTGCAAACATAAAATCTTTACAAATAAAAGTATTATGAGCACAAAAGGCACAGATGGAGTTGTTTGTAACAGGCAATCTAGTGGCAAATGAGTTCACAAAAAATCCGAAAGAATGGTCAAAATCAAAAACATCACAAAATCCATGAATCCACATAAACACAGAAATTAACCCAAGAACTCACCAACACCACTAAGCATATTCAGTGATCTACAAGGGACTGCCTGTTTCCTTCAGCCTTTAAAGGACTGCGGGTAGTTCCTTGATAGAAATTGATAGGTGGCCCTGCCCCCCGGGGAACTAACCACAAATTACATAGAACACTAATTGAATAAGCAAAGACACATGCAAACTAAATTAACAACAATACTGACAAAGAATATATTATTATACAAATAATAAACATGAACAACAATTTTAACATAAAAAAGGAACAATGGCTGAAATGTAGCATTGGAATCTTTTCTTTTGTTAGCTAGCACTCTGCCCAAGACTGATTCTTACTTTAAGATAATGTAGAGACAACATTTAATTTAAAATGTGTCTTTCGGAATATTGAGTAACTAGAGAAAAACAGCAGATACAAGAAGAGTGTGCTAACTCACAACAGTGAGAAAACTATTTGAACCAAACACTATAGAACTGTGAGTAATGGGAAAGTGGATTCAAAATGGCATCCAGAAGGCACTACTTCACATACAGGATCATAGGAGACTGGAAGGTACTAGAGATGTGTAGTTTAAGTGAAAACAGTTACATCATGTACTAGGTATCATAACATTTAAAAAAGAGAATGACACTATTATAGTTTCAAAATTCAATAACGCATCTGACACAAATGATTCAAGGAAGTTATTGATTTTTGCATTACTCACAGAAAATAGCTACTCAATTAATAAAGTATATCAACCTAACAGAATAGCTTATATCTCACATACAGAGCTTTTCAAAATTAAAACAACCTGAATACTCGACTGTGATTTTTTTTTTTTCACAATTTTTCTGATGGGTGCATTGCTGGTCACATGATCAGGTGCTGTCCCATGATTTTGTGATTTGACTTTGCCATGTTGGTTTGGACATTTTATTGGTTGTTGACTTTTACTTATATTTGTCAGCCAGTAACTTTTATACCTTTCATCTCCCGGGGCCTCCATGGCGTACGGACAAAAAGAGAAATGTGCACATGCACAAAAAAAATCCAGATACATAATTCTGTGTATGCCAACTTCCACATTCTTCCACTGCATAAATCCCGCTTAGCATGAAATGTAACGCACGTGAACACACCTGCCGCTCCACCCCAACTCCTCCTAGAATTATACCCCTTTGAATATGCAAATCAATATAAACAGCCCCTTATGTTCAGTGTTCTGTGAAAAGACAATGGCAAAAGCATGGGGAAAAAAGAAGAATTTCAGCGAATACCAAATGGAGGCAAGGAAATTGTACTATTTGTTGTTTTAAGCAGTGGTATAAGCAAACAAAAGAAAGTTGATCGAGTGACAGAGAGTGGCGTAGAATCTCAAAACTTTAGATTCAGCTGTCGCACAGTGGTCAAAAAAAAAAAATTGGTTAGATATCAAAGTTGCCATGAAAAGGTGAGTCGTAACCCACCATTTGAATGTCATATGGAAGCATATTAGGGTACAGAGAAAAGAAAAACAACATAGGAACACAGTGGGAAAAAAATGTCAATGTCAACTTTCATCTCAAAATTCCCACATTAATCACGTAGTTTATTTTGTCGTTAAAGCAAAACGTCATAAACATCATCTTAAAAATGCTTACTAATTTCTCAAATCCCATCATAACTAAAGCAGCATGTTAAATGCTGCATATTGTATGTGTACTTCTATGTGCTCTGTGTATGTGAATCACTACATGCTGCTTAAATGGGTTTTCTCTTATGTGAACAGGACACAGAATACATTATATTTATGATATTACAGCTCTCTGAACAATTTAAATACTATGATGTATACTTGATATCATTTTCATGATGATAGGAATTAAAGCATGTATAAAACATGGGGGCACATTGGCACAGTGGTAGCAACAAGCTGGCACCCTGTCCAGAGATTGTTCCTGCTTCTTGCAAGGTGCTTGCTGCTCCGTGTGCAACCCTTAATATAATAAATTAATGCTGCAGTATTGTCTTTTTCAAACATACTAACAATTCCTCTCATTCTTTTTCTTTCTTCAAGTAACCAATCACCACACAATCAGCTCTCTAATAAATGTCAAGCCATGTGTAAGCTTAAAATGCCGATTCTTCAAAACCTTTAATTAACATTGAAATACAGTATTTTCGTAGTACATGTTTAATTATTCCATTCTTCTATACATCCAGGGTCGCACCAGTCCCATCAAGCATACAGCGCAAGGCAAAAACAATCTCTGAATGGGGCACCAGTTCATCGCTACTGCGTCCACCGTGTCTACATTTAATTATTAAGAATTTATATTATTTAAATGTTAAAAATGCATCTGTATAATGTAATATATATATATATATATATATATATATATATATATATATATATACTTCATTTCATCTTAAAAAAAGATATCAAGAGCTTCAAGAAGACAGTGTTTAGAAATCTAAATCGTCATCTGTAAATATGTACTCTCTTCTATTGAATTGAATTCCTTTATTGTTATTGTGTGGTACAATAAGATTCAATATGCAAATCCTCCATAAGCTTATTTTCCTATAAAATGGTATAATAAAAACAATAATAATAATAATACAATAAAAAATATGAAAATATACAATATGAAAGTATAAGTGGCTCAGGTTGTGCAAAATTACAACTGTATGTTTACGTTGAGGTAATTGTACTTCTAAGTACAAACAGTTTTACCGGGAGCACTTGGAATGATTGAGTGTGTTTACAGCTCTTGGGATGAAACTGATGAAGCTGAACCGCGAGGTCCCTACAGGAAAGGCTCTGAAGCATTTGCCGAATGGAAGATGTTTAAATAGACTGTACGCATAGCTGAGGCAGCGTGTGCTATAATTGTTGTCCAGTGCTAGAAGCTGTATCCTGATAATTCTCTCGGCTCTTGACACAATCTGCCATAGAGCTTTCTGATCAGTTGCTCTATAGCTATGACTCCACACTCCGATGCAGTGGGCTAAAATACTCTGACTGATACCCTGAGAGTAACAACGCTAAAGCTGATGTGGTATTTTGGAATAGTTTGGCCATTCCGTACACCATTATATGGTTACAGGTTGATTACAATTAGATGCCTTAAACTAAAAAAACGATATGCGGTTAATTTCAGTGTACTTGATAAAGCCGCATCAGGGATGTGAATCTAAAAAATAAAGGGAAACCACACAGGAACAGTAGCACTGTTTTGATGCTGGGTGCTGCCATTTGCAATACCAAGCCAAAACTTGCATACACAGTGGTTTGAGCTGGCGTGAGAACGTCCATATCATTACGCCAAGTTTAGTTTTTATACATCGCAATGTGAGTGTGAAAATGGGTGCACTAAACATTTGTCTTTGTATGCATCATTTATACATGAGGCCCCAGGTCTATTTCCTCCTCTATGTCCTGTTGCTCTGCCTCCCTGTAAAAAAGTATGTCTGCTACCTAAATATTAGAGAACAAAACATTCTTACATTAATTATGATCATTCATCGCTAGAATACTTAATTAGAAATCTGTTTTAACCAAGATGTATTCTATTACTTTTATGTAAAAGGTTTTTGGATGAGAACTTAAACATCTTCAGGGATGTTGAGGTTCACCTTATACAGCAAAATAGCCTGACCATTATGCAATGATCCATTTGATGTACAGCACGCCTTGACATTTCTGGCATGTAAACTGTATAAGCCTGCATCATATAAAATTATATTAACAACAACTTAGTCTCAGAGCTTTAAGTGTGTATGTATATATGAATATCAATAGACATCAGTTTGCTGCTGCTGGAGTATGTGAATTTCCTCTTGGGATTAATAAAGTATCTATCTATCTATCCATTTGCCCAGGCTAATATTGTGGAGCATCTTAAAAAGTGCTAAAAATGCATTTTTTTAATTTGGCTTTTTCGTAGCCATATTTTAGTTGTACTCTTAATAGACTATATAGGCATCGAATTTCCATATTCTTTAGGGATTTGTAATCTTTACTAACTTCTGTTTTTCTCTGCTCTCTTTTCCGGTTCTTCAAAATGCCACCACCACCTGATCAAGGCACCATGCAACCACCGGTGATGATGGGATGAAGGCGGGTGCCCTAGCTGTCTACGAGACCAAATTCATCAAATCCTTTCATATAAAGCCTGGAGACAATGAGGAATGACTCCTGAACATTTATATTAGGTAGAATACCCATGGGAGGCTGGGTGGTAAATTGGCCTTGGGACCCCTGCAGTTAGTTTTTTTTTTTTTTTTTATTTCTCTCCACGAGTCTTTTATTGGTTTTTCTGTCTTCCCAGCCATCTGATCTTACCGCTGGACTCATCTTTAGAGACTTATAATAGGTTATTGTTTAGAAGGTCACTACTCTTCTGTTAATTATATATCTGTTTTACAAGATCATATAGATTTATTTTTCTTTCTTAATTATTCATTAATATTCTTGCAGAATCATATTTGTTTTTTCTTTTCTTGTAACTTTTTCTTTGAAAATTTGAAAAGCACTAGCACTTTCAGCTACATTGTATGTATGAAAATGTGCCATGTAAATAAATGCTGTTGTTGTTGGTATATGTATGTAACTACACATTTATATTACACTTTTAAAGATTTATGTTGCAAAGTCTTGTCATTTTTTTATTCCATACTCTATTATGGAGCTATTTGACCAAGGCTTGTAGTTTCTTACAATGGTAAACCATCTAGATGACCCAACAAAATGTTTTTATTGCATTTTACATTGTATTTTTTGGTTGCAGAATTTTACAAATGAATCAGATTGTGAAAACAATTTAGATACAGATCATATAAATATATCATGATGCCATATTTAAAATTTTGCTCTTTTCATTTTTCTCATTTTGATCTTGCCATCCAACTTGAAAAAGGGGAAAAGCAAGTTTGCCTATTGAGCTGCTATAAACTATTATTGCTCAGTTGCTCTCAGAGTTTTAAACCGCAAATGTTTTACCATGTGCTGTCTTGAAAGAGGATATACTCACGGCATGAGCAAATTTGTTCGAAATAAACCCCCCCACCCCCCGTAAAGTGAGAAAGTAACCAGTGAAAGCAAAACAATCTTACATTAATTATGATCATTCATGGCTGGAATACTTTATTAGAGAGTTATTTTATGCCAAGACGTATTTCGTTACTTTTATGGAAAAGTTGTTTGGATGAGAACTTAGACATCTTCAGGGATGTTGAGATTCACCTGATACAGCAAAATGAGCCTGAGTAATATTGGATGATTCAGTTGATGCACAGCATGCATTGACTTTTTTGGCCTATTCTCAAATATGCCTCTGCACTTCCTGGCGTTTAATATTGTAGGTTACCCTACACCTACGGTCCAGGGGGTGCCTGCACAGAGCATACTGGGAGTCATAAAAAACTCTAAAAACATTTCATTGAGTTTATTTTATTTTCTGTATTTCTACAAGTATGGCTCTTTATTCATGCATGATCTAAGAACAGGGATGCTGTTTCATAAATGATTAAATATAAGCTCAATAGATGCTGTTACAGTATATTTTAGATATTTTCAACATTTTCAGAGTATCTCTTATTTAAAACTCAGTTAGTGATGATGCAATTAGTGATAATCTAACAGTGATAGTTTAATTACTTCTAATATTAATAAATATCAACAGGTAATGAGATGCAGTGTGGCACAAAGGCTATTTTTGCTGTGACTTCATATGCCAGAGTAAGTTATTAATATGTGTAATGTGCACATTTTCAAGATTTCTTTTCTCCCTTTCCTAAAGATGCTCAGGTTAAATTGACTGACAACTGTAAACTGAGCCAATTTTAATGAATGTGATTGAATATGTAGCTGAGTCTGTCCTGCAATGGACTGTCACCCCATTGAGTGTTGCATACTGGGATAGGTGCCAGTCCACTGCGACTCTAAATTGGTTTAATATGCTGGTTGAGAAAATAACTGAATGAATGACCTGTGGCAATATGTGAAAGAGAAAGCATGGAATTAAGAATTCTTCAGTCTGATTTTGATCTGTGGCAAGCACATAATTGTAATACACTCTAGACAGGAGGTTGATAACTATTGAAACAATAAATAAAAATGATCAACACATCAAAAGAAAGCAAAAAAATGTGATAAATTACATACTAACTAGGAGGTTACCCCTGCTTTCTTTGCTTGCCAGTCCCCCCAGCCACTTCGCTTCTCTGCCGCTCACATTGTGAAGAGGGGGGCTGAACGCACTCCAAAGAGATGCGGTTGCTCCTCTGAAACCCCTCTTAAGCAGTGATACAATGGGAAACAAATACAGGGTTTTTTTTACCTCCTCTTTGCTCAGTCAGCTGCTGGATTGCTGCCGCCGTGCCGTGTAATCTGCATCTCACGCGGCGCTTCAAGCATTTAAAAGCCTGTACAGCAGCTGTCTTTGTCATCTACTGTTTGTCTTTTATTTTCAGCCCTGGGCGTGGTTAAATGTCTTGGAACAAAGTCATGGGATGTGAGTTCTTGATATTTTATAGTTTATAATTTAATAATGGAATAGGAATCTGAAAATCTAACAACATCACATTAATGTTTGATAAATTCTGAAAAGAATGATACCAAACATATATATATATATAGGTTTTAAAATAAGCCCGATTTAAAGCGTGACAAAAAAGTGACATAAAAATGTCACATAAAATCATTGCACAAAATCGTTGCACTTTTAGGCTTATATACAGAAGGTAGATGTGTTTCTATGAAGTTACTGAAATAATAAAGAAAGTCAGATAATAAATGAAAATAAAATGAAAATCAACAGTGTGAACATAACATTATATTGCATTCCCAGAGTGTATTGACTATGCATTATAATGTATAGTCAATACACAAGGCCACACAACAAAGGGAAAGGGGAATACAAATAAATAACTCATTAATTAATATGTATATACAGTATATATATTACATATGCTAATTAATACATACAGTAGGTAACAAATTAATTGATAATTGTTAACATCAATCAGTTAACCTAGATAAAATTGGATTAGGCCTGGTGAAGGACTGGTTCCTTCTTGCTCCTTGTTATGTCTGCAAGCAGGCTGGGTTTGGAAGTGAACCTGAAAAATAGATAAAAACCAAAAAAGTTTTAATCCTGAGAGATAAAAAGTACGAGATTCAGCCAAAACGAGTGACAAAAATCATGGTCCAAAAAAAAACAAGCCCAAAGAAGTCGTTAACCAAAATTTTGCTAGCAAAAGAGTTTGAAATAGTACTTAGAAAAGGGTTTCGAATCCACAACTCAAATGAGGGAGTGAAATCCAGGTGACCTTTTTACCTACTGCATGCCCCTAATTATGTGAACTCCAAAATAGTGGTGAGCGTGAAAACCAAGATAGCATACAAAATGGGCCAAAAATTATTGGAAATGAAGGCAAACTGCTGCAAATGGATATCTGAATCAAACTCAGTGACTCGAAAAACTCCCAAAACTAGTGTCTGATTACCAGAATCAATACAGAACAATGTATAAAAATTCCAAAAGAAACTCTGTCCTAATAGGCCCAATGCTAAAATTAGGACTTCGAATGTTATATTATGTTACATTATATTATCTAATACTTAAAATTAATATTAGATTAACATATTAATTAGTGCTTTGCACATTTTATGTCATATAGGAAAACTGCTGAAAGTTAAATCTACACTGAAAAATGAAAAGAAAGCTAGAAACACAATATTTTGATGGTTTCCATGATATCCCCTTTTCTTCATGCATGCAAGTTAAAAAAAATGTATACCTGTCAATTGCCCCAGCATATTTCAGTATGTTTGCATGTAATTGTGTCTTGCAGTGGATTAAACTAATGAGAAACACAACTGCAGAACCTGGTCATAACCATGCAAATTGCGTTCCTCTTGAAATGACATCAGTCATTAGCAAACCCAGTAGCACTACTGTTAGGCACTGTTGGTGAATATCAGATTGAGATACCTCAGTTTACCAGAAATTTATGGATTCTAGAGGCCTACTGGATATCGATTACATACGCTAATAAGTCCACGTATTAATAGACCTGATCAGCTCAAATGAGGAAGGAAGTGGAATCTAGGAGGACCTTTTAACCTGCTAAAGATTGGAGTTCCAAAATATCAAGTGTGAAAACCAAGATGGCAGACGGAATTGTCCAAAAATATAGTTAACCATGAAAATGAAGAAGAATTGCTGCAAATGGATATCTGAATCAAACTCAATGACTTGGAAAAACTCCAACTAGTATGTCATTACCAGAACAACATATGTCAATACAGAACAACATATAAAAACTCAAACAGGCAGTCTATCCTAATGCACCCACTGCTGTAATTAGGGTTGAGAACATAATGTTATGTTAGATTAAGTGGTTTTGAGAATATAACTTTGTTAATAATTAACATATGAAGCGTACTTTGTATATTTTATGTCTTAAGTTAATTTTACTCCGAAAAATGAAACCTAATATTTTGAATATTTGCATGATATTCTGTCAACCTCAAGCATGAAATTTAGAAAATGTATGCCTCTCAATTTCCCCAGCATATTTCTGTATGGGTACATGTGATTGTGTCTTGCAATGGATTGGGCTAATGTGAAACACAACTGCAGAACCTGGTCATAACATTACAATATGTGTCCTGCTTGAAATGACATTAGTCATTAGCAAACCCAGTAGCACTACTGTTGGGCACTATCAGTTACTATCAGATTAAGATACCTCCGTTTACCAGGAATGTATGGATTCTAGAGACCTACTGGATATGGGTTACATACGCTAATATTCCATGTGTAAATAGATCTGATCAGTCTGTGCGTGCCAAGATGCAGAAACATGATCGTCACAAATGACAAGCTCAAACAAGCAGATACTGTAATAACAGCTATTACATGCAGAATAAACTAAATTCAAACACTTAGTGGCCTAGTTTCCACTGTAAGCATTACAATGAAAGGAATACAGAAAGTAAAAAAAAAACCTATACCACCACGGAAGGCTTGATGGCAATATGCAACCATTGTAAAAAGTCATAACATAAGTGGCACAATGTAACTTCAAACTCAAACAAATTCAGTATGTTGTAAAGTCACACACATATATACTGTAGATATGATTAAAAGTCAGGCTAACCTTTAAACTGTCCCTTACAGGAGACCACTTTTTTCTGTTGAGACAGCTCAAATGCCCTTTTAAACACCTGCCATATATACTGTAAAGGTACCACAGTCTGTTGTATTATCCTCATAGTTATACGTAGGCAGCAATGTTGACAATGCAGCTGAAAGTAACTCAGTTTTTGATTTTTGTTTATATCTGATTTTTTGGTTTAATTGTTAAAATTATTTTCTTCCAAGTAATCCAAATCCGACATTATTGTGTACAGGTTCCTATCTTGAATGTGCATCGCATGTTACAAAAATAAATAAGAACAAATTTGATGTAACTTAATAGACAATATGGACGCCAAGAGGTTGCTGACTACTGCACTAATTCAGTGTTTTTAGCACAGGACATCTGTGAATTTGTCAACTCTTTTTTTTTTTAAATTAATTTTATTGTAATCATTCCATACAAATCATTCAATTTTTACAAAAAGTAGGATTGAGAACAAGTCGACCCCCACCCCTGAGAGAAAGAGCATGGCCAACGGAGTAAAATTTAAGGCTTCTAAACATACCTAAATTGATGAGTTTGATAAGCCAATAGAGATGAATGGAGAAGATATAATATTATTATGTAATATCATCTATTGTTAAATATTGCTCCGTACTTGTAAAATTTTTATTTTTATGTTGTATTGAGGATTTGTTATGTTCTGTGTATTGTATTGTATCGTATTGACCCCCTTCTTTTGACACCCACTGCACGCCCAACCTACCTGAAAGGGATCTCTGTTTGATCTGCCTTTCCCAAGGTTTCATTCATTTTTCCCTTCAAGTTTTTTTTTGGGGGAGTTTTCCCTTGTCTTCTTAGAGAGTCAAGGCTGGGGGGCTGTCAAGAGGCAGGGCCTGTTAAAGCCCATTGCGGCACTTTCTGTGTGATTTTGGGCTATACAAAAATAAACTGTATTGTATTATATAAAAAGAAATGCAAAAATAATTGCTTCCTCTGTGCTTTAAGAGCTTATTCTAAAATATTACTGATTAGATCCTGCCATGTTTTGAAAACAATCTGTACAGACCCTCTAACTGTGTATTTGATTTTTTCCAATTTCAAATAGTATAAAACATCGGTTTCCCACTGACTTAAAAGAGGAGAGTTAGGATTCTTCCAGTTTAGCAAAATAAGTCTGAGTGCCAAAAGTGTAGTGAATGCAATCATAGTTTTTTTGTCCTTCTCCACTTTAAACCCATCTGGAAGAACCCCAAACACAGCTGTTAATGGGTTAGGAGGTATTGTGACACCAAGGCTGTCTGAAAGGTACAATAATTAAAAATTTTGGTCCAGAATGATGTTAATTTGGTGCTGGACCAAAACATGTGACCCAATGAGGCTGGGACTTGATTGCAGCGTTCGCAGGTTGGATCTGGCCCTGGAAACATTTTGGAGAGTATTAGACGAGACAGATGTGCTCGATATATATAATTTTGAGTTGTATAATTGTATGCTTTGTGCATATGGAGCTCGAGTGAATTCTCTGCATTGCTACTTTCCACTCCTTTTCTGATATATTGATTAAGAGACCTTTTTCCCAGTGTCCTCTTGGATCTTTGAAAGGCAGGGACTGTAAAATAATAAGTCCTTGAAATTGAGCAATATTTTTTCTAGCATGGATGAGGGTGCAAGATGAGGAAAATCGGGTAGGTTCTGTTTAACAAAGTTCCTAATTTGAAGATAGTAAAAGAAATGTGAATTTGTCAACTCTTGATGACAAGGAAAAGGAGTAGAATGAAAAGGTCATAGATATTGCTTTCAGTTCACTTATCAATGACATATTTGTAATTAGAAACCTGTGGACACAAGAAAAGAGCAAGATCTGGTGAGAGCAAGGTGTGGAGGGTCTGACTGCAAAACGGCTGGATGGCAGTTTAAGAAAGTCAAAGGGGATGCTGGATTATTTGTGTCAACATCCACTAATGCCTTTTCCATCAGAAAATGCATAGTAGCTAAGCTGTATTGGCTGCTCACAGTTGTAAATACTTATTGAGTCGTTGGCACACCAAAAGGGCATTTTCAAACTTCTGGATTTTGTATAAACAATGAAATAACATTAGTTGTGGAGCATACACAATTTCCTGAAAATTTCAATTCTAGCATTCAAACATGGTCAATAGTCCTATGAAATCACTCGCTTGTTACCTTTAAAAATAAATATTTATTTCTAAATGGACTTTTTGTAAGGATTACAAGCTCTGTTTGGATAACTTTCTCTAAATTTCACAAACCTGGAACCATACTTGAAGAAAACTTGTACCAGAGTGCATGTGATCTTAGGCTAGGTCAGTGGCTCAAATTTCAGCATGACAATGACCTGAAGCCTACAGGCAAGGCAATGCTAGACTGGTTTTGGTACAAGTCTCCTACTGTCCTTGAGGATCTCTCAGGAACAATGCAATAAACTACCCAGATACAGGTATGCAAAGCTTGTAAAGACTTACCCAAGAAGATTTCCAACTATAATTGCTGCCAAAAGAGGCTTCTACAATGTACTACATTAAGAATCGTAATACTTATATGTATGAGAGACTTAAATTTCCAAACCTTTTTTGAAAACATTTTATAATTTTGTCATTATAGGCTAATAAAAATAGAAAATGTATCCATTAAAAATAAATCTACAACCAAAATAAATGGTCCCAGGGGATGCTGCGGTGATTCATGATACTTGTTTTTTAGGGCTTCTGTTTGACCTGCATGTGCTTCCATCAGACTATACCTTGGCAGCGGAACTACTCCCAGGTCCAACATAAAAGGAAGCCGTCCAGCCTGCTCCAGTTAAGTCAGAATCAGGAGAAAGGAAGGCAACAGTTACTGGAGGACAGTGGATGGAGGGAAAAGAAAGGAAGGAAGACGAATTTTGCATATAATTTCTTGTGCAACCTTTTAGAGTAACCTTTGTGAGGTATTTTTATAATAAACACCTGTTTTGATCCTGTGACTGTATTAGTGTTGCTTGTGTCCAGAGTTTAGGGCTCGGTTGCACTCTGTATCTGTCACAACTTGTATAGTCGTCAGGATTTCCTGGCTGTCTATTTGGCAGTAACCTGTTTTGTTAAATTTTGTTGTGGCCAAACATTCCTGGGACAACTATACACCAAATAACTCGGGAGAAAGTGTGGAAGAGCTCTGAGGAACCAGTCACCTGGCTTTGTCGCTCATTTACTGACCTATCTGGGGAATAGTGAAGACGTCAGGTCTGCCAGACAACCTGCCTAGCCTCTTCTCTGAAAAGAAGAACACGCAGGATGACCCTGGCAGTACAATCAGTAATGGAACCAAAAAGGAGGTATGCACCAGTGCTGAGTTTAACATACCTGGGGAACTGACTGTAGGCCTTGTTCATACCTCTTCGATAGCTGAAATGTGCCTTGCAGATTTCTCCCCAGACAAGAGGGCAACAATGAGCAAACAAGCCATTTCAGCTATGGAAACCTCGAATCGCTATGAATTCTGGGAAGAAGGTGGCGATTGGATGTCCACAGATGTCCAGATCCTCAAACCAGCCTTGGGAAAACTGCAAAAATTAAAAGGTCACAGAAAGCAGTCCTTCAGTTTCTCATAGGGAGTTCCGGAATAAGTGTCGGGACTCTGTTGATAAATTAATAGAAGTGGGACCAACTGGAGACCGTCCAGATTCCTACTGCCGCAATCCTATGGTGCAACCGATGGGGCATACAGAGAAGATAGGCATGTTATCTGACTCGGTGCAGGATAATCCAACCTGGCACTTACAATATATATATTGTCAGAAACTCCACACAGAGCCATAGCAAGGTTTGGGGCAGCCACCCATATAATTGGTATTCTGGCTACAAAATCGTAAATATCTTATACAGCACTGATGTGTACAAAACTGAGTCCAAAACAGAACTGAGGGAATAAGGAAAAGGTGGAGGCTTTTAAAGAGGAAGACAGGAAGTAAATTCAGAGATGTCGGGCTCATAAGGGTCTTCAGCCATAGGCTCATGTCATCAAAGAGGCTGGAGCCAACAAGGTCTTCCTCCATAGGCTTGGACCTGGAAGTGACGTCAACAGGGCCGGGTGAAATCTCCCATGGATGGTCTGCAGGCCAAAGAGAAAAAGAATCAGTGCACTCTGAAACATCCCGGTCTAACTCGGAATTGCCTTCACTCAAGCCCTTTAGCTGTGCACGTGTGTGACAATAAACATATATTGTCACACATATAAATTTAGGTAGGCTAAGTTAGCTGTTAAATGACAAATGCTCAGGTGATGCAAATAAATAAACCTATAGCATTATTAGATCATTTATTTGTTTCATTTTTTTAATATGAGGGATTTTTTTAACTGCTTGTGTCAGATTGTAACCATTATTTGACAAGTAGTATTATTCAAATAATCCTGCAATAAAAGGAATCTAGAATAGCAAAAAAATAATTTTTTTAAATATGTGCCTGCAGTCCTCTTAATAAAAGACTCAGATGCCGTTTTGTTGTTTTTTCACTAACTTTTAAAGGCGGCTGCTCTCACTGTAACAGCAGAACTGCTTATTTTCAGTTGAAGAAAGTCGTGTATACATTTCCAGGAAATAGGCGCCAAGAGAGTTTATTACTGAACCTGGATGCAATTTATGTGGAGGTGATTGATGGTGAGGTTGTTTTCTGATTTTTTTTTTACCTCAAATACAGCACCAGAGCAAATGGGCAAACATTTATGTGTAAGAGTATTTAGTTGTCACTTAAAGATAATGGTTTCTTTTAATGCAATCATATTTAGGAGATGATGATCTTTTTTTTTTTTTTTTTTGCTTTTCCTGGTGTTTGAAAATGGAAGCTAATTACTTTTTCATGATCCCCCTGCAGTTGATCTATAAAAATTCAGAAACTCCAATTCGCAATTTTGCCAGGCCCTCATCGGCTGTAATGGAGTGGCCTTCAGCAGAAGTTCACTAACAATAGCTACCGCCACAGCTCTCAGAAGGACTCATCTTTCTCCCATTTGCCCCATTAGAAGAGCACAGAATTCAGCTGACTGGCTTCTCTTTTTCAATGTGAATGTATGCGCATCTCTCTCTCTGTTGCAGGTGTCAGTTTGAGTGCTTGGATAGTCCCTGGAAATGCTATGGGCCAGCCAGGTGATTAAAAAGCAATGAGGTGGGATGACAAATGTTCAGTGCTGAAGCTGCAGGTTTTGTAACTCTGGTCCCATAGTGACCAGGCTCTGTATTGTTTTCCACCTTCAAGACACCTACTGACATAAACAATGGTAACAAACTTCTTAACGCAGTAAACACGATTGCTTCCAAAAACGATGGCATTTTTATTTCTCACCATTTTGTGTATTATTTGCTCTTCACTTGAATATTATATTTTTTAACACTCTCCTTCCTAAGGGAAAAAATAAGAAGAAAAGGCAGATAAAAAAAAACAACAACAAAATAAAATACAGATGTTTATGACAGGACCAAAAACAACATAATGCTTTTTATGCATACTGTAAATGTTTGTTGTACTGCCCAAGAACATCCCCCAGTTTTTAATTGTGTTCCACTGATCCCTATGCACACATGGTATGCATGCCAAAATAATCACACACGTTACATCTTTTGCCAAAAAAGATCATCATCAGTGTTAAGATTTTTCAACAAAGCCCTGAAATATTTTAGTCGTGTAATACAATATAAGATTATTGTTACATATTAATTATTAACAAAGCATTAACTTCAAAGTAAGATGCTCATTTAAATGAATTCTGACGAGTGGTTATTGTCATCTACCCTTTGAAAACTTTATATCAGATTCCTATAAATAGCTGTTGAAATGAAAGCACAGGAAAAGATCTATGATTTAGAGACTGTTGGCAGGTCTTATAATGTCTTACAATGTAAAGGATTACATACAGGCAAAGCCAGATTAAGACTCCTGCAAGGACTCTGAGTGTCGAAGCTCCTAGACCTTACTACCCCGACTAGAGACATGCACATGCTCGGATATTATAATCATAACATACACCAATAATAAGTCAGGTACAAGGATTGAAGTAGAAAACAAAATCCAAAACTTTATATTGGGTGAACTTCACCTTCATTTCATCATCCGCAGGAAGTCGACTTTGTTTCAGTTAACGAACATCAATTGAATGTTTATCAAAGGCCCCTGCCACTTTAAGGCAATAAAGTATAACTTTACTGAGCACATATTTGTACCAAATAAAACAAAAGACCATTGTTGAGTCTGGCATTGTTGGGTGCATCTCATCTCTTGTAGTTGGCCCCATTGCCTTCCACATTGTTGTTCAGGTCTCTGTCACTGTAATTGGACTGCACTTTGCTGCTGGAAATGGTGATATTTGAGACTTTTCCAAACTATCTGTATGGTCAGTCATATTTGTTTCAACTGCTTGTTTGAATCGTCATTTCTGTTCATTATTTGAATGAAGCTTCCAATGTCAGGTATAGTTTTCAGTCTTTTGCTTTCCTCTCTTTTTGATTTTTCTTTTCACTGCACCATTGGGCTGTTTTTTTAAATTGCCACCTATTTAGATTTTTTCTGTTTTTGTGTTATGGTAACATATCAAATGCACAATCTTAAAAGAGTGACCAATGACACTCCTGCTCTGATCATATCCTCAACTATAAAAAACAAGCAGCACTCATATTTTTCTTTAAAAAACTTTTATTCAGATCTGATCAGGTAGGTTTGTAATTGTGAGGATCAAAGTGTGGTAGGGATGACTGCTGGGTAGCAGGTTGCTGTGAGTGCCTATTACCGAAAATGTGGACTTTTCCTCTTATTAGTTTGTTTTTGTTTTTCTTGTATACGCTAAGCCACATTTCCGAGCTAAGCCTCCGGGTGTTCACACAAGTTACCATGAGAGTAGATATGGCCATGTATACAGATAATATAAGTATGAGCAGAATTAATGTCATTTGAGTTTTTAAGGTGTAATATGTGTAATAATAGGTTTAATACCATGGAGAAGCTGCTGCTTCACCACCTGAGGCCACAGGTCCGCCACGCCCTTGACCCTCTGCAGTTCGCATACCAGGAGAAGGTGGGAGTGGAGGATGCCATCATCTATATGCTACACCGATCCCTCTCCCACTTAGACAGAGGCAGTGGTGCTGTAAGAATTATGTTTTTGGACTTCTCTAGCACCTTCAACACCATCCAACCTCTGCTCCTTAGGGACAAACTGACTGAGATGAGAGTAGACTTACACCTGGTGGCATGGATCGTGGACTATCTTACAGACAGACCTCAGTATGTGCGTCTTGGAAACTGCAGGTCTGACATTGTGGTCAGCAACACAGGAACGCCGCAGGGGACTGTACTTTCTCCATTCCTGTTCAGCCTATATACATCAGACTTCCAATACGATTCGGAGTCCTTCCACGTGCAAAAGTTCGCTGATGACACTTCTATTTTGGGCAGCATCAGCAGTGGGCAGGAGGAGGAGTACAGGAAGCTAATCAAAGACTTTGTTAAATGGTGTGACTCAAACCACTTACACCAGAACACCAGCAAGACCAAGGAACTGGTGGTGGATTTTAGGAGGCCCAGGCCACTCATGGACTCCGTGATCATCATAGGAGACTGTGTGCAGAGGGTACAGACCTATAAATACCTAGGAGTGCAGCTGGATGACAAATTGGACTGGACTGCCAATACTGATACTCTGTCTAAGAAAGGTCAGAGTCGACTATACTTTCTTAGAAGGCTGGTGTCCTTCAACATCTGCAATAAGATGCTGCAGGTGTTTTACCAGACGGTTGTGGCGAGTGCCCTCTTCTACGTGGTGGTGTGCTGGGGAGGCAGCATAAAGAAGGACGTCTCACGCCTGGACAAACTTGCTAAGAAGGCAGGCTCTATTGTAGGAATAAAGCTGGACAGTTTAACATCTGTAGTAGAGTGACGGACACTAAGCAAACTCCTGTCAATCATAAAGAATCCACTGTATCCACTTAACAGTGTCATCTCCAGGCAGAGGAGTAGCTTCAGGACAGACTTTTGTCACTGTCTTGCTCCACTGACAGACTGAGGAGATCGTTCCTCCCCCACACTATGCGACTCTTCAGTTCCACCCGGGGGAGTAAATGCTAACATTATTCAAAGTTATTGTCTGTTTTTACATGCATTTTTATTCCACTTTAATTTAATATTGCTGCTGGATTATGTGAATTTCCCCTTGGGATTAATAAAGTATCTATCTATCTAATAAAGCTAGGGCGTCAGTGTCAAAGTCAAGTCAAAGTCAAAGTGCGGGATGTAAGGGGTCCTGCACAATGCTGCAGGCCTTGCGGACACTGCATTTGTAAAATATGTCCTGTAGTGAAGGGAGAGGCACCCCAGTAATGTTCTCTGCTGTCTTCACTATCCTTTGCAGGCGCTTGCGGTCGGATATGTTGCAGTTTCCATACCAGACAGTGATGCAGCTGGTCAGGACACTCTCCATGGTGCCTCTGTAGAACATGGTGAGGATGGAAGGGGGAAGACTTGCTCGCTTCAGCCGCCTCAGGAAGTGTAGTCTCTGCTGGGCTTTCTTGATTAGTGATGAGGAGTTATGTGCACACAGAGGAACTTGGTACTCCTAACAATCTCCACATCTAAACCGTTGATGCTGAGTGGGATGTGGGCAGGATGTGATTTTCTGAAGTCCACGATTATCTCTTTTGTCTTGTCGACATTGAGAGATAGATTGTTGTCTTCACACCATGTGGACAGCCGTTTCACCTCAACTCTGTATGCTCTTTCATCATCCCTGCTTATCAGTCCCAGCACCGTCATATCATCCACAAACTTGATTGGTGTTGTGCGTTGCTGTGCAGTCGTGAGTTAGCAGGATGAACAGCAGTGGACTAAGCACACAGTCCTGTGGTGCTCCAGTGCTCAGTGTGATAATGCTGGAAGTGTTGTGGCCCATCCAAACTGCCTGGGGCCTCTCTGTCAAGAAGTCCAGGATCCAATTGCAGAGGGTGGTGTTCAGGCCCAAAATGCTCTGTTTTACAACCATCTTTGGAGGGATGATTGTGTTGAAGGCAGAGCTAAAGTCAATGAATAGCATCCTGACATATGTGTCTTTTTTATCCAGATGTGTCAGGGAGAGGTGAAGGGCAGAGCATATGGCGTCCTCAGTTGACCTGTTTGAGCGGTATGCAAACTGAAGAGGGTCAAGAGAGGCAGGGAGATTAGTCTTCATGTGTGACATGACTAACCTTTCGAAGCACTTCATTATGATTAGCGTGAGTGCAACTGGTTGGTAGTCATTCAGGCATGTCACTGATGATTTCTTCAGCACTGGTATGATGGTGGTCGACTTGAAACATGCTGGGACTGACAACTGGCTCAGAGATGTGTTGAAGATGTCTGTAAGGACAGCAGCCAGTTGACTGGCATATTCTTTGAGCACAAGTCCAGGTATGTTGTCAGGTCCTGCAGCCTTGTGTGGATTGACTCTGGATAGAGTCCTTCTCACATCTGTTATGGAGAGACCAGTGCTTGGTCAGTGGAGGGAGGTGTTGCTTTTCTTGCAGGCTTTTTGTTCTGTGCCTCAAACTGTGCAAAGAAGCTGTTCAGCTCATCCGGAAGGGAGGCATCACCATCACTGCTGTGTGGGTTGGGCTTGTAGTCTGTAATTGCCTGAACGCCCTGCCACATACCACGTGTGTCTCTGAATACGACGTGTGTCTCTGAATTATGTTTGTTAACTTACAGAAAAGTACTACATAACTGTTTTATACAAAATCCTTATTTTGACATATCCAAGCCCCAATTAGGTTTTTTAAACTCACGTTAGCTCATCTTATCGCTGTACCGCGGACAACTGCTTTTATGCTTTGAGCCAAAGCACATGAGCAGTGAGCCCCAAACCCTAACACAAACACTTGTACAGTCACGGGTTCAAATAATCAAAGGTTTTTATTTTAACTATGTTGTATTTCCAAATGTGACATAAGCATAATCAAATACGAGTCTCTCTCACAATAGCTCTTTTTTTCTCCCTACCGCACTCCCTCCTCCACTCAAGCGTTGCTCCACTACCTCCCAGCTCTGACTCATTTGAATAAGTACAGACCCGGGAGTACTTCCAGTGCCAGGGTGACTGCCCAATGAAAGTACTTCTAGGTCACATGGAAGTCCAAAATAGGGAGCTTATCTCCCTGCAGAACCCTCTCTTGGCACCCAGTGACTCCAGCAAGGCTGCTCTGCTGGACTACATATCCCTGCATGCCCTACTGGCTTCTTACTGTGCACCAACCTCCAGGGCTGCTGCCATCTAGTGTGTTGGGGAATAAAAAACCTCCAGCAACTTCTTCTCTTTTTAATGGGCTATCTGTCCACCCTTTCCGATCCTTCCTTCCAGATCTGCTCCCTCTCCTGGCCGGGATGCCCATCCAGCCCATGTGGCATCTACATAGGATACACATAAAGGTACAGAAAGTAAAAGGTAAAGTAAAAAATAAAGAAGTGATGTGGAGGAACTAAGAAATGGCCATTAGTGAACAGAAAACAAGTGACTGATGACTTTTTTTTTATAGTTATTTTGTGATATGTATTTTTTTTTTGTTTTTGAGAATTTTATTTTTGTACTTATTTGCCATTTATTTTACCAACACAAGTAAAACAAAAAGTAACAAAATGTTAATAATAATAATCTCATCTTTCTATTTCCTGCTGAGGGTTGTGGTTAATAAAAATATTAATACTGATAATAACATTCTATTATAGAAATAAGTCAAAATTTTGGGGCTTTTTGTCCAGGTGTCAAGAAGACTACTTGTATGAGTTTAAACTTAAACTTCAAGCAAATTGAGAAAAAATTAATGAATTCATCAATTGCTGAAGACTTATTTCTGAAAAAGTCACAAATGAGTGCTGTGTGGAAGACCTTGCTAAACCCGTGTTAGGTAAGGCCAGTCAATACAGTTTTTATAAAAAGTAAAAAATTAAAGGTTATCAGAGCATCTAATATTTTTCATTCATACATTTTATTACTTTTCATTAATTCACTTCCCCTGCTAAGGTTAACTAGACCAATATACCCGAAAGCGGAGGATTCCTATTACCGTGCCAAGACTGTTATGCCTGTGTTCGAAAAGGTCTCAGCCAGAAGACGAAAAAGAAAAGGCTGAAAGAGGCAAGGGTAGAAACCAGAAGATTATAAACTACCAAAATAACAAAGCTGAAATTAATTAAACAAAAGGTAAAAAGCACACAAAAATGTCATGGTTCCATTAACATTCTTAGGCCCTAAATATTCTAATCAGATACACAACAATTTGCTATGTAACCACAAACTTGGACATCAGGAAACGGCAATCACATTGTGGCAGTGGGAGGTCTGTAATCCAAAACAACACAAAGTACAAAATGGTGATGTAAGCGAGAAACTAAAAACACTATCTTAGCATTTTATACATACATACTGTATATACACACATATATATACTGTATGTACAGTATGTTATATATAAACGTCTATGTGTGGAAGTGTGTGTGTCTGTAAGGCCCGGAAGTGCGAGGCTACTACATCATGAAGCTCAAAAAGGCAACAAAGCGGCCACAAGTTAACGAGTCGAAAGAAGAAGGCTATTCTGTTGCCAAAGTAAAAGCGGCGAGAAAAAAGAGAAATTCTTGCGCATGTGAGATGAGTACATCGGTAATACGGGATCCCTTTTACTTTTCCTCCCACTGCTAATACACAAGCGAGGCGAGCATGTCAGCAAAACGAAACCTAGGAGAGAGATGCTTAGAGTAATTCCTTTCAATTACCTTCTCCACATTTAAATTTTTTTCTGACGATTTCAATAGTTTCTAGGACCCCAGTCTTTTTACTTCATGGGCTTACACAGCTAGTGTGTATATATATATATAAGTATATATATATATGTATATAAAATGCTAAGATCTGTATATCTGTTAAGCCATTGCTTGCAAACTACCTGAGCTACAACCTGGATCTTGATCATGATTCAAAGCTTAAGACCCAATATGTACCGTAAATGCAAAAAATCTGAGGTGGTGGCAACCTGGAAAACTGTTCTTTGGGTCACCCAATGGGTTTATTATGGCAAATGAGGTGTCATGGCAAGAGATAAAGAATGCCAGCAACATTGCTGAGTGTCAAGCAGATCGCTGAGGCCCATGATGTAATGAAGAACACCATAATCGGAAGCAGAAACCGAAGAGCAGTGCCCTCTGCGGAATGTGCACGTGCAGGAAATAGAATGCAGGAATAACAAACTTGGAAAAATGCATGCGATTGTCACAATCGTGTGACAAGTTCCTACATGAGTAAACCAGAGTTTACTGTTATTTATATCTAGTCACACAACTCACTCCACATTGCAAAAGGCTCCTTAAGTTTGCAATCTGAAAACAACACGCTTATGTTTTACACATAAAAATGCTCTGTAATCAAGAACACTGTCAAATATTCAAAATTTCTAACCATATGAAAAGCATTGGTTTATATCCTTACATCGATGTTTCTTTGAAGACAACTACTTAGAAATGTTACATCAGTGATGTGATCAATGTCATGCTGTGTTTTTTAATGTTGAAAACAAAAGAATGTGTTGCCAACATGGAAAAGTTTAGCTTGCTCTTTAAGAATAACATTTTTTTAGGACCATAGGTCCACAGGTTTCATTAATATATAGTAAAACAATAACATTAGAATGGAATTAAATTTCACATGGTTCACAGTTGCAAATTTTATGACAAAAATGGTGACAAAATTACATTGGTGTAATGTTGACTAATTATAGGAACAGCTGGCAATACAACATTAAATAAAAATAAAAACTCTGTAATGTACAAATAAGACCAAATCTAGAATGTTGTGTTATCTAATGACCTTGGTCCAATAGCAACAGCTCAGTGTAAGAACTGATTTGGGTCAGAAATTGACTAGCAGTACTCAAGGCCCCATAAACAAGTTAATGTAGTACAATTCACTAAGTAAGTTAGGAAACTGAGAAAGAAAGCTGGGCTGACATAATTGAGAAAACCTCTGCTAATGGTTTGCACAAAGTCTACAAAACCACAGGGATAAGCTCCTCTTTTGTGGGCTGTAGTTTAAATGCAGTTCAGAACTGAGATGTGTCATAAGCAACGCTCTCTGCTCTGAAATATTTAACTACAAAAAAATAGGCTTTTCAAAGTAGATACATAGCAAACTTGAGACCTGTGATTAATTGTAACTAAAATGAAGAGAAGAAATTAGGGAATGTAATTTAAAGGTTAATCATAAAGGAAATGTGTTTTTTATGTATTCCATATATTATATTAAAAGTATTAGGTCTAAGAATAAGGAAAAAAGGAAATGCTAATTATGACTCCGGAATTCCCTTAGAACAGAATGCTCTTTAAAGGCTAATGGCAGTTTGAAACTGCAGTAAAAAAAGTTTTATATTTTGTCTAAATATTTTTATTATATAAAGTGTGAAGTCAGACATTCCATTTTTTGGCCTATTCTCTGTGATGATGCTATTGGTTCGTAAGGGTTTTCTTTGTTTTATTTTTTAAATTATTAATGCACTATACAGGTCATATGTAGGATATAAATTAGCTTATTGTATTTGATGTTATTCTCATTTAATATTCTATCATTTGCTGTAATAAACAACGGAAAACCTTAATTAATTCATCTTAGATTCTTCCCTTAGAGGTGCAGGTAGGGTTGGTTTCAGCCTAGGGGGTTCATTGAAGAGTTCAGCAGGGTTAGGGAGGTGAATAACAGGATGAACCAGGGCTTCAGGTCTACAGGAGCAAAATGAGGTCAAAACCAGAAACACAAACCTAGCACTAGGGCCTACTTGAATATGAAACTAAATACACAACTTCTGTGACATGCAACTGCGAGATGTCTATGGTCATGTGGCACCTCAAAAAGGCTTTATGTAAATAAATAAAAAAAGATGTGATCCAAAATAAACTTTATCAAAATGTATCAAAATTAAAAATGTATCAAAAAAATGATATCCTAATATAAAACAACCATAAATTATGCAGAACTGTGTGTATAGTAACCTTTTGTCAGATGATAGAGAATTTCCCTAAACCCAGAAGATGTCCATGTCTGTGGAGAATGGAAGAAAAAGAGTTGGGGGGCAACCAGCTAACTTGCATGAACCTGTTAAACAGCAGTTAAAGGTGATAATGCGGAAAATGTTCAGTAAATTTTGGAGGATTGCTGGGGTCTGGCAGGAAAACAAGAGAAAGGTGTGTGACGGTAGAAACAATGTATACGTTCATTTTAAAACTTAAAAATAGCAGGATACCAGTTATTTCCTTGTGATCTGACATGAGGCAACACACTATTCCAGAGCAGATGAAGTGGAACCTTGTTGCTTTTACAAACGAGGAAGTCCAAAGGGTCTCTTAAGAGATTAGAACTACTGAAGATTTTGAAGTTCAATGATCTTGAGCCGCTTTTCCACTGCATAGTACGGCACGACACGGTTCAGTACAGCTCACCTTGGTTCGGCTCAGTTCGGCTCGGTTTGCGTTTCGACTGCAGTTTAGTACCGCTTTAGAGTGGGTGGGATTATTCACGTGTCGTTATAGTTGCGCCGCCTCTACTGCCGTGACACCGTGGAACTTTTACAACAACACGCAGACAACGACAACACTTTAGCGCGACGACGCGCAAGGTTAAGCATCTAAAAAAAGCACATCACTAGCTAACTTTTATCACTGTTGCAAAGCATAAAATGAACTTAACTGCCAGTGTAACATTAAAATGCTGATTCTGTATATTACAGATCTTCCACATTTTGCAAAAAAGTCGCCGCAACAGACCATCTGTTTGGACATTTAACTGTGCTTCAGAGTGGTGGGATGTGATTGTTCCCGGTTTTACAAACACTCAGTGGCTGGAGAACTTTCGAAACTTCCGCGTGTCTGTACCTTTAAAGAAAAGAATAGCCAGTGACGCAGTAATGACGATTTTCTCCGGCCAATCAGTGACCAGCAGAGTTTACACGTCACATTTTGGTAATGGTTCGGCACGCTTGGAACCTCGGCTGAGGTGGTACTAAAAAAAGGACCAGGTACCAGGTACTGTTCCCAGTGGAAAGCCCCGCAAAAGTGAGCTGTACTGAACCGTGTCGTGCCGTACTATGCAGTGGAAAAGCGGCTTTGAAGACTGCCAGAAGGCAATATAGTTGGTGGCCCTGAGACTTTGTAGACACACCGTAATCTACAGGAATAAGTAATGGAAAAGTCTCAACTGAAAGGTGGAACATAGGCCAGACTGGGGGGAGATAAAAGAAAGAGAAGAAGTAACAATAGGCAATATGTTTCATCTCTACCTGATAGACCTGAATTGAGACTATTCTCTGCAAGGATGATTATTTTCATCTGGGTTAATTTGTACTTTTGTGTTCTACCTGTACTTACTACATCTTTGTGTTTATTTGCAGAATTAGCATCTCATTTTTCTATGCTTTGGCTTAATCTGCATTTTCCAAAGTGCAAAATCTGCAGCGACAACCATTTCAATGCTATACTGCTATTTTAAAAAGGACTCCAGTTTTAAATTTTATAGTACTAGCTGTTGTGGAACGGGACCCGGACACAGACAGATGGACAACACACTCATATTTATTTACAAATTATTTACAAAATAGTTCAGTGCACAACCCAGTGCCCCTAGCACCAATTCCTCAAAGTCTAGGCCTCACAGTCTCCCGTGCCTTCCTTATGGCCGCCTCCATCCTCTCTCTCAGCTCCGTCCTCTTCCACCCGACTCTCGCTATCGAATGCAGGGAGGCGGCCCCTTATATACAAGCCCAGATGGGCTCCAGCTGCTTCCCGGCAATCCTCCGCGGACACACCCCCATGTGACGGAAGTGCTGGCTGCGCACCTGGAAGCCCTCCATGTGTCCCCAGTCTTCTTCCCCCCAGCACTTCCTGGTGTGGCGGAAGTGCTGAGGTCCAGGGTTCTTCAGGCGCCGAGACGCCCTCTGGCGGTGGCCACAGGCACCTAAAGGGTTGGGCTTCCAAGCCCTCTACCCGTGGCCCCCAACATAACCAGGGTGGTCACCCCCTCGTGGTCTGGAGGAGGCACAAGCCCTCCTCCAGTCCTCCTGGGCGTCCCGGCTGGGTACCATCCCCAGCCGCCCGCCACACTCTGTAAGCCCGTGCTGTAAAAAAAAACTATTGAAATTGTCAAAAAAATAAAATTGAAATGTAGTGATGTCAGGTAAATGAAAGGAACTACTCTGGGAATTTCTCTCCTCGGAGGTTTCGTTTTGCCGACGTTCTTGCATCATTTGTGCATTAGCGGCTAAGCAACTGTCTTTCTTCGAAGGTCTCGTTTTGCCGAGGTGCTTGCCTTGCTTGTGTATTAGCGGCAGGAGGAAAAGTAAAAAGGATACCGTTTTGCTGATGTGCTCGCCACGCTTCTGTAATAGCGGATAAGCGAGTGACTCTCTCTTCGGATGTTTCATTTTGCCAACGTGCTGGCCTCGCTTGCATGTCCCTTAGCCCAACTCCACCTTCCGGGCCAGACAGACAGACACACACACTTCCATGCATAGACTTTTATATATAAGATACTAATTTAATTTTTATATAATGATGTAATCAGGAAGATATTGGACAGCCATTCGAAAAGTGAAAATGTATAGCATGCTACAAATAAGCTAAAAACAAGTAATAATCGGAGGATAAATCAGGATGGAGAGCATGGCACCAATGGACATATTTTATGGATCTTCTTCTATTCACTTTACTGTATTACCTCTCAGTGCTTTTCACCTACTGCAAGTACTTTTGGGACAATAGACCAGAAGTGCTAATGACATGAAACATGCAGGCAACAACTGAATTTATAGTTTGGATGGAATACAGGGACAGTGATGTTTCATAACCAAAGCAGGACTACATTTTTCATTTAGAAGAATGTGTAGAAAAGTTGTTTATACCTGCATTATTAATATACTCCGGTAAACTTCAAATTTTCTGGCCTTCCGGCTTTATCCTTTTGGGTAATCATTGATGTTTTGTGTAAACTTAAAAAAAATACCTTATTTTTAACATGTACATGTAGTCCTTCATTATGATAACATGCATTCCCATTAATATTAAATAAATATTAATATTAAATAAAATCATCGGGCACATTTTATTATTTCATTAAAAGATTTATGGGTTTGAAAACACTTTGTGATCAGGCGTAATGTCACCAAGAGGAGGTGCTTATGTAACAGTACACTTATGGAGAGTAATGCCAAGGGGGCCGAAATACACATAACTAGATAATTTAAGAAATAAATAAAACTCAGGAGGAAGGTAATAAAGGAGGCACACTAAGTAACAAACAAGAGCAATAAACCTCAAATCTACTTGTATAAAGTATGTATCAGTACTTGTTGTTTTCATACTTTGAGTAGGTTAGAAAAGCACTATATAAATGTTATTAATATAATACCTGCTTCAAAGTGCCATAAAGTCTTATTATTTGTTATGCTTTTCACCATATTGATATTGTATCTCCTTTCATTATATGTATTACTCTCTAAATAAGTTACTACTCACAGTGAAAGCCACAATAAATAATATTTAATTGGCTGTTGCATGCCAGACTGATTAGAATGTGGTAAGCAAATGAGAAGCAGTCCACTGTGGTAGGGTGCAATGCTTTGCTATGTTACTTGATACATCCATCACTGGAAGAAGCGTAAAGTGAAAAGCTGTCACTCTGCTGTTATAGTTCAGTCTTATGAATTTGTATACAGCAGCTCAACAAGGGTATTATCTGAGTGACTGTGGATAAGCAGTCCTGTTGCAGTGTACCCTTTAACATCCCTTGTGCACCAATAATATGTATATTATTCCACTGAGACTGACAATAGCATTTATCATTTCACTAACAAGTCATAGCAAATTTGTGCCTTACTGAGTGCAAATGAATCCATTGAAATCCTGATCTGAAGATCAATTTAATTAAGGCTGCAAAAGGAAAGAAGCAAGATTCAATTTATTCTATTCATGAGTTTCATTCTGCTACTGTTTTGTAATTTTCTAGTGGTGCTCCCAGTTAATGGCACATACTGTATATATAAACAACTCATTTCTGTCTATCAGTCTTCCTGTAATGTTGCAGATCCCTTGCTAGTCACCAGAGGGCATCTACAAATTCAGGCAGCATAGCAGCCAAAACCTGAAGGTGCCATGCTGTCCAAGAATATTGTACTGTAGTCAAAATTTCTTTAGTTTCTGTAGCTCAATGCCACCCAGTTTCTCTTACACACAAATTTGCCAAAAAATGATACCTGCAGTGATTTACAAAATATTTCATTAAAGATTTTCAGAACCTGACATACCTTAAGTGGCATCCTTAAGTGGAGCCTAGGCTTGTCCACAGTCACATGCTGAAAATCCACATTCCGCTCCATCACCTTTTGTTGGGCATACTATCACACGATAATTTATAAAGCGTTCAAAGCAAATGCATACAGTTATATAAAAAAGCTTGGGAACCCCTTTCAGCCTGCATAATAGTTTACTCCACTTTCAACAAAAAAGATAACAGTGGTATGTCTTTCATTTCCTAGGAACATATGAATACTGGGGTGCTTTCCGAACAAAGATTTTTACTGAAGCAGTATTTAGTTGTATGAAATTAAATCAAATGTGAAAAACTGGCTATGCAGAAATGTGGCTCCCCAAGTAATTTTGCTGATTTGAATGCATGAAACTGCTCAATACTGATTGGTTGGATTATCTTGTTCAGCCTTGAACTTTATAGGCAGGTGTGTCCAATCATGAGAAAAGTGTAACTGTAAGGAATGTAATCAGGAAATGGAAGGCCACAGGCACAGTTGCTGTTAAACCCAGGTATAGCAGGCCAAGAAAAATACAGGAGCAGCATATGCACAGGATTGTGAGAATGGTTACAGACAACCCAACAGATGACCTCCAAAGACCTGCAAGAACATCTTGCTGTAGATGGTGTATCTGTACATTGTTTTACAATTCAGCGCAATTTGCACAAAGAACATCTGTATGGCAAGGTGATGAGAAATAAGCCCTTTCTGCACTCACGCCACAAACAGAATTGCTTGTTGTATGCAAATGCTCATTTAGACAAGCCAGATTCATTTTGGAACAAAGTGCTTTGGACTGATGAGATAAAAATTGACAAAAAAGTGCTTTGCATGACTGAAGAAGAACACTGCATTCCAAGAAAAAGACCTGCTACCTACTGTCAAATTTGGTGGAGGTTCCATCATGCTGTGGGGTTGTGTGGCTAGTTAACACTAGAATTACCAGAGCCTACGAAAAAACTTGTAGATCCGGCCCACCTTAAATCTGTTCCCACCTCTCCGTCAGCGCCCTTTGTCCTGTAAATGTGCCAATAAAGACAAGCAGCAAGCAGCAGGCTATTCCATCCCCCCCACCAACTTAGAACGTGCACAAACTTCTCCCAGCTCATGCTTGGATTAATTATCTGGAAGTGAAGTGGAGTTTTAGAGTGGAAATAATAGATCGTTATTTGGAACACACGCATTTCATGTGTGTTCCGTTTCTACAATAATCTGCGTAAACACATTTTTAAAACAGAAACGTTTTTCATATTTTAGTAGTAAATGACAAAATGTAGGCATAAACTGTATAATGTATGAAGCCTGTAGTCCAAAGATCAAATAAACACTTTCACAAAAGGTTCAAGGACAATACGACAGTTTCCGTGGCGTAGCAGTAAGATCTGCTGACTTGTAAGCAAGAGTCCCCGGTTTGATCCCGACTCACTCCTATATTTGTCATTTTCAGTAGTGAGCTGCTCTTATTGTTAATATTATACAGTACACACATACACTTGGTTTGCTTCTGTAACACACAGTGTACATTTATAGGACCGTTTTTTCACTATCACGATACATACTACCGTCCCCCCACCCAGGGATCTGATGCTGTTAGTTTTTATTTGAAACTGGGAATAACTGTAGATGTGAGTGGTGTTTTGAGACAACGGAACTGGACATTCTCTCATCTGAGGGATAAAAGCTGACACACAGACTCTGGGGAATCTGTCTCCTTCGTATCTCACCGTCACTTGATTTTTTTTTATTCAGTTTTATTAAGTGTTCCTGCTCACGCTAAATTAGTATGCACCTTATGGTCTATGATGAAAAAAAAAAAACAGAGACATAGGTATATATGATATTTGGAATTATTCGTTTTATGACCTGTATAGTACATTTCAGAAAACTTTGTGGCACGGATGCAACATTTTTCATATTATTTATATTCATTCGCATAACATCTTGTGGTTTGTAATCAGTGACCGCTTGTTTTTTTTCCCTGATCTTGCCAGTCCCCACATGTTGCTGTATGCTGTTTCTTTTGTACTCTAGTACATGCAGAGGACAGAATAGTACAGAGCAGTAAGTTCAGCGCTATATGCAATCATCAGATCTAATGTTAACAGTTCACACACAAGCAAGGATCGTCCTTCCTACATTTACAACGTGTGTACCTGTTACAATGTACACACTTCTCTCTATGCTGTGGTTTCTATTACACACCTGAAAGAAAGAGACAATATATGTGAAAACATCATCTCACTAATGCAATATTATTTGAAAACGAACAGCGTCAGATCGGGTGTGAATTTATGCTGGTGCTGTTAGCACAGAAGAAGACACGTGACCTGGACTGCCACTGCCTACTTCACTGCCCTATGCCATTTCCACTTCCCACATCTTTAAAAAGACTGAGTTAGGGCCATAAGTGATATTCAACTTATTTTGTACTTTGGCTTTGTCAATGGCCCCCCCACTAGTATAAACCTAATGTTGCGACGAGGAGTGTGATCTTTAATCATGGTTACTACTAAAAGCAGTCAAACTGCATGATTTTGGATAATAGCAGACCTATTGTTTAAATCATATGGTTAATTACCATTTATTAATTACCATTGACCAAGACGTTATTCAATATGATTTGACATTTGTAGGCCAGGGTACTCAAACTTTTTTGTTAGCATGCCACCTCCAGGAACTGAAAGGCTTTGAAGCACTAAATTCTTTTCTGTCTAAAGGCCCATTTATACCCTGGTACAGGCAGCTGCAGAAGCAATCGTGTACAAAGGAAGCACAGGCTAGTCTGTTTATAGTTCAAGTAGTCATTGCATGACACTGCATGGTAGCAGAATCCCCCAGCTTTTCCCCTGAAGTTTATTATTTGCCTTTACATATCAGTCTTCCAGATATTTACGTTATCTTTGATCAAGGGCTGGCAATTTCTTGCCATGAATATATTTTAATTTCATTGAGGTTTGGAAGTATTTCCTATTTTATTTATAATTCAGATGAGCAGTCCACATCACACTACTCACCATTGAGAACTGATGCCCATGCCTGGCAATGGTTGCTACATACAACAAACAACTAGGACAGAGTCCAAGATGCTGAGACAATATTAAGATGCAAAATATAAACAAAAATTGAAAAAATATTTTAGAGTACAGCAATCATATTTTTCCTTACCCAATGGGCTGGTTGTTATAGATGGGTGTTTGTCTGCCTCTTGTTTTGCCCGTCTTTGCCCCCCTTTCCCATGACACCATATACTGTATATGCATTATCCATATGATAGTCCATATGATATCCATTGATATAAAACATTTCAGCTGATGTAACATTATCTTGTGGAAAGCTATACAGTGGTGCCTTGGTTTGCGAGCATAATCCGTTCCTGAAACGTGCTTGTAATCCAAAGTATTTGTATATCAAAACGAATTTCCCCATAAGAAATAATGGAAACTCATGATTCATTCCACAACCCAATTTTTATTCATATAAAAATGATTAATACAAAATATAAAGTAAAAATACATAAAACAAATTAACCTGCACTTTACCTTTGAAAAAATTGTGGCTGGTGTTAGGGTGATGAGAGAGAGGAGAGAAGGAGGGGGGTTATTGTGTAGGATGACTTTGCGTAATACTTGGCAGATGTGAAGGAAAGGAGGGAAGTGGGTGTATTGTGTTCAGGAAACTAGGTGAAAGGGGGATAAGGCAAGAGAAATGCAAGGAGACTTTAAGTTATTGTACAGTGGAGCAAATGAGCAAGGTAAGATAAATGGTATAGTTATAGTGGCATCCAAAGAACTAAAAGATGGTCTTGTCAGTGTAAATAGAAGTTGTATTAGAGTGATGAGTACCAACCTGGGCCTTGGTGAGACTGTAGTTAATGTCATTTTTGCATATGCTCCTCAAGTGGGCTGTGAGAAAGAGGAGAAGCATGAATTCTGAGCACAAATACATGAAGAGTTTAGGGCGGTACAAGAGGAAGAAAAGATGGTTGTTGGTGGTGATCTAAATGGGGCATGTGGGAGAGAGTAGAGAGATAATACAGAGGGTATATGGAGGTTTGGGGGTAAGGGAGAGAAATGGGAGAGGATAGTAGATTTTACCATGGCATCTGATTTGGTAATACAATACAGTACAATACAAATTATTTTTGTATAGCCCAAAATCACACAAGAAGTGCTGCAATGGGCTTTAACAGGCCCTGCCTCTTGACAGCCCCCCAGCCTTGACTCTCTAAGAAGACAAGATAAAACTCCCAAAAAAAAAAAAAATAAACTTGTACGGAAAGAAATGGAAGAAACCTTGGGAATGGCAGTTCAAAGAGACACCCCTTTCCAGGTAGGTTGGGCGTGCAGGGGTTGTCAAAAAGAAGGGGGTCAATACAATACAATACAATACACAGAACAGAACAAATCCTCAATACAGTATAAAAATAAAAATTTTAGAAGTACGGAGCAGAATTTAACAGTAGATGATATCACATAAAATGATTTGGATTTGTTTAGAGTGCTGGAGACCTCATCCATTAAGCTGCCTCCCCCAATTGGCCATTCCACAGCTGAATAAGTACTGGGCTAGCCAATCTGATGAAAGGCCTGAATAGTTACCACATTTTTGGAAAATAAAGTAATCCAGCTTGTAACTTATAGTAGTGGAGGAAGGAAAAGCCAAATAGATTTTCTAATGTGTAGAAAATCTCATTTGAAAGACAAAGAGTTCTAAGGTCATAAATTGGAAAAGTGTGACAGTGCAGCATAAGGTGGTTGTGATGGACTGGGTGATCAGAATCAGTATTAGAATAAAACAAGTGCAAGCAGCACCAAGTATAAAGTGGTAATTAAAAGAGGAAGGGCTTAAGAATAGGTTTAGGGAGAAAGAGTTAAATAGGGTGCAGTCATTTGAGAATGTGGAGGAATGGTGGAAGAAGAATAGCAAAGTTGTATTAAGAGTAGATGGAGAGATGTTCAGTAGGATGACAGGAAGAAGCCCACCTGAGGAAAGAGAGACATGGTGGGGGAACAGAGGTGTGCAGGATGTGATAAAGGTAGTAAGACGGAGGCAAAGAAGAAATGGTACCAAGCAGGGAAGGAGAAAAATAGAGGAATGTAGAGGGAGACAAACAAGGAGGCAAAGAGGATGGTGGCACAAGCTAAAACAGAACTGTTGGAGGAGGTGTACAAAAAATTGGAGACCAAAGAGGGAGAGAGAATGATTTTTAAAACAGCAAAGGCTAGGAGCAAGACTAGAAAGAATTTTAGTCAATAAAAGCAGATTAAAGATGAGCATGATGTGGTATTGAGTGTGCATGATAGGATCAATAACAGATGGAAGAGGTACTTTGAAAAGCTACTGAATGAAGAAAATGAAAATGAAGTTTGGTGTTTGGGGATGGAGTCCCAAATGAAGAGCTAGTACCAAGAATAAGGAGGGAGGAAGCAAAGGAGGCACTAAAAAGAATGAAAAATGGAAAGACAACAGGACTGGATGAAATACCAGAAGTGTGGAAGAGTTTAAGTGAACAGGGAGTAGATGTGTTGCGGGGTCTAATGCAGAAGAGTTATGACCAGGAGTGAATACCAGAGATGTGAAGGGAAAATGTGATTGTACCCATCTATAAGGAGAAGGACAATATTCAGGATTGTGGAAACTACAGAGGGATAATGCTAATCTCACCCACAGTGAAAATCTAGGAAAGGGTTATAAAAGGGAAGAGACAACCATAGGGGAGGAGCAACTGATTAAGTCTTCACATTGAGACAGCTCATAGCGAAGCACTGAGAAAAACAGAAAGACTTTCAAGTGATGTTTATTGATTTGGAGAAAGCTTATGATAGAGTGCCACATTAAGAGGTCTAGAGTTGCAGGAGAGAGAAATGAGTACCAAAGAACTTTGTGAGGATTGTCAAGAATATGTATGAGGGACTGCGGGTTAAAAGTAGTGTTGGGGTAACAGACAAGATAACAGCCTGCACCAGGGAACTTCTTTAAGTCCTTACCTCTTTGATCTAGATATGGATGTGTTGGGCCATAGGATAAAAGACTAATCCCACAGTTCATGCTTTTTGCTGATGACATTGTGTTTTGTAGCACCAGAAAAGAGGAATGGAGAGGACGTTGGAAGAACGAAGAAGGGATTTGGAAGATAGAGTATTAAAGAGAAATAGGAAAAAGACAGGTCTAATGATGATCAAGATTCAGAAGTTGTCCTTCAGGGAGAGCTATTGAAAACAGTGGTATGGAAACTAGTGCATGAAAAGAAGTTAAATGTAACAGAAATGAGAATGTTGAGATGGAGGTATCTGGTATCTGAGGTATAACAAAATTGGGAGAGATATCTAAGAAAGTACAGGAAAGTAGATTGAAGTGATATACAGTGGTGTGAAAAACTATTTGCCCCCTTCCTGATTTCTTATTCTTTTGCATGTTTGTCACACAAAATGTTTCTGATCATCAAACACATTTAACCATTAGTCAAATATAACACAAGTAAACACAAAATGCAGTTTTTAAATGGTTTTTATTATTTAGGGAGAAAAAAAATCCAAACTTACATGGCCCTGAGTGAAAAAGTAATTGCCCCCTTGTTAAAAAATAACCCAACTGTGGTGTATCACACCTGAGTTCAATTTCCGTAGCCACCCCCAGGCCTGATTACTGCCACACCTGTTTCAATCATGAAATCACTTAAATAGGAGCTGCCTGACACAGAGAAGTAGACCAAAAGCACCTCAAAAGCTAGACAACATTCCAAGATCCAAAGAAATTCAGGAACAAATGAGAACAGAAGTAATTGAGATCTGGTAAAGGTTATAAAGCCATTTCTAAAGCTTTGGGACTCCAGCGAACCACAGTGAGAGCCATTATCCACAAATGGCAAAAACATGGAACAGTGGTGAACCTTCCCAGGAGTGGCCAGCCGACCAAAATTACCCCAAGAGCGCAGAGACGACTCATCCGAGAGGTCACAAAAGACCCCAGGACAACGTCTAAAGAACTGCAGGCCTCACTTGCCTCAAATAAGGTCAGTGTTCACGACTCCACCATAAGAAAGAGACTGGGCAAAAACGGCCTGCATGGCAGATTTCCAAGACGCAAACCACTGTTAAGCAAAAAGAACATTAGGGCTCGTCTCAATTTTGCTAAGAAACATCTCAATGATTGCCAAGACTTTTGGGAAAATACCTTGTGGACTGATGAGACAAAAGTTGAACTTTTTGGAAGGCAAATGTCCCGTTACATCTGGCGTAAAAGGAACACAGCACTTCAGAAAAAGAACATCATACCAACAGTAAAATATGGTGGTGGCAGTGTGATGGTCTGGGGTTGTTTTGCTGCTTCAGGACCTGGAAGGCTTGCTGTGATAGCTGGAACCATGAATTCTACTGTCTACCAAAAAATCCTGAAGGAGAATGTCCGGCCATCTGTTCGTCAACTCAAGCTGAAGCGATCTTGGGTGCTGCAACAGGACAATGACCCAAAACACACCAGCAAATCCACCTCTGAATGGCTGAAGAAAAACAAAATGAAGACTTTGGAGTGGCCTAGTCAAAGTCCTGTCCTGAATCCAATTGAGATGCTATGGCATGACCTTAAAAAGGCGGTTCATGCTAGAAAACCCTCAAATAAAGCTGAATTACAACAATTCTGCAAATATGAGTGGCCCAAAATTCCTCCAGTGCACTGTAAAAGACTCATTGCAAGTTATCGCAAACGCTTGATTGCAGTTATTGCTGCTAAGGGTGGCCCAACCAGTTATTAGGTTCAGGGGGCAATTACTTTTTCACACAGGGCCATGTAGGTTTGGTATTTTTTCTCCTAAATAATAAAACCATCATTTAAAAACTGCATTTTGTGTTTACTTGTGTTATATTTGACTAATGGTTAAATGTGTTTGATGATCAGAAACATTTTGTGTGACAAACATGCAAAAGAATAAGAAATCAGGAAGGGGGCAAATAGTTTTTCACTATTTGTGTTGAGGTAAGACAATGAATGTGTGGGCAAAAGAGTCATGGAAATGGAAGTGCAGGGGATGAGTAAGCAAGGGAGGTCAAAGTGGATGGATAAAGTAAAAGAAGACCTGAAGGAAAAGGGCTTGACTGCAAAAGGGAGCTGCAGGACCAAGCTGTATGGAGAAGGTTGTTCAGACACATCGACCCCACACAGAAGTGGTAGAAGATGAATAGGAAGAAGAAGAAGATGAAACCTGAAGGTAATCCCATTGTTGTTGACTTACTAACCCTATAAAAAAAAGTGTGTGGTTCACAGTAACTTATTTTGTGGTTGCCAGAGCCTTGAGCTTAACTCATCTCCTGAGCTTATGTGGTTTTTTATGACAATGCAAGAGTCACATAGGAACCTGTAATGTTTTTAGAAATGTTTAGTAACAATGAAGGAAAACAGAAACCAAAAAGCCAATCCATAACAAAAAAGGAACATAGTCAAAAACACAGAAAACGTATACAGATGATAAGTAAGAAAATGAGCACTAGAAGTAAGGTCTAGTTGAAATGTCATTATTGACACTACATTTGAGTAGTTCATAGGACAAAGAGAAATTAAGGAAAAAGACCAAAATACACTGTTTGAAGCTCTGCCTAGACTCTGTCTCAATGAAATAATATGCCCACATCTCGGGAGGTCTTTCAAATAAAATAATATGCCCACCCTCATCTTTTAGGGGCTGTTAATTTGTACACCGTGTGCATTAGGTTAATTGTTGACTCTGCAGTGACTAGTTATAAGAAAAATTCTGCCCATACATAACAATGAGCATGGATTCCAGAGGTTTTAAGATAAACTACAATACTATGTCTGTAAAAGAAAGCTCAAACTTCTCCTAAACCCTAGACAGTATAAACTGATTTAGAAGGGGATCTAGGCTGTTTAAGGCCATGCTGGTAACTCTTTCTGGCATATACTGAAATATACTGTAGTTAAGAGATACCACATAAAATTAGTTTACCATATTGAACAATATGTATTTGTAAACTTTGTTTTCTATAAGAGGTAGGTGTCTATTTATTCATACAAAAATGTCTTTAATGGTGCAAATCGCTCACTTTTTTCCCAATAACTCTGGAGAGAAGTAAGGAAAAGAACTGGATATTGTCCTGTTGCAAACTGGTCCTCAGTGTACTCAATAAATCATTTGATGTGTGTTCAGTAAATGATTTTAAGAAACTTGTTTGGGTTATTCAGATCAGAAGAAATAGCAAACTGAATTTTAAAATTGCTTTACCATGTCTGTAGCATCTGTTTTAAATGTTAACGCTTTACTTGAAAATGGGGCTGTCTGTCTAAAATTACAAACTTCAGAGACATTTTAACATTATTGCATCACAGTACATTGCCTTTTGGCTGTTTCAGTAGCTGCTGTTTGTTATCGTGATTGTGAGGCTGGTAGAGAAAAGTGATTAGGTATATTTGTAGTATATCTACAGTATATCATCCAAATATACAAACGTAAAGGTCAAGATTGTGGTAAATTATATTATCGTTGATTAGGAAATTCAATTGATCTTAAGCAACAACGTTAGATAACAAAAATACAAAATGAAAACAAATATGTAGAATAAGAATTATACCTACTTATATACTATGTGCATTATAGCTCATGTTTCACTTCTATTTGAATATAAAATGTTGCAACCACTGAAGATACACAAAATTTTTCAACCGTGAACTGAAGAACACAAGATGATAACAAAGGGGTGCAGGCCACAAAAGACACAAAAAGGCCAGCCCAGGACATTATTACACAAGTTAATAACATGCATTGGCTTTATCTTACTTCTTGCAAACTATACTAAATGGATCTTCGTCATGTTCCTCACTGCTAACTTTAACCCCTCACTTTTCCTGGCACATCTATGCACATGTGCTGGTTTTGTCCTTCTGTTCTGGATTTTTTTGGTCTTCGTTTTCTGACTCACTTTCTTTGATGTTGTCAGTTACAATTCCCAATTTAGTTTAAATTCTTTTTCTGCCAGACCACTCTGGCTTTACTGTCTCTTCGCATCAGTATAAGTTCCTCTTCTTGGGCATAGTGGCTGCCAAACTAGTACTTGCCTCCCAATGGAATACTCCTGAATTATTCACTTTGAGCAATTGGCTGCCCTCATTCTATAATTTGATTCACCTGGAGTTATCCGCATAGTAAATTAACTTAACATCCAGTAAGCCCTTCCAAAACAGGGATTTATGATGAGGTGGCAGTTCTTATTTTGGGTGGATGATGCAGAGGTATCAATAAAGATGAGGAACAGGGTGAGAAGGGTGGATGAAGGGGATGTCTAGGTTTGTTATTTTGTATGCGCTTATACATCATATCTTGCTGTTGCCTACACATAGCATTGGGGCTGGACTGAGGAGTGTGAGGTTCCACTGGGTCAGAGGTATTTTTGGGGCCCTACCTTTACAAAATCCTGAGTGCACTTCAACCTCAAGCTGTCAAGAGTCACACAGAGCTAAGTAAATAACAACTACAGTCTTCCTGAAAAAATCAAGGCCTACTCTTTGAGATTATGAGAGACAAAGTATGCTGTATCAGAGCTCATATCTTTAATTAGCCATTGATGCTAACAGATGACAAGTAACTCAGTAAGCATCACAAACCAAGGTTTGGAAAGTCAACTATAGAAGCCTATTGCACGTTTATTGACACAGGCAAATGCTTGCTTTTCAAAATTGTACTGTTCTGGATATTTTTGCAGCAAAGTCTTTGATCAGAACCGTAAAATCAGTTTCCAAACCAGATCACTGTCAATTGACATCAGGGTCAAATGATTCAGTCTTTCCTGTCCCATTGTATATCTGAGCCTATTTTTCACTAGTCTCAGCTTGGAGAAAGATCACTTACCACTTTGTGACAGGAAACGTGTTGTCCCACTTGCTGCAGAATTATTAGCGACAGATATTTACAAATAAAAAAATACTCCTCGGCTAATGTCCTTTTTTTCCTCTAATATCACCCAATGTCCATCAAACCAGTCATTTTGGGATGTTTAGTTTTTCTATTGTGGGTGGGGGGTTACCCGCTTGAGATATTGAAATATCCAAATGACATTTCTTAGTGAATACCTATCACCCTAAATATACAGGACGATTCACTCGAAATAAAGCCACAAATATTTTGTTGTAACTCCTGTTAGGATGAAGCAATCTTAACCAAAAAAATATGCAATATACCTTGACGTATGTGTAATTGATTGCATTGCATGGGATGCTGGAAGTGGTTTCCGTTTTCGGCCAGACAAATTTCGATGCAGCAATCCATGTTCCTGAACATATCAGCAAGCGTCTCAGGAGGAATAGCAGCAATTTCACATTTGATGTTGTCCTTCAAATCTTCCTCAGTGCCAGGCTTGTTCTGATAGGTTTTTCCTTTGAGCATACTATAAAGAAAGAAGTCTGGTGGTGTCAGATCTAACGACCGTGATGGCCAAAGCCCCTTTTAAATTACCCTGTTGCCGAAGAAGGACTCAATTTCTGCCATGCTCCTTGCCGATGTGTGACACATTGCTCCATCTTGCTGGAAGTAACCTTCCGTTAACTCATGATCATCCTGTTGATTCTGACATCGCTTAAATGAATTGGTGACCCCATAGGTTCACACCATGAAGGCGTACTGCTTAATAATGTACACCACCATCCTGATGAGAAGTTGAGTGACTGAGTAAAGGGGTACGGGCGATACGCACCCAGAAGTTGCAAACAGAGATTAAACGTCATAATGGCCGTCTGGCAACTACCCCATCACTCCAACACAGGGACATCCTGATTTGTTCAAAGCTCCATATACTGAGGAGCACATTGCACATTGTTTCATTTAGATTGCTTCGTTCTAGCGAGAGTTATTACAGAATATTTGGGGCCTTGTTCGAGTAAATCTCCCTGTACCATCCTGTCAGATTTCAGCGTTTTAACTAAATGGCAAATAGTATTTTTGTTCATTAGTGAGTGAATCAGTCAAATTGGCATTATATATACACAAACTGCTTGTTATGTTCCAATACTTGTCCTAATGATTGATTGTTCAATCATCTTACAACTGAAACTGTCTGTGAATATACTGACATAAGTGTCAATGGTTCTGTACTGTTTGTCAGAAGGGAGGAGGGACAAAAGCGACTATGTAGGATGGCTGAGATGTTTAACTGTGCTGCTTGCCTTTCTTAGGCCAATAGTGTTGTGCATGTGAAACAAAGAAGGCAGCTGGGTTTCAGCTGTCTGTAAAAAAATCTTAAAATAGAAAATTCTCTTATTTGTTTATCATTGCTGTGATGTGAACTTAATTCAAGAATATGTGGCAAGTAGAAAAGGTAGATTTGAGAGGACAGCTCAATAAAAAACTAGTCATATTACAATTGAATAAACACATACAAAGGAAATTTTCAATGTAAGATAGATCCATCTTTAAGTCCAGAGCTACACAAGTCTCCAAGTTTTGAAATACTGTTTTAGAGCCGCTATGATTCTTTTTTTTTTATTTCTTTTTGCTGGCTAAGAAACAGCTGCATCCTGCCATTTACTAATCCAGAAGGCCCTCTTCATTTCAGTTCTGTTTTTACTCACCTGATATGACAAAGTGCTTGTGGTAAAGCAAAGCCATGTGTAATAAAGAGTGCACATGCATGGCAGGCATCACCTAACAACTTTTAACAGAGCTGTTTGGTTCACGTTATGAATATCTGGTTGCATTCAAGGCATCATTACAAGTGGATTCCACTGGGTCTAAATGCTCACCACCAGTGCTCGGTTCAGTAGCATAATATAGAAAATTATTGAAGCAAATGATGCCTCAGAGACCCTTGAGCCAGGCAATAATGACCAAATCCATCCCATTAATGGGATAGCTTAGTCACGTCAGTACCACACACTTTTGATTTCAATCATTGAAGTGTTAAACTTCAAGGCTTCACAACAAATAAACTATCAATAGAATAAAAACATCCTGGGAAATATAAAAACATAAGCTTATTGGGGCACTGAAGAAAGAGTAAAGATGGAGTGTGTTTAAATCAAGACAGAAAAACCTAGAAAAAAAAATCTGTAACTAGTTTAGGCATTGCAAACATGCATCTATTACTCATATACTGTTATGTAACAAGACTTAACAGAGGTATTTTTTGGCCCAACAAATGCTTACAAAACATCAGTAAATTGGTCATTTGTCTCTGGGCAGTGTGGCATAGTAAAAGCCTTTGATAAGCTGATAAAATTACTTTCACATTCGCAGGTCTTATACTAAATAAATAATATCAAGAGACATATGTATCACTTAAGCCACTCCAAAGTGATGTTATCTTAATAGACCATGTAGACATGAATAACCACTTTATTGATATTTTGTAAGTGTTAAGGAAGCCTTTGTTAATGTCATGTTACATAACCATTCATGATTAGCAGAAGCATTTTTGCAGTACCTAAAGTGTTACCAAAAAATCTGCAATAAATTATATAAATAAGCAGCTAAATAGTTTTAATATTTAAATATTGAGCTTGGGGATATTTTTCATCCAGCCATTTTTGAAATCATCCATTTACTCATCCACTGTGAAATCCAGTTCAGCAAGATGAGGAGGCAGATATTTTACACAAAGTGGGACCAACCAAGGATTGCCACTGCATTGCACACTCACGCTCACCCCAATATCAGGCGAATCTACCTGTCTTACACATAGCACGTCACATAGACACGTGACATAAAATCAAAGAACACAAAACGAACGTGCACACTCACCACAGGCAGTGACTGGACTTCAATTCAAACCCGATGTACCGGACGTGTGAAGTAGTAGTGTACACCACATTTCAATTTTATATTATCCATCCATCAATCCCACTTATCGAATTCAAACTTGTTTTAATCACGGTGCCTGTTTAGACAGCATTAGATACTAGGTGTGATCCAAGTAGATGGAGGCCCCCTCTTATCCAAGAATGAATGTGTCATGTAGCACTCCATGAATCTCCTCTGCATTTTATTGGTCACACATACCTTCACCACTGCACAAATGTTTTCTTCACCAGAGATTTTCTCTACACCACCTTCTGACCCCTAATTTAAGTGCTCTACATGAAACAAATGAACATCTATAAATATTTACTCCTATAACACAAAGTAAAACCAACGTCATAATGACACCCTTCACACTTCCCACAAGGAAAATAACGTGTGAATTAATATGCGTTTTCACAACCAATACCCTCTATTGACAGTGATAGTACTACAAAGCGCTTCAGTGGTCACAATAGGTAGTGACAATGGTATATAGAGGTAGACAGTACTCTATTTGTCCCAAGGGGAACATTAGGTTATTCAAGAAATATAGAAATATTTATAATATTTAAAAAACAACAACCCTCCGCAAACACACACAAGAATTAAAACAAAGAAGAAAAATCGGGAGTGGTCTCCCTAGACTTTCTCGTATACTCAGATATGGGGATGGATATTTGAGTAGTAAACCATAGACAATGATTATATTTTTATATTATGTACATTTAAAGTACCATCAACAAAAAATCAAATCAAATTAACAAAATATTGAAGAACTAGCAAAATACCTGCGCTTCGCAGCAGAGAAATAGTGTGTTAAAGAAGTAATGAAAAAGAAAAGGAAACATTTTAAAAATAATGTAACTGGTAGTCAATGTAATTGTTTTGTCACTGTTATGAGTGTTGCTGTCATATATATATATATATATATATATATATATATATATATATATATATATATATATATATATATATATTGTGGTCCCCGGCCGGGACGCCCAGGAGGACTGGAGGAGGGCTTGTGCCTCCTCCAGACTGCGAGGGGGCGTCCACCCTGGTTATGTTGGGGGCCTCGGGTAAAGGGCTTGGAAGCCCAGCCCTGTAGGGACCCGTGGCCACTGCCAGCCGGCGCCCCAGTGCCTGAATATCCCAGGAGCCCAGCACTTCCGCCACACAAGGAAGTGCTGGGGGGAAGACGACAGGGGACACCCGGACGGCTTCCGGGTGCTCAGCCGGCACTTCCGCCACACTGGGGCGTGGCTACAGAGGAATGCCGGCAAGCAGCTGGAGTCCATCCGGGTTCCTATTTAAATCTGTAACTAGTTTAGGCATTGCAAACATGCATCTATTACTCATATACTGTTATGTAACAAGACTTAACAGAGGTATTTTTTGGCCCAACAAATGCTTACAAAACATCAGTAAATTGGTCATTTGTCTCTGGGCAGTGTGGCATAGTAAAAGCCTTTGATAAGCTGATAAAATTACTTTCACATTCGCAGGTGTTATACTAAATAAATAATATCAAGAGACATATGTATCACTTAAGCCACTCCAAAGTGATGTTATCTTAATAGACCATGTAGACATGAATAACCACTTTATTGATATTTTGTTACATAACCATTCATGATTAGCAGAAGCATTTTTGCAGTACCTAAAGTGTTACCAAAAAATCTGCAATAAATTATATAAATAAGCAGCTAAATAGTTTTAATATTTAAATAATGTTCCTATTTAAGGGGCCGCCTCCCTCCAGTCATCGGTAGAAGTCGGGTGGAAGAGGACGGAGCTGGAGGGAGGACTAGAGGTGGCCAGGAGAAAGGCAGTGGAACTGAGAGGCCTGGACATTGGGGGAATCGGTGCAGGAGGCACTGGGGTGTGTCGTGCATGCGAACTGTAAATATTTGTAAAATAAACAGTGTGTTGGGTGAAACATCGATGTCCATCTGTGTGTGTCCGGGCCAGCGTCCACAATATACACACACACATACATATAAACATATATATACATATACACCTATACATACATATCTACATATATACATACATCCACATATACAGTATATACATATATTCATATATATATATATATATATATATATATATATATATATATATACATATCTACATATATACACACATACATATTGTGAACGGGACCTGGACACAGACAGGCAGACATGTTGCAAATTCACCACCACACGTTTATTTATAATATTTACACAGTCCTTAAGTGCCACACAAACTCCCAAAGTCCAGGACTCTTTCACACTTTGCCTTTCTTCGGGCCGCCTCCAATCTCGCTTCTCTTGCCTCGTCCTCTCTTCACCCGACTCCAGCCTCGAATGAAGGGAGGCGGCCCCTTTTATCCTCACATATGCTGAGGTGACCCGGACACAGACAGGCAGCCATGTTGCAAATTCACCACCACAATCGTTTATTTATAATATTTACACAGTCCTGGTGTGGCGGAAGTGCCACACAAACCCCAAAGTCCAGGACTCTTTCACACTGGAGCTTCAATCTCGCTCTGTTGCCTCGCCCCTCTCTTCACCCGGGCTCCAGCCTCGAATGAAGGGAAGGCGCAAGCTCTCCTCCGTCCTCACTGGATATGCTCCAGGTGCTCATATCCGGCAATCACCCACCGACACACATATTGTGTGGCATATAGTGCCGGCTGTACTCCCTGAAGCAATGACGTCCCTGTTCACTTGGTTAGCACTTCCTGGTGTGGCGGAAGTGCTGAGGTCCGGGGCGCCTCCTGGTGGCGACTACAGGCCCCAATCTCACAGGGTGGAGCTTCAAAGCTCTGTACCCATAGCTCCCAAAGGAACCAGGGCGGCTCACCCCCATGGTCTGGGGAACCTCCTTCTCCTCCGGTCCTCCTGGGCATACACATATATATATATATATACATATATACATACACACAACACACACTGCAAAACAGATATATATAATATATATATATATATATATTGTGCTCTTCCCAGACTAAGACCCGTCGTCACTTGGTTAGTCCTTTCTTTAATAAAAGTCCCTGTTGGTGCAACCACGGGTCTTCTCAGAACTCAAAAACAATCGGGGTCACAGCGCAGGTGGCTGTGCCTGTGAACCCGCAGCAGGAGGGTGCAGCGCAGGGGGGGAAGTCAAAGGGTCAGCAGATGGAATAGCAGCTGGGAAGGGGGTGGTGGCCACCCGGTCCCTTTGAGAGGGCATGGGCGCCTAGGGCTCTGTTGAGGCTGACCAGTGCCCCTGTAGGGTGCCAACCTGTCCCTGTGGAGGGCCACCCGCCTTCCCCTAGGAGGGAGCTGAACTCTATAAACCACCTCTCCCAGTCTTTCAAGCACTCTACAAGGGCCCACCCAGTGGCAGTCCAACTTAGGACAGAGACCCTTCTTTTTTTTCGGGCTATAGACCCAGACCAGATCCCCGGCCTGGAAGTCATGACCTTTAGCCCGCATGTCATAACACCTCTTCTGTCTTATGCCTGCTTTTGTAGCTGGTCACGGGCAAAGGCATGAGCTGAATCCATTCTGTGCTGGAGCTTGCTAGCATATTCCGGCCCTGGCGGAACAGCGGCACGTCGGGGGTCTCCCAAAGGTCATCTCCGGTGGTGTGCGCAGTTCTCGTCCCAACATGAGCAGGGCTGGTGTGCATAGGGTGGAGTCCTGTACCGCAGACCTGTAGGCCAATAAGACGAGGGGAGGTGAGTGTCCCAGTCCCGCTGGTGCTCTGCCGTGAGGATGGCTAACTGTTTCACCAGGGTTCGATTGAAGCGTTCAACCAAGCCGTCGCTCTGGGGGTGCAATGGTGTGGTCCGGGTCTTCCGCATGCCCAGGCGTACACACATGGCTGAAAACACAGCCGACTCAAAGTTCCTTCCCTGGTCACTGTGGATGGTCTCTGCGGCTCCAAACCTTGCAAACATGCCCTCCACCAGGGCATCAGCCACGGTCTCTGCCTCCTGGTCTGGAATGGCATACGCCTCTGGCCACTTGGTAAAGTAGTCCATTGCAACAAGGATATAACGGTTCCCCTTATCTGTACAGGGGAACGGGCCCACTATGTCCACCGCGACTCTCTCCATCGGGCTCCCACTGCCATCTGCTGAAGTTCGCACGGGACTGATGAGGGGACCCTTGTGCGCTGTGCAGAGGTCACAGCGACGGCAGAAGTCTTCCACGTCCCTCCTGACCTGACCCCAGTAAAACCCTTGCCTGATGCGACGGAGAGTCTTTGCCACCCCAAAGTGACCAGTCCCTGTGGCACCATGGCATGCCTGGAGGATATAGTCCCTCAGGGCCCGGGGAACCACCACCTGCCACCTCTCCTCTCCAGTGGCCGGCTCCTTCCAGGCCCTCTGCAGTACCCGTTCTCTACCCTAAGGGCATCAAATTTCTCAAATAGTCCTTTGGAGGCAGGAGAACACCCTGCCACCTCCTCCCACTGTGGTTTGCGGCCTGCCTCCACCCAGCGTAGCACCGGCTGTAGATCAGCGTCTAGCCCTTGTTGAGCTCTCCACTCTGTTTGGTCCAACATTTGAGTCAATCTGCAAACCGGTCCACCCCCCTCACATGTAGCATCTTGCTCCTCCTCCCCCTTGATCTCGGCCTCCCTGGCCTCTCTCTTCTCACAGTACTTGCAGCCCGCATGCACACAAGGCGTCGGGACATGGCGTCAGCATTAGTGTGCCGGGTTCCCCCTGTGCTCCACTGTGAAGGAATACGATGCCAGCTCCTCAAGCCAGCGGGCTATCTGGCCCTCTGGTTCTTTAAAGGACATCAGCCACTGTAGGGCAGAGTGGTCGGAACGGACGGTGAAAGGGAGGCCGCACAGGTAGTACCTGAAATGTCCTATGGCCTTAACAACTGCAAGGAGCTCCCTGCGGGTCACGCAATAGCGCCGCTCAGCTTTGTTGAAAGTCCTGCTAAAATAGGCCACTACTTTTTCCCCTTCCTCCCCTACTTGGCTCAGCACCGCCCCCATCCCAACACCACTGGCATCCGTGTCAAGGATGAACGGCCGACTGGGGTCGGGGGTGAGGATCGGAGCGCTTGTCAGTGCCATCTTCAAGGAGCTGAAGGCCTGCTCGCACTCTGGTGTCCACACAAAGTCACAGCCCTTTCCCTGCAGGCGGAACAGGGGTGCAGCTATACAGGAGAACCCCCGGACGAACCGCCTGTAATAGGAGGCCAGCCCAAGGAAGCTCTTCAAGTCCTTGATGCTGGTAGGCGTCGACCAGTCCCTTACCGATCGGACCTTGTCCTCCAAAGTGCTGATTCCCTCACCCCCGATCCTGTGTCCCAAAAATTCCAGTTCCTTCCTCATGAAGCAGCACTTTTCTGGGTGCAGCTTCAGTCCTGCTGCTGCTATCCTCTGTAGGACTCTCCTCAGCGAACCCAGTGCCGCCTCGAAGGAGCCCCCATGCACAAGAATATCGTCCAAATAAACCAAGCATTCTTGGCGGGGATGGCATCCAGGACCCTTTCCATTAGCCGCTCAAATGTGGCTGGGGCGTTACAAAGGCCAAAGCTGAGGACCTTGAACTGCCACAACCCCCGCCCGGTGCAGAAAGCGGTCTTCGGACGGGCCTCTGGGCTGAGTGGGACCTGCCAATAACCGCTGCGTAGGTCTAATGAGGAGAACCACGATGACCCCGACACCAGATCCAAGGACTCATCTATGCGGGTAGCGGTGCAGTCTTTTTTAGTCACACTGTTCAGAGGCCTGTAGTCTACGCAGAACCTCATTTTCTGACTCTTCTTTTTGTGGACCATCACAACCCCCGAAGCCCACGGGCTATTGGACGGCTCAATGATCCCTGCGTTGAGCATTTCCTCAATCGCCGTGTCAGCGGCCTCCTGATGTGCCAGGGGAGGCGGCGGGCGTGTCTTGATCGGCCGCGCGTCCCCTGTGTCGATCTCATGGTGGACCAGGTGTGTCAGGCCGGTCTCTTCTGAGAGTGCGAAGATGTCCTTGAATTCCCACAACACCTGCCACAGCTGCTCTTGTTGCTCGGGTTGCAGGCCATCACAGCTGCGCCTCCAGATCTCTTTCACCGCCATCAACCTGTCAGCCTCCCATGACACCGGCTGTTGGACCAAGGACTGTGGCTGTACATCTCCCCTGGTGTGGATGACAGGGTGCACGGGGACAGGCGGGTCCACCTGCAGGGGTAAGTCCTCCATCTGATGGGTCCCGCTGCTTTCGATGCCGCTGGAGGTGAGCTTTGGGACTGCGCAGGTCGGACCATCTGCACCATGGGACCCCGGGAACTGTAGTGTGTTTTTCCCCAAGTCCAGTACACACCGAGCTGCCCTTAGAAAGTCTAGGCCTAATATGCACTCATCCTGTACAGCTGCAACCCACACCTTAAAGTCCACTACTAGGCCACCTACCCGGATGTTCACCAGCCCCCGCCCCAGCATGGGAGTTAACTCCCCGTCACAGTTCAAGCTTGACGGATGTGGCTTCCAACTGCGTCCCTGCTGGAACCATGTCGGGTCTGAGGAGCGTGGCAGTGGAGCCCGTATCTATTAGAGCTACACAGAGCGCCCCCTTCAGGGTGATAGGGACATGGCAGAAGTCCCCAACATGAGTCCAGCCGGCGACCCTGATCCATTCCGCGCGTCGTCTGCTTCTGGGGAAAGCTGAGCCATACTTTCCGGCTTTGCAAGTGGGCTCTACCCCGGCGGACCCACGGAGTGGGACGGATGAGTAGGGGTCTGCGCCGTCCCTTCTACGCAGACCCTGGGCCGTTTCCCTGTCGGTCAGCACGCTTTGGGCACCGCGCTGATGTGGCCGCCCTGGCCGCACACCCAGCAGACAAGATCTCCGGCGAGGTCGGCGCTCTGCGGGGCTGGAGTGACACAGCTCGAATCATCTCTGTCAGCTCGCTGACCCACGCCGGCCTCTCTGGTCCTTGAATTTCGCTACCCACGGCCCTTGCAACAGGGCTACAGGTGAAGGCATCAGTCTCAACCGTAGCTCCCACCAGCTCCCTCTCCAGCGCTATCTCTAAAGCGTTCTGCAGCGTGCGAGGGTGGGCCAGCTGCGTCTGTACCGCAGATCCCTCGGGACAGAGCCCGGATGAATTGGTCCCTTGCAAGCTCGCTCTGCACCACGGCTGGCATGTGCGAGTAAGCCCTCCTCGTCAGTGTTTCAATCTCTGCAGCTAAAGCAGAGCGCTCCCTGTCAGTCTCTGTCTATTAGCTAGTTCAGAGCGCAGGACAGCGGGCTGATTAAATTGTCCAAACCGCGCTGCAAGGCCCCAACTAAGGCCTCATAGTCACCCCGTTCTTCTGGGCTAAGTAACAGCAGACAGCGCGAGGCATCATCCGTGAGGCACAGAGCCAGCTGAAGTGCTTTGATGTCTTCGGACCAGCCTGCAGCCTTCGCCAGCAGTTCAAATTGGGCATAAAAGGCCTCCCAGTCAGTCTTACCAGAATATTTCGGCGTTTTCATCTGCGGCTGGACACATAGGGGGCCGCCATTTCTGTTTCCGTTCGGCTTTCCCTCCTTCCTGGTGAGTATTTGCGCGCCAGCGCCGTCCCCCGCCAACCCCGCGCAGAATCCGGCGTCAGCAGCTAGCTTCCTGGCCGTCTGCCTGAGGCGAGCTACGTGCTCCGTATCCTAGAGAGCGTCTATCCTACGTCCCGGATAATCAGCGTTATCACCGTACTCCACCTCCTCCTTGACGTTTGGTCGAGCGCCTGCGTTGTTCGCTGTCGCGGCCATGCTGCTCACGGTGATAGCAGGGTTAGCTGGAAGCTGCTAGATAGCTCACCCGAAAGCCGAGCACAATCCGCCGGTGTTTACTTCTGACACCAGTGTAGTGTCTTCCCAGACGTAATGACGATCCGAGACGGTCACTTGGTTAGTCCTTTCTTTAATAAATAAAAAAACGGTTGCTGTTGGCCGCAACCACGCCGAACAGGCAGAACTCAAAAAAACAATCTCACAGCGAGAGCGACATGACCGAACTTCTCTCCTGTCTCCACCCTCCTCGTTACAACCTAGCGCTCCCCCCCGCCTCGGCTCCACCTCCCCATCCCTCCGGAACCTCCTTTACCTTCCACTCTATTACATGAGAAATAACAGGGACAACAGAATAAATAACTGAGGGATGCAAATCACAGAACACAAACTGCAAAACAGAACTCTACAATAAAGAACAGAACGCTACAATATATATATATATATATACACATACATCCACATATATACATATCTACATACACACATACATATACATACACATACATATATATATACACACACACATATATAAACATACATATACGTATATACATATAAATACATATCTACATATACGTAAATATATACATATAGATACACATACATCCACATATATACATATACTAACAAAATACCCACGCTTCGCAGCGGCAAAGTACTGCCTTAAAATTTTTATTAAGAAGAAAATTAAACCTTTTTAAACTGAGGGAAAATATACCAGTAATTATTTGTTAAGGATCTCTTTGTGTACCACATTGTGGGTTCGGCACTCCGGTTGTAATATGACCAAGCTGTGCGCTGAGCTTACTCTTAAGCATGCAACGTACAGTTGGCCATGTGAACAGTAATCTTGTTTCAAATCTCACAGCTTGGATTGCTGCTGTCATAATCGGTTTGAGTTTCATGGTTTGTTTCAATTACGACAGTATTTGTGGGACTTGTGTTGAAGAGACATTCGGCATCTGTAAGTAAGTATACAACCAGTTTCATCGATAACTTCACATCCAGCTTTTGAAAGTTTAAACATTCATAAACATCAAAGTGTCTACTACTGAAATCGTCACCTGTGAATCTAAGATGTTTAAGAGGCATTGGCGGTTGTCCAAAGGTATAAAATATTTGGTCATTTTGGTATACTTGAAAGCGACAACCTAACAATTCAGCGGCAGCCATCAACTCACATGCAGAACCATAGGTGAAGGGCTTAAGCATTTCACTCTTATAGTGCTCCTGTGTAGTATAATTATCTCCTGTACTGTCATCAGTCCACACCTTGAACCTGTCCCAGTCATTCAATACATAAGACACAATGTTCCTCTGGATATGAAGAGTGAGGCTGATATGGCCATGCAATATATAACAAAGAGAATGGAAAAGGCAGGTGCCATCTCCGGGCATGGAAACCACTCGATAAAGTGACAGTTCTTTGATCAATGGTGATCACCTCGATAGACATGTTAATGCGGGTACGGTTGGAATGATAAAGGAAATGGGTGTAGGGAGACGTGAATCCCATGGCGAAGCAAGGAAGGGAATGTAGAGACTGGAAGAAAAGACGGCCTTATATAGGCAGGCAGCCAACAACGGGAGGCGTTGGGATGGGGACCCAACGCCGCCTCACGGTGACTGAGCTGCAGGCTATGGACGTATATATGTACATAAGTAGGATTCAGTTAGCGTTGGGAACCCGCGTACCAAATTTCTTGAAGATGGGCCCATAAGTAACAAAGACCGTTAAAAAGTTCAATATGGCGGCCGACAGTGGCATCATACCACCGAAATAAGTACCAAATTTCAGCCTTCTACCTACACGGGAAGTTGGAGAATTAGTGACGTTGGAAAGTTCAATATGGCGGCTGACAGTGGTGTCATACCACCGAAATAAGTATGTACATTGGTTTCGGTTAGTGCAGGGAAGCCGCGTACCAAATTTCGTGAAGATGGGGCCATGAATAAGAAAGTTCAACATGGTGGACGTTGTTGACCGTTATGACCGTTATGCATAGAATTTCGAAATGAAATCTGCTTAACTTTTGTAAGTAAGCTGTAAGGAATGCGCCTGCCAAATTTCAGCCTTCTACCTACACGGGAAGTTGGAGAATTAGTGACGTTTGGAAAATTGGCGGCCGACAGTGGCGTCATACTACCGAAATAAGTACGTACATCGGTTTTGGTTAGCGCAGGGAAGCCACCTACCAAATTTCGTGAAGATGGGGTCAGCCTTCTACCTACACGGGAAGTTGGAAAATTAGTGACGTTGGAAAGTTCAATATGGCTGCCGACAGTGGCGTCATACCATTGAAATAAGTACGTACATCGGTTTCGGTTAGCGCAGGAAAGCCGCCTACCAAATTTCGTGAAGATGGGGCAATAAATCAGAAAGTTCAACATGGTGGACGTTGTCGACCGTTATCAACCGTTATGACCATTACGTGTAGAATTTCGAAATGAAACCTGCTTAACTTTTGTAAGTAAGCTGTAAGGAATAAGCCTGCCAAATTTCAGCCTTCTACCTACATGGGAAGTTGGGGAATTAGTGATGAGTCAGTGAGTGAGTGAGTCAGTGAGGGCTTTGCCTTTTATTATTATAGATACATATCTACATATATACACACATATATAGTGCCAAACACCATCCTGACCATCTCATCTTCGTCTGCATAAGCACAGTCCTTCACCCGCGAATATTCAGCGGCAGAGTGTTTCTATTGGATTGCCACTGACGGACGACCTTATATGGGCAGGCACTCAATTACTTGGGAGGCGTGATAATGAGGGATGCAACTCCACCTAACACGGTGACCGAGCTGCAGGCTATGGCCGGTATATATGTACATAATTAGGTTCCAGTTATGACCGTTACACGTAGAATTTCGAAATGAAACCTGCCTAACTTTAGTAAGTAAGCTGTAAGGAATGAGCCTGCCAAATTTTAGCCTTCTACCTACATGGGGAGTTGGAGAATTAGTGATGAGTCAGTCAGTCAGTCAGTGAGGGCTTTGCCTTTTATTAGTATAGATTAGTAGATGTCAAAAGTATTATAAAAGTAAAGTTGAATAAATTGGACTCTGCTGCCGAATGAGTAAAAAATTTGCCGTGATAATTTTATTTTGGTGAACAATTCAGATAAATTAATACTTTCAGTATGCGGAAGTGGGTCAAAAGTTGCAAAAGACTTTAGTAATGTGTGTAATGTAAAAAACTAAATTTTGTTTACATAAAGATAAAACGTTTTCAAATATGTATGTATTATCATTTGAACATCAAACGGATAATTGCGATTATCACGAAAACTGATTGCGTTCAAATAAATGCAAACACGCAAAAAATGCTTAGAATGTGGTGCATTAACATAATATGATGTGAAATTATCAAATTTGTAATATTTTTGGGGAAACGTTTTGGGTAAAGTACAACTTCCGGTTAACAGAAATAGCTCAAAAGTTGATAGAAATCTACGTTTTATACCTAATTCTTGTATGCAAAATTTGGTTGACCTAAGTGAAAGAGTACTCAAGTTATCATGTTTACATACACACACACACACACTCACAAACATACACACACAGACATAATTCCAAAGATGGTATTTTCAGACTCAGGGAAATCTGAAACGCCGAGATTTATTAAAATGTCAAAATTGAATTTTTGGACCATTCCAATACTTTCCCTTTGTATACGAGAAAGTAAAAAATGCCTGACTTTACTAAAGATAAAAGAGCAGTCATAGTGAGGCATTGTAAAGTCATACTGCTGTAGGTATAAAGGAGTCCGAGAAGCATTTCTCGACACACTTCTCTTAACTAAATTGTGGGCTAAAAGTCTGTAATGTCAGTGCTTCACAGAAATGATGTACAGCATGGTTCAGTTTTGTCTTCATTCGTTCCTTTGCTATTGCACCCAGTGGGTCGAGACTGTGTCTCATAGCTGGGTCTGCCTATTTAATTAGCTTTCTAATTCAGTGGGCCTCTCTTAAAGTGATGTTACTGTCCCAGCTAACTAGCGGAGTTATAGAATATGTATGGGGTGTCACTAAAAATAAAAGTATTACAATCAGTAGGAAAATAATTTCAAATGAAAAGAAGACAAAAAATTCCCTAAACAGAAATTATGAAGGAATTGTTCCAATAAAATGTTGATATTGATGCTCACTTTCTTCTTTCATCCATTCACTGTCACGGGCAACATTCCAGTTCTCTGGACACTGTCACTGATCCTTAGACTTACTCTCCAGACATCTGAACTCATCATTTGGCTTTACTTTCAGTACCGGTTTTCCCATTGATCGTAGATTTTCCAGAGTTGGAAATATTCTGTGTACATCTGATCACAGTCTTCTTGAAAGTAGCGAACAAAAAAGCTTTTGTCTTGTAGTTCTGCTTACTTCCAACACAAATTTTAAAGTGGCACTGCTCAAAGGACAACCTGTCATACCCAGTGGTGCTCATCAAGAACACTAGGTTACAAGCCATCTTTCTGCAGTTGTTGGCCAAAGACAAAAATATCACTGTACAAAAAAAGTAAAAACACTTTTTTTCTATTTGTTTTTTTATTGCTGGCAGATGTGCAGCATTACGAAACAGTACAGTGAGAGTTTAAATGAAACCATAAACAGGGTTTCTACTTTATTAGAGCTGACACAACACATGATTAAAAACTAAAAGGAGAATTGAAAAAGCTGCTTTCCTTGGTATACTTCAAGCCTTATTAATTCAGAAATAATCCACATTTATCAGAGTATGTTCCACCCCTTTCAAAATTTTTATTTGGCTATAAGTGATCAGATTGACCCACCTGAAAGTAAAATGGGAGATGTAAGGAGATTTTCTTGTTGGATCTGTTTCCTTTGGTAACTGCATATCTCTTTGGTGACTCTGTCTAGGTAATGGGCAACCAGAGAGATGCTTAAGGCAATCCAGTAGAAACAGAAGAACAACCTGCAACACAGTCATTGATTTTATTTCTTTTAGCAGCATGTGCTACCTGAACTACATAACAGGAATTTTGAGTCCATTAGATTAATTTATAGGAAAAAATTCACTTTACTTACGCCTGGAGTGGAATATCACTTCTTCTCTCCTCAAGACCAAAGATGTTGAGCCTCTTTAACACATAAGAGACAACCAATACTCCCCTTACTACATCCATTTTCAATAAAGAAAGAATTGACAGTTATTTTTCTCTGGATAGATTCTAATTTGGCTCAACATTCCAATGCTTATGGTGTAATAAAATTTATGCAGAGCATCTGTTGACCTGAATATTTATATTTTTTCATATAAGGAATTTTCTTAAGATCTTACAACTCATTTTATCAGTCTTCTTACAAGTATCTAATCTTTGTGGAGAATGTGGAACATGAGGAAACATAATTGCCTGAATCTTTTCAGAATGTGCTTATAATTTTTGTTGTTGCTAATGTCTGTAGTCAGCAAATTTCTCCAGTTCTCTTGGTAGTCTGGTTTTCTCATATGTATGTTAGGCTAACTGGTCTGTTACGAATGGACACAAGCTTGTGCTTGACTTTATCATAAGATAGACTGGTATTCTATAGGTGTTGCACCCAATACTGTCAGAATAGGCTCTGGCTCCCTGAAATTGGATTAAGGGGGTTCACTAAATTAGCTGCGTGCTTACCATCTAACACTTACACCCAAACGTCATGACTCAGCAGAAACATAAAAAGAAAAAAACAAGCACATTTAACAGATTTAAAATATTAATATTTTAATATTAATAATATTAATTAATTAGCAGTGTAATGGTTTGGCTTATTTATAATATCCTATATGATAAAAGTGAGCACCCACCTCAACCAAGTATCTTCTAATGAGCAAAACAAAAAAAAATGTTGTGGTCTTAAAAAAAGATTGATGCACAGTGCAACATTAACTTCAACAATAGCAATGCTTTAAAAATGAAGTGCAAAGTGTGCAACGAAACAAGATGCAAATTGTTATAATGTAAAATGAATAATTTTACTGTTTTCTTGGTATTCCTTTTATAATGACAACTATCACATGCCAATGCACATGGTCACTCCTAATGTGTGACCTGTGCAAATTGATTCAAAGTGCACATATTTTCATGAGGTGTATACTTGAAAAGTACCTTGAAATAATATTCAAAACAAAATTTATAAAATAAAGGCCATATGTTTTTCAACTGCCTATTAATTCATATCGGGTTATGGGATTGGCCCTAGACAAACCCTTGTGAGAAAAGAGACAAGTATGACAAATGCACTAAGGATATGACAGCTTGAGACTGTATGACAGAGTGCAGACCCCATGACTGCCTATAATATCAAGTCACACAGTTCCTTGAGTCATTCAAAAATTATTTTATTCCTGTGTTCTGCCTTCTGTTCACCATAAAAGACACTATAAATTTTAAGATGGATGGAATAAAGCCAGACTGAGAAAGAACTTGTAAAACAAAAAGTGTTCAATATTCAATAAAGAGAAAGTAACACTCTATGCACTTGTGAAAGTCATGATACGCCATTCCAGTCTCTCAGTTATATATTAAAGCGTCTAAAGTGAAAAGAACGAGGAGTCGCCAGATGTTTTATCAACATTATATTCAAGTCTGAAGTTTGAATCAAATTCCAGACCTTTTCCTCTGTTAACTGGCTTACATCCTTGCCACATTGGTGGGAGGGAGCAGCTGTTTTAAATCTGCCCAGTTAGAAGGGAAGGGGGAAAGTCACAGCTCATTAAGTAGTAAAGTCAAAGGTACCGAACTATTATCTCAACATGATTTTAAGTTCACTGAATAAAAATAAATAAATAAATAGAGGAAACCTCCCGAACACTGTGGCTGTTGAACTCATTGACAATCTCCCATATGATCGTCAAACAGGCAGCCATCAAGTCATGTCTTAGTCACGTAAACAAGCAGACCATGAGTTATCAACATACACTGCTTACAGCAACAGAACTGTCAGTCCTCTGCCGCTAATCAGCAGTCTCTTAATCCTCATGGATAGTGAAAAGAAAATATAATTTTCTTCTTTGTGTGAGTGCGTGTCTGTTTCTGTTTGCTTGTGTACTTCGGTAGGTTTGCTTCTCTGTGAGGCATATCTGCCGTAAATTCGCAGTTCAATAGTGTTTTAGTGCCAAAGAGAGTTGGGCTGGAAACGTTAAGACTGCAGGTTCATTCCCCACCATTTACTTGCTTTTTGACCCTAAACCAGTTACTTAACCTGACTGTAAAAAATACTTTAGGTGTATCAAATTAAAGCGTGTGGCAAACCGTTTTGTAACAGAGTCTGTCTAGAAAGTTTTTAGTTAAAAATTAAGTCTGTCTGCTTGTATTGAATTGGTTTGCTTGTGCAAGTCTGAGAATTTAGTGTCTTTTAGTTCACACATATTATTTTGGAATGTGTGCTTGCCTGTCCTCATAATGGCCTACCTAAAGCAGTGTCTACTATATTATTACTTGATTCTTGAAAAAGGAAAATTAAGTGGACAGCATTTTAAAGCAAGAATGAGGAAGTCATGGGATTAAGAGAATGAAAATTTAAAAGGACAAGCAAAAGGACTCAACCAAAAGTTAACGCGGGTCATCAACTAAAACCAAATTATCAGTTGAAAATTGTGTGTCAAAAATTGCTTGAATTGATTTGCTTAAGTCGGAACTAACTAAAGATCCTTTCCCTAACTATAAGAAAAAATCATGCTGTTATTGATTTTTTTGAATATCCATTAGGTGACATTTTTAAGCAATTAGATTCAATAACCTCATTTATTTGGAACTCAAATCTTCCAAGTATCCAAAAAGTGACCCTACAAAGACCTAAGGCAGAAGGTGGCATGGCTCTACCCAACTGTCAGTTTTATTACTGGGCAACAAACATGCAAGCTGTAAAAACCTGGGCACAGGCCTGGTCCACAATAGAAGTAAAATCCTGCAGTACTTCTTTATATTCCCTGCTTTGTTCCCCAATAAATGCAAGTTATCAGCAATATACTGATAACCCAATCATGCTTCACTCAATCAGAATATTGAACCAATGTAGAAAGCATTTTAAGATGGAGACGCTTTTATCTGTGGCACCTCTGCAAGAGAACCACCTCTTTCAACCTTCGCACGCATATGCAGTTTTTAATATCTGGAAAAAAATTGGGATTAATTTACTTAGAGATCTTTATATAGACAACGTCTTTGCATCCTATGAACAATTACATTCCAAATTTAACATTCCAGCTACACATTTCTTTCACTATCTTCAAATTAGGAACTTTGCTAAACAGAAACTGCTTGATTTTCCTCATCTTACACCCTTGTCCATGCTGGAAAAAATATTGCTCAATTTTAGGGACTTAGACACCATCTCTGCAATATATAAAATTATTTTACAGTTCCTCCCTTTCAAAGATCCAAGAGGACACTGGGAAAAAGATCTCTCACTCAACATATCAGAAAAGGAGTGGAAATTAGCAATGCAGAGAATTCACTCGAGCTCCAAATGCACAAAGCATACAATTATTCTCGTCTAAAACTCTCCAAAATGATTCCAGGGCAAGATCCAACCAGTGAACGCTGCAATCAAGTCCCAGCCTCACTGGGTCACATGCTCTGGGCCTGCATCAAATTAACATTATTCTGGACAAACATTTTTAATTGCCTTTCAGATAGCCTTGGACTCACAATCCCTCCTAACCCATTAACAGCTGTGTTTGGGGTTCTTCCAGAGGGGCTTAAAGTGGAGAAAGACAAACAAATTGTGATTGCATTCACTACACTATTGGCACGCAGACTTATTTTGCTAAACTGGAAGAACCCTAACTCTCCTCTTTTAAGTCAGTGGGAAACTGATGTGTTATACTATTTGAAATTGGAAAAAGTCAAATTCTCACTTAGAGGATCGGTACAGATTTTTTTCAAAACATGGCAGGATCTAATCAATAATATTTTAGAATAAGCTCTCAAAGCACCGAGGAAGCAATTATTTCCGCATTTCTTTTTCTTCTCCATTCATCTCTATTGGCCTATCAAATTCAGCAATTTAGGTATGCTTATAAGCCTTAAGCTTTACCCCGTTGGCCATGCTCTCTCTAACAGAGGTGGGGGTCGACTTGTTCTCGGTCCTATTTTTTGTAAAAATTGATTGATTTGTATGGAATGATTACAATAAAATTAATTAAAAAAATACTTTAGGTGTATCAAATGAAAGTATGTGGAAAACCGTTTTGTAACAGAGTCTGTCTAGAAAGTTTTTAGTTAAAAATGAAGTCTGTCTGCTTGTATTGAGTTGGTTTGCTTGTGCAAGTCTGAAAATTTAGTGACTTAATTCACACATATTATTTTGGATGTGTGCTTGCCTGTCCTTAATATGGCATACATAAAACAGTGTCTATTATAACTTGATTTTTGAAAAAGCAAGAATGAGGAAGTCAAGGGATTAAGAGAATGAAAAGTTAAAAGGACAAGCAAAAGGACTCAACCAAAAGTTAAAGCGGGCCATCAACTAAAACCAAATTATCAGTCAAAAATTGTGTGTCAAAAATTGCTTGAATTGATATGCTTAAGTCGGAACTAACTAAAGATCCTTTCCCTACTATAAGAAAAATATCATGCGGTTATTGATTTTTTTGAATATCCATGTCAATAAAATTTTTTAAAAAGAAAAAAAGATTGAAGGTCTGAGAAGTATTGATTTGGTCCACAAAACCTTTGGATGGTGCTTTTTAGAAAAAAGAAAATTAACAGTTTTGGAGATGTCTTTTATGGCAGAATGAGAGTACTAAGAAACCACAGAATTATGGTTTCATTAACAGCTACAGAAAAAAATTTGTTCGGTCCAAAATGGTGGCAGCCAAGGAACTGAACTTTATGCTGCGATCCACTTGAACTTTGAAAAGTCTGACTAGGAGGGTATAAATTCCAGCTTCCAAGTCCCCAGAAATTGGATTTCCTACTTGGAAACCCGGGCCTGGTCTGTCAACCTTTAATTAAAGCTGTAGTATAATACCGTTTATAAGCACATCTATTTGTGTCTCATTAAATTAGTTGTACGATAGAAATGTGCCCCTTTATAAAAATATGCAATAGCTACTGAAAAAAATTCAACTTTATCAGCTAATCTAATTTAAACCTGTCTGGTAAGGGAGCATATCAAAAGAATAGTTTTAATATACTGTATTTGATTTTTATAAATTGTAAAGATAACTGAAAACATTTGCCATGAGCCATTCTTCTGTGTTCTTGTTGTCTATAGACATTTGTTTCCATAATTTATAACTGCACCACCTGAATGCTTATCTTGTTTATCTCTCTCTATATGTAAAATCCAATGTCTGTCTGACTGTCTGTCTGCTTTTCACGAGAGAACTACTTAATGGATTTAGATCTGTTTTTTCATATAATGTGCTTGAATATTCCGGTTGATTTTGCGACTTCTTTCATTGTGCTAAATATCATAGTTCGTTTGCAGGAGCTATACAGTGGGTATGGAAAGTATTCAGACCCCCTTCAATTTTTCACTCTTTGTTATATTGCAGCCATTTGCCAAAATCATTTAAATTAATTTTTTTCCTCATTTATGTACAAACAGCACCCCATATTGACAGACAAAAAAAAATAATTTTTGAAATTTTTGCAGATTTATTAAAAAAGAAAAACTGAAATAGCACATGGTCCTAAGTATTCAGACCCTTTGCTCAGCATTTAGTAGAAGCGCCCTTTTGAGCTAACACAGCCATGAGTCTTCTTGGGAAAGATGCAACAAGTTTTTCATACCTGGGGCCTCATGTATAAACGGTGCGTACGCACAGAAATGTTGCGTAAGAACTTTTCCACGTTCAAATCGCGATGTATAAAACCTACACTTGGCGTAAAGCCACGCACTTTTCCACGGTACCTCATGCCTTGTCGTACGCAAGTTCTCCGCTCGGTTTTGCAAACTGGCGGCACCCAGCGTCAAAGCAATGCTACTGTTCCTGTGTGGTTACTCATTATTTTCATGACGCGGCTTTATAAATACACAGAAACTAACCGCATATTGTTTATTAGTGTAATGCATCTGATTGTAATTAACTCGTAACAATATAATGGTCCAGGGAACAGCCATAGTATTCCAAATACCATAACTGCTTTAGCGTTGTTACTCTCACTTCTTCTTCTTCTTCTTCTTTCAGCTCCTCCCATTAGGAGTTGCCACAGCGGATCATCTTTTTCCATATTGCTCTTACTGCACGACTCGGAGTATTTATATCACTGTATCTGAGTGTGAATTACAGCAGCTACAGCTTTAAGGACACGCTGTCTCAGCCACTGCAAAATGTTTTAAAGCCTTTCCTGTACAGACCTCGCGGTTCAGAAACAGTTTAATCCCAAGAACTTTAAATGCACTCAATCAATTGCTCCTTGTAGAACGGTTTGTACTTATAAGTACAATCACCGCACTGTAAACTTGCACTACAGTTATAATATCTCACAACCTGGGCCACTTTATAAAGCGCGATTTACATATGATGACGATATCATTTTTAAGGTGAAATGCAGCAAAATATGTTTGTTAAATTATACACATAAAACTTTAACTTCATTTAAATAATCTATATTCTTCACTGGGAGTGTTGTGAAGGATAGAATAATTAAACATGTACTACGAAGATATTTCAATGTTCTTTAAACGTTTTGAAGAATCGGCGCTAAGCTTACAGATGGCTTAACTTCTATTACAGAGCTGATTGTGTGGTGATTGCGTATTTGGGGAAAGAAAAGCAAGGACTCTTGGGGCGGCCACGCCAATATATATTGAATATAAAACAGAAAGAGAAAATAACAACACAGCTAAAAACGCAGCGACAAATTTCGACAAAAGATAAATGCTTGTCATGAGCACGAGGCTCATGAAACACATGTTTAATAATGTGCTTTAGCTCCTATCATCATGAAAATTACATCACGTATACATCTCAGTATTTTAGTTATTCAGAGAGCTGTAATATCACAAATGTAATGGACTCTGTGTCCAGTTGGAGGAAGAGAGCCAGTTTAAGAAGCAAGTAGTGATTCACACACATAGATCACATACGAGTAGAAGATCAAATACAAAACAAAGCATTTAACGTACTTTAATTACGATGTAATTTTGAGAAACTGGTTAATTAAACGATTTTAAGATGAAGTTTATAATGTTCTACTAAATGACAAAATAAACTACGTGATTAAAGTGGAAAATTCGAGATTAAAGTTGACATTTCGTGCTTTTTCCCCACCGTGTGCCTTTTTTCTCTGTACCCTAATAAACTTTCATATGACACTCAGACAGTGGGCTTACAACTCTTCTTTTCACGGCAACTTTGATATGTGACTTCTTTTTATTTCCGGCACTGTGCGATTTTGTGAATGTGAGCTTTCAAGTTTCTCCAACACGCTATGTCACTCGATCAACTTCATTTTGTTGATTATACCACGGTTTATTTGAACAAATAGTATGTTTTTCCTTTGCCTCCACTTGGTATTCGCTGAAATTCTTATATTTTCCCCGTGCTTTTCCCATTGTCTTTTCACAGAAGGCTGCGCTTAAGGGCGATTTATATTGATTTGCATATTCAAATAGGCGTAATTCTGGGAGGATTTGGGGCGTTACAAAATGCGCGTGCACGAGCGTTAGTTTTCACGCTGATCGGGATTTATGTAGCGGAAGAACGTGGAAGTTGGAGTACGCACAGATTCCTGCATCTGAATTTTTCTGACGGCGTTTGTACATGAGGCCCCTGGATTTGGGGATCCTCTGCCATTCCTCCTTGCAGATCCTCTCCATTTTTGTCAGGTTGGATGGTAAACGTTGGTGGACAGCCATTTTTAGGTCTCTCCAGAGATGTCCAATTAGGTTTAAGTCAGGGCTCTGGCTGGGCCATTCAAGAACAGTCACAGAGTTGTTGTGAAGCCACTCCTTCGTTATTTTAGCTGTGTGCTTAGGGTCATTGTCTTGTTGGAAGGTAAACCTTCGGCCCAGTCGGAGGTCCTGAGCACTCTGGAGAAGGTTTTTGTCCAGGATATCCCTGTACTTGGCCGCATTCATCTTTCCCTCGATTGCAACCAGTTGTCCTGCCCCTGCAGCTGAAAAACACTCCCACAGCATGATGCTGCCACCGCCATGCTTCACTGTGCGGACTGTATTGGACAAGTGATGAGCAGTGCCTGGTTGTCTCCACACATATCGCTTAGAATTAAGGCCAAAAAGTTCTATCTTGGTCTCATCAAACCAGAGAATCTTATTTATCACCATCTCAGAGTCCTTCAGGTGTCTTTTAGCAAACTCCATGCGGGCTGTCATGTGTCTTGCCTCTCCTCAGTGTGTGGAGACAACCTGTTCATCACTTGTCCAATACAGTCCCCACAGTGACAGAACTAAACACCTGTGAGCAACAACCAAATCTATATCAATAGTATCAAGTCCAGGCAAACTATATTAAAGCTTTTGCTAGAAGATCATTTAGGTGTTAGTAATTACACAATGTCATACATATGCACATGGGAGGCAGTTTTAAAGCTCATCTGAAGGTATTTTTACTCACAACCAGGGTTTGGCACTGTTGCCTATCGCCTTCTCTTTTCCTCTCTCTGCCGAAGCAAAGACTGCCAGTCATGTCCCTAATGATGTCACTTCCGGTTTCCTTTTCCTGAGTCCGCCTCTTCCTGTCCTGCAGAGTGAAAAACAGCCCCACTGCCATCTTGGAGTCATTCAACCAAAGACTTGCATATGAAAGACATTTTGTTTTGGTTTTCTTGAATATATTTTGGACTGCTAGATATATGGGAAATCACTACAGTGCCCCAACTCTTCATCTGTTCTCTTTGCTGTTTATTACAACATCATTTTATGTTCAGGGTTACTCAGTTTCATTTCACAAGCCATGTGCTTATTTGACCAACAATAATCTAAAGTCTGAATGTAAGTCAAAAGCAAATCTTTTTCTCTTTTTTCTTTTTTTTCTAAATATAAGACTGGGAAACATCTCTTTTTCTGCAAATTAAAAATATCAAACACACAAACAGCCATTAGTTATAAGCTAAGATTCATTTTGATTAAATGTGAAGCGTCATAAAGTCATTTTTATAGGCAAGAAGGGATCCCAAAAAATGGCCCAGTGTTCAAAGTTAGTAAATAATATATTCTGATGAAGTGTTGTGCAACAACACAGAAGTGTGAAAATTCACCTTGTAGAAAAAAAAAAAAAGAATGAAGCCTCAGAAAAAGAAAAAAGTGCTGAGTGGACCCAAGTAAAATCAAAATTCTCACTAATAAACAATGCTGTTTACAGTACAGACTAGTGACAATGTAGAACTAAAACAGAGACGTAATATTTGCAGGGAAGATTTTCTGGTGCATAGCTTACTTGTCAAAATGTGAAAGAAAGAGAAAGAAAGACCGTTATGTAAGGGACGTTTTGACAAGAGACATATTTAGGACATCAACCATCTTTTTGATGAATAACATCAGCACTTATCATTACCATTCTTATCTCCTTTACTGCTGTAAATTTTGTTATTAGAGCACTACACACATTTTTTTCCAGTTGGTTTGATATCTCTAATAGAGTAAATGTTGAGATGTGAATTATTCAAAACTTTAAAAAAAAAATTAACAAGTTTTGTACAACTCGGGTGCAGTTTTAATTTTCACAACTATTTGGTGGCACAGAATACTATATGGGACTGACACACAGCTTATTATGTAGAAAAAGTGAGATTTAGCTCATATTACTTATAAAGTGGATTATTATGTGTATATAGTACAATGAAATATCCATCCGTCCATCCATTATCCAAACAGCTATATCCTAACTAATGGGTCATGGGGGTCTTCTGGAGCCAATCGCAGCCAACACAGGGCACAAGGCAGGAAACAAACCCTGAGCAGGGTGCCAGCCCACGACAGGGCACACACACCCACACACCAAGCACGCACTAGGGACAATTTTTAGGATCGCCAGTACACCTAACTTGCATGTCTTTGGACTGTGGGAGGAAACCCACACAGACACGGGGAGAACATGCAAACTCCACATAGGGAGGATCAGGGAAGCGAACAATGAAATATCACATTTTAAATTTTTTGGGACACGTTTGAACTGAGAAAATGTTTGAATTCCTCAAGGTGTAAGTAAAAGGCCTGAGCCTGGCTTTAAATAAACACAGAATCAGTGTAAATTCACAAATCATTCTGTATCGTCAAAAGTTTTAGTGTTCTTATACTTGGCACACATTTGCACATAAATATCTATACAAACTTGAAAGTGAAAAATGCCATGGCACTCAAAGTTCTGAAGGTCCACAGTATTTGGCAGTACTTACAGCCAACAAGCCAAGCACCACTTAATAAGTATGACTAATTTACTAGTTGAGCAAGCCTATTCAGATTCTGGAATTTCAAAGAACCATGATTAGTTTTGTGCTTGAACAAATGTAAATTTGGCAGAAGATGATCTCCTGGTCATAGGATGATGCTGTAAATCCAGCATCTCCCCACCACTACCATGCTATAATGAGACAGCTGCACCACATGTGGTATGCTGGAAAGTGATGAAGGAATAATCCAAAAACATATTGAGAGAAGAATTTTATGGGCAGTGTGTAGTAAGGAGAAATTATACTATAGTTTTAAGCTGTATTAGTGCATGAATAGAATTTTCAAAAGAATAATAATATATTTATATAGTTATTCATTTACCTTCATCTGTCTATTCATCAATTTATTTTCAAACTTGCTTACCGGTAATCCCATTTTGGGTTTATTTGCCACTAGCATAGCCTTAATTCATAAGGGAAAAGACTCAACAAGAGCAATAGTCCATATTGAATTCAATGTGTCACGTATATGTTGCAAGCTGGCTACTCTGAATAGCTGCTACCATTTTATTTAAAAAATGTTCAACTGTGGGATCTAGTCATGTGGCAGAATTAACTGTTTGATTGCTTTGGTCCGTTTGTGTTTCACTTGCTTTGGACATCAGTGTCACAGGTGAGCCACTTTTAAGCACTGTCATAAAAACTCTCCTTAGTTAAAATAAAAAAAGTTACCCCATTACCCAGGGTCACAATTTTAGGTTCCAAGTTGTCCAGTATCTCCTCCTGAAAACATAGGATATATGTGCAAAATGTTGTTGAGATTGGACCAAGGGGGTGGAAACACACACACCCACCCACATTTAACTTTATATAGTAGATGAATCAAGTTATTTCTTACAATCATGGTGCTGTCAATTACTAACACTAGAATTACCAGAGCCTACGAAAAAACTCGTAATTCCGTCCCACCTTAAATCGCTTCTTAAATCCCTTCACACCTCTCCGCCAGCGCCCTTTGTCTTCTAAATGTGCTGATAAAGAGAAGCTTGGAGCAGCCGGCTATTCCATCCCCCCACCAATTTAGAACGTGCACGAACTTCTCTCAGCTCATGCCTTGATTGAGTATCTGGGAGTGAAGTGGAGTTTTAGAGTGGAAATAATAGATCGTTGTTTGGAACACACGCATTTCATGTCTGTTTCGTTTCTACAGTAATCTGTGTCAACACATTGTTAAAACAGAAACGTTTTTTTATATTCTAGTAATAGATGACAAAATGTAGGCATAAACTATATAATGTATGAAGCCTGAAGTCCAAATAGCAAAGAAACATTTTCACAAGAATAACACAATTGCGCTTTTATTCAAAATATAACTGCAGAAACAAAAAGCCGCCTTAACATGCGACATTGACAGCAGTTTATTGTAACTGCCTCCGTGGTTCAATAGACTCAGCCCCCGCTTGGGAATCAAGAGGTCATGAGTTCGATCCTGCACCCCTCCTTTTTGAGAAGTAAACTGCTCTTAGTCTTACTGTTTTAGAATAAAAGCATACATTTGATTTCAGTCTGTAACAGCCGGTGCAATTTATGATCCTTGTAAAGGTTAGCTTTTTTTTTTTTTATTCACTTTTCATTCTCTCAGTCGTGCTCAGAATCAATCCATACAACCCCATTTGACACGGCTGTTTTCACTAAAGACGCTATAGCTCTGCAGTGTACCACGATGCATACTAACGCCAAACCCCCATCCCCGGGTTCTGACACACAAACGCTGGCGAAGCTGCCTTCTTCGTATCTCACCGTCACTTGCTTTTCTTTTTTATTCAGTTTTATTGAGTGTTCCTGCCAGTCCCCGCATGTTGCTGTATGCTTTTCTTTTGTACTCCAGGACAGGCAGAGGAAAGAATGGTAAAGACCAGTAACTTCGGCGCTATATGCAATCATCAGACACTCCCCATCTGCCCGTGTCGCTCAAACACAGGAACATATATTGGTGTAAAAGTATAACAAAAGTGCACTTTTATTCAAGTGCACTTTTTCCATCGCCTTTTCCTGTAAGAAGCAATGTACACACTTCTCTCTATGCTGTGGTTTCTATTACACACCTGAAAGAAAGAGACAATATATGTGAAAATATAATCGCACTAATGCAATATTATTTGAAAACGAACAGCGTCAGATCGGGTGTGAATTTATGCAGGAACTGGAAATTCTCTGATGCGGACCTTCCCCAGGGAAGAAAGTACAGTGTCAGGTGCTCATTCAGTGTAATAGAAACCATAGCACAGAGAGGTGTGTACACGGCAACAAGTACACGTGTCGTAAATGTAGGAAGGACGGTCCTTGGGTGTGTGGAACTGTTAATATTTGAATGTGATGATTTTATATAGCACGGAATGAAAATCTGCACTTCTTAGCATTGCACCATGCAAGCTGTCGTATCAATCGCCTACTGTAACTTGCTTTCTTTTTCTTGGTTATACAGGTAGTTTTGAATAAAAGTGCACTTGTTTTGTTTGCGAAATGAAGTGTCTGCGTGCACTTTTCGTGGCATTACACGTGTATTTTTGAGCATGCCCGTTTGAGCAGTAAAAAGTATTGAAAAGTATAACAAAACAACGGGCAGATGGGGAGTGTCTGATGATTGCATATAGCGCCGAACTTACTGCTCTTTACTATTCTCTCCTCTGCATGCCCTGGAGTACAAAAGAAACAGAATACAGACGCGCTATAGCTCTGCGTTGTACCACGATGCATACTAACGCCCCCCCACCCGGTTCTGACACACAGACGCTGGTGAAGCTGCCTTCTTCGTATCTCACCGTCACTTGATTTTCTTTTTATTCAGTTTTATTGAGTGTTCCTGCCAGTCCCCGCATGTTGCTGTATGCTGGATATTTTCACATGTATTGTCTCTTTCTTTCAGGTGTGTAATAGAAACCACAGCATAGAGAGAAGTGTGTACATTGCTTCTTACAGGAAAAGTGCACTTTTGTTATACTTTTACACCAATATATGTTCCTGTGTTTGAACGACACGGGCAGATGGGGAGTGTCTGATGATTGCATATAGCGCCGGTTACTGGTCTTTACCATTCTTTCCTCTGCATGTCCTGGAGTACAAAAGAAACAGCATACAGCAACATGCGGGACTGGCAGGAACACTCAATAAAACTGAATAAAAGAAAAGCAAGTGACGGTGAGATACAAGAAGGCAGCTTCGCCAGCGTTTGTGTGTCAGAACCCGGGATGGGGGTTTGGCGTTAGTATGCATCGTGGTACACTGCAGAGCTATAGCGCGTCTTTAGTGAAAACAGCCGTGTCAGATGGGGTTGTATGGATTGATTCTGAACGCGACTGAGAGAATGAAAAGTGAATAAAAAAAAAAAGCTAACCTTTACAAGGATCATAAATTGCACCGGCTGTTACAGACTGAAATCAAATGTATGCTTTTATTCTAAAACAGTAAGACTAAGAGCAGTTTACTTCTCAAAATGGAGGGGCGCAGGATCGAACTCGTGACCTCTTGATTCCAAGCGGGGCTGAGTCTATTGAACCACAGAGGCAGTTACAATAAACTGCTGTCAATGTCGCATGTTAAGGCGGCTTTTTGTTTCTGCAGTTATATTTTGAATAAAAGCGCAATTGTGTTATTCTTGTGAAAATGTTTCTTTGCTATTTGGACTTCAGGCTTCATACACTATATAGTTTATGCCTACATTTTGTCATCTACTACTAGAATATAAAAAAGTTTCTGTTTTAACAATGTGTTGACACAGATTACTGTAGAAACGGAACTGACATGAAATGCGTGTGTTCCAAATAACGATCTATTATTTCCACTCTAAAACTCCACTTCACTCCCAGATACTCAATCAAGGCATGAGCTGAGAGAAGTTCGTGCACGCTCTAAATTGGTGGGGGATGGAATAGCCGGCTGCTCCAAGCTCTTTATCAGCACATTTAGAAGACAAAGGACGCTGGCGGAGAGGTGTGAAGGGATTTAAGAAGCAGTTTAAGGTGGGACGGAATTACGAGTTTTTTCGTAGGCTCTGGTAATTCTAGTGCTAAAAGACATGAAGTTATTTACAAAGGCAGCTTTCACACTGTAGACTGTTTTATTATTTTCACATTTACTGTATAAAATAACATGCTATAATCTGACTCACACAACTATAGATACATAAGTAATTCTTTAACACTAGAATTACCAGGGCCTATGAAAAAACTCGTAGATCTGTCCCACCTTAAATTGCTTTGAAACTCTCCATCAGCGTCTTTTGTCCTGTAAATGTGTTGATAAGCAGCAAGCGGTCTGCTATCACATCCCCCACCGGCACACGGATTTCTCAGCTCAAGTCTGTTTACCTGCGTGTCAGTTGCTTGGAGTTGTTTAGAGTGAGAAGTCAAGCAAAATCACACCTTTTATAAATACTACTAGCCATGTGCGCCCAACTACATTGCACGTGTTAAAGTTGTCTATGAAGGGCTCCCTGTTTAAACGCGGCTGCCAGTCGTGAACTGGGCCCTTCGTCGCACAGCATTATGATTTTTTATAAGGGAAACAAAATTACCCTTAGATATTGATTCGATAGGAACGGCCTACTCGGAATCACTGTCTGAATTGTAATTATGTGGTGGTGTAGGAGCATTTCTGCTTCTGTCCGTTCCAAGTCTGTCTCGTTTTCACTACGCTGTTGTTTCCTCTCAAGATTTCTTCTCAACCTTCCTCCAATCTCGCAGGTTGCTTTGTGGCAATACAAAGAGTAAGGCAATATACACGGAGCAAGGGTTATTAAAGAGGGACACATAGGTATCCAGGCTCTTTAAAGCATAAATAGGGATCATTTCACTGACATGTGAGCAACCCACAGTACAACTGTGAGACGCGCAGCACTCGCCGGCTACAACGTAACAATAATAATTCCCGGAATGTGCTGTTACGTTGTCATTCATTTTACCCACTGTCTTTCTTTCATTCATATGTTACGTAGGCACGTACCTTTTATCTTCGGCAATCTCATTCTCTAACCAGGCCTCAGGAGCTAACCAGCGTAACACTGTCCACCACCCCTTTCGTTATTCCGGCACATTGTTGACATCCGTGAGTAACAACAACGTAAAACCGGATTCCAAAAAAGTTGGGGCACTATACAAATCGTGAATAAAAACTGAATGCAATGATGTGGAGGTGCCAACTTCTAATATTTTATTCAGAATAGAACATAAATCACGGAACAAAAGTTTAAACTGAGAAAATGTATCATTTTAAGAGAAACATATGTTGATTCAGAATTTCCAACAAATCCCAAAAAAGTTGGGACAAGGTCATTTTTACCACTGTGTGGCATCTCCCCTTCTTCTTACAACACTCAACAGACGTCTGGGGACCGAGGAGACCAGTTTCTCAAGTTTAGAAATAGGAATGCTCTCCCATTCTTGTCTAATACAGGCCTCTAACTGTTCAATCGTCTTGGGCCTTCTTTGTCGCACCTTCCTCTTTATGATGCGCCAAATGTTCTCTATAGGTGAAAGATCTGGACTGCAGACTGGCCATTTCAGTACCCGGATCCTTCTCCTACGCAGCCATGAAGTTGTGATTGATGCAGAATGTGGTCTGGCATTATCTTGTTGAAAAATGCAGGGTCTTCCCTGAAAGAGATGACGTCTGGATGGGAGCATATGTTGTTCTAGAACCTGAATATATTTTTCTGCATTGATGGTGCCTTTCCAGACATGCAAGCTGCCCATGCCACACGCACTCATGCAACCCCATACCATCAGAGATGCAGGCTTCTGAACTGAGCATTGATAACAACTTGGGTTGTCCTTGTCCTCTTTGGTCCGGATGACATGGCGTCCCAGATTTCCAAAAGAACTTCAAATCGTGACTCGTCTGACCACAGAACAGTCTTCCATTTTGCCACACTCCATTTTAAATGATCCCTGGCCCAGTGACAACGCCTGAGCTTGTGGATCTTGCTTAGAAATGGCTTCTTCTTTGCACTGTAGAGTTTCAGCTGGCAACGGCGGATGGTACGGTGGATTGTGTTCACTGACAATGGTTTCTGGAAGTATTCCTGAGCCCATTCTGTGATTTCCTTTACAGTAGCATTCCTGTTTGTGGTGCAGTGTCGTTTAAGGGCCCGGAGATCACGGGCATCCAGTATGGTTTTACGGTCTTGACCCTTACGCACAGAGATTGTTCCAGATTCTCTGAAACTTTGGATGATGTTATGCACAGTTGATGATGATAGATGCAAAGTCTTTGCAATTTTTCGCTGGGTAACACCTTTCTGATATTGCTCCACTATCTTTCTGCGCAACATTGTGGGAATTGGTGATCCTCTACCCATCTTGGCTTCAGAGAGACACTGCCACTCTGAGAAGCTCTTTTCATACCCAATCATGTTGCCAATTGACCTAATTAGTGTTTATTGGTCTTCCAGCTCTTCGTTATGCTCAAATTTACTTTTTCCAGCCTCTTATTGCTACTTGTCCCAACTTTTTTGGGATTTGTTGACACCGTGAAATTTTGAATCAAAATATTTTTCCTTTAAAATGATACATTTACTCGGATTAAACATTTGATCTGTCATCTACGTTCTATTACAAATAAAATATTGACATTTGCCATCTCCACATCATTGCATTCAGTTTTTATTCACAATTTGTTTAGTGTCCCAACTTTTTTGGAATCCGGTTTGTACTAAACTGGAAGGTGGTCTACGCATGCATGGAATTCTCGGACAAACAAAGATCAAGATCTAAATGAAGATCTCTTTAGTTAATTTAAAGCACAATAATTTATTTAGTTTGAATGTCTGTGTTTTGAGGTGTGACTGGCGTACTACAGTCTTCAGTAGTATAAGCCTGGAGGAGATTCTTAATGCAATGCCTATGTTTTAGCTGTCTTTCTACTGCCATCTAGTGCTTCTTCTTCTAATTCATTCACGGACAAACAAAGATCAAGATCCAAATGAAGATTATATATAGAGATATCGTTATTTGGAACACATGCATTTCATGTGCATTCCGTGTCTACAACAATCTATCTACAGTAAACACATGGTTAAAACAGAAACATTTTTCATGTTTTAGTAATAATTGACAAAATGTAGATATGAAGTGTATAATGTGTTAAGCCTGATTTCCAAATAACAAATTAACACTTTCACAAAAGGTACAAATATAACACAAGTGTGCTTCTATTCAAGAATATAAATGCAGAAAAAGAACCTACGTTAGGGTGCGACATCGACACACATTTACTATGACTGCTTCGGTGGTGCAACGGTATCAACTGTTGACTGGTAATCAAAACTTTACAGGTTCAATCCTGGACGAGTCTGTTTTGAGAAATGAGCTGCTCTTATTCTTACTATTTTAGAATAAAAACATACATTTGATTTCAGTCTGTAACAGCTGGTGTAAATGTATGATGCTCGTAAAGGTTAGCTTTTTTTTTTATTCAGTTTTATTCTCTCAGTCACGTTCACAATCCTCCCAAACTAACACTACTGTTTTCACATAAAGACACGCTATAGCTCTGCACTCTACTTGTGACTTTGAGAAAACTGTGTGGTGGTGGGGGATGTAATAGCAGGCTGCTTGCTGCTTATCAACACATTTACAGGACAAAAGACGCTGATGGAGAGGTGTGAAGCGATTTAAGGTGGGATGGATGTACGAGTTTTTTCGTAGTCTCTGGTAATTCTAGTGTTAACATGCTGTCACACATAGAAATGGTGATGGAGGATACATGTATTGGAAAACGTGCCATTATTTGGGGACAAATAAAGCTCTACCTCTTTACCTCTATTTATAGTAATTCACATTTACTGTATTGTTATTCTTTACAGAAATAGCAAACAAATTTCTGAGAATCATGTTCATTATAAGGCATTCTCTAACAAAGGTTCACACTACTATATTTTTTCACATTGACATCCCAAAAATCCCAAGGATATTATTAGAACAGGCCAGGCTTTTAAAATTAAATGGCTCAGCTATTGGAAGATTGTTTGTGCATTTCGAAGAGGTGGCATTTCCCTCCACCTACAATAAAATAGTTAATGAATCCTTAAATTAGGGCACATTATGATGCTGGAGAGTAGTATGTTGCTCAGATAAGCAAGTCAGAAATTCAATGTATTCCGTACACATGGCAGTACTACTCCTACTACTACCACCGCCATTTGAAGATCTAGACAAATTATTCCTAGTTATCTGTCATTAGTGGGAGGAGTATTTTGTGCTCAGGGCTGGCCTGGAGAGAGGAACATGAGCAAGGAAAGATCTGCTGATTTTGTCATTATAAGCAAGTTGTAAAATATTGTTGATACAGCAAAACTGAGTAGCGTGTTCATTTGCCGTGACTAAATGATGTACACTCCTTACATGAAGACAACAAAGAAGTTGGTGAACCTGCGATATGATGCAAATAACTGCGTGAAATGTCATGTTGAATACAAAAGTTTTACTTGACAATCTGCAGTGCTGAATAATGTGCTGTTTTGTCTTCAAACAGAGTATTAGAATTTATTGGTCAAGTATCTGCTAATCCAGCACTATCTCAACTGTGTAAAACTCTTCACCAAATGTCATTGGTGCCAGATTTGGTAAGTAACATGTACTATAACAATTGTTATATTAGTCTTGAATTTATTAATTTTGTTTCTGAGAGTTACATTTTTCTCTAGATCCTGATTGTTTTTAATGACTTTGAATCATGGGAAATGAAGTTTTACTTTTTTTTCTGCAGATATTATCATTGAGGCATGTATTTTTTTATTGTTAAGTTTTAACTTTTATGTTGATGCCATTTTGAACCCTACTATTTTGAGGAATGGTTGCTTTTATATGATGAACGTGGATTTTGTGTTTCTGAAAATATTTTGTGAGTGCTTTTTTTTTTCTACTATCTTTTTGCTTAGTATTTTATGACTTGAACTTTTGAATCCAGTTTTGGCCTTGATATACAGTTGTTTCTTTTTTGGTACTGAATCCATGGTTTATTTAATAATTATGTTTCATCTTCTGATTCACTCTGTCCTTATCGACTGCCACTTTATCAGCCAGTGATAGAATAATAGTTTCACAAATTCCAGTATAATATAATCATTTACAAAGACATAGTTGTTCTGCCTAAATATAGAAAGGTTTAGGAATTTTAGCAAAGCAAGGACCAGAAAATGAAGCAAACTGATGACCTGAGACATGTGGGAGGTCAAAAACCAAAAAATAAGACACAAAGATTGAAATCAAACTAACCTGCAAAACTGCTTTAAAGACTATTTGTACCACAAAGATTTGTTTTGAATCCGTAAACATGGACAAAGTACATAGCACACCACCATTTTAAATATCTTGTCTGTGACAGTAGATGTTGTAGCTTCTGGGGACCATGTGGTACCAATGCTGCTTAGAAAAAAAAAAAAACACAAAATGGCAGTGACTATGATCCAAAGTATAATACAAAAAGATGACTTAGTGTACTGTCTAGAGAGAAGTCAGTATATTTTTTTATGAAAGGACTGGGAGAAAGACTGGTCAGCAACATAAAATGGAACAGCAAAGAACAACTGTCTTCAAAATGCGAACTGCAAGAACTGTTGTCAAAGAGTACAAGCAGGACAGGGGTCAAAAACAAAATGAGAAAGTAATCACACACAATTGCTGTTTTTATCCAGATCTCAGATATAGAATGAACTCTCACGGCGACCTTTATATCAATACACATGATGACATTACCAGTTGTGTATACACCAAGTATTATGCTATAGCAACAGAGCATGCTAACTTCTCAAAATGAAAAGTCCAATAACAATGTCAAACATAATGGTAAACTTAAATAAAGTACTAAATCACAGAACAGATTTGAATTCCTTGTGTTGAGAAACCTCCAAAACGAAATGGTTTCAATTTTTATGTATAAATTATAAACTCAGGGAAAAAAATTAAGAAAATTGCAAATCATAACATGTAGCCATATGATGAACATAGTAAAAAATATTTTGACAATAGTAAAACAAAGCTCCAAGTAAAGGACACACATGAAAATTAAACTAAAAAGGTTCAAAGCATTCACATCATGCCAATTGTAACCTTTGTGTTGACAACAATTTTTTCCACATGACTTCCAAAAATTTCACCAGCAAAAGACAGAACATCCATCCATTACCCCACCCACTATATCCTAACTACAGGGTCACGGGGGTCTGCTGGATCCAATCCCAGCCAACACAGGGTACAAGGCAGGAAACAAACCCCGGGCAGGATGCCAGCCCACCCAGCAAACCCAGGTCTCCTAACCTCGAGGCAGCAGCGCTACCACTGCGCCACCATGCCACAAGACAGAACATTTTAAAGATAAATTGCAAAAATACTGCAGAAATGATTAGAAATGTTGCAAAGTAACTGTACATATTTCTCTTTAAAAGACAGATTTTTAACTTTGAGAAAAACACTAAATTGTACATTTAAAGACAGTTTTATATTAAGGCATATGCAGTATATTTATAATCTGGTGTAAGATCTATATTAATTATGTAAGATTCATAGGTTTGTTGCCCGTTGTTGAAATCTTTTCAATGGTCCCCTCCTGGCTCTTTTGCCATGGATTATGATCAATAACTACAATGTTACAATTGCTCTTTGGACTTTGTTCATTCCGTAGTTAAAATAGTTTAGAGCCTGTGTGGCAAAAAAGATTTTTGTGCACTCTGCGTGGTCGTGTGTGTGCATCCTCTGAGAAATTCTTATTTGCTTTACCTAATAGAGGCATAAAGAGAGAGACATTTTTAAACAAGCAGCAACACAGGACCTACAATTCAGAAGCACAAAGCTTCTCTCAGTTGTACCTATTTGTATATTTTAACATTTTGCATTCCCAAAAGCACTCTTAAAAATCACAAGACAGAAAGACTCTGGCATGCGATTACTTATCCATATGTCACCAGTTAAAAATCTGAAACTACAAGCTGATATCCAAGAGTGAATGGGTTGCAGATTTTTTTCCTAAATGCTGGTTTCGCAAGGTGTTTAGTGGCAGCCACGTTCAGCCAAGTATGATGTTACTCACTTTCCTTGTTAATGTTCATTCAGGAAGAATTTTATTGCCGTAATGGGACAGACCTGGCCAGCTGTGAAAATAGTGTTAAAGAGGCTTTGTTTCTTTACTATTTCATGAACGCTTACAATAAGAAAAGAGAAATGGGTTGGGTGAGAATTTTTTTAATTTGTTCGTCACTTTGTTTGGGATAATAAAATGAAGCCCAATCTGAATTTTTTTTTCAGTTATAATTGCTCTTTAGTACCAACTACTTTTACTCACTCAGAAGATTATAAAGTGAAATCGTAAATAAGCAACTCACCCTTAATTATCCAGAAAAATCGGAAATTCTGGCAGAGTGTAGTTCAAGTAACAATTAGGACCAGCAGCTGCGTTATAATGTAATATTTTAAAGCAAGGTGTCAAGGGTTATGTCATATAAGCAGTGACATTAGTTAGACAATGACTCCACTATGACTTACAGTGCCGGACACAGCTTTCTCATTAACTAAGCCATTGAAGGGAAGTACCCTGGCATAACAAGATATTCATACTTTTAACCAAACCACCACCTGCAACATTAATACACTGCTGTTCACAGAAGAATGGACTAGAGCAAGGCACAAACCACCAAAAGAAAGTTTATTAACCAATACGATGAGTCTGTTATTAATATTATTTAGCAGATGACTTTATCAAAGGCATCTTACAAGAAAGTTAAATACATACAAGAATGAAGGTGCAAGGATCAAAAGCAACAGGGAATAGCATAGAAAGCGAGCACATTTATAACAGCTACATAATTATACCTAAAGCTAGAATACTACAAAAATCGACATCCTAAACTCTTTGTCAATTAAACTGCAGCTACGCTGTAGGAGAGAAACTAAGCAGTTCCAAATTATTTAATAAAAAAATGCGTTTTCAAAAGACACCTAAACACAAGTAAATGGGTTGCAGTTCAAATAGACAAAGGGAAATCATTCCACAGCTTTGCTGCAAAATGGCATAAAACAGTCCAGTCTTGGCACCTCTTGCAAGAGAAGGGATGGTCAGCAGACAGGCAGAGGCAAAGGAGAGACTTCTTTAGGCGACATAAAAAAGACCAGAGATTGGAGAGGAGGAGCAGAACTGTAGGTCAAGACAAGAGTCTTGAAGTAAATTCTTTTTGCAATAGGAAGCCAATGAAGAGACTGAAGGAGAGGAGTAGTAGGAGTGAAACGAGGAACAAAGAACACCATTTGAGCAGCTGCATTCTGGAGGGGCTTGGGAGGTCTGAAGGAAGTCCTGCTAAGAGGGTGCTGCAGTAGTCCTGCTGAGAGAGAACCAATGCCTGAAAAAGGAGATGCATGGTCTAATTCGTGAGGAAGGGTCGAATCGTCTGAATATTATTAAACACTAAATTAACCCACTACATATATGTAATCATCTCAAAGACATAGTGAGGGTGTAAGAGTAACCATACAAATCTAGAATTCATGATCCTTGCATAAATGAAAGCTCTGTAGAGGCCTAACCCAACCAATTACAAATCCACTTGTAAATTATTCTAACACAAAATTTTTTTTTTTTTCATAACTGCAAAGGTGGTGTTTTGAACAGCGAAGTAGATCATTTTGCTTTCATGTTGCTTCCAATAGTGGAAAAGTCAAAGGTAGAAAGCAGAACACTGAAAGGGGAATCAGAGTACAGTTCAAACCATATGTGATCATCTTAATTGCAATAGTAAAGCAAACATACAGAAATTCAAGTTGTAAAATAATACACAACATTCAACAGCCTTAGAAAGATTGTTCTGTGTTACAAAAACAAAATGTGGCTCCAGTCTCTTCTTAAAAGATGACACAAATGACTCCTCCTTTACATTTGTTGTTAAATCATTCCAAAGTTTAGTGTGGCTATGTTTAATGTTTAAACATTTTCCATTATTCACTTTAAAAAAGGCAGATGGAGAGCTCCACCCTTTCACTCTCCCACTACAAGCACAGTTTACTTAAGTATCATTCCATACCCATAGCAACAACAAAAAAAAAAAGTTGGAATGAAAGGAACGTAAATTCCAAAATATTGGCCTAGTAGGTATAAATTATTCATTTTAATAGAATTTATGTTTGCCAAGGAGGTTGCTATGACATAATGACAGCTTAACCTATTATGATTTTATATTTCCTTACAAATGTAATAATAGTTGAAAAGAAAACAAAAATGAAATACCACTTGATGATGATTTGGGGGAAAGATTATTGGAAATGGAAAGCTGTTCATTTAACATATACTCATAATGGTACTTATTATTTTACATTACATCTGGGTAACTAAAATGTAAATATATATTAATAAAGCATACTTATTGAGTAACAGGACTAATAATAATTTAAATGTTTTTTAGTTGAACTAATTTAACCATTGCATTTTTTCTACTATAAAGAGAAAAATCCCAGGCATATTTAGAAACAATGACAGTTAGTACAATTTTGGTTACCCGGGCTTAAAAGACCAGGGCTTATATTTATTAAGCATCTCAGAATTAGTCTTAGGAATTGCAATTAAAGTCTGACTAGGATGAGAATTTGTCCTATTTAAGAATGGGACATGAGAAGAAGTTACGAAGCATCCTAATTCCAGTCTTAGCAAAGAGTAGGATTCCACATCTGAGAATGAATGACATCATGATTTTACTGCACGTGTTCCTGCATATTAATATTCATGATAACAATTTGTAGTTTTTTTATACTAATGCTGAGGTTTAATCACAAAAATAATAATAATATTCAAAGTAGAAGGAGGAAAACATAAGGTAAAATACTGTGCTAAGCTGCAAGTAATTGTTAACACTTTGCAACAACATGACTAATATAACAACGAACATCATGTTGCAAAGACCAGGACACACACCGAATGAGAGTTAAGCCCAATAACTTATGCCAATAACTAATATTTATTTAAAAATTAATCATCCACAGCCTTACTTTCAGAAGAATTTCCTTCCTGCTGTTATGGCCATGAGAAATGCTTCATACAGTATAGTAACAGTTACTGAAACCAGCCACAGCCATTTCTGCACTGTTTCTGAAGTTATGTTCATTCTTGCAATGTTCTTGATCCTCTCCCCTCTTATTACCCCCTTATAATCCGCGAGGCCCCATTTATCCAATGCTCCAGGAGTCTTTATTTGCCTTCTTGAACCTTCTCAGCTTTTAAGGTGTAAAGTAAATGTTCTAGGGGGCTCATGTAATGTAGCGCTCAGCATAGATCAAAACCTTGCGCTTAGATGCAGTAACCAGTTATTTAACAAAATTTAGCTCTCTGATAGTAGTTGGGTAGAAGCTTTTCAATAGTCAATAGAACACCTTTCAGAAGGCAGCAGAGTGAAAAGGATGGTGGCCTGGGTGAGATAGGTCCCTAATGATTTGTTTGGCTCGTTATAAACATGAAATTCTATATATATCCTCTAATGAAGGTAAGTGGGTGTTGGTATTAATGATATTAGAAATAACATAATATATCCCTCCAACACTAAGGATCCTCCTAAACCCCAGCATCCTGTTATAAACAAATCCTCCACCTGCGTCCTTGACCCAATACCAACAAGGTTTTTCAAAGTATCAGGCGTGCTAATTGATAATGTTCTGGACATAGTAAATTCGTCATTAGATACGGGGGTCTTCCCAGGCTGTCTTAAGACTGCTGTAGTTAAACCCCTTCTTAAGAAACATAATCTTGACCCCTCGGCTCTTGAAAATTTTAGACCCATCTCTAACCTGCCTTTCTTAAGTAAAGTTCTGGAGAAGGCAGCCATTATGCAGTTAAATGACCACCTAAATAAATATGCTATTCTTGATAAATTTCAATTGGGTTTTAGAACAAATCACAGCACAGAAACTGCACTCGTTAAAGTAGTAAATGATTTGCGAGTGAACGCAGACAGAGGCCATTTATCTGTTCTCATCCTCTTAGATCTGAGTGCTGCATTTGACACCATTGATCATAATATTCTTAGAAATCGCCTTAGTCAATGGGTGGGCCTCTCTGACAGTGTCTTAAATTGGTTTGAATCCTACCTGACAGGGAGAAAATATTTTGTTAGTTGTGGTAATTACAACTCGAAGACACATGCTCTTCTCAATCTACATGCTTCCGTTAGGTCAGATTATCTCGGGGCACAGCTGAGCTACCACAGCTATGCTGATGACACACAGCTGTACTTATCAATAGCACCTGATGACTCCGACTCTCTTGATTCACTAACGCAATGTCTGACTTGTATCTCAGAATGGATGAATAGTAACTTTCTCAAGTTAAATAAAGAGAAAACTGAAATCTTAGTGATTAGCAATAATGGATACAATGAGGCTATTAGAAATAAACTGGATACATTAGGATTAAAAGTCAAGACGGAGGTAAAAAGCTTAGGGGTGATTGTTGACTGTAATCTGAATTTTAAATCGCATATTAATCAGATCACTAGGACAGCATTTTTTCACTTAAGAAACATAAGTAAAGTTAGACCTCTTATATCACTGAAAGATGCTGAGAAATTAGTTCACACGTTTGTTTTCAGTCGACTAGATTACTGTAACACACTCCTCTCAGGACTACCCAAGAAAGACATAAATCACTTGCAACGAGTGCAGAATGCAGCTGCTAGAATCCTAACTAGGAAAAGAAAATCTGAGCACATTTCTCCAGTTTTGATGTCACTACACTGGTTACCTGTGTCATTCAGGATTGACTTTAAAATTCTGCTTATGGTTTATAAAGCCTTAAATAATCTCGCCCCATCTTATATATCGGAATGTCTGACACCTTATATACCAAATCGTAACCTTAGATCCTCAAATGAGTGTCTCCTTAGAATTCCAAGAACAAAACTTAAAAGAAGTGGTGAGGCGGCCTTCTGCTGTTATGCACCTAAAATCTGCAATAGCCTGCCAATAGGAATTCGCCAGGCTAATACAGTAGATCACTTTAAAACACTGCTGAAAACGCATTACTTTAACATGGCCTTTTTATAACTTCACTTTAACTTAATCCTGATACTCTGTATGTTCAATTTCCTCATAATAATTACTCGTGGTGGCTCTAAAATCCGTACTGACCCCTTCTCTCTTTTTCTGTTTCTTTTTCCAGCTTCTTTGTGGCAAGAAACTTGTGGCACCTACTCAAAGCTTCATGATGCTCCAGCAATGATAGATGGATTAAAAGGCAGAATTCTACGTGACCATCATCATCAAGTCCTTCCGTGAGAACCCTAAATCCAAAGAGGACTGTTTCATTTATGTTAGGTAGAATGCCCAGAGGGGACTGGGCTGTCTCATGGTCTGGAATCCCTACAGATTTTATTTTTTCTCCAGCCGTCTGGAGTTTTTTTGTTTTTTCTGTCCCCCCTGGCCATTGGACCTTACTCTTATTCGATGTTAATTATTGTTGATTTATTTTGTTTTTCTTATTGTGTCTTTTATTTTTCTATTCTTTATTATGTAAAGCACTTTGAGCTACTGTTTGTATGAAAATATGCTATATAAATAAATGTTGTTGTTGTTGTTGTTGGTAATTTTTTGAGCTGATTGATGACTCTCTGAAAACCATTCTTGTTAGCCACTGAGCAGCCACCATACCATACCAGAATGCTACAGGTGAATATGTTTTCTACAGCGATAGGAGGACACCAACAGCTGCTTGGACAGGCTAGACTTCCTCAGCATCCTTAAGAAGTAGAGTCACTTCTGTGCCTTCTTCAACAGAGAAGTTATGTTAACAGACAGTGTTAGGTCCTGAGAGATGTGTGTACCAAAAAACGTAAAGCTAGGCACTCTCTCCAATATGTCTCCTCTGATGTATAGAAGAGCAGGTTCTTCCTGCCTCCTGAAGCTGATAATCGGCTCCTTCTTTTGTAGGAACTGAGTGCCAAGTTGTTAATGTAGCACCATTGAGAAAGTTTGCTGACCTCATCCTTACAGGCAAAACCATCACCATTATGTATCAGTCTAACCACAGTGGTGTCATCTGCAAATGTGATGATTATATTTGTGCTATGTATTTGTGCACAATCATGGGTATATAAAGAATAAAGAAAGAGGCTTCAGTATGCAGCCCTGTGGAGCTCCTGTGCTGAGTTTTAGGCTTAGGGAGTGGTAGGTCCCCACCGTAACAGTCTGTAGTTTTTTTTGTTAAGAAGTCTTTGATCCATCTACATGTGTGTTGATTGACACCCAGGTTAAGCAGTTTGGTCACTATCCTGCTGGGGATGATTGTGTTAAAGTAGGAACTAAAGTCCACAAATAACATGCTCACATATTGTCACTGGTGTTCCAAGTGAGTCAATGCAGTGTGGAGAGCTGTGTTATTGTTTGGGAAGCATCAAATGGGACAGTGGCTGTGTACTCCCTTATGACTTATTGTGCAAATATGTCCCAGTGTGTGCATTCAAAACAGTCCTGAGGTTGTATGAAAGCCCATCTCAGGCTTAGTCTGGATGATTTTCACAGTTAGATAGATAGATACTTTATTAATCCCAAGGGGAAATTCACATAATCCAGCAGCAGCATACTGAAACAAAAAAACAATATTAAATTAAAGAGTAATAAAAATGCAGGTAACAACAGACAATAACTTGAATAATGAATGAATAATGTTTACCCGAGGTTGGAATTGAAGAGTCGCATAGTGTGGGGGAGGAACAATCTTCTCTGTTAGTGGAGCAGGACAGTGACAGCAGTTGGCTTTGTTTTGCTAATAACATAATGTGAGAAAAAGGGTTAAGTGATTGGACTGACCTAAGTGGGAGAGGGTGGAGTCTCTGTAACCTTTCCTAATGTTGCTGTAAACATTGACCAATGTGTTTTGGCATCTCATAGTACAAGTCACATGCTGGTAGAATTTATGGAGGAAAGTTTTCAAATTTGCGCAGGCTTATGAGAGGCATTCTTTAGCCTGGTCCATACGCCAGCCTGGAACCCTGTTTCTGCTTTCTTTCCCTGTGCTGCCTCCTGTGTCTCCGGAATGTTATTGTAATCCATGAAGTCCCCACTATGCATACAATCTAGTTCAGGATGTGCTCTTGTTGGAATTCCTTGCTGAAATCTCTCGCTACATAGAATTCCAATCTTTAATAGGTCTTCCCAGTTATGTTATTTTTGCTGCAGTTATAATTACACTGCTCGACAAATATGCTAACAAAACAAACAAAATGGAACACCTTTTAGAGGAGACCACAGGAGCTGTGTCCATCCACGCCGCAATGTTATCTTATATAAATCTGCTTAATACCTCATGTATTCTAAGGGCGTTCAAATTTTAGTGAAAAAAATTCAAGAAATGCTTGGTTGTGACATACTTAAGTCATTGCTATTGCAAAGTTACCTTTTCCCTGTGGCCAGTTAGTGTATAGTTACCAACACTTTCATTTCGGCTGACAGCACATAGCCACTCTTGCGTTGATGTTATGAATATTATAATGTTATGAAATTCATTCCATTTCTGTTAAATCAATATATTTTTATGAGTTCATTGTTGTCAAGAGTTTCTTAACCATTCATCTTTTCCAAGAATGTGCATGCCAATCTCTGCCTGAACAACATGTTCTGGCAGCTCCTAACAAGTTTGGAGAAGTTAGGAGAAGTTTCTGAACTTAGGAAAATTAATTAAATGATTTTACTCCTACTCCCAAGTGCTAGAGAGATAAATAGTATATCATTTGCCCCTTGGGAAATTTGTCGTTGTACAGAAGCTCAATAAATAAATAAAATTAAATTATACACACACACCACAGTGAGTAAAAAGGAAGAAAGGAGAAAATTTCCAACTTTGTTGTCACAGTCCCTATCAGGCAATATGCAGACATATTGCTGGTGGTATAAAGTGTGTTTCTTGACACACTTCTGCTAAATAATTGACTGAAATTCTCAGTATTAGTGTGTCATGAAGATAATGTGTTTGTTATATTTCTCTCCTTTGCTAAGACCTCCAGGTGGTCTAGAGATCATCCCATAACTGATCCCTTTTAATCAGGTTGTTGATTGGGTGGACCTCTCTTAAAGTAATGTTACCACCCCAGAATACCACAGTGTAGGAAATCGCAGTGGCCATTACAGAGTTGTACATGTGAAGGATGTCACTGCCCACTGCAACAAAACAAAATACATGTCATAAAGGGTTGGGGTGCCTTGGTGAACCTTGTATATATTGAAATTGGAAAATATGAGGCTTGTTCAATAAAACAAAAAAATGTTAGTCCTGTTCCGACAATAGTGTTCTCCAGACTTCTCCAAGATGGTGTTGAGTCCAGTTATCAATAAGAATACCTGGAAGGGGTGGGCTTAGGAGGTCAGGAACTGGAAGTAGCATTAGAGGTGGAAGAACCATCCATCATCATTTATGCAGAGGGAGAAATACTGACACCAGATTAAAGAAACGGTCTCCAAAAAAAAAAGAGTCTGCTCTGTCCTTTCTTATATAGTTCTCCTGTAAGAGTAGGATCAAAGTTGCATCATTCCGAGATTTTTTGAGCCAGTTAGGACTGTTTTCCTATTATTAGACGCTTAATAAATATGGTCACTGGTATTTATCTAGTCCTGCAAAAAAGGATTTAATCTCCTTCCAGATTTCCTCTATTGTGGTCATTTTTTGATGTTTAGTATTGTCAGGTCTTCAACCAAAATTTAACATTATATAAAGAACACCTTAGTACACAAATACAATTTTAACCAGATTTCATTTATAGAATTGTGACGCGTCAGTCACTGTCTTGCACCCCAAAACACGAGGCTGAGTCTCAGTACTTTAGCAAAACCAACATTGTTCAGCTTGAAACAGGAACAGCACGGTTATTTACTGCAGTGGGAGCTACCACTCTCCTATACACAGACACAGCAAATGGGCATAGTTGGGGCCAGGTCAGTGGCCAAGTTATACTGTTCCCTTCATTTATAACGTCCCTTGCATCACCCATCGGCAACAGGCACACATTGCTCGGTCTTGATCAGCTTATAGTTGTTTCTGCAGCGCACTGCTGCTACGCTGCAAACCTGTGGTTGGCTCGGCAATGGACAAGTAGTCCTCCTCAGACGTGGCAGTCACGGTTTGGTGTGCCATCTTTTGGGGAGAAGGGGGGCCCTAAAAGAGTTCAGGAACCTCACAAAATGAATGCAGGTATCCATCACCAACTGTCACAGTTAGAGAAAAAATTCAGCCCCCCTAATTAAATCAACCCATTTGAAGGGATAATTAGGGACGGTGAGTGAACACAGCCAAAACTGATTACAGTGAGTCCTACCCAATATAAATCTTACAATCAGAGTCAATTTACTGGCACAATGATTCAATAAGAACATAAAGAGACAGTCAAAGGAAATTCTGGTAGAGATAAGAAAAAAAAGTTGCTAATATTGGACTGGAAAGGACTACAATGCCATTTCTTATATTCCACTGAACCACTGTGAGGGCCCAAACCTCCAAATGAAAAGCACCCACAATAGTAGTGCAATTTCGCAAAAGTGACCAGTCAGCCAGTACTATATTGTATATTTTGTGTGTGTTTGGTTTCAATGAAGCTCTGCGGTCAATAGCCACACAATGCACTTTACATGTAACACGTGACATAATTGTGACCTTGATATGTTAAATGGCCATCTACATTATTGGCATTGAACTTTTTGAATTCATAATTAAGTATTGAGAAATATTATTGCTTGGGCAAACAGTAAAAATTGTTCTGTCCAAGGATTCTTGTTTAGCTTTAATTAAGGTTTTGGGCTAGTCTTTAGGTAGCAATTTCCTATAACTCATGTAGCAGACCCTTGACCCAAATTGCTTATCACTGCTGGTACTGACATAATCATCCAGTCCAACTGTTAATCTCTTCTGTGTAATTGAAGTATTACAAAGTTGTATTTAAAGCTATTGGTAGACATTTGAAGTTGAAGCTGCTGATGCATGTACATGCTGCACATATTATTGGATATTGGCAAAATTAATTTTGATGTACTTCAGATGCAATGTGAATGCCTGTCTAGTGGCATTTCTCCTGATATGTGATTTTTACACTGTACACACTGCTTACTAATATGTTTGTCAAGTGCAATGAAATTCTAATGTACAGGTAAATCTGTCCAATTCTGCACAACTTATAAATAAAATTCTACTGACAATGAAAAGCTTCAAAATAAGATTCAGTTTCCTTTGAGCAAACAAAATTTTCTGTCAAGATTGTTTTTTATTCAGTTGCATGGAATTTAAGAGTCAACTTATGTTGTTTGAACTAGGATTTTTTTTTTTTTTTTTGCATGAAAACCAAAGTAGATTTTTCTGAAATTACTCATTCTTTGTTATTTTACATATTATTACATTTGAATATTAGAACAGTAGCCTGTAACCAATGGTTCCTGAACCATATTTGGCCAATTGAGCACCGATACATGGCTCCTTCATACTGTAGCATCGGTACTGCGCGCCACAACAGATAGATAGATTCTGTGCTCTTTATATGCCTCTTTGAGGTGACTCACTATCCTTAAGAGGACTGCTTGCCTTTTGTCGCACTAGTTGGTAAAGCATATGCGGCTGTACAGAGTTGCCATTTTTATAAGCGTTCCTGCTATAGGTGATGTAATGTCAGCTCATTCTTTTGGTGATTCTTCCCTGGTTGATATAACTTGCCGATCACCAATTGCATAGCCCACCCTTTGAAGTTGCTGTCCCCAGTGACTACTTCCAACTTCCTGTAACGATGCACAAACTTGTCAAAATGGCAGGTTGTTCTTCTCTCCTACTTCGGTTTCGCAACCACCGTTGAGGGCATATCCCCAGCGATTGTGAGTACTGTGTAGTCAGATGCTGCAGCAAGGATGTTGTGTGCTACACTGGCAGGTGACACAACCGGGATGTTAAGTTTATAGGCGCTCCTGCTATAGATGATGTAATGCCAGCTCATTCTTTTGGTGTTCATCTCTGGCTGATGTAACTTGTCCAGAGGCATTACAATACTTTCAACAATGTAAAATATAATTTTGCTGTGATCTTCAACCACATTAGTTTCTAACAAAGCAAGGCACAAAAGAATACTGACTGGCTTAATATGCATCATAAAGTGCTTTATAAACCAAATAAGAATGCTTTACAAAGTAACACATTCAATTACATCATATTCCAATACATTATATATTTACGAGAAAAAAAAAAAAAGAGTGCATAACTGAAAATTAACAGATGGACACTTGGGAAAACAATAACAGTATGCGTTGACAAAAAAGTACAGTCAGTTGCCAAAAATTACAAATTAGAGTTGATTATATTTATAATGTGTGTCTTTTACCCTTCTAACAACCTATTTCTAAAAACACATTCTCATCCCAATTTGACTCAGCAAGTCTTTTATATTGTATTTTGAACTTAGCTGTGAACTTTTCAGACTTAATAACATGTAGATGGCACTTATTTTCTTTTCACATTCTTAAATGCTGCATCATAACAGTTAAGGGCCTACTGTAATTATTGAATATTGTTGTGGCCCACTATAAAGTTTGTCCAGTTAATAGTGAAGAAGTTAAGTTTTATTTTCTTTGTATAAGACAGGGGTTTCCTACACTGGTCCTGGAGCACTTCTATGACTCCAGGTTTTCATCCTAATCATTTACTTAATTAGTAACCAGTTTTTGCAGCTAATCGACTTCTTTTGCCTTAACTTTAAATTACTTGCTATATTAGACTAAGGCCCTTTAATTAGTTTCTTTTTATTCTTAGCAGTCAAACAGTAATGCCAGCACATGACCAGCTAACCTTTGACCATCATACAATATCTGAAAATAAAGAAAGGTGAAGTTCTCAGTAATGTTCAAGTCCACAAAACATGTTGATGGTGCTCTTAGAAAAAAGAAAATCAGTTTTGGAAATGTCTGTGGTGGAATGGGAGCATCAATGAGCCCAGGAATTAAATAAGGGGTTTATTTAACAACAAGGATCAGCTTCTAATTAAGAAATTGGTTGGACAGGAATTCGTTAACCAAGTAAATAAGGGCCTCAAATTTTATCTGTTGACTCATTTCACATCTCATTTTTAATTGGCTGCCATTTAAAGAAAAAAAAACACCTTAGAGGACTAAGTCTTAAAAAACAAGGAAATTGAAATTAATAATAATAATAATAATACATTTTATTTATATAGCACCTTTCCCATGATCAAGGCACTTACAGAATATAAGAAAGAACAGTAGGGTATACAGTATATAGCATAGTACAAACTAAATAAATAAATAAAGAAGATTATGACAGTGAATTCAGAGAAAAAAGAAGAAAAAAAAAGCATAGCAGACAACATAATTGATGGTCTAGCACACACACACACACACAGGTTCCATGAGCATCTTGACAGAGAGGTAAACTGAGAGAAGGTTAATAAAGTCAAGTAGAGCTAAAAGCCTTCCTGAACAGATGAGTTTTGAGTTGTTTTTTAAAGGAATTCATGGAGTCAGCTGACCTGATTAATTTTGGTAGGTCATTCCAGAGTCTGGGCGCTATACAGCTGAAGGCTCTGTCACCCATGGAGTGTAGATTAGTGTGGGGCACAACAAGATTGCCAGAATCAGAGGACCTTAGTGGGTGGGCAAGAACATAGTGATGGAGAAGGTCACTGATGTAGTTTGGCTTGAGGTTATTTAAGGCTTTGAATGTTATTAGTAGGATTTTATATTCAATTCTGTAAGACACAGGGAGCCAGTGAAGATGGAGCAGGATTGGTGTTATGTGCTCACTGCTGAGGGGAAATTAAGGCAATTAACAGCAGAAACTGGTCACTGATTAAGAAATTAGCAGGAAGGAAAAGCTGCAACTACAGTCACCCTACAGGATCAGAGTCCTTTCTATGACCTCAAGTCCAACTGCACTGATTTGCCATCATTCCTTAGGTCAAAGCAGTTGTTTCCTAACTTGTGTGCCATAACTTAGCTGATACAACATGCTGCATTATAAAATGATTTGATTTGGTATCAGCTTGTTGCATAACCCTTAGTTCTATTAACTGCTTTGAATGGTTGACATACTGTATTTGGAATACTTCTCCCTTGTAAGTAATCTACTGTTCTGCTCTTATTGGATTTTTCAGCTGGCAGAAGATATTTTCTGAAATTTCCGTAGAACGTTAAATAATGTTTTGGTCAAGGTAAAGGACATTTGTTTGGTAACTCTAGGTTTATATACTCATGGTTCCCCAAATGACTACTGTTCAGTAACAGACTGAGACAACTGTGTTGGAGGACTTTGTCAGGTCATGTCTACCCTCAGCCATTAGGCTTTATAATGTGTCACCCCACGGCTGAGGAGGTCTTGTCGTCTTGTCCCCTGTGAGCTGAATGATACTGCGCTGGTCTAACAGACATCTTAACAGACAACGATGCTACATGCAATATACTATGTGAATGACTGACATCCTGTACTGTGAAATTGTAACAGATAATTAACTACATCTTGCCTGAAGAAGCGGCCTGAGTTGCCTCGAAAGCTTGAATATTGCAATCTGTTTAGTTAGCCAAAAAAAGGTGTCATTTTGCTTGACTTCTTACCACAAACCTTGTAATAATTTAACTACTACTGTTGCCAACAGTCCTGGAGTTTAAATCCGTTCTGAAGACCAATTGTCTTTGCAGAACTTACTGTAAAAATGCAGAAAATGTTCAGTATTGTAATCAAACAATTATTTTTTTAATATCTAATACTAAGCCATTCAAAATTCAATCAGCTCATCAGAAAGCAGATATTTTACTAGAGCCAGAATCATATTATTTAGGTGAACCCCGTCCACTTTGTGAACCCACTTATTCCTCTGTTAGGTTCTACCTTTGTTCTGAGAAAAACAGGAACTAAGCCTGAATATGATGCCATGTCAAGGCAGATCATTGTTGTACACACACCTACACTGAGGCAATTTGAAGCTGCCAGTTAAACAAGCATACATGTAACTGGGAGAGGTTGGAAAACAAATTTAAGTATGGGAAGAAATGCAAACTGCTTGACTATGTGAGGCAGAGGTGACAACCACTGTGCTCTCCCAGTGTCCTAATACATTTTGTCAACATTTTAACACATATTCAGTAAAACCAAATTTTATACCTTTGAGTTTTTTTCCAAATCCTGGAATACATATCCCAGAAGTATGATTAAGCAAGTGTTTTGTTAACTCTGATACTCCTGAAACACAAACCTTCCATTTGTGCCTTTTTAAATACATTGACAGAGAAACATTTTAGAATGATCTTGAACGTGTTTAGCAGCCCTATGCTTACCCAGAATCAAATGAGTCCATTTTACATTTCTATAAAAAATCTATAAAAAATAAGATTAGATGACTGAAGATCTTAAATTACTGATTTGAAAAAATGAGAGAATGCTATTTTGAACACATCCAACAGTTATCACACATCCATTGATGATAATCTAGTTACTCTTAATAATACAAAAAACAATAAGTCACAGATTCCCCCCATGTGACGACCTCTATTTGAAAGTAGAATTCTGAAACCAATTTTCGCATGTAGACTCTGTCAAATGCTATGGGAAATGCAGAACAGGCTCCCTGTCGTGAATTGCTTTTTCTCAGATAATATGTCACTCATGCCCCTGCTGTCACTTAAACATTAAAGCAGGAGTGATGATCCTTGAAAGAAACAGTCATCCCCATACTTCCATCCTGAAAATCCCACACTGGCTTTTACAAAACTATTTTGTATATTCTCATTCAGTGGAAAAAGGGGTCTTTGTAGGCTAATCACTCTAGAAAAGGGTAATCCATTGCAGAGCTTCAACCAAATATTGCCAATCATCCCGTGTGCTCCCATAAACTAGAAAAAGTCAGATATCTGTAGTTTGTTTCTACCGCTGGTCCAGCAAATAAAACAGTAGCTTATGAAGAAGAGCTTCATTGTTTATAACTGTTCATAATATTTACTGTTATATAAAAATAAAGTGACAGTTATTAAAATATTACACTACACGATTACAGTACTTAAAATGTATTATAAAAGTTCTTTTGAATGGAGAAACATATACTATAATTATATTGCTAAACAAATTAAAGTTTATGTTTATTGTCACATGCTTACATGCCTTTAGTGACAGAAGTACAATGCCAACAACAGACAAAGATAAAACATCATCTTCTGAAAGCAATGGGTGGTTGTTAACTAGCTGTATGACTTTTTGGTAAAAGTTAATGAGTGTTCATGGTGCTTTATTGTTTGTCAGAATAGAGGTCCAAAAATAAAGAATATACTGAATGGTGTCTTGAATAATATGGTTTTGTGTTTCTAAAGCAGTGCATGTTGTACAGTATATGACCTAAATATAAGGTGGCTGTGTTCCAATAATACTCACCACCCTCTATTGCTTTTTTGGCTTTGAGATCATCAGGTCTTTCTTTCTTTCTTTCTTTCTTTCTTTCTTTCTTTCTTTCTTTCTTTCTTTCTTTCTTTCTTTCTTTCTTTCACAGATACATCCAGGCCACATGTCTTGGGTCTTGTCCCAAACCACCTCACTTTTCTCCTATACATCTGTAGTAAATTGGGACAACTTGTTAGAATTTTTTTCAATCAAATACATTTTTTTTCCACTGGATAGCAAGGACACGCAACACACTGACCCTTAGGAGTCGCCTCCTAAGTAGCACTCTATGCCACATCATGATGCTCAGAGTAGTCTTGTGCTTATAGTATTCAAAGTTTTCCAGGTTATGACTCAATGAATTCCATTTCTTGATTTTCTTTACTGTTTTAGCATCTTGGTTCTGGCGACAGCTTGTCCTTTGATTAATGGCTTTTGACAATTCTCATTTAGGCTTTTCTCAGTTTTTCTCTCTTGTTTTAGACAACTGCATCTCAAAGTGTTATATATTGACTCTCATCACAATTGTTTGACTGCACATACAATGAGCACAACCTCTAAGCTGCTCACTATCTTTCTTGCCAGCAGAAAATTCTGAGAAGTCTGCCAGAGCTAAAAAAAAGCAGGTGGTGCCAGGTGTATGCCGCAGTCCGTCTATGTGACTTTGGATACTTATGGCTGGTATAACACAATCAATGTCATATGCCAAACTTCTTGCACAGTGCTACAACCCTGTGCCGACCACATGCACTTACAGTCTCATTGTTTTAGTCACTATCCAGAGCATCTTCTGTAGGTGAGGAGGAATATAAAGTATATGTGGACTGGTAAATTGAAAGCATCTTCTAAATATTTAGATCCCTCTTCATCAATATAATCCAGTACAACATACTGATATAAACCTGTCATGTGTACAAGCATCCCCAAATAATTTTTACTTCAGAACATGTTTGGCGCTCTACTGGTGTTTGCAAGTATACCAAATATACAAAACTAACAGTATACATACCCAGCCACACTGAACTTCATGCCAATTATAATGGTGATTTTTGACACAACTACTGTGCTTTACTCTAAAAAATGAAGACTATATCAAAAAAGTGGAAAAGCATCACTAGATCCTTGGATAGCAGAGTTTAATATTTTTCACTGACAGGGATTTTTTTTGCCTTTCATGATGGGCCATTTGATTTACAATGCTGAAAATAGTCTAATGCTTCTTCTTGTTTTGAAGTTCACCATTTTTCTTGCTGACAAACTTGATTTATAAAGGATGCATTTTTTGCTGGGTTGCTGGATTTACTAATCCCAAATATTTCCAACTGACCTACTTGATTTAGACTGGAAAGCTAACATGTTTCTTACTGACCTATTTAGAGAGCTGGGAAATGTCCAACTGATCAACTCATGACAGACAACTGTATCAAATCCTACGGATCTAGTTTTTTTTAACCTAAATAAAAATAGCTAACTTTTATTGGAGTATCAGTGAGGATGAACCTGACATATAAATTCTCTTTCCTTCTGATGAATTTGATTAAGGTTGCCACTATGCACCCTGTAGATCACTCCAAATGCAGAAGTGCAAATAGATTCTAAATGAAGTCTATGATTTCAACAGTTCCTACCATCTCTTATTGACCTAACTGATTTATAGAAGCAGCAGAATTCCTTTAGACCCACTTACTTGAAAGAATACACATTCTTCTCTTCTGCCTTATTTAAACAGCTGGGGTACTTCCTACTGTCCTGTTTTATTCATACAAATACTTTCCAAACTACTAGATTTACAAGGGAAATATGTTTCCCATTGAGCTATTCGGGGTCTGAAAATTTCCTACAGATCTACTTTTGACAGAGAGCTTAAATTTAGCCTATTAACTTACTTTTCTTAGGAAGCCTACTGACCTTTTTGGGTTTGAATTATGCAAAAATCTCATACTGACCTGAATGATTTAAAAAAGATGGAATTGTTCTTATTAATTTCCCTGATTTGCTCAGTTATAATGTTCCCCACTGACCTATTGACTGAAGGGCAGCAAATGGAAGGAGACATGTTTCCAGAATATTTTAATGTACAGTGAATCAATTGAATGTTTTTTTTTTTAAATCGGTACCAGCAACTGAGATTGTGAAAAGGAAAAGATGGATATATGAAAAAGATGACTAAACAAAATTAAAAAATAATAACATCAACACATCCAAATGAATGAATACTATGGTAAATTTGTCAATGCCAATGTTTTGGCCATCGTCCTTACTTAATTGTCTTGACAGGTTCCCACTGAGTGCTATTTTCTGTTTTGTTTATGCGATGAATTCAAAAAGCTTTCTAAAATACTTTGAGAGAAATTCACAACTACAACTTCTTAAGAATAATTTGATTTTCAATTCACTTTACTTCTGTGTTTATAAAGTCAGGTCCATAAGTATTTGGACAGTGACACAATTTAAATAACTTTACACTACCACAATTGATTTAAAATAAAGCTATCAAGATATGATTGCTTTAATTCAGAGTGTTTATCAAAAATATTGTATGAGCTATATAGAAAAGACAGACATTTTTATACATGGTTCCCTTATTTTCAGTGGTTCAAAAGTCTTTGGACAAACTAACATAATCCTAAATCTTTTTCAGTATTTCGTTGAAAATCCTTTACAGTCAATGACTGCCTGACGTCTGAACCCATGGCCATCTCCAAGTGCTGGGTTTCCACTCTAGTGATGCTTTTCCAGGCCTTTATTGCGGCTGTCTTCAGTTGCTGCTTGTTTGTTGGACTTTCTGCAATCAGTTTTGTCTTCAGCAAGTGAAAGGCAGGTCCATTTGGGTTGAGTTGACTTGGCCATTCAAGAATAGTCCACTTGTTTGCTTAGACAAGCTGTTTGGCTTGCTTTTGCATTATGTGTTGTCCTTCTCTACTATTAAGCATTGCCCTATCAGTTTTGCAGCATTTGGATGAATCTAAGCAGACAATATAGCTTTATACACTTCAGAATTCATCCTGCTACTTCTGCCAGCAGTCATAACATCAATAAAATCAACGACTGACTTGCATTATTGAGCCATAAAACTGCCTCCACCATGTTTCACAGATGATGGGGTATTTATTGGATCATGAGACGTTTTTTCTCTTCTCCATACTCTTCTCTTTCCATCATTCTGCTTTGTATTGATCTTAGTTTTTTTTTGTCCAAAGAAAATTGTTCTAGAACCAGACAGGCTTTTAAAAAATGTTTTCTGGCAAAGTCTAATCTGTCCTTCCTATGCTTGAGGTTTACCAGTGGTTTGGACCTTGTGGCAAACTCTCTGTCTTTATTTTCATGAAGTCTTCTCTTGAATGTAGTCTTTGGCAATGATAGGTCTACCTCCCAGAGAGTGTTCTTGGATTGGCTAAATGGTATTCATCATCAAAGACAGAATTCTGTAATCATCCATCACTGTTGCCTTTCATGATTTTCCAGACCTTCTGGTGTTGCTGAGTTCACCAGTGTGTTCCGTCTTTTTAAAAATGTACCAAATGGTTGATTTGACCACTCCTCATGTTTCTGCTATCTCTCTAAAGGATTTGTTTTATTTTCCCAGCCTAGTGATGGACTGTTTGTACTTACATGGACAGCTCTTTGGACCTCATATTGAGAATTCACAGTGAAAGCATCCAAATGCTATATTCCAAACTTGGAATCAATTCAAGACCTATAACCTGCTTAATAGTGAATGAAATAATGAGGGACCTGCTCCCACCTTGCTACATAACATCTTGTCAGTCAAATTTCCATATACTTTTAAGCCTCTCATAATGGGTGTGTGGCTATTCAGAAAAATGGTTGTCATTCCTAAATGGCTCATATGATATTTTTGGTAAACCCTTTAAATTAAAGCAGAGGGTCTACACTTAAATCACGTGATTGCTTTATTTCAATTCCATTTTGGTGGCATACAGAGGCAAAATTATGAAAATTGTGTCACTGTGCAAATACTTGTGGACCTGACTGTATATACAGTTTTCTGACCTTTTAACATGTGCTATTCAAATATAAGACGTGAAAGGTGGAGTAAATGTTGGAAAAGAAATACAGGAAGAGAAAACAAAAACTCAAAATCTAATGGGGAAAATGCTTTTGGTTGTGCAAGCAGAAAACAAAGGAATTACATTTAAAATAAAAATAGGTGTTGCTGAGTGACAAGAAGCAAATTCTCAAAAGGACTTGACTCTTTATTAATCAAATTAAGTTTTGCTGGTGTCTACTCACTATCCCAGAAGTATCAGACAAAAGGTAGGAAATTGCCCTGGAAAGGATGCCAGTACATCACTGGGCTCACTCATGCACTCAACCACACTCAGTCCAGTTAAGCTTTTTCAGATATCTTTTTTTTGGGGGGGGGCAAACAAATCAAACTCATGTATACATACAATGTTGTGCATGAACTAGTTCAAAAGAGCTTGTTCATTGAACCAGCTCATTTTTCTAAGAACGGTGAACTTAACGTAATATATTTGCAAGTGAAGAACTTGAACGTCAGCTAGTTCAGTTTTATATGACATTCTGAATCTCGTTTAGGTACAGATTAAACGTTTTGCCTTAACCTGTAATGTAGGGGTGGAGTCAAAACCAAATACGGTATTCGGATAAGCACAAATAGTGTAATTTTACGAATATTTATTTTGTACGAATTTTTTCCCATTTATTTGCATTCGGAAAAAATTATGTAAAATGAAATAGGCACTTTCTGTCTGCCTGCTTGTGCTTAAGTTGCACCCCTGCTGACATGAGCATGCAGTGAAGCTCTGGTTTCGCTTTTATGAAAGCGTTATACTTTGCGAGGGTACTTTATTTTTCCCCATTGAACAAGCAAGATGCGACGTGAATTTTGACCTGCAGTGTAATAGGTTAGTTCACCTATATGCTGGTTCCACAGTCACCATTTGTGTCACACAGTTGGAAACAGAGCAGTAATTTATGTTGTGAACGATAGGGGGCGCTCTCGCTCCCTTGAACCCCTGTCCACGACTCCAGACACCAGGTAAAAGTCCTCAAGTTGACTTTATTTTTATGCCACAGTGTACAAAACACACTCTCCTCCACAATATTCATTAAATAACCAACAATACACAATAAATCAATCCTCCAGCTCCCAGACGCGTTGCCACCCTTCCACCCAGCTCAGCTTGCCGTCTGGAAGCTCCCACAGTCCTTTTATAATCCTTGACCCGGAAGTGTTCTCAATCCCCAGTCCATGTGATCCTCAACCACTTCCGGTCAGGTAAAAGTTCTTTTTCTTCAACCCGGAAGTCCGTCGCTCTTCCTATGACGAACCTCCGGGTCACAGGGCACGAAGAAGCCCTCGGTCCTCCCTGCAGCTCCCTCCTGTGGCCCTCACGGCATCCAGCAGGGCTTTGCATAAAAACTCCATTGTCCATGATGCCCTGCTGGTCTTCTGGGGACCTCCATGCTGCAAGTAGGGCTCCACCTGGCGGCTTGGGGGTATTGGCTGGGATAAATGGCCGGCCATCCTTCACAATGTATACTTGCATCTATTTAATTTATTTTTTGAGTGGGATGATATTAGTATATATTGTTACACGTGTTTTTTGCTGGGTATAACTCAATAAAGTGTAATTAAATAAAAAAAAAAGTCTTCATAATTATGTATATTTATTTAAGAACACTGTAATAGCCTAATACTTTATAAGGCATGTAAAATTGAAAAAAGTAAACTCGTGAGTCATTTATTCTCACTCCTTAAAAAATACAAAATGAACTGAACATGAATTAGTTTGAAATTGAAATGGTGAACTATGAACGTGAATGTATTCATTTTAATCTGTGTGAACTGAACTTTGAGCCAGTTCATGTGAGGAATGAACTTGCACAACACTGCATACATATATAGGAAGAACATGCAAATGGCCCACAGAAAACAATCAGGCATGGGATTTAAGTCCAGAAAGGTGAAGCTTAAAAATAAGGACTACAAACTACATGTGCAGATCATTTCTTTAAAATAAAGTTGTAAGAATAGTAAATTGGTCATAACATAATATTTCAAGGATTAGTACTTTAACTTTTAAAAAGCCTTAATTTACCAAATTGGTAAGAGTCTGTGGACTGCTGTAATCTTTCACTTTTTTAACATTTTGCTATATTGCAGGCGTGTGCTAAAATCGCTTGTTTCTCATTAAACAGCACTTAGAATGACAAAGCAACAACAGCATTTTAGAATTTTTTGAAAATTTATTAAAATTAGAAAAACAAACTTTCTTATTGACGCAAGTATTTAGACCCATTCCTCTGACACTTGAAATCTGGCTCAGGTGCAAACAATTGTATTGGTCATCACTAAAATTTTTTCTTTGCCTTGTTTGGAGTCTAGCGGTAGACTGATTGGACATGATTAGGAAAACAACACATCCCGTCTAAAGAGGGTCCCACAACTGACAATGTGTATCAGAGCAAAACCCTATCAATGAGGTCGAAGGAACTGCCTGCGGAGCTTAGAGACAAGATTGTGCTGATGCAACAAAAAAAAGTATTGAAGGTTCCCAAGAGCACAGTGGCCTATTGACAGAAGCCATGCCTCATTAAAAGTCACATGGAAGCCTGATTGGGGAATGAAAAAAAAAGCTCCTTAAGGACTATCAGAGCGTGAGAAATAAGATTCTCTGGTCTGAAGACACCAAGATTAGCATCATGTCTAGAGGAAGCCAGGCACCACTCATCACCTGTGCTATACCACTCCAATAGTGAAGCATTATGGTGGCTGCATCATGTTTTGAGTTATTTTTTTTTCATAGGTAGGAACTAGAAGACTAGATAGAGTTGAGGTTAAGCTGAACAGGCAAAATACAGAGATATCCTTAATTAAAACCTACTCTAGAGCACTGTGGACCTTACACTTGGCTGAAGACCCACCTTCCAACAGGATAATGTCCCTATGCACAGTAAAGAAAATACAGGAGTTGCTAGAGCAACACTCTAGGAATGCCATTGAGTGGCCCAGCCAGAGCCCAGGCTTGAATGGAACTGAACATCTCTGGAGACAACTGAAAATAGCTGTGCTCCGATCATTTCCATGCATCCTGATAGAGCTTGAACAGATCTGTAGTGAAGAATGGAAAGAAAATCCCCAAATCCAGATGTGTGAAGCTTGTTGTGTCATACCCAAGAAGACCCCAGGCTGGATTCTCTGCCAAACTGGCTTTAACTAAATACTGAGTAAAGGATCTAAATACTTGTGTCAATGAGAGTTCAGTTTTTTATTTTTAATAAATTTACAAAAATTTCTAAAATCCTGTTTTCACTTTGTGGTTTTTCAGTTTTGAGTGTTGCTTGATGTAGTGAAAAAATGTACTTCAAAGATTTTTACCACAAGGCTGCCAGATAACAAAATGCAAAAAAAATGAATGGGTCTCAAAATTTTCTGAATCCTCTGTATCTTATATTACATTTAGTTTGATTAAAAATTATTAGGAGTTAATTCCTGTTAACTTCAGTTCAATTTCAATTTTTAAGGGCTAAAAAATACCGCAAGGAAAGAAAGGCTGCCTGCATATAACAAAAGGTTCACACATAAAGTAGAGGACCTCCCTTGCTGCCCACTAGCAGCCTGGTATAATCTGATTAAATTATTTGCCAACCTGTTCTGGTATTCTGTAAAATCTTTTTACTGAAGTAACATCTCACAAATTCCATAACTTAGTTTGGGAATGCCCATTTTCTTCCTGTTTTGCTTATTTTATAAAATTAATAATATATTTTGATGGTTTAATATAACTGTGGTGTATTTGTGCATCCTTTGACAAATTAAATTTATACTGATCTTGCTTGACATTCTTGTTTTTGATTGTTTCCAGTAGAAAGTTAGAGGTTGGGATTTTAAAGAGAAAAAAATGATGTTTTTTCTAAAGGCTTCTTCCTGTTTTACTGAGAGAATGCAACAAGAAATTGGTATGCCTTTTAAAGTTATTAAAAAACTAATTACGTATCACTTCTCAACATCTCCGTGTTTTCAATCAATTTTATAATAACTTTATTTTTGTTACAGTATTTTACCACTAATTTTCCACATGCTGGCATATCTTTAATGGTAATGAGGTACATTGTGTTTCATGTAGCCATGCGTTGTTATTATGCATAGGGTCATCACTCAATTCCCATATAAGATGGCAGTGACTACTTCATGGTACCCAAGCTTTTGAATTTAAACAAGTATGTTTTTTATTTGTTTTTCATTTTGATTTGGTCCTCCTTTTACTATTCAAACCCCATAATACATTCACTAGTATAGTGTTGATATGTTAGTGCAGACCAATGAAATGGACCAGCTGTGTTCAAATGATAAATTATGCTTAAACTGAGAGATTCTTCCGCTTTCCCCACAGAATTTGAACCTCCACTCTTTGGCAGCCTCCTGTTGTGTGTAGCATCTTTTCAAATTGTATCAAAACAAGTATGTAATGGAAGGCTAAAATCCTCTTTAAAACCAGCAACTGCCAAGAGCAAACAAGCAAACATAGTCTGAAATGACACTGACAAAAACTGAAGGCAAAGAATAATAAACAATGCAACCAAAAGAAAAAAAAATACACAATGGACATGAGATTTTGTAAATTAGCAAAATAAACAAAAAAGTAATCTGTTTAAATACTGGCAACAGCAGAGGGCCCTTAGGTGATGGCTAGGCAATACTGAAACTGAAGGATGTGGACAGAGGCCAACTGCATTGTGACCAAACAGTTGACATGTCCATGGAAAGGCACGGCAGCTTGTATTAAATGGCTGCTGGCTAATGAGCTATAACTCATTATAACATTGTATCTGCAGAATTAATACGGATACTGGGGTGGTTGTGAGTGAATTCTTCCATGAACTGGTACCCCAACCTTGGTTGGCTCCTGCCTTGAGTCCAATGATCTCATGAATCTCTGACCCCACTACCCTGGATTCGATGAAGTATGTTCTGAAAACTGATGGATGGATGGATTTGTTGGTGGACGCTGAAATAACTGAGAATACTAGTGAGAGAATTACAAATAGTATTTTCCAATACAAATTTTAATTGTTCCACCAGTCATTGTGATATAATGAGTATTAAGAAGGTGAGTGTCTTACAGGGACTGATTTGCAATGGAAAAGGAGAGAGGGGATTGGGCAATTGCACTGACATTAATAGACCGTGTCTGGTCCTCTCCCAAGCACGAGGAAGTCCCGCCTGAGGACAAGTAATGTCATCTCCACTCCATCTCATCTTCACTCCTTCTGGTCACTGGAGATTAAAGACACAGATCTCCAGGCAGTAGACATTTTGTCAACCAGGACTTGCTCAAGAAAACACAAGTTTTTAATAGATAGCTCATTCCACATACATTCTTAAACATTCAAATGGGATTACTCCCAGTGAGACGATCATAAAATGGAAATACATGACTGGAGCCCTAACCATTCTTATGTCTTCTCTGTTTTCATTTTCACACGAGGCACACATAAATGAAAGAGTGTAAGCAAGCTGAGATTGTTTTCTCCGTTTCTTAGTTGGAAGATTGCTTTTTGCTGCAAAAAGCCACATGTACTATAGGAGTTGTATAATGCAAGAAATTAGGAATTTTACACACAAAATAATTCAATTAATGTGTAAATCATTTACTGACATTGTTTGGATTTGATGTTGGCAACAGGGAGTTGAATGACTGATAGTACAGACACAAAAATAAGCAAACTAAAAAGCATGATAAAACTATTCATAGTAAATCATAACATAACATTCTCAAACTCATTTTATCCTAGGGTCCTTAATTTTAGAATCCTTATTTAATCCTTAATTCTAGAATCACAGAGTACTTGAGCCTATCTGGCAGCATGATAGGAATAAAACTGAACTGGGTTTTTAGTTCACTGCAGAGGTCACATTCATGCAAAAGCTGTATGCACACTCTCACTGGGTTTAACACTAAAATCCCTGAAGGCTACGAAAAAAGATGTAACGCCGGGCCATCTTAAATTCCTTCACACCTCTCCATTAGCGTCTTTTGTTTTGGAAATGTGTCGAACAGCACAAGCAACAAGCAGCCTGCTATCCCATCCCAAAAATGGAGCTCAGCTTGGGCAAAAAGTTCTCCCAGCTCAAGTCTGTTTATCTGGGTGTGAGGTGCCTGGAGCTGTATAGGGTAAATAATATATCGTTATTTGCAACACATGCATTTCATGTGTGTTCCGTGTCTACCACGATCTATGTAAATGTAGACTGACAGGAAATGCGAGACAAGTCTTTTTTCATAGGCTTCAGGGATTCTAGTATTAATATTTATGTCTTTGGGGGTGTTGTAAATAACTGGAGGAAACCCCACATACTCATGAAACTCCTTACAGATACAGTGCAATAAAAGTATTTACCATTTGGATGTTTTTCACATTTTATCATCACAAAACATTGAACCAAAGAGGATTTTTAGAGGAAAAGACTCTTTAATGTCAGATCTCTAAAAAGTGGTCAAAATATGTTGCAAATGTGAAACAGAAAACAATTGTTTGCATAAGTATTCACCCTCATTAAGTCAGCTTTGCACATCTGGATATTGCAGTTTTTCCCCATTCTTGTTTACTAACTGCCCAACGTCTGTATGGTTGCATGGGATTGAAAGTTGTCAGCCTTTTTTAAGTCCTTTCACAAATTCTCAATTGGCTTGAGATTTAGACTCTGACTCTGCCACTCCTGGAAATTAACATTGTTGTTTTTAATTTATTCATGTGTAGCTTTGGCTTTATACTTAGGCATTGATGTTTTGCTGAAAAAACAAATATTTTTTCAAGGTGCAGCTTTCTTGCAGACTACATCAGGTGTTCCTCTAGTATTTCCTAGTATTTTGCAGAATTAATTTTACCCTGTACGCTGACAAGCCTTCCAGGGCCAAATGCAGAGAAGCATCCCAAAGAATCATACTGCCACTACCCAGCTTCATGGTGAGGATGGTGTATTTTTGATAATATGCAGTGTTTGGCTTTCACCAAGCATGCCATTTAGTTTGATTCCCAAAAAGCTTAATTTTGGTCTCATTTGACTGATTTCAGAGTCTATCCTGTGTCTTCCAGCAAACTCTAGCTTTTTTCTCTTTGCAATTCTTCCACAAAGGTGTTACTGGTGAAACACCCAGGCAATAGTTGTATCCACAGTCACAATTTCTCCAAACTTATCCACTATGGTAACTCCCTCATAGGTTTCATGGTGGCCTCCACTAGTCTTCTTCTTGCATGATCTCTAATTTTTTGTGGCAGCCTTCTCTAAGCAAGTTTACAGCTATGTCATACTCCTTCCATTTCTTAATTACTGTGTGGTGAGGTGTGTTAGAGGTCAATGGAAGTGTGCTGGTTTTAATTAAAGTGTGAATCTGGCTCTGTGGGGGTGGGTGCAGCAGAGAAGCTAGGGTGTGGCGAAGTGCACAGTGTGGAGACACACTGATTGTTTTATAGGTCAGCTGCTCAACATTGGCACTCTATGGGTAGTAACTGGGATTTGCTGCTCCCACATGAATATAAAGAGAACCCAACTAGAATAGCAAATGAGTAGGATGAGCTGAGAGGCTTCTGTCCTGCTGATTAATTGTAGAAAGCAGGGCAGGGGACTAAATGAGAGCTCCAAGAGAGGTGGAAGTGTTCTCATTAGCTAAAGAGTCAATAAGGGAGATGTTGAGAGGGCGTGAGGACCCAGAGCTGATGGAAGGAAAGGGTTCCAACATGGCTGCACCCAAAATGGGCATGATGCCCTGGGAACTGTGGGTACCAGTGGAGGTGGCAGTTTGGGTCTGAGAGTATCGGAAGAGGTGGCAGATCATGGGGATGCAGTGTGTTGCATCTATGGGAAATTCCAAAAGTACAGATGAGGAAAAGGCAAAAAAATAAAAGACATAACACGAGGTTTACCACTCACTTATTAATTTTATTTATTGGACTATTTGTTTATTTTATCCCTTATAAGTAGGACTATTTTATGGATTATTTAATTATTTATCTCATGAACTGTACTGCATTTTGTTTTGGTTTTGACACATTTTGTGTAAATAAAAGCACTTTACATCATCCATTGCTGTGGGTTATGTGTCCTTAATGCCAAGCTCATTCTTGGACGTGACTATCGATGATCCCGCTTCATGGGAGTGATGCCAGCTGTGGACACCCTGGGCTGTCACAAACTGATTTAACTGGAATCCAAGGATATTTTCTTCTTCCCATCCCCTGACTTGTGCTTTTCACTGAGCTTCTTGGAGTGTTCTTTTATCTTTATAGTGTAGTTTAGGCCATCATTCTGACTCATCACAAGCTGGGCCTTCCAGACTCATGTGCATTTATACTTTAATAAACTGAAATCCATTTGAGTATAGACTGGTGATTTCCATGTGACATCTAAAACCAGATTGGCTACACCAGTGAGGATTTAGATGTGTCATATTAAAGGGGGCATTTACTTAAGTGATTGTTTTTAATTAATTTACACAACTTTGCGGAGATCTGTTTTCACTTTGACATTAAAGAGTAACTTCCTGTTGATAAGTGTCAAATTAATTTCATTATGATTGAATGTTGTAAAACAATAAAAATGTGAACCTTCTAAGGAGGTGAGGTGAATACTTTTTTTGGCATTGTAATAACTGGGAATGGGATTTGAATCCTCTGGTACTGGATCTCTGAGACAGTGGGACTTACCACTGCAAAATTCTGCTGCCTCCCAGTTAATTAAATGTAACCATAAACAAATACAAAGTGAACATTCTTCATTTATCCATTATGTCATCTACCTTCTGCTGAAAAAACACCCTAGATAATCCTCTTTGCATTATTTCTCCTGTCTTTTGCTTTATTTTTGGCACATACAGTATTATCATATATTTACCTCTATTTTTTAAAGATTTAGATTTTTACTTTGGGTTTAACTTAAATTATTTTCTTTCATAAACAAGCCTAGTTTATAGCTGGGAAGGCCTAACTGCGCATCTGACAACACAATCCTCCCCAATATAGTTTTATAAACACTAAGGCTTTTAAGTTTATTTATGTTGCTGTGACTAATGTGTTTTTAGATTAAAGTTTACTCTCTTGAAACAATTACTGCATCTTGATGATTATATAACCTGAAATATAATCTAAATAACCTAAATTTACTTTGTCATTCAACTCTTTTTGAATATGAAAAGCTGTTTTAGTGCTGGTTTCAGTATGTTTCCTGAGTGTGTGAACGTGTTTTACTTATCACAAAGTGGCTGAAAAAAAATCTAAATATAGATGTGGGAAGTGATTTGTGGTTTGCAAAGCATTTTCAGATATTATATGTAAAGGGCATTCCAGTGTGAATCATAAATTGCAAACTTGTTAATCCCTTAGGTCACAGGTCATGGGAGAGTAGCAAGCCATAAAAATGCAATCCAAAACCATCTGGAAGCCACTAATAAATACAGTGGTGCATCATGAAAAAGGGCTCTGTTAATGTACATTGAAAGATTCTGTACAGTACACACAAGGAACTTTCTAAGAAAGAGCCTACAATTGCTTAATCCTAAATGTCAAAAGAAATATGTTATTACACGTCAATACCCAGGGAGCTACAAAAGGGCTTATATATATTGAATAAACCATGGAAGTACTTATAGACTATAAAAAGGAAATCAGTAATATTGCAATAGAGGTGAATGGTGCACTGATATCACTGAAGAAGAGTCACTGCAGCTGCGGAGCCTCCTTGAAAATTCCTTCAGCTCAGTAGCCTAGTAGGTCCCAATGAATTGCTGGGATAATCAATGCATAGTCATGAGCCTAAAAGAGAGCCAGTTTAAGCTTGTATTATTTATTTTACAAAAATCTGAAAAATGATTGACTATACAATACGTCTGAAGTTACTTTCATAATCTTAAAAATTGCTATTTTTTCATTCCATAGTTGAAATGCAGCCTAATATTACAAGTGCAACACCTTTTACATGAAATTATTCCAGGTTACTGTAGTGTACTGTATTTTGTGCTGATCAGTGCAATGAATCATATTACTTGACTGCAACATATAAACTCCCAATATCTCCCAAATGACATCATGTTTTAATAAATCACTGTTTCCCCCAATACAGAATTCACTTTGGAATGCCAATTTATAGAACATTGCAGACAAATTTCAAGCTTAAGTCAGTCCTTGTGTGTTTCACAGTTATTAGTATTATGTTTAGATGTAGTAACTGGAAGAAGACAAGTAGTCAATAACCAAATAAACTTAAGAACTTAAATATTTGTCCAGTCTATCAACAGAGCCACATCGGAAACGCAATATTTATTGTCTAAAATACAAGCAAGAAATCTTGTCATTGAAAGACAAAACACAACTCAATGCATATGCTCCTTGAAAAAGTTTTTCTTTTTATCCCAATTATGCTGGAGCTAATATTGTTAGTAGCCAGCTTTGGCATATCCTTGTCCCCGAACCCCACTTTAGTTTGATATCCTTATATTACTTCACTTGTGTCCATCTGTGCTCGATATAAACAATGGTTGCCACAACTATTATCTCCCTCTACAGCAATAGTGAGAAATTAGTGTTCCTGATAGAGTTTTGGTTTTAGGCTTATCTTCAATTCCTCAATGTGACCAATTATTGACTGGTTTATTTGAATATTTAATTGGTGCATACTTTGTTACTGACCGAAACTGCATTATGACACTACGGTTTTACACCTCCTTTTTCCTTCACTTCAACGTTACCCTCCCGATAAAATGAAAAGGCACATACAGCCTAGCTGTGACCATCAAACTGTCTCACCGGCCTACATACTCGCAACAATGAACAGAAGCAGAAACATCTACATCATGCCAAACTAACCAGCACAGGCAAGATGCCTTAGAATAACAAAGACAACGTATGACAAGCCACAGAGCGACATTATCCGAAGATCAGCCGCAGCAATTCTTGCACCTAGACAGTGAATGAAAAAAGAATTACAAACACACCCTTTCTGAAGAGCAGCGGCAAACTACCAGACAACAAGAAACATTACTTCAGAAAAACCACAGGGATTTCATAACACTGACAACTTAAAGCAAGGTATTCCCTTTATATTACAGCATGGTAATTCCCCATTCATTTAGCATATTGTATGACTATCACCAAATCACAATGACAGACATTTAGTAATGTTGCAGTTTATTTGCCAGGCACTGTTTTCACCCACGGCCAGTTATACACCACATTTTCCAGAGTTACATTAAAACCCAGGTTAAATGTACAGGAACTTGCAGGTTACCATCCATCCATCCATTTTCTAACCCGCTGAATCCGAATACAGGGTCACGGGGGTCTGCTGGAGCCAATCCCAGCCAACACAGGGCACAAGGCAGGAACCAATCCTGGGCAGGGTGCCAACCCACCGCAGGACACACACAAACACACCCGCACACCAAGCACACACTAACCTGCATGTCTTTGGATTGTGGGAGGAAACTGGAGCGCCCGGAGGAAACCCACGCAGACACGGGGAGAACATGCAGACTCCATGCAGGGAGGACCCGGGAAGCGAACCCGGGTCTCCTAACTGTGAGGCAGCAGTGCTACCACTGCGCCACCGTGCCGCCCCTTGCAGGTTACACACAGGGGAATATTTTCGGTGATAATAACGTTTATGCAACAAATGAAGTTTTCCGACAATTATTAAAAATGTCAGCCACACTTCACACATACTGACTTACATGTACCCTGCATTTCCATTCTTATCCAATATGTTCTGTTAACCAGTTCATGTTACACTTGGTATTGTAAATATTCATAACTAGCAAAATACCTGCGCTTCGCAGAGGAGAAGTAGTGTGTTAAAGAAGTTATGAAAAAGAAAAGGAAACATTTTAAAAATAACGTAACATGATTGTCAATGTAATTGTTTTGTCACTGTTATGAGTGTTGCTGTCATATATATACACACACACACAGACACATTCTGTACACATATAAACATATATACATATACATATATACATATAAACATATCTACATACACACATATACATATATACATACATACATACAGATAAATATACATATATATACACATACATACATACATACATACATACATACACACACACACACATATATATATATATATATATATATATATATATATATATATAATATATATATATATACACAGACAGATATATACATATATATACAGATCTACATTTATATACATATGTACATATATACGCACATATATATATGCATATCCACATATATATACATATCTACATATATATACACACACATACATACATATATATATATATATATACATATATATATATACTGTATATAAAAAATCCTCAGCGCTTGCACGAAGAACTGCTTTTAAATTTTTATTAAGAAGAAAAGCAAACCTGTTTAAACTGAGGTAAAATATACCAATAACTATCTGTTAAGGATCTCTTTGTATACCACGTTGTAAGTTCAGCACTCCGGTTGTAATATGACCAAGCTGTGCACTGAGATTACTTTTGAGAATGTAACGTATAGTTTTGTCCAGGAGAAAAGCAATGTTGCCTCAAATCAATGGCAACCTTTTGTAGAGTCTGTCCCTGAGACTTATTAATTGTCATTGTGAAGCAAATCCTTACTGGAAATTTGAGGCATTTGAATTGAAATGGGAGATCTTCTCCCCTGCTTTATAAACGAACGCCATCGTTTCTCCTTGCTTCGCGGTTCTGTACTGTTTTATTGTTTGTTTATTACGATTGTTATAGTTATTGTGTAGCTATTCAAGACTTACTTTAATGTTCAGGTACCCATTTACTTTATTTAATCCGCGGCTTGTACGCTATTTTTTGTTCATTTATTATGATTATAGATATTTATTGATTCCCTTCTTTAGCTGACTGCCTGCTCATATAAGGCGCTCCTCTGGTTTTTTGTGAAGCAGCCTTTACACAGCTTCTCCGCTGTTTTATAAGCGAACGACATATAAAGCCATCCTTTTTCCTTGCTATGCCAAGAAAGCTGCCTTTTTATTTAATCCACGGGTTCTCCGCTGTTTTATTGTTCGTTTGTTACGATTGTTATAGTTCTCTTTATATATCACGTTGTCAGTTCAGCACTCTGGTTGTAATATGACGAAGCTGTGCGAGCTCACTCTTGAGAATTCAATGTATAGTTGTCCAGAAGAAAAGCAATCTTGCCTGAAATCAATGGCAAACTTTTGTAGGGTCTGTCCCTGAGACTTATTACTTCTCATTGCGAAGCAGAGCCTTACTGGAAATTGGAGGCATCTGAATTGAAATGGGAGATCAGAAGGTATAAAGGGGATGCGAGGAATACAATGAGTGTGGAGAAACTCTAGAGACAGCGTGTGTATTAACTTGTGGATTTTTCTGTGAGTATTTGGTGGCAGTGTGACGAAGTTGCTTCTGTAAGACCGAGTTAGCTGTGGAGCTCAGCTTGGAGCATATTCTTTTCCTACCTTGTCAATTGTGTAATGCGTTTTTTGAACAGGTTTGATGCATGGAAGTGATCACTCGTACTGCATTCAGTCAGTTCACGTGAGCTGCTCTCTTGTGTGATGTTGCGATGTCCACGGCTTTATTTAATGTTAGCTAAAACCAGGCACTTAAAAGTTTCTCACTACAGCAATTTTAACTCCGTTACAAAGTGATCCAAAGTCTTGTTTATACCTCGTGTCTTCTCATTAAACTTGTATCTCGCGAGTATTCGGCGTTTTTCTTCAGCGCTCTTTGGGAGCTCTTCCTTCTTTTCTATGTACTGCGGTCACAGTCAGTTCACGTGATTACGTGGGAGGCGTGATGATGTCACATGCAGCTCCCCATGGCCATCAAGCTGAAGTCCATTGCAGTATATGGAGAAAAATAGGTTCCAGTTTTGACCATTATGTGTAGAATTTCGAAATGAAACCTGCCCAACTTTTGTAAGTAAGCTGTAAGGAATGAGCCTGCCAAATTTCAGCCTTCTACCTACACGGGAAGTTAAAGAATTAGTGATGAGTCAGTGAGTGAGGGCTTTGCCTTTTATTAGTATAGATGTTGTGACTATAATAACATCCCATACCAATCAGATAGATAGATAGATAGATAGATAGATAGATAGATAGATAGATAGATAGATAGATAGATAGATAGATAGATAGATAGATAGATAGATAGATAGATACTTTATTAATCCCAAGGGAAATTCACATAATCCAGCAGCAGTATACTGATACAAAAAAATATATATTTAATTAAATAGTAATAAAAATGAAAATGAAAATAAATAAATAAATAAAAAAGCAGACAATACCTTTGAGTAATGTTAGCATTTACTCCCCCAGGTGGAATTGAAGAGTAGTATAGTGTGGGAGGAACGATCTCCTCAGTCTGTCAGTGGAGCAGGACAGTGACAAAAGTCTGTCACTGAAGCTACTCCTCTGCCTGGAGATGACACTGTTCAGTGGATGCAGTGGATTATTCATGATTGACAGGAGTTTGCTTAATGCCCGTCGCTCTGCCACAGATGTTAAACTGTCCAACTTTAATCCTACAATAGAGCCTGCCTTCTTAACAAGTTTGTCCAGGCGTGAGGCGTCTTTCATCTTTATGCTGCCCCAGCACACCACCGCGTAGAAGAGGGCACTCGCCACAACCGTCTGGTAGAACATCTGCAGCATCTTATTGCAGATGTTGAAGGATGCCAACCTTCTCAGAAAGAATAGTAGGCTTTGACGTTTCTTACATAGTGCATCAGTATTGGCAGTCCAGTCCAATTTGTCATCCAGCTGCACTCCCAGATATTTATAGGTCTGCACCCTCTGCACACAGTCACCTCTGATGATCACAGGGTCCATGAGGGGCCTGGGCCTCCTAAAATCCACCACCAGCTCCTTGGTTTGCTGGTGTTAAGATGTAAGTGGTTTGAGTCGCACCATTTAACAAAGTCTTTGATTAGCTTCCTGTACTCCTCCTCCTGCCCACTCCTGATGCAGCCCACAATAGCAGTGTCATCAGCGAACTTTTGCACGTGGCAGGACTCCGAGTCATATTGGAAGTCTGATGTATATAGATTGAACAGGACCGAGAAAGTACAGTCCCCTCGGTGCCCCTGTATTGCTGACACAATGTCAGACCTGCAGTTCCCAAGACGCACATATTGAGGTCTGTCTGTAAGATAGTCCACGATCCATGCCACCAGGTGTGAGTCTACTCCCATCTCAGTCAGCTTGTCTCTAAGGAGCAGAGGTTGGATGGTGTTGAAGGCGCTAGAGAAGTCCAAAACATAATTCTTACAGCACCACTGCCTCTGTCCAAGTGGGAGAGGGATTGGTGTAGCATATAGATGATGGCATCCTCCGCTCCCACCTTCTCCTGGTATGCAAACTGCAGAGGGTCGAGGGCGTGGCAGACCTGTGGCCTCAGGTGGTGAAGCAGCAGCCGCTCCATGGTCTTCATCAGATGTGACGTCAGAGCAACAGGCCGGAAGTCATTCAGCTCACTAGGACGTGATACCTTTGGGACAGGGTGATACAAGATGTTTTCCAAAGCCTTGGGACACTCCCCTGTTCCAGGCTCAGGTTGAAGATGCGCTGTAGAGGACTCCCCAGTTCCAACGCACAGGCCTTCAGCAGTCGTGGCGATACACCATCTGGACCAGCTGCTTTGCTGGCACGAAGTCTTCTCAGCTCTCTGCTCACATGGGCTGCTGTAATTGTGGGTGGGGATGTCTCACCTATGCTGGTATCAGCAGAAGGATGGTTGGAGGATGCAGTACTCCGAGGTGAGAGTGGGTTAGGGTGATCAAACCTATTAAAGAAGTTGTTCATTTGGTTTGCTCTCTCCACGTCTGTCTCGATGGCGGCACCCGCTTGAGCTGCAGCCAGTGATAATCTTCATCCCATCCCACACTTCCTTCATGCTGTTGTTCTGCAACTTCTGCTCCAGCTTTCTCCTGTACTGCTCTTTTGCCGCCCTGAGCTGGACTCGGAGTTCCTTCTGCACGCGTTTGAGCTCATGCTGATCACCACCTTTAAAAGCCCTTTTCTTCTGGTTCAAAAGGCCCTTGATGTCACTTGTAATCCATGGCTTGTTGTTAGCATAGCAGCGTACTGTTCTTACTGGAACTACAATGTCCATACAGAAGTTGATGTAATCAGTTGTGCATTCAACAGCCTCTTCAATGTTCTCACTATGTGACCCCAGCAATATATCCCAGTCTGTAGTTCCAAAGCAGTCTCTCAGAGCCTGCTCTGCCTCAGGGGACCACTTCCTGAATGAGCTGTGGTTGTAGGTAGTTCCCTCACTCTTGGTTTGTAATGAGGCTGAAGCAGAACCAGGTTATGATCTGCTTTCCCAAGCGCAGGCAGCGGGGTGGCGCTGTATGCGTCTTTAATGTTTGCATACAGTAGGTCGATAGTTATGAGGGGCCAAACAGGCCATAAATCATAAATTTATGTGTGTAATCTATTGGTTTATGTGTGAACACTATTGGTTTATGAATATTTACTATCAGTTTGCGTGCATACTTAATTGGTTTGCCTGCATACAATACTGGTTTCATTCATATGAACTATATTGGTTCGTGTCTGTATATTATCCATTTATACGTGCATATTACTGGTTTGCATATGAACTATATTGATTTGCGTGTGTATATCACTGGTTCCAGTACGTTTGTTATTGGTTTGTGAGTGAACTGCATTGGTTTACACTTGCATGTTATCGGTTTGCGTATGAATTATATTGGTTTGCGTCCTGTGACGGTCTAACAATGGATTTGCGTATGCACTATATTGGTTTCATGCACATCTTATACTGGTTTCATGTGGGTAACCTGTCGATTTTGCGCTTGAACTCTATCGGTTGTATGTGTGCACTATGTCGGTTTCGCGTATGAAACATATTGGTTATGCGTGCGCACCCTATCGCAACTCTGTGTATGAACTGTATCGGTTCTGCGTGTGAACTATATTGGTTGTTCACGTGATCTTCAGAGGAAATGGGCGGGGCAAGAAACAGGAAGTCAAGGGCCGGTAGAGTCATGGAGTGTAAACAGAAGTGTCTAGGAGACGCATCTACGTTTAAACGGCACTATATATTTTTTCCGCACCATACCATTGCGAAAAGACTTGGTGGTAATTATTACTATTTAACAGAATCTACCCTTGAGTCTGTAAAGAACACAAGGCTGAAGTTAGGTACGTATTCGGCCGTCTTCTTATTTGGTCCCATCTACATGCCTGCTTGCAGCCCGCAGCTTTACTTGTCCAAACAGTATTTGCAAAACAGTTAGTTATTCTAAAGGCAAAATATTCAACATTTACGATTGACATCTTTATGCAACATAACATTTAGTTACTACTAGTTAGATTTATTATGCCCGGCGATCCCGCACCGCACCTAACTGACAGGTGAAGTGACTTGAACCTAAGAACAAAGGGTTGAAAGTGCAAAGCCCTAACCGCAATGCTTGCACATCTATAACGTGTATATTAATTGACTAAACGTGTCCATTCTTTAAAAAGCTAAACATTTAACATTTAGGACCTGCATGGGTCAGTTACATCATATTGGGCCACCTTAACTTTCACAGTTTTGTGAAAAGACAGATGCGTTTTTTTTAAGATGCAGCAGAGTTTTGCTCTGCCCAGTGCCCAGTGCGAGTATCAGGGTGAAACTGACAATGTATTCCCACTTCAATATCAGATAAATGAGATTTACTTTGATATTTAATGGGCACAGTGAAGTGTTAAATGACGTTGGACCACCTTAATTTTCATAGTTTTGTGACATTGGCATATATAAACTTGTCCAGGACAGATTCATTTGATAAATTAGAGTTTAACGAGTTTTAACCCGTGCAGGACCAAAATGTGGAATATTTATTTTTTCAAATAATGGATCAGTCTGTAATGATGCCGATTAATGTACACGCTGTAGAATTATTTTGCCTTGCTGTTATAATAGAATAAGAAGCCACTTTGCAAAAGCTGTGTGAATAAGTAGCTGACTGCAAGCTTAAACTGGGAATAGCTGGGAGTGAGTAAAATGCCAACTGAATGCGTACCAACTTCAGCCCTGTGATCATTTCAGAATTAAGGGAAAATACTGGTGAAAAGAATTACCACCAAGCCCTTTCACAAACATACAGTGACGTGCAAAAGTATTCAATCCCTTTAAAAGCAATCCTAATTTTCTGCTTGGCAAAAGATTTGTCCACATATTTATCCTTTTTGGTATTTTTAATGCAAAACTCTTGTGCTGTAACAAAACGCTATCAAACTCCAAATAACTTAACTAAAGGAAAACTCCAAAGTGATTGTTTGCCTAAGTATTCAAGCCTAACATATTCACACTTTGTCAAGAACCTTTTTGCTGCAGTAACAGCCTTCATTCTTTTGGGGTTTGTAAATATGTCCCAGTTCTGCACATTGCTCAGGCGTGATTCTTTCCTATTCTTCTTGGCATGATTTTAGGTGCCCTCTATGTTGGTGGGATGGTATCTCTGAACAGCAGTTTTCAAACAGTTCCCCAGATTCTCAACAGGGTTAAGATCAGGGCTTTGACTTGGCCATTCTGAAACATTCACCTGTCTGTTTTTGAGCCATCCCAGTGTCACTTTGGTCTAATGCTTAGGGTCATTGTCATCTTGAAAGATGAATCTTCTCCCGAGCTTTAAATTCATAGCAGAGTGGAACAAGTTCTCCTGCAATATTGTGTGGTATTTGAGCCCATCTTTTGTCCCTTAAACTCTGACAAGATTCTCAGTCCCAGCACATGAAAAACATCCCCATTGCAAGATGCTGGCTCCACCATATTGCACTGTAGGTCTGGTTTTTCTTGTGGCATGGGCAGTGTTTGTTTTACGCCACACATTTTGTACCTGTTTGAAGTCTGAGAAAAAAGTTCTATTTTGGTTTCATTTGACCATAAACCCTTCTCAACACATTTAACTGGAAAAACGCCACATGTGCTTTTATGTGGACCATCTTAAGGAATGGCTTCTTTCTTGCCACACTCCTGTAGAGGGCTGTTTAATGGAGAGCTCTTGAAATTGTGGACCCCTGCACCTTCACTTCAGTTTCAGCCAAAAAGCATTGCAAACATCTGAGAGTGACGATTGGATTTCTAGTCTCCTCTTTCACCAGTTGATGTCTAACTCTGATGTTCAGTCTTGTGGGACGGCCTGTTCTAGTAAGAGTCAGGGTGCTGTGATGAACCTTCCACTTTCTGATGATGGATCCAGCAGTACGCAATGGGACATTCAAACTCTTGATATTTTTATAATTATTTCCTGCTACCTTGTTCATTTCAATAACTTTGTTTCCCACATCAGCAGAATGCTCCTCTCTCTTCATTTTTTCAGACTGTCCACCAAAGACTACGGCCCCTACGAAGAGGGCTTTTTATATCCAGAGAAAAAGTAGCAGCTTATTATGTTTAATATGACTGTCAAATATCTGCCACCTTTGTAATTAATTTGTCATTGGTGTAAACCTGGAGCTTACAAAGCACAAAAGTTTGAACAGTTATGTAAACACTAACTTCTTCAATTAAATGTCTACATAAAATAGTTTGACTTTGTAAATGTTTTGTTACAGCATAAGAAAAAATACTGAATGAATAAATATGTGTACAAATATTTTGTCTTGCATAAAATTATGACATCTTTCAAGGGGATTGAATACTTTTGCACGTCACAGTATGTTTGTGAAAGGGTATGGTGGTAATTATTTTTAAGTTAGGTGCACATTCAGCTGCCTTTGTATTCACTTCTAGCTACATTAAGTATAAGCTTACAGTCAGCTACTTATTCACAAACCAGCTTCTTCTTCTATATTAACATCCATCCATCCATTTTCCAACCCGCTGAATCCGAACACAGGGTCACGGGGGTCTGCTGGAGCCAATCCCAGCCAACATAGGGCACAAGGCAGGAACCAATCCTGGGCAGGGTGCCAACCCACCGCAGGACACACACAAACACACCCACAAACCAAGCACACACTTGGGCCAATTTAGAATCGCCAATCCACCTAACCTGCATGTCTTTGGATTGTGGGAGGAAACCGGAGCGCCCAGAGGAAACCCACGCAGACACGGGGAGAACATGCAAACTCCACGCAGGGAGGACCCGGGAAGTGAACCCAAGTCTCCTAACTGCGAGGCAGCAGCACTACCACTGCACCACCGTGCCGCCCTCTATATTAACAGCAAGGCAAAATATTCTACAATGTGTACATTAATCTGCAAACTGATCCATTATTTGAAAAAATAAATATTTGAGATTTTCAACCAAAACTTGAACGGGTTGAAAATGTTAAACTCAACTTTAACAATGGAATCTGCCCTGGACAAGTTTATATTATGCCAATTAATATACACGTTGTAGATGTGCAAGCATTGTGGTGTAGTGTTAACTGAGTTCAAGTCCTTATAATGACACTATGTGACCATAAACAAGTCACTTCACCTGTCTGTGTGGCGTGGGGGGCACTGGGCGAATGTAACCAGTAATATCTAAATGTTGTATGTTGCATAAAGGCGTTTGTAAATGTAGAATATTTTGCCTTCAGAATGAATAACTGGTTTCAAAAGTTGTGTGAAAAAGTACTGTGGCCGGGTGCGAGCAAACATGATCCTGGAATCAAATAAGAAGACGGCCCAATACGTACCTAACTTCAGCTTTGTGTTCATTACAGACTCAAGAGTACATTCTGTTAAATAGTAATAATTACCACCAGGTCCTTTTGCAAACGTATTGTATGGAAAAAAATATATAGTGCCGTTTAAACGCAGATACGTCTTGTACCCACTTGTATTTACACTCCTCCATGACTCTACCGCCCCTTGAGTTTCTTTTTCTTGCCCTGCCCATTTCCACTGAAGATCACGTGAACAACCAATATAGTTCACACGCAGAACCGATACAGTTCATACACAGAGTTGCGATACGGTGCGCACGCATAACCAATATGTTTCATACGCGAAACCGACATAGTGCACACATACAACCAATAGAGTTCAAGCGCAAAATCGACAGGTTACCCACATGAAACCAGTATAAGACGTGCATGAAACCAATATAGTGCATACGCAAACCGATAACATGCAAGCGTAAACCAATGCAGTTCACTCACAAACCAATAACAAATCACAGTGGAACCAGTGATATACACATGCAAATCAATATAGTTCATATGCAAACTAGTGGTATGCACGTACAAACCGATATAGTTCACGCACAAACCGATAATATACGGACACGAGCCAGTATAGTTCATATGAATGAAACCAGTATTGTACGCACGCAAACCAATTAAGTATGCATGCAAACCGATAGTAAATATTCATAAACCAATAGTGTTCACACGTAAACCAATAGATTGCACACAGAAATATATGATTAATGGCCTGTTTGGCCCCTCATAGATAGTCCTGTTTCCCCGGGTGTTACAATCCACATACTGGGAGAAGGCAGGTAATGTTTTGTCCAGCGTCACATGGTTAAAGTCTCCAGCGATTAGCACAAGTGCCTCAGGGTTCTGCGTTTGTAACTTAGCAACTGCGGAATGGATGATGTCACTCGCCATCTCGCGTTATGCGAGGGGATGTAAACAATAACAACAATCACGTGTCCAAACTCTCTGGGCAAGTAATAGGGACACAGACTTACAGCCAACAGTTCGATGTCCCTGCAGCAATTGGAGATTTTAACGTTTACATGTCCTGAGTTGCACCACTTTGTATTGACATAGAGAGCGAGTCCTCCTCCTTTCTTCCTCCCGCAGGTACTTGCGTCTCTGTCCTCTCTAACTGGTAAATAAGGAACCACATCGGCCTAAGCATTTCTTCTCAGTGCTTTAAGCTGACTACTTGAATAGGCGAGTCTCAGAGTGTAAAAATCCATGTCAAGTAGTAAAAATAGTAAAAAGTGTCCAGGGAACGATTCCACATAAAAGAAAGTGGTAGAAGTGATTAGTAAAATAGAGAAATAGAGGAAAAAAAAAATAGGTAAAAAGATAAAAGTCATACACGGAGCTGCTGGAAAGGCTGCCACTCGGATGCGGCGCCGGAAATGAATGTGAATGTAATCATGTGAGTATTGTAATATTGAGTCATCTCACAATTCACTCCTTATTAAAATAATCTCCTTTCTTACTGTAACGTGTGATGGTCTTCTCTCCCTCATTATAATTTCATTGTGAAATTTTCGCAAGCATGATTTGCTAGTATATTGGTAAGTTCCTACCTCCATTTTTCCTACTGAATCTGCTTAATCTTAGTTTTACCTTCCACTGTATTGTACTTTAGGTACAATAACTTCAAGCTGTCATTGGTTAGCCAATCCTAATACTTTGCATGACTTCTTGTCAGAAACCTACATTAAAGTATGTGGATTCTCAGCCTTTGACTTCCTGGGTGAGTAAAGCTATTTGTCCATGTTCACTGCAACCAGTGGGACAACACACACTCTGTATGGCTGGGTCTCAGGAGAGAAGCCTTGCTTTAACTGCTTTCAGAGAAAAGCACATGTATTCCTTTTTAATTAAGGAAATGGAGATGAAACATGAATATAAAAGCAAAGGTTGAAACCAAAATGTCAGTTCTAACTTTTATCAAGGCCTGCTACAATCATAAAAGAAAACCAAGAAGTCAAGAAACCAGATCAGAAGTTAAAAGCAAAGCACAATACAAGTAAAGTAAAGTTATCCAATCTTAGATACCAGGAAGTGCATGAAGCCGACCTTTATACCCTTAACTAATAATGACACAAGCAGCATGACCCTAGACATCACTATCGCAACTGCTATGCTGTAGAACAAAGCTGCATAAAATGGCAGCATTCAAGCTCAAGCCAAATGATGTGAAAAAATAATGCTTTCCAACAAAAAACAAACGACAAAAAATTATTTTTGGGTTAAAAAAGCACGAACTACTTACAGACAATCAATGAAAAATTAAATATAAGTGGTAATTACAGTACAACATGAATAACCCAAGAGTGCATAGTGCTGACCTTTTGAAGCATTGGTTCAGTGATGTGACACATTGCATACACCTGGTTTGTAGTGATAATAACAGAAAGACACTCCCACCCAAAATGTCAATATCTTAGATAAAATAAATGGTGGTGAGAATAGGCATCAGTTTATAAATATATGGTTAAACATCTTCAAAGTCAAAATATCAAGTGTGGCGGACAGCCGGGACCCCTGCCTGGCCGGGACGCCCGTGTGATATAAGGACCAGGGGAGAGGGCATATTCAGAGCAATGCTTCCCCAGGAATACTAGAGGGCAACCCCCCGGCTCATAGTGGGGCATAGAAACTGAACCCTGTTGGGGCCTGTGGCCACTACCAGGGGACCCCTGGACAGTTGCTGAGCCCTGGGTTGCAACACTTCTGCCACACCCGGAAGTGCTGCCAGAAGAAGGTCTTGGAGCACCTGAAGTAATTCTGGGTGCTCTATAAAAGGGGCTGCTTCACTCCATTTGGAGAGCCAGAGTTGGGAGAAAGTAGATGAAGCTTGCTGGGAAAGAAGTGGAGGCAGCAGAGAAAGAAGAAAGGACTGTGTTTTGATTTTGTTGCTTTGTGCACTGTACTCTGTAGTGGGGAGTGAAGAAAAAGTGCTGCCCCATTTGAAATAAACGTGTGTGCTGGACGGAATTTGCATACTCGCATATGTCTGTGTCAGGTAAGGTGGCTGGTACACCCCCTGGTGGTCCACACAAGATGTGATTTTTTGCCAATATTGCACATCCCTACTGTCTTTATTTAGACAGTATTTGTTTTATTTAGCAAACCACCTTGATTGGGGGGCCTTGATTCCAATGAACTTTTGTTTTATTAGTTAAAATACTTACACAAATCCTACAGATATACAGCTGAATAAATGGAGAAAAATCATAAAAAGAGTTGGGTTGCCAAGTGGGGAACCCCTTTTAATGGTTAAATTAAGTCAGGATTTTAGACAAAGAGATGTTGCCTTTAGTATACAATCATCTTTATGCATTTGTATGGTTCTCTTCATTGTGATTGATAATTTGACTGTTACTTCCTCGAAGGAGGAGCTAGACTGTGGTGGAAATGATGTCACTTGGTACAGTATCAGGAGGGGCTTCCTAATTGGTAGAGTTAAGCACAGTGTAACTACTTCTCCAGTTCATATATATTACTCTATATTATTATCCTAGTTTCCACTTCATCCACTTCCACATGTTTCAACAGATTTTATTCTTTATAGTAATATTTGTAAAATTATACTTAGAAGCTTTTGTATTTTGCAAAAGTTGATTTACTCCCACACTTCTTTTTGTGCCTATCCACTACCTTTATTTTTTCCTGCTTTTAGACTCTATGTTTGCCACTCACAGATGCACTTCCTCTAGATTTGTTAATTACGCTTTGGCTGTTATGACATACAAATCAAGATATTGTTTTGATTTCACTAAGTGCTTTATTCCTTCTTTGTAAAACATAATACTGTTATGACAGAAAAAAGCATAATTGGTAGAGTTAATATAAATTGTTCATGTTCTTAGTATCCATCTACTGTAAACATGAAGGCAGCACAGGAGCAGTACATTAGTTCGTACAATAAAATCTTTTTGACTGAGCTTAACAGTTTACAAAGATTTTACTAAATGTTCTGGGGGTCAGATTCACTGTACAAGAAAGTCACTATGAAGACAGTACTTCAGATAAAATATATAAGTGTGAAGTACCTAAGTGGAGTTTTTTCTAACCATTCACAGTCTGTGTCTGTTGATAGACCGCAAGAAATGCGGGTTGAGCGTTCGATTAATGAAGGTTGGGAAGGAACATGTGAGAAGTGAATTGAGGGACCCCTCTGCCTGTTTGGTACTTCATAGTGTGACTCTTCCCTTCCGCTCTCTTAACTAATTTGTGCTCTAAACTTAAATCGTGTCATTCTGGTGGTTGTTTATAATATACTACAAAATGCTCAAAACATAGAAGGAGTATATTTTTTTCATAGATTTACATATCTCTTCAACCTTTATTTATTTACAGTTCCATTAAATTATTTAAAAGTAGTATTTGGTTGTTAAGAGTAAGTAGTTTTCCTAAGAAGTGAAAATAAGCATAGAGCTAATATTTCTAGAATGTACAGTACATATAGAGAAGTAGTACAAAAATTATTTTGTTTTATTTATTTTTTACCTATGTGGCTAACTTAAAGATAAATTTCCAATTAAATAAAAGGATGAGAGAGTAAATGTTTACTCTCCCATTGTTCTGCAAACTTATTTAATCCATTTTTAGTGTTGTTGGGGGCCAAATTCTCCGTAGCTGCTTCCCCACTTCCAGTGCTCCTGACCATAATAAAATGTGCCTTGCTTTTGCATGGGAAAAAAATATTGCAGATGAGATGAAAAATACATGTGTTAATTGTGAAACCTTGACAATCTTTTAGAAGAACCTGGATGAGATATTGGGACAGTTTAGCTATTAGCTAAACAAGCAGGCACAATGGGCTGAATGGTCTCCTTTTGTCTGTCAAATTTCTTATATTTGTTACGTTTATGTCAAAACGCAATTTGCTTTGCAAAGTGAAACTCTTCACTTTTGCTGTAAATTCAGTTTTGCACAAATTGCTTCACTCATCAGTACTGGAGAACAATAGACCTTTGGAGATTCATTCTTGCCTTGTGAATGTATAACAGGACTAATCCTCTTCATATGTTACAGATGACTCTACTGAATTCCATTGTTAAAAAAACATCTCTAAGTAATTATGCTGGGTCTGGCTGGCCTTTAACTTCGATGACAGAACTGAACAGTGATGGTGCCTGAGATCACAGACACAATAGAGATTAATAATAGGTCAGCTGAATCCATCCTTTATAAGCAACTACATAAGAGTTTGGTCTGTGCACGTAGGGTGTCTAGAGTGATGGCACTCGAAATGAAACAACACTGAATCCTCAAGAATAATTTCATGCCAATGAATTTAAATAGAGTGAATTTTAAAACGTATAAAACATGCACACATCACAGTGACCCAGAGTCCTAAAAACAATCAAACAAATTTAAACAAGGCAAGTCTCAAATCCAAACATATTCACGGTCCAAGTCAGTGCCAGCAAGATCATGTACGTAGTTTTGTATGACGTTGAATGTGTAGTCCTTATTTATTATATGTCTCGATAGAAAACCGATTAATATTACAACCTGATTTGCAGTAGTTAACCAGAGAAACGACAGACTTTGCTAACCATCCCATTCTGTTTTGTAACAATGCCCCCACTTACGCAGCATAGGCTGGAAAAGCTACTGTGTGAAGCTCTGGACTCAGAGATGTTCTACCCAATATAGTGCCATGCCAATAAAGGACAGGGTATGTCAGGTACGGAAGACTTTTTTTTAAAAGAAACTTTCTGCATATCATAATTTGTATTAATGCTAATGGAAATGATCCTGATAATAAAGCTTGTTAGTTTTCCTGGGGTTTCTGTTAACAGATCATGATCTAAACTTTTTGCTCACTCCTTGTATATATGTTTAATTATTCTATTGTTGGATAACCAAGATAGCAAGATGAACAGACACACAAGGGTGAGATTAATCACAGAATTTAAGTAAGTGAAGACAGCATTTAATAGGTTAGTTTCCTGGTCTGGAAGTAACACCCACATATGGTAGTCATGGCTACTATAGCTGGCGCTTCCAGAAGGGGTGGAGCTTGGTGGAGGATGTAGAAGTGAAGTCAGTGTTCTTCTGGTCCCAAAGCTTTTTGACTGTGGATAAAAAGAAAGAATGCTGTATGTATATATATAGGTAAAATTCTGTTACAACGAATATCTTTATTACAATGAAATTTTCATTACAACAAAGTATTTTTATGATCGCGACAGTTTCCCCATGTGACGCGAGTCTATAGAAATCTCGTTACTACGAAGTACATTCAGCAGATACTTTCATTACAACGAAGTGCCCAAAAGACCTTGAACTGCCTAAATGAATCATCCACAGAGGAGTTAGTTCTGTGGTCGCAGCTCAGTTGTGCACAACGATCCCCAAACAGAAACACTGTAATTCTTTTTTCTTTCTTCGAACTTTCCTCATACTGTTTGTTTTCCCTTTTTTGTTTCCTGCGGTTTTCAGTGATATCTTTTGCTTATTGCTTGTCAACATTTGAAAAACATCCATTGGAATTTAACTCATTGACACCCTCCTATAGAAATGGCAGATATGAAAAAACGATTCATATTGTTCATATTAGAAAAAGAAAAAAAAAACTTTACATATTTGCAGCTCTCGATTGCGGCAAAAAGAAAAAAGACGTTGCCAGTGAATTCGGAATTTCGCCATCAACGCTGCCAACTTTCTTGAAAGACCGAGCAAAAAAAGAAGAAAAATCTCAGGTTGCAAATGTATGTGAACAGATGCATTTGAAGATGTCGAAAAAACTTTTTTTTTTTTTTTGTGGTTCAGTGATGCTCACTCAAGATACATTCCTATTAATGCGGCACTCATTCAAGAAAATGTGAGGTTTGTAAACTCTCTTGGGACAGCACACCGAAGAGCGTCCCAAGTCCGATCTCAGCGTCTGTTGCAACAGCAGACTCAAAGCTATGCTGTGTCTCTCAGCTATGCTGCATCTCTCCACCAAAGCAAACAGAAAAGATATTGATGGGTGCTGCAGCCTGACTGCTGTGTCTGTGTATAGGAGAGTGGCAGATCATGCTACAATAAATAACCATGCTGTTCCTGTTTCAATCTGAATAAAGTTGGTTTTGCTAAAGTACTGAGACTCAGCCTCGTGTTTTGGGGTGCAAGACAGGGACTTATAGTGCAACCCCGATCTTTTATGATTTGCTTTTATGTCGCTTCACGGCAGCGCTATGAGCCTGTTTTTGCCCTGCTCCAGCAATGGACAAACAATCTTCCACAGAAGCTGCAATCGCGCTTTGGGACGCACTTCAACGTGTCGTTCCTGTTAGGTGGGAAGTGGGGAGGGGGGGTCTAAAAAGAATTCAGAAACCTCACAATATGAAGAAGAAAAGGATGATTCGGCTCCTGATTGATAACTGTGCTGCCCACAACATGCTTCCACGTTTGGATAATGTTCATGTTGAATTCCTCCCATCCAATTGCACAGCAGTGCTTCAGCCATTAGATTTGGGCATCATTCGTACCCTGAAAGTGTATTATCGCAAGGAAATGCTGAGAAAAATTCTCATTAGCATAACTTGTAGGCAGGAGGAGATTAAAATGAATGCAAAAGAAACTATTGAAATTATTGCAAACGCCAGGACGCAAGTTAAAGAAAGCGCTATAGTAACAAATACAGAATCTCATTAAAATAAAATTTTCATTACAACAAAATATTTTTTAAGTCCCTAGGAGTTTGTTGTAACGGAATTTTACCTGTATATATACACACAATGTGACTTTGGTGTTTGTAACATGAAGCCCATTCTACGATATTAGCCTATACACTCACCTAAAGGATTATTAGGAACACCATACTAATACGGTGTTTGACCTCCTTTCGCCTTCAGAACTGCCTTAATTCTACGTGGCATTGATTCAACAAGGTGCTGAAAACATTCTTTAGAAATGTTGGCCCATATTGATAGGAAAGCATCTTGCAGTTGATGGAGATTTGTGGGATGCACATCCCGTTCCACCACATCCCAAAGATGCTCTATTGGGTTGAGATCTGGTGACTGTGGGGGCCATTTTAGTACAGTGAACTCATTGTCATGTTCAAGAAACCAATTTGAAATGATTCGAACTTTGTGACATGGTGCATTATCCTGCTGGAAGTAGCCATCAGAGGATGGGTACATGGTGGTCATGAAGGGATGGACATGGTCAGAAACAATGCTCAGGTAGCCCGTGGCATTTAAACGATGCCCAATTGGCACTAAGGAGCCTAAAGTGTACCAAGAAAACATCCCCCACACCATTACACCACCACCACCAGCCCGCACAGTGGTAACAAGGCATGATGGATCCATGTTCTCATTCTGTTTACGCCAAATTCTGACTCTACCATTTGAATGTCTCAACAGAAATCGAGACTCATCAGACCAGGCAACATTTTTCCAGTCTTCAACTGTCCAATTTTGGTGAGCTCGTGCAAATTGTAGCCTCTTTTTCCTATTTGTAGTGGAGATGAGTGGGGTTGTTGTAGCCCATCCGCCTCAAGGTTATGAGTGTTGTGGCTTCACAAATGCTTTGCTGCATACCTCGGTTGTAACGAGTGGTTATTTCAGTCAAAGTTGCTCTTCTATCAGCTTGAATCAGTCGGCCCATTCTCCGCTGACCTCTAGCATCAACAAGGCATTTTCGCCCACAGGACTGCCGCATACTGGATGTTTTTCCCTTTTCACAACATTCTTTGTAAACCCTAGAAATGGTTGTGCGTGAAAATCCCAGTAACTGAGCAGATTGTGAAATACTCAGACCGACCCGTCTGGCACCAACAATCATGCCACGCTCAAAATTGCTTAAATCACCTTTCTTTCCCATTCTGACATTCAGTTTGGAGTTCAGGAGATTGTCTTGACCAGGACCACACCCCTAAATGCATTGAAGCATCTGCCATGTGATTGGTTGATTAGATAATTGCATTAATGAGAAATTGACCAGGTGTTCCTAATAATCCTTTAGGTGAGTGTATATTTTAAAGTAGTTTTGATGTCTGCTGTTAAGCTAGCTTAACCAAATAGTCATACTATGTCTTACGATATTGTATATTCAAGGAGCAGAATCTGTAATTGTACCTTTGGAAAAGAAAATGTCTGTTATACCCATACACCAATTGATCATTCCAAACAAACAAGTGATTCAGTACTAGTATGTTGTATGTTGGAACCTAATTGTTCTTTGTCCTGTCAGATATTTTATACTCTGTAAATAATTAAATAAAGCGTTCTTGAGGCAGTCCTTAAGGCAAAATAAATGCTGGTGTTCTGCCATTTTCAAGAAGCCCTTTGAAGTTGGGAAGCACAGAGATATGCCAAAAGGAAACAGCTCATCAGGCTAACTGTCTTTGTGCTGGATATGTATAGGACGGCTAAACGCCAGAGTCAGCAAAAACATGTAGGCGGGTAATGCTTGGGGACTTTCTGTTGGACGTCCAGTATCAGTGCTTGTGTGTTCTCCTTTTGTTTTGCTTCAGCTTTCTTTTTATTTACAATGGACCTTTAACATGCTGTATTCTTAGTTTAACCACAATAGGAAGGAAATGAGACTTGCATGATTCTGATGTGGATCTATGTCTAAACTGTTAGTCCAGAGTAAAAAAATATATTTCTTACTATAAAATAAAGGTTTCCCTTATAGTATAATTTTTTGGGGTTAGCATTAACAGAATTCACCTGTGCGAATAAATGTATAAAATCCATTGAATTAGTTAAAATGTAATGTTTTGAATATACTGTCATTTTATTTAAGTAGAAATATAAATAATAATTTTGTACAATATTAAGCTGTTATAAAAATTCAAACAGAATATATACAGTATACAGCATATATTGTATTTCCATGCACCTGGTTACACACACACATTAGAAAACAGTTTTCATGTGTGATAGTTAGCAGAAACATAAAGATACCAAAATCAGTTTTCAGTCCAACTAATGCTGAACCAACTAAGAAAATAGTCTAAACATATCTGGAATAGGCATTTCCATGCAATTGTTATTATTTATGTATATATATATTTTAATATAAATTACAAATATCTTATAAATAGAATATCTAGTTATGTTTGAACATCCAAATACAAACACATTTAGATTTTTCTCCTACACAGACACTGTCATTTAAGCAATTATTTTTGCACTTCTTTTATACAGAATTGAACGTCACAAAAAGAGTAGCTTGCTCAGAAATACATCCAAAACATAAAAATTCCTTTTTTAACTTATAACAAAAGTATTATTAAAATATTGAATAGTTAAAAATATAAAGATTGTGATTTATGTATGAAATGATATGATAGTACTGGCAGTGTATATGAAGATGAATAATGTCATTTAGAAGAACCATCAAATTCAAGAGATAGTAAATCCTGAAGACATACACAGATGAGCAACAAAAATATATATATATTCCCAAATTCAAGTTACAATTGTATCTTTCTTTTCAGGTGTGTTCTACTATCACGGTCATGTCTGTCTGTCTAGATAAAACAACTAAGATTGATTTCTTTTTATAACCTCGGACTCATCTCACCCTGCTCATCACTTATTCTATAAACTCCCCTCTGATAAACCCTTTAGGTGAATTAAAACAAAACTAACAGACACCTCAATAGTTTCTTTCCCAGAGCTATAGTCTTGTCAAACCAGTAACTTAGCCTGACGTCTTTATATATTAATGCACTCTGTGAGATACTGTACAAATATATATGTGTGTGTGTGTGTGTGTACAGTATATGTACGTTTATGTGTGTACATGTGTATACACATTACACACTCACACTTTCACTTGCACATTGTCATTTATGCATTTTTCTATAACTGTATTTTCCTGCAAACTTGTATGAAGTTTTTCTTTTTAACTTATGCTATTTATGTTATTTGCACGTGATGTTGTGTTCTGTTATAATCAGCTCCAAATCTACCAAGACATATTCCTGTACATGAAGTGCTGGTGAATTAAAATGATTTGGATTCTGACTGGTTCTGATTTTTTTTTTTTTGAAAAACTGGTGTGCTTATTCTTTAATGAAATTTGTCAGGAAAGCTCTATTTTTTTTTTGAGACATTAGCAAATTGTAAGAATTTTTAAAATTTCAAAAACTCTCTTTTAAAAGCACTGGCAAATTATCAGACTTGTCTGTCTTAAAACATAAAAATATTCTGTGACTTTGATGACAGATTAGTTTACAGTTTCAAATTTACTTTGAGGGATGTTTTTTCAACTTGTTTAAATTTATCTTTTACTCATCCAACCCTGATGGGAAAACAATGATCCACCTCTAGACTAGTGCATGACGTAGTGGCTTGTGCTCTCTGAAGAAGAGGTGGCAGGGCTTACACACATCTCTGTAACACCACCTCACTCCTCCGCTGTTTGAAACTGGACTGGGTAAATTAAAAGATCTTTGTGATTTTAAAAGTACTGCACATAAGAATTGAATAGAAGAAGTAACAAGCTGCCAAAGTGTGGCTCAGTAACTAACCATGCATGCGTTAAATAATTGTTTACTCAGTATTTACACTAAAAACATCGTTATAGCTACATTATGTGTAGATCATAATCATTCAATACTTCTCTGACATTTTATTAGCTAAGCTGTGTGCTTGGTGTGTGGGTGTGTGTGTGTGTGTGTGTGTGTGTGTGTCCTGCGGTGGGTTGGTGCCCTGCCCGGGATTGGTTACTGCCTTGTGCCCGTTGTTGGCAGGGATTGGCTCCAGCAGACCCCCATGACCCTGTGTTTGGATTCAACGGGTTGGATAATGGATGGATGGATGAATAGCTAAGTGCCTTGTTACCTGCTAACCATCATCATCCAATGCACCCAATAATTTATATTTGAGACTTCCTCATTGACTACTTCTTTCAAAAATGTGCTGTATAAGAAATGCAAACTATAATTAACCATGGGCCTTGTGCAACCTTTAAGAAACAATAGCACATGAATCAATGCAATATTTTCATCACATGAGCTGGACTCTGCTATCTATGAAAGCTGTTTAAAATTGTGAAATACAATAAAGAAACATTTTATGTACTCTATTTGTACATGTAAGTACTGTGAATCCTATTATTACTGTTATTTTGTAATGATGACAAAAATCCTTTAAAAAAAGTGTTGTATCTCTGTTTTTGATCTGGATATGTACGGTATGTACATAGGATAAAAAGGAGTCGTAGGATAAAAGACCAATCCCCTGGTATGTACTTTTTCCTGATGACATTATGCTGTGCTGCACCAGAAGAAAGGAATTGGGGAGGGTGTTGGAAAAATGGAGAAGAACTTTGGAAGATAGAGGATTGAATAAAAATAAGAAGAAGACAGAATATTTGAGGTTTATTGATGACCAGGATTCAGAAGTTAGCCTGCAGGGGGACCTATTGAAAAGAGTGGATAAGTTTAAACATCTAGGATCAGTGGTAGGCAGGGATAGAAAGTTAGATGTAGAGATTACCGATAGAGTGCAGTGTGGATGGAACAACTGGAAGAAGATATCAGGAGTATTAAGGTGAAGGTTAAAGGTAGGGCTTTTAAGGCAGTCATAAGACCCTCAATGATGTATGGATCTGAGACATAGGCAGTATAGGAAGTGCAGGAGAAGAAGTTAGATTTGGCAGAAATGAGAACGTTGAGATAGATGTGTGGAGTTACAAAAAAGGACAGACCATCTGAAGTATAACCCACAGTGGTACAGGAAAGTAGGCTACGGTGATATAGAAATGTGATGAGGAAAAACAGTGAATATGTGAGAAAAAGAGTGATGACAATGGATGTACGGCTAAACAGAAAGTGTGGGATGCCAAAGCAGAGGTGGACGGATCAATTAAAAGAAGTCCTGAAGGAAAAGGATTTGACTGGCCAGCATGTTCAGGGTCAAGCTGTTTGGAGAAGGTTGATCAAGCACATTGACCCCCACATGGAAATGGAAAAAGATGAAGAGGAACAAGTAGAAGAAGAAGTAGTGATATTATTGTCTTTGATGAAATAAAAAAGCAAATTTTAAAATGCTTAAATTGTGTTTCAGTTAATAAAGGCCCTAAATGTCATGCCATTTACTTTGTTGTGTTTCAAAATGGTGGAGCAGAGTTTTAGGAATCATCAGCATGTTTTTAAGAAAATGCTAACTTTTTTATGTTACTAGAATTAAGACTGCATACATGTTGGCATTAATATTCAAGGGCTTACCTAGGGTATACACATTTACAATACCATTTAGTTAGGAAAAAATGCAAAATAATATACAACAATACATAGAAAATCATTATCTATTAAATCATTATATCAGTATTTTTTCATGCAATATATTACACTGAGAAACAAGCATTATGTTTTTTCTTTTCATCTATGTGTCATATATAGAAATGGGAATTTGTGTTCACTGCTGACATTTATGATACACCATCCGTTGGAAAAAAAAAGCAAAACGAATCTCACAAATTTTAGCAAATGTGTTGCTTTAAAAATTGGTGTATTGCAAATGATACCACTGCTGCAGAGGTTTCTATATCAAATATGCCGTTAATATTTGCATTGTGTATTTGGTTTCTTTTTAGCTTCTAAAGTGCTACCATAAAGAAAGTACTCAATATAAAACATATATTTTGCAACCATTGTCATAATAAAATTATTTAAAAATAACAGAATTAGACTACAGGCTAGTAGTGTCTCTTTAACTTCAGCTGACAGGAGCACTTAAAGACTGATTTATACTGATTTTAGAATTCTCAAAGTAATTTTATCAAAGAGAAAGCAAAGAAGCATCAAACCTCTGCAAAAATCACTCATCGTATGCAAGCTCTTTATTTTACTCCAGTCCTGACTGGGCTAACATTCATCTCCATGACAGCTGTAATGAATCTCCACAAGCCAAAGAAAGGGACATCAGAATTCTCAAATTTAAAACGTAAATAAATGCAAAATATAAAACAATATTTTTTTATATGTACCTAATGGTAAAGTATATTGAGAATGTAAATGCACATCTGTATACTGTGTTTTCAAAAACAGCATTTAAAATATTGTAATTTAAAAGGAATCATTTCACAATAACACAACATAAAAGTCAGATTATACCCCAATGTGTATGTGTGTTTTACGTATTGTTATTCAATATTTATTCTGCAGTTCACCATGTTACCTGGTATCATTTTCCCTATACAAAAATTAAGCTGGAGGGATTTAGTGTAACAGACTGAAATTTTTAATTATAACAATATGATATCAAATTTTACCTCAGTCAAATAAAAAAGAGAACGAGTGTCACAGGACTGAAACACAATTCCTAATATTTTAACAAAGGAATATTATCATACCATGACCTAAGTATTATGGCTATCTATCTATCTATCTATCTATCTATCTATATGAGAGAGAGACTGAGGAACAGAGCCTGACCAAGCTGAAATGTTACATACAGACCTCGAGGAGAAAAAGACAGTAAAAGAGATGCTGTGGAAATGCAAGGAGTAGTAGGAGGCAGTGCAGTGGTGGATGCACTGGAAGATAGATAAGGAGAGGCATCAGACAGAGTGAGAGAGAGAAATCCAACCTTGCTGGAAATATACTAAATTTCACACACCATATTAGTTAAACATTTTATTATTATTATTATTATTATTAACTTTAATAAAAACTGGAATTATATTTGTAAAATTAAACTTTCAGGCAATTCACCTACATTACCTTCATTTATTATGTTATATTTTTATATTGAGCTTATACATTTTGTAAATAAAATCTCAGTTCTAAAATGCTAAATCAAATTTCTATTCATTTACCACTTACTGTATGTAGTTTACCAAGAATTATGAACATTCATTAAAACACATGCCCTCACAATGCATCCTCTCAGTTCTGTGGTGGAAATTGGAGAGGGTGTGATTAGCGCCAGTACCTCCTCTCATCCTGGGGTGGCGCCACATTCCTTAGATGACCCCTGAGGGTGATTTACTCATTTGCATGCATGACCACCTATGGTTCACATAAAATGCATATTTGAAAATAAATATATACAGTACATTAGTTCACTTAAACTACCCAACTGCAAGCAAACATAAAACTATAACAAAGGGTAAAAACAGCACAAATCATAAATTTATGAAAACATTACATGTAAAAAGGTTCATACACCACTTACAGCTTTGATTAGGGCAGTGAAAATACTAGAGCCAGCTATAAGCACACTCTGGAAATTACATGGTTAATGTCAATAGAGATAGAAAGAATAAATAACAATCAGTTCTTGAAAAGAGATTTAATTAGTATTTTAAAATTAACAGAAACATACACAGAGTAATTCAGATGTTTGCTCATTTAATTTTTTTTCAGTTGACACATGTACAAGTGGGTATTGCTCATTTTGCTGAACTTTAAGTTACACACAATGCCTCTTAAGACAGCTAGCTGCATCCCCTTAGCTGCATTCCACAGTGAATCCTAAAGTGAATCACAGTGAATCCTAAAGTGAATGGCTGAACTGCAGCTTTGCACTTAATCTGATAACAAAGGGACACATCTAAGCTAAGCTGATACCCCTGCAGAGACCCCTTCAAACAAGAAGGTGCCCATATGGACATTTATTTTAGACTTGTGCTGCAAACTGAACTCTGGTTGGATGTGATGGACACAATTAGACACCTACAAACAGGCACTTGCTCTGTAAATTGAAATGACTTTGATGCAATCACCACAGGTTACACTGTCCTTAAAAAAACAGCTGCACTCATTTCTTTTGTATTTTTTTGGGGGGGATGTAAGCTGATAATCTGTTCTCTTGCAAGAAGCTGAAAGCTGATGATCTGTTCTATTTGTGAAGCTGAAAGCTGACAAGCTGCTCTCTTTGGGAGTGAGAAGCCATCCATTCTCTGTGGAGCAAATAGCTCAAAAACTTTCTTTGGCCTCAAAGCTATTCTCCATTGAACCTTGGAGCTGAATGCTCTGAACTAACTTTAAGATCCACTCTGCCAAGTCAAACTCTTTGACAGTGACTGATTCCTGTCTTAGAAGACTGAGAAGCAGCCATTAATTCAAGAGGGGAGCTTAAGCAGCTACACTCTTGAGCCAGAAAGAGTAAGGCTTTCCCCCAAGAAGTTGTAGAGGACACTGCAAAAAGCCTAACAGTAAGCTGAGTAAGGCCGTATTACATCACACCATGGATAAAGGACCCTGTAGCAAAGACAAAGTGCACTCTAACGTGTGCACCATTGGAACCCAGAGCAACAACATGCAACTCCACACAGCATCAGATATAAATCCTTAGATCCTTGGTATCAGAAAACTGTTGGTCTGTGTCAAGATAACTAGAAATTTAAATAGCCAGTAAACTGCCAGACTGTGCTGATCAATCTTGTTTTTCTTGTGTACTGTCTTCTCTGTCGGTATATATATGAGGTGAGACGCATAAATAACTAGATTGGTAAAAAAAAATTATTTATTGATGAATTACAGCATTCTAAATATTGTCACCATATATATACTACGCATCTTCCATTGATTGAAACAGTGCTGGAAGTCTTCTTGCTTGAGGCTCTTTAACAGACTTGCCATTTTTGTCTTCACTTCATCCACTGAAGAAAAATGTGTTCCCTTCAAGTCACTTTTGATTTTTGGGAACAAGTAAAAATCACAGGGAGCTAAATCAGGGAAACAGGGAGGAGGATTGGGTGCAGGACTATTTTTGTCAGTCAAAAAGTGCTTTTACGGAAAAAGAGAAAATTCCAGAGAGATTTGATGTTGATTTGCTGTTCAATTCTTTTCACCCAACATTGTCGTGGCAACTCGTGTAGCGATTGTTGTGCAAATACTGACTGGGCTATTCATAGGATATATCTAGCCAGTCGGCGGTTTGGCAGGGCGTGTAGGAGGGGAGTTCTATGATTCACATCCAGCCAACCTCCAGATGGTTTTCCAGGAAAGCCCCAAGCACAGTCCAGTTATGTTTATGTCTCACCTCGTACAGTTGTCATATTTGTATAATTCTTGTGTTTATCAGTAAATTGTATTATTCTGTTTCCTAAAATTTATTTTTTTTTCACCAGCTTTTGGAGTTTTTTTTTGTTTTTTCAGTCCACCCTGGCCATCGGACCTTACTTATTCTATGTTAATTAATGTTGACTTATGTTTATTTTTTATTGTGTCTTCTATTTTTCTATTCATTTTGTAAAGCACTTTGAGCTTTTTTTGTATGAATATGTGCTATATAAATAAATGATTGATAGATTGATTGATAAAATGAGTGTGCTTCAGTTCCCTTGAAATAAGCAGAATGACCAGAGACCCCATCCTACAGAGTTAAAGGTGAGGAAAACAAAATTAGGAGCTTTACCAAACTAATTACTAACTAAATAAACTACTGGCATTGCCAAAGGTAAAACTCATAATTAGTTAACTGATTGATTAATATCAATCGATCAGTTCTTCTCACATCAAACACAATTTTCCTATGTACTGTATATTTGGTGTCACTGGGTAGGCCATTAAACAGATCCATCCATTATCCAACCTGCTATATCCTAACTACAGGGTCATGGGGGTCTGCTGGAGCCAATCCCAGCCAACACCCTGCAAGGCAGGAAACAAACCCCGGGCAGGGAGCCAGCCCACCGCAGGGCGCGCACACACACACCCTCACACTAGGGACAATTTAGAATTGCCAATGCACCTAACCTGCAAATCTTTGGACTCTGGGAGGAAACTGGAGCACCCAGAGGAAACCCACGTAGACACGGGGGAGAACATACAAACTGCAAAGGGAGGACCCAGGAAGCAAACCCGGAGTGAGGCAGCAGCGCTACCCGCTACGCTACCGTGCCGCCCTCATTAAACAGATACCATTCACAAACATCCTACACATATTATGTGAAGTTTTTTTTTGTTTAAATTGTTTAAGTTGTGCATGTGATGCACTAATGTGTATGTAATATTTTAACAGTATAATGATGAGATGCTCCTAATATTTTTAACCAATAACCTTTAAGAGATAATATGCAGCAGAAAGCAGTACTGTGTGTCTGATTTAAATTAGTCACAAATATCTTTATATAATAATAATAACAAAATAATACATTTTATTTATATACTGTAGCACCTATACAATGTTCAAGCTGCTTCACAGAGTCAAAAATAGAACTTGGGAGAATTCTGTCCTTCTTCACAAAGAACATTTGTGAGTGAGATGATTTCCAGATTTTCAAAATCCTTTTAGTAATTGTAAAGACGAAAAATGAAATTTCTCTTTTGTCTGACTTTAAGCCTTTGTTATTTCTTTGAAGACATGATTGATTTTTTTACATTTTTTGAGGACATTGTTTTAATAATTCTTTATTTCCTTGTGTTCTCTAACACATATCTTTGGTAGCCACATTATTCGGTCCAACTGTTCAAGCAAACAGCTTGAACCTCCAAACAGTTGTATGTCAGAAACTCAGCCTAAACAGTATGCAGGCATGGAGAAGAGACTTACCTGTTGGTTGAAAAAAAGCATTAGATGGGCAGTAGAGAGAAGCTTTGCCCGTGGTATGACTTCTGGTGCCAGGTGTGGTGATTACAGTATCAAATAAATGGCAACTACTTTGTATTATGCCAGAATAAATTTTGCTTTTTTTGTCTACCTTTACCAATGGAATTGTAACTGAAAAACCTGGTACACTGCAGCAGGACGCCCGGGCAGTGATTGGCACGATTCAAGAAGAATATGACAGGGGAGCTACAAGTGTAAGAGGAGCATGGTGCAGCCAAGTAGATACTTGAATGACAAGAAAGAGCAGTTCAAAGATCCAAACCTCTACTCTGTTTCAGGAGAAGTGATGAACATGTGCCCAATGTAGCCTCTGCCACTTAACGTTCTTTTGAATGCCTGATCATTATGCAATAAAATGCATGAGCTTTGAATTTTCAAGCTCTAGGACTGATTACTTTCTCACTTCAATGCTCACCGAGGCTTGGCTGAATTATTTAATCAACGATGAAGCTGTCAGTCTTCCTGAGTTAATCTTTTTAGAGCCTATCAGTGTTATAATCTTTGCAACAAATGTAAAGGAGGTGGAGTGTGCTTCTGTATTTATAATTTTTGGTGAACAGCCATCGCAGTGCTGGGAAGAACCTGCTCACCTAATCTGAAATTTCCCATGATTAATACCATGCCATTTTATCTGTTGAGGGTGTTTTCATTTATTATTCTGATTGAAGCCCGTGTCTATTATTTTATGTCTCCCCTCAAGCAAAAAATACTGTTGCAAGGCAGCTTTTGGTAGATCATGTCTTAATTATTAAGAATAAATACCCAGACCCCATCATCATTATCTTTAATCTTTGTAATCATTCTACATTGATATCCGAGTCCCCAAATAGAAGAAGCTGGTAAGATGTGCTATTAGAGAGGGATAATCTTTGGACCTGCCATGTCAGATGTTTAACATAATAGTCCACAGGCTGCACTAGAAGAAATTCTGATCATACCATGATATTCCTGGTACTTTCTTACTGACAGAAGAGTGATGTTCAGAAAGCTTTTCTATCCCACTTATATAAAATATTTTACTGTGCTTATGCAATCACTTTTTCCTAGCTGACATCTTTATCGTTGGCATACTGAATCCCATTAAGGTATCTCTTTTGATTCAGTAACAGGTAGTAGTCACACAGAGTCAGGTCTAGAGAATAGGTAGTCTCATTTTTTTGAATCCTAGCTTCTCACAGCAGTCTTTGCACCCATGTAGTGTGAGTGTGGGCACTGAAGCCGAAGGAGGTTGAAGGACAGATTTCCATCACATTTTTCCTTCATTGACTGCCACAAATGCCAAAGCAAATGAGTATAATATTGACCAGTTATGTGATTATTGTGAGGAAACCAGTCAATATGGACTATACCATCAACATCATAAAAAATGTGCATTTGCTTCAAATTTTAATTCTTTCTGTGTTGAAGAATCAATGGGCTTTTTTCTCTTGCTAGTGTGACAGTGGTGAAAACTGCAGGAGAAGTGATAGATGCATTCAAGGTGGAGGTACGATTACATCAGGGATCGGCTCTGAGCCCTTTCTTACTTGCAATGGTGATGGACAGGTTGACAGACGAGATTAGACAAGAGTGCCCGTTGACTATGATGTTTGCTGATGACATTGTGATCTGTAGCGATAGTAGGGAGCAGGTTAAGGAGACCCTGGAGAGGTGGAGATATGCTCTAGAGAGGAAAGGAATGAAGGTTAGTAAGAACAAGACAGAATACATGTGTGTAAATGAGAGAGAGGTCAGAGGAATGGTGAGGATGCAGGGAGTAGAGTTGGTGAAGGTGGAAGAGTTTTAATACTTGGGATCAACAATTCAGAGTAACAGGAATTGTGGAAGAGGGGTGAAGAAGAGAGTGCTGGCAGGGTGGAATGGGTGGAGAAGAGTGCCAGGAGTGATTTGTGACAGACGGGTATCAGCAAGAGTGAAAGGGAAGGTCAGAACAATAGTGAGACCAGCTATGTTATATGGGTTGGAGACGGTGACACTGACCAGAAAGCAGGAGACAGAACTGGAGGTAGCAGAGTTAAAGATGTTAAGATTTGCACTGGGTGAGGATGAATAGGATTAGAAATGAGTGGGTCATTATAGGGTCAGCTCAAGTTGGACAGTTGGAAACAAAGTCAGAGAGGCGAGAATGCGTTGGTTTGGACATGTGCAGAGGAGAGGTGAGGGGTATATTGGGAAAAAGATGTTAAAGATATATCTGGCAGGGAAAAGGAAAAGAGGAAGGCCTAAGAGAAGGTTTATGGATGTGGTGAGAGAGGACATGCAGGTGATGGGTGTAACAGAACAAAATGAAGAGGACAGAGAGATATGGAAAAAGATGATCTGCTGTGGCAACCCCTAACAGAAGCAGCCAAAAGAAAAAAAAGAGTTTGATTCTGTGTAATAGTAATGTATTCAAGTTTAATTTCCACTGATGAAATGCTTCTTAAAGTTTTTCTTAACAATAATTGTACCAAAATTTTCAAAAAATACTGGCAGAATATAAAATTGCTTGAATTAACTTTTAAATACTGAAATCAATTTAATCCATTCATTAGGCAAATATATATATTTTAAATTAAAGTGACTAATGTTTAGTTAGTGAAGCAGCTTGTCAATTCTGTGCTATTGTTGTTTTGAAAAAAAAAAGAGATGCACCTTATCTTTTATTTATATATGCATGTATGTGTGTGTGTGTGTGTGTATATATATATATATATATATATATATATATATATATATATATATATATATATATATATAAAAATTATGTTGTGCATGTACTATTTTTTTAATAGTACTGAAATAATTATGCGTCATTCACTACAGGTGATGGGTCTTTTGTAAAGCAACAGATTATCCATTTTAAAATTATTTTCCATGGAGAGCATACCTGTCTTTGCATGCATTTTTCATAAAAATAAAGTTTACCCTACAAATTGCTGTTCATTTTCTTTTGGCAACTACAGTGCATCAGTGATTGAAAACGGAAAAATGTTCAGCCTGCAGGGTTCAGTGCAGAATGTACTCCATTAGTGAAATAATCAGACCCTCCGCCAGCAAACAGACGTACAGGGAGTTGAATAATATTTACCATAATTATACTCAATTTTAAAATGTTGTGTATTCCCCCCGTTTCTTTCTAAACCAGCATATGAGGGCCAAGGCATGCACAGAGAGCAATCTCTAGAATCATGGACAGGTTTCCTCAACATCTGTTTGCTTGACTTTGTCCACCTTCCACCACGTAACACCTTCAATAATGTAGCTCACAAACACTAAGTGGCAAATACTATCACTGAGTACATGTTGGAAAGTGAAATTTCACCCTCCAAACTTTAATTCTTTCAGCAATAACTTCTGGATGCATATGCAATTAAATATAATTATCAGATGTTTTCTATCAACCATTAAAATGTATCTGGCTTTAGTCATACCGATTTCATTATGATTATACATAATTTTTTCAGTACTCTAAATACACATACACATGACATAAAATCATTGATCCAATAAATAGCAAAGTCTCCAATTAAAAATGAAGTATATGCAGGTTTTTAGGGCAGAGATTGTAACTATGTTCAAACTGGCAAATATTGTGTATAGGAAACTTTTTGTAGGATGTATCACTATGTACCAACACCTATGAATTTTTTTCTAATATAGCTGTAGCATGTGCTGGCCCCAAATGTTCCTGCTTACTGCATAATAGACCTGTATATTCTCACAAAAAAAGACATATTTTAAAAAATATGCTGCCTATAAACAGGCCAAACATTAAATATGTTGCTATGATAAGACTGTACTTCCTTCCAAATAAATGTAATAAAATGCCTTTCATTCAGACATTGTTTAGTTTTTGTAGCAGTCGCAAGCTGCTGTTCTCCCACATTATTTTTTACCTCTCTTGGCTTGTTTGCCTTTTTCTTTTTGTTTATCAGATCTGCTATGTAAATCTACTCTCTTACCTCCATTATCCAAGATCTCCAAGAGATCAGGTAAAACTTGAAAATGGATCCAAAAAATATTGAACTATTTTTACCGCAAGGACAAATGGAAATACTGCTGCTGGAGAAAGAAACACAATATCTGGGAATTTTTTTTGTGTGGTATGACATAAAACCAAAAATTAGGGTTAGGGTTAAAAATGGATTAAAAGGAGGTCAATTAAATCTGCAATATCTAGCTAGCAAGAACACTTTTAGCAAAAGTCTGATTATTTCCAACTTATTTATTCCTTATTTTGGGAATCTCAATTGGTCTTTGTAGGGAAATAATTATTTAGTTAGTGTTTCTTGACTTTCTGCCTGGCATTTCGGCTATTTTTGGCTCACATTATAAACTATAAAAATATTCAAATATACATGTTCCAACTTTGTATCTGTTTTTTTTTGACTACTTCCTTTGATAGAAAGGCATTCATCTTCTAATTTTTCCTTAAGTCTAATTCTGACATGTTATATTTGATGTGCCATTTACAGCTCAACCACAAGTGGTAAAAGGAGACAAATACACAAAAGATAAATATAGATAGACAGATAGAAATGATTTTCTCCCTAGAAGAGAAATGTATTGCTTACAATAGCTCAATAAAATAGATAAAAAAGTGTACTCTCCTTCTCTCATACTGGCTTTCCATCAGTTTAGCATTCATCTATCCTCCAAGAAGAAATGGATGAAACCTCCGAAAACAAGCTAGAAAGCAGTACAGAATTTTACCTGGTCTGCCCAGCAGAGACTCACCAGACTTTAGCTAGGCTTCCTAAGATACCTGCTGGCTTCCACTCAAATGGGCATGCAAAAAGGGGAAGGTGACAATAAACTTTATAAATCTAGAAATATATATAAGGAGCCCCACAAGAAGAAGAATGACTGTTAACATTTGGGCTGGAAGAACAGAAAAGAAACATTATAAGTAAATACCTTATTTAACAAAGGCATAAGTTCCACAGAGGAAAAAGAGGCATAAAATAACAATCCAAAGCAAGGTACCTATAAAAAGTTCAGTAATCAGATTCCTAAAACGCAAGCAAGATATTCTCAAAACAACAATAAATTCAAACTGAAAAAGGAATACTCACAAAACTCCAGAAAAAAATGAATAATTCCTGCTACTGAGCCTTCTCATCCAGCTTAAAAATCCTGAGGAAGGGCACAGAAGTGGTGACTTCATGGGTGGTTCCTCCTCTTGGGGCTCCACTCACAAAAGGAACACAAGAAAATTTAAAGATATGGTACATAATGCCAATGATTAACAAAAGTGACAGAAATAACATATAAATATTAAAGCTAATAATATAAAGACAACAAAAACAACAATAAAATATCTAAGCATGCAATAAAACACAAGAGTTGGTGACTAAGCACTTTATCTAAGAATGTGTTAAAATTGGCAGAATGGAATCTAATTCATATATAGAATTGGTTAGCAGAACATGGAAATAGATCCTTGACTAGAGCCTAATCCATCAATGGTATTGGTCGAATGAAAGTGTGTATGGCTGCTTTTAGGACCATGGAATGTTATGAACATACTGTATATTAGATCTGTCACAGCCTCAATGAGGCAGGAGCCCGTATGCACAGATGAAAGTCATCCCATGATGTCTGTGGCTAAGATAAAATGCCTCCAACTCCTCCAAAGGTAGTTGAGCAATCAAGAACTGTAAGACAATTGTACTGTTTCATATATTATTTACTGTAATATGTATTAGGAGTGAAATATGCATTTTAAAACAAGTTAGATATATTCTTTCTTTTGTACAATGTTTCTCTGGAAAGGAATATTCAAAGTTTTAGCTGCAATCCTAAAAGAACACCCTCCCTGGGGTCATATACCTCTTTTGAGTGCAGGGACATTATGCTGAGATTGTGTAATCTACTGGTCATGCATCACCTGCAATTCTGTGTGTACAGTTTTGGTCTAAAAAGACATAACAGCAGCCAAGTGCATCCCTGAACTAAAGGGCATGGCCTACACTGAGAGGCTCAGAGCATAAAACTTCTTTAATATTCAGTGAGTCAAGACCCTAATCCAGGTCTTCAAAGTTCTCAAAGACACTGATTCAAGAATCAAGAGTATTTATTGTCATTTCATCCATATACAGTAGTACAGTATACAGTGAAATGAAACAACATTCCTCCAGGACCATGGTGCTACATAAAACACCGGACAACGAAGAATCCACGACACATAACATAAAGACACGCTATATATAACAAGGTGCATGTGAGTCAAATGTGCAAACATGTGCAACACTGCAGAACAGAACACATATATCAGATATCAGTTCAGTCCATGAGTGTTCAGGAGTCTGACTGCTTTCGGGAAGAAACTGTTACACATTCTGGTGGTGAGGGCCCGAATGCTTCGGTACCTTTTTCTTAATGGCAGGAGTGCAAACAGTGAATGTGAAGGGTGTGTTGGATCATTCACAAAGCTGGTGGCTTGTGGATGCAGCATGTGGTGTAAATGTCCATGATGGAGGGAAGAGAGACACTGTTGATCTTCTCAGCTGTCTTCACTATCTGTTGTAGGGCTTTGCAACTCCTGATTTAGTTCAGCTTGAAGATTTATTTTCAGTTAAACAGTGAACCACATACTTGAGAACACCAGTTGAAAATAAGGGGAAATGCATTTAAGACCACTTAAGCTAGCAAGCACTTCTTAATTCAGAAGGTAGTTGAAATTGCAAGTAAAGCATGCATGTGGACAGCTTGATGCACTAAATGGTCTTTTATTTGTCAAACTTATGCTATGTTAAATAACTAAGAAGATTACACTAGTTCTGTTGAAGACACTATTATTTGCTTTCCTGTGCTTTTACATGCAAAGTAACTGCAGTAGATGTGCTTTTTCAGAAGCAAATTTCTTTAAAAAACAAAGATTCCCCTGAGTTTATATTATATTAAAAATAGTCTGATTTTGAATTGTAGCTTATTAGCTACCAAGTATTAAGTAAAAGCCAGGTCAATGTTTGTTCCCCAGTGTAGAATTAATGTTTGTTTAAACATGTAAAAACAAATATATAATAGATGAATGATTTATATTTTCTGTTATTATTACTCAATGCCATGCTGATTTTTGATGAATAAGCAAATATTCTCAAAAGAGTGCGCACAAAGATCTGGAAATGGAGATGCTAAAATTAGAAGGAAACACATTAAATGGGCTTCAAAGTGATTGGGCTTTGAATACCACAAACTTTCACTAAAAATTAGAAAAACACTTTGGATCCAAATAAGGCAAAGATTTTAATAGACTGCGATAATAAGAAAATGGATGTACTCAAAAGGTACAAGCATAGTAGTAAGCAGAAGTAGTAGTGTCATTGTTCAGACCATTAAAGCCAACCTGAACAGTTCAATATCATATACAAGTGTTACATAATATGTAATCACTGAAACAAAAGGAAACTCTTTAGTCTAATTAAACCACAAACTAATTAGACTAAAGTGTTTCCTTTTTGTTTCAGTGATTACATATTATAGTGTTAATGTACTGATCTTTAGTAGTTCAATGTTTACATTGTATTTGACAGTTACACAGTACATTGTCATAGTTCCGATCAAACAATGTCATGTAAAAAACTGCATTAAAATTTTATTGAAACAACAGCAGAAAATGGATTTTACTATTCAAGTGAAAAGCAAATCACTATATTCGGTATGCATTCATTTTGGATTGGTTACAAGGCCACTTTTCAGATATTTATTTAAAAATGTACCATCCTTAAGTTCCCTTGACATTTGTCTTCTTCAAAATTACTTTTTCACTATTAGAATTATTATATTTTCACGTTTACAGGTCAGTGTTAACCATTTTGCTTTAGATTTAAACTAAATAGTACTTAACTAAAGGTTCTCTAGGCAAAAAGAGTTGGCAGAAAACTAATTACAAACTATTATAATTAAAATTAATAGGGAAAAAGACACTGTTTCATGATGGCAATTTGGTAAGAGTATGGATGCTTTTTGTGGAATTGTGTCATCTAAGTTAAATAGCAGTTATACATACCAAATGCACATTGAGAAAGTATTCAGTGATATTCTGAAAAACAGTATGTGACAGAAGTGTTGACAGTTACATGTCATGTATACAGTGAAACAAGAAACAGACAAGTAAAACAGCTTGGGGCACGTCTGTGACACTATAAAAGAGACAATAATTTTTAAAAACATTCAGCCGAATTCCAAAACAAAAAACTAAACTGTTACACTTATTTATTTTGAAACCCATGGCTTTTCATGTTAAACTTGCCCTAGAGAACAGACATTTAATGAAATGGCTGTTGAAACACTGAACATGGACTTTACGTATTTGATTCAAACTTTTTTGATGCATATATTTTCATCTTCTGCTCTTAATGTCAGCTTCTTTAGCCCTTTCTACACTTAATTTAATACAATGAATATTTAGAAATAAGTACGTGTGTTGCTTTTCTGAGCACAAGAAAGAAACTGCCAAAAATGGGGATGACAGCTAAGGGGGATCCAGAGTAACCACAAATGCAACACCCAGAACACGCTACTGAAGGACTGCCAGAAGTGCAGAATGTCCATTAGGAGGTTAGAGAAGTGCAGTCCCCCAGGGGTGTAAGAAATGTAAAGAACAGAATTCTACCAAAGAGGCTACTGCAGATATGCAAGCAGGAAACCAGATTGTCTGTTAAACACCAGTGCAACAAGATAAATTCCCTCGGATAACCTGGAAGTGAAAATAAAGACTAGTAAATCTAAGATTTATTATTTTTTTTAACTTAATTGTGAAATGCTCCAGAAGTTTATATATACAGTATATATATATATATATATATATATATATATATATATATATACACACACACATACACACATCATTTTTGTTGTAGTTCATGATGCACTTATACTGGCATATCTGGAGTACACTACAGTACTGCTTGCTGCATGGGAAAGGTGCTATATAAATAAAATGTATTATTATTATAAAATCCTTATTGTTGTCTGTTCTTCTTTGGGATTGTACACACAAACATACACACACAGAATATTAGTGTTGCAAAAAATCATTGAAAACATGGCAAAAATGGGTGTTGAAGCCTCCTTAATGTCCCACCAAGCAGGCCAAGACCTTTGTCAAACTTCCCAGATGTAGCCTCGCCCCTAGGTAGCCACCTCCCAAACTCCACAGGCCTAAAATAGTTCCCTGGCTGTTACAGTTCAAAATATTCATTTAAAAACACCAACAATGCTCTACAAGAGAGAAGAACTATCAAAGCCGAGGACTTGTAAAGACAAAGCCAAAACAGAATCTTAATAATTAACGCAAGATCAAGACAACAGGGTTTATCTATAAGGCAACCCCCAAGTCAGGAGTACCCTAAAGGTTAGGACAATTTTAAGGGTCTTTGACTGACAGGAGCCTTCAAATTTTGGAACATTTTTACTATCGATTGTTTGAAAACAAATTTAAAAGAATAATTTACTTACTGTTTCCCAAAAGTAACTGTCCATGCAATCTCTACATGGTATTTTCCCCAGGGTTGTTTAGCCAGAAGTGCTCAGCCTGGTCATCACAAACTTAAATTCATACAACTGTAACCCACAAACTTCCTAGCCTATGTTAGATGTTAGAATGGTTTTCTTGTTTGGCTTACATTAAAATGGTGAAGCCAAATTCAGGGTTGCAGAATAGAGAGGGAAGAAAAGCTTGAATGAGAGTAGAGTGTGACTGTTGCTCGCCCAATTTTTCTCAAAAAAAGTCAGATTATGTTACTGTTAGTCCATTCTCCATCCATGGTGCAAATGAACTACTTTACAGGATTGTTTAGTCTATCCCAAAATGTAAAAGATCGAGAAAATTAATGAGAAAGTGTCTGAATAAACAGTGTTTATTATTAAGTGTAATCCACAGGGAATGGGCAGTATCACAGTAAACAGAAAACATTACGTTTCTACTGGTACTGATTTTAAAACTAGACAGAAATTTAATGTTTACTTACTTAGTGCTTTCCTGGTAAACACAAACTTATTTTACAGAATTTAATCTCCTTTGAAAATGTTTAAATGGTTAAATAAAACTTATAATAAGGACTAAACATTTACAGATCATTTGAGAAAGGTGTCCCTTACATTTAAAGATTGAAGAATCCATGCAACATTGTCTTAAATGCTTCATGCTTTGCGAGCATACCACAAGTGGAAAAATAAAATATTAATAATAAACAATCAGGATTATTTTTTTGATTTTTCCAGAGCCTTTAATACAATCCTACCTCACGGACAAGGTACAAGTTAAGGGCTATGAATCTTGATGTCTTCACAGTCTCCTGGATCACAGACTACCTGATCAACAGACAGTAGTTTATGAGGCTCAGGGCTATGTATCAGAGATGGTGGAGTGTAACAATGGGGAACCTCAGGAACTTTCTTGTCTCCTTTCCTGGTTACTCTCTAAACAATGGACTAACAACAAGTGAGCAGCCATCAACAAAAGTTCTCAGACTACTCCTCCATCATAGGTTGTATGAGTTGGAGTATAGGAGGCTGGTGAAGGACTTTATTTTGTGGTACAGAGATAACTACCTGGAACTCAACATCAGCTTGACGAAGGTGGATTTCTGATGTGTTAAGGAGCCCCTTAAGGGAAGAAAGTAGAGATGGTGCAGAGCTACAAGTACTTAGGCATCCATATGGACAGCAAACTGGATGGTCTGACAACACAGTGTGACTGTGCAAGAAGGACCAGAGTAAATTGTACTTCCTGTGGAGGCTCAAATCTTTTGACGTGTTTTACCATTCAATTGTAACCACTGTGTTGTTCTATGCACTGGTCTTCAGGGCAAGCAACTTGAGGTCAGGAGATGCCAAATGTCTGAATAAACTCATCAGTAAGGTCAGCTCCATCACATGACTGACTCTGGACACTCTGGAGGCAGTAGTGGAAAGGATGATGGCGGCAAAGTTAGATGTGATCTTGAACAATTCTGCCTATTCCCCTCCAGGATGCTTTTTTTAATCCTTTTAGCCACAGGTTTATACTTTCAGGGTGCAATAAGAAGTACCTCTGGAGATCTTTACTGCTTGCAGCCATTAGGCAGTTTAATGCATCCTCCTAATGACCCTTCCTGAACTGTAGCCAATAATATTACAAACTTCATTTTATTATAGTTATTTTTAGCATATTTAAATTATTATATGTTTTACTCTGCTGTCATATTTTACATTTTTTATATCTTTTGTTTTGCTGCAGTAAGCAATTAAATTTCCCCTTTTAGATCAATAAACTATATCTAATCTAATCTAACATAGTGAAATGTGGTGGGAGCACACACGGTTTGTAAGGATTTAAGCTCCTTTGTGTGTTTTGTTTTATAGCTTGCTAGACTAACAAGTTCTTACTCACTCAGCTGTCAATTCTAGACTAAAAACAAGATGGCTGTGCAGATTCTTCACTTTTATGGAGTGCAGCTGCACCAGATTTGTTGGCTCTCATATTTAAATAATAGTTAACTGAGTATCGCCAATATTTTTTCCTGCTGGCTTTTGTTCTTAATGTTGTCACTGAGTTGGAAGGATGGATTGTAGTGACGCAGCCATTGCCCAGGGTTGGTTTGTTCTGGGTGATGTTCCAAAATCTCTAGCAGTACCCTTGTCCCCAGTAAACAAGTCCCAAAACATTATCCAAAAGTCAGAATCTACAAAAACAGAAGGAAACTCCATAAACCATAAAACCAATACTACACTCAATAAACCACTGAAGCACCAATTTTCCGTCCTCATTAGTCATTTAGCAGTGACTTCAGTGTGGCCCTACCTCTTGTGGTTCCGCAAAACAGAACAAGTAAGGGAACACTTAAAGACACAGTACATAAACACCAAATAATATCCAAACATAACAGACATTACATAGAAATATGGAAAAATACTTGAAAAACACCAAAAACAATGAAAAAAAAGAAAATACACAGACAACCTGGCTGTAACATAACAAGTGGTGCCTGTCTATCTTTTTATATAGTGTTGTTTGGACATGACATTGTTATATTTTAAGTAGTCAATTACATAAGGAAGGCAAGTGCATCGATTAAATTGACCACTATTGTGTCCATATAGAATATTTAAAACAGAAGATCTGCACATTATCTTTCTCTTTTGAAACTGTAAACACCTTTCAAATAAAGATAATTCGAGAAATAATAATCCTATTCTTTTATCAGCAAGAGCATGTCTACTGACAACACAAATTATGTTGTATTGTTACAAATGATTTGTTGTCATCATTCTAGCACTGCACCTGCCACTTAGCTATGAGGTAAAAGGAAACGTTTGGCACCAATTTATAACATGGAATTTCTTTTCCTAAGGCCTTGTACTTGTGTAGTACCTCTGAACATATTTCAGCTTTAGACATGTTCTACACATGCAGTTGATACAAATACAGCCATATAAATTATTATGTGTATGAACGGGAAGCGCATTATGCAATATACATTTTTGGCTGTACCAACTTACATCTGTGACTTATTTTTATTATGGGATGAGAATACTTTTTTAAGCACTTACTGCAATAAATATATTAGGTTTCCCACAGATCACCCTTCTCTGATTCCATTGAATATGAACAGCTGTAGACAAATGTGACGCTAGACTTTGGCAAGTAAATCAGAGGGCATAAGTATAAGTGCCTGACAAAGTAAGAGAGCATTTTCTGCTTTACAGAGCCTGTTCAAGTGTCTCATCCCTGAGGCTCAAATGTTACCTTTACAAAGCCAGTGCTAGGACACCAATCATAAACATATTGCAGTCTGCACATGGAGCTGACGTTTTTGTTATGCGTCAATTTTTACTGAAGATGTATGTCTGGTCTTAAAATAATTCATAAGATAGATATTGTATGATGTATCTTAAGGGAACAGCCTTTAAACTGTGCATGCAAGCTCATCCTTTTCGCTTGCTTTTAATATTAACTGTATGTGAGGAGATTTTGTTTTTTTTAAGAAACTCTTCTTTATTTGCCATACTGACCCTATGGTGCAATTTGTCTATTATTACTGTGAATCAGCTCCCACAGTATGCAGATTTATTCTTTTTTATTTTTGCAGGTGCGTGCATTGTCTTTTCCTCCTGCAATTTATCATATGTTTAAACTTTTATTGCTCTTTATTATCTTGTTACTTAAACCGAGATTCCCCAGCGTAAAATTATGTATAAGCATGCGTGTTGTGTATAGAACTATATGAAATAAAGATGGATTGATGGAAAAATAAAGATGGATTCACTAGGAAAAATAAAATCCTGGTTTGGCACAGTGTCACAGTACTGCCGCCTCATGGTTTCACATACCTAGGTTTGAATATTGCTGTGATCAGCGTCTGAGTCATGTCCATCTGGAAAGTTCAGCTTCCTCATACAAATGTTTAGTTTGATTGGCTACTCTGAACTGAGTGAGTTTTACTGTCCAGACAATGAATATTACTGCCTAGGCAAAACTGTAAGATAAGGTTACAAAAATATAATAACACAAAGAAATTATAGCTAAGGTATTTGTTACAACATGCTGTTGACAAATGTTTACACAATTCTGTTTTTATTTTATAATTTATTAATGAAACAAAAACAAATTTTAGGCCTTTACAATTTTACTGCAAATAAAGCTGACGTGTTCTGGATCTCTGGATGAGTTATTTATTGATAAATGGAAAGAACAAATGTAATGTTTTTTGAAAAGCAAAAAGTATGCCTGAATGGAAGAACATAAGACATCTGATCCATTGAGAGGAGATCAACAACAATAACAACATTTTTTTATATATACATAATGTAGCTCAAAGTGCTTTAGAAGGTGTCAAAGAAACAAATGGGCCAATACTGTTTTGTTAACTTTTGTCTTTAACTTTCTGTTTTGTTTTTTTTCTTTTCTTTTCTGCTTTTTTGTTTGACTTTGAAGTTATTTGTTGTATAAGTTCATTCTAATTGTATACAATAAACTAGCAGACCCGACGCGCTTCGCTGCACGTTTAACCGGCAGCGGATCGTGGTTTTTCCAATCTAGACATCCTGTCTTTTTCAGATTCTTCTAACCGCCTGGTTTCGGCAGCCAATCGTCCTTTTCCTAATCTAGAAATCCTGTCTTCTTTAGATTCGTTTAACCGCCTGATTTTGGCAGCGAATCGTTTTTTTTTCTATCCTAGAAGACCTCTCTTGAGATCCGTTTAATGGCCTCGTTGATTGCATGTCTTCCAAGGTAGTTTCAATACCCATTTCTTGCACGGAGTCTTCTCCCCTTTTATGAGTGACTGTGTAAGTACCGCGTGTACCAAACAGTAAATTAGTAAAGGAGAAAGGACTAAGCACAAAGGAAAAAGAACGCAAGACCGCGTCAGCTGGGGAGCTCAGCTCGGAGCGAATTGAAGGAATGAAATGACGTGAATGGGAAGGGAGTTGATCACGTGACTCCCCCACCCGCCTTAACTCTCAATCCCTCCACAAACACACAAACACAGTCTCTCGGATCCCAACTCTCATTTATATATATAGATAAATGCTAAATTAGGTAAGAATAATAATAGGTAATAAAGCCTAAATCAATATGAGTTTACATATCATAGATATACAGTATAATTAGCAGAAAAGTAGAGTCCTTATACGTATTATCTTATTCTAAGTCTCTAAAGATGAGTATGATGTTGAGGTGAGATGGCCCGGAAAAAAAATACAAAATACTATAGACAAGGTAAAAAAAAATCTGCAGGGGTTCTGAGGCCCTCACAAGGCATCTACCTAAAATAAATGTCCTTAGGTTGTTCCTCATTGTTTCCATACTTTGTCCCAGGGCATCTGACACGGTAGATCTCAATCAGGCAGTGGTGTTGCAAAATGCCCTCACTGAGAAACCGGAAAAGACGATTCAGTTCAACATACTCTCTTTTAGACAGCTAAATCTAAGGTATGTCAGTATCTCATTCAGATACTTTTTAAAGTGCATTAAAGTTTCTGCTTCAAATAAATGAGTTGGCAGTTTGTTCTGGATTCCCATAACTCCAGTGTGCCCAGACTTCAGTCTTAAGTGCACTTCCCCTTAATTTTCTTTAGGGTTCTCAGGATTATTTCATTGAAAGAATTTTACTGATTCAACTTTATTGATGTCTTTGAGAATTTTGAAAACATGAATTAGGCCCCCATATAGCCTGAAGTGTAATCTCCTAAATGTGACACAGTAGGAAATGCAAGTTAGATGTTGGTTGCTTTTCTCTGCACAGCTTCTAGTTCTTTTATGTTCTTTTGTAGCACTGTGACCAGAAATCCATGGTACTCCAGATGAAGATTTACTAGTGCAGCGAACAGTGTGTCCGTAACGCTCCTTGATTAATATTCAACAGTTTTTACAATAATACCATTCATTTTATTTGCCTTCTTAACGGCTTCTACACATTGTTTAGATGAAGACAGTCAATGTAAATCTCCAAATTAATTTTAGAGGTGGTTTAACACTAAATTGTATCAGTGTATGTGCCCAACCTAACACTTAAAGTAACATTAAGACTTCCTGTTTTATAATATGGGGCTACCAGGACTACTTGCAGTTGTGTACACCCCATAATCTCTAAACTGAGGAAGTAGATAACAGATTCATTTACGCCTGAACCAGCCTGCCAGAGTAGGTCTATCACAACTTGAGTTTCTTTTAAACGGTGTGAGTTTATGTAGAGGATAAAGATAACAAACATGTCTTCTGTCATACACTTTTAATGTCAAACACAGCAATAAAAGAACTCCTAATTTCAGTTTCTATGTTTTCTGAGTCTTTAGGGAGGACACAATTATTCTTAATCTTTTACACACTGAGTAATGCAGTTCTCTGCCAATGAATAAACAGGAATGACATTAACTATTTTTATCTTACTAGCATTTCCTATTTTTAGGTCAGAACAGAAAGACAAAAATAATACAATATTTGACTACAGAGAATACATGACAACCTTAATGTGAGGAATTTGAATAGCAATTAAAACACTGTTTTGTTTTAATTTGTACTGCAGATCTAAAGATAGGAACATCATAGGCAGATTGTTACTCAAAAAAACTATGATACTGCACCATTCAACCAAATTTGATATGGTTCAGACATTTTTATCTTCAAGTATTGCTCATCAACTTTCTGTATTCTGGTGTGACCGGTGTCTAATCATTTCCTGTGCTGTAAAATGATTCATATAGCAATGTTGCTGTCATGATGCCTGATTAAAAAAAAGAAAATAATAACATTAAACATTGTTAGTCTTAAGCAGAAAATGTTGCACGGGGTCCTTGTTTTAATATTCTCAAAGGCATTGATAAACTTAATCCAGTAGATCTCTATCAGTTAAACAATGAATTCCATTTTGAAATATGATTTTCATTGCTTTTTCATGACACAGAAATACAGATTTGGTGAAATAAGGAATATTTAGATTTACATTATTATCTCATCTCAACATATGAAATTGTGCTTTGCTGGTGAGGATTGCCAAGTAAAGTATTATTTTCATTACTATAATTATCATTATTATATTTTGGACAGATGCCTTTATCCAAAATAATGTACAAGAGCTTGTGAATTTACAGTTGATCAAAAAGATTTTTTACAAGCACAGGAAAGTCAGTGCAACCTGTTTTTGTTGCTTCTATATTTTATTATTAATTAACCAGCACTGTAAGCTCATGCTGTAAAAAGCCCAGGGTCCTAGAAGCTATTGAAATCGTTAGAAAAAAAACTGAAATGTAGAGATGTCCGGTAATTGAAAGGAACTACTCTGGGCATCTCTCGAGATGCTCGCATTGCCTGTGCATTAGCTGAGTTTGGAAAAGTAAAAAGGGATACTGTTTTGCTGATGTTAGCGGCTAAGTGACTTTGTATTTCTTCTGAGGTTTCATTTTGCCAACATACTCGCTTCACATGTGTATTAGCGGCGGGAAGAAAAGTAAAAGGGATACGTTTTGCCAATGATAGTGGCTAAGCGACTTTGCCTTTCTTTGGAGGTTTTCGTTTTCACGATGTGCTCGCCTTGCTTATGTATCAACGGTGGGAGGAACAGTAAAAAGGATACTGTTTTGCCGATGTTAGTGGCTAAGCGACTTAGTCTTTCTTCTGTGGTTTCGTTTTGCTGGCATGCTGGCCTCACTTGTGTTATTGGCGGCTAAGCAAGTTTTTTGTTTCCTTGGAGTATCTTGCCATTGTTATTCATGGAGTTTCTCAGTTTCTAGTATTATCCATGTATAGACCTCCTAAATACAATGCATCTTTCTTTGAGGAATTCTCAGACTTTGTGTCAATTATAATTCCGAACTATGACACGCTCCTAATAGTTGGTGACTTTAACATTCATATCGATAATCAGTGTGACCCAAAAGTAAAAGAATTTATGAACCTCCTGGACTCTTTTGATTTGAGACAGCTTGTTAATCAGCCTACACTTAAAGCAGGTCATACGTTAGATTTAGTAATTACTAAAGGACTGAAAGTTGATGTGAAGCAGATCAATGATACTGGTCTATCAAACCATTTTCTTTTACTATTTAATATAGAAATAATGATAGAAAACATTCACAAGAAGCATATTGGTAAAAAACACTTCTTTGATTAATCAGCAGCTTCAAAATGAACAAACATTCTAAGCAACCCGTCCGTTTATAGTGCTAACCACAATAGTGAGGATAATGTAAATCATAAGATGGTAAATTTTAATACTAAGGTGAGAGCTGCTGCTGACATAGTCACACCTAAAAAGACAGTTAAAAAATCTTCTAGCATTGTTACACCATGGAAGACTCAAAGAGTGTCTGATTTAAAGAGAACATGCCGGAGAGCTGAGCGTAAATGGAGAAAAACTAAACTAACTATCCACTATGAGATATTGAAGGTTAAAGTAACAGAATACAATAACACAGTCTATCTTGAGAGGCACTGCTATTTCTCTAGAATTATAAATAATAATTCTAGTAATCCCAGAGTCTTATTCTCTATGGTTGATCGTCTGCTAAACCCAGGTAACTCAATGGAATGCCTCCAAAATACTTCCAGTGAAACTTGTGAGGCTATTGCTGTATTTTTCAATCAAAAAATGAATGATATTAGAAATAATATAGTATATTTCCCCAACAGGCCTAGTACTCCCTTATAAACAAATTAAATTCTTTCACCAGGATAGATTTACTTGATTTATATAAAATAATTTCTCAACTGAGACCCTTGACCCAATACCGACAAGTTTTTTCAAAGAAGTATCGGGCGTGCTAATTGATGTATTCTTGACATAGTAAACTCGTCATTAGATAAGGGGGTCTTCCCAGACTGTCTTAAGATTGCTGTAGTAAATCCCTACTCAAGAAAAGAAATCTTGACTCCTCTGCTTTTGAAAATTTTGGACCTATTTCTAACCTGCCTTTCCTAAGTAAAATTCTAGAGAAGGTAGTCATTATGCAGCTTAGTGACCACCTCAATAAACATGCTATTCCTGATAAGTTTCAGTCAGGTTTCAGAACAAATCACAGTACAGAAACTGCACTCGTTAAAGTAGTAAATGACTAGCGGGTAAATGCAGACAGAGGCCCTTTATCTGTTCTCATCCTCTTAGATCTGAGTGCTGCATTTGATACCATTGATCACAATATTCTTAGAAATCGCCTTAGTCAGTGGGTGGGCCTCTCTGGCAGTGTCTTAAATTGGTTTGAATCCTACCTGGCAGATAGAAAATTCTTTTTTAGTTGTGTTAAATATACTTCTATGACACATGATATTTTATATGGTGCTCTGCAAGGCTCTATCCTGGGTCCGCTGCTCTTTTCGATCTACATGCTTCCGTTAGGTCAGATTATCTCGGGGCATAACGTTAGCTACCATAGCTATACCGATAACACGCAGTTTATTTATCAATAGCACTTGATGACCCCCGACTCTGTTGTTTTACTAATACAATGTCTTACTTGTGTTTCTGAGTGGATGAGTAGTAATTTTCTCAAGCTAAATAAAGAGAAAACTGAAATTTTAGTGATTGGCAATAATGGATATATTGAGGTTATTAGAAATAAACTTGATGTATTAGGATTAAAAGTCAAGACGGAGGTAAAGAATTTAGGGGTGACTGCTGACTGTGACCTGAAGTTTATATCACATATTAATCAGATCACTAGGACAGCATTTTTTCACTTAAGAAATATAGCAAATGTTAGACCTCTCATAATATTGAAAGATGATGAGAAATTAGTTCACGCGTTTGTTTTCAGTCGACTAGATTACTGTAACGCACTCCTCTCAGGACTACCTAAAAAAGACATAAATCACTTGCAACTAGTGTAGAATGCAGCTGCTAGAATCCTAACTAGAAAAAGAAAATCTGAGCACATTTCTCCAGTTTTGATGTCACTACATTGGTTACCTGTGTCATTCAGAATTGACTTTAAAATACTGCTTATGGTTTATAAAGCCTTAAATAATCTCACTCCATCTTATATATCGGAATGTCTGGCATCTTATATACCAAATCGTAACCTTAGATCTTAAAATGAGTGTCTGCTTAGAATTCCAAGAGTAAAACTTAAAAGAAGTGGTGAGGTGGCCTTCTGCTGTTGTGCACCTAAAATATGGAATAGCCTGCCAGTAGGAATTCGCCAGGCTGATACGGTGGAACACTTTAAAAAACTGCTAAAAGCACATTACTTTAACATGGCTTTCTCATAACTTCATTTTAATTTAATCCTGATGCTCTGCATATTCAATTAATTATCATTACCATTCTCTCTCTTCTGTTCTTTTTCCGGTTTTCTGTGGTGGCGATCTGCGCCACCACCACATAATCAAAGCACCATGATGTCCCTGCATTGATGAATTAAAGGCCAGAAGTCCATGTGACCGTCATCATCAAGTCCTTCCATGAAAACCCTTAATACAATGAGGACTGATTGAGGTTGTTTATGTTAGGTAGAATGCCTAGAGGGGGCTGGGTGGTCTCATGGTCTGGAACCCCTGCAGATTTTATTTTTTCTCCAGTCATCTGGAGTTTTTTTTGCTTTTTCTGACCTCCCTGGCCATCAGACCTTACTTTTATTTGACATTAATTAGTGTTCTCTTATTTCAATTCTTACTTTGTCTTTTTTTTTTCTTTTTCTTCATCATGTAAAGCACTTTGAACTACATTATTTGTATGAAAGTGTGCTATATAAATAAATGTTGTTGTTGTTTTTTGGAGGTGGAGCCCTTACCCCAACTCCACCTCTCACTTCTGGGCTGGACAGACACACACACTCCCACCCGTAGACGTTTATATATAAGATTTTTTATTTTAGAATGGAGGAATATTTCAGACAAAATTAAATAAATTCACAAATAAATAACAGTACTATGAAATGTGTATAAATAAATAATTAATTAATAAATAAATAGCCATCGAGTGCCATTTTGAGCACACACTTCAGATGCAAATTTCTAATGATTCTGGGTGACTTTTCGATCAGATATGAGCGTGCCCATTAGGGTTGCCACCCGTCCTTTAAAATACGGAATCGTCCCGTATTTGAGAATGAAATTGCGCTTGGCCCCCGCTGCAGTATGCGTCCTTTATTTTTTGTATTAAAAGTGGTAACCCTAGTGCCCATGAACCACACGATTCCCAACTTAAGCCAATACGTGCACTCTGTGGCTGATTTAGCAATCAATAAACAGTAATTGCTAGAGCCCAGCCTCTCAGGTTTGATAAACGATAGTGACATTTTTCATCTCATATTATTTCATGTTGGGTGCGACATCACTTAAATAAAGAAATAATTGAATAAATATATAAATAATTAAGTGACAAAACATTCAGACCATGATATATGTAATAACTCATTTCATGTTGTTATTATTTATTTATTGTCACAATCTGTAGTTTTTATTTATTTGCATATTTAATAATTTTGTCTGAAATTACGCTCTATATTTCAGTCACACCACAGGCAACATGAAATATGCAATGAAATAAAAGCTCCTTTTCAGCTGTCAAAGTTGAGAACAGTGTTTTGACTCGTGACTCTTCAGTGAAGGGCATGCACAAAGTGACTGTTCTTTTCTGTGTCAGATGAGTGCTAGAAAAAATTGTCTGGAACTACTAGTAACACTTTAGTTTAGGTACTGCAAGAATTCATCAATTACTTTTTTATTACTATGTAACAAGAGAAGAAGAAAGGCTTCTTTTAGCATTAATAAGGCGTATAAAGCATTAGTTAAGTGTTTATTCATCTCTGCAATATGGCCTACTAAAACAACTTTACTTTAGAATGGTCTGAGCTGGCTCAAGTGAGATGAGTTTCTCTTGATACTACATATTTGAGTACAAAACCTATGAAACCTTTATATTCACAAGTAATATTACCAGTATGTCAACATGCCTCATTGCACAAAGTTGAATGACCACTTTGCTGATGCTTTGTAAATGTTGGCAAGATTAGGAGAAGCCTTTGTTAAGGTCTTGTTACATAATAATAAATGAGTAATAAAGGGATTATTGCAGTGCCTAAACTAAAGCATTTACAAATTACTATTACTATTTCAAGAGGTTCTAAATTCATCATCAGAAATCTGCAATCTGAAGTGTGATCTATAAATGTGGCCCTTGATGGCTGAAGATTTATGTCCACTCAATCAATGATTCGTTAATCAAAACACAATACTCCCTATAGCCCACCCTTTCCACATTAATGAGTAAAAATGATTGTTCAGTGTGTGTTTCATGTCATGTGATATCTCATTGCAACGAATACAGTAAATGAACAAATAATTTAATAATTCCATAAAGTATTACGCAGCAAAAAACAGACTTTATGGAACATTCAATTACACATGTTCACATATCAGTTGTGTTATACATTTTACATTACATTTATTTATTTATGTATTCATTTAATTTTGTCCAAGATATTCCTCCATAAACGGGAAGGTTACGTATCAGGACAGGAAAAATTCAGGCAGTAGGCTCAACTTCAAACTAAACCTTAACAATTCTTTAGACGTTAATTCTGCTATAACTAGGTCATTATTCTAAACAGAAGCAAAAAGACATTCAAAGTATTACACTAAATAGTTAAGGTTTTAAAATTAAGTCAAGCTGCCATATTTAAGATCAAGAGTGCTCAAGTCAGCCTAGACTGTTTAATCAATCACTCTGTTTTTTTGTTTTTTTTAATAGCATACTTATTATTGAGAGCATAACTACCAATGAAGCACAAACTATCAAATGAGGCATGAAATGTATATAACTAAATGAATTATTAGTAAATTAATTAAGCAAGATATTATATAAAAAATGACTTTATTAAGCTTAAGAATGATGGTTGTAATTTATGTACTGTATAACAGTACTGCTTTCAGATTTCATAATAGAAGAAATGCTCATTTAACGTTAAACTAAAATTTGGACAAATTGATTATGTTCTTGAATTATTTTCAGACTTTGCAGTGTTGTTTCCAATTTAAAATTTTTACTTGATGTCTCCCAGGTAGTGGCACACAGATACAGGCTGTTATACATAAGCATACTCACAAGTAAATTCTAATAGAATTCAAGGTATAATAGTTCGGAAAAAATGATGAGTAAACTGCTCCTCCCTGCAAAGTAAGTTCTGTAGTCAACTGTTTTCTACATTGTTTCAGCATTAAAACATTTTTCTTAGCCAATTTATGGTTTACACTTGCCCTTCCAACATAATCATATGAGTAAACTATGCTGTTAGAAGAAACACGACCGATACTTGTGGGATGTTATATTATAAAGCACAATGTGCAGAGTACAAGTCAAAGGAGGTTATGCTCAAGCTTTGTAACACACTGGTGAGGCCTCATCTGGAGTACTGTGTGCAGATTTGGTCTCCAGGCTACAAAAAGGACATAGCAGCGCTAGAAAAGGTCCAGAAAAGAGCAACTAGGCTGATTCTAGGATTACATGGGGAGAATTACGAGTAAAAATCAAAAGAGCGGAGCCTTTTCAGTTTAAGCAAAAGGAGACTGAGAGGAGACATGAATGAAAGGTTCAAAATTATGAAGGGAATTAGTACAGTGGATTGAGACTATTATTTTAGAAATGAGTTCAACAAGAACACAGAGATAGAGTTGGAAACTAGTTAGGGGTAAATTTTGCACAAACAACAGGAAGATATTCTTCACACAAAAGACCATAAACACTTGGAATAAGCTACCAAATAGTGTGGTAGGCAGTAGGACTTTAGGGAACTTCAAAGCACAACTTGATGTTTTTTTTGATGGAATTAAGTGGATAGGACTGGCAAGCTTTGTGGGCTGAATGGCCTGTTCTCTCTTAGTCTTTCTGTTCTAATGTTCTAATGAACATTTGTATAATTCATAAAAATAATGAAAAAAACTGAAGCATGGTAGTGAGTGCTAGATTCTTGAGTACAACAGTGTCATGAGTCAAAAAAATCCAGCTAATACTTTGTTGGAAGGAGCAGAAGGAGGATGACACAACTTGCACAGAGTAACAATGGATCATAATAGTGGCTCTGTTGATATTTGCTTTGTTATCCAGTCACCTTGTGTTCTTATAGTATACTGCATGGTCCATATGTTTTCCCCAACTGCTAAACCAGCAGTTTTCACTCATCTTCTCTTCTTGTCTTGAGTCTACTGTGGCAACATCTCAGGTTGGATGGACCAGACCAGATTATCCATAGGAAGTCCCAAATGCTCCCAAGCCTGTTTAGAAATAGAATTTCTGTAGCATGCCCTGGTTCTTCTCTGTGATCTTCCCTCAGTGTGCCATGTCTGAGACACCCCTTATGGCAAAATCCTATCTACAGTCTTATACATTGTAACTTGCTCCTCTCAATCATCAGAAGGAGTTGATTTACTCTGAGATCCTCCATTACCACTGAGCTCTCCATCCTCCCAAAGGGTGTAAGCCAAAAAAACACTTACAAGAACCTAACCTCCTCCACCAGTACATCAGTCTTATTTTATTAAGTCTCTAGCCAGAAGAGTGACAATAATAGTTTATAGGGAAATACGCCGATGAATAAATTAAAAAGTTAACACTTGTTTCAGCAGAATGGTTGGATAGCACATGTACAAAACTGCTGCCACTATGCCAAATCATCTGTCAACCTCATAATCATCTCTGTCCTCACTCTTCAACAAAATCTTGAGGTACCTTAGCGGACTCAATCTGGGGCAGAAAACAGGCCTGCTTATTTTAACTGTCATTCACAATTATTATTGCAGGCTCCTGTTCTTAATTAATCTTTTCTCAAATTAGCAAACAAAAGGTATTTGTGCAGTTGTAAAAAATATTATATGTATCCTTTTTTTATTCTTTCACATACAAGTTTGTTTTGTGTTTCCAGCATGACCCACCAGCCATATGTGATGTAATGGGATGTATATAGGTAGATATGTGTGGGTGGGTCTCAGTACTTTTAAAAATGGAAAGCTAAAGACCTGAAATTGTTCAGAATTCAAAAGGAATTCTGAGTCTATCAGTGTCAATAAAGCAAAGTATTAATATTTTTTAGTTAATTATGTGGCTTGTTTTTCTTCCAGAGAGTCAAAAATGTAGAAAGGTGTTTTGTATATGCTGTAGTTTTTTCAAAAACAGGCTTAGTTATGGGTTTGATTTTGCGTATTACTTGATATCTGTTCCTTTAGTTATAGCCCCTTCTTCTGCTAAAAAAGCTTCAGTGTGTCTGGACGTCATTTGGGGTAGAGTGTTGTTCAGATCATATGTATATATTTTCTTGTAAGTTGCTTTGTGCATGGGGAAAGCTCTCTATAACGTATATAAAATGTATTATTATTATGCCTTTAGGAATAGGTTTTGCTTATTTTAACAACGATCAAGCTCTTCACCTGTGCTAGTTTTCTTTAAAGATGTCCTAATTATTTAACCCCTTTCACACACATGCAGGCTATTCCAGGAAATCATCCGTACATTTCTCGTCCAAAGGCAATGTGTGAACAAATCTGACTAAACATTCCCAAAACAAACCAACCCTGTAATTTCCATTCAAGTCTTATCATAATTTCTTTCATTCAAATTAGTGGATAAAGCCAGAAAACCAGTAGGGTAAAACACACAGCCATTTATTTGAGGAAAAGTTTTTAAATACAGAATAAAACAAGAAAACAATAAGCACTGATTACAATGCATCATATTTTGATGCACGTCTCATCTGTTCAAAGCTTCTTTTGTGGACAGGGAGTTATGGTGGATGTAATATACTGTGCATTTCAAAGAGCACCATTTCTAACCATCGAGTCATATAAACAATACAATCTCAGAAACGTTTTAGTATACAGTATCAGCACATAACATTTTATTGGTTATATAAAAAAAATAACCCCAGACAAGGAATTGTTTCAAGGGGTTGATCATTTTTAAAAAGTTGTTTAAAACAGATTCTCATTGCACAAATAATGTTAAACTGAACCTTACTGGATAGTTCAGTTAAAAACTCACTAAATCTCATAATGAATATCTGATCGAGCGCTAATCTTTTCAACAAAGTGCATATCTTAGAGTCTGAAAAATATTAATGTTCTTTTCATTAATTACTACCTGACAGGACTATGTATGTACACCAGTGGTTCTCAACCTGTGGAGAGGGCCCCCGTAGGGAGGCACGAAGATGTGAAAAAAAGAAAACAAGAATCAAAAATATGAAAAAAACATGTGTTGAAACCAAAACGAATTAACTTAAACTACATTCTGATACTAGAACAATAAATATAGAGTTCGATAAATGTCGATAAAAGTTAAGTAGGTATAATAAAATATGTATCTACATTTCCAAAAAAATGTTGGGGGGTCGCAATTAAAACTGTTACGAAAACTCGGGTCGCAAATACTTAAAGGTTGAGAAATGCTGATGTACACAGACAGTCATGTGGACTTGTAGGGGATCAACATGCAAGTTTGCTCTTGCTACAATTCCTTCAATTCCACTAACACGTACATCACAAACACTAATGGCAGGCTTCATTCACCTTTTTGCAAACTAAATGAAAAAATGCTATACTCAATATGCATATCTTCTGTTATATTTATGGCAAAATTTCAAAATGAATGAATTACATGGATTTGGAATTGAGCTTATGCTGTCTTTCTTTTAGAAGAACTTTGATTAGGTATATATTAAAGAGATACTTTGTTTGAACTTTACAAAAATGTAAATTTTATTTAAATTAAAAATGAAATTTATTTTATATCCTTTTTTTATCATTTTCTTCCATAATGTAAGCCTGAAAATGAAAATGATGTTTAACTTAATATATTATATATGAAATTTAATACATAGATTTAATGAGAAAGGTAAATTACTAATGCACCGTTTTTGTAAAGGTTATACATAAATATACTGTTTCATTATTTTAGTTGTATTGGCAGTTTAATGATTATGTTTTACTAAGTACAGTTCAAACATCTTTTTAAAGATTTAGTGAATATTGTGTGTATACAGCTCACATGATTCAAACTCAACAAGGATGAAAATTCAATATACAAAAAATCATTACTGAATACATAAGAGCACAAGAAAATCGAAAGTCTGCAACAACAATGGAAAGCAACGGCGCAGGCTAAAACAAGTTCATTATGAGTTTAATTAGGTTATCACTAAATCTATGTAAATCTCAAGTGTATACCTGAGAGAGAAAATTTAGCTTCGAACAGCTTAACCTTTTCAGTGAAGTAAGACCTTTGCAATATATTGACACTTGGATGTGAATGTTGGTCAATCAGCATTTTTAAACTTTACATTTCATAGGCAACTGACCAGATTATGTGTCATATGGGAGTGTGAAGAAATTAAGTACACCCCCTGGAAAGAGTGGTAGCATATGTGAATATATTTAAATCTGATCCTCATTTCAGTACTATATACTATATATCCTTTAAAATGACCAAATCTAAGAAGTAAAGTATGTAGTCAATAAAAATTAACAAGCACGTTTTCATGCTTTACATCCAGAAAATTTGAGGCACCACTTGATCCTACTGTAAATTAAACTATGCGAGTTTAAGAATCTTATATTACATAACTATTGATACTGAAAAGAGGGAAATGGGAAATGTGTGTAATCTAGGTGGTGTGTGACCCTTTAATGCAATTATATATAAAGTTATATATAACCTTAATATCAGTTATTATAATAAATATTGCATACACTGAATGTGATACTGTGAGGACTGTGATTTTTGCAGCTATTGCTTATTTGTTTTTTTAAACCTTGGATATCACAAGCATGTCAAAGTATAAGAAAGAAAAAACCTGCGACTGTCTTAACGTTGTAAAAGTTTAGATCATGTGGTGTAAATTGGGTGTTCTGCATCCAAACATTATAATTTTTGGTACTTTTCTCTGCATTGTTTATAGTGACTGGCTGTGAAAATAACATTTAATCTCATGTTTTTATGGAGAAAAAAGAAATCCTGATATGACAGGATTCAATGAGTGCCAAATTTAAGCAACAGTAAAAAAACAAAATCAGAATGTCCTGAAAAAACATATGTGCCACATAATTCATACATCAAGTCATCCAGTCACATACTCACAATATTTTGTTAAAACATGGTTAAACAATAGTTTAATAGTTAATGAAATAACTACTCCAACCTGGCAATGGACCAGCGTGTCAGTCAAATGTCCATATACATTTGAGCCCCTGGAAATGGTGGGCTATGCAGAAAAATGTCTGTCTTTTCTAAATGGTTCATACAATATTTTTGGTAAACCCCTTAAATTGAAGCTGAAAGTCCACACTTTAATCACATCTTGATTGCTTTATTTCAAATCCATTGTGGTGGTGTGGAGAGCTAAATCTTTGAGAATTGTGTCACTGTCCAAATACTTATGGACCTGGCTGTATGCTGGCTTTAACATATCTTCAATAGTTGTTGTTCCCTGTTTTTTGTATTTTAATACAATTCTTAGTTCCATATATTTTCGGCTTAATATAAAGTTAGTATAAATAAATAGCAATCCTTAGCAAGTGGCAATTATAGTTACCATGAACAAATTTTATATTATTTTATTAAACACCCAAGTCTTAAAACACAAGATTTGAACATCCATCCATCATTTATCCAACCTGCTATATCATAACTACAGGGTCACGAGGGTCTGCTGGAGCCAATCCCAGCCAACACAGGGCGCAAGACAGGAAACAAACCCCGGGCAGGGCGCCAGCCCTCCGCAGGGCGTGCACACACACACCCACACACCAAGCATATACTAGGGACAATTTAGATTCACCAGTGCACCTAATCTGCACGTCTTTGGACTGTGGGAGGAAAGTGGAGCACCCGGAGGAAACCCATGCAGACACGGGGAAAACATGCAAACTCCACGCAGGGAGGACCCGGGAAGATTTGAACATGCACATTTAATGCTTAGTTTAACAATAAAAGGACTATTCCACATAAAAATAATAATATCTAAAAGAAAAAAAAAAGAATTCCTTAAATCAGTGCTCTGGGCATATTTTTATTTCCAGTACCATGAATGAACTTTATTAAAAGAGGCATGAGAAAGTGCCATTTCTGAGTTGTAAAGCAAACCATGGGGTAAAGGAAGCATGTGTCTTACTAAAACCTAAGGGCAAGCAACAAAAAATTTCAGTTTAAAATATATGCTTATGCAGTGAGCGTGTTTATATTTCATTACTCGCATCATTTCTAAGGAATGTGGGCCATTTCCAGTGTTGCCATTGGACACCAGTGACACTGGCGAGGATTAGTTTGGCTCATTTTAGCAATTTCCACTCCAAATAATGTGGGAATTATGAAGAAAAAACAACATCTTTCTCTGATGCCAGCATCCTGTTCTAAAGAAGTTATATTAAGTATTAAAGCTGACATATAAATATTAAAGCAAAAATGTTTAAAAAAAATAGAGATTTTTACTTGTTACACCTTACAAAATTTGCAGTCTTTCTCGATGTCAATATTAAAAAATCAGAACATCATCAGAAAGAGCTCCTTGTAAGTATAAGAATGCATCCCTGATAATACTGTACTTTACAACTGATTTGTATTAGTTTTAATATAGACTGGTACCAAGGTTAATGCAGCTGCCTCACCACTTTAGGAACTGGGCTCAGTTTTAGGCCCAGTCACCATCTGTGTTATTCTGTATCAGCATGGGTGTTTTGTGGATTCCCCAGTTTTCCACTGACATCCTACTGGTTTATGACTTTAAATTGGACCAGATATGAATGTGTGGTGATGTGTGCATGTGAGTAAGTAAGTCTTGCAATCAGTTGGTGCCATGTTAAGGGTTGGTTGTGACATTGGCGTGGATAGACTCCATTGACCCTTTTTTCTTTTTTCTGCATAGTGAAGGGAGATTGTCAGCTCCATCTCCGGCCTCCACCCTACACTCATTCCACCCAAACCTCCCTGTAAAAGAGGTATAGAGGGGACCAAAAGTGACTGATGAAGAATTGGGAGAGAAGCACAACAGACACAGCAAACCATTAACCTGAGATGGGATACAGTAAAATGGACAATTTAAAAATTAAGACTGGAAACATGATGGAAACCACCAGCCAACTAGCTTCTAACTAAATGCACAGCAGACTGCCACTTCCCTATACTGGATGCACACTGTTGTCATTAGATGTGGGGGTCTTCCCAGAATGTTTTAAGACTGCTGTAGTTAAACCCGTGCTCAAGAAAAATAATCTTGACCCCTCTGCTTTTGAAAATTTTAGACCAATTTCTAACCTGCCTTTCTTAAGTGAAATCCTAGATAAGGCAGTCATTATGCAACTAAATGACCACCTCAATAAACATGCTGTTCTAAGTTTCAGTCGGGTTTCAGAACAAATCACAGCATAGAAACTGCACTTGTTAAAGTAGTAAATGACTTGTGGGTAAATGCAGACAGAGGCCATTTATCTGTTCTCATCCTCTTAGATCTGATTTGATACCATTGATCACAATATTCTTAGAAATTGCCTTAGTCAGTGGGTGGGCCTCTCTGGCAGTGTCTTAAACTGGTTTGAGTCCTAGCTGGCAGGTAGAAAATTCTTTGTTAGTTATGGTAATTATATTTCAAAGACACATGATATTTTATATGGTGTTCCACAAGGTTCTATCCGGGGTCGCTTGCTGTTTTTAGATTTACATGCTTCCGTTAGGTCAGATTATCTTGGGGCATAACATGAGCTACCACAGCTATGCAGATGACACACTGCAGTACTTATCAATAGTGCCTGACGACCCCGACTCTCTTGAATCAATGATACAATGTCTTATTTGTGTTTCTGAGTGGATTAGTAGTAATTTTCTTAAAATAAATAAGGAGAAAACAGAAATTTTAGTAATTGGCAGAAATTGATATAATGGGGTTATCTATACTAATAAAAGGCAAAGCCCTCACTGACTCACTGACTCATCACTAATTCTCCAACTTCCCGTGTAGGTAGAAGGCTGAAATTTGGCAGGCTCATTCCTTACAGCTTACTTACAAAAGTTGGGTAGGTTTCATTTCGAAATTCTACGCCTAATGGTCATAACTGGAAGGTATTTTTCTCCATTAACTGTAATGGAGTTGAGCTGGAAAGACGTGGGGGGCGGAGTTTCGTGTGACATCATCACGCCTCCCACGTAATCACGTGAACTGACTGTCAACGCAGTGCGTAGAAAACCAGGAAGACCTCCAAAAAGCGCTTAAGAAAACATGCATTATATAATTGAGAAGGCAGCGAAAAACAATAAGAAGCGAGCGAGTGACATATACTACCATATTCATGAGTCCTGCTACCTCGGAAAGAAAGCAAGGTGCAAACCTAAACTTTAAATTAAGTTCATAGACAGGCTACGCTGGCGTTTCACATGCCCACGGGAATGCGGGATACAAGTTTAATGAGAGGGCGAGGATATAAGCGAGAGTTTTGATCACTTTGTAACTAAGTTAAAATTGTAGGTGAAGGGGTGTGCTTATGCAAATTCCGTGAGACTGTGTTTGTGGGGGATTGACAGTTAAGGCGGGTGGGGGAGTCACGTCATCATCACCCCTCCCATTCATCTCATTTCGTTCTGAGCTGAGCTCCGCGGCTAACGCCGTCTTCCGAAGCAACTTCATCACACTGCCACCAAATACTCACAGAAAAATCCACAAGTTAATACACACACTCTCTCTAGAGTTTCTCCACACTGAATCCTCCAGGCACTACTTACAAAAGGTTACATTGACAATCGTGTTACGTTATTTTTAAAATCTTTCCTTTTCTTAGCACAAGCACAGCTGAGAAGCTTCGATGCATGTGCTCCATAACGTTAAAAATAATGCATTTAATCACACTTTGCATTACAAGCAAAGGGAGCTTTTGTCAATGCATGATTTCCTGGTACACCGATTACATTGATCAGCGCATCCCGATTCATTTTACCCTCGCACCACCTTAGTTTGAGAAGAAGTATGAAAAAATATGAGGTTAACACAGAAAAACAGATCACCAATTCAAGCTTTATGAATAATCGATTCGCCATCAATAATTGTTTTGGTAAAGCCATCCTCCTTCCATTTTTCCGCCACTAGCCATGATTAAATGAGCGGTAAAAAGTAAGAGCGAGGGTGACTTATTTAGGCAGGCATATATATGACAGCAACACTCATGACAATGTCAATCATGTTACGTTATTATTAAAATGTTTCCTTTTCTTTTCATTACTTCTTTAACACACTACTTCTCCGCTGCGTAGCGGGTATTTTGCTATATATATAATATATGAATTACCTCCAAAGAGCGCTGAGACTTTTGATATCATGAGCGTGTGTACAAAGGGGTCTCCTGCCCAGCAAAAGTCGAGCAGCCAGCGCGCATGCATAGCTGTGCCGGCCTTTGAGACGCTGACTGCGCTTCTGCCTTAAGTCAAAGTGAGCACTTTTAATTTTTTTCTTCCTCCCCCTGCGCTATAGCCCAGACAAGTGCAAACACGGGACCCCTTTTCTACACCACGGCAAAATAATATTAAGGCGATTCACACTTTCTTTTGCACGATACGATTATGAGGTCCTCAGCTCGGATTATGAAGATACGCACAGGAGTGGAAGACTGACAGTGCCATCACAGCCGATTAATGACGGGGACGTCTCACCAGTCTACACAAGACCCACCTCGACTGTCCCCAAAAGCCGATCATAACGTCAGCGAACACATCTCTCTATACTATATAAAAGAAAAAGGCAACTTTCCTTTCTTTACACCTTTTTTCCTTTTATCCCAAACCAAAGCCTTTCTCTCTTAACATTGCAAAGGACACAAAATAATTTTCTTTAATTGCGGTAAGGCACATTACCAGAGGCACAAATTTGAAAGTTCACATAGAAAATGTAATTTCTATACCACAGCCGTCGTGTAGCGCCTTTCAAAAGGGATCTACTACCGAGAGATGATCCATATACATTTTAGCTGCTGTTAGTTACTTACCTGTTGTGTTACACAGTCTTTAAAATGTAGTTTACCCAACCACTCCAGTAGTGCTCAATGTACCTGTACTTCTTAAAACGTTAATGTTTTACTGTTTAATAACTTATAGACTATATTTTATTATTTTTCCCTTGCACTCAGTGACCAAAGCTATACACACACATATAGACACATACAAACATACACACAAGTATATGTATGTGTATATATATGTATGTATGTGTATATATATATATATATATATACACACACACTATCTAGATTATATATATATATATATATATATATACACACATACATACATACACACATATATATATTTGTGTGTGTGTATGTATGTATGTGTGTATATATATATATGTGTGTATATATGTATGTATGTATGTGTGTGTGTGTGTGTGTGTGTGTGTGTGTGTATATATATGACAGCAGCAATCCAAGCTGTGAGAAAACAGTAAAAAGGAGGCGTGTCAGGCGTGTGGTACATTTTCTGATGCAGCTAGACGAAAATAACTTTGTGACGCTGCCACCAAATACACAAAACAATTACATTGACAATCATGTTACGTTATTTTCAAATTGTTTCCTTTTCTTTCTCTTTCCTTCTTTAACACACTACTTCTCCGCTGCAACGGGTATTTTGCTATATATATATATATATATATATATATATATATATATATATATATATATATATATATATATATATATATATATATATATATATATATATATATATATATATAGATAGATATGAGAACAACATATATATATATATATATATATAGATAGATATGAGAACAACACTCATATCAATGACAAAACAATTACATTAACAATCATGTTACGTTATTTTTAAAATTTTTCCTTTTCTTTTTCGTACCTTCTTTAACACACTACTTCTCCGCTGCGAAGCGCGGGTATTCTGCTAGTTAGAAATAAACTTGATGCATTAAGATTAAAAGTCAAGACAGAGGTAAAGAATTTGGGGGTAACTATTGACTCTGACCTGAATTTTAAATCACATATTAATCAGATTACTAGAACAGTATTTTTTCACTTAAGAAATATAGCAAAAGTTACACCTCTCATAATATTGCAAGATGCTGAGAAATTAGTTCACGCTTTTGTTTTCAGTCGGCTAGATTACTGTAACGCACTCCTCTCAGGACTACCTAAAAAAGACATCAGTCGATTGCAACGAGTGCAGAATGCAGCTGCTAGAATCTTAACTAGGAAAAGGAAATCCAAACACATTTCTCCAGTTTTTATGTCACTACACTGGTTACCTGTGTCATTTAGAATTGACTTTAAAATACTGCTTATGGTTTACGAAACCTTAAATAATCTCGCTTCATCCTATATTGCAGAATGTCGTACACTCCAAATGGTAACCTTACATCTTCAAATGAGTGTCTGTTTGTTATTCCGAGAGCTAAACTTAAAAGAATTGGTGAGGCAGCCTTCTACTGTTATGCACCTAAAATCTGGACTATCTTACCGGTAAAAATTCGCCAGGCTAATATCTTCTAAACTTCTAAAGCCTCATTATTTTAACATGGCTTTCTCATAGCTTCATTTTAGTTTAATGCTGATACTCTGTATATGCATTTAATTATCAATATCATTCCTAGTGGCTCCATAATCCGTACTAACCCCTACTTTCTCTTATGTTCTTTTTCTGGTTTTCTGTGGTGGCGGTCTGCGCCACCACCACTTGATCAAGGCACCATGATATCCCTACATTGATGGATTAAAGGCCAGAATTCCACATGACCATCACCATCAAATTTTTACATGAGATCCCTGAATACAATGAGGACTGATTGAGAACATTTATGTTAGGTAGAATGTCCAGTGGGGCTGGTGGGTCTTGTGGACAGGAACCCCTGCTTATTTTTTTTTCTGTCCGTGGCCATCGGACCTTACTTTTATTTTATGTTAATTAGTTTTCCCTAATTCTATTTTCGTATTTATTTTGTCTTTTTTCTCTTTCTTCATCATGTAAAGCACTTTGAGCTACATCATTTATATGAAAATGTGTTCTATAAATGAATGTTGTTGTTGTTATTAATTTGTGTCACTTAAAGACCAGCAGGTTAAAGAAAAATGATTTCAAGAAATTTGCAGTGAGAGAATGAAGGGATTTCCAGCAAGTGGCTAGCCCTAGCTTAGCCGAAATCTAATAAAGGCTGAGCATCCCTAATCTGAAATGCATGGGGCCAGAAGGATTTTGGATTTATGATATTTTCAGATTTTGATCTATTTACCTATACATAATGAGATATCTAGGGGATGGGACTCATCAGCAACAACAAACAACAACAGTCTGCCAATCTCCACCTACAATGCTGTGTTTTGATTAAGAGATTAATGGAAACAGAGAATAAGCAGAAATCACAATGATTAAAGCCTGTAGGTCTGGAGGTAATGATGGTTGATAACAAACTGGTGTCAACAGAGCATCAGAGCCCATGTTTCCTGTGTGGTGGTACATCTTATTTCTGTGTGCTGCACAGCACATTTGAATTGTTGTGAAAGTTTGGAAGTGCCACGCAACTTTTATCATGCCTTTTATCATGCCACACACTCGCAGCTCCCTGGTGCTTCCTGGTGCTTGATGCTTCATGTGGCAAACACTCATATAATGGTGGTTTGTGCCACTCGAAATTCAAAGATGGATTGAACAAATCAGTCAGAAGCCTTAAGCACCTGCTCATGTGTTATTCACATCCGCTCATCAATAAAAGACATTAGAGGAAACATTGGTCAGAACCCCACATGGACAAGTGAGGTATGGTGTGGAATTTTCCACTTGTGGTATCATGTTGACTTTCAAAAAGTTTACTGGATATCAACAGCTAATCCAGCGTTTCTCAACCTTTACGTATTTGCGACCCGAGTTTTCATAACAGTTTTAATCTCACCCCTCCTAACATTTTTTGAAAGGAGCCCACTAATACCAATTTGCTCTTTTTTAATTAATGATATATCATAGATGCATATTTTATTATACCTATTTAACTTTTAATGATATTTATCTAACTCTATATAGATTTTTCTAGTATCAGAATGTAAGTTGAATTGTTTTGGTTTCAATAGATTTATTTTTCATATTTTTGATTCTTGTTTTCTTTTTTTTCACATCTTTGCGACCCCCTAGGGGGGCCCCGCCCCACAGTTTGAGAACCACTGAGCTAATCTGACCCAATAAATCCTCAAGCAACATCAGTTTTGTTTGAGTTCATTAGCCTCAGGGTTAACTGTCATACTACAGTACAGTCATGGCCAAATGTTTTGAGAATGAAACAAATATTAATGTTCACAAACTTTGCTGCCTCAAGTTTTATGATGGCAATTTGTATATACTCCAGAATGTTATGAAGAGAGATCAGATAATCAATTAATTGCAAAGTCCCTCTTTGCCATGAAAATGAAGTTAATCCCAAAAAAAACCATCTTCACTGCTGTTCTGAAGAAGGTTTCAGAGTACCCAAGAAAGTCCAGCAAATGGCAGGACCATCTCCTGAAGTTGATTCAGCTGCAGGATCGGGGCATCACCAGTGCAGAGCTTGCTCAGGAATGGCAGCAGGCAGGTTGAGCGCATCTGCATGCACAGTGAAAGTGAGGCAAAGCCTTTTGGAGGATGGCCTGGTGTCAAGAAGGGCAGCAATGAAGCCGCTTCTCTCCCAGAAAAACCATCAGGGACATAATATTCTGCAAAAGGTACAGAATTTGGACTGCTGAGGACTGGGGTAATGTCATTTTCTCTGATGATTGTTTAGGGCATCCAGAAAAAAAGATTGTCCGGAGAAGAAAAGGTGAGTGCTACCATCAGTCCTGGGTCAAGTATCCTGAGACTATTCATGTGTGGGGACGCTTTTCAGTCAAGGGAGTGGGTTCATTCACAATTTTGCCTAAGAACACAGCCATGAAAAGAGAATGGTACCAATACATCCTCTAAGAGCAACTTCACCCAACCATCCAAGAGCAGTTTGGTGATGAACAATACCTTTTCCAGCATGATGGAGCACCATGCCATAAGGCAAAAGGGATAACTAAGTGGCTTGGGGAACAAAACATCAAAATTTTGGGTCCATGGCCAGGAATCTCCCCAAACCTTAATCCCATTGAGAACTTGTGGTCAATCCTCAATAAAAACCTACAAATTCAGACAAACTCCAGCAATTGATTATGCAAGAATGGGCTGCTATCAGTCAGGATTTGGCCCAGAAGTTGACTGACAGAGTGCCAGGGCGAATTGCAGAGGTTTTGAAAAAGAAGGAACAACACTAAAAATATTGTCACTTTGCATAAACTTAATGTAATTGTCAATAAAATCCTTTGAAACTTATGAAATACTTGTAATTATACTAAAGTATACCATAGAAACATCTGACAAAAAGATCTAAAAACACTTAAGCAGCAAACTTTGTGAAAAGCAATACTTGTGTCATTCTCAAAACGTTTGGCAAAGACTGTACTGTATATACTGTTTCTTTTGTTCTAAATTGCTTGTAAACTTTGTGCTTTCAAAATATTGTGGTGTTATTTGAAGTGAAAGAATTGTTTCTACGAGTCACTTTGATAAAGGTACCTAATCAATACATATGCAGTATATATATATACGTATATCCCTCGATATACGACCGGCCTTACATGCGAACAACTTGGTTTACGACAAAAAATTTTGTTTTGAATTAAAACCAACATACGGTCACATGTTTCCGCTTGTGCGATTGTAAACAAACAGCCGAGAGTGTTCTCAAGTGTCTGTCGGAGTCCACATACATGTGTTTGTGGACGTAATTTCGGTCAGTACAGTAATTTATATAATTTATTTCGATAACTGCTAAGGAAGGAAGAGAAGGTAATGAAGGTAAAGAAAGCAATCACAATCGAAACGAAGAAAGAAATTGTGCAGAAATATGAGAGTGGCTTTCGTGTGACCGATCACGCTAATATTTACAGCATGTCGAAATCCACCATCTCGACAATTTTACAAAGAAAAGATTTGTGCAGTATAAGGAAGCTCCTTCGAAACAATAACCACCTTCCATTTCATTCTCCTCTTCCTTCCTGCAAGCCAAAGATGTTAACTTAAATGGTGAGTACAGTATGAAATTGTTGTTTCTGGTAGGTTAGGCACTTTTTATAACTTTTTGGTTAGTACATTAGAAAAATTATTGGTATTTTTGGTAAATTATGCACATTATACAACCCTTTTTTACTATGAAAAGGTTAAGTAAGTGTTGCTGTGGGAGGTTCGGAATGCATTATGGGTATTTCCATTATTTCTTATGGGAAAAATAGTCTTGACTTACAGCCAACTTGACTTACAACCAGCCCTTGCGAACGAATTGAGTTCGTAAGTCAAGGGTCCACTGTAATCCCAAAAATAAATTATGCATCGCTCTTGGAAGTTTTCACATTTTATTGCTTTACAACATTAAATCACAGTAAATTTAATTTTGAAACTGATCAACAGAAAAGAAAACATGATCTAAATTAATTAAAAATATAAAACACACAAAATTATTGGTTGTGTAACCACCCCCTTTTAATATGACAAACCTAAATTCTCACTGGTATAGCCAACTGGTTTTAGAAGTCACAGAATTAATTCAATTGAGATCACCTGCCCCAGGTTTCAATTGATTGTTGTTTAAATGCAATAATACCTCATAAGGGACAAATACTGTAAAATTCTAGCTTGTAAAGATAAGATAAAAAGATATTTAATAAAACAAAAAAAAAGCTCAAAAATTCTAATTGTGGTGAATTATTATGGTGGCCTAACCTAAACAATGAGGACAAAAGAACACTATAAGCAACTGAAGAAAAAGAGTACTGAAGAGCATGTTAGGAGATGCAGGCAAAAAAATGTTCAAGCCACTGAATATCCCTTAGAGTCTAGTTAAATCAGTCATTAAGAAATGTAAAGACTATGGCACAGTTGTAAATCTGCCTAAAGCAGACCATCCACAAAAACTGAGTGATCATCCAATTAAAGGCTAATGAAGGTGGCCATCAAGAGACCAATGAGAACTGTGAAGGAGACAGTGCTAATACTGGGAAAAAATATACAGAGAACAACTGGTCCTTGAGTGCTTCTCCAGCTGCAGCTTTATGGGAGAGGGGCAAAATGAAAGTCATTGTTAAACAATCTCAGCTAGAGTTGGCCTGAAGGCACATGCAAGAGTCTGAAGTCAGCTGGAAGAAGATCATATGGTTGGATGAGACCAAAATTAAGTTTTTTGGCTATCTGACTGAATGCCATGATTGAACACAACACATTATGAAAATTACATCATCCCCGTCATGAAGCATAGAGGTGGCGACAGTTTTAAGGCTGTGGGGTGCTTCTCTGCAGCAGGGCCTGGAAGGTTTGTAAGAATAAAATTAATACAGCAACATAGAGGGAAATTTTGGAGGAAAGCCTATTGCAGTCCGCAAGAAGCTGCACCTTGGGAGTGTTGTGGAAAAAACTGCTTCCTCTTCAAAGAAGGCAGTTACAGAGCCCAGATGAGAATACAGAATATTTCTTTATTTAGACAGAGTGATGCACAAATGTCTCAATCCATGGGGTGAGCAATCAATTAAAAAATTAGACTGAAGTCTTCAAACATTGTGCACTTCACGTCATTATTAAACAGATTGTTGTAGACATTGAAATGTGTGTGTTCCAAATAATGATATATTATTTACCCAATCCAGCTCCAGGCACCACACTCCCAGATAAAGAGACTTGAGCTGGGAGAATTTTATGACTGACTTCAGCTCCGTGGGATCGCGAGCTGGGTGCTGCTTGTGCTGATCAACACATTTGCAAAACAAAAAACACTGATGGAGAGGTGTGACGGAATTTAAGGTGGCCTGAAATTCTGAATTTTTTCGAAGGCTTCAGGGATTTTAGTGTTAAATATTTCATCTGCTTTTATATTTTTTTCTGATTACATCACATCATCTGACTCTTAATATACAGAACTTTATTACTTCCTCCAATCAGTGCACACAACCACTAATTTCTGACTCAAGATGATTCTCCCATTAATCTGGAGACCGCTTTGTTAAGAGGGGTGTTGTGCAGATTGTCCTATTGATCTTAGCATCGCATAATAGGAGGGGTGTATGGGTTTTCCCATCAGTTTATCCCTACTTTCTGAAGTTGTGGTCATTATTCATTTACCTCATTCTAATCTTAGAAAATTATGTTAGTACCTTCTTCTGTAAGACGAGACAGAGACCTCTTGTACTTTCAGCTTTAAGTTATATTTAGTGAATCCTTCAGTTGCATTTGCTCCTTTTCCTTGTATTTAATAATTCTTTGAATTTTTGTTCATATTATATGAACCGGAACGTGCTTGCAATCCAAAGCACTCGTATATCAAAGCGAATTTCCCCATAAAAAATAATGGAAACTCAGATGATTCGTTCCACAACCCAAAACTATTCATATAAAAATGATTAATACAAAATATAAAGTAAAATACATAATACAAATTAATCTGCACTTTACCTTAAAAAAGAATCATGGCTGGTGTGAGTTTCTAAACTCATGTGGGATTCCACCCAACGGGACAACATGCGGAAGAGTGTCCCAAAGCAATTGCAGTCTCCCAGCGCTGTAGCAGTTCGCCGTATAAGTGCATCCAAAAAGATCGCAGACATGCTATAAGTGCCTGTTGTCAATGGGTCATACAAGGAGCATTATAAAGATCCCACTACAATAAATAACAGCGCTGTTGCTGTTTCAAGCTGAATAAATCTGGTGTTAAAGTACTGAGACTCAGCTTCGTGTTTTGGGGAGCAAGATGGGGACTCGCACTTGACAGCGCACACACACACACAGTCACAATGCTATAGTAAACAGATGTTGACTATATGAGTGAGGCACACAGACTCAGACGGAGAATAGGAGACGATTGCCAGAGAGACGCGCTGGGCGGCGCGGCGAGCGCGAGATAAGGAGAGAGAGAGACGTGCTGGGCGAGCGAGCGAGATAAGGAGAGAGAGAGAGAAGAACTATCAGCTCAGTTGTGATCACATGACGCTCAGCAGACAAAGTGTATCCATACTACTCGTATTGCAAGACATCGCTCGTTTATCAAATCAAAATTTATTAAAAATTTTTTCTCGTCTTGCAAAACACTCGTAAACCAAGTTACTCGTAAACCGAGGTTCCACTGTATATATTTATATTTATATAAATATATATCCATCCATCCATTATCCAATCCACTATATCCTAACTACAGGGTCATGGGGGTCTGCTGGTGCCAATCCCAGGGTGCAAGGCAGGAAATAAACCCTGGGCAGGGCACCAGCCTACCGCAAGACACACAAAGACACACAAACCAAGCACACACACTAGGGACAATTTAGAATCGCCAATGCAACTAACCTGCATGTCTTTGGACTGTGGGTGGAAACTGGAGTACCCGGAGGAAACCCACGCAGACACAGGGAGAACATGCAAACTTCAGGGAGGGAGGACTCGGGTCTCCTAACTGTGAGTCAGCAGCACTACGCACTGCGCCACCGTGCCGTCATATATATATATATATATATATACAGTATATACACACAGTATATATATAAAAAAAGATATAGATATATATGCACATGTAATAAATTGTAAAATATTATTATACATAAACTACAAATTCCTTATAAGAAGTCTTGTTTTCCAGCAAGACAACAATCCCAAGGATAAATGGCTTAAAAACAACAGTGTTAATGTCCAGGAGTGGTGGAGTCAGAGGTGTATTTAACTCTCCTTCTCCCTGGGTCTACATAGGATTTTCTTAGTGTTCCTCTCAAATCCTAAAGATGGAGGTCAATAGACTGTAGCCACTTTTAGGATTGGTTTCCTAATGTTATCAGGACTGTCCTGAACTCTACGTGTGTTTTATAAATTGGAGAAATGGATGGATTTTTTAATATTTTTATTTTAAATGCTATTATTCCGGTCTGAGGTCTTAAATATTACATTTTGCACACTATGTACCAATGATGTCAGACTGTAAAAGCTGTAAATATACCATGCTTCCGGCATAGTGAACTCTGATCAACAACCTTACTGTAATTACCATTTCTGAAATATAAAACAATAAACATACCTGCTTATGTCCATGGCTTTGCAATAGCAAGTTCTGGACAGTTTGTCCTACCAACTGTGTGTTATTATAAGCACTAGGCCCCTGATCACACTTAGCATGGATGTAATGTTACAAAGAAGGAAAGACAAATAAACATGAACAGCTGGCTTTTACTTTACATAAAGCCCTTTTTACCATTTTATGACTATCACCGGAATGCCACTAATCTGATGCAGCCTAGAATGTCAACACTTCTATCCAAAAACTAAGCATGGCCTTCTTGGCTGTCACTTGTTTTCTTTCTTTTTTTCTAATGTGTTAACACTGAGCCATACAAGCACACATCTTGTTTATTCTGTTCTTCTGCCTATCTGAGACATTTTTTTCTGCAGTCAGAGTAGAGGCTGCCAAACAGTGCAAAGAGCATCTGGTATCCCCAGCAGAAGCAAAGATGGAGCTGTTCAGACCTTTGTCTCCAGAGGCATGGATGACATACACCAAAAATGTCTAAACTATGGTGGTTGCTTTCTGATAAATGCATGCTGAGTTTAGAGCGGTAGGTGGACATGCTGCACCTGCTGTATTATATACAATGTTATAGATTTATTAAAATAGGAAACAAAAAAACTACTGCAATTAATATGCAGAAAAAAGCAGAAAAGGGACTATTGCCATTTTTACTGCCTAAGTATTGTACTACAAGGAAGACCTCAATAACAGCCTTTTGAGCAGGGATGTGACCTTAACTTATCTGTTTATTGTACTGAAGTGAAGATGTACATTATACTAGTCTATCGTTGTGTATATTAATGTATGCAAAGATATGAAGTTCACTTTTATTGAAAATGAACAGTAAACTAACAACAAATCCTCAGTAGTAAAATTTGCCATTATAAAATCAGTAGCACTCTATATTTAATTGATATCTATCTAATCATGATATTAACAATCTCTGCTCATTTGAAATATTATATTTGTAACTAACAACATTAACCATCTTTAATAGATTCAACATATTGAAACAACCCAATGTGTCAGGGAGAAAGGACTAATGCACATGAGCAACGGTTAATGGCCCTTGGAAGAAATGTTTAATTTCTCATTTGTGACAGGGATCTGAACTAACTCCCACTATTGACATCAACAGAAACCCTGTAAAGTAGGTTCAGCCTCCTCAGGAATCACCACTGTGGTGAAATAAGCCACAAGAAAATCCTCAAAAAAGTGGGGAATGTCCCTGTATATTCTCTGACAGACAAAGATGAAAATAAAATCAAAAAGAAATTAAAAACTAGTCACAATTGACCTATACAGTCAGAATCATGGCGTTTATATAGCGAAAATAAAAAACATGGTGGAAGGAAGTGACACGACGGAAGAGACTTCATCTGGAAAGGCCGGAAGTGAAGTCATTATGGCAGAGTCGGTAGTGATGTCATCAGAGAGGGCTAGAAGTGACGTCACAGATGTTTCGTGTGTATGAGATCCATTTTGTTAGACGGGAAGAAAGGTAAGTGAATTATGGTTTTTCTTCTTTATTTATGCAGATTAAGAGAGAGAGACATCAGTGCACATAACCAACCCCTCATCTCACGAAATATCACTCACCTTAGGAGTTGATGGCTACTTCCTAAGCGTGCATGTGTGACACCATGTAAACACTCCTCACTCTGCCGTATTTCTTTCAGTTTCTAGACTATAAATGTCCTCTCAGGTCAGAGTCACTACCGTAGTTATAAATGTTAATTTAATGGCTATGTTGTGTAAGGGTCTGTATTTATGTGTAATTTATGTTTTATTGTCATTTATGAATGAAGAGATGTAGATGGCGCTCCAAGGGGTGGGGACACCCTGACGTCAGTCCTTCTGAGCCCTCACTCTGGCTATTTAAGGCCAGAGCTGAGTAAACTAAAATCACGAGATCATTGTAGTGTAAAGGAGTTTATTGTACTGTAAACATTGCTTTGCATGGATTTTTCTGGCTTTTCTGATTGTTTCTGCTCTGTCTTTGTTTTTTTTTTTGCTTTCAGATTATGGTCTTTGACTTGTTTGTCTTGGATATACTTTTTAGGCACATTCTTTTTGCTATTTACTAATAATAATACATTTTATTTATATAACACTTGCTACTTATCTCTATATACTGTATATATAAAAGACAATGTCTGTCAGTCTGTATGTCTGTCTGCTTTTCATTAGAAAAGTACTTAACAGATTTAGATCGGGTTTTTTTCTATAATTTGCTTGAACATTCCAGTTGATTTTACAACCACTCTCATCACCCTAAGTATCATAGTTTGCATGTGGTACAGAATCCGAGAGAGATGCAGCAGGTCGAGGAGCGGTGGAGTGTCCCTCCTCACTCATGAGTCAACCTCGGGGTATATCTTACAAAGATATGCCAACGTATTTCTGGAATTTGTTTGAACATTCCGGTTGATTTTGCAACTTCTCTCATCGTGCTAAGAATCATAGTTTGCTTGCAGGAGCGATATTATCGTGCTAATCCGAGAGAGAGACTGCGGGCCAAGGGAAGGGAGAAGCGTGACTTCAGAAATAGGGAGCCAGACAGGTCCCACCTTGCTGTCATTTTTCACTTCTACACGGGCAAAGCTGCAGGGAATAGCTAGTATTTTTATAAATAAAACCTCAAACGAAAAAAGATTATATTTTAGGATCATTTTACAAGGCAGAGATTCATGGTTTTATCTCCCTTGTAAGCTATTTTTATATATTTTGTGGCTTGCTGTACTTTTGAGTTTTCAAAGCCAGCTTCCCATATTGGTGCCTGCTCAAGCTGTAGCCTGCAGGTAGATTTCTAGGTCAGGATGGTCTGAGGTGCACATCTTTTAAGTTGGCCGGTGTAGGTTTTGGCCTCCTTTTTGTAAATCTTTTGGAAGCCTCATCTCATCTGCCAAGTTTGGGATTTTAAATCATAACATGCTGTATTATGAATATCCACATCTATTGTGAATTGAAATTCTATTCATTGAATCTGTATTGTTTGTTTACTGAAAGTGAAAATAAAATTGCCAATAAGCATTGATGAAACATGAAATATTACTGTAAAAGCATTTTCCAAAAACTATGACTGCTGTTTATCATTCTTTCAGTGTTGAAATACGATTCAGAATTGAGTGTTGCTGTAACTTGGATAGAGAAGCCCTTACCATGTGTGTAATTCACACTGCTCAAATTAACTAAGTGAAAGTGTTGAAAAACCTTTTATCCAAAACTAAGGCTGTAAAGTAACGCTTGTGGGAAAGTGAGTAAGGTGTCTGTGGCATTTCACATTTGTCTTAAAAAACAAAACAAAACAGTGCAGTTCAAGATTAGATGATGTGGATAAGTGCTGCAGTACAGCCGAGCAAACCTGGAGTGATAAATGGGAAAACTGAGTGATTGCACATTCACATGCAAATGCTGGTCAGCTCAGGCAGTTTCTTCATTGGCACTCTGTGGGTCAATAATGGAAGTACCTGCATCCACAAGGTATAAGGAACCTGGGGAGCATGTATGAAAAACAGAAACAAAATCGAGTATGGTGATGAGACCAGAGACATCAGAATCGAGTTGGGGCCAGCATGGAGAGAAGGCAGCGATCATTGGATACCCCATAGTGGAGTGGCTTGAGAGGGTGCTTTGGATCACTCCAGAGGGATCATGAGGCTCCAAGTTATCCCAAAGAAAATGAGATGGACACAGGGAAAACGGAGTCTTCCTCACTGTGACATGTTTGATGCCATGGGGTGGTGACTGGGGCGGGAGTTAAGTAGAAGGACTGCTTTCGCCAGGGTCTTGGAAGTTGGGAGAGCACGGGGAGACAATCGTGAACATGATAGAGCATTAGACAGAATTTTTGATGTGATTGTGGTTCAATGTTATCCTTGCTTTTATGGAATATTCATTGAGTTATTTGAATTTTAACTGCGTCACTAGAGCACTGTTTTTATTGTGGATTAATTATTCATTAGAAGAAACTACACTGAACAGAATTTGTTTGAAATTAATATAATGCACATTGTACTTTGCAATAATCTTTTTTGTTTGATCAATCATTTTACTAGTCCTTCTTGGATCACGACTATCGATGTCCCAGGTTTAAGGAGGTGATGCCAGATGCAGGCAACCTGGGTATCACATTGTTCTGCTGGCATACATTTTTTGGCTGTTAGGAGCGACTACCGGATGTGTAAAAGAGGAAAATAAACAAGTTGAGATACCCTCTCTCTAGGTAAATTTATAACATTAAATTAATCAGTAATTGAGGTTGCACAGAATGTTTCTCTGTTTTAATTCAAAAATTCACTAATGCTTTTTTACAAAGGAGGCTTACAAATGTATACAGCATGCTGTCTGTGAAATAGCTTAATGAAAAATGAGCATTACCAAAAGATTTCCTTAAAAAATAATAAACCATATGTCATGAAAATCAGCTCACTGGGAGGTGAGTTGTCTTACGTGGACAGACAGACACAACTGCAAAAGGCGCTTTAAATTTTACTTACATTCCTAATAAATGTGCTTTGTTGGGGTGAATGGCCTGTTCTCGTCTAGATTGTTCTAATCATCCTCTTTAATAAAACCCCTGTGTGCGTCCAGGTGTCTGTGTGTGTGTCTTTTGGTGAAGTGCGCATGCGCGAGGCTCAGTGCGACACGCACGACCAGCATCATGGATGCACACACACCGGAAGCAGAGCACACAGTGAATGGCGTAGTTGAAGGCCGCGCATGATAAGCAAATAAAGAACATCATTGCTTGGAATACCGTGGACGCACACACACTGGAAGCTAGGCACACAGTGAATGACGTAGCCGCGGCCGCGCATGATAAGCAAATAAAGGACAGCATTGCTAGGGAGAGTGCTGATTGGGTAGTCGTGGCCCCGCACATAAAATCCATTGCTGGGGAGACGCCACACATACTGCCCCGTGCATGTTTACTAACTAACTATCTACTAACAACATGCCACCCAATAAAAAAGGAGGACAAAAGACACAGACACTCAAATCGTATATAAGCAACATCTCCTGGATGAACGGTCAGCTTAGCAAGTAAACATCAACAAAAGAAAGGCTGAAAGACAAAGAAAAATACGAGCAAATAGATCGATTGTAAAAAAGAAAATGAGCTTCAAAATATTCCCCGTATTAATAAAGCTCAAGGGCAAACCTTAGAAAAAGTTGCCATTTACTTGCCAGAACCAGTATTCAGCCACGGTCAGTTATATGTTGCATTATCAAGAGTTAGAAGTTTTACAGATGTTGTTGTCAACGTTGTAGATGGTCCTGAACAAGAGTGTTTACAAAAAATGTTGTCTATAATGAAATTTTATTGAAAAAAAATAAAAACATTTTCCTAAATATCTTCTTCAGATATTGTGTATTGTTATAAAGTTTTACACTAAGGCAATATTAATTATACTTACTGTATTGTCATATACGTTTCTATTTTATTTTTAATATTATTTTACTTTAGGCTTCTTGCAAAAATATTTTTAACAAAAAAATTAAGACAACAAACAGAATGAGGTCAAGGTCCCTTGCCATTTAATATAGACTGTTCCTAATAATGTTTATGCAATACTGTTCTAGCGCCCGTTATTGTAACGGGCTTAATGTCTAGTGTTCTAATGTTACGCTAGTGTCAATAAATGACTGCAGTCATAGGCAGTGGATGAAAAATGAAAAGGGGCTTTACAAAACAGGGAGGGTGCGTCAGATATGATCTGATGCCTTTAGCTGTTAAGAACTGCTGAACACATTTTGGGAGATAAGAACGTTGTTTCTTTTTTTTTTGGTTAATGGTTTTTTTGTATTTTGAAGATTTGTTTTTACATATGTTTGAGAGAGATTTTAACGGAGCCAAAACACTACCTCAAATCCCAAGTTGAGACAAAAGAGGTATGAGTGTCAAACTCAAGAATATCAAATCACACCCTAATCACACTTTTCCACAAATCAAATCTGTAACTTAGACGAAGGGCTCCTGTGCTACACCACAATCTATTAATGAGTTATTGTGAAGGTCCCTAGCAACCAGGCAAGAACCCCTGCAGTAACAATCCATTATCCACCTGTAGTGACTTCTAAAATGGCAACGTTACGCACTTAAAATAAGAGAATTTTGGTACATAACTTTTTGCAGTTCTTTTCTGACTACGATAACGGTTAAACCTTTTGGCTTAAAAACAGGCTTCAGAACTCTTACAAAAGGCTTCCTTCAGTTTTCGATTTTATTTTCAGTCTTCATTCTATTTTTTTTATTTCATTTCTGAAAGACACACACATCTCTTAAAATATGAAAGCAGCTTCTCTTAAGCACTCAATGGCAGAAAATTACCTGGGACAGTCAGTTTGGGGAAAAGACAGATAGTGGAGGCCCATACTGTGTTGCTGTCTGGCTGCTTTGTGTTCTAGTAATTGACCTGACATTAGTAAGTGATATCTAAGCAGAAACACACACCAGCTCTCAGAAGTCACTGCTGTGTAGGGAAAAGAAAAAAAAGAAGTCACTCTCACTGTAAGGAACTGATATCTACACAGCTCTCAGGGATCCACACTAAGCCATGGTATTAACTCCTAAAATCTAAATTCAAGAGCAAACCTCTTTTCTTTGAATACCTATACAAGGATTTCTTTGGGTCATTAATTGATTGTCTGAGTTGTTATTTTCAATAAAGTCTCGTGAAGTGCCAGAGACCATCTCATATATATGGACAGAAAGACAGAAGCTGCCCTGACCAAGGTTAGACACTCTTACAGATGCATCTACGCTCAAAGCTTTACTTCTCTAGGAATTGGGGTAACTATGTCTGAAAAATGCAAGATGGGATCAATGCAATCTTATTAGAATCTGGACCGATGATGGATGTAAGTCATTCATTATGGGCATTTAAGTCCTTTGAAAAACATAATTTCTAAGATCTGCTGGTAGTTTTTCTAATCATTAATATTGCTGATATTCTCGTATACTTCATAAAATGGCAAAAACAGTTTTGGCATTTTGCAGAGCCTCTTTCTGCACTAAGGTTTAGATAATATTAAGTACAATCTTATAAAATTTTCTAAACGGGAATGAGACTCAGGACTACTAAGATTTCACTTCAACTATGCTTCTCATTACAACTGTAACTGCCAATAAAAATCTTGTAAATTATCCATTAAACCTCAAGAGGCCATGACCTCAATAAAAGTTGATACTATGATGCAAGTACATTATATTTACATGACCAAAACTGGTTACATTAACTGATGAGGTTGTGAGGAATTAGTAACAATATACAGTAGTTCTATGCTGCAAAAAACTTCAACTTACCAGTCCACTTTTCTTCTCCTTACATCTAATTTTTTTGACCCTATGTTAGCATACCTTGTAAGAATATGGATTTAATTCACATATTTAAACTTCAGAAAATATATTCATATATTTTTGCTGTAGGTGTCCCACTGTGTTTAATTTCTACACTCAGTTATTGTATATACAGTATAGAGGTTACAAGTGTGGCTTTTCCTAAGAGAACTCCATGTTTCCTCTCATACCCCCAATGACATGCAGGTTAACCTGACGACTCCATATTGACCGAGTGTGAGTGTTAGTGTCTGAACAAGTAGTCTCTGTGAAGGACTAGGGCTGCTTCCTACCTTTCATCAAATTGCTGCCAGGACAGGCTGTAGCCCCTGGTCACCATGAACCAGATTAAACTGGCTGAAGAATGTTATATCCGTTGTAGGGCTGAACTATTCTCACAGCTTTTATGTTTAAGCATTTTTCAAACAGCAATTTGTTTCCACAGTGGCATGATTTTGGAGTGTTGCCTCTCAAAATCCTGGTTTGAAATTTCTGTCCGGTCACTACCTGTGTGTTTGCACATTCTCACTGTGTCTGTGCTTATTTGGCCTTTTTATAACTTCACTTTAACTTAATACTGATACTCTGTATGTTCAATTCTTCATAATAACTATTCATGGTGTCTCTAAAATCCGTACTGACCCCTACTCTCTCTTCTGTTTCTTTTTCCGGTTCTTTGTGGTGGCGGCCTGCCACCACCACCTACTCAAAGCATCATGATGCACCAACATTGATGGACTGAAAGCCAGAAGTCTACGTGACCATCATCATCAGGTCCTTCCATGAAAACCCTAAATACAAAGAGGACTGTTTGACTTATGTTAGGTAGATTGCCCAGAGGGGACTGGGCGGTCTCTTGGTCTGGAACCCCTACAGATTTTATTTTTTCTCCAGCCTTTGGAGTTTTTTGTTTTTCTGTCCACCCTGGCCATCGGACCTTACTCTTATTCTATGTTAATTAATGTTGACTTATGTTTATCTTTTATTGTGTCTTCTATTTCTCTATTCATTTTGTAAAGCACTTTGAGCTACATTTTTTTGTATGAATATGTGCTATATAAATAAATGTTGATTGATTGATTGATTGATATTTCTTTCGAAACTCTGGGTTTCACATCTGCCTTTCCAAGACATGAAAGCCCGCTTGACTGGTAACTGTAAAGAGTCTCCAACTACCTATGGCACCGAACTGGGTAAGTAGGTTAGAAAGTGGACTGATAGCTAGTCAGATGCCTCCATGAAAATGGAAATATGTCTGAAATAAATCATTTTAACTTAATCATATAGAATAAACTCTTAATTTCACATAGTGAATATCAAGAATATCTGTTTAATCCATGTCAGCTTTCTGGTTGAAGAGAAATGCAATACATTATAAGATTGTTGTTCATCAATCCATCCATTATCCAACTCGCTATACCCTAACTAAAGGGTCACGGGGGTCTGCTGGAGCCAATCCCAGCCAACAGAGGGCGCAAGGCAGGAAACAAACCTCGGGCAGGGTGCCAGCCCACCGCAGGAATGTTGTTTTGTAAGTAAAATAGTATAATACACTGATAACTCAGCTTGCAATTAGAATACAGTATTGTACTGTAGTATTATACTAGAAAACAGTTTTGCTATTTTGGTTTTAAAATTTGTTGTTCTTTGTTCCTTATTAATTCCTTTGTTTTGCCATATATACTAAAACACAATACAGTATATTTACTTTCATCTATTAAAAGCTTATTGCAGAGTGAAAACACAGTTGGCATGCTAACTCACTTGTTGTGAAATAAAGTGTAAAAATAGAAATTTAACCTAAAAAAAATCTAACAGCTGTGCAAATTAGCCATAATTAGTTGGAAAACAAAAACATTAAATGGATACTTTAAACTATTAAGAAACAATATTGTTTTGCATAAACAAGAAATGAAATATAAATAATAAAATAATTAGTGGTATATGATTACAAAGTCTTCCAGTGAGTCATAAGAGGAACATGTGCCGTAACTACAGTGAAAAACAGCATGTTTTCAATGAATTAGTCCACCACTAACCATGGTGACAGAACTGGAAATCAAAGTTTTAATACCGTACACTTTTGGGGGATACAGGAGAAAAATATTGTGCGCCAATTATTCAATAATTGCTTTTGAATGAGAGAGGCCAGTAACTGTAATCAAGCATGGGGCAAATCCACTTTATCAATACCCCACAGTACTCTACAGATACCTCCAAAAATGACACGTGACAGAAAGAAAGAGAACATACAGATTTTGTCTTTGGTGCAATCAGCTCAGTTAATTTGGCTAGTCTGTATTTGTTTATTTAAAAAGATCAATAAGTCACCCACATGCACAGTGTGAAATGTGTGTTTGGGCAAGCCTGCAATTTCTTTGCATGTAAGGGAAAGAGAGAACCAGACAGAAGCAGTGAAGTAAGCAAAATTATAAACCCAGTTTGTCAGTTTAAGATGAATTAAATACCAGAACAGCTGATCTAAAACGCAAGAGAGAAAAGTAATTATATAGGTAATTTAATTTAATTTTATACAGCACTCATTCCAGTGTACAGGTTCAAAAGGCTTTTTTAAATTATTTTAGAACATGAGAAAAATCTAGAGCCATTCAGTCCAACCAAGCTTGCCAGTCCTATCCACTTAATTCTTCTAAATTTCTAGTTTTAAAAGTCCCCAATCCATCTAGTTTGGTATCACTGCAAACTTAGTCAGCTTGTTACTTATATTCCTATCCAAATCATTTATATATATTAAAAATAGCAGCAGTCCTAGCACTGAATTTGTGGAACACCACTTTTAACAGCCAGGTCTGATATGGCTTCACCCATTTGATAAAATCATAGTATTTTTTTTTAGGTATACACAGTTTTTGCACATTGTGAGGTAATTGAAGAGCAATTTGTCTTATAAAATTTCATTATCCTTATCACCTGGTGTCTAATCTGCTTTAGGGTCTTGTGTCAGTTTATTTTCGTACTAATGTGTGTGGGCATTCTAAAGGATATCCCAAAATACTCAGTAGTTTATAATGCAATTAACAAACTCGTGTTTGTTGTTTTTTTTTTGATTCATACTCTACTGCACATGCATTGTGAAAGGTGTTCTGTTAAATATTAAATAAATACCCAAAATTTCAGACGTGGGCATCAGCAGGCTTTGCTCCTGTGGAATGTAAACCCTGGGACACCAACAGACAGACACCAAATGTCCAAAAACACACACATTTATTTCCATTAACACCTTCCCAACCAATACAGTGCACAAATCACTATCCAGCTCACAGTCCTCTCTGTTTCTTCTGCCATCTTCCCTCCTCCTCACCAAAGCTTTGTCTTACTCCGCCCGACTCTGGCTCATCAAATGGAGTGAGGTGGCCCCCTTTATACTGCCCCAGATGTGCTCCTGGTGCTTCCTGATAGTCTTCTGACGGCACTTCCTGGTGTGGCAGAAGTGCCATATGAGCAGCTAGAAGCACTCCAGGTTTACCTGGGTCTACTTCCGGCAGCACTTCCGGTTGTGGCAGAAGTACTGTATTCCAGGGCTCCTTAATCCTCTGGGCACCTCCTGGCGGTGGCCATGGACCCCAAAAGGGATGAGCTTCCCAGCTCTGTTCCCGTGGCCCCCATGCAGACCAGGTCTGATGCTGATCATTCTGATCATAAAATAGGCCATTACGATAGCAATTGACAAGAATAATTCGTAATTAACTGTAGAATTATGGCATTTGAGGGTTCTTCTATAGTGCCTATTATTCTTGCACGATTTTGCTCAAAAACTATTCAGCACATTGTCATCTGATAACAGGCTTAACCTTTGAGTTTGGTATTTTTCCTTCCAGCTGTTTTAGCTCTAGACAGTCCTCAATAAACTGTGACACACAGACAGACACACACCCCTCATCAAGATATCAATATTTCGATATCAGGGGACCCTAAAATTTCAAGATCCATCAAAAACTGGGGATCGAATTTTTTGACAAATCTAAAGCTTTCACTCCTCCCCCACTGATATAGGTTATGGTGGGGTAAGGCGCCAAGCAAAAATGTTATTTTTTTTATATGTTAATTACTCCATGTAGTTTGCAGTGATAGCCAGGAAAAAAAAATGTAATCTCATGTTTTCATGCAGAACATTTTCTACAAGGATTCACTGTCACAACTTCATTTTTTAATTGTCATTGCCTACGCCATGAGTTACAATTGTGCAATCTATGAGGAAAAACTGCCTTATTCTTATTATTAGAAAAAATTATTGCAATATATTTTTATGCTGTAATTGCATATTAGTTTGTGTGATATTCTGTATTTCTATTAGTTTATTAGTTCATAGCTTTGGGATTCCGAGCCTCAAATAATCCCAAAATCTTCAGTCTCAATTACTTCTTCCACCTTTGTCTTCTATCTGTATCTTTGTTCACCACTTAGGACATAATGTGTCCCGCTTATTTCTTCGTTACCCTATCCTCCTCTTCCTTTCTTGCTAGGTCCTTTTCTATTTTTTTTTCAGAAAGCCGGTGACTGACTGTTTCAAGACTTTATTCATTGTTACATCAGGCTTCCTTGACCTCTGCTCCTTATCTCCCAGTGATCTTATGACCAGTGACATCAATGTGCAGAATGGAAGGCTGATATCCATTTCACCGCTGACATCACTTCCTTTGCCCGGCCTCCTGGACGTGCCCCTTCCTCCTGGGAAGATTTAAAACCCCAAACACCACCACCTAGAGTCCCTTCTGGTGTGGATTTGAACTTGGAAAGATGTTCTTAGTCTCTCTGAAAACGTTCTTCTTCTTTTATTCTGCAATTATACGGGGTGGTACACTGGGTGGTGTCTCAGCTCTTTGTAGTTATTTGTGATTTTGTTACAGCACATATATTGTTTTTGTTCCTCCTGTTCAGCTTTCTGGTCACCAATCTTCTGCTCATCAATGATATCTGTTCCTTTTCCCTCCTTGTCACATATTCTTATACTTCTAGACCCTTCGGGACTCATTCTCTCTGCGCAACAGCATAAGCGTTTATGTTTGGGTTCAGTAGTTACTAAACTTCTCTTTCCTTCTACAGAAGATTCCAGACCAAATCATTCTGAAGAACAGTCTGTCTTAGAATTTGATTGTTTTTGAGCTCTTTGTGTTACAAAGCAATGGAGGATCCAGAGATTCCATGAATGACTAGGGATCTGCTACTTCCAAAGTTACATTTTTTATAAGCAGTCAGTGCATGGATGGATGTAGTGGTTTTGTTGGTTGGAACTGCTGCAGTGCCTAGAGGTATGGCACACAACATGGAAGAATGTGGAAGGACAGTAGTGGGGCATGACTACTTTAATCTGTTTATTTCTACTTGTTCTGGTATTTTGATTTCTTTTTCAATAAAAAATAGATCATAAAAAACGTTACCGTAATTAACGGTTAGCAGGCTGGGTTATAAGCATTTTAAAAATGAGTTGAATTTAGGCCCTTTAAAGGAAAGGCTACCATTGTTATACTTTTAGACTTAAATGCAACATTCCATGCTTTTAACCTCACCATTCTGTTCACAGGTTTAAAAATTAAGCTGGAATGTTGGGACTCATGCTGAGCAAATGGGTAACTTTCACTTTCTTTTGCTTTTGCTATTTTCAGGACATATTTAATTTATTTGGAGTATTGCTTACTTTTTAAAGAGATAATAAAATTTAATTACATTTGTCCTTACATTCTGTTATATAATTTTCTTTTTCCCTTTCTTTCTCTTTCTCCAGTCCAAAGAGAAAAAGGCACCTTATTGTTTGGCACCATGTTTGTTTTATACGGTTAGTTCAGAGAGTTACTTTAAAACGATAGATAAAAATATTCTGCATATGAATTTTATAACTGTCAATGGCCATATTAGTTAAATTTGCTGTCTTATTACTGGACTGAACCTTTGTTTAAATTGGCTTCACATTTACAACTCACACAGATTCTACAATTATCCATTACTTGCCTGTGTTTTCAATAATAAATTCAACTTTATTTTTAATTCCAAAAAAAATACGTAAAAATAAAAAAGTGTTTGCAGCAATAATGAAAGCCAAATGGCTCTACTGTATAAGTGTTACAAGAGGCAATGGAAAATGTGACCTGTGTTATTTTATGTTATCTAAACCACTTAACTGCAGTAACTTATCACAGGCTTTGGCACAGACATGCAATGGGTCTTCACTTTATTGCATCATTTCCATTGTTTGGACAGAACTTCCTGAAGTTGCAATTTCCCTTGAGAAAGGCAGCCCACGCTGGGAAAAAAGTGTATTGGGCTTATTTAAGAAAGTGCAACATTATATGTAGAGGATTAGTGTTGCTAGCTATTGGGTATAAACAATGTACTAGTTCTGCTAATTGTTACAAGGGCTGTCTATGACTTTATTTCCCATGTTATTGTTTTTAAAATGAAACTAAACATTTGATTACTGGAGGAGACTTTTACTAATGGCTTATTTAACTTTTATCTGAAAAGGCACTTGAAATTGATCTATAGTAGTCTCTTCTAGTTATAGCTCCACACTCTTTCGTATTCAGCAGTCAGACCATTCTATAAAATGCTCTACTGTTATTTGCAATATTAAACCCTAACACCTTTCCAGATAAACCCACCTTATATCCATGTCTAAGTTGGTTTCATTTTTATAACTTTAAACAAATTATCCTGATAATGTTTCATTATACAGTATTAGTAGCCTATTTGTCTTTCCAAAAATTTTAGCTTCTACTCCTGATTTTTTCCTGAATATCTGGTAAATATGAAATGCTGTTTTTCATACTGGATGACAGCAATCACCAAAAAAAAAAACTTCCTTGACTTTGCTTTTTTCTCTGCACGGCATGATGCTTGGACTATTAAAATGACCAGAACCTGTGACCTCCATATTTCAATTGCAGGTATTTTTCCATAACTTGTACTCTAAAATAGGTTTATTTGTTTTCTAAGCATCCATTAAATCTTATCTCAACTATACAGAGTGGTCCAGATCTAATTATTCATATCCAGATCATCTGAATGACTTTGATTGATGTGGGGACGATTCCAGTTCTCCTTGAAGATGATTCTTCACATCATCAGTTCACACACTTCTCGATGATTCGGGATTTTTTGTGTGATTTTCTATGTAATAAACTTAATGTTATAGCGTGATAAAAATTGCATAATTAGATCTGGACCACCCTATAGTAGATTTTGGACATTAAAAAGTTCAATCATTAAAATGAATGTAAAAATCTTGTCCTATTTCAGTTTGTCTGCTTTATTTGCTTTGGTGTTCATCAGATATACAGTGCCCTCCATATTGTTTGGGACAAAGTTTGAAATTCAGACGTGACGAAAGTGCACATTGCAGACTTTAAGGGTATTTGCATACATTTCGGTCACACCATGTAGAAATGACAACAATGATTCTACATGGTCCTCCCTATTTCAGGAAAAAGCAATGGTAGATATATTAAATTAGTCCTATTTAGCACTTGTTTGCATATCCCTTTCATGCAATGACTGCTTGAAGTCTGCGATTCATAGACATCACCAGGTCCTGAGTATCTTCTCTGGTGATATTCTGCCAAGTCTGTAATGCAGCAATCTTCAGGTCCTTCTTGTTTGGGGGCTTGTCCACTTAAGTGTTTTCTTCAGCATATGGAAAGCATGTCCAATTGAATTTAAAATTGTTTGATTTGTAATTTTAATTTTAAATTGTGGAGCAAAGGGGCAAATTGTCCCAAACATTATGCAGGGTACTATAAATCTCTTTGAGTTAGTCGTTTTAGCACTATAATAATTACAATTTTAATTAATTTTACAACACAATTTTATTGCATATTCTGCCTTACTTACTTATCTTATTCTTGTTGTAGGAGAACCAGATGAGAGGAGATAAAGGGTTGGGACGCCAACCTGGTGAACCTTGTTTAACAGACATGCCTATACAATGAAAGGAAATGATGACATTGATCTTGTAGGTCTGTTTGTTCCAAAATGAATCACTCCTGCAGTAAAAGTTCTCTTCTACCAGTTGTGGGTTGCTAACTGTATGCTGACTTTCAGTAGCTGTTGTTCTTATAAGCGTGAGGTGGAAGAGATGGAAGCTTTTAATGTCAGAGGAAGTGATGTCAATGTTAAAGTCAGTGTCAACCCATGGTTGGAAGGAGAATTACCTTTCATATAATAGTCCTGAAGATGGCCCCTTCTCACACATGTCCAACAACATATGAGTATGTGTTTATATATCAATGTTTTAGCTACTTTGCCATTTGTGAAGGTCTAGTGTGACTTTTACTGGGACTGATTTTAGAGTGCGCTGGGTAAGGATTTAAATGTAACACAATTTCATCTGTGTCTTCCTTTTCCAAATCTAGAATTGAAAACAAAGACAAGGAAGAAAAATGGTTACCATCCCTCTCTCCCACCTAGAACTTCATTCCTTCCAGTTGCTCAGTATAAAATAAGTGGGGGTAATTTTTGCTTATCTTCAAGGTAAGATGCTTTGTGGTGTGAGTCTACAGAAATTCATCTACTTTTAGCCTAAAACAACAGTTCTAAGACAGGGATTTCATATTTTTCCATATTAGTTTTTTTTGTTCAAGATATTTTACAACAGAAAAAGGACATAAAACATTTTTCTGATATTTCAGTACTTGATATTCAACATCCCATTATTTTTGTATCTTTTCTAATATTTGTTTCAACTTGCAGCTTACCAGCTAAAGAAAATGTAGGGTGGGGAACATGTTGCAGTGTAATCCTGAAATGGATCTGTATCGGGCGCATGCTATAAAGGTAGAAAACCAATGTTTCCAAGAGTCTAAGCAATGTACAAAACATTCCATGGTACCAGATATTGGGAGTTTGGGGTTGGGGAGGGCATAGGGGTGTTTTTTCCTGTTCAGGTGTTGGGTTGGTCAAACATTGAAATCTTACACTGTTACTGTGGAATATACAATTAGCTATATGATTAGAATCATCTGAATGACTTTGATTGATGTGGGGACGATTCCAGTTCTCCTTGAAGATGATTCTTCACATCATCAGTTCACACACTTCTCGATGATTCGGGATTTTTTGTGTGATTTTCTATGTAATAAACTTAATGTTATAGCGTGATAAAAATTGCATAATTAGATCTGGACCACCCTATAGTAGATTTTGGACATTAAAAAGTTCAATCATTAAAATGAATGTAAAAATCTTGTCCTATTTCAGTTTGTCTGCTTTATTTGCTTTGGTGTTCATCAGATATACAGTGCCCTCCATATTGTTTGGGACAAAGTTTGAAATTCAGACGTGACGAAAGTGCACATTGCAGACTTTAAGGGTATTTGCATACATTTCGGTCACACCATGTAGAAATGACAACAATGATTCTACATGGTCCTCCCTATTTCAGGAAAAAGCAATGGTAGATATATTAAATTAGTCCTATTTAGCACTTGTTTGCATATCCCTTTCATGCAATGACTGCTTGAAGTCTGCGATTCATAGACATCACCAGGTCCTGAGTATCTTCTCTGGTGATATTCTGCCAAGTCTGTAATGCAGCAATCTTCAGGTCCTTCTTGTTTGGGGGCTTGTCCACTTAAGTGTTTTCTTCAGCATATGGAAAGCATGTCCAATTGAATTTAAAATTGTTTGATTTGTAATTTTAATTTTAAATTGTGGAGCAAAGGGGCAAATTGTCCCAAACATTATGCAGGGTACTATAAATCTCTTTGAGTTAGTCGTTTTAGCACTATAATAATTACAATTTTAATTAATTTTACAACACAATTTTATTGCATATTCTGCCTTACTTACTTATCTTATTCTTGTTGTAGGAGAACCAGATGAGAGGAGATAAAGGGTTGGGACGCCAACCTGGTGAACCTTGTTTAACAGACATGCCTATACAATGAAAGGAAATGATGACATTGATCTTGTAGGTCTGTTTGTTCCAAAATGAATCACTCCTGCAGTAAAAGTTCTCTTCTACCAGTTGTGGGTTGCTAACTGTATGCTGACTTTCAGTAGCTGTTGTTCTTATAAGCGTGAGGTGGAAGAGATGGAAGCTTTTAATGTCAGAGGAAGTGATGTCAATGTTAAAGTCAGTGTCAACCCATGGTTGGAAGGAGAATTACCTTTCATATAATAGTCCTGAAGATGGCCCCTTCTCACACATGTCCAACAACATATGAGTATGTGTTTATATATCAATGTTTTAGCTACTTTGCCATTTGTGAAGGTCTAGTGTGACTTTTACTGGGACTGATTTTAGAGTGCGCTGGGTAAGGATTTAAATGTAACACAATTTCATCTGTGTCTTCCTTTTCCAAATCTAGAATTGAAAACAAAGACAAGGAAGAAAAATGGTTACCATCCCTCTCTCCCACCTAGAACTTCATTCCTTCCAGTTGCTCAGTATAAAATAAGTGGGGGTAATTTTTGCTTATCTTCAAGGTAAGATGCTTTGTGGTGTGAGTCTACAGAAATTCATCTACTTTTAGCCTAAAACAACAGTTCTAAGACAGGGATTTCATATTTTTCCATATTAGTTTTTTTTGTTCAAGATATTTTACAACAGAAAAAGGACATAAAACATTTTTCTGATATTTCAGTACTTGATATTCAACATCCCATTATTTTTGTATCTTTTCTAATATTTGTTTCAACTTGCAGCTTACCAGCTAAAGAAAATGTAGGGTGGGGAACATGTTGCAGTGTAATCCTGAAATGGATCTGTATCGGGCGCATGCTATAAAGGTAGAAAACCAATGTTTCCAAGAGTCTAAGCAATGTACAAAACATTCCATGGTACCAGATATTGGGAGTTTGGGGTTGGGGAGGGCATAGGGGTGTTTTTTCCTGTTCAGGTGTTGGGTTGGTCAAACATTGAAATCTTACACTGTTACTGTGGAATATACAATTAGCTATATTGAAATCTATCACTTCTGATACGAATGTCTTATGTACACGAATCGCATCATTCATGGATATGTTATATACGTTTTTTGTGTTCTTTAAGTTCCAAAGTATGATGTTTGCATTAAATGTGAGCCTGTACCTTTGTGGTTTGTAAAACGTGTACATACAAGAGAAAGCTAATAAAATTAAATATCTTTGAGAAATAACATAAAAACACAAGAGGTGTAAAATTTATTTTAAAAATGACTTCTGTGTAATTAAAAAAAATCTAATTATGTATATTATAAATAATTGGTATTAAAAGTAAAGTTAGGCTTATGAGTGTCACGTCAATAGATCTGGAGGCACATAAGAGAGAAAGGAGTACCAAAGAAGTATGTGAGGATTGTCCAGGCTGTGTATGAGGGAGACGAGATTCAGGTTACAAGCAATGTTGGGGTGACAGGCAAGATCCCAGTTAGAGTAAGTCTACACCAGGGATCTTCTTTAAGTCCTTACCTCTTTGATCTGGTTATGAATGTGTTGAGTCTGGAGATAAAAGACCAATTCCCCTGGTGTATGTTTATTGCTGCTGACATTGTGTTGTGTAGCACCAGAAGAATGGTAGTAGAGAGGAAGTTGGAAGAATGGAGATGGGCTTTGAATGATAGTAAGTTGAAATATATAGAGAGAAGACAGAATATATGAAGTTTAATAATGATCAAGATTCAAAGGTTAGCCTTCAGGGAGAGCTATTAAAAAAAGCAGATAACTTTAAATATCTAGCATTATTGGTTGCCCAGGAGGGAAAATTAGATGCTGAGATATCCCATAGAGTCCAGTGTGGATAGAATAATTGGAAGAAGGTATCAGGAGTATTGTGTGATCGTGTGAAGTTAGATATGGCAAAAACGAGAATGTTGAGATGGATCTGTGAAGTTACAAAAAAGGACAGAATAAGAAATGAGACAATCAGACGCACAACAAAAGTGGGAGAGATATCTAAGAAAGTACAGGAAAGCAGGTAAAAGTGGTATGGACATGTGATGAGGAGAGACAATTAATGTCTGGCAAAAGTGTGATGGAAATGGAAGTACAGGGGAAGAAAAAGTGAAGGAAGCCAAAGCAGAGGTGGATGGATAAAGAAAAAGAACGTCTACAGGAAAAGGGGTTGACTGGCATGGACGTGCAGGACTAAGTTATTTGAAGAAGGTTGATCAGGCAAATTGACCCCACACAGAAGTGGGAAAAGATGAAGAAGAAGAAGTAGTGAAAGTAAAATACTCCTTTCTAGAAGATCTGAATCTGAGAGTTACTGAGTGGAACCATTTAAATAGTTTAATCAAAGAAATGTTTTTTTCATAATATATTGAGCTTGGGATAGGGTTCATGACAAAGATTTTAACAAAGTGTGAACAGCACAGATTGCAACATTCTTGCCTTTAACAACAAATGTGCATTTCCTTAGTAGTTGAGAATGATTTTGTTGCTTCAAAAGGCTTATGCTGGCTATTTTTGGTATTAAAGTTTGCATTCAATGTACAGTAACAATAAAAGAAACCAAGCACCGGTTTCCACTTTTTCATTATTATTTGGTAAAAGTAATATATATTGTAGATGTTGTGTCACAGCAGATGGTTACTCACAAATTAATAGTTACTGAGAGGTGGTGGTTATGTATACAATAAACAATTCTGTTAAAATACTAAAGATTAAAAGGTTTGGGAGTTAACAAAGTGAATATTTTATATAGAGATAAATGAAAAACAACACATGACTAGCTATTGTATATTAACATCTACAAGATTCACAGGAAGAGTCACTTGCTTTGTGAACTTAATTCCTTATTACGAGAAACAGACCTGAGATTTCTTCATAGAACGACCTGTGGCCAAAGGCAAAACAAATAGCTGCAAATTCTGAAAGGCCTATGGCATTATTGTTATGATCACATACAGTCCCCAAAAATAATATATTACAAAAAACATACATCTACCAGCTGACAGAATTCTTTTAGTGACTGATCCACTCCTGCACTACTATGTGTTTCACTTTCTAAGCGCACAGAAAGTAATATGTCTTTCTGGTTAATATGCACACTGCTTCATCCATTATAATATTAAGTTACATAATTGCTGGTTTTATAAATATGAAGAATAAACAGGAAAACATATGTATATTTTTAACCTTATTTTTTATTAAAAAAAGTTGCTATAAAAAGTTTTATAAAAGTTGGTTTATAAGACAGGAAAGCCAGTAATCTAAAATATGATTTAAATCTTTGAAAAAAAGCATTTGCCTACCACTTGCAAAACACACAAAAGTGCCATGTGGTGGAGGTTGACTCCAATAATCTTTTGATTTACCCTATATAGTGGTCATTTTAATTGAGGCAGTAAACTTTTTATTTTTAAGCAGGATATTTTTATATATATTACCAACATGTCCCAATAAATGCTCTGTGCAAGAGAGGACAGAGCCGGCTATACTTTCTTAGAAGGCTGGCATCCTTCAACATCTGCAATAAGATGCTGCAGATGTTCTATCAAACGGTTATGGCGAGTGCCCTCTTCTACACGGTGATGTGCTGGGAAGGCAGCATAAAGAAGAGGGACACCTCATGCCTGGACAAACTGGTGAGGAAGGCAGGCTCTATTGTAGGCACAGAGCTGGACAGTTTCACATCCGTGGCAGAGTGACGGGCACTGAGCAGGCTTCTATCAATTATGGAGAATCCACTGCATCCACTAAACAGTATCATCTCCAGACAGAGGAACAGCTTCAGCGACAGACTTTTGTTACTGTCCTGCTCCACTGACAGACTGAGGAGATCGTTCCTCCCCCACACTATGCGACTCTTCAATTCCACCCAGGCGGGTAAACGTTAACATTATGCAATGTTATTGTCTGTTATACCTGCCTCACATTCTCCACCTTGCATTTTTTAACTTGCACTGCATTTTTATCACTCTTTAATATTGTTTTCATCAGTATGCTTCTGCTGGAGTATGTGAATTTCCCCTTGGGGATTAATAAAGTCTCTATCTATCTATCTATCTATCTATCTATCTATCTATCTATCTATCTATCTATCTATCTATCTATCTATCTATCTATCTATCTATCTATCTGTCTGTCTAAAATGGCTCAAATTCCAAAACGTAGCCCTCAATAATGTTTTCCATGTATGTGCTGGAAACATTGCTGGTAGCACCGATCTAATTGATAATGTCCAAAAAAGGGGCACTTGGTGGTGATACACATTTGTAAAATGAAACATAATATATAATTGTAAAATTGTATGAAAATCAACAAGAGAAATGACACTGCCACCTTTGGCAAAGTTCAGCATATCTCTGGGGTAGGTATAATGCTTGAAGCCAGGATATCTTGCCATAATGGTGTAGTGCCAAGTATCATTGCTTTATTGATTTATTTATTTATTATGCTTTGAAATCCATTCAGTCAAGATGTGTTATTATTCTTTACCTCCTTTATGTTGAAACCTAATGGAATGAAGTGTAATTTAATGATGGTCCATTTAGTATAGCCTGTGTACCTAATACGGTATTAACATTTACTGTTTAATGATTTTAACAATCTGACTCTGTTTTGTTGTGTAGCTAGTTAAAATGTTATTTCATAATTTCATTGTGTGCCACTTCATATGTCCTAAAACCCTTTAAATGCAAGCATTTCCTATTGATGACCACTTTGGCTAATTAATTAAACCTCCCAGGGATAGATTCACTGAGATAGATGTTTTTACAAACAAGGCTGTGCACCTTTTTTGAACAATATTTCATGTGATATTTACTAATGGGACATTACTGAGGCAATTAACTGTGTACAGTGTGTAGAATTCACTTGCGACATGTTTTAGAGCCATCACAGAGCTACCTCATGCATATGTTAATGACAAAGTTTCACCTTCATGAATATGGTAATATATGCACTGAACTGAAATGCTTTTGTGAATTATTAATTGGTCAACTCACATAGGCTTGGCTAACATTTGCCAGGAAAAAAATGAAACTTCTCACCAGAGAATCCAAATGCATCACTAATCTTAAACTAAGTTCAGAAGTAAACTTCAAAAGTTCTTGAAGACTTTCCTACATTTAAAACAGAATGCAAACTGAGTAAGAAGAAAAAAGTTATACTTTTTTTTTAGTAACAGCGTCAGTAAAAAGACATTCCGTAAACTGTGATTTACGTAAAATTCAAGAGTATGCACTGCAAATAAGCACATTTTCAATAAAACTGTCTTTTGTCTTCAAGTGGGCTGGTGTTTCACTGGTATTGCTAATATTTTAAACTTAATGGTGAACTGATTTAATTGAAATACTGGGCTTGATGGTGACTGTCTTTCTAATGTGGATGAAATATGTCTGAATGGATTAAAGAGAATTGATAATTTATGGATACATGTTTGTATATCTATCTATCTATCTATCTATCTATCTATCTATCTATCTATCTATCTATCTATCTATCTATCTATCTATATATATATGCTGTATATACAGGATAGAGAGGGAGAGATAAAGGTTTACTGTTTTTACTTTATTTGTTACTTTGTGTCCACTACATACACATCAATTTCTTTTCTTTATTTTAGTATTTTTGGCATTATTTATGGTGCACTGCACTACAACAACAACAACAACATTTATTTATATAGCACATTTTCATACAAAAAATGTAGCTCAAAGTGCTTTACATAATGAAGAATAGAAAAATAAAAAACACAGTAAGAAAATAAAATAAGTCAACATTAAGTAACAGAATAAGAGTAAGGTCCGATGGCCAGGGACGACAGAAAAAACAAAAAAAAAAAAACTCCAGACGGCTGGAGAAAAAAATAAAATCTGCAGGGATTCCAGACCATGAGATCGCCCAGTCCCCTCTGCCCCTACCATTAGATAGATAGATAGATAGATAGATAGATAGATAGATAGATAGATAGATAGATAGATAGATAGATAGATAGATAGATAGATAGATAAAACTTTATTTGTCCCCATGGGGAAATTCAGCTGTTTTGTCGTCTAACTAGTAGGATAACCAATCTATCAGGTAGCTATCCTACCTAAAAACATCTGAGATACAGAACTGCCATTTTTTTCCTGTTCCCACTTATTATGCAAAAAATAAGGAAACTGGAAGAATGAGCTCAGATTTAGAGATTTAAGAACCTAATAAACACATAGTGGCCTCTGAGACTGCATGCCTGTGAGGAGGTATGAAATAACATCGGAGACAACAGTTGGCAGTTCTGTTGTATCTTATTGTTTCCAACATTGTTAGACTACGACAAAGAACCTACAAGGACTAAGTAACAGATTTCTGTGTCAGAATGTAGCCATCATGACTGAGGTAATCATCTTGATGGTGTCTTTTTCTCACATTGTGGCTTAACCGATCTAGCCAAGCAGGCTTCTAACGTCAAGCTAACAACCCCAGACAAAGGGGCCATTGGAGGCCATTGCTGTTGACAAGAGGGGAGACAGGCTCATTTTTAAGCAAACTGATGGAGGCACTAATTTTGAACGGAATTGGACAGTAGAGAGATATTGTCTGATAGTTCTCAGCCATATATATGGTGGAGTATTGTGTGTATGCTCCTAAAGAAAACTGTGAAACTCGGCAGTCCATGAAAGCAATCCATGGAACTCAGCTTTAGTTACAGTGCATTTAGAAAGTATTTGGACCTCTTCACTTTTTTTCACATTTTGTTATGTTGCAGCCTTCTGCTGAAATCATTTCAATTCATTTTTCCCCATCATCAACTAATATTCAATACCCCAGAATGACAACATGAAAGCAGGACTTTTGAAAGGTTTTACAAATTTATTGCAAATATAAAAACTAAAACACTGCATTGACACAAGTGTTTTTACCATTTACTCAGTACTTAATCGAAGCCTCTCTGGATGTGATTTTAGCCTGGAATTTGGTATGACAAGCTTTGCATGCCATTCTTCTCTACGGATCCTGTAAAGCTCTCTCAGGTTGGATGGAGATGTTGGATGGAGGGCATTCATAGTATTGTCACTAGCCCATCCTATGTTGCCTATTTAGTACTTGGGACCATTGTTGGAAGGTGAACATTTGGCCCAGTCTGAGGACCACAGCAATCCTGAATAGGTTTTCATGAAGGATATCTCTGTACTTTGCTCTTTTCATTTTTCCCTCAACCCCGTGCTTTGTATAGACTAGGTGATAATCAGTGCCTGATTTCCTCCTCATAAAATGCTTAGAATTAAGCCAGGCAATTCAATTTTTTATTTAATCAGACCAGAGAATCTTGTTTCTCACAGTCTAAGAGTCCTTTTAGGGGCCAAGAGAACTTTCATGTGTCTTTTACTTTTGGCCATTTTGCAATAAAGCCCAGGGGCCTCATGTATAAACGGTGCGTACGCACAGAAATGTTGCGTAAGAACTTTTCCACGTTCAAATCGCGATGTATAAAACCTACACTTGGCGTAAAGCCACGCACTTTTCCACGGTACCTCATGCCTTGTCGTACGCTAGTTCTCCGCTCGGTTTTGCAAACTGGCGGCACCCAGCGTCAAAGCAATGGTACTGTTCTTGTGTGATTACTCATTATTTTCATGACGCGGCTTTATAAATACACAGAAACTAACCACATATTGTTTATTAGTGTAATGCATCTGATTGTAATTAACTCATAACAATATAATGGTCCAGGGAACAGCCATAGTATTCCAAATACCATAACTGCTTTAGCGTTGTTACTCTCACTTCTCCTTCTTCTTCTTCTTCTTCTTTCAGCTCCTCCCGTTAGGAGTTGCCACAGCGGATCATCTTTTTCCATATTACTCTCACTGCACGACTCGGAGTATTTATATCACTGTATCTGAGTGTGAATCACAGCAGCAGCTGATCGGAAAGAGAATTATCGGTATACAGCTTCAAGGACACGCTGTCTCAGCCACTGCAAAATGTTTTAAAGCCTTTCCTGTACGGACCTCGCGGTTCAGAAACAGTTTAATCCCAAGAACTTTAAATGCACTCAATCAAGTGCTCCTTGTAGAACGGTTTGTACTTATAAGTACAATCACCCCACTGTAAACTTGCACTACAGTTATAATATCTCACAACCTGAGCCACTTTATAAAGCGCGTATTTACATATGATGACGATATAATTTTTAAGGTGAAATGCAGCAAAATATGTTTGTTAAATTATAAATATATAAATATAAATATATAAAACTTTAACTTCATTTAAATAATCTATATTCTTCACTTGGAGTGTCGTGAAGGATAGAATGATTAAACATGTACTACGAAGATATTTAAATGTTCTTTAAACGTTTTGAAGAATCGGCGCTAAGCTTACAGATGGCTTAACTTCTATTACAGAGCTGATTGTGTGGCGATCGGTTACTTGGGGAAAGAAAAGCAAGGACTCTTGGGCGCCACGCAATATATATTGAATATAAAACAGAAAGAGAAAATAACAACACAGCTAAAAACGCATGCGACAAATTTCGACAAAAGATAAATGCTTGTCATGAGCACGAGGCTCATGAAACACATGTTTAATAATATGCTTTAGCTCCTATCATCATGAAAATGACATCACGTATACATCTCAGTATTTTAGTTATTCAGAGAGCTGTAATATCACAAATGTAATGGACTCTGTGTCCAGTTGGAGGAAGAGAGCCAGTTTAAGAAGCAAGTAGTGATTCACACACATAGATCACATACGAGTAGAAGATCAAATACAAAACAAAGCATTTAACGTGCTACTTTAATTACGATGTAATTTTGAGAAACTGGTTAATTAAACGATTTTAAGATGAAGTTTATAATGTTCTACTAAATGACAAAATAAACTACGTGATTAAAGTGGAAAATTCGAGATTAAAGTTGACATTTTGTGCTTTTTCCCCCACCGTGTGCCTTTTTTCTCTGTACCCTAATAAACTTTCATATGACACTCAGACACTGGGCTTACAACTCTTCTTTTCACGGCAACTTTGATATGTGACTTCTTTTTTATTTCCGGCACTGTGCGATTTTGTGAATGTGAGCTTTCAAGTTTCTCCAACACGCTATGTCACTCGATCAACTTCATTTTGTTGATTATACCACGGTTTACTTGAACAAATAGTATGTTTCTCCTTTGCCTCCACTTGGTATTCGCTGAAATTCTTATATTTTCCCCGTGCTTTTCCCATTGGCGATTTATATTGATTTGCATATTCAAATAGGCGTAATTCTGGGAGGATTTGGGGCGTTACATAATGCGCGTGCACGAGCGTTAGTTTTCACGCTGATCGGGATTTATGTAACGGAAGGACGTGGAAGTTGGAGTACGCACAGATTCCTGCATCTGGATTTTTCTGTGCGTAAGCACATTTCGGCTTTTGTGCTTACGCCATGTTATAGTGCGAGTTCTACGCACGGCGTTATACATGAGGCCCCAGATCTGTTGAGTGTTAAGTGCTGATTGTCTTTCTGGAAGTTTCTCCGATCCCCACACAGGTTCTCTGGAGTCCTTCTCAGCCAGAGTGACACAATCGAGTTCTCGGTCAATTCTTCCTTTATTGAATTATGAAGTCTATTGTGCTTTTGGGAATCTGCAGTGCTGCAGAATGTTTTTGCAATCTTCCCCAGATCTGTTCCTTGACAGAATCCTGTCTCTAAGATCTGCAGGTAATTTCTTTAACTTCATAGTGTTGGTTTTGTTGAACAATGGGACCTAATATATAGACAGGTGTGTGCCTTTCCTAATAACATCCAATCAATTGAATTTACCACCGGTAAACTCCAAACGAAGTTTGAAAACATCTCAATGGTGACAAACAAAATGGTGGTGACAAACAAAATAGGAGGCACATGAGTCAAAATTTCAAGTGTACTTGCAAAGGGCCTGAATATTTGTGTCAGTGTGATATTTTAGTTTTATCCTTTAAATAAACTAGGGGGCTCTGCCCCCTGCTCACTTCACTTGCAAATCCCTGGGCGGATGCTACATGCTAGCCACTTCGCAGCTCTGTCACTCGCGTATGGGGAAGCCAATGTACAATGTAAACAATTTTTTTTAATGGGAATTGTTACATATTCATAATAGAACTACCGTATATACTCACATATAACTTGGGTCTTGAAACCATGAAATCAGACCCCGACTTATACGCCCGTTCCAAAATACGACACTTTTTTTTTTTAACATTTTCTTGCCTCCTCCAATCTTGCATCAGTTTCTCAGACACATTGAATTTTGTGGCAGCAGCGCAGTTACCAATTTCTTTTGCTACTTCAACAATGTTTAATTTAAAACCATCTTCATATTTCTTTCTGATCGAACATTCCATTGTAGATAAGGGATGCTCTTATGAAAAAGGTGTATGAGGGTGTGAGATGCAAAAACACACGCAACAGTGCAAACGTTGTTTTGGAATAGTTCAGGTATTACTATGTGGTCACGTAGGCACAACAGAGAGAGAGAGAGGTGAAGAGGATGCGCTGATACAGCGAGCGCATTGCCACACCCTCATAGATATGAGTGGTGGCTCTGAGGCTAGGGATATGCACTGGCAATCAAAAGGTTGCCAGTTCGAATCCCGCAAATGCCAAAAGGGACTCTGCTCTGTTGGGCCCTTGAGCAAGGCCCTTAACCTGCAATTGCTGAGCACTTTGAGTAGTGAGAAAAGCACTATATAAATACAAAGAATTATTATTATTACATAAAAAGGCAGTGTGTTCCGTGGTTACTATCTCAGGTGGGCGTTAGCATAGCATAATCCCTTGTACCAATAGAGTGAGTTTTTTGCATTCAACCTATACGACCGACATTGTAAAATACTGGAAATTATAAGGTAAAATCAAGTTCCAACTTATCCGCAGGAGAACTTATCCGCAAGTATATACGGTAACTATTTTATATTATAGCAAGCAATTAACCATAGTAAAAAATAGTAAAACGTAATTAATTGAAATAAAGTTATATTTCATGTTGCGTTAATTGTCTTTGTTGCGTTATACTTTTTTGTTCTGTTTGGCTTTGAAATTAACACGTAAATACTTTTTATACTTACACTTTTACTGTAAAGCTTCAGTAAAAACAATATTTGGAATAAACTTTTAATCAATATTGCATTGAATTTTGATTCCGTGTTTGGACTTACATTGTGACAATGCAGCGTATAAATGCCCATGAGTGAATATCGTTTCTTTCTCTCTAATAAATAAACCGACTTTTTCAAATGTTTGTCCCTGTGATTTGTTAATTGTCATAGCAAAACTATTCTAATGGGAAACTGTAAACATTTTAATTCGAATGGCATATCAAGATCTCCTTTGGTGTCAAATGTTATCCGCGGAAGATGTACTACATTACCTTTCTTGTCACCTGTTAAAATTTTACATGTCAGAATTGTTCGACCAACACACAACACAACTAATCTTGTCCTATTGCATAGCCCATCACTCATACATAAATTATGCAATAATATTATGATACATCCTTCTTTCAACAGTAATTTGACTGGTGGAAGACCAGATGGTATTAATGGTTGTAAATATTCTATGGAATATTGTAAGTTGATGTTTTCATCTTCCACACAGTCACCACCAACTGTTTCAGCATAGTCTATTACAGTAATACGGATTTAACAAATTTGCCGTGTAAAAGATCGACAATTTTCGCATTAATCCGTTTGACTTCATCATTTCTAGGATTGCAATGCACTCATTTCTTTTGTTCATAACCCTTCGGGATGAAATTTTTCAATACGATTTGGACATAATAAGTCTTCTTTTATTGGGAACTTAAAGTGAGGAAAACGTAAAAATATTTCAAAAACATAATGAGATTAGCAAATCTTGTGCATTCATTAGCTGCATGGTGATGGACAAGGTTTGTCAAGAGAGAAAACCAGATTATTCATTTTAGGCTTTAGTTTTGGTCAGTAATTGCAGCGCTCATGTTACAAATGGAGAAGCAATTAACCAACAGTATAAAAGTCAATTTTGATGCTTTATTAAAAGACACAGAAATGTCCAGTGCAGGAGTACAAAAGAAAGGTATGCACACAGACAATGTCTGCATTAAAGAGCACAGACCTATATTATTTAGTGCTTGGAAACTAAAGGGACTACACCCACATTTTTCTTGGGAAAATGGCTATGTTCAGATTTGAAGACCCTGAAAAAGATTGGAGAAATTAGACAATGGAGATATTTGTTAGATTTAACTTCCTTGATATTATTCTGTGTGCAGAGGACTACGATGAGGGAAATCATATTAGGATGAAAAAAAAGGAAGAATTATATTTGCCAAAAACACAAAAAAGGAAAGCGGCATGGTAGCACAATGGTAGTACTGTTGCCTCGCAGTAAGTCAGCCAGGGTTCATATCCCTGGTCCACCATGCGTGGAGTTTGCATGTTCTCCCTGTGTCTAGGTGGGTTTCCTCTGGGAGATCCGGTTTCCTCCCAACGTCCAAAGACATGCAGGTTAATTAGATTGGCGATTCCAAATTGGATGTAGTGTGTTGTTTATGTGTGTGTGTTTGCCCTGCAATAGACTTGTGCCTCCCTTGTGCCCTGTGCTGGCTGGGATAGGCTCCAGCACCTCCCCACAACCTTGTTCAGGACTAAGCAGGTTGGAAAATGACTGACTGACAAAAGAGGAAATACTTGATTTGAAAAGAAAGGGGAAAAACATACAAGAATTAATTGTTGTACAAGTTAAACAATGGGGTACTTTAATGAAGACAAAGTAAGTACTGTATCTTGCACTTCTTCCTGCCTTCACTGTGTGTCATGTGATGGAGTGGACACATGACCTCATACAGATATAAATTGAGATCAGAGGGAAGAAAGGTCAATCGGCATTTGAATGTCAACAGCATGGAAACTTAACCTGGAAGATATCTTCAGTATTAGAGTGAATGGATCCTACTTCAGCATAAAGCAGAATGTTTGAAGTTAATATTTACTTAATGTCCCCTGTTTTCTAAAAGATGAGTAACCTCACAGAATTGTAGTAAACACTTCTTCTTAGACAATTAAAAAAAATGTAATTTAATATTCTTTGCCTCACATCAGTATTTTTGTGCTCATAAGTGTGCTTTTGTACTTGTATGCCACTTTCATGCTATTACTGTATGTCACATGCCACTTTGAAGTTTGTTTGTACAATGATTGTAAATGTGCACAGCATTCTAAGCTTGTAAATACTGTAGATGTGTGCAATGCCGTAATAAATGAATTGTGTTAATGAACAAAGATATGCCAAAGAGCTTTAAAGACATGCCAAACACTTTAAAACATGCAAAGATCACTGCAGTAGCAGGATAAGGTGAAGGACAGAGTAACATTTTAATGTGGAGAGTGTGTGCCAATGAAGAACAAAACCAAAGGAGAACATTATGGCACAAGCACAAGATAAACTCTGTACATAATAGTTGCATTGTAAACAAAAAAAAAATCACAATAGAAACTAGTTGTGACGACCAAAAAATTTCACCAAAAGAGATGGGAAAAAGGTAAAATGTAATGCAAATGACACATGGATTTACACCAAAAAATAAAAAGTAAATAAAAATGTGTGTAAAATATTTTTAAAATAGCAAAAAATCAAGATTCATTAATTATAAAACAAACAGCAATACTTTAAGATAATGTCTTACATCTTCATATTGTTTGTTTTTGCCTTTTTTTTTTGGAATGTCTCTATTTTTGTATGTGCTTTTCAGTAGTCTCTGACACAGTAGCTGGAATCACCTAGCCTTTATGTGCTTATGGTTATGGAAAAGCAGATTTTCATGGACTTTGATAAAACTGGGGAGACTCTATGCTTCATACAACCTGGACCTAATATCAATAAATTAACGCTAATTGCTGCCATTGAAGGAGAGAAAGGAGCACAAGCAATTGAAATAGTTTCCTTAGCTTTCATCCATTAATTATCCATCCCGCTATATTCTAACTACAGGGTCACGGAGGTCTGCTGGAGCCAATCCCAGCCAACAAAGGGTGCAAGGCAGGAAACAAACCCTGGGCAGGGCGCCTGCCCACTGCAGGGTGCACACACACACACTAGGGACAATTTAGAATCACCAATGCACCTAACTTGCATGTCTTTGGACTGTGGAACGAAACCGGAGTACCCGGAGGAAACCCACATAGATACGGGGAGAACATGCAAACTCCATGCAGGGAGGACCCGGGAAGCGAACCCGGGTCTCCTAACTGCAAGGCAGCAGTGCTACCCACTGCGCCACCATGCCATCCTTCCTTAGCTTCTTAGACACTAATTGAAATGTCATGTTAGATTGGACGAAAACCTTCCAGTGACTTGTCGCTGCTGCTGTCAGATGTTGCTTCCAACAGAGGGGGGCTCACTCAAAATGTTGTAGCACACTGACTATGCACCAGTCTTCTTGTGAATCGCTCAAGATGTTGGTTGTCCCCTTCTCCATTGCTCTACTGGTCAGAAAACATGGTGCCTAGTTTCTGCTGGACCCATGCAAATAAAGTGATAATCATTGTTTTGTTGTTTGTTGCTAAGAAGAAGCAGATACTTTTGTGTTCCTGTGGCAGAAGAGATCCAAATTCTGACTTGTATTCATTTCTGCACAAAGTCTGGTAGTAAGTACAGAAGACATGCCGAATAATGTTCAATTTATCTATTATCAAACTGAGCAATTTGTTTTTTTTTTTATTTTTCTAATATAATATATTCACTTAAGGCAAGTATGAAAATATTTCTGTCATCATGTTGTTATGATTATGGCAACGTGAAAGGTAAATAATCGTGAGCCCCCCAGAACTTTTACACAGTGGTTAAATTGGTTTAGTTTGTTTACTAACATCAATTACCAGTTACACACAAGGATGCATAAGTTCTGAAACAACAAATTTAAAAAAACATTTTTTTTTAATCAGATACCTAAAAATGTCTTTTAACAAAAATAAATACAATACAATACAATACAGTTTATTTTTGTATAGCCCAAAATCACACAGGAAGTGCCGCAATGGGTTTTAACAGGCCCTGCCTCTTGACAGCCCCCCAGCCTTGACTCTCTGAGAAGACAAGGAAAAACTACCAAAAAAAAAAACCTTGTAGGGAAAATGGAAGAAACCTTGGGAAAGGCAGTTCAAAGAGAGACCCCTTTCCAGGTAGGTTGGGCGTGCAGTGGGTATCAAAAGAAGGGGGTCAATACAATACAATACACAGAACAGAACAAATCCTTAATACGGCATAATAATACAAATTTTAGAAGTACGGAGCAGAATTTAACAGTAGATGATATCACATAATAAGATTTGGATATTTTTAGAGTCCTGGAGACCTCATCCATCAAGCTGCCTCCCCATTTGGCCATGCCACAGCTGAAACGCGTTGCTCGCCAGCCAATCCGATGAAAGGACCCTCCTTTTGTCTCTCCTGAAACCTTAAAGACAATAAGAAAAACCCAAATCTCAAATTTAAGAATGGAAAGAACCACTTCCAAAGAAGAGAATCTCCTCACCCACCTAGAAATTTGTATTACTATAATAAACAGTCTTATTCCAAAAAATTGGAAAAGGATCCCACCGAACCAAAAACTAGACCACAACAGTCTATTAAATGAGTAAAAACACAAATTTTATAGCAAATTTCCTGTATTCATGAAAGAGGAAACCCAACACAGAGAAGGTGAAGCAAAGATAAATGGGAGAAATGCAGTGCCTCACCATAAGACTGGAACTCAAAGAGTCCTTAAATAAGGTGAATGACCCAATGGCACCAGGATTACGGGTCCTGAAGCTAAAGATACAGAAACAATTAAGCACATTGAAACTGTTACAAATTAAGTTAAAAACTATAATAAAAATAATTAACTAAACATTTAAATGAAAGCAGATACAAACATGTAACAATGAAAACAATCAAATATCAGGGATGGTGCAATAGTGCGAACCTGACATTTGTGATCTACGGCAAACAAGGAGCTTAACTGAATTAAACAGATGTATGCAATATACAGTATGTTAGAAAAAGTAAGATGCAACTTCTTTGAAGACTTGGACAACTCATTAGAGGAAGTTATTAAAAAGAGAAAAACTGCAGATTTTGTTTTATTACAGTAAAATGTGTACGCTGGAGCCAAGATATAATGAGAACCAGAATAGAAGAAAGTGAAAGGAGTGATCTTGAAACAGACTAAAGAAGTGGACTAAGTCTGTAAGAGATAGTGATCGGTGAAACATAAAGGATAAAACAAAGCCTTATGGGATTATGGCTTACTTCAACGTTCTTCATCAATTTTCACACCACAGCAGCAAAACTAGAAATCATAGATAAGCTCATAACCCATCTTGACTATTGGATTTCAGAAGTATGCCATGCATATATCAAAACCTATATCACAATATTCTCAATCCTTCTTAATTCAATTTAGCGATACGACTGGCGTAGCCTATCCCAGCAGTACTAAAAACAAATCAAGAATCAGTCCATAATGGGGCGCCAGTCCACCATAGCACCATACACTATTTAATTGAATATAACATAAAGCAACCTTTCAAAGCACAACTGTGCAATGGTTGAGAAAGTTCATGTCTGGAAAAGACATTGCCAAAGCTTGACTAGAAGTTAATACCGTATTCTCCCTTGTCTAAACACCGTATGTCAGACCAGAACGAGCTGACTGTAATTATCATAATATTTTGTTGTCTAAATATGCAGATCAACACTGTTTATCTGGTGAATTGTAACAAATGAAATGAATGAAAAACAAGGAACAGAATGGCATTATCTAGGTTTCTGACTGAAAGAAAGAAAGAAAGAAAGAAAGAAAGAAAGAAAGAAAGAAAGAAAGAAAGAAACTTACCCACAAGTATCCCACTGCTCATGTTTACCCTTTGTAGTTATTAAAAATGAAATGGGTGCATTATGCAGGTACCGGCACAGTGTACTCAATTATTATCAAACAATAAATAGACCCAAGTGATAAACAAATGTGCTGCAGTACTCATAAATACTCAATTTAAATTCATCCAGGAATTGAACGGTGTAGCTCTAAATATTACACCTTACGTATCTCTGTTTCTTATAGCCCGAAAAAGAATTTACACTAATCACATCTAATTACAAGAAAGGCTAGTTAGCACATTGAGGAATAATTAGTGTAAAAAGGGAGGAAAGCTGTTTGATATTTAGGATCATAAGTAAATGCAGATTACTTCGTTGGGATATTTCCCAATAGAAATAGTGCTAATTTCCCTGAAAGGAAGACTCTGTTCCCAGAGTACCCAGATTAAAAAAAGGAAAGTTTTTTATGCAGATGAGGTTTCAAAGAAACATCTTTCCAATTAAAGTTACAGTAAAGCTGGAAGCTAGTTTGTTTTCATCTGTTCTGAAGGCAATATGAAAGATGGATTTTGGAAAAATATTCAATTACGCTGAAAAATCTCATCCTGCATTCCTTTATTTTCTTTAGAAGCCCAATATAAGAAGATGGATTTTGGATGAGAATTTACGACTTTGTTTGCCTTTTGTGGGGTTTCGGGGTTCATAACCCGGGGCCCCCCACAACCCCTTTTGGGGGCCCAGGGCCTAAAACAGGGTTGGGAAAATTAAAAAAAATTTTTTTTTTTTTTTTTTGGGGGGCCCCTGCCCCCCAAAAAAAAGAGGGGAAAATATTAAAAAATTTGAAAAGAAAGGGGAAAAACATACAAGAATTAATTGTTGTACAAGTTAAACAATGGGGTACTTTAATGAAGACAAAGTAAGTACTGTATCTTGCACTTCTTCCTGCCTTCACTGTGTGTCATGTGATGGAGTGGACACATGACCTCATACAGATATAAATTGAGATCAGAGGGAAGAAAGGTCAATGGCATTTGAATGTCAACAGCATGGAAACTTAACCTGGAAGATATCTTCAGTATTAGAGTGAATGGATCCTACTTCAGCATAAAGCAGAATGTTTGAAGTTAATATTTACTTAATGTCCCCTGTTTTCTAAAAGATGAGTAACCTCACAGAATTGTAGTAAACACTTCTTCTTAGACAATTAAAAAAAATGTAATTTAATATTCTTTGCCTCACATCAGTATTTTTGTGCTCATAAGTGTGCTTTTGTACTTGTATGCCACTTTCATGCTATTACTGTATGTCACATGCCACTTTGAAGTTTGTTTGTACAATGATTGTAAATGTGCACAGCATTCTAAGCTTGTAAATACTGTAGATGTGTGCAATGCCGTAATAAATGAATTGTGTTAATGAACAAAGATATGCCAAAGAGCTTTAAAGACATGCCAAACACTTTAAAACATGCAAAGATCACTGCAGTAGCAGGATAAGGTGAAGGACAGAGTAACATTTTAATGTGGAGAGTGTGTGCCAATGAAGAACAAAACCAAAGGAGAACATTATGGCACAAGCACAAGATAAACTCTGTACATAATAGTTGCATTGTAAACAAAAAAAAAATCACAATAGAAACTAGTTGTGACGACCAAAAAATTTCACCAAAAGAGATGGGAAAAAGGTAAAATGTAATGCAAATGACACATGGATTTACACCAAAAAATAAAAAGTAAATAAAAATGTGTGTAAAATATTTTTAAAATAGCAAAAAATCAAGATTCATTAATTATAAAACAAACAGCAATACTTTAAGATAATGTCTTACATCTTCATATTGTTTGTTTTTGCCTTTTTTTTTCTTTTGGAATGTCTCTATTTTTGTATGTGCTTTTCAGTAGTCTCTGACACAGTAGCTGGAATCACCTAGCCTTTATGTGCTTATGGTTATGGAAAAAGCAGATTTTCATGGACTTTGATAAAACTGGGGAGACTCTATGCTTCATACAACCTGGACCTAATATCAATAAATTAACGCTAATTGCTGCCATTGAAGGAGAGAAAGGAGCACAAGCAATTGAAATAGTTTCCTTAGCTTTCATCCATTAATTATCCATCCCGCTATATTCTAACTACAGGGTCACGGAGGTCTGCTGGAGCCAATCCCAGCCAACAAAGGGTGCAAGGCAGGAAACAAACCCTGGGCAGGGCGCCTGCCCACTGCAGGGTGCACACACACACACTAGGGACAATTTAGAATCACCAATGCACCTAACTTGCATGTCTTTGGACTGTGGAACGAAACCGGAGTACCCGGAGGAAACCCACATAGATACGGGGAGAACATGCAAACTCCATGCAGGGAGGACCCGGGAAGCGAACCCGGGTCTCCTAACTGCAAGGCAGCAGTGCTACCCACTGCGCCACCATGCCATCCTTCCTTAGCTTCTTAGACACTAATTGAAATGTCATGTTAGATTGGACGAAAACCTTCCAGTGACTTGTCGCTGCTGCTGTCAGATGTTGCTTCCAACAGAGGGGGGCTCACTCAAAATGTTGTAGCACACTGACTATGCACCAGTCTTCTTGTGAATCGCTCAAGATGTTGGTTGTCCCCTTCTCCATTGCTCTACTGGTCAGAAAACATGGTGCCTAGTTTCTGCTGGACCCATGCAAATAAAGTGATAATCATTGTTTTGTTGTTTGTTGCTAAGAAGAAGCAGATACTTTTGTGTTCCTGTGGCAGAAGAGATCCAAATTCTGACTTGTATTCATTTCTGCACAAAGTCTGGTAGTAAGTACAGAAGACATGCCGAATAATGTTCAATTTATCTATTATCAAACTGAGCAATTTGTTTTTTTTTTTATTTTTCTAATATAATATATTCACTTAAGGCAAGTATGAAAATATTTCTGTCATCATGTTGTTATGATTATGGCAACGTGAAAGGTAAATAATCGTGAGCCCCCCAGAACTTTTACACAGTGGTTAAATTGGTTTAGTTTGTTTACTAACATCAATTACCAGTTACACACAAGGATGCATAAGTTCTGAAACAACAAATTTAAAAAACATTTTTTAATCAGATACCTAAAATGTCTTTTAACAAAAATAAATACAATACAATACAATACAGTTTATTTTTGTATAGCCCAAAATCACACAGGAAGTGCCGCAATGGGTTTTAACAGGCCCTGCCTCTTGACAGCCCCCCAGCCTTGACTCTCTGAGAAGACAAGGAAAAACTACCAAAAAAACCTTGTAGGGAAAAATGGAAGAAACCTGGGAAAGTCAGTTCAAAGAGAGACCCTTTCCAGGTAGGTTGGGCTTGCAGTGGGTGTCAAAAGTAGGGGTCAATACAATACAATAAAATACACAGAACAGAACAAATCCTTAATACGGCATAATAATACAAATTTTAGAAGTACTGAGCAGAATTTAACAGTAGATGATATCACATAATAAGATTTGGATATTTTTAGAGTCCTGGAGACCTCATCCATCAAGCTGCCTCCCCATTTGGCCATGCCACAGCTGAAACGTTGCTCGGCCAGCCAATCCGATGAAAGGACCCTCCTTTTGTCTCTCCTGAAACCTTAAAGACAATAAGAAAAACCCAAATCTCAAATTTAAGAATGGAAAGAACCACTTCCAAAGAAGAGAATCTCCTCACCCACCTAGAAATTTGTATTACTATAATAAACAGTCTTATTCCAAAAAATTGGAAAAGGATCCCACCGAACCAAAAACTAGACCACAACAGTCTATTAAATGAGTAAAAACACAAATTTTATAGCAAATTTCCTGTATTCATGAAAGAGGAAACCCAACACAGAGAAGGTGAAGCAAAGATAAATGGGAGAAATGCAGTGCCTCACCATAAGACTGGAACTCAAAGAGTCCTTAAATAAGGTGAATGACCCAATGGCACCAGGATTACGGGTCCTGAAGCTAAAGATACAGAAACAATTAAGCACATTGAAACTGTTACAAATTAAGTTAAAAACTATAATAAAAATAATTAACTAAACATTTAAATGAAAGCAGATACAAACATGTAACAATGAAAACAATCAAATATCAGGGATGGTGCAATAGTGCGAACCTGACATTTGTGATCTACGGCAAACAAGGAGCTTAACTGAATTAAACAGATGTATGCAATATACAGTATGTTAGAAAAAGTAAGATGCAACTTCTTTGAAGACTTGGACAACTCATTAGAGGAAGTTATTAAAAAGAGAAAAACTGCAGATTTTGTTTTATTACAGTAAAATGTGTACGCTGGAGCCAAGATATAATGAGAACCAGAATAGAAGAAAGTGAAAGGAGTGATCTTGAAACAGACTAAAGAAGTGGACTAAGTCTGTAAGAGATAGTGATCGGTGAAACATAAAGGATAAAACAAAGCCTTATGGGATTATGGCTTACTTCAACGTTCTTCATCAATTTTCACACCACAGCAGCAAAACTAGAAATCATAGATAAGCTCATAACCCATCTTGACTATTGGATTTCAGAAGTATGCCATGCATATATCAAAACCTATATCACAATATTCTCAATCCTTCTTAATTCAATTTAGCGATACGACTGGTAGCCTATCCCAGCAGTACTAAAAACAAATCAAGAATCAGTCCATAATGGGGCGCCAGTCCACCATAGCACCATACACTATTTAATTGAATATAACATAAAGCAACCTTTCAAAGCACAACTGTGCAATGGTTGAGAAAGTTCATGTCTGGAAAAAGACATTGCCAAAGCTTGACTAGAAGTTAATACCGTATTCTCCCTTGTCTAAACACCGTATGTCAGACCAGAACGAGCTGACTGTAATTATCATAATATTTTGTTGTCTAAATATGCAGATCAACACTGTTTATCTGGTGAATTGTAACAAATGAAATGAATGAAAAACAAGGAACAGAATGGCATTATCTAGGTTTCTGACTGAAAGAAAGAAAGAAAGAAAGAAAGAAAGAAAGAAAGAAAGAAAGAAAGAAAGAAAGAAAGAAAGAAACTTACCCACAAGTATCCCACTGCTCATGTTTACCCTTTGTAGTTATTAAAAATGAAATGGGTGCATTATGCAGGTACCGGCACAGTGTACTCAATTATTATCAAACAATAAATAGACCCAAGTGATAAACAAATGTGCTGCGAGTACTCATAAATACTCAATTTAAATTCATCCAGGAATTGAACGGTGTAGCTCTAAATATTACACCTTACGTATCTCTGTTTCTTATAGCCCGAAAAAGAATTTACACTAATCACATCTAATTACAAGAAAGGCTAGTTAGCACATTGAGGAATAATTAGTGTAAAAAGGGAGGAAAGCTGTTTGATATTTAGGATCATAAGTAAATGCAGATTACTTCGTTGGGATATTTCCCAATAGAAATAGTGCTAATTTCCCTGAAAGGAAGACTCTGTTCCCAGAGTACCCAGATTAAAAAAAGGAAAGTTTTTTATGCAGATGAGGTTTCAAAGAAACATCTTTCCAATTAAAGTTACAGTAAAGCTGGAAGCTAGTTTGTTTTCATCTGTTCTGAAGGCAATATGAAAGATGGATTTTGGAAAAATATTCAATTACGCTGAAAAATCTCATCCTGCATTCCTTTATTTTATTCCAAACTTAAATTATGCATTTCTAAGCACCACCATTTTTTAATTACTTTTAAGAAATCTGTTCACATTTTGTGATGTTGCTGTGTAGTGCAGAAACTTTGACGATAACTAGCCAATGATTAAATATAAGTAGCAAAGTGATAATACTAGAAACAGATACTTTCATAATAAAAAATAAATAATTTAGCTCACATGCCAATGCTTGCTCTCAATATCCAGAGTTGGAGTCTATTTCACACCCATGTTTCAGTTCATCTCTCCATTAGTCTTCCAGACAGAGCCATCAAAATACAAGTGTGATGACCTTACAGAAAAAAAATAAACAAAAATCAGGAAGATAATTCTGATTTGTTTAGTGAAATTTTCAATTCTACTTCTTTTTAGTCACACAAATATAAAAGAACAAGCTTCTGAAGAGCAAGTATCACTCATTCATTAATGTTAAAGGGAGCTCAACAATGGAAACCATAGTAAACATTATCTGTGTTATTACAGCTTAGTATCAATACATACTATAAATGTGTGCTGCTTACAAAGTAAAATGACAAAGTAATAAATGGCTAGAAAGTCCCAAATGAGTGGAACAGGCAGATAAAGAACGTCTAAATAAGTACATAGAGAATCAATTAAGATGATAAAACAAAAGCATGATTAATGGAAATGTTTTCAATGCATAAGTAGATATGTTGCTCATCGTACAATCGTACATTATTGGCACTCTGATTAACCACATTAGAATATGTCGGATTTATAGATTGTTTGCAACCATACGTAATAGTCTTATGGAGATTTAGTGAGGAGGATGGAAAATCCTTACAATAGTTTTTATTCATACAATACTTGAAAAAAATGGATAATTATCAACAGTATATTGCTTAAATCATCTGGTGATACACTTCTATTATTCATATTTCATTTTATGTGGTTTCAAGTATAATAATATATAATGTATTTCAAATTGTATAGAGATACTATATGTTTTCTTTAATAGTATGTAGACTGTAATACTGTAGCCAAAAGCAGAGTTGCTTCCTTTTCCTTTTAATGTTCACTTTTTTCTTTTCATGTCCTACACACGAAAGTTATTCCTTTTTTCTCAGCATTTTCCTAAGTAAATTCCAAATTTGTCTTTTCTTATGACAAAATATAAATAAGGAGTGGAATTCTGCAGACTGTATTTTAACCAGTGCATAATGGACATTTGACATTGACATAATATGAAGGAATTTTCTCGACATCACAGAAAGGAATATAGCATGTTTCTTATTCATGTATAGTAACTACAATCCCTGGTTCAATAGGAAGATATAATCATTGTGGGAAAATAAACCTGAATGAGAAGGAGATAAAGCTAAATTAAAAGCTACAAGTATACATTTCAATATGCAGTGCAGAGGGCCAATGCTGAATATATGGACATGCAGTGACACCATAAGTGTTTTGAATGCCTACACAGTCTACAAAGTGAAACATTTTACACTCTCAGACAAATTAAAAGCATTCTTATTTTTAAACTTATAGTTTGGTCCAGTGCTAATCAACCTGATCATATTTTTAGAGATACCTAAGAAGGTAAGAGTCACAAACTGCTTTATGTTAGCCTGTATAATATTTATCCCAAAGACACCTATGGTGTGCTGTCTTAGAGACTGCTGACCTGCCACCTTGATATCTGCCATAATGAAAGTATTTGAATGACTCCTAGCCAATGTCCAAAAATACTGCACTTTGATCCAAGCCAGTTTGTCTAGAGGGTAAAAAAGACCAATGGAAGATGCAATGTCTCTTGTGTTTTAATCACATTCTATGACATCTAGAATCACATAGCGCCGATTAAATGGTGCCAAATGGTGGGGCTGGCCGTGTGCTTATCTCATTATTTATGTTTTTACTTCAACTTTGTGTTAGTTTATCCCAGCGGCTACTGTTCTATGATTGTGTTTCTTTACTTAACATCTTTCCTTGTATGCTACCTTCTCAATTTTATTCTTCTGATGGGACTTTGTTTTAACCTCCACCCTTGTTTAATTCATCTTCTGACTTCTTTACCTAGACGCTGGTGTTCACCTGAATGATTGAGCTGAGTGCCCCTCGAAGATTAAGATGTTTCCAATGCTGATGCAGAAAGCATGTCGGCTTTGGTGTTAATGTCAGCTCAATTTTTTATCATGAGGCTTGGCTTCGTCATGCCAGAGAGTCATGTTAGCTATTATAAATGTTTCATTTAGCAAGGGGATTGTGCCCTCATTTTTTATAAATATCGGTAATGCAACCTTATCTAAAAAAGGCAGATTTAGATCCTGCTCAATTTCCCAGTTTCCATTTCTGGTTAAAAAATTGGAATGCATTTATAATCAATGGTTGACATCTTAACTACAATAATTTATTTCAGATCTACCATTCTGGCTTTCGCTGTTTTCATGGTGTTGAGACATTCCTCCTGAAAGTATTTAATGAAATCTCTCTCATTACTGGCTGCAGTCCTTGTCCTTGTCCTCCAAGATCTTTCTGCAGCTTTTGACACCGTTGACCATGAGATCTTTCTGTTCTGGCTTGAACATCTGGTGAGGCTTTCAGGGGCTGCTCTTAACTGGTTCAGGTCATAACTTACTGGTAGACACTTTTCAGTGACTTTTTAAGTTCTTTTTGTCTACAGCTCCTGTTAAATGTGATGTTCCTCAGAAATCCATTTTGGGTCCTATTTTATTTTCTATATATCTCATCCTACAGGAGCTATTTTCATCAAATTTAATATTTTTTTTTTGTGTTATGCTGATGATACACAGGTTTATATTCCTGTTTGTAACTTTTAAATTAATCGGCTGCACAATTGTCTTTTTGAATGAAGATGCTGGATGACTGACAATTTTCTTGATCTCCATCAAAATAAAATGTATGTGCTGATAGCTGGTCCTCCTGCCAAAGCTCTAATTGGTTTTGAACTTCTCGGCTCTTTTGCTGACTTTTGAAAACCTCAAGTTCGTAATCTTGGTGTCCTTTTTGACAGTAACCTCTCTTTTGAGAAACAGATTAACTCTTTTGCTTTTTCCAGCTTCGTCTTTTAGCTAAGGTCAAATCTTTTTTTATCTTCTAGGGATCTTGAGAAAGCTACTCATGCTTTTATTTTTTCTCGGCTTGATTACTGCAACTCGTTGTATTCTGGGATCAGCAAATCCTGATATGTAGGTTGCAGATGTTTCAGAATGCTGGTGCCCATTTTTTGGTTGGGGCAAGAAAGTTTGAATCTGTTTCTGTAAAATTAGCTTCTTTACACTGGCTGCCTGTTAGTTTCAGAATTGACTTTAACATTTTGTTGCTAGTTTTTAAATCATTACATGGGTAGGCTGCTGCCTGTTTATCTGAATTGTGTGTTTTACACCAGCTGTCCAAAGAGCTTGGATCTGCTGGTCACTTGTCTCTTATTGGAAGTGCTTTAGGAACTTATTGGGACTTATGTGCTTTGGGACTCCAAGTTCACAAGAAAAGACAGAGGGAAAACATTTCTTCATTGACCAGGATACAGAAGAGACAACATCATAGCGATACGACTGGCATAGCCTACCCCAGCAGTACTGAAGATAAATCAAAAACCAGTCCATAACAGGGCGCCAGTCCACCACAGCACCATACACTATTTAATTGAATATAACATAAAGCAACCTTTCAAAGCACAACTGTGCAATGGTTGAGAAAGTTCATGTCCAGAAAGGGACATTGCCAAGGCTTGACCAGAAGTTAATACCGTTTTACACCAGCTGTCTAGAGAGCTTAGATCTACTGGTCACTTGTCTATTATTGGAAGTGCTTTAGGAACTTATTCAGACTTATGTGCTTTGGGACTCCAAGTTCACAAGAAAAGGCAGAGGGAAAGCATTTCTTTATGGACCAGAATATGGAAGAGACAAAATCAAAGTCACTGACAAAAAAAGGAAGGTCAAAACCCAAATTAAACAAAACCAAAATTCAGTTGTCCAAAACACCAACTAGGGCTCATAGTCAAAAGGTATTTTGCCATAAATAGAAATATGGAACCCTTTCTCCTTTTGTTTTTTGTGAATGTGTCATTTTCTGTTATACCTACTTGTTGTTGTGACGTAATGTGCAACCATCTGGCATCATATGATTCTTCAGGACTTATGATGTTCCAGTCTTTACAAGCATATTTTAATATACCTTGTCCGAGTTTCTTTATCTGCCTACAACTCTGATCAGTGCTGAGAGCACGTGGTGTTTTCTCTGACTGCTCCCCTACCAAATCACTCATTGTACTCCGAAGAAAAAACCTATCTGTATCCTCTACTCTTTACTTTGCAAAGCATCCTATAAACCTCAGCCCTTGATTTCTCTTTGGTCCAGATACCTCTCTCATCTCTCTTTACCCCTTTCATTAGTGTAAAAACTTCTCCAATGTAAGATTTTACACTACAAACCCAAACTATCTGCACACCCTGTTACACAGACTTTATCCTACTCCCCATAAGTGTTATCTGATGGGCCTCACTGTTGATCCTCTCTGTCAATTATGTTCCCTTGGTTTACCTGACACTTTTCTCCACATGGTCTGTCCACCTGTCTTTTACTTTTGGACACACATTTGACACCTACTGTTTTCTTCTCCCTCTTGCAGTCTCCCTCTGTTGCCTCAACTCTTTCTTCTTTTAGACCTTTCTATGCTTCTGCCTAAACTGACTGCATGAAAGTTATTTAGTTTGGGTACACTGGCAGCCAAATGAATTATTGCCTCACGCTGGATGACACCTGAATGTGTTCCTGTTGACATCTGGCAGTCCTCCTTCTGTAACTTAATACAGCTGAAGTTGTATGCAGCACAGATTAATGGTACTTCTAGAGGTGTAATTGAAATCTCGTCTGCTGCTGCTCAATTGTGTAAACTTTGGTTTGTAATTCCTTGCCTTGGCTCAGGCTGGGTGGGAGAGGGAGGTTTGAGTTCTTTTGTAATACATGTTTGTTCATTGTTATATCCTGTCATTTTGTTTTTCTTTACTAAAAGTTGATCACAATAAAAAAGAAATTAATTTGCTATCAACAACACGGCCACAAGCCCCACAGAATGGCAGAGACCGTAAGGACCAAAATGTTGGCCAAAACCAATAACAAAACAACAAAAAACTTATATGTGTGATAATTTAGCAATGAAAGAACTCACAAATTAACCAGAAAATCCTGAACGATTACAACAATACTGATCACATTTTGAGACACCTTAAAATAACATCCAGAAAATCTAAAATTAATTTCCTGATATCTTAAAATAGTTTTCTGTGCATTTTAATGAATCAAAAATTAATTTTGTAATATCTTAAAACATTGTCCCGTGTAATTCAAGATATTAGAGATTGATATCAGATCCTAAAATGATGAGTCCTGATGACATTTTTCATTTATTATAAGAGATCTCCAAACACATTTGAGATACCTTAGAAGATATTACAAATATCTAAAATGTATCTGTGATTCCTGAAAACATTATTTAGATATCTGAAAATGTGTATTTGAGGATATCTTACAGTATATTTCAAGATATTTGAAAATGCATTTTTAAGCAATTTTAAATGTCAGTTTGGCTTGAACATGGCAGATAAGGAGAGGAAGTAAAGAATGGACCAAAGAAGTGAGAACATAAAAAGACAAAGAAAAAAAAGAATGGGTATGTGGATGTAAGCAGAAGACACTCTAATTTGGAATTGCAAGGAGGAAACAGAGGGAAAATGGAAGAAAAAGAAAAGTCAAATGCAGTTGATTTTAAGCATTGCTATAATTAATACCTTACATTTCTTAAATAAATCAGTTTTTGTTGTGCTTTGCTCTGATTTGTTTTGCTTGTTCTCCCTCTTTTCTTGCTATCACACTTCTATCTACTATCATCTTGCATGTTTATATTTGTTCTTTTTCATTTTTTAATTGAAAATTCTATCTTATTTTTAATTTACAAATGCCATTTCTTTGTTTCACATAATGCTTAATTTTTAGTTTAGCTAGATGGATTAGCTTAATCTTAGTTTAAATGACAGCCATATTTTTGGTATACTTCAAGGTAATAATCTAAAATCATTAACAGCATTTTCATTGATTAATGTCATAGTAATTGTATTACATTTATGCATTACTGTTTGTAGGGCTCAAGAACTAAAATTTCTCATTATTTTAAGATGCAACAATTCAAAAAGGCTAACTGTTTTGTTTTATTTTTAAGGAGCATGACTACTACTACTTCTGTGAATTTCCCCTTGGGATTAATAAAGTATCTATCTATCTATCTATCTATCTATCTATCTATCTATCTATCTATCTATCTATCTATCTATCTATCTAATAAAATGTAAATGCTTGATGGACTTGGATTTAATCTTTTTTTTTTTTTTTTACTTTGGAATATCTGAACCATAAATTCAAAAGGACATTTTTTTTACCAGATTAGAGTGCACTTAAGTCAAATATTGCTTTCTTGTAGGAGACCATTCTAAGTATTACAGATTAATCTAGGATGAAAAGAAATGGGTAATTCTCTTTTATAGTTACAAAAGGACTAGAGGAGTTGGAATTATTGATTTATAAAGCAAACCCATTTGTAGCTACTGAGATAATGTCTGATTATAGAGGGGTGGCCATTAAAAGGGTTGGGAGAATAAATGTAAGAAACAAAATTAACATATATGCATGACATTGGAAACACAAACAGTTCATAATGAAAGTCATTTCTTTGATTCTTAATCTAATCTAATGTAATCTACTTCATCATAAATTCATAATAACAGGTGTGAAGTCTAATGGCATGTACAGCTGTCCTAACTCGACATAGACAGGCAGGACACAAGTTTGCCACACAGCACACAGTTTTATTTAAGTGGAGCAGTGCTTTTTTCTTTGCTCCCCACTACAGAGCACAGCACCCAAGGGAAATCACAAAAATACCAAAATCCAAATATGCAGTCCAGCTCAGAAGCCTTTTCTTCTTCTGCTTCATCTACTTGTCCTTCTGTCTCCACTCCTCCCAAGGCAAGCTTCGTCTGCCTCCTCCTGACTCTGGCTCCCCGAATGGAGTTAGGCTGCTCCTTTTATTCAGGTCCCGGGAGTGTTCCAGGTTTCTCATCAGTATTACCTGGAATCACTCCCAGGTGTGCTGGAAGTCCTCTATAGGGCTTTGCAGCTCCCCCTGATGGCCCCCACGGAACCCAACAGGGCTGCACCAAACTCTATCTCCCGGCATGTTCTGTGGGAATCTGTGGTGCCACAGCCACCCAGGAGGGCTGCCCTCTAGTGTCCCAGGGGAGGTATTGCCACACCGATGCTCTCTCCCCAGGTACTTCACCCACCCGTCACACATGGTATTTAATTGCTAATTAAAATCTGCCTCAACTGATCATCTCCAACTATATATATAATTTCAAATTTTATCAATGAACTTAACTTTTTTGACCCATATAGATTTTGTTACATGTGGTTTAGGAAATATTCTCTCTTTTCATTTTGCAACACATCTATTCAGAAATTGACTTTTTAAAAAAAATGATAACATTTCTGACTACACTCATCTTGACATAAATATGGTAAATTTACAATATCAACTGAGCCTTTAATTATAGCTTATGAAGAATTTATTAGGTTAAACTCCACACAAATTGATTTTATGTTGAAACCAATGCTTCTTTGAAGATATTGCCTGAAACACTTGAGGAACTCTTAAAGCATAATGAAGGGTGCAAATAATGTCTTATGCTTCCTGCAAAAACAAATTATAAGTCCAAAAAGGCATCTGAATTAAATGTTCTTATATCCAAAACTAATGATTAACAATCAAGTTCTTGGCTTTTGCAAAAAGAAATTTGCGCTACAAATAATGTTTGTGTTATTGACCACAGAAAAAACAAACAAAATAATACTTAAAGGAAAACTCTACCTAAAAATACATTTTTATATGTTAAAAGACAATGAAAGGGTGCGTTAAACCTTCTTCTGTTATCTCTGCAGACCAAACACGGGAAAACCTGTTTGATTCATCCCTGAAAACGTCACTACCAGTTGGCACCCAGAAGCACGTCACTTTTGGTTTCGGCGCCCAGAAGCACATCACTTCCAGTTCCTTGTATCACTTCTGGTCCTAGCATTTAAAGTCACTATCTTAACAACAATGATTCAGTTCTTATTTGGATTCCATCGAATGCACATCATTGTTGGTTTTCAAACACATTGCAGCCACGGATTTTCTATGGGTGGCTGCCCCAAACCTTTTTAAGTATGTCGAGTCTGATCATTTCACAATACATATGTCGACTTATTAAGTCATATGCTCACAATGTGCATAAATTCTTTGCTAAAATATTGCGATCAAATAACTCTGGAAAATGAAAGTAGTCCACAGAAAAGATTATGTTTTTGAATTGAAGACCAACCCCCTTGCCTCCCCATTCATTGGTCAAGAGTCCTGTCTTTAATTCAAAAGGGTAAAACATGCATTCATTTTGCACACTGCGCGCCTACAACTGGAGGACTTGACGATTATATAAAATGAATAATGTGAGATTTTCTTGGTAATGTTTGCAGTTTTCCAGTGTTAGTCTACATAGGGTCCTACTCTGTCAGAACCATTGTTATCTATATTCTCCACTAAAATGTGAGATTAAAAAATTTTATTGGTCATCACTAGAAACTACATTAGGTAACGTATAAAAATAATTTTTGGGTAAAGTGTTCTTTTAAGTCACAACACTTACAATGAACACAGGTAAAAGGCCAATTCTGGCTTAGCAACTTCCATTGGAAGAAATTTCCGTTTACAATTACAGAAATCAATAATGTAGCTGGAATTAGTTAATGAAGGAGCACATGTGCTGAGCCATGTGAAATTTTAAGACAGGCAGGATACAATAAGAATGGCTGCAGACCAAGTTCACAGGCTCTTTTCATCACTGCAAACAGCCTTCCAAGCTTGAGATGTTGCCAAATTAAAGTCAGGGAAAAAGAAAATGTACTCACATTCTTAAAACAGACTACAAGTCATCTTTGCCTCTAAAGGGAAATTTTAATATTCATGGCTTTATGCAGGTATAACGTATGATTTGATATATACAGCCAATGACAACTCTCCACCATCAGTGAGAAATAGTATAGTTTTTATGCAATACTGGCAAAATCTTATACAGAAATTATCTGATGGTATTGTTGTTTTCAACATATTCTTTAATTCCCAGGATGCAATCATTAACTTTGAGAATTCTGTTTTCCAGTTTTGGAAACTTAGAAGTTATCAATGCCACCTGACCTTCCAGTGAAAAAATTTACTAATCCTTGGGCTGTTAGTTTCCATAAGCATTCACCACTCAGATCTTTCTCTTTTTAAATCATCTTGCAGAGTGCCAAGCTCTGAGGTCTGCTGTAAGGATCTGCACATGGCAAAGAGCTGGTCAATAACAGACTGCTTCAAATTAAAAGGCAGCGTCCATATCTGACGTTCCAGTATTCTCTGCCATGCTCACCTCTGTACACATTTTCTTTATGGAAATGAAAAGTTCTAAAAAAGACCACCACAATACAGATGACATCTTCTGATTCCAAATAATAAATTGCAGATTTTTTATATTAACAAAAGTTGAGAAGGATAAAATATGAGGATGCCTGAAGAACTTCCGCAGGTTTACCAGTCAACATAGGGCACATTGTCTCAAATTTTTATTTTACAGCATTTTGTTGTCCTACTTATTATACTTACCATTCTCAAATCTGCTTATTCTAGGAGGCTAGAGCCTATCCCATTCACTCTTGAAACAACCTTAACAGGAAACAACCCTGGACAGATTGCTGGCCTAATCTCAGGCCACTCTTAAACTTGGTCAATTTAGTCTAAACTGCATGTCTTTGATGATATGGAAGGAAAACCCAAGTAGCAAAAGCAAGGCCTATGCAGATGTAGGAAGAACATGCAGATTACCAGTGAAAAATGACCACTATGCTATCATTCTTCTATTATATTCACATCAGAAATCTTGCTATAATGTATTTGACAGATTTCTATAGAGCTATACAGTATAGCATCTTGCAGTAATGATGACATAATCAGTCCTTCTGCACTCTTTCACTATCTTTCAAAAGTTTCTTCTTAGATGACTTCCAGCAACATTGGGAGAGGGGCACTTCAAGCAGTATTTCAAATAAATAATGGAAATCAGCTATTGTTAAGATAAACTCTTTGTCAATATGAGCAAAGGTGGTGCAATTCATGTACAACTTGCATACCACATACACTTCTCTCAACTTTGATTCTAGAAAATACATCCAGGCCAACTACTAATTATTATCAGACTCTTACGGTGCCTGCTTTGCTTGGGAAAATGTTTTGGAAGTATCGGGTTTTCAGACGACATAAAATACAAGCCTAGCTGTGAAACAGTATTAAAACCATTATTAATTTATATTATTATATTCCATTATTACTAAACATTATTACATTTACTTTCAGTAGTGTTTGGAGTCGTACTGAACAGGATAATATTAACTAATAAGAATTACAACACAAAGGGGGAAATTACATCCTTTACTTATATAACACTAGAAAAAAAACAGTTTCCCTTTTAGTTATCTGGCTGTTGCTTCTTTAGAATTTGACAAGAAGATATTAATATTGAACATAAGTCTGTATGAGTCTGTTTTAACCCTGTAATGATCCAGTATCTTTAATTGACAATAACATAATTTGTTATCAGATTTCATAGCTCTCCATATGAGCTGGTTATGGTCTTGAAGGTAAATTTGAATATGACATGTAATATTGTATTATTTAGGAAACACTCCATTTTTCTGTACTCTATTTTAATGTACTGTATTCTGATAAAACTAATAAAGGGGAAGTAAAATGAGGAATGGATGGGTAAGAATAATAATAGTGAGCCTAAATTAGTGACCAAGTGTTTTTTATTCCAAACTTAACACAATTGTCAAACTACAACCTATGTTTCATAGATATTCCAATGTGTCTCTTTTTCACTGGAATGCACCTATGAATGTGATACTGTCTTCTCCGTGTACCATTTCTGCTTCTTATATTAATTCCAGTTGTCCAAGAAGCATAGTTGATACAGCTTGGAAAATAACATTGCCAATTGTTGTCATCTCCAATTCCAGGCAAAACAAAACTAGATGAATTAATTCAGTCCCCGCCAGGAATCCTAGAAAGGAAATTTAATGAGATTATCCTCTGCCATCACTATATTTATCTAATGGCATCCTGAATGGTTTAATTAGCTGTAACATTTTAGTCAAATTACTCTTAATCTGGCTCTTAATGCTTTTTGATGAGGGCTCTTTTGAAATTTGGAATCCAAAGACAGAGACCAAGCGTAATTACACCAGTTTCTTACAAGCAGATAAATTCAATTTATTTTGAAGATAAAATTCCTGTTTGTATTTTTATTTTGTAAAATTTCATGGAAGCTGCCAATTATTTGTTAAAGATGCTCACATGCTATCCCATTATTTTTAACATTTGCTTTGTTGACAACTACTGATGGTGAGAGTGTTCCTAAATGATTAGAAGTATATATATATTCTCCAAATGACTTGCTATTTTACTGGAAATGTTGTTTTTGCCTTTACCAAAAGACTTAAGAATATTACTAGTCAATGAAAAATAAATTTGCACCTTGACTTTTTGTGCCACTTGTTGAAAATGCAGCCATCACAAAATACTTTTACCATTTCAGCTATCATTCATATAATATATAATAAATCATTCTGGTTGTTTCATTGAAATTTAATCCATCATTAATAAAGCAAAGAAAAACGTAAAAACTTGAAAAAAGGGAAATTGCAAAAGATAAATACTTGCTGAGTACTTTAAAGAAGCAAAGTGTGAAAATAATCACAAGTTATTACAAGCTGACATGCAGTTCTGTTTGATGCTATAATGAAGTTATAATTCTTTTAATTCATGTCTGTTCAATTTGTTCTTGTATAGTCCTCTTGACTGAAGTACTTGAAGCTTTTACAACTGTAAAATATAAATCTGTGCAATAGTTAACACACATACTGTAAATACATATGATTCAAAGTGAAAGTCACATATTAGGCGGGTATGTAATAAAGGTTGTGTGTCAGAAAAATGCATAGTTGTTGACACTCAGGAGAAAAATAAAAACTTCAGTTAAGCGTGTGGGACTGACAGCATGACTTTAAGAAACCTGTAAGCTCTAACTTCGTCCTTGAATATGTCGCGTCAGTATTGCAGCCTGCCCTGTTCTCTTTTACCATAAATTTAGCATTTATGCAGGATGTCCAGTGTTTACAGAGTTAACATAATATACTGCTGGTAATGCTAAAACAGCATACCTGCTAAAATAATATGGTGAAGAGTATCCACAATTCTTCATAACAGGTGAGATTGCAGTTCTGCTGACAAAGGCCAATTGCTTGCTCACCACATTCCAGGCCTTCTACTATTTCTTGTACTTTTTTTTCTGCTGTATAAAAGCTATTGGATACCTGTAGTAAAATAAGACAGTCCGGTACAACTGATTCTTAAACATTCCTATCACACTGATGTCCATGGATGAAAGCTGTAGCTTGGTCAAAATACTTGTGGCACCAAGATACACATTTTTATACTGAAAAGGAAAAAAGACTAGAAAAGGTTTAGAAGGAATGCAAAGTAATTGCAACACTTTGATATTTTCTTAGATCTAGCTGTGTGCTATTCGGTAAGAGGCAAATCAACTGAAGTACCAAGTCTTAATCCTGGATGGGAATATTGTGACTGATGGAGCAGCTCTTATACTAGTAGGCAGACCATTCTGCAGGTTTGGAGCCCTAGTTCTAAACACTCAACCTCCTATAATAAAACACTCAAAAAATTTAAAGAAACACTTTGAAGACACATCAGATCTCATTGGGAAAATAAATCCTGCTGGATATCTATACTGATATGGACTGGGTAATGTGTTAGGAACAAAAGGATGCCACATCGTTTCATGGAAATGAAGATTATTAACCTACAGAGGGTTGAATTCAAAGACACCCTGAAAATCAAAGTGTAAAAATGATGTGGCAGGCTAGTCCATTTTGCCGTAATTTCATTGCAGCAACTCCAAATCGTACTCAGTAGTTTGTATGGCCCCCTCGTGCTTGTATGCATGTCTGACAACGTCAGGGGGGGCATGCACCTAATGAGCTGGTGGATGGTGTCCATGGGAATCTCCTCTCAGATCTGGACCAGGGCATCACTGAGCTCCTGGACAGTCTGAGGTGCAACCTGGCAGCCTCAGATGGACCGAAACATAATGGCCCAGAGGTGTTCTATTGGATTTAGGTCATTCAAGCGTGGGGGCCAGTAAATGGTATCAGTTCTTTCATCCTCCAGGAACTGCCTGCTTACTCTCGCTACATGAGGCTGGGCATTGTCGTGCACCATGAGGAACCCAGAACCCACTGCACCAGCATTGGGTCTGACTATGGGTCAAAGGATACCTAATGGCAGTCAAAGTTCCATAGTCTAGTCTGTAGAGGTCTGTGCGTCGCTCAATGGATATGCCTCCCCAGACCATCAAACGATGTTACAGGCAGCATAACATTCTCTACAGCTGCTCCAGACCCTTTCATGTCTGACACATGTGCTCAGGGTGAACCTGCTCTCATCTGTAAAAAGCACAGGGCACCAATGGTAAACCTGCAAATTCTGATATTCTATGGCAAATGGCAATTGGGGTCCACGGTGCTGGGCAGTGAGCACAAGGCCCACTAGAGGATGTTGGGCCCTCAGGCCACCCTCGTGAAGTCTGCTTCTGATTGTTTAGTCAGAGGCATTCACACCAGTGGTCTGCTGGAGGTCATTTTGTAGGGCTCTGGCAGTGCTCATCCTGTTCCTCCTTGTCCAAAGGAGCAGATAACGGTCCTGCTAATGGGTTAAGGACCTTCTACGGCCCTGTCCAGCTCTCCTGGAGTAACTGCCTGTCTCATGGAATCTCTTCCATGCCTCTGAGACTGTGCTGGGAAAGACAGAATATTTTCTGGCAATGGCACGTATTGATGTGCCATCTTGGAGAAGCTGGACTACCTGTGTAACCTCTGTAGGTTCCAGGTATTGCCTCATGTTACCAGTAGTGACACTGACCATAGCAAAAAGCAAAACTAGTGAAAAATCAGTTAGGAAAGATGAGGAGGGAAAAATGTCAGTGGCCTCCACCTGTTAAACCATTCCTGTTTTGGGGGTCTTCTCATTGTTGCCCCTCTAGTGCATCTGTTGTTAATTTCATTAACACCACAGTAGCTGAAACTGATTAACAACCCCCTCTGCTACTTAACTGACCAGATCAATAGCCCAGAAGTTTCATTGACTTGATATTATACTCTGATTACAAAGTGCCCCTTTAATTTTTTGAGAGGTATACAGTAGTTCAATATGATTGGAACTCTTGTGATTAGAATGGATGTTTTTAAATATATACATTAATAATTTATTCTAAGCATATAGAGTCAAAGCTTCTTAAAGCTGTATGTGTGAGAAAGATGATTTTGAAACTGGTGAAAACTTCATTGGAAGTCAATTTAGAAACTATAGTCATTTTATTTTGCAAAAATATTTTAAATTAAATTTGTGATCCTCACAGACAGATACACAATTAAGTAAAGTACTTTAACATGGCCTTCTCATAACTTCACTGTAATTAAAATCCTGATACTCTGTATATCCAACTCATTATAATAACTATTCATGGTGGCTCTAAAATCCATACTAACCCCTCCTCTCCCTTCTGTTTTCTTTTCCGGTGTCCTTTTGGTGGTGGCTTTCACCACCACCATCTACTCAAAGCATCGTGATGTTCCAACAATGATGGATGGATTAAAAGCCAGGAGTCTGTATGACCATCAACATCAAGTGACTCCGTGAGAACCCTAATTACAAAGAGGACTGTTTCATTTATGTTAGGTAGAATGACCAGAGGGGACTGGGCGGTCCCGTGGCCTGGAACCCCTGCAGATTTTATTTTTTTCTCCAACCATCTGGAGTTTTTTTTTTGTTTTTCCTGTCCTCTCTGGCCATCAGACCTAACTCATTTTCTATGTTAACTAATGTTGTCTTATTTTAATTTCTTATTTTGTCTTTTCTTTTTCTTTTCTTCATTATGTAAAGCACTTTGAGCTACTTTTTGTATGAAAATGTGCTATATAAATAAATGTTGTTTTTGTTGTTGTAAAGTAAAGTTTGTAGCTCCGAGTCCTGATCAGTATCTGGGATCAAAGCCTGCTAGACACCAACCATTAACTAACCAAAAACCCAAAACTTCAATCAGTCCAAGCATGTATTTTTTTGTGAAAATTTGACACAGTCATAAATCGGCTGTGCAAAAGATCTGACATAGAAGTTCTGCACTCCATATGTATATTTAAATAAATGTCACTAATGATGTCCAATACCGTTCCCTAATGTCATATTCTAGCACACAAATTCACATATGTATGATATCCACAGCATATAACACACGGTCTGTGACCTGCTTAGTAATGTGACGTCATCAAAGCTTGTTACTTTGCAAAAATTAAACTATTTGTGGTAGGTCGAGTAAGGTCAGGCTATGAGATACTTTGAGAAAAACTTCTGCATTTACCAAGAGTACAGAAGGAAAAAAAAACAACTTTTTCAATGTGGTTGGCCTTGCATGGAAGAGATTACAAGTGGCCAATGCAGGACCAGGCCTAGGGAAAAGTCCCAAATTCTTATTGACACATATACAGTGACTTAATGTTCAGTTACTTCAGCTTCTTTTTCTGCATAAAATCATAGTTATTTTATGCTAAAATAACAGCTGGCCCCAACTCACAATTTTTAATAACAGACTGTAAGATATAAGATTGAAGAAAATAGGAAGATGACAGAATATTTGTGGTTTAATGAGGATCAAGATTCAGAAGTTAACTTGCAGGGTGAGCTACTGAAAAGAGTGGAAGTGTTTTATTATCTAGGAGCAGTGGTACCCCAAGATGGAGAATTAGTGGCAGAAATAACTGCTGTATGGATGGAACAATTGGAAGAAGGTATCAGGAGTATTGTGTGATCAAAGAATGAAGGTGAATGTTAAAGGTAAGGTTTTAATATTGTGATAAGATCAACAACGATGTACGGAACTAAGACATGGGCAGTAAAGGGAGCACAGGAAAAGTTGGATGTGGCAGAAATGAGAATGTACAACAAAAGTGGGAGAGATATTTAAGAAAGTACAGGAAAGTAGGTTAAGGTGGTATAGACATGTCATGAGGAGAGACAATGAATATGTGGGCAAAAAAGAGATGGAACTGGAGGTACAGGCAGGAATCATTAGACTTTGGTCTAGGGTCAATGAAAGTAGTGAACTATAAGTGTTATCAATACAACTAACTGATGAATGAATGTTTGTAATTTTGAACTTGTAGATTACAACCACTGAACTATCAGCGGAACAGCAAGCAAGAGAGGCCAAAGCGGAGGTGGATGGATAAGGTGAAAGAAAATTTGAGTAATATGAATTTGACTAGGTTGAAGGTGCAGGACTGAGCTAAATGGAGAAGGTTTACCAGGTACATTGACCTCACATAGAAATGGAAAAAGGTTAAGAGGAAGAAGAAAAAGAAGAAGAAGAAGAAATGTGTTTTGACAGCACTGACCTTTAAAGAATTTCTTAGTAAAAAGAGGGACGTTTGCATTTTACACCTGCTTCCTACCACACTTAAGTAATATTTTATCGAAAAATGGAGTAAGATTTTTTTCTAGTTACTTGTATAATCCCACTAAGTTACTCTGTCATCCAAATTATCTTGCTACGGAACAACAACTTAGTCAGAAAATGATTTATCAATTACAGAAACACTGTCTCCAATTATAATCTTAAGGAGTAGTGTGTGATGTACTGGAACCAACAGATGGCAGCAAAGAAGGTACAGAGAAGTGATTAATCAATATTGTATTGTATATTGAGTGGAGTGAGAGAGAAAGCAAGTAAAAATACTGTTTATTAATAAGTCTATAGTACACAATAAACACAACATTACTCTTCTAAACTTTATTTTGACAGTTTACTACACATGACCTCTGGTACAAAGGCATTATCGGGTTCTGTTCTTGCATTGTGCCACCCTTTTGTACCATCTGCTTCACGGCAATCCATCCATCGCATTCTGTACAAAATCCAAGTGTCTGATTTCTTAATCACAAAAACACACATACTATATGACTCACACAGCACTTTTATGGGCTCCCCAAAATTTTCACTGTAAAGAAATGTAATGGGGTTTAAGAGTAACAGCTGTTAGCTAGTGTCATTTCTGAAATGCCTTTCAGGGAAGAAATTATACTTTACAGCATTACCATGTGTTATTTTAGCTACTGTAGCTGACCATGACATATGGTTTAATTAATTAAGTAAAATACTCTCTTAATATATACGTAATTTAAAAATAAGTAATCTAATTGCGTTAGATTAAACAAATAATACTAGCATTATGTGTAATGAATGAGAATGAAATGACATTATAATCATTCAAATACATCACATGGTCGAACTTCAGTTTTATTTCATTTACTCATTCATAACCATCATCCATCTAGATTATTTCTTCCCATCTTTGAATACACTATCCTCATACCATAAATCTATAAAAAATATTTTATGTTTACTTATAAAAGACACCTTTTGCTATTCATAGAAACACTTTGTGTTCACTTCTCACTAATGATTCTGGAAATCAATATCCCCCACTGTTTCCATTTGTCACTTATAATTTTCAGTCAGTTTTGAAAGCTCAACCTGTACATTAAGTATATGTGTCCTATATTCTAATAACAGAACAAATTTTAAAAAGTTCATAGCTGTACAGGGTTTATGGAAAGGAATTAAATGCTTCTATTTTAAAACGAAATATAGTGCTGCACTCATAGAGGAATCACATAAAAATATACAGTATTAAAAAGGTCTCCTCCTGAACACATATAATTGTAAGATTAGCCTGTCACATTACAGTTAAATCCCAGCTAATATTCATTATAAATGTAAAAAATAAATACATGTTGAACTTCATTTAACAGTTACTGGGGGCCTCTAGTGTAAAGGATCAACAAGAAAAATACTACATAAATATGAAGGGCAAATGCCAGTTTTGTTTTAGATCTGTATAAACTTAAAAAGCATAGCTAGGAAAATGTAAATCAAGAGAACATTTGGTGTCTGTTTTGCAGAAGCCTTGCTTGATCAAATGCTGCATTTAATTTTCATTAACGTAACCTGCGCACATGGACTACAGTGTGTCTTTGCTGTTGACAGCACCATCTTTTCTTAAGTTTGTGCGCTTAATTCTATTAATGCAGGTCCTGTTGGGTTCACAGTATGTATTAATTGCTGACTTTTTGTAATATTAACTTTCCCCTATTAACCAACCTGTTTTTCCAATTATGAAATCATGGAAAGCCAGACCATTTCCCAGCAGCACTAGGCTATAGTCAGCAACCAACCCTGAATGAAATGTTATTGTATAAGAGGTTGCAAATACTCCAAAGAACATTCAAACTTTGGGGCAGCTTAGCTATTAGCTAAACGAATGGGCTTAATGGACTGAATGGTCTCCTCTTGTTTGTCAGATTTCTTGTGTTCTCATGTAAAAAAACACTCCAAGGGTCAAGACTTAAGGTGTAGCCAAAGATCTACAACCAGAATTGCCATTTGTTCAGGCAAATACACATTTAAAAAATGAAAGTAGAGAAAACTCCATAATAATAATAATAAAGATATTCATAAGACTTAAAGTAAGAAAGCCTGAAATTCTTGAAAGTGAAATTTTCAGCAAAGGAAATAAGAACAAACTGCAGATGGCAACTGATGAAACTTTGGCTCAAGTAGTTAAAGGAGAAAAAAATAAAGCATTGACCACACCAGACGGAAATAGCAAACAGATACTGTATTATCCACAGGATACTGTCTGTACTAAATAAAGTTAAATTAAAGTGAGACAGAAAACATAAGTATTGGCCATTGCTGATTCCATTCTCTGCAATACAACCCATGTTATATGAGGTAAAGATCAGGAATCAATAACAGTGTGTCAGTTATCCGTCTACCCACGTTTCCACATCATATAAAAAATAAGACAGGCTTTTGGCATAGGCAGGTAAAAATCCTGTGGCTGTAGTTTATGTTGGGACATATAACTTAGGAGTCACAAGAGTATACTAAGCATTGCAAAGCAATCCTGAAAACTAATATAAAGCTAAAATAAAATTAGGTACTTTTATGACATTCTGAACCAGTATGGGTTAAGTTTATTTAGGGTAAGAAGTCAAAAGACTAATTGACTAAAGCTGGATAAAGGACTCTAGTTCTGACATTCCAAAGAGTGGGAAATTATTTAATCAAATAAGGCATATATCTGAAGCAAACATGATATGGTGTAGTTATTGACTCAAAACACCACTCACATCTACATTTATTCCCAGTTTCAGATAAAAAGTAACAGTGTTAGATCCCAGAGTGAGGGGCGGTAGTATGTATTGTGATCGTGACTGAGAGAATAAAAGTGAAAAAAGAAAACGGTAACTTTTACAAGTACTATAAATGTACACCGGCCATTATAGACACAAATCAAATGTATGTGTTTGCTGTATAATATTAACAATAAGAGCTGCTCACTACTGAAAACGGCAAATATAGGAGGCAGTCGGGATCAAACATAAAAATGTTGTGTAAGAACGTTTCCACATTCAAATCGCGATGTATAAAACCTAAACTTGGCGTAAAGCCACACCCATTTCCACAGTAGCGCATACCCTGTCATTCGCAAGTTCTATGCTCGGTTTTGCAGACTGGCGGCACCCAGCGTCAAAGCAGTGCTACTGTTCCTGTGTGGTTACCCTTTCTTTTTTAGATCCACATCCCTGACGCGGCTTTATAAATACACTGAAACTAACCGCATATTGTTTATTAGTGTAATGCATATGATTGTTATTAACCTGTAACAATATAATGGTCCACAGAATGGTCAAACTATTCCAAATACCATAACTGCTTTAGCAGTGTTACTCTCACTGTACCTTCTTCTTCTTCTTTCAGCTGCTCCTGTTAGGGGTTGCCACATCAGATCATCTTTTTCCATATTACTCTAGTACTACATATTACTCACCATTTGGACTATTTATATCACTGTATCTGAGTGTGAATCACAGCTGTACAGCCGCTGATCAGAAAGAGAATTATCGGTAAACAGCATCAATCTCATACGGCAAACACTTCAGAGTCTTTCCTCGCGGTTCAGAAACAGTTTCATCCCAAGAACTCTAAACGCACTCAATCAGTCCATCAAGTGCTCCTTGTAGAATGCTTTGTACTTATAAGTACAATTACTTCACTGTAAATTTGCGATACAGTTATAATATTGTACAACCTGAGCCACTTTATAAAGCGCATATTTACATTTGATGACAATATCATTTTTAAGATGAAATGTAGCAAAATATATTTATTAAATTATACAGATAAAACTTTAACTTCATTTAAATAATCTATATTGTTAATAATTAAACATGTGAGGACACGGTGCCGCAGCGCTGGTGAGCCGCTGGCGCTCCGTTCATGGATTGTTCCTGCCTCATGCTGTATTCTTACTGGTGCTGACGCGACACTGGAAAGAAAGATGGATAGAATAATTAAATACTGTTCATACTATGAAGATATTTCAATGTTCCTTAAAAGTTTTAAAGAATCGGAGTTCTAAGCTTACAGATGGCTTAATGTTTATTACAGAGCTGATTGCATGGCGATTGGGTATTTGGAGAAAGAAAAGTAAGGACAGGAATTGGAGGTTAGTATGTTTGAAAGAGACAGTATTGCTACAATAAAGTATTTCATCGAAGGTCGCGCATAGCGCAGCAAACATCTTGCAGGAGGCAGGAGCAATCTCTGGACGGAGCACCAGCTCATCACTATCACTGCACCACCGTGTTCCCATGTTTAATAACATGCTTTAACTCCTATCATCATGAAAATGATATCAAGTATCCATCTCAGTATTTTAATTATTCAGAGAGCTGTAATATCACAAATGTAATGGATTCTGTGTCCTGTCAGAGGAAGAGAAAGCCCATTTAAGAAGCACTTAGTGATTCACACACATAGAGCACATAGAAGAACACATACAAAACAAAGCATTTAACATGCTACTTTAGTTACAATGGTATTTGAGAAACTAGTAAATTAAATGATTTAAAGATGAAGTTTATAATGTTCTACTTTATTGACAAAATAAACTACATGATTAAAATGGAAATTTCGAGATTAAAGTTGAGCTGTTTTCTCACTGTGTCCCTATTTTTTTTCTTTGTACCCTAATAAGCTTTTATATGACTCTCAGACGGTGGGCTATGACACACCTTTGCATGGCGACTTTGATATCTGACTTTTTTATTTCAGGCACTGTGCAACTTTGTGAACTTGAGCTTTCGAGTTTCTCCAACACTCTATGTCACACAATCAACTTCCCTTTATTGTTTATACCACTTTTTAATCCAACAAATAGTATATTTTTCCTTGCCTCCACTTGGTATTCACTGAACTTCTATTTTCCCCCGTGCTTTTGTCATTGTCTTTTTACAGAATACTGAGCTTAAGAGCTATTTATATTGATTTGCATATTCAAAGAGGTGTAATTCTGGGAGGAGTTGGGGTGGGGCTGCAGATTTGTGTATGTACATTACTTTTCACGCTGAGTGGAAGAACGTGGAAGTTGGCGTTCGCACCAATTTATGCATCTGGATTTTTTGTGCATACGAACATTTCCCCTTTTTTTCCTTATGCCATGTTTTAGTGTGACTTCTACACACGCCGTTATACATAAAGCGCCTGGTCTGCCACAAAAGTGATACCAAGCCACTGGTATTCTTTTAATTTGAAGATGGGAGCTAAACCAGAAGAACTGTCTGTGTCATGGTTCCTATGTTGTGTCCTTCAATGGTAAACTAACAGCTCCTAATTTTGAATGAAATCTTAAGGCTGTACCTGCCTTGTGCATATAGTAATAAAATACATTTATAGAAATACAAGTATGAACACAATATAAAAATGAGATGTAAATTTATTTTACAGAAATACAAATGCATTTCCATTCAGGTCTCAATGCCTGATCTTTAACTTTGTCTTCTATTTTTTTTCCAAATCCAAATCTTTTGCCACGTCATTTTCTTTCAATCTGGAATCAACTTTTTCAAGAATTGTTCATTTTTTTTCAGTGTATACTGATGCCATTTCTTAAATTTTTTGTTCATTACAAAAAACTTTGAGATGCACTATGAAATTTGAGCAGTACAGTATCCGCACATGACACAACTACCCACATGGACAGAGCACTGACTCTGAATTCAGCTATACCTGTATGATGTCTCGCCTATGCTTGCACTGAGCCAACCATGACTGCCAGAGACTGTAAATTTCACAACAGACTATCACTTTCTTTTGGTTTAACAAAAAAGAGGCAGCCTTTTTCAGGGTTCTCGAATCTGGGTTCTTTCAGAGTTCTTTCAGAATCTGCGAAAGTATAGTATTTTTTGCATGCATTATTACCTTTGGTGGCCATTTTTGTTTGGAAAAATGTTTGTTATACTGAAATTTGCATTTCATTAAAAAAAAATGCATTGAATATGATGTTGCACAAACATTTTTCCAGGCCAAAAAAGTATTTGTTATTCTGAAATTTATTTTTACTTTGGTGTTCGCTATAATGTCATTTGACCTGTGTAAATGAAGAAGAATAAGTATTTGTTTTCATATTTTATGGTTTTATATGCCTTAATGTTTATTACGTTGCAGTAGATGACACTCTTTGTCTCAGCTGTTGTTTACATGGTCAGAGGAAAAACACCATCTTAACCATTTGGCATTTGGCTGAGACTGCTCATCTTACAGGGTGGCGCAATGGGTAGCGCTGCTGCCTCGCAGTTAGGAGACCCGGGTTCACTTCACGGGTCCTCCCTGCGTGGAGTTTGCATGTTCTCCCCATGTCTGCGTGGGTTTCCTCCCACAGTCTAAAGACATGCAGGTTAGGTGCATTGGCGATTCTAAATTGTCCCTAGTGTGTGCTTGGTGTATGGGTGTGTGTGTGTGCGCCCTGCCCGGAGTTTGTTTCCTGACTTGGGCCCTGTGTTGGCTGGGATTGGCTCCCTAGCGGACCCCCGTGACCCTGTAGTTAGGATATAGCGGGTTGGATAATGGATGGATGCTCATCTTACAACAGACTAATCTCACTTGAGCCCTGTTACACTCACCATGGCTAAAGTTTGCACTTTGCAAAAAGTGTTCTTTCTCTTCCTGTCTAGGTCACAGCAACAGCATAACAGGATTTTTTACAGACTTGTATCATATTTATATCTCACTGAAATAATAAAGTATTTCAATCTAATGAACTATTTCCGCACAATATCATGGTCAAGTAAGTAATTCAAATAGATTTTTCAACAAATTAAAACTATAGTCAAATGAGTCTTTTATACTATTTTTTACATTTTTAAAGCCATTTTTATACCGAGTCTTTTTGTGAAATATGGCCATTTTTTATCAGTGTGGATGTGACAACTCAAGTTTTTATGCAAATAACAATACTGCAAATTTAACTTGAATACTTTCAGTCTATTAAGTAAAAAAAGTACAATGTCTTTTCACTGCATAATTCAGAACTCAGAAATTACAATCTAAAGCAGCACTTTAAACATGTAATTTAAAACACATTTAGAGTAAGTCTGTACTATTAACAAGAGCTATTTGAAATGCCCCTTTCACAGTTATACTCCGTCCAAGGTTCTAAACCACTAAAGTACAAACTTAGTCTGTATAATTTGTGATATTCTTTATATAGCAGACACATTTATAAAATGTGACTTAAAAACAAATTTGGTCAGATTCACATAGTCACATAACATTTTTTGACAGAGTTTTTGCTTCATTATCACAGCAGTAAGCAGTGCACTTTGCAGTCACTAAAAGACACATGTGCTTTCTTTGGGATAATTATATAAACATTTATTTTGCTTGATATGCAGCAGATTAGTGTGTTTTACTTTGCTTAACCCATTTGTCTGATAGTTATTTTAGGTAACCATGGTAGATCAGGAGACAAGCTGCAGATCTCAGCAGGTGCCAAAAGATGTTCAGGGACAAAACAACTTATCTATCATATATTTAAAATCATCACTTTATCCCTCCATAAATACCTGTTGTTTTAAAATTTAGATGTTTGATGTATTTCTTCTGCAATGGCTAAAATGCAAGTCAAAATTAGATTATGATTGCATTGTAGAAATACAGGAATCCAAGACAGGGGTTCCCAAAGTGAAGCCCCCCAATTCCTCCCGACAATAACCCCTTCTTCCAAGGGGAAAGATACATGGCATGGGAGGTATGAATGATCTAAAACAATCTACATTTGAAGGCCCCTGGTGTACATAGAGCACACGAGTCATGGGGTTCATGAGAAATGGCAGTTGGTAGGCAGCCTATCACCTGCCTGCTGCTCTCATATATCGCCTGTTTCTGCGAGTGATAATTTTGTGATATATATATATAGTAGCTGCCGAAATAAGGTATGGTCAAGCACAAGTAAAATGCGTGTCTAAAGAAATCTCATAGTCCAAAAGTTTTTTTTTTAATTATTTAGTGAAAGTTAAAAGCAAATAATCCACACAAGAATCAAAGAAAAAATAGTTACACACGTAGAATAAAAGTCAAAAAAAGGGAAAAAATGTATCTTGTCTTAAACTTAGCTTTTCTTGAGAAACTTTAGTTATTTCTGTACTTCAAAGTTCTTTACTTCTTCTTCTCTACTTAAAGATTCTTAGCTTCTTCTTCTGTATGCTTTAAGCATTCGGCACAGCACGTGAATTAAGTACTGTTTTCTTACATATTTACTTCCATACCTTACTTAAGACAAGGCTGTCACTAACTGAAGATTATTGTTTTAGTCAAAGCTGTTAGAAATGGCAGGAATATACCAATACAATTCTATTTACGGGGGTTATAGCAACCTCCCACAGATTATGCATTATCATCTAATAATTATTCATGAATCTTATAGAACTAGGAAAATGGCTCTTACATATATTTTAACAACTCTAGAGGGCGTGCCTGCCACCCAATCCAACACAGACAGACACTAGAGGTACACTGATAAAAACAAAGACTTTTTTTTTATTTTTTTCTCATGTGGGCAACGACTTCCCCTTTCCCACAGACACAATACTTTACTTTCACTTTCTTGTTCTTCTTTCTCCTCTGGCTCTCGAAGTAATGACTGCTGGCTCCTTTTTATAACACCTTTTATAGCATTTCGGGGTGTGGTGGAAAACTTGCCCAAGAGGGCTCAGCAGCTGTGGCAGCCTCTGACCGCACCCCGGGTCCCAACAGGGCTGTAGATAACTCCAACTCCCACGAAGCCCCGTGGGAATCTGAGGCGCCACTGCTACTCATGGGGGCTACCATCTAACGTCCCAGGGGAGGTTCTGTTATGTCCATGCTTGCTCCCCCAGTCCTCTCCGTTAAGACGTGTCCTGACTGGACAACGACCCTGGCAGTCTGTGATATATGTATCATTTTTGTTACATAATCTCAATGGAGAGATTTTTCATTCCGAGTAAAAAAGTGAAGTGAAAGTCATGTTTTTTGGTCTTGGTTCTATGTGTATAATTTTGGACAATAAAGAATTTTCTGTGTGGATTGTCAAGCAAAAGTGCACACTCCCTAATAAATTAAAATAAATGTCATTTATTATTTAAATAAATTTGCAAAATCTTTACAGACGAGATTATATTAGGACCTAATCCTGACTTCAAATTCCTCAAAGGCATTGATAAAGTGGTTACAGCAGAATTCTTTCAACTTAGGGTTGAGGTGAGGACATCAGTGGAAATTAGGGGAACGTGCATTTGGGACTGAAGCCAGAAAGTACTTTATGCAAAGAGTTGTGGGAGTCTGACACAACCTACTGAGTCATGTAGTTGAAGCAGAAACCTTGACAACCATTAAGAAGAATCTGGATGAGATATTGGGACAGCTTAGCTATTAACTAAACAAACAAGCTTGATGGACTGAATGGTCTGTTCTTGTATGTCAGATTTCTTATGTTTCTATGTTCTTGTGTGCAGTAGTATGGTACATAAGCCTTGTATTTTTCATGTAAGCTAAACGACATGAAGAGAAATCTGATTTTGTAAACAAGTTATGTTTCCCAGCAAGTTGTTCTTACATCATGCAAAGTTGCATACCAAGTAACATGAGACAAAATATCTCATACGGCTTGAGTTTACTGTATTGTGGTCTTGATATCTGAATTTTGCAAGCTAAAAAGCAGAACCTCCCAAAAATAAGCAACGAAGCCTTGCAAATATTTCCACCCTTTGTAGCTTCCTACCTTTGTAAGGCTGGGTTTTCAGCACTTTTGGTCATTAAAGCTAAGTACAGATCAAAAATCAATAAGAAGAAAATGTACTGTATATTGCCCTGTAAAAAAAATGGTTTTATGAATTATTAAATAAAAAAGGCTCACCATTCCAAGACTCACAAACATACTTTGCATTTCTCCGCCTTTCAAAAAAATGTTTGCTATCTAAAAAGCATTTAGATTGCATTTTGCAAAGATATTGATAGATGTTTTAAACATTTTTAGGCATTCATTTTTTGATTTTTAATCTTTTGTAAAATACTATATGTCCATAGAATCTATTTGTGACAGAGAGGAATCATGTGAAAAATTTGAAAGGTCAGTGGAGGCACAGACTCAAAAAGTTTAGCCTGATAATCATTAAAGAAGCATGTGATAAAGAATATGAATTTGTGTACTATTTATTTAACATGTTACTATTTTATTGTTATTTCAATGTTATTGTTTTTTTGTTATTTTAGTGACACTACTGTATCCCCATTTTGCAGGATATATGCATTATTTCAAAACAGTGGCCATGTTGTTTTTGACTTATGCATAGTTGCTTAAAACAACACCATCCAACCTCTGCTCCTTAGGGACAAGCTGACAGAGATGGGAGTAGATTCATAAATGATGACATGGATCGTGGACTATCTTACAGACAGACTTTAGTATGTGTGTCTCGGGAACTGCAGGTCTGACATTGTGGTCAGCAACAAAGGAGTGCCGCAGGGGACTGTACTTTCTCCAGTCCTGTTCAGCCTATATACATCAGACTTCCAATGCAACTCGGAGTCCTGCCACGTGCAAAAGGTCGCTGACGACACTGCTATTGTGGGCTGCATCAGGAGTGGACAGGAGGAGGAGTATAGGAACCTAATCAAGGACTTTGTTAAATGGTAAGACTCAAACCACACACCAGCAAAACCAATGAGCTGGTGGTGGGTTTTAGGAGGCACAGGCTCCTCCTTAACCCCGTGATTATCAGAGGTGACTGTGTGCAAAGGGTACAGACCTATAAATACCTGGGAGTGCAGCTGGATGATAAATTGGATTGGACTGCCAATACTGATGCTCTGTGCAAGAGAGGACAGAGCCGACTATACTTCCTTGGAAGACTGGCTTCCTTCAACATCTACAATAAGATGCTGCAGATGTTCTATCAGACGGTTGCGGCGAGCAACCTCTTCTTCGCAGTGGTGTGCTGGGGAGGCAGCATAAAGAAGAGGGACACTTCACTGCTGGACAAACTGGTGAGGAAGATAGGCTCTATTGTAGGCATGGAGCTGGACAGTTTGACATCCGTCTCAGAGCGATGGGTGCTGAGCAGGCTCCTGTCAATCATGGAGAATCCACTGCATCCACTGAACAGGATCATTTCCAGACAGAGGAGCAGCTTCAGCGACAGACTGCTATCACTGTCCTGCTCCACTGACAGACTGAGGATATCGTTCCTCCCCCACACTATGCAACTCTTCAATTTCACCCACAAACATTATTGTCTGTTTTTACCTGCATTTTTATCACTCTTTAATTTAATATTGTTTTTTTATTAGTATGCTGCTGCTGGAGTATGTGAATTTCCCCTTGGCATTAATAAAGTATCTATCTAAATCTCTAAATTTAAATCTAAAATAAACAGGCGAAAACTGCGTGTTTCAAATAAATGTGACAGTATTCTCTGCACATTCAAACAAACGTGACCAAAAAGAAAGTGCAGTTTCCACACTTAAGACCTATACAAAATCACTTATGATTGCTTAAATATGCTAAACAAAAAACAAATCTGCAGAAATCTGTAAATGAGAGATAAGGGGTTTGGGACCCCACCTGACTTAATATTGTTGATACAAATTCTTTACAAATATCACACACAGGTACCTCTGTTCTCATTGCAATCATCTATTCTGCCTTGCATCTCTCTTGAAACTGACCTCCCTCTTTATCTGCATTCCTTTTTTCATATTACAAGAGATTTGGAAAACTAACATCAGCCACAGTATCAGAATTCACATAGAATAAAAATATTATCACAGTACATAAACTTGAGTGAAAGCAGCAGTCAGGACACATGAGAATTCATAGTTAAAGCAAAGTATATCTATTTATACCTTCATTAACATGTGTCATGATTAGATGTCACTTGACCACATTAAGATACCAGGTGTATGTGTCCTGATGATGAATTGCACAAACCACACTTGGAATTGGTCAGAAATGGGTAGCCATCATATGTAATATGATTTGAAATGCAAATACATTTTGTATTCACACACAATGGTTAAGTCAGTTTGAAAGGCAGAAGACTTGTTTAGGGTGGAGGCAGCAGTCAGGTAACCCACTGAAGGCTGGCCAGGTTTGACACATGTAAAAGTCTGAAAAGTGAGTGGACTATCACATCTTTGACATCATGCTAAAACACTGAAGTTCTTTAGGGCAGTGTGATAAGTTACCTTCTTTTCACTTTTTCTTGTTGGGCCATTTTGAGCTGTCAGTTTCCATTCTAACTACAAGTTAGTAGCTACGGTGTGGTGTGGTGTACAGATAAGCACGAGTAGATACCGGAGATGCATTTAATAACAAGTGTAATTGTTATTTGTCTAAATTGCATACAGATACAATCTGTATACGAAGCACATATTAATGGGAATGTCTGAAAAAAACGAACGGTCATCACTGAATATTGATAAAGGGGGCAATTCTAGAAAGATCCAAGAGCTGCATCTGAACCATGGGTCTGTGAGTTTGAAAGTCTTGGTCTAGAGAAAATTAAGTTCCATAAAGGTACATTTTTTCCGTATTTCATTCCTGACTTGAAATGCAGATTAAAGGAAGGACTAGGCATAGAGTCCTAGTTCATTCTTGACCAAATGCACTTGAGGTAAATGTATTTTGTCCTTATTTGGTAAAAAATTAGTCTAAATAAAAACTCTAGCATTGTTCAAATATGGATGCCTACATGGAAAGGTTGGCATCAGGAAAGGCATCCTGCCATAAAAATCAAACCAAAACCTTTATTGGAGAAAGATAGTCAAAGTAAAATAGCAACTCCATAAAAAAATGGAAATAGCTATGGAAGAAGAAGTTTGAAGCACTAATCTGAGCTTTCTTATGCTGTTTAATGCTCTTGTTGAAGAAAATTGTATCTTCCTTTTGTAATCTAATTTTCAGACTTATTTGGCTTAATGGCATGTGGTGTCATTAAACCAAGACAGATCCCATTACACTTTAATTCACTTTTTTAGCACAACTGCTTTGGCTAAAGTGTATTTCACATAAAATATTTATATTTAAGTTAGACTACATTAGTTTCATAGTCTAGGTTAAAGGTTCTGAGATATGTTAAAATTCTCATTCTTTCATGTATATTTATCAAACAGAGCAAGACTACACCAAAACTAATTTAAGAATGAGGCAACATGGTTTCAATAACAGGAGAGATAATTACATTTCACATGTTAACAACATGGGTGATAATTAAATCTAACGCATGATTATAAAAGTGTGTATGACATTTCACAATTTGGAAAAATCTATCAGAATCAATCAGGGATTAAAAAAAAAAACTTTTGATGAGGCGTTTGTTTCCATGGCTATGTGAATATTAAAATCTCTTATTAGGACTAGTTTATCAGCACACAGCCAATTCAAATAAAAGGCTATTAAGGTTGATAAAGAATTAGAACTGTCATCCAAGATGTTTATAAATTAGTAATATAACTATAATGTATTTCATTTGGTTTAAGCGTTTCACACAGAAGTACGTAATTTCAGTTAAAATGAATAGAGGAAGAATGTTCTTGATTTATAGTATAGACTTGAGCCTATCCATGATGGAAAGAAAAAAAAAAGGTTGTACTAATTTTGTACCAATTATTCTTATATTTTGAAAAGCAATCGAGGGAGCTAAAGCCTACCCTGGCAGCTGTGGGCAAAGGCAGAAACTGCTATCAGACAGAAAATCCATCTGTCACTTAGGACACTCACACAATGACTCACTCAGAACATGTCCAAATTAGACATATCTTGCAGGTGAGAGAAACATGGAACTCCTAGCTGAAGCAACACAGACATGGAGAGAGTATGCAAACTCCATATAGACGGTGTGGGTAGCACTATGTTAGGATTAGCAGCTTTTTAGGTTTATAGATCATAGTTCTTTTGGTTTATAGTAAATATCTGTGTTGTTTTTTAAATAACAGTAAGATCAAAGTAGATTATTGTATCTGTAATGGTTCATCTCTATATACAAAAAAAAAACAATGTCTAAGAATCATAGTTTGCTTGCAGGAACGATATAATCGCTCTAATCTGAGACAGAGACTGTGGGCCGAGGGGAGGGGAAAGCATGACATCAGGAGTGGGGAGCCGAACAGGGCGCTCCACACTGTCCTTTATCATTAATATGCGGGCGGAGCCATGGGGCACGGCTAGTTTTAAATAAAACTAAAACAACCACAACAACAACAATAATACAGTAAAAATTATCCACTAGCTGAAGTAGCATAGAAGATAAAGACATGGAAAAACAGAAATAAAATATCAACTTGACAGAGGGTCTGTAGCACTAGGCATTGCTAAATATCGATATAATTCATAGTCAAAATCAGAAAGACTCCCAATTGGATTTCATTAAAGTTTGCAGATGAATGGGCTGATGACACTCCTCCTGTTGGCTCCCAGCACACTAAAAAGTTCTTAGTATTCAGCTTCTAGTTAGAAAAGCTCACTGATACGATACATTGATATTGTTCTGTGTATGTACTGGCATGGACACAGAAAACAGGAAGTTTGGTCACAGTTTAAAAAATGATAATGATGCTATTGAAATAAAATAATTTGTGATTATATTGGGCTGGCCATTTTATTTCAGGAACCTAAATTAAACTAGTAAGTTTATGATTTTTGGGGCTGTTTAAGTAAGATTATATTTTGTTGTCAGCTTCATACTGCTGGCATGTTAAATAATACCATCCAAGGCAAGGAACATTTTAGTTTTTCAACCTCCCTAACCAGAGTTTTTCAGTGAGGGAAAGGGGATAATTAGGGGGCCAGATTGACCAGGCAATGGTAGGCAGTTTAGCCAGGACACCGGGAGACAGCCTACTCTTTTTAAAAGATGCTCAGGGATCTTTTATGACCACAAAGAGTCAGTACCTCAGATTCACTTCTCATTTGAAGGCCTACACCAAGTATTACAGCACCTTGTCCCAACACTGCAATGGGGCATTGGAATCCATAAGTAGACCACAGGGTAAGTTTCCCTGATGGACACAATGACACGTTTTGGAGCAACAACCCAAGCTTTTCCTAGATGGTCTCCCATCCAAGTATTGGCTAGGCCCAAACATACTTACCTTCAGATGGATTACCTGCTTTGAAGTGCAAGTTGTTTGGCTGCTGATATGTATGTATCTCTTAGGTTTCATACTTAAATCTCATTTTATGTATAATTATTATTTCATAATGTTAAAAAAATACTTTTGTTTGAAAATGCGGCCCACAAGCATTCCTGACCACGGTTACTGGTTAGGATGACAGGTCAAGTACAAATCCTCCCTTATACATAAGCAGTACCAACATATAAATTCTAACACATCTGATGTAATCAGCTGAACTCAATATTACCAGATAACTTTACATTAGAACCACTCCAAACTTTAGGTGCCAATGCCAGCTCCCCATAGATGGTACCTACATACATTGAGTCCTATGTATAAGCAAAAGCAGGTAACAGGTGTAAAGCACTTTAGTGACTGGAAGACAGATCTTGCCTTCCATCCCATAGTGGTTTTGTACAAACTGCCTTAACCAAGAGTAAATAAAGAAGAATAAATTTAAGAGCTCATAAAAGAGGATCCACACATGACTATCACAGAAATAGCAGTAAACAATGAAACTCTACACCATCACCTCATATGATATGTCTTTGTGAGCACCTTTTTTATACATGAAATATGAGACAATAAATTTAACAGCTAGTTTATATATCAATACTGTCGGACATTTCATGGTATTTCTAATATCGTCTTTACTTTTGGTTCAGCCTTGCAGCTTCACAGTTTCAAGAACTTAGGTTCAGATCTTGGTCTGGTTACTGTCTCTTTGGACTGTGTACATTCTTCATATGTCTGCATGGGTTTTTCACTGTGTACTCTGGTTTTCCTTCTGCATCCCAAAAAAAGTGCAACTTAGGCTGTTCAGTGACACTAACTTATTCTTTGTGAATGAGTTTGGCCATCCGGGGTCAGTTCCAGCCATGTGCCTAATTCTGATGGTGGGATTGTTTGTGCCCACCAGGTTGTCTAACACCTGAAAGGGTCAACGAATGGATTACTTAAAATAGATAATTCAACACAAAGCATAATACATAAAGTCATAATTTATATATTCTGATTTTATTTAAAGTGGTATATTTTAATTTGTGTTTTAATTTAACAGACATTCAGAGATAACAATCAATCAATGTTTCTCTGTCTACACATACACTCTCTCTCCATCTCATCATATGTACTACATATATATGTATAGTTTGATGTTACTGATTTTATCAGTTTTATATAAAATATTGGAGCCAATTTAGCTCTTCAATTCATTGGGTTTTAATTGCGTCCACTTTAAAATTTACTTATAAAATAATAATGGACCCCTATGCAAATGAAATAGTTCTTATATTGCCAGTGTAAATTTGCATATCCACAAGTAACAAGGGAGTTCAGAAATCAATATAGATGATTAATAATATATGGGCTACAAGAATAATTAAATTCATTTAATGCAGAGCTCAGTCAAGCTTAGCAAATGAAAGGTGCCATTTCGAACAATTTAATTTAATGCAATCTGCTCAGATTGCCATTTCAATTATCAGGCTTGTAATAATAGATTGTGAAAAAAATGACACTTTACTTTTCTTTTATAAAATATAACGTATGTCATGGAGATTTTCTTTTTGTTATTTCGGATATATTTTACTCAGTGTATGTGTACAGTATACATTAGAAAGATTTAATGATATTATATTTAATTATATATATAATTAAATAATTATATTTAATTATATATAATATACTGTATATATATATATATATATATATATATATATATATATACAGTTTCCTAAAAACAGAAAAACTGAATACAAATCATCTCATCTGTTACAGATGTAAACTGCAGCTGTTGTCACCACTACAGCATGTTGTGATATTCGAGGTGTAAAAAGACAAGGATTGCACTGAAGTTAATTATATTAGACATTTCATATAATTTCAGGGTGATATCTTTATATGAATTATACGCAAAGAATGAATAGTGCCATCCTTATATTCCTGAAATGGAATATTTCACATGTCTGCTTCAAAAACTCAATGCAAGAAATCATTAACTTATTATTTTTAAACCATTGACAAGATACAGTAACTGTGAGCTGTACCCTTTGCCTCTGTTGGCTAGTTATTAATCTGAAGATTCTCATATGAAGTACATAATGCTGTAGCCAAGACTCTCCGATTCTTGCCATTTTTTTGTTTCTTTGTGGTGGCGGATCTATAGGAGGAACCACACCATCAATCAATTACATTTAATCTTTAAATGAAGTGAAATCTGTTAAGCACTGTCTTACCTACTGTTGTGTCCCTCTTGCTGACACTCCTTTACTGCTGTACGGTAACCAATGAGGAATTCAAAACAGCCACATTTTCAGTTAGACTGCAAATGCCTTATTCTTCAAGGCAGATAGATTTCCATGAAATCTGAACAGTTTATAAGGTTTATTTATCAATAATATTTCAAAACAGAAGACCAAGCACAATGAAGTTATGGTAAATGGTATTAGCTAACTGCTATACTTAATATGAGCGTGAGCAACTTAAAAGGTAAATATTTTTAAAAACATAACAAAGAGAGTGGCAATGGATTTGTCCACAGCCTGGGACAAATGTTCCCTAAGAAACTGTGTTCTTCCTTACCGATGGACAAACTCCCAAAACTGCAAACTGAAGGACAAACCTCAAACTTTAGAGGTAAATAGCACTTAGGCTAACTTTCATGTCTTAACATTATACATTCAAGGATGTGTAAAGAATAATTATATCATCATTACCTAAATAAGAAATTGTCGTCGGCGACAGACTTTATTTTTAACAGGTTTATTTGTAAGATGCTGGTTGTTTCCAAGTTATTTTATCTGGAGAAAACACATTAAAATGCTTAATAGTTGATGGATTTCATAAGATAGCAGTGAAACAATATGTGAATAGGTCCAAAATTATGGTAACAGCAAGGAGTAGTAGTTGATGTTTGTACTTACTTGTATAAAAGCTTTTTTACGAAAAATGTACAAGACATCATTTGAAAGGAAATGGGTAAATATCTTGGCTTTCTTCAGACCTGCATGAACAGGTTTAGCTTATAGGAACATCTAGTTGACCTTCAGGGACGTAGTATGTTACAGCATGTTACCACAGATTACTGAAAACGGAGCAGAGCAATCTCTTTGATGTTTGCGGTTCCCTTTTTTGGAGAATTCCTATGTGGTCCAATCACTCAGTCAAAGAGGCAGACTATTTGTGTAGTTGATATGCAAAGGAATTTAGGCTCTTTCAATTTCTCCACGGTTTATTGTTATTGTAGACCTGGATTTGGGCAGTTTATCCCATTCTTCCTGGCATATCCTCCAAGCTCCATTAGATTGGAGGGGAAGCTTCTGTAAACTGCTGTTTTCAGGTCTCTCCACAAATATTCTATGGGGTTTAAGTCTGGGCTTTGGCTGGCCACTCAAAGACAAGTCAAAAACTTGCCTTGAAGAAACTGCAGCATTGTCTTGGCTGTATACTTTGGGTCATTGTTCAGAAATGTGAATTGTTGACAACAACAACAACAACAACATTTATTTATATAGCACATTTTCATACAAACAGTAGCTCAAAGTGCTTTACATATTAAAGAATAGAAAAATGAAAGACACAATTATAAAACAAAATAAATCAACATTAACATCGAATAAGAGTAAGGTTCAATGGCCAGGGGGGACAGAAAAAACAAAAAAACTCCAGACGGCTGGAGAAAAAATAAAATCTGTAGGGACCCAGTCTGAAATTGTGTGTGCTATAGAGTAGTGATCCAAATATTAGCACCCTTCAAAATACTTTAACAAAAGAAATACATCGGACTAATATGGCTGAACATTTCAAAAATGCTGAAAACACACTGTTTTCATTTGTCATATTCGTAATTTTATATAGTAAATCTGTTTTATAGGACTACAAATAATCCTACATCATTGCAATGTAAAGTTGTATGTTTTCTCACAGAGGTCAGTATGACTGTTTTCATGTTCTAATTGTTCATATTTAACTTTTCCACTTACTAATCACCACTTCTGTGTGCCCCTGGTACCAGGCTAAACTATTCTGCTATTGCCATCAATGTTACAAGGCTGGGGCTGGCTACTAAATATTAATGAATAACTTTATCACACTTAAATATTGTAGTATGACCATGGAGGATGGGTGGTCTGTTGCCAGCTTCAGTTGTTTTCCTCTCCTCCCTGACCATTTGACCATAGCATACATTTTCAAATTATACACCGTTTTTGCCGCTGAAACTATTAGAGCCTTTTCTGTTTTGCTTGTAATTTCTATAAAATTATTTGTAAAGTGGTTTGGGCTAATTTCTGTATTAAAATATTGTAAATAGATAAACGTTTTTCAAATTGGTATTTTCACCTGAATAAACTGCACTGTTTCCTAAAGACTATATCATGTCACACTAGTTCTAGGAACATGGGACAGGTGACATGCTGGTGATACTGTATATAGGAATAACATGCCTTAAATTTTCTTTAGTGAAGTCTACGGCTGTATTAAAAGAATCCCTCAATGGTTGCCTGCACAGAGTTTACACTTGGTGCCAGTGTCTGCATAGGTTTTCTCCAACTACCCCTTTTTTCCTCCTACATTCCAATGTATTGATTACAATAAACTGCAGCAGTCTGAATGATGATGGGATTAAGACAAAGGAGAAGGACATATAAACTACCCACAAAATTGTCAGTGTCAGTGAGTTAAAGGAATGGATTGATGATGACGATACTACTTGCCTTTGAATACAGAAAAAACAGAACTCGTATTTATTGAGGGAATGAAACAGACCACAACCGCACTCTGTTAATTTTTAACTCGGTTGGTCTTAAAATGAGTTATCTTTCAAACCAAAAGTGCATTTTTCAAAACACACATTACAACACTACCTACAATGTTGTTTCTTCCAGCTTGGAAATTGGAAAATTAATATGAAAATATGGCGCATACAGTGAAATTGTTTAATAAAAATATTTTAAGTAAGATTATTGAATGCAATGCATTATTCACAGGCTATTGAAAACAATGCTGCATGCAACTTTCTGTTTATTCAAAAATCACTGCTAGACACATAATTCCTGCCCTTAAATTCTTACACTGGCTTCCAGTTAAGCCGATTGCCTGGTTTCAAAATTCTCTTTCTAACATATAATCTGAAAAAGCCTATCGGAACTTATCATTACATACAAAACCAAGATCTTAAGATACTGACCTGCTAAAAATTTCAAGGATTAAAAAATAACAACAGTGGGAGGTTAAGCTTTTATCTACAGGGCTTCTAAAGCCCTGGAATGCTTTGCCTTTGCCAGTTGGCACAGTCCTGCAGACCTGCAGACCTGTAACTGTGTCTGATCTTTCTATGGTTTTGCATTTTAACCGACTGGGGTCCCTGCCAGAAGTTTATGTTCTTCGGAGATGCAGGGAAGTGGAGTTTTTGTTTTCCTCTCCCCTGTTGTCAACTTGCCACATATGAAAGATAATATTAATGAATATATACATCCACAAATGATATGAGCAAAGTCTAAAGATGCCAAAAATTGATCACTTGAATGCTATGGTGTACCTAACCATAACTGCAGACCATCTGCGTTACTTTGTGTCCACTGCCTGCCAGAAATTACATATTACCTATATGACAGTTTTATTTAAGAAACAGAGTACATGTTCAATTTTTATATCATTGCAACATTGTTTTTTAGTCAGCTAGACTATTTTAATTCACTCCTATCAAGGCTAACAAGAAAAATCAAATGTAGCTGTTTTAAAGTTTGTGCAGAAAGAATCTTAATGAAGAAGAGACAATGTGTACATATTTCATTAGCATCTATTGGCATAGTTACATTGGTTGCCTGTGTCTTTTAGGATTATTTTCAAATAATTTTCTTAATTTTCACTTGCGGTAACAATGTATTTATGCAAATCCAACAGGGTGGCTGTGGGCCGAGAGCAGCCTCGCCAGCCTCTGTTCGAGTCAGTCTACGTTTCGCCACGTGTTGGAGTGCGCCTTGTTTGTTGAACAGACATTATCATCTACAGATTGTTAAGGAGTAACGTTTGACGTTTTTGAGAGAGAGATCAGAGCTCCATGTGTTTTGCAGGATAGCTGCTGATTGCCAGAGATATCACGGCCATGTGCTTTTCTCTCCACACGGGGAATGCTTTCCCATCAGAGCTGAACATGATCAGATATAGTGCAAATGTCTATTGATTTTTAAAGTTTGTCCTGTTTCATTACTATATGGGCGAAGCCACGGTGTGCAGCTAGTATATATATATAACAGCAAATGCCAGGGTGACCTTAGAAGTCTATGTTGTCAATATTGAGCGAGCCAAACTCCTTAGTTTTCTGGTATTGCTCTGTATGTCCCCAAATCTTTATTTTCTTCCTGTAGAGGGAGACAAACAGACTATAATGTATTTGGAATTTTCCGTTTAAATGTATTTTGCCTGTACTTATAGTGGATCTGGGTGGCGCAGTGGTAGCACTGCTACCTCACAGTAAGGAGACCCGGGTTCGCTTCCTGGGCCCTCCCTGCGTGGAGTTTGCCTTTTCTATCCGTGTATACGTGGGTTTCCTCCGGGTGCTCCGGTTTCCTCCCACAGTCCAAAGACATGCAGGTTAGGTGGATTGGCGATTCCAAATTGGCCCTAGTGTGTGCTTGGTGTGTGGGTGGGTTTGTGTGTGTCCTGCGGTGCGTTGGTTCCTGGGATGCCTGGGATTTGTTCCTGCCTTGTGCCCTGTGTTGGCTGGGATTAGCTCCAGCAGACCCCCGTGACCCTGTGTTTGGATTCAGTGGGATGGAGAATGGATGGATGGACAGTGGATCTAGCAGGAGAAAGCAGAATAAAATGGCAGGTATAAGATTTGTGGTGGTAGAACTAAACATATGAAGCCATGCTGTCCCCATAATAGAGCAGACAGCATGAGACATTAGAAGGAGTTCTAGGAAGGTGTTAGAGAGTGGAGTAACTATTGGTACTCCCCTGACCCCAGCATGAGATCATAACAGAGGTTTTTGAGAGCGATTTAGAAGGAAAGTACAATGAAACCTCAGTTTGTATTAGGAAAATTGGCAAGGGTCTTTAGAAAGAGAGAAACTGATAGAAGGTGAGAAGGGAGCCATTTTGAGGTGATCATGTACAAGCCTCCCCTTCAGCTAGGCAAATGTTCAACAACCATTTGATCAGGTCTCAAAAAGATTTAGTTTAGTTATTTTATACTTTGCGATTGTTTTATTTAACTAAAATATTTTTATATCTTTGTGTTTGCCCTCCACATCCTCACTGGCCATGTCTTATCATACCTGTTTGTTTATACCTTACAATATACCGGTATGTCAATTGAGGTTGTTTTCTGCCACTTCCTGTGTCGGCAGGATAGATTCAGCCCTACTCCATGTTCAGTGAATTAATGGGCTGGATGCTGTTCTAACTGATGACTCACCAACAAATCTCAAACCTTCCTTTTTCATGTTTTTTACATGTTAAGCAATTTGCTTAGAGTCACATTGACAGTCAGAAGTAAGGACTGACCTAGCACCCTTATGTTTTAAAGTACAGTGTCTTAACCACTATAGCATGCTGCCTATCTTGTGCATGTTCCTCTTTAATTTGTAGTTTTACTATTAATAATTGGAGAGATATTAATGAGATCCAGTCATTTTAATCAGTTTAAAAATCACTTTGTTTCCTGTCTGTTTGAAAAAAACTGTCTTTATTTATACTCATCATGTAATTTGTAAAGTTTGTGTTTGCATCTACCTGTAAACGTGTCACTGTGCTTTACAGAAATAAATGGTAATTAACTGAGTATGTCCAGTCTGAAGACTGTTTATCAGTTTTCTTGCCTTAACTTAAGCTGAAAGCCTGAAATTCTGCCAGTGGTGTTGCCCTTTGATAACCCAATGTAATAACCTCTAGACTACATTTATATTTATAAAAATGTGTATTCAATGGCTACTTGGCCATCTGTATACACCTTAGGCTATGACTGTATGTAATATTTATGAATCTGTCATATAGGGAAAGTGGTGTGAGTTTGCTTCATGAAAGGCTCTATGTGAATTTTATTCATATGAAAGACAATTCTGTGAACCTCAATTGAATCTGCTTGGCCAGCTGCCCTCCAGTAACCTGGTATTGGAGGGATTTCGACACTGCAGAAGATGGTAATATTACCACACTTCAGTTCTTGTGGCTACTACTTAGTAGATCATTTTTCATTTAAAGATGGGGACAAAAATCCATAATTTTTGAACTATAGATTTTTCATTTGTTGTATTAGCCCAGATTCCAACATGCAAAGCATACAACAAAATGATGCCAACTCCCACCCCTTCGAGAGATGTCCTTGTTTCCAGAAGCTGGCCAGCCACACCTGCCGTTCGCACCATCCATCTGATTCTTCACCAGATAATGACACTCCTTGGGATCACTCTGCTAGCTTCATCTGCATATCTTCTTTGGGCTCTGGGAGGCCTGTGTGTGGAAAGAAGCAGAACAAGTTCTTTCCTACAAAGCTGTCATGCAAATTGATATGCCCTTGAGGGAAATCCATTTATCCCATTAGGACACCAGACGGTCTCTGACTGCAGTCACTCAATATGTTCCTCTTCACAGCATATGTGACATTGAACAGCTAAGTATGAAGGCAGAATGGTTTTTTAAACTTTTATAAATCCATTAAAAAATAACTGAAACAGTTGAAACAAGACAGAGAGAGCAAAAGCAAGTGAGAGAGAGAGAGATAGAGACAGAGAGACTTTATTCTTGAGACAAAATTATTACAAAATAGGTATTTTTCTCTGAAGTGTTAGAAGATCAGATGGTGCAGATCAATTTACTTTTATTGCTAATGATGATAATAATATTAATTATAGTCTGTTGATGGTTTGTGCTTCACCAGGAACCTCTTTTAATCCCCAGCCTGGGCTGGGACCCTGCCCAGGGTTTGTTTACTGCCTTGCGCCCTGTGCTGGCTGGGGTTGGCTCTGTAGTTAGGATATACCGGAATTAATGGATAGTCTGCTAAATAAATAACTAAAACAACAATAAAATATAGTGCCTTTTACCATTACAGTCAGTCATCGTCCAACCCGCTATATCCTAACACAGGAGCACCCGGAGGAAACCCACGTAGACACGGGGAGAACATGCAAACTCTACGCAGGGAGGACCTGGGAGGTGATCCCAGGTCTCCTTACTGCGAGGCAGCAGCACTACCACTGCACCACCATACTGCCGCTACCATTACATATAACAAAAAAATGTTTTCCTTATATGTACTGTTAGAGCAAAGAGTGGTTAAGGGCCTGTCTATTGGCAGGACAGTAGTGGAATTTTTGTAGATGTTGGTGTATCTTTTAAAATTTAAATAGCTTCATACAAATAGGCCACAAAAGGCAATATATACACGGTATACTTAAAATTATTTATATTATGGAGATGCATGACCACAGCATTACCTTTCATCAGAGTATAATTACAGATTGTAGCCTGACTATACTCTTATTGCATTTTCAGTATTGCAGCCAAACTTCAGTGAAAGCAAATCTTTCTTGATTTCCCCCCTGCAGTCACAGTAAGAGACACAGGCCTGGGTGGTGGGTGATATCAATAGAGCAGCATAAGCATTCACATTTCCTAACAATGTTTTAATGTTTTTGCTGTTAGATAATCTTAGATCTGTGATCATGCTGACACTATCAAGGTCTGGTTGAAGTATTACCTATTGTCCATCAGTTTGGACCAAACAATTTGTGTTTTAATATTGTTTCCTATTTAGGTTTTGCCTAAGAATCTGTACAAAATTACCACATTAAATAGCAAAGAACTTCCTTAACCTAAAAACAAAAAAAAAACAAAAAAAAAAACCCCACCTTTTTAGCTAATATTCTCAAATGAATAATGCCAGGACTCCAAAGCTGCATCTACAGAGCACTGAGACGTTCTCGTTAGGTTTTAGGCTATTTCTTTCTTCAGAATAACACATTATTTAAATTGAAATAATGATATCATTAAATAACCCCCTTCTCATAACTGCTTTCCATGAAATGACAAATTGCAGGAATTTGACATATAGTATTCAATAAAAATAAAATCATAATTTAACCTGAAATAACTTCATGGATCTCTTCTAATTAGTTCCTAATAAGTGATGCATTAAAGAAACATATGACTTATCCAAAAGATGGATGGAAAATGGTGGAATTAAATATTTAGCAATGTAATTAAGGAATGTGCATATTTTTCAAACCGATGACTGCAAGTTCAGTCCAATTTGAAACATTTAAATGAGCATGCAGCATAAATATGTACATGCCTAATGAATACAAATAATGAATAAGAGTATATGAGCAGAAATGGATGAAAATGTCAAATTTCTCAAATGTATCAATATATGAAATGTTACTAGAAGAATAATTTTTCACCATATAAAATTATATATTTTTTTCTCTATTTAAATATAGCATCTACTGTATCTAAAAGTGGCAATTTTAAAGAAAATACTTATTTGGAAAGTGTGTTTGCTTATTAAAAATAGTGTCATAATTATTGGGGCACTAATTGTGAATGTTCATGTAGTTTTTGAGCCAGTTGCTATTTACTGTCGTCTAACCTCAATATCTAAAAACATTTTATAGAAAAGATAGAGGAAAAAATTATGATCACAGAGCAGCTGCGTAGACAGGACTTTGAAACCTCTTTTTCCCGCAAAGCCTGGGCATCCACTGGGGGGTTCTCATTCACTAAAGAAAAGTTGTAGTCAAAATAGCTGTTGGAAAATATCTTTACAATAAATTTTTACCCTTTGAATTATCACAAATGTTTCTTTCAGTAATTAACCCAATGCTCTGATGCATGCTGCTGGCAGACTGTGATAACATCATGCAATTTTCTCCTCATAGTAACAGGTACAAAAACCACAACCCACATGGCTTACAGCCATTTGAAAACTCCACAAAATGGTGGCAGGAAAAAAAAATCCATAGATATCACCACTTAAATGATAGAATGATCAAACAATGAGATGGGCATGTACAAAAATTCCAAAAATGAATTAAGCGATTCCAGACGTGTCAAAATGAAAAGTCAACACAGTTGGCAGAGTCCCTGAATGACGTGATTGGGAAAAGCAGCTGCATTACAGTGCATGACTGACCTGGACTCACCGGAGGCAGTAGAGAGGCTATAATGGCTAACACTTCTGTTCTTGGCTGTAACGGGTTATCCTGGTGCACCATTTTTGCCAATCATGCCCATCTTCTCTTGTAAGTAACTTACTAACAGATACTTTGGCATAGGTACAATATTTTCTAAGTTAGGGTTCTATAGTATTGGTCTTGCACTTATGTAATAGTTTGTACTGCTAGATTAAAATGGCCACCATTTCTAAACGGCTCATAGAATACCCCTTATTAAATTAAAGCCGAAAGTCTACACTTCAATGATATAATGATTGCTTAATTTCAAATCCATTGTGGTGGTGTACAGAACCAAAATTCTGAAAATTGTGTCACTGCCCAAATACTTATGGACCTAACTGTAGTTACCATTTAACCCTAATGATAAAAGAAATCAAATTCTCTCTGACTTTAAGGTGTGTAATACTATGAAGGGTGTGAACACTCTGCTAGATGAATTTTGCTTTCAGGGACTAAATTCAAGAGAAAAGAGTTGTTTCCAGAACTGTAACAAATCTGTCTACAGATCTTGTTCCCACATAACAAGACAGTTGTAACCCATAAGTAAAACTATGACTCAGACCTGCTTCAGCTTTTGTTGCAAGCTTTAAAAGGTTTTCTACTAAGTGGCCATTTGTCTTTGGTAGGAAAGGGGCCTAAACACTCATCAGTTTACAAATATACTGAAAAAACAGTCCCTGCCAACATTGTGCTTATGTACAACCAGAAGACTGGGTCCCCAAACCTCTAATTTAATTGTTCTACTTTCTTATGTGAGGACCCTGATACTCATACTCAGTGTAAAGCAGGTCATTTAATCCTTCTTGTGATGGCAAATTGTGCTATTTAAACCTGAGAGAAACAGGTTGCAGCTTGTACACTTTTGTTTGGCATTGTATGCACATGCTGAGAAATAATTTAGAGAAGGAGTTTTAAAATTAAGGTTGACACAGAAATGTCCCAAGTTAGATTCAGTTGTTAACTGCTTGGGTCTTAGGGTGGATGTGAGCCTGATTTAGTATTACCTTGTATGTAAACTGTTCAAGGACACTTTATGGCACAATGTATAATTCTGTGACAAAGTGACAGACTAAGACTTTGGATAGGGACTTTAGATTTCCACAGACAAACAACAAGTGTCAGCATTAGGTGGGTATGTTCGACATTGCTGAAATCAAACAGAACTAAGACAAGATGAGATACAATGGACTAATGCAGGGATTCCCAAACTCAGTCCTGGTGGATCCACTGTGGCTACAGGTTTTTGTTCCAATCAGATTCTTTATCAGTGACAACACTTGATAACAATGATCTAATTTAATTAGCTGGTATTTTTTCCTTTTATTCTACATGTACATTCAGAAATGCACTGGAGCATGATTTTTTATATTTATAAGACATTTGGAAATATTTTTATTTTTGCTATAGATTTAAATGCTTAACTCTGTTTTGTTTATTTCCTTATATTTCACCCTTTCTCTGTGAAGTTTGCCCCCTTCATTGTGTCTTAAGAATGACAATTAAAAATGAGGAGAGCAAAAACCTAGGCAAACAACAGTGAATTGTGAAAGGCTGCAACTACTTTATCATCAGACGCACTAATTAGTAAATAATCTGTCTATTATATAAAAAAAAATCCTGGGACGAGACATGACTTTTTCAGAGAGATACTTTCAAGTGCTGCAAAACGAGACTTTGTGCCAAGAGATTTAACCGCGCCCAGAGCCTGGAATAAAAGACAAAGAGTAGAACATCGTAAAGAATAAAAAAAGTTTGACCGATACACATACAGAACAGGTTAGGGATAATGAAAGTACTAAAATTTGAAAGTCTCAAAAAAATGATAGTAAAGATTGCATTAGTGCAAACAAACAGAAATTATTACTCGGTGAAATAATGGAACAGCGAAAAGAGATTGAATAAATTGCTCAGATTTAAACTTTAAGTCGGAGACTTGTAGATCGTCTAATTCGTGTTGCCATCAGGGAAAAGTAGTGTCTCTTCCAAATAAAGAGGCGTATCCACGAGAATTAAAAGATTTGTTGTTTGGCAGAGATGTGAAGCGGCTGGTATGTAGCACAGGCCGGGAGGTTGGCGAGCGAAGCGAGCAGGGGGCAAAGCTCCCTAGTGGATTAATAAAACAATTAGAACACCTGGAAAAGTAGAATGAAAATCAAGATGAAAATGTTAAAAAGAAAGAAAAATATATTTTTCCCATATAACTGCTTAGTACATTGTAATAATTTTTTTTAACCAAACTTAGTTTTCTAATGTCTATATTGTTCCCAAAATGCATAATCTTGGCAATAAGTTCAATTAATTAGCCCAGGAGTCCAATTAAAAACAGAAGCTGCTTGGAACAAAAACCTGCAACCTCAGTGGGTCCCCAGGACTGGGTTTGGTAATCATTGGACTAATACACTGCTGGTAAGCCCTTTTTCCAAATTAAAAATTGTCTACTGATATTCTCAGCCATTTTCTCAGACTGATTTCTGAAAATGGCAAGATAGAATATCCAGCTAAGGTTGCTGTAGATATGCCAGTGTTTATTTTGATATGTTTAAATTATTAGGTGAAAAGTGTTAATCATAGTTGTCTTTTATCATCGGTTGTCATTACCTGCATTGCTCATTGCTCATTGCTCTGCTGGGATAGAAGAATATGCTGAGACTGCATCCACAGAGCTGCGTGGCCATGCTTTTCCTCTCAACATTAGCATGTGTATCCAAAGAATGCTTTCAGGCTTAAGCTGCTAAATGGAGAGTGAAGCTTGCTTCTACCACAACTTTCATACCTACGCTTTTACTTCAGTTTAAATCAATAGAAGCTGGATCAAAACTGCTTTATTAACTTAATTCAGTTGCCACATACAAAAAACCAAGGAAATATGGCATAGAACATCTCTGGCATGAGGAGAGAGATGATCAGTGTCCTTGATGAAATCAAAAGTTCATAAACAGGCAATTGATCTTGTAACTTGTAAACAGTGAAATGTAAAATGCATCCATCCATTTTCTGAATCCAGTCTAACTTAGTACTATATGTTAGGGTAACTGTGTATAAGTGGAAGTTACACATTTAACAGATCAAAACCAAGACTAGATATTTTATTGTTTGGTAACTCAATTGTTAAACTTTAATTTCATCCTGCTGTATTACTGCATGCTGTATTGCACCACAACCATGATGCTTTTTAGGATATTCTGCATGAATGACGCTGAGTAAAATAACATTACATTTGAGCAGAACTCCCTGGAGAGACATAGAATATAAAAAAATTCTGAGCATAGTGTGCTAGAATTGTTTTAAGTTTAGTGTAACTCCCATTCTCTCTTTGATAGACTTCTGTTCTCCCTTGTAACTTTTTCTTTTGTCACTGAAACTGTCTCGTTATTTGCAGTAAATACAGATAGCAATTTTTTGGAGCACTTATGGTAATTTGTAAATCATTCAGGTAAATTGTTTCTGGTAATAGCACTTTCATTACAGTATCTATTTCTAACAGGTTTACTTTTGCCGTGTTTTTAGAAGCTGTTGTGATTCTGATTTTAGCTCATTTGGCTGCTGTGACAGCTTCTTCTATGGTCTTTAATCTTTAGTCATTGTCATTGGGCTTCAGTAAAATTCTTGTACTCTTTTGCTGGTTCAAGAATGGAGTATTTCACAAAATGGAATCTGAATAAGGTACCATTTGTCTCCTGCCAATATAGCCATCATGTCATTTTGTATTTGATCTTCATATTTATCATTGAGAACATTACTATGGTAAGTCATTATTTTACTAATACTAATATTTAGTATGTTTTATATTTTGAGTTGGTTACGTAGCCATAAAATCACCTAAAAGAATATAATTTATGATTAATAGTACCACTCTTACAATTACAGTCTTTAGCATTGTTTGTGCTTCCATAGTATTTGAGCTGTATGTACAAAATGAGTCATTAAATGTTCCATTTAATAACTGAAATGAAAATGGAAATCAAAAAATAAAGAAAATATCAGGACCTGTCTTCACACTCTTCCTTAAGTTACTTCTATCGAAGGACTATGTGGAGGCTATGATCTGTGCCTGGGCTTGCAAGTGTCCTGGATAATAAACAAAATCCAGGCCTTTAATGACCTCTTGGGCACAGCCTTCAGCAGTGTGTCTGTCTATGGAATTAATGTCGACCTCATCGAGAGGTTTACTTACCTCAGCAGCAACATTTACGTCTATGGTTACTCTTCCTATGAAGTCAGTAGATGGATTGGGAAAGCATGGGGCATCATTAGGTTGCTGGAAAAGGGTGTGTGGCGCTCCCGCTATCTCTGCAAAAGGATGAAGGTCCAAGTCTTCTGGTGCTTCCTGTTTTGCTATAGGATTGCGAGACATGGATGCTATCCAGTGACCTGAGACGAAGACTGGACTCCTTCAGTACTGTGTCTTTTCGGAGAATATTTGGGTACCACTGGTTTGACTTTGTGTCAAACAAGCGATTGCTCATGCAGTCCCAAATGAGGCACATTACCTGCATTGTGAGGAACCATCAGTTACGGTACTATGGCCATGTGGTACAATCCCTGAGGGTGATCCGCCTTGCAGGATCCTCATTGTTGAGGATCCAGTGCGGCTGGACCAGGCCAAGGGGATGCCCACATAACATCTGGCTGCAGCAGATAGACAGTTATTTCCAGAGGGTAGGACTGGACTCTGTGTCTGCCTAAGGGGTTGCCAACCGGGATCCTGAGCTGTTTCGTCATGTTGTGGGTGTGGCAAAACGCTGTATCAGTGCACACTTCCCAACCTGACCTGACCTGACCTGTCGAAGGAGCTCCATTCTCTACATTCGCAGGTTTGACAATGAACCCTGACTTCACAGTTGATGTCTTCTTAAATAGCCAATGAGGCCAAAGAGATGGGACTTCCGGGCCATTAATGTAAGTGACTTCAGAGATCCTCCAGTAATTCTATCTCCATTCTAAGAACTGAAAGGGACTAAAAGTCAGTAACTATGTCATCCTACCCTCCGGTGCCACCACTCTTACCTTCCTAGAGTCTTGAAGACGCTCCACAGGCTCACGTGTCTGAAAATGCATGTTAATGCAAGACTGTGTATAAGCCTTAGGACCAATTTAAATGTTGAGGCTTGTTATCTGGGCAGGTAAGTGTTTGTTTGACTATATACAGTATATGGTAATATTGTATACAGAAAAGAAAAACACTTTATATGCTGTCTCATACTATTGCCCGAATCTGGTTACAATATACTGTATTAGAAACACAATTCTAAACAAATAATATTTTTGAAATACAAAAATCCGCATCTGGCAATTTTCTACTGAATGTTTCACTAGTGGGCGGCACGGTGATGCAGTGGGTAGCACTGCTCCCTTGCAGTTAGGAGACCCGGGTTTGCTTCCCGGGTCATCCCTGCGTGGAGTTTTTCATGTTCTCCCCGTGTCTGCATTGGTTTCCTCCAAGTACTCCTGTTTCCTCCCACAGTCCAAAGACGTGCAGGTTAGGTGCATTGGCGATCCTAAATTGTCCCTAGTGTGTGATTTGTGTGTGTGTGTGTGCCCTGCAGTGGGCTGGCGCCCTGCCCGGGGTTTATTTCCTGCCTTGCACCCTGTGTTGGCTGGGATTGGTTCCAGCAGACCCCCATGACCCTGTTGTTAGGATATAGTGGGTTGGATAATGGATGGATGTTTCACTAGTTTTTAACAAATAATGTATTTTTGCTATGGAATTCATCAGACTAAGGCATTTGTCTCAACACACAATAAATCATTTTACAGTCAAAAGAATTATATTGTCATAATTTTTTATTTTACCACATGTCATCACATATATGTAACTCAGGCATGTAGTGGTAAATGCACACCGATGACTGACATTACTTAAGGTGAATCGCTTAAAAAGTTAAAATTTATTCACATCAGCCCAAGTAAGCTAATACTTGCAAAGGTAAACATAGTGTGCTTATACTGTATGACACTCTAATATTACTGTCATTTGAAGCAAGCAGATCTATTGCTGGTGCATCAACCAGGTCTCAAATGCATGCCTCAGTATTGAATGAGTGTTATAATTATTGTTTAACTGCAGCGTGTTTTTTTTATTCTCATAGTAGTTTTCATAACAGTATTTATCTTGTAATTTTTATTAGAGCAACTGTCTCAAAGTTTCAGGGGTTTTTGGATAAGCCTTGAACCGTTCATGGTCTGTGTGAAGCTTAGCTATTTTTAATCTTTTTATTTTTAGCCAATTCAGAAGTTTCCTTTTGTTTTATTCAGTCTGATGTTTATTTGAGGAGTGGGGGATTTTGTTTGACGTAGTATGAAAATATTTATTTATTGAGCTTCTGTATTAAGCTTAATTTCCTCTTGGGGACAAATAACATTTTATCTATCTATCTTTTTTGGTACTCCAATTCCCTCTGATATAGCAAACATATACATGCTAAAGTAATTGGCACTACCAGATTAGTTTGAACAGAGTGATGGGCCCTATCTAACTTCAGCTCTTTTTTGCTGTGTGATGCTGCTGAGGTAGGCTCCACTCCTTTTGTGGTCCCGTCAAAAAAAAACCAAAAAAAAAAACACATTTAGAAAATGGAAAGTTTCAACCACATATCTGACCATGCCACTTCAAAGAGGTTACATTTAGATGTTTGTGTAGTCTCATGTTATTTTCTAACCCACTTAATCCAGACCAGGGTCGTGGGAGCATATCCCAGTTAGCGTAGAGCACAAAGCAGAAACAAACCGGCACAGTGCACCAGTCCATCATAGGGGGCCACACACAAAACACACACTAAGGCCAATTTAGCATGTTTTTGGGCAGCAGGAGGAAACTGGAGCACATGGGGGAAACCTACACAGACACAAGTATAACATGCAAAATCCACACAAGGAGGGCCCAGGAGGTGAATCCTGGTCTCCTTAGTGCAAGACATACTGTATGTGTATGTGAAAAATCTGTTGACATTTATATATACCTAGAAAGAGTTGCCAAATTATGCACTTAGTTCAAGCTTATATTGACTTCATTTTGTGAAATGAAATGTACTGGGTTGCATGAGACAAACAGATAAATGAATAAACTGCAAATGAGAATACAGAATATGATATCAATCCATTCATTTACTGAATGCATTTTTAGATTTTAATGATGCAAGGGGGTCTTATCCTATTCTGTAAGGCAAGTGTCAGCTCTGGCTTATATCCACACACACAAACACACATCCAGACCTAAAATGAAAGGATTATTTAACAATAATATTCAAAAGTTCATATGTACTGTTGTTTTGTATAGTCTGTGATGATATGTATATCAGTCAGTCATCTAGACAGTGTTTTGCAAGTGTTTATATCTACACGTCCCTTATTCAATTCAGTTTTGTGTTTAAAAGAAGGAATTGCACTGTAAAAATTTCCAAGGTTTCCAGAGAAAAAGTTCTTTAGTGATCTTTTTTATAAATAATATATTAATACCTCAGATATGTAATATTCTTCTGTTGTCATGAAATTCGACCAACAAGGCATTCTCAAATGTTCTTTGCCTTTAAAACATTTCTGAAATCATCAGTGCTATTTTATCTGGTTTTTGACCTCCAAAATTCAACCTATTCAAAACTTGCTCAATGTATAAACGCCTCTGGTAAAGTCATCCCAGTGATTAAGTCAGCAACAAAAGATGACACTCTGGTATTAAACAGATACTTCTGCCATTGGGGGACAGGAGAGAACAGGCTCAGAACAAAAATCAGAGTAGCAGCGGTGAAAATATGAAGCCCATAGGTTTAACCCTTGTGTAACATTTTTGTTGATTAATTCATTTTTGAAAGCAGTGTCAGGATGATCCAGTCAAGCTCCTGTGTTTCCACATTCATGTCAACTTTTTATATTAAAATTACTTAAAAGTTTTAACCAAATGAGAAAGTTGTAGTCACTGCAACCATCCCCAGGACTAAGATTGATAAGTGCCTTCAAGTCTAAAGCATTCAACAACTCACATTAACACAGGAAATACATTTCTTTTGCTATTTAATTATACTGGATTTTTTTTCAGGTTTATTCCAAGGATTTGTAGAATACCTAAGCAGAAATAAAGAGTGTATCAGCTAAATCAAACTGTCATTTGCTATTAATTAGAATTACGAGGGATGTTCAAAAAGTTGCTGCACTTTTTTAACTCTGTTTATTAAAAATTTCAAAAACAAATTACATCACCTTTCTACATAGTCACTTTCGTTTGTGATGCAATTTTCCCAGCGTCGTACCAGCTTTTTAATGCCCAATTACTACTCCTCCCATCTTTACTGTTTCCAAAGAAAACATAAAAGTGCTGAAACATTTTGAAAGTCCCTCGTAAGTTCTTTATTTTGATGCATTCTTATTTGTCATGGACCACTATAATCTGTCCACATGGCACTACTACTAACACATTGTAAGAGGCAGCAATAGATGCAGTACCCAGGGTTACCCAGGTACATTTGTAAAATGAGTTAACGTAAAAAAGCAAATGTTTATGCAATTTTTTGAATGTTGACCATCATTGCTGGTTGAAACACAAATACTCCTATCATCTCATGAGTTTTATTTTTGTATTTGATTGAAATCCATAATTATGGTAATTATGTTGTGCTGAACCATGAACAATACTTCTTTGTATTTCTTCTGTTAGTGTGGTTTCATGAACTGATGTTGATAAACTAGATGACGCGTCAGATAATTGAATCATTGATGTGGAATCAAAGCTGAGCAAAACTATCAATTTTTGTGCTGTTTCCTTTATTCATGATGAAACCTTATAAACCGCTTGAGCTCTGTATGTTAATTTATTTAAATTGTACTATAAATGCAAAATGCATTGAGTAATGCATTGCATTTGTAGTGTTGGCCCTCCCATTATGACTCACAGATGAAACCCATGAAGCCAATATGTTACATTGCATGAACAATGAAAACGCAAAATTTCATGAATATAGCACCGTGCCATCTTGAACTCCACTGTTGTTTCCACTGAGTCTCTGACATGGCTATAAAATTCAGGTTTTACGTTGTATCAATAGTAATATGCATGAAAAACCTCATAAACATCAATTCAGCCATTTTGGAGTGATGCATATTTTGCTTTCTCTCAATACAACCACAATTCCCAATCAAATTTTTAAAAATGTCACATACTCTGGATTTCATGTTGGATCAGCTTTATTATACATGCAATATTTCATTAAGATTGTTATTTTGGAATAATGTGAAGTTTTTGGGTTGTCCCCTTTGTTGATGAACTTTTTGAAACAGTATATAGCCTATATTTTGTACTGAGCCAATGGCACCTTACATGCAAAAATTTCAAGAAAATTAGCCATCTTTGTGTGACTAATGAACAAACAAAAAAACTGACAAGATGTAATCCAGGGTTGAAATGAGGTCCTTAGCAGGAGAAATGGATAAATAATGTCAATAGAATGCAAAAGAATTTATAAGACAGGCAGTGAGTCTAGCAATTTTATATCTGTAGATGTTTCTAAAAATGTTATTTAACATTTCCTTGACAATGCAATACACCTATGAAAAGTAGAAGATAGTAGCATGTCAGAATTGCAACCACTTTCTCTGAGTTTATTTACTGATGAAATTAACAGAATACACTAAGCTGCTAGAAAGTTGTTCCCAAAGTTGCACATATTAATGTAATATTGTCGGGTAAGCCTATTAAATAGGGCCGATGTGTGGGCTTAGACGATGAGAAGATTGCCTCAGGCAACACTATGGTCAGAGTTGCATTTTCAACAAGATTTTTTTTCTTTTCCACATTATGAAATAATAATACAAAACAACAAGAAATTTAAATATAAATCTTAAGAGTTTCATATAAGTACCTGATTTATGTCCTGCTTTATAAAATTGTAATAGCAAAGGAGTGAATTAAAAAAAAGCTGAGTGCCATTATGAGGAATGTTGCACATCCTGATACACTAACAGTGATCTGTTTGAGCCAACAAATCCTTCAGCAGACGTGTGTCAAGAAACACTACTGAGGCTAATTTTTACCAGCAGCAATACGTCTGCTTAAAGAGGTTTTTATCTTTTTAATTTTCTTCTATATTCAGACCAAAGTGTGTGTGTATTTATTTACTTATCTATGAATTTATTAATTTAAAGAGTTCCTGCAAATAAAAGAAGTTTGATCTATCTATCTATCTATCTATCTATCTATCTATCTATCTATCTATCTATCTATCTATCTATCTATCTATCTATCTATCTATCTATCTATCTAATTGTAATACTCACCACTTTGCCACATTGTGAGTGTCAAGCAGCAAAACTGTCAGTTACTAATATTGACATTAATTTCCTGGATTTTTCAAATAACTCATTATTTATATATTGATTGTCATTTTGTAAAATTTTGTTAATTTCTGGAATTGTATTTATGTGTCAAACACATGTAGATTGTCTGTTAAATACCTCTGAAATTTGCAACATGCATGTTTAGTTATTAAGGTCATACAGCTTGTACCATGCAGGACTGTTTGAAACTAACACGCTATTTAGAGAGAAGCATGTGGGGTGAGCAAAACAGCTGAGTTTCATTTTGCATTCAGTTTTGTCATCGCAAAACTCAATGAAAATATATATTTGGGACAAACACAAAGGGTGAAGAATTTATTCATTTGCATTGTGTTTAATGTCTATGTTGTGTGTTTAAGTTTTTTCCAAAAATAATTTTTATTTATTGTTTTGCCTATTCTGTAGTGAAGCCTGTGTTGCAACATGTATTGTATGTAGATTAAGTGTCTAACTAGACAAGTGAGCCATGTTATCTAAGAACATATATGTTTAAGGGAATTGGTCACGATTATTAATATTTGCTCAGTCATTATTCTAAAACTCTTGAAGTCGAAGTTGAGTTTCCTTTAATCCATTTATCCATTTTCTGAGTTCACTTTTTCCATTACAGGGTCATAGTGAACTGAAGCCTATTCCAGAAGGAAGGGATGTAAAATTAGCAACCAGCTCTTCTAAAACTCAATTTCTTTTTACCTTCAGCCATTCCAAAGTATACTTTCCGCTGAGTTAAACATCATTGAAAACCATCTTCCTACAAGACATTATGCCAATTTAAACTTCATATCTGTGGAATCTGGGAGGAAAGTAATGTACCAAAGTAGACATGGTGAGTGTATGCAAGCTGAACACAGACAGGTAATGGGACGGCAATTCAGCTCATGTTGCTGAAGTTATTAGGCAGCTGTGATGCTCATACTGCCAACATCCCCAGCAAGTTTTGTTTTATAGTTCTGTCAGTTTACATTTTGAAATGCCTGGCACATCTTCCAGTAATCATGCTGTAAGCAAAATACCTATTGAGAGAACAAAAAGGTTCAGGGTTTCAAGTGGGAATGGCCTATGTATTATTTGAAATAGATGAAGAAGTGGGTTACTTCTGCTACCCAGACAACCATTACGAAACTGTAATATTATTTCTTATAGTTACTCTGGCAGCCATATGAGGCCTACTATGTTTGGCCAAATTGTAACTGCTGTTTTTTTTAATCAACTGTGATAGCGACTTGGGGGTTAACATACCCACACTTGTGTATTCCCTTGTTTTTTTCATACTGTCTGCCTTTGCTCGGGGCAAAATTAGAAATGACTTCTACCAAGACCAGCCTGGCTCACTTCCTGCCTCTGCCATTTACTTTAATTTTTCTTTCACATTCTAAAAACTTCCATATCTTCCTGATCTCCTGGCACAAAACCCACAGAATCCCTATCTCAATTAAAACCACATGGCTCTGTAAATCTGACTCATGGTTCATTTTTTTTCATTGTCCATTTTCTCCCAGCACACTCCCTGTGACTTACTATTTTTTTAAGCATTGCGGTAAGAAATACAAGAAAACATACTTTGATGTTTCATTGTGTTCTGTTTTTCTGTTTTTCTTTGAAATTATTATTTTGGAACAGTTTGTTCATTTTTAATATCATAAAACTGGGGAATGTCTAAGAATGCGTAGTGTGGTGGCGATGGTAATAAGTTTTTAGAAAAAAAAATAGTAGCACAGAAAAAGTGATTATTCATTTAATAAGGCATTAACAGTGATAAGTGATGATTCTGAAAGATATAGGTGTGGGAAAAACTAAAAAAAAAGGATATTTCTGAAAATAAGAGTCCTTTGATTCTGAAATCTCTTATGTGGTTTTCTGAAGCAGGAAGTGGACCTCAGACTTAATCGTCTCCAAAGTTTAATACAGAGGTGAACAATGCCATGTGTAGAAGAAGCAGGACAAACTATTACAGTTCTTGCAGTTTTACTTGTAGTACATTAACACCCTTAATGCTTCCACCAATTGATTTAGGAACGACAGTAAATGAATGTTACTTGTATATATTATCCACAGTAAAGTTGCTTTTAAAATATGGTGTTGAATTCATTGTCTGTTATTGGGGTTGTACCACTGTTACAAGTCTGTGGAAAACATGCAAGTAAGACTTTTACTGTATTGTGTATAATTTCCAAATACATTATATATCTGCCCATTGCAACTAAGCTTGTTGGGCATCACATTCCAAAACCATGGCGTTTGTCCCCCAATAAAAAACCTCTTCCACTCCATTTGCAGCTATAGCAACCTCCACTCTTCTGGGAAGGCTTCCCACAAGATTTTTAAGGTTGTCTGGCGGAATTTGTGCCATTCAGCTAAAAGAGCAATTGTTAAGTCAGGCACTGATGTTGAATCTGGCTTGTGATTTGTGTTCCACTTTATGCCAAAGGTGTGCAATAAGGTTGAGGTGCAGGTCACTTCAGTTCCTTCAGACCAAACTCGGCAATCTATAACTTTATGGACCTGGCTTTATGCACAAGAGCAGTGTCATGCTGGAACAGAAAAATAAATTTCCCCTTGGGATTAATAAAGTATCTATCTATCTATCTATCTATCTATCTATCTATCTATCTATCTATCTATCTATCTATCTATCTATCTATCTATCTATCTATCTATCTATCTATCTATCTATCTAAATCCCTAAACTGTTGCCACAAAGTTGTTTAAAATGTCTTTACATACCGTAGCCCAAACTTTTAAAAAAACATCCAGAGACCATTATCCTTCATCCACCGAACTTTACAGTAGACACTATGCAGTCCAGAAGTTAATGTTCGCCTAGCGTCTGCCAAGCTCAGATTTGTCCAGCAGACTGCCAGATAGTAAAGTGTAATTCATGATTTCATAGAGTACACATTCCAACTGAAGCATTGTAGCGCTGCCACATAAAGATAATGTGTTCTGCTGTCGATCGGTTGTTGGGGGGGAATTGCTTCTGACAGAGATTGACAGCGGTACCCCAGAGGTGGAACTTCCGGTTGGTTCGGGGATTCATTAGCATAAAGCGCGCCGTCTTTGAAAAGGAGAAGAAGGGAGAAAGAGAGAAAACGAAGAACATCGGATAACAGATAAAGGCAGATCAGCTTTTGCTCTGGCCATGAGATAAGCCTAGGAGCTCCTATTAGTCCTGTAGGAAGGTGGATGGTCTTCGCCTGGGAATCGATCGTTCCGCTATTACCTACGGACGCGGGTGAGCTACCGAAACGGACTTACTATACTTTAATCATGGCGCAAGTCTGACTGTATGTCTTTAATGACGAAGAGGAGATTGGTAATATAGTCTGCTATTTTCAGGACTCCTCATCAACTCGCTGGCGCTATGGGAATATTACGGTGGACTATCTGCGGACTTATTTCGTTATCTCTGGAACGGGAATTGGGAGGATAAAAAAACTGTTGATGTATAATAACTTGTATATGTGTGGCGCTGCAAATTAAGGGTTATTTAGGTTCGGGCGGGGCGATCCATTTGTAAGGGATTATTTATCTAGTTGTTGTTTATTTGATGAACTGCAAGTATAAATATGGTATATGGTGGGCAGTGACCTATAAATGTATCGATATTGAGGGATTGCTTTATTAGAATAAAGGCGATACGGGAAATGTATTAAGGTGTGATATTGGCCTATCCTTTTATCATCTGACTTTAGCTAGGTCAGAATAGTGGTAGCATTTCTCTCAGGCTAGTGCTCGAGACAATTGTTACAGTTGGTGCCTCTCTGAGGATTAGGATCATATACGACTTTATATTCCCCGTATTTTGTCTAAATTTACTCAGAGTCACTATGAGTGTGTCTTCGATGCCGCTAGAGCAGGAGGATGCCAGTCCGAATGTATCGCTGTGGGGGGATCCGGTAGCCCGAAGCCGCCACGTCACCGTCAGGACTCCTGCAGGATCCCATGATCTATCTAGTCTGTTACAGTCCATGTATCTGGAAGATCCACCTACACCGGACGAGGAGGACGTCGATGGAAACCCGCTGTTACTCGCGGCGGTTTCCGAACGTCTTGATGCTCTGGACGAAAGAATAACCTCTGTGGCAGAAAGTACAATATCTCGGGAAGAGGGGCTCCGCGTTATGTGGATACAGCGATCTCAGAGCTTAAAGACAACTTCACTGCCCAGCTAGCGGCTATGGAGCGAGAGATTGTGCAGTGTTTACAGCGGCGAGATCGCCAGTGGAAGGATGAACTGCGTAAGGAGATTCGGAAAAGTATTTCCGCGATTAAAATGCCGGCTGCTCAGTCAACGCCGGGGGGAGCATCGCGCGTTTATCAGTCTCATGCGCTTCGATGTGCCGGCGCTTCGCTTGGAATTTCCCAAGTTTAAAACGGATTATACTTCAGAAGATGTAATTGACTTTTTGGAGCGCGGGGAAGCTTTTGTGGCTGCTACACCGCTGGGCAATGAAGAGCTTATGGGGGTGATAAACACCTCTTTACAAGGTCCAGGTAGAAGCTGGTGGCAGGCTGCCCGACACAAAATTACTGACTGGATTTCTTTTAAACAGGAATTCCTTAATGCTTTCCTGCCTTCCGGATATAAGATGGAACTTGAAGAACGTCTCCGGTCGATGGTACAAGCCCCTACACAGTCCATTAGAGATTTTGCTTACGATTATCGGGCTCTGTGTCTGAAGTGGCAACCTGACATGGCAGAGGAAGAGCTGGTATGCCGTATATTAAACGCATGTAATCCACGCTTGGCTGGAGGATTGAGGGGAGTAGTGACCTCGGTGGAACAGCTGGTGAAGGTGGGTTCTCTTGTGGAACGAGACTGGGCTGCTTCCAAAGAATACTGGAATAAAGTGCAGACTACAAAAAAGGAAGTTCAGTCCACCAAAGCACCTAAAAAACGAAACAGCCTTACTGAAGTGGGGTCTCAGTGGTCCAAGTACAGACTTCTCTTCTGGTGGTCTCGACTCAGGTGCGGGATTACACATAGATGCAGTCGTGGATACGGGAGCCACTTCACTTTAATGAAGAAAAGCTTGTGGAAAAGAATGGCACTACCTGGGAAAACCTCAAACGCCACCTCTGTCAAATTTATTTTGGCTGATGGCACCAAGCATGTGGCCGTGGGTAGGGTTTCATTACCGCTCCAAATGGATTTGACCTCTGGCAGGCTGAAGCCTATGTTCTGGAGGACAAGCACTTGTCCATTCCATTGCTCCTTGGTTTGGATTTTACTACCTCCATCCGGATGTCTGTACATCTGCATTTGAGGAGCTACTCAATAGATAGTGGTGAAATGAGGCCTTTCTTATCCAAGGCTCGCGAAGAGTTGGGATGGTTCAGTCTCAATTTTTATGCTGCTGAGGTAATGACCTCCAAGACCAACTCACTGGCAAGCGTTCTGGAACAACCTATGGAGGTGCAGCCTCTATTATGTCGATGGTCAGAGGTGTGGACAAAAAAACTCGGTTTGACACGTACAATAACTCATATTATAAGGACTAAAGATGAGATCCCAGTCGTCATCGGGCATACAGAGTATCCCCCCAGAAGAGGGAAATTATAAGAGCACATCTGGACAAGATGTTGCAGGATGGCGTCCTAGAACCATCAACTTCACCATGGGCCTCTCCTGTAGTCCTTATCAAAAAACGGGATGGGTCATATCGGTTCTGTGTTGACTACAGGGGATTAAATGCAAAAACCCATCATGATGCTTATCCAATGCCCCTAGTTCAAGAAATCTTGGAAAGTCTGCATGGGGCAAACATCTTTAGCACCTTGGACCTCCGCTGTGGATATTGGCAGGTGCAGATGGAAGAATATAGCAAACCAAAGACAGCAGTAATTACCCCCGAGGGATTATTCCAATTCAGAGCCATGCCATTCGGGCTGAAGAATGCTGGGGCTAGTTTCCAGCGTCTGATGGAGCAAGTTCTCAAGGGGTTAATTGGGAAAATCTGCTATGTATATATTGATGATATAGTGGTGTTCTCCCCAGCACTGCAACCACATCTGCAACATCTAGAAGTGGTCTTCCAGAGGTTGCAACAGGCACATCTGACACTAAATGTGGAGAAGTGTTATTTCCTTCAACCCCAGATTAAATTTTTGGGCCATGTGGTATCAGGAAAAGGGGTTGAAGTAGACCCTGAAAAGGTGGCAGCAATTCAGAACTATCCTACCCCCACTGATATTAAAAGTCTACAGAGGTTTCTTGGTCTTGTAGGATGGTACCACAAATTTATCCCTCGATTGGCTGACATCGCTGCACCCTTGCCACTTGCAGAAGAAGGATGTTCCATGGGAATGGACAGCGCAATGTCAGGATGCAGTGGAACAATTAAAGGGGGCCCTCCAATCTCCACCCATCCTGGCTCAACCTGATGTACAACTCACATTTCAAGTTCATACAGATGCCAGCAACATCGGGCTTGGAGCGGTCCTGACTCAAACAAGCGAGGGGGATGAGAGAGTAATTGCTTATGCATCAAGGGCTCTGCATGGGGCTGAGCTAAATTACTCCACCTCGGAAAAAGAATGTTTGGCGGTAGTCTGGGCTGTGGAAAAATGGCCACTTCCTAGAAGGGGTGGAATTCGAGGTCTTCACAGATCATAATGCACTGACTTGGGCTTTTAATCAACCAAGACGTCATCTCGACTGACCAGATGGGTTTTGCGCCTCAAGCTTTCAATTTCAAGGTATTTTATCAGAAGGGCTGCAATAACATTGTCCCGGATGCGCTGTCCCGGAGTTATTGGATGTCTGGAGATATATGTATGGTAACTACTCATACTCAATGGACAGATCTACCTTTAAGTATGCAGGACCTAGCTCGAGCACAAACCAACTGTCCTGTGTGCCAGAAGGTTGGCAAAGATTCTAATGAGATGGGACGGATCGCATACATTTCAAGGACATCCAGGGTGTCCTTTTCCGGTGGTGCCGGCCAGTCTTGGAGGATCCAAATGCCAGTTAGTGGTCCCGGAAGAATATGTACCCAACTTCCTTAATTATTACCACGACAGTCCTTTTGGTGGGCATCTTGGGCGAATGAAGACTTTGATGAAGATTCTGGAAGTAGCATGGTGGCCCACCATTCAAGGGACGTTTGGAGCCATGTGAAATCATGTAAAATCTGTCAACAATTGAAGAACCCCCCTGGTAAGCCAGTAGGATTTCTCCAATCCACGATTACATCTGAACCCGGTGAAATGCTGGGAGTTGATTTAATGGGGCCTTTACCTTCATCCAAAGCCCAAAAGACAGTGCTAATGGTGGTAGTGGACTATTTTTCAAAATGGGTAGAACTCTTTGCTCTCCGGGACGCCAAGGTTCCAAAGATCTGTTCTACGCTCAAAGATGAGATTTTCACCGCTGGGGGTCCCAAAGTATATTGTGTCTGACAGGGGCCCGCAATTTACTAGCTCTATGCTTCAGGAACTATATACAGCGTGGGGTATCAAACAGAAACTTACCACGGCTTACCATCCGCAGACGAATTTAACTGAAAGAGTGAATAGGACTTTGAAGACTATGGTAGCCTCCTATGTGGGTGAACGACACCAAGATTGGGATAAGTGGCTGCCGGAGCTCCGATTTGCTATCAACACAGCGGTGCATGAGGCCACTGGTGAAACCCCTGCTCGGGTGGCTATCGGACGACAACTCAAAAGTCCCCTGGATCGTCTTATCACCCCAGCACCTCTCCCAGATTCAAAGATATATAATACAATACAGATCCTCGAAAAATTAAAGCAGCAAGTACAACGGAGGTTAGTGAGTGCTACATCCAGACAGGCTAAGTATTATAATGCACGACGGCGGTACCCTTTGCTGTCGGGGACTTGGTTTGGGTTAGGACACACCCACTCCAGTGCTGTCAACAGATTTGCTGCTAAACTAGCGCCCAAGTGGGGGTCCAGTAAGAATAATAAAACGATTAGGACCGGTTAATTTCCGCATACAAAGGGGTAGTGGTGTAGATGCCATAGTGGAAACAATACATGTGGCCAATATCAAGCCCTACTTTGGACCCGCCGTGCGCCGACTGGGGGTGGGGATCTATGTAGCGCTGCCACATAAAGATAATGTGTTCTGCTGTCGATCGGTTGTTGGGGGGGAATTGCTTCTGACAGAGATTGACAGCGGTACCCCAGAGGTGGAACTTCCGGTTGGTTCGGGATTCATTAGCATAAAGCGCGGCCTTTGAAAAGGAGAAGAAGGAGAAAGAGGAAACGAAGAACATCGGATAACAGATAAAGGCAGATCAGCTTTTGCTCTGGCCATGAGATAAGCCTAGGAGCTCCTATTAGTCCTGTAGGAAGGTGGATGGTCTTCGCCTGGGAATCGATCGTTCCGCTATTACCTACGGACGCGGGTGAGCTACCGAAACGGACTTACTATACTTTAATCATGGCGCAAGTCTGACTGTATGTCTTTAATGACGAAGAGGAGATTGGTAATATAGTCTGCTATTTTCAGGACTCCTCATCAACTCGCTGGCCGCTATGGAATATTACGTGGACTATCTGCGGACTTATTTCGTTATCTCTGGAACGGGAATTGGGAGGATAAAAAAAACTGTTGATGTATAATAACTTGTATATGTGTGGCGCTGCAAATTAAGGGTTATTTAGGTTCGGGCGGGGCGATCCATTTGTAAGGGATTATTTATCTAGTTGTTGTTTATTTGATGAACTGCAAGTATAAATATGGTATATGGTGGGCAGTGACCTATAAATGTATCGATATTGAGGGATTGCTTTATTAGAATAAAGGCGATACGGGAAATTTTATTAAGGTGTGATACTGGCCTATCCTTTTATCATCTGACTTTAGCTAGGTCAGAATAGTGGTAGCATTTCTCTCAGGCTAGTGCTCGAGACGAATTGTTACAGCATCAACATTGTACATAATGATCTTGGGCTGGTGTGCAGCTGCTCAGCCAAGGATAACGATTTCTTGAAGCTCCCAACATGCCGTTGTTGTGCTGTTACTGTTTCCAGAGGCAGTTTGGAACTCTGTTGTGGGTGATGCAACAGAGAATGGCTGACTTTTACACAATATGAGCTTCAGCAGTCAGTGGCCTGTTTTGTGAGTTTGCATGGCATATTACTTCATGGCTGAGCTGTTGTTGTTCCAAAATGCTTCCACTTCAAAATTATAGCACTTACAGTTGTCTGGGCTAGATCTAGCAGAGCAGACATTTTAAATACTGACTTGTGGCAAATTGTGGCATTCTATGACAGTGCCATGTTTAAAGTCACTGAGCTAGTCAGTATGAATTATTCTACTACCAGTGTTTGGCAATGGAGACTGATTTTATACACCTATTAACAATGGGTGCAGCTGAAATACCTGAACTTAATAATCTGGAGTAGTGTCCACTTTTGGTCATTTAGTGTATGAACTACTAGTCAGTTAAAGAACATCTATGCATTTTCAAAGATGGCTGTAAAAATAAAGCCCAGAGAGAATGGAAATGTTTTGTGATCAACGATGGGAAATACCATGTTTAGTACAGAAAACATTGTAGGAAGATACTGATAAGGTGCACAGGGACACCGCCGACAGTGTATGAAAGTATTAAAACAAGATTTAACCCCGCCCGGGACCGGAAATAAAACACAAAGAGTAGGACATTATTCAGTATTCTATGTTAATTAATGTTGACTTATGTTTATCTTTTATTGTGTCTTCTATTTTTCTATTCATTTTGTAAAGCACTTTGAGCTACATTTTTTTGTATGAATATGTGCTATATAAATAAATGTTGATTGATTGACAGCTGCTGTACAGGCTTTTAAATGTTCGAAGCACCGTACGAGATGCGAATCACGTGGCATGGCAGCAGCAAGCCAGCAGCTGGTCGAGCAAAGAGGAGGTAAAAAAAAACTGCATTTGTTTCCCATTGTATCACCGTTTAAGAGGGGGTTCTGGAGGAGCGACCGCATCTCCTTGGGGTGCGTTCAGCCCCCCTCTTCACAATGCAAGCAGCAGAGACATGAAGTGGTGCAGGCCGAGGGGGTAGGCGAGCAAAGTGAGCAGGGGGCGAACCCCTTAGTTATAATATAAATTATATTCTATAATCTGATATCTATGCAAAAGGACGAAGGTCCAAGTCTTTAGAGTGCTGGTGCTTCCTGTTTTGCTATATGGCTGCGAGACATGGACGTTATCTAGTGATCTGAGACAAGGACTGCACATCTTCGGTACTGTGTCTCTTCGGAGAATCTTTGGGTACTGCTGGTCTGAATGTATGTCGAATTAGCAGTTGCTCACAGAGTTTGGAATGAGGAATATTACCTGCACATTACTGACTTGCAGGATTATTGAGGGCCTGAGCAGCTGGACCAGGCCAAGGGAATGCCCACGTAACACCTGGCTGCAGCAGATAGTCTTTTCCAGAGGGTGGGACTGGACTGGGGGGTTGCCAACCAGGATTCCAAGCTGTTTCATTACGTGGTGGGTGCAGCAACATGCTGTACCAGTGCACACTCCCCAACCCGACCTGTAAATGGAAGTTTAGTGATGAATTAAAAAATTCACCATCACAGTACGTTCCGATTCAGATTCTATGATGTTCAAAATGTAGAGAAAAGTTGTTTTTAGTAAAGTGTATGTGTGTGTGTCAAATTTGATTTTAATGTCTTAACATTATACACTTTTTTCACCATGTAAAGCTCAGGGATGAAAACATTCCTACAAAGATTTTGAACAAGATTTCTGACAAATCCTCTCTGAACACTGAGACCTATGTACAATCATAGCTTCACAAAATATTTACTGGTCTTTTTCAATGGCATGTTTGGCATGTTACGGACTCTCAACATATTGATTTTGGTCCACTGTTAATCCCCATATCCTTAGTCTTACCTGGGATTTTTGCAGTCTTTTCCATTTAGTCATGAGAGCTGGCCCATTGAGTAGTTTTTGAAATACATCATTTATTTAATTACCAAATAGTTAATCTGTATCACTAAAGTGTAATTTACATGGAAGTACTGTATGGACCATTCCCAATCAATTTAAACTTATTATTTTCACATTTTTATTACAAAATTATTTAGTTCTTGGTAATTTCCAAGGTTTGTCTGAACAACTGAGTAGAGGTGCTAGTAAGACTGGATACAAACAAAGAATAGACACACCAACAGCCTTTGAGAAACTGAGGCAAACGCAGAGGCAGTTGGGTGGTTCTGTAGGTTAGTGCAGGAAGGCAGAAGGTGGTAAGAATTAATTAACTAGAGAGGAATCTTGGTGTGTATACAAGCTAGAATGTGCAACGAAAAAAGCCTACTCTCCTACCCAGTGATCACATATTCTGGCAGTTAACTTTGACAACTGCCTCTTTTAAAAAAACAATGTGGCTATAATGGTGTGATTCATTCAAGATGATGAAGAGACAACTCTAGACTAGCTGCCCTGTTTTATTTGTAGGTCATTCCTGATGTTGGTGGTGATCTTAAGGCGTATTACCTTAGAAGTAATCCGGAGTAGCACGGAAAGCCCAGTGCTTGAGAACAAGCTAGGGTAACACAGCCTAACAGAAGAGCAGAGAGGCCAGAGGTACTGAGAAAGAAAAAGAGAAGAGCATTGATGTCGCATTAAGAGGTGGAAAAGTAAGAAGGCAACCCTACCTGGTAGTCAGGAAAACAAGTTCTGTTTTGGAAAGGTTTATTTTTTTTGGCATAAAAAACTTTTATGATACTGATGAGCTGGTTTTGGCACTTAGCAGTGGATTACAATGAAAACGTACATATATATTTTCTTGAGATACTTTTTAATATTCCTGCAGGAATAAGTTAAAATCAAGATTGCAAGGAATATAAAAATACTAACGAAACAATTTGTTGCAATACAATTTCTCAAGTAATGTTTTAGGAATGACTTCACGTTGATTTCATGCCTGGAGAATTTTTCTAGTTGCTGATTGCGTAACATTAAGAATAAATACTCTGCACAATATTTGAATTGGCCTGACTTCTCTATCATTTTGTTTGTGCAAATGTGGTGAAATCTGGCTACAAATGAACCACACTGATCTTGTCACATAGAGTTATCAACTGATCTTGTCATTTCAGTATCTTTCTTTTCTTGTTTATAAATGGCTTTTGGTTTATTAGAGGATAGTGCACCTATCTTTTCATTTGTTTTTGTGCTAGAAGCCTTTGCCCTTAACATATAAAATACATTATCACAGAGAAACTGCCAGAAGTTACAAGTAGAGGTGGGAAAAGTGGGATTTATGTCTTCTTTTTTAACAAAGGATCATTGTCCATTAAGACTGTTGTATAAAGAGAATAATAGATCTTTAGGTATGAGGGGACAACTGATGTTGTTACTAAAAGTGAGACAGAGCCAGAGACAGAGTGAGCAACAAGAGGAAACAGGGACAGTAAAATGATAGAAGAATGTAGACACATCACTATTTTTTTATTTTTATTCTTGTTATATCTCTGAGAGCAGATAATTGGTGGAGTGTCATGATGTCAACAACAGTGACAGTAGTGCACCCTCTGCTTGAGCTCCTAACTGTTGTAGACTCTTATGAATAAAGGTACCAGAGGGATTCTTCAGAATGTTGCCATAGGGGAACCCGTTTTTGTTCTCAGTAGATCCATCCGCATGACGGTTTCAAAAAGAACCTTTTATTATTTAGATCTGTAATAGGCTTCTTACCATGGAGAGATGGTGACAGATTTGCAAAATAGTAATGGCTCATGATTTTAAAAGGACCCCTGCTGTACACAATCACACAGTCCAAGTCCAGGTCTTCTTGACCTGTTAGTGCTCTGCTAAGGTAGCCTACCACACATTAAAGAGTTAATGTTTCTTCTAAATATTAGGAAGTTCTTCAAAATACAAAGAATCAATTTCATTTGCAAAGAAGCATTCCCAAAATGAAATGGTGCTTTGTCAAGGAATAGTCACACACGAGAAATCACACAACCCAGTAAAGAACCATAAAGTACCATTAAAACAACAATATTTTTAAGAGCGTATAGTAATGAAGAACTATATTTGAGTATATTTTAAGAAAATTTCTTCTTTACTTGAGAATAACATTTTTTGTCTATTTTTACTTTTGTTTCATTATATTTTTAAACATAAATCATTACTTCTACTCATATATTTTTGCTGGACATATTGTTTACTACAATGTTATGCATATACAATATGCAAATATGTACAACCTACCAGCCTAACAATATTACCTTTGAAAACTGTTTTAGAAACCAGGGTATTTGGAGTAAGCCAACAAGTAAATGGAAGGAACACACACAGTATCCTCCATCCTGAAGATGAGCCCAAATATAAGGAAGAAAAGTGACATATTGAATCACTTGCTGCCAAAAGACTGCATATGAAAAACATTAAAAAAATGCATACACACACACACACATATATATATATATATAGTCAAAGAAAGACAAAATGAGCCACAAAAAGGTTTGGGGCAGCCTCCTGTATACTTGAACCCAGCTGCAAATTTTGATAAATTGACTATACAGTTGCGTAGAGACTGTAGTCCAAAACAGAACTGCTTGGGTTAGGTAAACATGGCAGCTTTAAAGCAAGGCAGAGGAAGTGATGTCATCAGGACCGGGAATGGAAGTCTTTGGGGCCAAGATGGGAAGTGACGTGATCAGGACTAGCCGAAATTTCCCGTAACTGAGCTGTAGTGGAAAGAAAGAAAGGATTAGTGCACTCCGCCACCCCTTTGTCTGCAATTGAATTACCCTTTAGCTACCTCCCATGTGCATGTGTGTGACAATATACAGTACATACATTTACACACACACACACACATACTGTATACATATATATAGGTCGAGGTCGAGAGGTTCCGGCTAGATATAGGACTCACCTCGACGCACAGCTTGGACTCTGGAACCAATCTCCTTGAGAGGGGCTGGACTCTCTACCACTCTGGAGTTGCCCCGGTGAGAGGCCAGGCAGGTGTGGGCATACTTATTGCCCCCCGACTCGGAGCCTGTGCATTGGGGTTTACCCCGGTGGACAAGAGCGTGGCCTCCCTCCGCCTTCAGGTGGGGGGAAGGGTCCTGACTGTTGTTTGTGCGTATGCCGAACAGCAGTTTGGAGTATCCACCCTTTTGGAGTCTCTGGAGGGTTGCTAGAGGGCATACCTTCTGGGATTCCCTCGCTTTGCTGGGAGACTTCAATGCTCACGGGGCAATGACAGTGAGACCTGGAAGGGCGTGATTGGGAGGAATGGCCCCCCCGATCTGAACCCGAGCGGTGTTTTGTTATTGGACTTCTGTGCTCGTCACGGATTGTCCATAACGAACACCATGTTCAAGCATAAGGGTGTTCATATGTGCACTTGGCACCAGGACACCCTAGGCCTCAGGTCGATGATCGACTTTGTGGTCGTGTCATCGGACTTGCGGCCATATGTCTTGGACACTGGGTGAAGAGAGGGGCGGAGCTGTCAACTGATCACCACCTGGTGGTGAGTTGGCTTCGATGGTGGGGGAAGATGCCGGTCAGACCTGGTAGGCCCAAACGTGTTGTGAAGGTCTGCTGGGAACGGCTGGCAGAGTCCCCTGTCAGAAGTAGCTTCAACTCCCACCTCCTGCAGAACTTCAACCACGCCCCGAGGGAGGTGGGGACATTGAGTCCAATGGGCCATGTTCCGTGCCTCTATTGTTGAGGCGGCTGACCGAGCTGTGGCCGCAAGGTGGTCGGTGCCTGTCGTGGCGGCAATCCCGAACCCGCTGGTGGACACCGGGCGTGAGGGATGCCGTCAAGCTGAAGAAGGAGTCCTATAGGACTTTTTGTCCTGTGGGTCTCTGGAGGCAGCTGATAGGTACCGCAGGCCAAGCGAACGCTGCTCCGGTTGTTGCTGAGGCAAAACTCGGGCATGGGAGGAGTTTGGAGGCCATGGAGAACGACTTTGGACGGCTTCGAGGAGATTCTGGTCCACCGTCCGGCGCCTCAGGAGGGGAAGCAGTGCAGTGTCAACACCGTGATATAGTGGGATGGTGCGCTGCTGACCTGACTTCGGGCGCTAGGGTCGGTGGGAGGAGTACTTCAAGACCTCCTCAATCCCACTAACATGCCTTCCAATGAGGAAGCAGAGCCTGGGGACTCTGAGGTGGGCTCTCCCATCTCTGGGACTGAAGTCACCGAGGTGGTCAAAAACTCCTTGGTGGCAGGGCCCCGGGTGGATGAGATACCCGAGTTCCTTAAGGCTCTGGATGTTGTAGGACTGTCTTGGTTGACACGGCTCTGCAACATCGCATGGACATCGGGGACAGTGCCTCTGGATTGGCAGACCGGGAGGGTGTGTTCCAACTATAGAGGGATCACACTCCTCAGCCTCCCTGGAAAAGTCTATTCGGGGGTTCTGGAGAAGAGGGTCCGTCGGATACTCGAACCTCGGATTCAGGAGGAACAGTGTGGTTTTCCCTGGTCGCGAACAGTGGACCAGCTCTTCACCCTTAGCAGAGTCCTGGAGGGTGCATGGGAGTTTGCCCGACCGGTCTACATGTGTTTTGTGGACTTGGAAAAGGCATTCGACCGTGTCCCTCGGGAATCCTGTGGGGGTGCTCGGGAGTATGGGGTACCGGACCCCTGATAAGAGCTGTTCGGTCTCTGTACAACCGTGTCAGAGCTTGGTCCGCATTGCCGCAGTAAGTCGAGCCCGTTTCCAGTGAGAGTTGGACTCCGCCAGGGCTGCCCTTTGTCACCGATTCTGTTCATAACTTTTATGGACAGAATTTCTAGGCGCAGCCAGGGTGTTGAAGGGGTCCAGTTTGGTGGACTCAGGATTGGGTCACTGCTTTTTGCAGATGATGTTGTCCTGTTTGCTTCATCAGGCCGTGATCTTCAGCTCTCTCTGGATCGGTTCGCAGCTGAGTGTGAAGCGGCTGGGATGAGAATCAGCACCTCCAAATCCGAGAGCATGGTCCTCAGCCGGAAAAGGGTGGAGTGCCCTCTCAGGGTTGGGGAGAGATCCTGCCCCAAGTGGAGGAGTTCAAGTATCTCGGGGTCTTGTTCACGAGTGAGGGAAGAATGGAGCGTGAGATCGACAGGCGGATCGGTGCGGCATCCACAGTGATGCGGGCTCTGCATCGGTCTGTCGTGGTAAAAAAGGAGCTGAGCCGTAAGGCAAAGCTCTCAATTTACCAGTCGATCTACGCTCCTACCCTCACCTATGGTCATGAGCTATGGGTAGTGACCGAAAGAACGAGATCGCGATACAAGCGGCTGAAATGAGTTTCCTCCGCAGGGTGTCTGGGCTTTCCCTTAAAGATAGGGTGAGAAGCTCAGTCATCCGGGAGGGGCTCAGAGTAGAGCCGAAGGGGAAGTCTGGGCCTCTCTGCTTAAGCTGCTGCCCCCGCGACCCGACCTCGGATAAGCGGAAGAGGATGGATGGATGGATGGATATATGTCTTCTTTTTCTGGCTGCTCATGTTAGGGGTTGCCACAGCAGATCATCTTCTTCCATATCTTTCTGTCCTCTGCATCTTCTGTTTCACCCATCACCTGCATGTCCTCTCTCACCAGATCCATAAACCTTCATTTAGGTCTTCCTCTTTTCCTCTTCCCGGGCAGCTCTATCCTTAGCATTCTTCTCCCAATATACCCAAGCATCTCTCTTCTGCAAGTCCAAACCAACGCAATCTCGCCTGTCTAACTTTGACTCCCAACCGTCCCACCTAAGCTGACCCTCTAATGTACTCATTTCTAATTCTGTCCATCCTCGTCACACCCAATGCAAATTTTAGCATCTTTAACTCTGCTACCTTCAGCTCTGTCTCCTGCTTTCTGGTCAGTGCTACTGTCTCCAACCCATATAACACAGCTGGTCTCACTACCGTCCTGTAGACCTTCCCTTTCACTCTTGCTGATACCCGTCTGTCACAAATTACTCCTGACACTCTTTTCCACCCAGCCAGCACTCTCTTCTTCACCTCTCTTCCACAATCCCCATTACTCTGTACTGTTGATCCCAAGTATTTAAACTCATCCACCTTCACCAATTCTACTACTGCATCCTCACCATTCCACTGACCTCCCTCTCATTTACACACATGTATTCTGTCTTGTTCATACTGACCTTCATTCCTCTATTCTCTCGAGAGCATATCTCCACCTATCATGGGTTTCCTCAACCTGCTCCCTACTATTGCTACAGATCACAGTGTCATCAGCAAACATCATAGTCCACGGGGACTCCTGTCTAATCTCGTCTGTCAACCTGTCCATCACCATTGCAAATAAGAAAGGGCTCAGAGCTGATCCCTGATGTAATCCCACCTCCATGTTGAATGCTTCCGTTGCTCCTACCGCAGACCTCACCACTGTCACACTTCCCTCGTACATATCCTGTACAACTCTTACATACTTCTCTGCCACTCCCGACTTCCTCATACAATACCACAGCTCCTCTCGAGGCACCCTGTCATATGCTTTCTCCAGGTCCACAAAGACGCAATGCAACTCCTTCTGGCCTTCTAAACTTCTTCATCAACATCCTCAGAGCAAACATTGCATCTGTGGTGCTCTTTCTTGGCATGAAACCATACTGCTGCTCACTAATCATCACCTCACTTCTTAACCTAGCTTCCACTACTCTTTCCCATAACTTCATGCTGTGGCTCATCAATTTTATTCCCCTGTAGTTACTGCAGTCCTGCACATCCCCCTTATTCTTAAATATCGGCACCAGTACACTTCTTCTCCTCTCCTCAGGCATCCTCTCACTTTCCAAGATTCCATTAAACAATCTGGTTAAAACTCCACTGCCATCTCTCCTAAACACCTCCATGCTTCCATAGGTATGTCATCTGGACCAACAGCCTTTCCATTTTTCATCCTCTTCATAGCTGTCCTTACTTCCTCCTTGCTAATCCATTGCACTTCCTGGTCCACATCATCCAACCTCTTCTCTCTCTCATTCTCTTCATTCATCAGCCTCTCAAAGTACTCTTTCCATCTGCTCAACACACTCTCCTCGCTTGTGAGTACATTTCCATCTTTATCCTTTATCACCCTAACCTGCTGCACATCTTTCCCAGCTCGGTCCCTCTGTCTAGCCCATCAGGTCCTTTTCTCCCTCTTTAGTGTTCAACCTCTCATACAACTCATCATACGCCTTTTCTTTAGCCTTCGCCACCTCTCTCTTCACCTTATGCCTTATCTCCTTGTACTTTTGTCTACTTTCTGCATCTCTCTGACTATCCCACTTCTTCTTTGCCATCCTCTTCCTCTGTATACTCTCCTGTATTTCCTCATTCCACCACCAGGTTTCCTTTTCCTCCTTCCTCTTTCCAGATGTCACACCAAGCACCCTTCTTGCTGTCACCCTTACTACATCTGCTCTAGTTTCCAAACTGTCTGGTAACTCTTCACTGCCGCCCAGTGCTTGTCTTACCTTCTCCCTAAACTCAACCTTGCAGTCTTCCTTTTTCAACTTCCACCATTTGATCCTTGGCTCTGCCCTCACTCTCTTCCTCTTCTTGATCTCCAACATCATCCTACAGACCACCATCCTATGCTGCTTAACTACACTTTCCCCTGCCACCACTTTGCAGTCTTCAATCTCCTTCAGATCAACTCTTCTGCATAGGATGTAATCTACCTGTGTGCATCTTCCTCCACTCTTGTATGTAACCCTATGTTCCTCCCTCTTCTTAAAATACATATTCACCACAGCCATGTCCATCCTTTTGGCAAAATCCACTATCCTCTGACCTTCTTCATTCCTCTCCTACCTACCCATCACCAACTCGTCTCCACTGTACATGCCCATTGAAATCCGCTCCAATCACCACTTTCTGTCCCTTGGGTACACTGTTCATCACTTCATCCAACTCACTCCAAAAATCTATCTCACCGATTGCACATCCAACTTGCGGTGCATATGCACTAATAACATTCATCATCACACCTCCAGTTTCCAGCTTCATAATCATTACTCTGTCTGACACTCTTTTCACCTCCAAAACACTCTTGACATACTGTTCCTTCAGAATAACTCCTACTCCATTTTTCCTCCCATCCACACCATGATAGAACAATTTTAAAACACCTACAATCCACCTGGCCTTACTCCCCTTCCATTACATGAACAATATATTAACCTTCCTTCTTTTCATCAATATATCAACCTTCCTTCTCTCCATCATATCTGCTAACTCTCTCTCCTTACCACCTCTCCTCCTGCCTCCGGATATGTCTCCCCCCCCCCCCTTCTTCTTCTTCGGCAAACAGTAGCCCAATTTCTGCCAGAACTTGGTTAATAGTACTGGTGGCGGTCGTTGTAAACCCGGGGCTCGACTGATCCGGTATGGAAATTTATATTGTAGTCCGCATATTGATTGGCAAAATTTTACACCGGATGCCCTTCCTGACGTAACCCTCCCCATTTATTGGGGCTTGGGACCAGCATGAAGAAACACACACTGGTTTGTTCATCCACTGTGGCTGGGTTACATACATATATATATACAGGTATATATAATAATAATCTGAAAAGATCGCGGACATGCTATAAGCGCATGCCGTCGATGGATGATACAAGGAACATTATAAATGCGCAGGGCATAGTATTACTTGGCCACTAACCTGAGCATGACACTGTCTGACTGCTGTGTCTGTGTATAGAAGTGTGGCAGATCCCGCTACAATGAATAACTGCACTGTTCCTGTTTCAAGCTGAATAAAGCTGGTGTCGTTAAAGTACTAAGACTCAGCTTTGAGTCTTGGGGTGCAAGACAAGGACTCACACGTTACAACACACACATGTGGTCACCATGTTATAGTAAACAGTATACGCTTGTATGGATGTTGACTACATGAGTGAGGCACGCTGACTGACTAGTACCCACAATCCTGCAGCGAGAGAGAGAGAAGAACCATCACCTCACTTGTGATCATGTGACGCTCGGCAGACAAATCGTATACGTACTACTCGTATTGGAAGACCTCGCTTGTTTATCAAGTAAAAATGTATTAAAATATATTATATTTATATATATATATATATATATATATATATACACATACATACTCTCTAAAATAGTGCTGGACTGTTTCCTGCATTTGATGTTTAAGGAAATGTTTATTCAGCAATTTTCTGTTAACATATATTTCTGTATTCCCCAGAAACAACCTGTTGTATCCCAAAAATGTTTGATAAAGGGTGAAAAACTAGTGAGCAAATGGTGACAAAACGCAAGAGTTTACTTGGGAAAAAAGAGGCTAGGAAAAGGCCTCGATAAAAACACGGACAAGATATTGTGCAATTAACTTACAGGAGCAGGAAATGTTTCTAGTGAAGATGTTGTCTTTCTAATGTTTAATACCATTATGCAGATTACTGCACCTGTCTTGTAATACATTAAAAACTGAAGGGAATAGAAATATGAACAGAAGAAAAATTCATGATGTTTTTACATATTCTGGAATGATCCTTCTGAGATCAAGCCCCCAAAGTATCACCAATTTTTTGTGATAAACATTCTCTTACCTTGTGTCTAATGCTGCTAGAACAGGCTCTGTCCTCCCTCAAGTAGAACAAGTGGCTTGGAAAATATGCAATATTTACGATAGCATCATCAATGAAAAATACTCCTGACAGATACAATATGCCATGGCTAAATCACACTCAAAGTTTTTCAGTGCTTGTGAGAATCTAAAGACTCACAAAAATGTCAATTCTTTTAGCCTGTCATGGAACCAAAATATTTATGTTATTGAAAGGAAACTAGAATAACATCCTGAAAAGAAAGGAAACGAAAATGGAAACATGGGTGAATGGACATTAATTGTTTTTTTTTTCATATAAAACTAGATATTAATGTTAATCCTTACCTTTGCTTAAATCCCAAACATCTTCGTATTCACATTTTGCACTTAATAATTCACTAAAATAAAATATGAAATTAATAAATAATCTCCTTGAATTTCCCATGAGTTTCATTGTAACAACCAAGCCTAGATTACGTTGATAATTCAAAGCCTAAATTTTGCATAAAGGTTAGACTTTTTTAATGAATTCTATCCAGGATCTACAGTCAGTCTGATTATAACATTTAACTTACATCAATTGTATTTCTTTATTACATATTGGAGTGCTCTAAAAATGGAGGTTAATCCTCAGAATAGTGCAGGAGTAAAAATAATGTTTTCAATTAAATGTTTTTGGAGTAGAAGTGAAGAAATGATTGGAATCATGACATGATAAAGTATAAATAATATTGTTGAAATGAAAGAAGTAATAATACTGAAATTGTTTCTGCATATAAAAATACAACTGTGCACAAAAAATATAAAAAAATAAAAAAGAACGAACACCTTTTTGAAAATTAGTAAAGGTTAATGGACATGAATCTGTGACAAATGCAAAAGCAAGCAGCAGCATAGTTTAATGGTTTGCGCTTCTGTACACAGAAGTCACCGGGTTTGAATATCCCCCTGAAATATATTTTATGACAGTTCGGTAATCACATTAATGATGATTCATGTATCTTCTCCTCCACCCTGAAATTAATTCATGGCTACACCCCTACTTCTGCATCATAGCTCTGGGCATTTTCAAATCCAGCCCCAGTCAATAGCCATGTAGAATTTGCATATTTTTCCTGTGTCATTTTATGTTTTACCCAACTTTTAGTTTTTCCTCCAGTATCCTAGAGTTACATACAAAAGGACATTGTGAACTTTTTAATTGACTTCTTTTGAGCAAGTATGGGTACTTACATAAGCGTACCATTGGAGGGAATTCAATTCCAAGACACTGCGACCACTCTGTACAGTAAATATTCAGACTAATCAGACCTGGGGAATTCATGAATGGGAGGTTTGAATATGAATGAATGAACCAAACCAAGTGCATATTTTGTAAACGGTACATTACAGTTTTGAAATTAATTTTTAACGAATTTGAATGACTTTTTTATTTGTTTTTCTTTTCTTGGAATTTTCTCTTTGATATCTTGTAAAGCACTTTAAGTTACATTCTTTGCAGGAACATGTGCTATAGAAATAAATGTTGTTGTTGTGGAAGAGTTGCTTTCTGACAGAACTTAAACCCCAGGACCATTTCTGTTTAGAACACTTTATGTGTTGACATTACATATTTTCTCTGTATTTACAAGGTAGTCTTTGTGGGATTTTGATCCTCCTACAAATCATTCAATGATGTTCTTCTGCATTGATTGGTAACTCTTGACCTGACCCAATATTGTACTAACCAGTGTCTGGAAACCCACTCAGAGAATGGATCCTACTCTCCACATATTGATACTAGTACAGTATAAATTTTGATACACCTAAGCCACTGGTTTTGACGCATTTGCTTCAGAGAATGAAATAAAATGTTTCCAACATAGTAATTAGTGGTGTTGCACACTAGGCTTGCTTTTTTGTATCATATGAAATCTTTAATATTTGCAGACAAATTGTAATCTAATAAGCAGCAATATTTCTTAATTAAATAACATATTAATTCTACATTGCTTCTGCATATTAGATAGATAGATAGATAGATAGATAGATAGATAGATAGATACTTTATTAATGCCAAGGGGAAATTCAAAAGAAATAAAAGGTAAAAAGATAAAGTCATACACAGAGCTGCTGGAATGGCTGCCACTCGTGACGGCGCCGGAAATGAGTGACTTTTATTAGTACCAAGTAGATGGTTTTCTATATATAGTGACCATTGTGCATATAAAACCTTCCACTTTTTTCACACTGCATTTCAATTTTTGTTAAGAAACCTGATAAAGAAATATCCTTCTGAGTACTACTAAATTGTATAATTGGAAGACACAAGTTAAAATTTTGAAAATTTAGGCCTTAATGTTAAAGAAACTGGACTAGAACTGTTTTAACAAAAAAATATATACAATTATTTAAACACAAATGATATAGGTATAAATGATATTATATCTATAGTTGTTTCCTAAAATAGAAAAGGAGAAGATTAATATAGTAAGTGAAACATCTTGCTATAAATGTAATGTTTTGTTTTTTTTTAATTGTTCTGTTTTGAAGTCTACCTTTTGAAGTTGCTATCAGTTAGGATCAATGGGGTATCTGGCTCTTATATTAATAAATACGGTACAGTTGGTCTGCCGCTCTAATCATCAGCTCTTCCTCTTCATAATGGGGTTAATGTTGTTCTGTTCCCTCACTTGCTTTTATTCTTTTGCTGTTGGTACCAATTTAAATTGTAGTAGGGTTGGGTTAGGTTGCATTTTGGTGTGTTATGACTGAGCATGGGGTTTTACCTTATTATAATTCCTGTCAGAATGGCTATGCTCTCCTTTAAAGTGTTTTCTTTGTAGTTAAATAAAAAATGTTATCACAGAAAACCAAAACAATAGTAAATGAAACATAAAACACTCATATCAGAAAAAAGGAGATCTACATCTCTCTTAGTCATCGAAAAAGACTGTGAAATTAACTGAAAACTTGTACAATTTAATGTATTCTTTTATAATATTCTTCACAAAGCAGAGTTTTGCGAGTTAGAGAAATTATACTTATTTCCAGATATAAAGTACTATGATAATAATAACATGCTTAAGAAACACTTGCACATCATTTATCTCATCAATAGTGTGGATAGGCAAAATTTGCAGCAAAAATGCTGTGTTCGCCAAATATTTTCCTGGAAAAATCGCCATGTGACTAACTTATGTGAATATTTTTCCCCAGTTCTTCATGATGCTTTGCATGTCTGGTTTGATATCAGAGGACTGTAGCCTCCATGTGCAGATCTTTTACACATGCCTACAGTAATATCTTTGCTGATCTGCTTCAGAAATAAGTGATGTCACAACCTGATCAGTACTCTAGTTAGATTTCCATCCCACATGCACTAATTAAGTAATTAAAAAATAAATAAGCAAATAAATACATAAAACTTGCAGTATTTTAACTTAAGATAACATTAGCTGACCATAATGAGTATTGCAACAGGATATGCTACAGTGATCTTTGTGCACTGGCAACACAACACCACATGGCTAATTTGTATGCATACTTAGTCATGTATCCAGGTAGAATCTCAAAACAAGCCTTAATGGTGAACTCCCCTTGTTAAAAAAACACAGGAGTCCCTGTGAAATAATAATGAAAGATTTATTACTATTAAGAAGTCTTTCTTCTTATGTGCAAAGCATCTGCAATCATACAGTGCATCCAGAAAGTATTCACAGCACACCACTTTTTCCACATTTTGTTATGTTACAGCCTTATTCCAAAATGGATTAAATTCATTTTTTTCCTCAGAATTCTACACACAACACCCCATAAAGACAACGTGAAAAATGTTTACTTGAGGTTTTTGCAAATTTACTAAAAATAAAAAAAATGAGAAATCACATGTACATAAGTATTCACAGCCTTTCCTCAATACTTTGTCGATGCACGTTTGGCAGCAATTACAGCCTCAAGTCTTTTTGAATATGATGCCACAAGCTTGGCACACCTATTCTTGGCCAGTTTCGCCCATTCCTCTTTGCAGCCCCTATCAAGCTCCATCAGGTTGGATGGGAAGCGTCGGTGCACAGCCATTTTAAGATCTCTCCAGAGATGTTCAATCAGATTCAAGTCTGGGCTCTGGCTGGGCCACTCAAGGACATTCACAGAGTTGTCCTGAAGCCACTCCTTTGATATCTTGGCTGTGTGCTTAGGGTCGTTGTCCTGCTGAAGGATGAACCGTAGTCCCAGTCTGAGGTCAAGAGCGCTCTGGAGCAGGTTTTCATCCAGGATGTCTCTGTACATTGCTGCAGTCATCTTTCCCTTTATCCTGATTAGTCTCCCAGTCCCTGCCATTGAAAAACATCCCCACAGCATGATGCTGCCACCACCATGCTTCACTGTAGGGATGGTATTGGCCTGGTGATGAGTGTTGCCTGGTTTCCTCCAAACATGACGCCTGGCATTCACACCTGATAGCTTAATCTTTGTCTCATCAAACCTAAGAATTTTCTTTCTCATGGTCTGAGAGTCCTTCAGGTGCCTTTTGGCAAACTCCAGGTGGGCTGCCATGTGCCTTTTACTAAGGAGTGGCTTCCGTCTGGCCACTCTACCATACAGGCCTGATTGGTTGCTGCAGAGATGGTTGTCCTTCTGGAAGGTTCTCCTCTCTCCACAGAGGAAATCTGGAGCTCTGACAGAGTGACCATCGGGTTCTTGGTCACCTCCCTGACTAAGGTCCTTCTCCCCCGATCGCTCAGTTTGGATGGCCGGCCAGCTCTAGGAAGAGTCCTGGTGGTTTTGAACTTCTTCCACTTACGGATGATGGAGGCCACTGTGCTCATTGGGACCTTCAAAGCAGCAGACATTTTTCTGTTACATTCCCCAGATTTGTGCCTCGAGACAAGCCTTTGTGCGAGACAGGATTGTCTCGAGGCACAAATCTGGGGAATGTGCATGTGCTTTCTCAGTTTTTTTTATTTTTGATAAATTTGCAAAAATCTCAAGTAAACTTTTTTCATGTTGTCATTATGGGGTGTTGTGTGTAGAATTCTGAGGACAAAAATGAATTTAATCCATTTTGGAATAAGGCTGTAACATAACAAAATGTGGAAAAAGTGATGCGCTGTGAATACTTTCCGGATGCACTGTATATACAGCAACAGTAATTGGAGACTTTATTGTACAGCCTGCAATGACTTTGCTTCTCTCTATGATGTCAGACATGAGTGTTTGTTTGCATAAATGAAGTAACTTCTAAAGACATAACTGAGCTAAAACAATAATTGACTTGCATAAAAACCAACATGTGGACAGAAATTTTCAAGTGAATCCATTTTCAGATGAACTTTTTCAAGTTTCAATTTAGGGGCTATCCAAACGGCATTGAATACAAGATAGCAATTATAAAGTGCCACTCCATTACATGGCACAATAATGCATATTCCCTTGGATTTTAATTTTCCTTTTGTGAGTTTATTTATTTGATATTTGATTTTTAGTGCTAGAATCATTACTATTCCTACCAATTGTCTTGACAAAGAGGATCACTGCCCATTTTGTTTGACCCTACTATAGAGTACAGAGAAAAAAAATGTACACTAAATAGAACCACTGTGTATTTTTCTTGAGTACTGTACCTACTAATACTACTCCAAGAGTTGTTTGATCCTTCATTCATGCCCCAAACCACTATGGACACAAGATAACAACACCCAGAGTGTTTGCATATTTTTTTTAATTAAAATGTTTCTCAAAAAAAAAAGTTTCTATAGTTGTGCTGTTCATCAGCATAAAATCACTTAACTAATTAATTGTAAAGAACACAATAAAATATCAATGCAGAACTAAAATTTTTATATATAAATATTTGAAAATTTATATTCATACTCACGTGTCACTTTATGTGCAATTAAAATAGTCCTCTTTATCAATCAGAATCAGAATCACTTTTATTTGCCAGTACTTAATGTATAGGAATTTGACTTGATAGATTTGGAGCTACTTATAACATAACACAACATCACATACAAATAATATAAATAGCATAACTTAAAAAAATAGATTTACTGTATGTATTGGGAAATGATTGGACAGACACATGAAGAGGTTTGGGGGCAGCTGCCTGTATAATTGAATTAGGCTGCAAAAAATTGGAGGTTGGTTCCATAGAACAGGTCTCAACAGACTTCAGTCCAACAATAGAACAATTACAATAGGCAAAGATGGCGGTTTAAAAGCCAGACCAGAAGTGACGTCCTTGAGTCCAGGCAAAATTTCCCATGGTTGGATTAGTAGGATTAGTGCACCCTGCCACCCTCTTGACTGGCATGGAATCCCTTTGTGAGCCCTTCAGCTTCCTCTCATGCGCACGTGTGTGACAGTATTCTTATGTATGCACTTTTTCAGTGGCGTGTTGGTCAAACATACAAATAAAAATTTCATTTTACAGTGTTCACATGACATGACAGTAAATCTGAATCAAAACCTCAGACATCTGAAAGACTCAAACCAATTTGTCATTTGAACGTGGATACTAAGATCTCAATACCAATCAGCACTCAGTGTTATGTTTTTTCTGTAGCAGGGTATGTGCTTGCATAATATGAATGATAGTTAAGAAAGGAAAAGAAATAGAAGGAGAAGCCACAAACCAGTTGTTTATCTTTTTATTGTTTGTACAAGTCACTCTGGTTGACAGTATTTGAGGGAATGAAAAAAATTGAGGACACTGTGTCTGAGTAAGTAAAAGTAATTATTAACATTTACTGTTCCTAGTTGGTAGGCATTTAGTGAAGTTTACAATATGATGAGGACATTGGGCTTTTAGGATCTGATGCCAACACAGAGATGTGATTTGTAGCAATTTTCAAAATCAACTTTTATTGATTTTTACTTATCCTTATGACATTCAGGTACTGTCTCCACTCTCGTATAAGTCATGCAGTAATCGGTGTATAGCCTACACCTCTCCCACCACCATTATGTGCCATCCAAACACACTACACATGCTGTCTCTGGTCCATGTTCCAAGTTATATGAAAAACGTTATGGTTCCATTTCAAGTATGATAAGGCATAATTTTACGTAGTCCAAATAGATGGAGATTGACGGATTTGTATATCACAAGCTGTGAAACAATGTGAATGTTCAAAAATGTCAATAACAGCAGTAGGAAATGATTTTTCAAAGTAAAGAAACATGCAAACAGACTTAAGCGATTCATACCTGGGTCCCACAGTTCAATAACGATACTTGAGGGAGTAATATAATTAAAAAAAAAAAAAAGATTAAAAAAAATATCAATATCCTTTTCTAGATGCACTTTTAGAGAAACATGGCCATTTATTTGCAGTGCAGATATTTTGACAAATCAAGAATGGGCAGAAGTATGATATGTTTACTGACAAAACATTTAAAGATTTAAAACCAATACAGAATATTGTGGTAAACACTACTTTTATTGTTTGGGAAGAATAATGCAGAGACACACAGTTGCTCTTTATTTTGCACTTCTGTTGTATACCTTTGTTTTTCTTGAACTTTTTCTCATGTAACTCCTAACTCTTATTTTCTGTTTAAACAAATGCAAAAACTGCTTATGCGAAAAAGAGAGAAGTAATAATTAATTGCTTTCTGCTGTCACAAGTGCTCTAGTACAATAATCTACTGCTTTGATGTCAATATCACTACTTATAATCTTCATGAAAATCCTTTCATTTTGGTTTTTCAGCTCTCTTGTTTGAAAAAATAAATATTTGTATATACATAAACAGACATAATAAAGCAAAATATATTAAACTAGCCGAAGCCCACCGTAGCATATGGCGGTGTAAGAATAGGAATGGAAAACCGTAATAAAGGAATTCAGAAATCAAGAAGAAATTAATGAAAGACGTAGTTGTGAATAGGTGTTTTGGTGGTAACGGCAGATAATGAGTCGAAAGATCTAACCCTAGAAAAAGCCACGTACAACTGACCGTGGCTGAAGACTGGTTGTTAGAATTATTGTGAAGAGTAAAGAGCATGTGGGTACGAGGAAGGCCGTTCTTCTGAAATTTGATTACGTAAATATAATCAATAACAACCTCAAAAAGATGTTGTTGTAGAATGTCTCTAAGTAATTCCTGCAGCTTAATCCAAAAGACTCATACTACAATATCAGGTCTGTGCTCCGGTCTTTGGGTATTCGACAATGCATGTAGAATTTCTAGCCAAGCAGGATTACATGTGAAAGTGATAAATAAATGAGGCTGTCCGAATTTACATACTATGGCCATGTCATCCTGCTAGTTTTGTTGCATGTATCTTGGACTTCCTGGAAATGTGGACGATAATATGATCATTTTGCCTATGTGTATGTTGTTATTTTCAGCATTTGCTTGCAGTGCATCTGAAAGTCCTTTGAATTGTTCGACACGCAAATCTTGTTAATCTAATCTGAAATAGTTGAGAAGCCCGCCCTCTGTTTTAACATACGAATCTATGACATACTGTTGGAATAGTTCTCCGCTGGAGTGCGAAATACTAAATGTATTCTTCATTGCTAATCTGTACGCATAAAACTGCCATTGACTAAGCCTTATTCGCTTGGTGGTTCTTTTATCGGGAACATGTTGTAAATCTTTGTGCCAGCCAATGTCTCCATAAGGGAATAAAAGTGGGTAAACCATAGGATTGCAATTCATATTGAGTGTGGAAATCTGTTTACAGGAGTTGCCTATGGGACAGATGCAAATGTCCCTTTCAGCAGGCGGTTCGCCATCTTCGCAATGAAAATCGCTGCAACATTGGTGTGACATGTCGGGGCATTGTATCCTTACATCCTGCCTAGGGTTTTCCTCGAAAAGCATTCGTACAGATGCTGTTGGATTGGACTGAGCAATTTCATGCATGTGTTTGTATGATTTAGTGAAGGGTTTGATGGTTCTAAGCTTGGAATCTAGCTGGAGAGGTAAATTTTCTCTGCATTCAGAGTTTGCTTTACTTTGTAAGCGTACTTCAGAAGCTTAGCAAGAAATGCCGTGTCGGCTGTGTGTGTGTGGAACCGGTTTTGAAGAGGAGCCGCTGGCAGCATGGGGAGGGGTTTGGAAGAGGACGAATAGGAACTGAGAAATGCCGTGTCGGCTGTGTGTGGGCGGGACCAGTTTTGAGGTGGAAGCAGGACGAACCAGAAAAGAAATATATATAGGAGATGACTATTTGAAAAAAAAATAACACTATTCATCCCCTTATTTGAACTGATTTTATTTTAACTAAGATGAAATGGATCATTAACCAGCCTCTGGTGCAAATGTTCCAATCTGTTTTTCCACTATGTACTACTAAGAACTATCTTGCAAAATTCATTGTGACAAAGTAATGGGGGCAAATACTTTTTCACGATATTCTGTGTTAAGCCATTTGCTGCTATGTGTGTATTTTTCTCTGATATACTCATGTAAGTTAATCAAATATGTGTAAAATGACAGCACTAATAAAATCTGCAGCTGCTTGAGAAAAGTGTGCACTTTGTGGAGAGGAGGAAAATTATGCAATTTCATTTTTCTTGATTCTTATTTTAATGGTGCATTTATGAATAGTGTACATTTAATCATTCTTTTTTCAATTAATTAAAGGATGACTGACTGTCCAAATATTTCTTTTACATTATGACAAACTTTTGAATGTGAAAAATCAGTCTTTTCCAAGCACTAATTATAACACATGCAATTTAACGCTCAAGTGCTGTGCAATCAAATTATATGCTGTATCTGTTTTATCTCCAGAATGTATTGCATCTGTGGTTTCTCAATAAAGTGGAATGGAGGAAAATAAGTAACACATGGGAGTTGGTTCACTAATGATTATGATAAATTGTTTCTGTTACAGAGGAGCGTTCTGAACAATACAATTAATGATCTTGAAGAGGTCCACAGCTACAGAAATATCCATTAACCATATATATTAATTTCCCCAAACACATTTTTAACAGCAGATCTATAAAGAGATGTAGAGCTTTGAAATAAGCTGTTAATATTGATGTCTTTATAGTTTAAATTTAGCTCATGGTAAAGCTATTTTTTTTTTTTGCGTAGAATCATTATAATAAATGAAAATACATTTTTGAATAAAAAGAGCAGACTGAACCTTTTTCTTTATAGCCATAGTGTGACACATGGGTTCAAATTTGTAAGTTAAAGTTAGAATGTCATAAGTTCCAATGTGAACTCTGGCTAAGCATGTGTCCAAGTATTTGCACTATACTGTATGTCTTGTTCAAATATTTGAAGTCTTTCTGGTCCTAATCTGGGATCCCGAGTTAGTTTGTCATGTGGTGGATGCGGCAATGTGCTGTATCAGCGAATGCTCCTAACCTCCTCCTCCTCATCCTTTAGGTACTATAAGGTGCTCACAATGAATCCTGTGCCATTAAATTAAGATTAGTTATTCCGAAAAGTAAAATGTAGATTTCATGAAAATGCTTATCTGTACACCTTTTGAAAAAAGAAAGTTGTGAGAAAAAAAACTGAAAGAAAATTAATATGTAATTTAAAGATTATTTCTGCATAATACTGTCCTTTATGCAGTGAGTGTAGTTCATTCTTGTAATAATGAAAGCTTAGCATTCACATTTCCCAGTTGCTCCAATCCATTTAATACCCAGCCTTTGCATGAAGTTTGAAAAAACAGCCAGTCCTACGAGATCTGATCACAGACTTCGACAGGAGCCATTTTTGCTCATTTGCAACTTTATGCCCTAACATAAGCTATGGGAATAATGGTAACATAAACCAATTCTTACAAAAAGTTTAAAATACATGATATTGTGTGAATACCACAGATATGACCTTCGGCTTTGTTATTATTTTTGCTTGAGTTTAGGTCCATAGAGTAAAAAGGATTATCTGCTGTATAATATTTTTGTAATAAAAAGTTTTTATAGTGTTAGAATTTTACTTCAAATATTCAAACAGAATACCCATTTAATGGTGTGGTAGAGCTTAGTGCTGCTGCCTTACAGCTCTGGAGATCCAGGGGTTTCAAACCTGGTTTGGCCACTATCTAGAATGAGCATGCATGTTTTCTCTTTGTATATGTGTAGGTTTATTTTCTGCATCCCAAAAATCCATACATTGTTGATTAAGGACTCTAAATTGACCCTTTATAAGTATCAATGAGTATGACCTGGTTCCCAATCCACAACTGGTTTTTACTTTTGCCTAGATAGGTTCTAGATCCTGAAACCCTAGACTGGATTAAATGGATTTAATAATGGACAAACAGATATACGGTTATCATGGTAAAATCTGGTGCCTATGAAAACTGTGCACTACACATGCAGAAAACAAAGGGAGCAGAAGAAAGATGGGAATCAAGAGCCAGAAAAAGAGATTATAACTGGAAAGATTGATCAGTGTCCAAAATGTAACTCCTAACTTATAATTTAAAAAAATAGAAGTATGCATTGTAAACCAAAATTTTTAAATGCACGTACATTTTCTTTGATTTGAATTTGCAAACTGGATAATTTATACCCCTTGACCTAGGACAAAATGCTGAGCATGACCTGATTGTTACTCTGCAGAAACTCCTTAGCATCAATTAAAAAAAATTGAAACACACAAAATTTCCAAGATGGTGTCACAGGGAAATTTTAAAAAGTGAATACCTTAAAAGGAAAAAATTCAGAAGACCTAATAACATTAATTCTGCATCGCAGAATAACCTCCATAACAAGAAAAACTGATTAAATTTGCAATTTTAAAATAAAGAAATACATGCAAACATGACACATGAATATTTTGGATATGTTAGCTAAAAAGATGAATCAGTTTGTCTATTTACAAGATTGTGAACATCCAATCTGTCCCAGGAGCAATGAGCAAAAGACAGGTGCCACCCCCTTGACATCGATGGATACATTCATATAAAACTACTGTACATGTACCAATACTGTGCAAGTTCACAGTTGTCAATCCACTGTACAAAGAGACTTGGGACTATTGGAGGAAACAGAAGTCCACTGAGGAAAGCCACATGAACGAGAAAAGAACATGGAAACCCTATACAGATGGCAGCCTAGTCAGAATCTGTACAATAGTTCAAGTGCAGTGAGTAGACAGTACCTGCTCTGTTACTATGGCAAAATTTTCATACTGTATACCATCAAGAAATATCTTTTATACTTTACATGTGGAGACAATTATTCATTTTCAAGTTAATTTGGTAATACTATTGATTATTAAAACATTTGACCATTACATGCTGGGCAATAACAAGATTAACAATGTAAAATGTTTCCTTTGTAGAATAAACAGGACACAAGAAACATAAAAATAGTTTGTGCTCCTAAATGAAAATCCCAATTTGATGCTGCAAGGAATACTGGGAAAATGATTTCTTGTGAATCGGTCACACTGGGGTACCTTTGCCATTTTCAAGATCAAAAATACCATTATTCCGAATGTCTGCGGAGACCAAATTTGGTGGATGTTAGTGGATGGTCCAAATTGGGATCACAGACAGTCTTCCAGGTGGAGGTCATCTCAGTTGTTGAGGTTTGAAAGCATATTACTAGAAAAGTAACTTGAAAAACAGAAGGGAACTAAAAATGCAATCAGTCATGATATACAAATATTTCAGTAGAATCAAAAGAAGGAAAGTTAAAAGGAACAGCTGTCAAGCTACAGTGCTGAACACAGGAATCAATGCGTTCTTACAATACATGGATATTGCAACAACACCACCAAGGGAAGAGCTTTTCATTATTCAGAACAAAGGACATCTAACTAATTAGGAAACAACGAACAGTAACAAAGTAATAAACACACTCCCCTGTGTGCCTAATTTAGCAATTTCTGAGGTTATTATTTTTAATAGGAAACTACTATTTTTTTTCTTCTTTTAGGGCATCCCAGTAGTCATCTATGTGATTCTGGCTGTTCGTTTAAAGTTTTGGATACATCATGGTTTCTGTGCCCTCTGGCAGCACTTTTTTCCTAGATACCTTTTCCCTTGGGTTTCTAGTTTTACACTTGACACTTAGAGCAACTTCTTCACTGTTTCCCCTTTTCTAAATAAATCGTGGCCCCGGGGCTTCTGTTCTGAATATTTTTACTGTCCTCTATAGGTCTCCCATTTTGCAAGATCACATAAAGTATCTTCTGTAAGTCAACAGAATTAAACCTCTATAGTCACGAAAGAAAGCTTTATGAGGACTAAATTCAGTTTTAAGGTTGATGGAGTAGAATTGTTTGAGATAAATAGTAAATCATCTTAAGGTGAAGTACACTCAGGAGAGGGAATAAGAATAAGCACATCTTTACACAAATGGTTGTGTTTAGTAATGTTATTGAATAATAATAAAAATAATAATAATAAATGTTATTTATATAGAGCCTTTCCCTGTTCACACAATTTTTTATTAAAATGTTATTGAAGAAGAAACCTTAATGACTTTTAAAACTATCTGGATGAGATACTGGTAACGTAACTATTAACTAACCAAACAGACTTGACACACTAAATAGCCTCCTTTCATCCATCAAAGCTGCCCACGTTCTTACAGTAAATTTATTCCACTCTGTTCACGACTTTTTTCTGTCAGCTGTTTCAGTTAAGGAAGGCAAGTTTTATGGTAAGGCAGTTATGTTCATTAATCATGGTGTGTGTAATGTGTTGCAAATTCAATAGCACATGCAAGTAAGAATTTCACTGCACTCTTAACATATGATAATAACAAACCAATAAAACCTATAAACATTTTGCAATACACGCCCAACATTTAACATATATACATCACTTTGGGTGTGATTAACGTTCCTCAGATCCTTAATGGTTTGTACAATGGTTTGTACAATTTTTTTCCCACATTCCAAAGCCATGAATGTTACGTTAAAAAGAACCCCTATGTTGGCCTGCTGTAAGTGTGGGTATGGCGTATATGTGAATTTTCCCCACAACGAATTGATGTCTCATCTATGGTTGGTTCCAGCTGTACAACCAATGCTGGTTCGTGATGGAAACAGCAACTTTCAAAAATGGAAAGAAGGATGAACAGATGAAAATGACTAATTCCAAAAAAGAAAAAAATGAAATAGCATATGTTTATCATTGTAAGATTAGTGTGCTTACAGTATTGATAAATAAGTTGAAAATGTGCAGTTCCTAAAGTACTTGATATTGTTTCTATTTTTTCTGTCTTACATTTCCTGTATTTTTTGTCAAATAACTTTATAACAAAATCAAAACATCATTACCATTTAGCATTAACAAACAAGGAAGATTTAATAGATACAAATAAGAGGATCTGGTACACTGATTCTGGCATATAAAGTGGTTACAGTAGCTAAAAGCAGTTTGAGAATATAAATTGCACAAGCAAGATTACAGCATTATTGTCGAATTGCTCGAAACTGGCTAATTTTTAAAAGAATGTGACATTCAGACACATGACAACACAATGTATTCAATTGCTAAATAGGTGTTATTTCTCACTAAGAGGAAGTCGTGAGACCCGTAGGACAGCTCACTTAATCATATACAACAAGCCTTCCCCAAAATAATGTGAATTAGGTTATGACTTAATGACAGTCAGACAAAGTAAATGAAATTTTCACTGTTTCATTTATTTAACATTAGCGTGTAGTCATTTTTTCTACACCAGTAACACCTGACATACGATCTAAAGCATTTAATTGGCTGCAATTCCTTGTAAAGTCTCATAACAGCCTATGTATTGTTGTTTTAATGGTTCATGTAAGTTGTTTATGTACATATGAATATACATGATGTGTGCTTTTACAGTTTTGTGTCAATCCACTCTAGCTGCAAATATACATAAGCACTCTGATCTTGTACTCAGAGAAGAACACAATGCAAAAATGAATTGAATTAAAATAAAACTGTGATGTTAGTCAGTATTCTGGAGTTGGGAAATACCTTTAGGATTTCAATTCTCAGTATATTAATTCAAAAAATGTGATATTTTCACTCGAATTTGTATTCTTGCTTTTGCATACTGTAGTGGTGTTGCTGTGCAGAAGGTGGGCACTGAGGTCACAAGTGAAGCACTCTGTTTACAGTCTTTAGAGGCAGTCCCTAGGCATGTGAGCTTTGTAATACTTCTATTACCTCATGCTGTAAAGGAGCTGCTACTGAGAGCCTTTCGAATCCTGGCATTTCTAGTTTGCAGCTGGTCACTGGCAGCTAACACAGTGCAAATGCCTGAACTGCGACAGATCTTGGTGTGATTCCATGACAAAACACTTGGTGTAGTTGGCAGGATTTGCAGTGTGTATGGGTGGAGTATAGTTGAGGTGGTGCAACTAAGGTGTGAGTTGAGTGAGAGAGAGTGACAGGAGCTACATCTGCCTTTTACTTTCAAATGTGTTTTCTTGTCAGTTATCTCAGTTTATCATTTCTTCCATCAATTTTCTGAACCTGCTTAAGCAACTACAAGATCACAGGAGGCACATTTGACCATATACCATCAAACAGATGCTTGTTTATGCTGACATTCTACAGTAGGGTGTAGGAATTAATTACAGGAGGGATGAGAAAGTACATGAGTCATAATTAGTGTGATTAGTGAACTATCATGGAACATTTTCAGGGGGTTCAAACCCAAAATCTGCCCCCCTCCTCCCTAAGACTATTCTCACATCTACGTTCACCTTTTGCAAATTATTATTTTATTTTGAATAAATGAGTATTGGGCATATAAAGAAAGTACACAAATGTATTGTTTTAATGTATGCCAGTATTTCATATTTCTTGTTCAATTTCAATAATTCACTCAAAATGTTTTAACATTTGTTGTGTTTATTGTCTTTTATAATTAAAATAAAGAGTTGTGTCCTAAAGAAATAATTCAAATAATGCACTTATACTTTGATGTATTTTCATGGCTACATTGCTGATTGTTCTGGAAGCATGACAAACTTTTTCAGTGTGGAAGAAACCATTCTGACCTTTAGAACTTTTGCAGAATCTGGTGATATTCTTTCCATGGAATGTAATGATGTCACACTGCCACAAGCCCAGGGATTACATAGAAACACACCCAACAGATTACCCAGGCAGTATTCCATATGTGCCCCTCCTTCTCTGTCTTAATTCAAAAGGCATCGTACATCAACTTTATATTAATACTGTTGTTTTGTGTGGCCTAGTAAGTACAGCATTGGACATTAAATCAAAAGACTGCTGACTTGGCCCCCACTTCTGTCTCACTATGTGACTGAGTAAATTGCTTAACCCTCCCGTGCTTCAATTAAAAAATAACAATAAACCAGCAAAAATGTTGTCTTATTCATAAGAGCTTTATAGTTTCTTAAAAAAATTCCATGAATGAAATAAATCATAATACTTCTATGAGGCAAATTGTCTTTCTCGCATTTGTGAGATTACTCCTCAGTATCACGTGACGTATTCAGCGTTGGCTAAAACTGACTTGTAATCATGAACTAATTTTTCTAATCCATTTAAACAGAACATATGCAACTGCTAGTAACCATTAGTGTAGATTGACAAAATTTGCCAAAGGGTTATTTGCAGTGAATATACTCTGTTCACCAGTGACCTCGTTCACTGAATACTTTGTAGAAATTCACTGTGTGACCAGCTTAGACAAAGATTTTTTCCCAGCACCCCATGATGCTTTTTTGAGGCCTGCATGATATCACAGAGCGGTAGTGGCCAATGTTGGAGGAGACAGACACCCGAAACCCAAAGTACTATACAGTAATCCCTCCTCGATCGCGGGGGTTGCATTCCAGAACCCCCCACGATAGGTGAAAATCCGCGAAGTAGAAACCATATGTTTGTATGGTTATTTTTATATATTTTAAGCCCTTATAAACTCTCCCACACTGTTAACATTATTAGAGCCCCCTAGACATGAAATAACACCCTTTAGTCAAAAGTTTAAACTGCGCTCCATGACAAGACAGATAAATTAAACAATTTAGACAATTAAAAGAATGCAAACATATCTTCTCTTCAAACGAGCGCCGTCAGGAGCAGAGAATGTCAGAGAGAGAGAGCGTGACAGAAAAGCAAACAATCAAAAAAATCAATACGTGCTGTTGGGCTTTTAAGTATGCACACCGCGATAAAGCAGCTGCAAAGAAGGGAACAATGTGAAGGTAGTCTTTCAGCATTTTTTAGAGTAGCGTCCATATCTTTAGGCAAACAGCCCCTCTGCTCACACCCCCTCCGTCAGGCGCAGAGAACGTCAGAGAGAGTGAGAGAAAACGAGAAAAGCAAACAATCAAGCACCGCTCGGGAAGCACATCGTATATCATTGAGGAGTTTTATTTAATACGTAATACATGCTCTGATTGGGTAGCTTCTAAGCCATCCGCCAATAGCGTCCCTTGTATGAAATCAACTGGGCAAACAAACTGAGGAAGCATGTACTTTAAATTAAAAGACCCATTGTCCACAGAAATCCGCGAACCAGCGAAAAATCCATGATATATATTTAGATATGCTTACATTTAAAATCCGTGATGGAGTGAAGCTGCGAAAGTCGAAACGCAATATAGCGAGGGATCACTGTATATAATGGTGATCCTAGCAGTGGGCTAAAAATAGCAGAAAACTTGCAAATACATTTAAACACAAAATGTGCCTGCAGAAGGAAACTAGAAGTGGTCTGTGTATTTGTGAGCTTATCCTTTTAGTAGTACCACCAAGATTGCTGTGCACTTGATCAAGCATTAAGGAGTAAAAACTCCATTCGCTTTATTGTTGTATTTAGTAGCAGCAGCAGTAAATGAGCAAAAGTGCTAGAGTGAAACAACAAAAAACTACCTTTCGGATTGAGAGAGCTGAGTGTCTGCTATCGAACCTGTCTGTAACAGTCTGAAAGAAATTTTACTGTTTCTGATACTCAATTCTCTTCATTGGGTCTCATGGAGGCATGGTGGTTAACACTGCTGCCTCACAGCTTAGGTCACATTTTTGGCTAGAATAATTGGTCCAGCATAGTTGACAGCTATCAGGAGAATTTAAAAGACCACTGTACCATTCTAAATTCACTCTATTCACTATTTCAGTGCCTCCTTCCTCATTAATACATTTCAAAGGATTTTGCTGAGTTCGCAAAGTTCTCTTACATTGTTGTGGAAAAAACTTTCCTCTGTTGCCAAAAAAGGCTGTCACTGAGCCCAGGTGACAATACATACCTTTTTTTATTTACACAGAGTATGCAAAAATGTGTTGGCCCATAGAGTGAGCCATCAATTAAACATTTCATCCTCTTTTATACTTTTCTGTTACCATTACCTCATCTAATACAAACCGTCATCTGACTCATAATATGCAAACCTTTATAACTTGTATCAAATCAAATCAAAATCAATCAATCAAATAAAACCATAAGTAATTCCAGAGTTTTGTCAATTCCCCCATTAATCTGAATGTCACCTTGTTGATGGGGGTATTCTGCCGATTCTCCCATTGATCTTAGCACAGCATCATAGAAGGGATGTTTGGGAGTTCCCATTACTTTATCCTCACTTTATAAATGGGTGTTCGTTACTCGATTACCTCATTCTAACCTTGGAAAATGAAGTTGGTTGATGAAGCAGACTTTGTGTGCTTAAGCCTTAAGCTACATTTAGTTAACCCTTGAGTTATCTTCAGTCCTTTACCTTATGTTTAATGTTATGGCTTCATATAAGCATATACTTGTATTAAATTGTAAAAGAGTATATATTAGATTGTTTCCTCCGGGCACTCCGGTTTCCTCCCACAATCCAAAGACATGCAAGTTAGGTGGATTGGCGATTCTAAATTGGCCCTACGGCACGGTGGCGCAGTGGTAGCGCTGCTGCCTCGCAGTTAGGAGACCCGGGTTCGCTTCCCGGGTCCTCCCTGCGTGGAGTTTGCATGTTCTCCCGTGTCTGCGTGGGTTTCCTCCGGGCGCTCCGGTTTCCTCCCACAATCCAAAGACATGCAGGTTAGGTGGATTGGCGATTCTAAATTGGCCCTAGTGTGTGCTTGGTGTGTGGGTGTGTTTGTGTGTGTCCTGCGGTGGGTTGGCACCCTGCCTTGGTTCCTGCCTTGTGCCCTGTGTTGGCTGGGATTGGCTCCAGCAGACCCCCGTGACCCTGTGTTTGGATTCAGCGGGTTGGGAAATGGATGAAAATTCCACAACATTTCTGTGATTTCGCTGAACTTAATACAAAGCAAATTCAATGGGGTACACTCATCACTTGTAACCACATAATAGCCGTCAAATGACCTTTTGAACTAAGGCTAGTTGTCACTATGGAAAAGAAGCACAAAAAATGTTTAAGTTACTTCTGTGTTTAAGGTGATTACCACAAGTATAAATTTCACTGTGCATTGTACACATGACAATAATGACCCTATAAACCTATAAAGCTGGCCAAATGAATCACATAAGTAGAACATTGCAATAACAGTTAATCTCCCCCAAGTCATCCATGTTTCCATGGTGGTAGGATAGCACCCACCTGCAGATATACATAAAATGGTAGAGGCTGACCAAAGAGACCACTATTACAATTTTTTTATTCCTGATTCTGCTATTCATTTCTAATTTCAATAACATGATAAACTTAAACTCTCAAAGGATTTTTGGAATTGAATTTTCTTTGGTTAACTCTACAAATACATAAGGTGGCAGAAAGTAACTTTATTCAAAGAATGATAATTACAAGACATTTTCCATGTTGTCACAGGCTGCAACATCAACATATTCTCTTTCAGACCAGCAAAAATAATGAGATGGCCAATGCTTTGCTTCCAGGAGCCGCTTCCGACTGAAAATGTTTGGTTGATTATCTTGTACATCAAAACAATGAAAGAAGCGCAGTTTCTGGTAATATTTTTTTTTCAGACATTTGTGTATACTTTGTGACCCTGAGGAATTCACTTGACCTGCTTGTGCTCTGATTGGAAAACCAAAAAAAATATAAACAGTTGTATCATAAATGTTGTAAGTCACCTTGTAAATGTAAATATACTGTACCATAAAAAGCCCATGGAAAAAAAATCTGATTAAACTTATAAATCTCTGTCACCTCAGATGTTACACAAGAGTGTTAACCTGTGGTAAGCAGTTGTGTCTTTTTACAATAATATAGATGTTATTTTTGGTGTATATTGGGATTCTTGAAGTGACATTCAGATCTACAGAAAACAAGTACAGTAATCCAAAAAAGACACAATGAAGCCACCTCAGACTATTTCATTGAAGAAGTAAATGCAGGACCTGAAGAGGTCTAGCAGCTGTCTTAGAACTGGTATGGACCAACTGATCTGACCATTTCATTACAACAAAACAAATGCAAAGGCTGGAGAGTGGTGTTGATATAATGTGATTTCTGCCCTGTATGTGAACCAAGGTTATTATAGATTTGCCTTTTTATATTCATTTTTATTTCTATATTTTTTCTGACCTTAGTTGGAAATTCAATTTAGTTTTAGTTTTCCTTCATCGTGTATTTTTGGTTTAGTTTTTATTTCACCAAGACATTTCTATTTCATTTTTATATCTATTAGTTTCAGTTGTAGTAATTATGGCATGGAGCTCCTACAGAGTTTAGTTTTGTGTCACAATCAGTCAGAACTATACACTTAACAGATTTGGATACGAATTTAATGTTAGTGGAAGTTAGCTACACTACATGGTTTACTATCTGGTTTTGTTTTTGTCTGATTAAAACAAGCATAATCAAAACTACATACTGAATATGAACAATTTTACACAATTTTATAATTTTTAAAATACTTTCTCATGAAAATCACAGGGGCTTAGGAAGAACAGGACTCTTAGACATGAATCAGTGTGCAGACCCCACCTAGCTGTATTGAGGGAAACAAAGAAAAACAAGCATGTAGCAATATCAGGTATATTGAGTTGTGAATATGAACTAAAAAAGATACAAAAACCCATTAGTATGTTTAGTTTTTCATCACTTGGCAGACTCTCATGCCTACCTACCTTTGTTTGTGTCGCTTCATTGTTAAACAATGTTTTTAAAGCAAAAGTGATTGGTCAGCAACAATATGTTGATCTTGTATAATGACCTGGTCAGTCTCTTGATCAGTGCTGTTTTATTTTCAAAAACCGGGAGTGGTCTCCCTTAGACTTTCTTGTGTACTCAGATATGTGGATGGATATTTAAGGAGTAAACCGCAAGACAATGATTATATTTTTATATTATGTACATTAAGGAACCATCAACAACTAATCAAATCAAATGAATAATATTTTGAACAATTATTATAAAATTAAACTTGAATAAATCAGACTCTGCAGCTGCATGAATAAAAAAAAATCGAGTATGTGTTCAGGTAAAGTACCACTTCCGGGTGATGGATTTGACCCAAAAGTTAATAGAGATCTACAATTGTGGTGTAACAACCACATGCCAAATTTCATCCATCTAGTTGCGTATTTAAATTATCGTGTTTACACACACAATTCCAAAAAAACTGTATTTTTGGACTCTGGGGGGTCTATAATGTCAAGATTCATCAAAATATCAAGGTCATATTTTTTCATGATTAAAATACTTTCTCTATATTTCATATATGAGAAAGTAAAACCGATCTCTCCTATGTGAAGTGGAAGGTGAATTGCTGTCAACAGAAAGCAGTCACCTGAGAAATAAACTGAAACGTTACTCACTCGTGATTCTCTGTCCATATAGTAAACGTTTTGTTGACGAGCACATTCTGATTTCAGCCGTTTGAATTACATCTTGATATACAACAAGCACAAAGAAAGGCGGCACATAAATCGCTTTCTATTTCACACGCTTTACACGCCCTGTCACTGCAAATGCTGTGTGAACGCCTGCCCTCCATCACCAGCCGCGGTTCACTGGAAGAATACATGCGGGTGGCTTGTGGTCAATGACTTTCTGTTTTAGTGTTAAAACTTACAAGGGTTAAAAACTAATGGCATGAATATTCATTTAAAAACTAAAAATATTTTAGTAAATTATTATTTTATTTCATTTAGTCTTTCCAGCTACTTTAATAGTTAATTTAGTTTTAGTTTTTAATTTTGTTTATTATTTTATTTCAGTTTACGAAAATGTTTTAATAATAGTTTCAGTTTTGATTTTAATTTCCGTTAACTATAATAACCTTGCTGTGAACGTCAAAGTGCAGATATTTAAAAAAGTTTGGGCAAATGGCCGAAGTAACTATGCCTCTCAAGTGTTTCTCATTTAATTAAGAAACCCACACACATATAAATGGATCAATGAGATTCCCACTGTCAAGAGAATACATCTGGCAGAATCAATTTGGAAAGCAGACCTTGTTGAGCTTTACTCAAGTTTTCTCTTCTGAGAAGACCTTCTGAATAATATTTTAATTGTAGCCAAAATATAGGATTCAAACGACTTTCAAGTCACACATTTTGAAAAAGATATTATTGTATTTAATTTCCTTTGAGATAATTTAAAGAAAACCTTTTTGATGCATCTCCTGTTTAGAGTTTTAATTTGTAAGACAATTATAAAGAGTCACAAACACCCATTGCAAACTTTAAAGTTACATGTACATACATATTTACTAAATAATAAAATGCTAAGGTCTCTGTGCGTGTGCAGTGTCTCAAAGCAATCTGACTGGTCAGTATGACTTTGGTGACACAATCAAAAGAGAAAGTATGAGTGTGAGACACACAAGGAGGAGAAAAGGCATAGGAGGCACACTGAGAGTTGTCTTCAAAGACAGGAAGTATAAAATCAGACAAGAAGTGAGCATGGCTGCTCAAAATTACAGAGTCTGTGAAACAGGCTTTTTATGGGAATGCGCTCAAGAGAGGAAGCGCCAGTCAAGAGATGATACAGAGGAAAGGCACGGAAGGTACATTTATTATTTATTCTATTACCTGACAGGTAATGTGGCTAGTATTATATCTTGTATAATAGTAAAGGGCAGTAGTTAATTATTTTGTTATATATAAATTATTAAACTGGCACAAATTTAAAATTTCATCCTTCTTTTTCAATTTCACTACCATGTTGGTAAGTTTTTAGACATACAATAGAAAGAAAGAGAAGCAGCATAAGACCTAAAGATGAGGGCCATTAAATGTTTAGACATACAATAGAAAGAAAGAGAAGCAGCATTAGACCTAAAGATGAGGGCCAGTAAAATGTTTACATGTAAGTTTGGTTCTGTATGCCTCATTTATGCTAGTGAACCACGTTGTTACCAATTGAATCAACTTTATTGTTCTTCACAAACTCTGACACACATTCTTTTTTTTAAGACATGTACAACTGCTAGATTAAAAGTAAATGTTAAGGCTTAGAGGAAGAAAAAGTTGTCATATATTTAAAAAATGGAACAGTTAGTGTATACCAACAAAGCTGAGGCACAGTCTTTATGAAATGGAAAAAGTGTGTTAAAATCCCCAAAGAAATGTGAAAGTGTGTGTGTGTGTGTGTGTGTGTGTTTTTATATAGTGCTTTTAGCTCACACCAAAGGCCAGGAATGGTGCTCACTTTCACAGTCCTCCAACTCAATATGGTGAATACTCCTCAGGGACGGCTGTTCATACAATATTTTTCCCAGCTCTTTGGCAAATTTTAAGTGAGAGTTGGCTTTGTTCACAGCTTTCGTCAGCAGGTCACTTTCAAAGAGTTTAGATCACTTCATATCTGTCAGCATCAGCCTATGGACTCAGGCTGAAGTGGCTGAGGGCTGCATATTGGAAACTTGTTGATGGAGAATTATGAACTTCTTCATCTTGACCGTTATGTCTATTTCTCACAACCATTGTTAAAAGATAAATAGTTGGTTTTCTGAAAAAATATTAAACAGAAAATCAGATTTGTTTGTTGCTGTGGTTTTGGTCTGAAGTCATAGGTGGATAAATACTTTTCTGTTTGTTGGACCAGTCAGCGATAGATAGATAGATAGATAGATCAGTCCCAGGGAATATTGTAGTGTTACATTAGCTCATACATATTAACATATAAAAACTATATACAAGTTTAAACAGTAAAACAATATATACATAATGTATCCACATAGCGGAAAACATAGTCTAACCAGAGGATATGTCATTAAGTATGTCTTAGGAAAAGTAATTTGTAACTAAAGAATGGTCTTGAGTCACTGCTATAAATTAATCCAAAAATGTATGTCTTTTTTATGAGAAGCTTGAAAGAATTGACTCAGTACACTCTACCAGTTCAAATGACTAAAATGACAAAACAAAGATCTAAGGTACAGTAGGTTCATTTACATGACATAATCTAATCACTTTAATATATGTCAATCAGCACCGAGGTAAATGGTATATCTTAATGTCATATCTATGAATTTACTGTTATGTAAAAGACCTGAAACAGTTAATATGTTAAAAGTCTTTGACACACACATTTATCTCTAAAGAGACACCTGTTAGTTATAAATTCTTTAAAAAAAACAATATATTTATTTGTAATTATCATTATCTCATCATTCCATTGGTTACTGTTCAGGACATGTTGAGTAGAGAATATTTGGTTTCTTATGAAAGACACACCCTGAAAACTCAAATTTATGCTGAAATAAAAAAAAAAAAACAGGAATATATTTTTGTCTTTTTCTGCTGTGTATGATGCAGCTGAAAGAAACTGACTACAGTACAATTTGCCGTGTGCTGAAGGTCCTTCTGGGTTAACCAGGATACAATGCAAAAAGTGTAAGACTTTGCTTGTGATAGCCTGCAGTTTACCCAACATCCTCATCTTATCTACTGGGTCTGGAGAGTGCAGGTAAATTTGCAGAGCAGAGCTGAAATTTCTAACTTGATTAAACAGAATATCTAAAAAAACTTGAAAAGACAATTGTAGTCAGATACAACATTCACATTTTTAAATACCAAAGGACTCGGATTGAATCTGCAACTTAATGTTACTTCTGAAGTATTATTGTAAAGAATAAGGAGAGTTTTCTAGAACACTTTGTGATTGATTACGCAATCAGGTGAAATAAAAATATACCACAGAGCTCTATGTGGTTCCCACTATTTTTTCAGCTTTTGGAAAGTAGAGAAATTCATGTTACTAATCCACGTCTTTCATCAAGTGAAAATGGAAAAAAAAAATGCATAGATTTTTCTAGTCAATTATCATTTATTAGACAACACAGAGTATCTGCAAATGTTCAGCTTTTTTTAATATTGAACTTGGGAATATTTTAGAGAAATTCATGTTAAACATACCACAACTTAAACAAATTTCTCTCTGAGTTTATGTTACTGAGAAAACACTTGCGTTCTCTTTTACATTCTGAAATGGCTGACTGCCATTTAAAACTTTCAGAAATAGGAACGAAGTAAAAGGTTTTACAATTTCTGAAAAATGATTCTACTTAATTTTCTGTCAGCGCTTTCAATAATTCTGGGTTCTATTTACTTAACATTTTTCTTCTAGGGAAAGTAGAGATAATTGGTTCTGCAAAGCATCATCTCTTTCTTCATATACTATTTAGGAAAGCTTCCACTTAAAAATTACATTTATCTTATTGGTTATTAGAATGGGTGCCAAAAGTTGAATACTAGACACCATGTGATACATGCTTTCAGTGTTTTTGAGTCTAAAACTTATGATATATATAACATATGATGAGCTAGTGAAAGCGAATCTAAATAAATAAAATTACGCCTCCAAAAATTACTATCCATATGTGTGGTTGGAGTGAATCGTGACGAGAATTAAAGCAATGCTATAGGAACACTCTAAAGTGAGAAACAGGCAACAGTCCATTCAACCAACAAACCACAGTATTAGTGAAACCATTTAATTTAATCCTAAACATACAGGAAGTAAAGCTTATTTCAAAAGCAAAACTAGCCTAGTTTAATTTGTTTTTCATGTGGGGCTGTTAACAGTTTCTTTTAATTTGTTTTTTGTTCATGAGCATTAGCATTATTTGAGAAACTGTGTATTGAACTGTACTAAACTTAAAGAAATGTCAGTAATCTTGCTCCATGCAAAGCTGGTGTGAAATACTCAAAGAGGTTTATTCAAGGGTCAACCAAAAGAAATGATTACATTTTCATTCATTGAGAACTATTACACTGATATTAAAATTGATACTGGACGTGTCTTTCTCCAGTTTCTGCTTTACAATATATTAAAATGATAGAAATATGAGAAAAATGAAAATTGTATGATTAATGAATTTCTTTACATTGAATTTGAATCATGCTTTAGGATCACCCCGTGCCCAAAAGGACAAATATTGGACTTTTTAATTTTAACCATCAGATAAAACAATATACATTTTCGATAAATTCATTTGTAAGCATGGTTATCAGTGCTGCGCTCGAGCTCCATGAAACGGGTTTGAATGTTGATCTGGTTTGCACATACTCTCGGGTCTTCATGGGTTTTTTTTCTTGGGTACTCCGTTTTTTCCTCACATATCCCAGAGGTGTGCTAGTCTGACTGATTACATTTATTCTACACTGGTCTGATGTAAGTGATCATGGATGTGTTTTGAGAGCACTATTAACGACCAGCACCCCAACCAGAGCCGATGCACACTTCAAGGACAGACTCCAGCTCCCTGCAATTCCAAATGTTTATTATTCAGGCCCACTAATGCATTAATGAATGAAATAATTGGCTCTTTCTTATTTATCAAAAAGCACATTTAAAGATCGTTATCGTGTGTTCCATTATAAACAGAATATATATTAAAACCTTGGTAATATTATTTTTGAGCAGTTTTTTTAAACATTTAATTAATAGTGATTCATAAAACAAACAAAAATAAGGCTCACTAGCAAAATGGAACATAATTAAAGAATATTTTGCTCTTTAATGGCTTGGAGAGGTTGCTCGTATTCTGCATAATTTTATGACCTTTTTGGATCAGATGATCGTTTGCTGAAGTTCACAACAGCATATGACAAATGACAGGGCTTTATCATTTTCATTAGGCTGGCTAATGATAATGCCACATAAAGCCTTCACAACATGGTATAATGCACGGTCAATTTGCATTTCATATTGTCCATTTCAATGGATGTTATGGGTATGTTTTACAATTATATGATGCTTGCACTTTTTTCCAGATTTAATTATATGGTGTATGCGATTGCCAACTAAAACAAATTATGTGCTTGATGGCAGCAGATAAATCTCAGTTTCAATTTGTTGTAATGACCCATGTAATTTTTAAGCTGTGCCTACAAATTTTCTCTTTTAACACGTATAATTAGTCGGATACTATATTAGATATACATTGCCTGGCATAATTTGGTCTCCCAGGAGCTCTCAGCATGATATGGCTGCTTGTGCTGCAAGCCAGGGTTGCCTTTTTTTCTTTTCTTTAATTTGTTAAGGACAATATGATGCGTGTGTGAGAGCCCAGCTGACATTTTACACAAGAAATCACTACATTGGATAAGATTAGTAGATCAGGTAGTCAACTTTTGGCCACATTTTGTTTACATAAAAGTAAAATTATGATGAAGTGTCAAGGGTCAATAAATTAACTGCAAGAGACTGGGACTAAGACTATATTTGAGTTTCTTTTTTTTATTGTTAAATATCAAATTAAAAGGACATGTTTAGTGACACATTTCAAATTTTGAATGTGTGCATTGAATCATTTTGAGTTGTTTGGATTTATCAATAGATAATTTAAAAATTATTAATAGTACGCTTAAAATATACCATATTTACTTGATTCTTAGATGCCATATAGTTTAAGAGGCTCATAAACTATATAAAACTGTTCAAAAAAATTAAAGGAACACTTTGAAAACACATCAGATCTCAATGGGAAAAAGAAATCCTCCTGGATATCTATACTGATATAGACTGGGTAATGTGTTAGGAACGAAAGGATGCCACATCGTTTGATGGAAATGAAAATGATCAACCTACAGAGCCCTGAATTCAAATACGCCCCAAAAATCAGAGTGAAAAAATTATGTGGCAGGCTAGTCCATTTTGCCAAAATTTAATTGCAGCAACTCAAAATTGTACGCAGCACTTTGTATGGCCCCTGTGTTCTTGTATACATGCCTGACAACATTGGTGCATGCTTCTAATGAGATGACAGATGGTGTTGTGGGGGATCTCCTCCCAGATCTGGACCAGGGCATCACTGAGCTCCTGGACAGTCTGAGGTGCAACCTGGTGGCATTGGATGGACCAAAACATAATGTCCCAGAGGTGTTCTATTGGATTTAGGTCAGGAAAGTGTGGTGGCCAGTCAATGGTATCAATTCCTTCATCCTCCAGGAACTGCCTGCATACTCTCACCACATGAGGCCAGGAATTGTCGTGCACCAGGAGCCACTGTACCAGCATAGGGTCTGACAATGGGTCCAAGGATTTCATCCTGATACCTAATGGCAGCCAAGGTGCCTTTTTCAAGCCTGTAGCGGTCTGTGTGACCCTCCATGGATATGCCTCCCCAGACAATCATTAACCCACCACCAAACTGCTCATGCTGAATGATGTTACAGGCAGCATAATGTTCTCCATGGCTTCTCCAGACCCTTTCACTTCTGTCACGTGCTCAGGGTGAACCTGCTCTCATCTGTAAAAGCACAGGGCACCAGTGGTGCATCTGCCAATTCTGGTATTCTATGGCGAATGCCAATCGAGCTGCATGCTGCTGGGCAGTGAGCTCAGGGCCCATTAGAGGACATGGGGCCCTTGGGTCACCCTCATGAAGTCTTTCTGGTTGTTTGGTCAGAGACATTCACACCAGTGGCCTGCTGGAGGTCATTTTGTAGGGCTCTGGCAGTGCTCATCCTGTTCCTCCTTGCCCAAAGGAGCAGATACTGGTCCTGCTGATGGGTTATGGACCTTCTATGGCCCTCTCCAGCTCTCCTAGAGTAACTGCTTGTCTCCTAGAATCTCCTCCATGCCCTTGAGACTGTGCAAGGAGACACAGCAAACCTTCTGGCAATGACACGTATTGATGTGCCATCCGGGAGAAGTTGGACTACCTGTGCAACCTCTGTAGGGTCCAGGTATTGTCTCATGCTACCAGTAGTGACACTGACTGTAGCCAAATGCAAAACAAGTGAAGAAACAGACAGAAAAGATGAGGAGGGAAAAATGTCAGTGGCCTCCACCTGTTAAACCATTCCTGTTTTGGGGGTCATCTCATTGTTGCCCCTCTAGTGCATCTGTTGTTAATTTCATTAACACCACAGCAGCTGAAACTGATTAACAACCCCCTCTGCTACTTAAATGACCAGATTAATATCCCATAAGTTTCATTGACCTTATGCTATACTCTGATTAAAAAGTGTTCCTTTAATTCTTTTGAGCAGTATATATAAAAGCCAAATACCACTGACCACAATTTTGTGGTCCAAGCGCGTTCTGTCTGTATGTCTGTCCTCTTTTCACAAGAGAATTACTTAATGGATTTAGATCTGGTTGTTTTCTATAATTTTCTTGAGCTTTCCAGTTGATTTTGCGACTTCTGTCATTGCGCTAAGTCCCATAGTTCGCTTGCAGTACCGATGTATTTATGCAAATCCAAGAGAGTGGCTGTAGGCCGAGAGCAGGTGGCGTGGCCTTCCTCATTCACTCGCCAGCCTCAGTTCGAGTTGGTCTACGTCTCACCACGTGTTGGAGTGCACCTTGCCTCCACTTAGCTAGCAATACCTGTTTGTTGAACAGACATTATCATCTACAGATTGTTAAGGAGTATCTTTTGACGTTTTTGAGACAGAGATCAGAGCTCCATGTGTTTTAGAGGGTAGCTCCCGATTGCCAGAGATATCATGGCCATGTGCTTCTCTCTCCACATGGGGAACGCTCTCCCGTCAGAGCTAAACACAATCAGATATAGTGCCAACATCTATTGATTTTTAAAGTTTGTCCTGTTTCATTACTATGTAAGCGTAGCCATGGGGTACAGCTAGTTGTTATATATACTGAGTAGAGATGTACCTTTGAGAAAAAATCAAAAATATTGACATCAACACTTTTGTATGCACCTCCAGCAAATCTTTCCACCACACCATTAATGATGATATGCTCGTAATATCCAACATAAAACTTTTTAACCCACGTATCCATTCCAGTTGGGAAGCTATTGTGTGTAAACTGTTAATGTAAAACTGATATCATAGTATTTGGAGCATCAGGCAGTTATACTGGGAAGGCAAACACTGTGTATTTATAAAACAGCAGGAAATGATCATAGGCTTCATGCTTGTTTTCAGAATCACAGCAGATGATGATGATGTTTAACTCTTTTGTGCAGTTTAATGATGTTAGAGCATTCTGCCAAAGGAGAACTCCAAATGCATACTTTTGCATGTAAATGGAGGTTTTTAACCAGGTTTCTGCCTTAACTGGGCTTTCTATTTTATCTTAGTTGTGTGTATGTATGTAAACACACCCAATGACAAGGACACTTTTACTATTTCTTATTTGGTTGAATCCTTTTGTCACAAGCTACCTGTAAAAGCAGGTGTCCTTCTAATAGATTGGGACCAACAGGGGCCAAGGTTGGCAAAGAGAGAAGCAGATGTTAAAATAAAAAGAAATGTTTTATATAATGAGCCTCTTTAAAAGAGTTTAAGTACAGATTTGCACACAATGAACAAAAATACTCCCATTAAATACTCCATCGGCACTATACGCATCCTTATATATAATTTGATACTATCCGTATGTATGGTGTTCGCGTCAATACTCCACATGTATGGTGTTCGCGTCAATACCTCAACTCAATACAAGTTAGAACCATGCAATGGGACTCTGCCTCTGTAGTTAGAACATAACGTGGCAAACTCGGACGCAGTATTGCATGATCGACTAAGAATGTTCGAATGCTTCAGTGACGCCGCTGGATGGCCGAGTATAGTAAGTCGGTGTTGGTTAGAGCAGATGAAATTAAGTTCGGTTGGTTTTTGGAACGTTGGTTTGGTGGGGGGCGGCACGGTGGCGCAGTGGTAGCGCTGCTGCCTCACAGTTAGGAGACCCGGGTTCGCTTCCTGGGTCCTCCCTGCGTGGAGTTTGCATGTTCTCCCCGTGTCTGCGTGGGTTTCCTCCAGGCGCTCCGGTTTCCTCTCACAATCCAAAGACATGCAGGTTAGGTGGATTGGCGATTCTAAATTGGCCCTAGTGTGTGCTTGGTGTGTTTGTGTGTGTCCTGCGGTGGGTTGGCACCCTGCCTGGGATTGGTTCCTGCTTTGTGCCCTGTGTTGGCTGGGATTGGCTCCAGCAGACCCCCGTGACCCTGTATTTGGATTCAGCGGGTTTGAAAATGGATGGATGGATGGATGGTTTGGTGGGGCGTACTTTCCAGGACTAACATCGTTGACTGACTTAAACTCTTCGACAGCTCCGGAACCGTTAGTAATTTAGAACTTATCGCCATTTGCTTGGTACGTCAAAATCTATCTTTGGGCAGTTCGGTTTTGGCATCCGTCCTTCTGACATCTATTGGCAGACTGAGTAATGACAGCTGGGTATTAACAACGGTCATTGTTCAAAGTTTACGCGACTCGTGCACAAGTTCCAGCACCAGCAAAAATATTGGTGGCTTGTGTGTTCAAGTTTTGGTACGTGATGTCAAAATTGTTGTTTATTATCAACATGTGACAGCAAGCTGCAACGCAGCTCCACCATAATAAATCTGACTGCTTCGATTTTTGAGAAATGGTTCGATGCTGTGAAGTAAACTTAAATGCTGCCATGTGATTGTATTTATGCTGCTTTTCTTCATCCATTTCTTTCACAGGCAATACAATTAAATATTCCCTATTGTAATGATGACATTTGAAGGTCGCTGTTGTCGTGTTTTTGGGTTTTTTTTGGCACCTTCACAACAGCATGAGAATGCAAAGAATTTTTATCTTTAACAACTTCCTTCCCTCAAGTCACAACATAGCGAAACCGAATGTTGTTTTCTCACAGTGATGGTTTCTTGCACGCCTACCTGGTGGAATCCCTCAAATTTACTTAAAGTATGAGAGCAATTATTGTCAGTACACTGCATTCGTAGCAGCAGCAGTATCGTGCAGCATTAAGTATACACCCAGCCTAATTCTCACTCACGCCCACTAAACCTTCAAGGCAGATTAACCCGAACTCTGTTGAACGGAGAGAGAGAGAGAGAGAGAGACATTTCCCCAAGAGATTACCCTGAAACTGGACGAATCTAATTAGATCAGTAAGAGGGAAATGGTCTGTTGCTAAAACTTTTCACTATCACACTAACATCCCAACAAATGAATGCACACCAACAAACCTTTAAAAGCAAATCGACCAGCTCTGTACAGTGAAAACCTAATCAAATGGCGAAAAGAAAAAATAAATAACAAAAACAAACCTACCTATCCTCACCCCTGTACTTCCTGGCACATGCTTGAAACTTAGGCGCCATGTTTCAATTTTTTTGTGATTCCTTGCCCGCATTTGCATGCATGGAGCCGACACCGACAAAATTCCTGCAACACCTCGTGTATAGATCAAACGGTAAGTGCTGTGCTTCATTCTCCTATTTCTTTTACTGAAAAAAAAATCCTATTAAAATGTACCATCTGACAATTTAGACATGCTAGCATGCACTTTGCGAAGGGTGGTCACGCATAGAGTTTGGGGATGCTCACTACGGAGCATCACATCATCATCATTCTACATTTCTTTTTGTTTTTCCAGATGGAGCACAGGCTGGTAACACATTGTCAGCAGAAGGATTTGAGCCCACATCCTCAGCGTTTTAAGTCCAAAGCCTTAACCCCTACACTAAACATAGCACATGTTTAAGAACATTCAATTTTTTTATCAACACTAGTTAGCAATGTCTCTGACAGTGTCATTGACATGAACCTTTTTTCACTTAAAGTGAATGTGTTTAATACTGTAGATACAGTAAGCTACTTAGCAAGGTAGTGCTCTGACATGTAACATGAGCTTTGCAATTGCAGTATATCTGACTGATCAGATCTTGTTTGTTTGGCAATACAGCCATGTAGCACTTTTTCTGTGCTTATGCTTGTACAGAATAACTTGTTTCAGTTCCTCCCGACATTTTAATTGGCAATTAGAGTTTTGCATATTTAAGTTTAACACACTAATCTAATTCACATAACTGTACTAATTGACATTGTGCATGTACATTCGATAAACCCAATGTGACATCTTTGTGTTCTTCCTGTCAGCTATCAACATTCTGTTTCAGAGATTTTAAAACAGGAATCTTAGAAATACCAGTGACCACCATATAAATAAATTAGGCAGGGCTGGAAGATAGCTTTATGAAAGAAGGATTTATAAAACACTAATGAGATGGAGAAAATCTGAATTTAAAGAAACAAGTGAATAGACTTTGAAAGAGTAGAAGTATAACTGTGGTTAGCTGAAAAATAACAGCACAAGGTTACAGGACCAGGTGCTAAATAATACTCAAAAGTCAATAAAAAATGGGGTCTGGAACCCTGGAAGCCAAAGAAAATCCAATACCAAATGGGACAAAAATCAAAGTAAAAAAACATGTGAAAGCCTTGATTCCTTACACTGATTTAAAATACTATATATCCTGTGTTTGTTTTTTTAACAAATGATTTTTTTAAGAATGATTCAAAAACTTGGGTATCATAGGTGGTGAGCCTCCTTCATTGGTGTTACAATAATGACATCAAGTAACCAAGCAGCCACTCAGACATACAGAATGGCTTTTGTTGCAAACAGCAAAATGATGGCATTAAAATACCAAAAATATGACGATATAAAATAATGAAGACCTTAAAACAAAGTTATCCATAAAAAATATGCACAGAGCTTCAATTTACATACAAGAGGGTACCTACAACCCAAAAATTACTTACTGAAACTTTAGTCTCCAAAGTACTCTCCATGTGAATTAATACACTTGTCCCAACGGTTTTCCCACTGGTGGAAACATTTTTGGAATTACTGAAGAAATTGTTCAAAGTCTGCAGCGATTTTTCTTTGACTTCCTCCATGGTACAAAAACCTTTCCTTTGAGTTCTTTTTCATATGCGGGAACAAGAAAAAGTTGTATGGAGTAAGATCAAGAGAGTAGGAAGGGTAAGGGACAACAGTCATTTTGTTTTTCGACAAAAACTGCTGGAAAAGGAGGGCGGTAAAATTTAATGCAGACTCCGTGTTATTAATGAACACCCATCACAAAAATCACAGAACACTTTAATAAGCACCAAGAAAAACTGACATGGAACGCTGCACGAACAATACAGAGCAATGCCACTTGGCACACTGCCACAAAATACTGTATGCTACACCTAACTGCAAAATTTGCAATTAAGTCTAGATTGCCCGCCAGGTACAGATTCCAGCTATTTTTGGGTACCCTCTCATATTTCAAAATACTCAAAACCAAGGCTGGCAGTACCCTTTAGACAAATGTGTCTGTCAGGTAGGGCAGCAAAACTTGGGATGGCGGCATTCTTTTAAACAATACTGAACTTGACTTGCAACTGTAAGTCATCCATTAACCCTATTATACTGCTTTAAATTATATTTATATTAAGGGCTATTCAAAATTAAAGAGCAGGTTTCAAAAATGTATTTCAAACAAACTGTATAAGACAAGAAATACATTCTTCATATCACTGGATAGAGGAAAGTTCAAAGTTTAAAAGCCTACCTAAAAGTACCAGTGAATGCCACCAACTTCATTTTCATGCAAGATGGTGGGTGCCCCACCTCATTTCCACTTGGAGGTCCAATGTTACCTGAACAACACCATTCCAGGACAATGGATTAGAAGAAGTGGACAACAAGATCTTGCTCATTGTCTATGGCCTCCCAGTTCTCCAGAACTTACCCCCTGTGATTTTTATCTATGGGGGTACATTAAAGAAAGAGTGTTTGTTCCACCTATGCCCGCTAAGTTTTAAGACACCGAATTGAGGAAGCTGTGAATTCAGTAACTTTGTTGCGCTACGCATGGTGCTCATGTTGAGTGCATGCAACCTCAAGGACCATAGGACCAAACTTTGAACTTTCCTCTATCCAGTGATGTGTCGAACGTGTTTCTGTCTTGTACAGTTTGTTTGAAATATATTTTTTAAATCTGCTCTTTCATTTTAAATAGCCCTGTACAAAGAACTAGTGATGTTTAGTTATAAGGACGGATAACCTACACATGCCCTTTATGAGTGGTCTTCCAATTGTAGCACCCGACTTCTCAGAGGCTGTCTTTATGCAGAATGCTCTTATTTCTTTATTTTTTCAGATGCAAATTGTAATTTTACTTTTGCTTTAATGCTATTTAACTTTTAGCAAGTATGTTCTTTATCTTATTTCCCATCCTAATTCCAACACTGAGACGATGCAGGTTTCGGATATATAAACTGGCATGCATGTCTTGTCTCATTTTTTTAACTCATTGCGCCAAGAAATTGCCCCATGAGAGCAAAAAAGCCTAAGAAGTCCAGCCCGTTCTGGTCCAGATAATATAAAGAGAGATGTCCCCAGATGTTGGTGTCACATTTGGACTTGAATGCCCAACTGTCTAGAACTCCTCCAAAAACTGGACCTACCAGGGAGTGCCACTAGAGGGTGACTTGAGGCTATTGCCGGTTTTCCCGTTTTCGAAGCGCCATCGTTACTGTTACTTTTATTTTTGTTGTAAATTAAACAGGGTTGAGCCCAGTTGACAACCCAAAAATTGCATATCTAATACTATGTATATTTTTAATGTTTTATATTATTATTATTATTATTATTATTATTACTCAGTGTTAGTATAAGTATGTTAATCATTAGTGGAAATTACAGAATTACAAACCTTAATGGGAATGGGTTATATTGAAGCACACGCACTAAATCTCTTCCTCGAGAGCTTGAGAGTAGAGTAGGAGCATCCTGAAAATATTCTTTCCAGGACCTCCACCACTTCCAGCCCCAGATCAATATAAAGAGTGCAGCTGCAGGAAGTGGATGTTAATTCTTGGACTTGCAACTGCTGGAGCCAAATTATCCCACAGAAGCAGTGAGTTAAACAACAAGTTCCACTGTACTTTTTCATGTTTTTCTGCTAATTAACAGGTATCTCTGACACCAACACTTTACCAAGTCTTGTCCCAATCCACCCCACTATATACAGTATATATTGTTATGATTCATATCATTCTTGTCAAGCTTATCTTATCATTGGAGGTTTAACAAGTCTAAACAATAGATTAAAAAGAAACTTCCTAAGTTTGCAAAAATGAAAAGAAGAAAAAGCAGTTTTGAATTTAAGTGATTCAGGGGTCAGGACCTACAAAGCTGCACTTCTGGACTCCATTTCCCTAGCACCCCAGCAGGTGACATGACTGGGTTCTCATACGAGGACCACCGCCACCTAGTGCATGGGGGATAAAACCACTGCCAAGTTTCAGCTTCTGCTGATCAATCCATTATTTTTTACCGGCTGGGCACAAGGTTATCTTCCTCTCCAGATAATAACCGGTGCTACTCCCTGAGATTCAACTGGCAGAGATTCAACAAGGTGCTGGAAACATTTCCTCAGGAATTTTGGTCCATATTGACTTGACAGCATCACGCAGTTGCAGATATGGTGGCTCGACATCCTTGATGCCAATCTCCTGTTCCTCTACATCCCAAAGGTACTCTATTGGAGTGAGATCTGGTGACTGCAGAGGCCATTTTAGTACAGAGAACTCATTGTCATTTTCAAGAAACCAGTTTGAAGTGATCTGAGCTTTGTGACATGGCGTGTTATGCTGCTGGATGTAGCCTTTAGAAGATGAGTACTCAATATCTGCAGTAACTTTCTAGTTTTATTTGTCTTCATTTACCAAGAATTGTGAAAATTGTTTGAAACAAATATATACATGTAGTTCACATAAAATGCATATATGAATATGAACATACTGTACATTTCAGCTCATAACTGATTTAAACTACCAGATGGCAAACAAAATGTTATATTGATACACTATCAAAGGGTAAAATAGCTTTAATCCAACATTCTATAATGTAAGAGCTTCAGAAAAGTCCAGTTTTGAGGCACTATTCATAGCTTCATCGTCACAGTAATGTCATGTTTTGGCTTTCCATGACGTTATTAAGCAACAAATAAATTTGGCTCTGATTCCACAACTCACTGCATTTCTCAGCTTTGAAAAAACTGATTTGTATTCAGTCTTAAAAATTATTTTGCATATGAGACTCCTGTCAGTTAATTCTGTGTTTTGATGAAAAATCTCTACAAATTTGCATTAAGAAAATCCTGCACTACACAAAGACAAAGTTCTTCACATGTGAAAAGAAGACCAGGACTACCTTTGCACTGATGGTATCAACCTAATTGTTCTTGTAATAATCTGCCTGCTAGGCATTACCAAGCTAAACAAAAGTTGACTTTACATAGTAAAAACAAAAAGCACTTACCTGTTTTACTTGCCGAAATGCGGGCAGCATTAACTTTGTCTTCGGCAGGTACATGTGGTGCGGCACTGGCGATGGGTCAGATACACCTCCGGGTCAGGCCAGCTGGAGGACGTTCCATGTACCCCATCAAAAAGGCAAGTGTCTCCCTAGCCCCTGCTGTGAATAAAGAGAAAAGCGCAGAGCATTTTAGTTTAGTTAATTTCGTGCATGCATGCATTAGTCTGAGAAGGGGATCCCCAAGAGAAAGTCCCAAGGTAAGGTTACAAAGAAAAAGTAACTTACTTTCATAGAATGCATCGGCTTCTCCGAAGGGAGCACTTCGGGGTACGTTCAAGCTTGTGCTTGTACTTGCTCATTTGCACGTGAGGCAGCTAGCCTATTTAATACATGCCTTGCAGGTGCTGAGTGTAACACTTGTGCAGAATTCACCTGTGCCAGTCGTGATTAGTGTAAGAGGGCAGCGCATCGCAGGATTGGGTGAAGATTTTGAACCCAGGAATAAGAAGCCCTTCCTGCCTCAAAGGGTGGTCTTTAGACTCAGTGGTGTGGATAGTGTGGTTAGTATAGCTATTTCTTTTAGTATACCAAACAGCGGCCTTTCCATTACTTCTATATATTTTTTTTTGTCTAGATGTATAGATATCTCATACTATTGTTTTTGTGGAGGTATTTATATAGATTTTGGGTTTTCGGTGCACTTTGTTTTTTCTTTTATATGCACTTTTTTTTCTTATAAACATTTTTTGGGATTCTTTGGTCTTCATTGTGTGTAGTTTCTTCCTGATTGATTTTATTTTTAGTGGTTTATTCTAGTAAATATCATTCACTATTTTTGATAAGGACCTTTTTTGTGTGTGTCTTTTTGTGCACCTGTAAATAAAACCCATTTTTGCTTTCAGAAAATACCAGCTTTTTGTGCCTGTATCTCCATGTGTGACTTCTTTCAAGTCTGACCCCGGTCAGTCCTGTATAGTCTGATGCCACGGGGTGACACAGATCTCTGTAATTAAACAAATCAAGCACCTACTGTGTATGTGTTGTAGAAACTGAAACACTAAGCCTAACATAAGTTTGAACAGTTAATTGTGGAGCTTCTGATGCGCTGGTTGAACTAATGGTGGTAGATTATATCCATTTTAATGAACTGATTCAAGCAATGCACCAATTTTTTCTGGACATTTATCTCAGAAGATACACTTATATTGTTAGGAAGGTCATATTTTTCTGCATGTGATTAACTGAACAAATCACATAATAGCTACATGCAGTTTAAAGTTACTTCCTATGAATATTTCAAAGAAAATCAAGAAACAGGAGTGAGCATTGCTGAAAAGGCAGGGTCAAATGATCTCAACATGCATAAAAGCATGTAGAACCAAATCTTTATGCTACAGACAAGTTGCAGTAGAAAGCTTGAAAATTCTTAATTCTCTGACATATCTTTTCAATTTGTTCTTGGAAGTGATGTTTTTTTTGTAAGTTCATATGCGGCTATAATAGTGACGGGAGCATAAGGAAGGGGGAATGTCTACAACAGGGGAGCCCACACTTTTTCGGCTTGCGAGCTACTTTTAAAATAACCACTGTAAAAGAAACAGAGGACACAAGCATGAAGTTTTGGGGAATTTGTACCCCTTGTACTGCAACAAAACAGGTCTTCGTTTGACATAAACACCAAAACTATAAGACAAAGATGGCGGGTTTAGGGGGACAATATATCGGGAAGGACCGGAAATCAAGTGTGATGGCTGCTGGGAAGGCGTGATGAATTGTCGGAGGTTGACGTCATCTTTGGGGGACCAGAGGGAAGAAAGGACCCCGGAAGTGAAGACCGTCGCGTGCTCCGGGCTTTATGGCGACGTTGCTTTGTCTTTTCTATGAGATAAAGGAGAGAGAGGTTAGTACTCTGTCTTTGTTTTATTGTGGTGCGCGTCGAGTCGTTCAGTTGTTCCCGATGCGCTAATGCGTGACACCATGTCGAAATGATCTACCTACATTAAAAATGCTCTCTCTCTCTCTCTAACTCTCTCTCTCTATATATATATATATACAGTATATACACTGATTATAGATAGATAGATAGATAGGTAGATAGATAGATAGATAGATAGATACTTTATTAATCCCAAGGGGAAATTCACATAATCCAGCAGCAGTATACTGAGACAAAAAACAATATTAAATTAAATATTAATAAAAATACTTGTAAAAGCAGACAATAACTTTGAGTAATACTTTGTACATTAAATATATGTTGTCATACCTTGCATAACTGAATAACCTTTATGGAACAATAACAATTCAATACATTTATGGTCACTACAGTATTTGGATTTAATAATTTTCATGTGGGAAAAGGCTGATTCCATTGTAGAGGAGTTTTAGGTGAAACAGTTTTGCAATTTTTGATGCAGGTGAGTCACCCTCAACATCTTCCCTAAATGGATAGCACTTAAATGTAGAGATTGGCTCAAGTAAAGCTGAGTCTTGAAACCATCTGTCAAAGTCTGACAGACAATTTTCAATCTGCTCTATATAGCGTATGCTGTCAAGTTGCGCACATGCCTTCCATTGCGTCTCTAGCTCTGATGCAAGGTTTTAGATGTTCCCCAAATCAAGGAGCTGCAGCTTTAAGGACAGTTGTTGCATTTTTTGTTTGAAAGCATTACAGTAACTGAGCTAATCATATTGACCATGGCTTTCTCTTTTCCTGTAAATTAAGCTCATTCAACTTGTTGGTCAGATCAACCAAGTATAGCAGCCATTGATCGTTATTAAGTTGCTTGTATTCTGCATATTTAATGGCAAGGAGAAACTCCTTTTTCTCCGGCCAGGGGTCTCGAAATCTCAGCAGGAATTTTTCCCTAGCCATCTGCCTCAATTAAGGCCTCTTTTATCATCTCTCCATCTTGGAAGGACTTCTTATGCTTATTGATCGAGTGACTCACCAAGAACAATGCTTCGGTGTGTCCGCCTTTGGTTTTGAATTCAGCCGAGTGAAAAATGACGGCTGTCTGATTAACTGCGATTTCAGTTCCCTGCTCCTTTCTCTTTCTCAGATTGCTTTTTGGAAGGAAGTCAGTTTCGTAGTTTTTATGAACAGTTCGAAAGTGCTTTTCCACATTTTCCTTCTTTGGAATAGCAATGATAGATTGACAGATTGGACAAACGCACTTCGATTGTGACATTGTGAGAGAAAAAAAATCCTCTTCCAATTCCACATCCAGCCCATATCCTCCCAACAACAAATATTTTTTTTAAATCCCTTCTTTAGTCGATATAGATTGGAAGGCTAACTAGATCACTTAGATAGTCGGAGTTTTGCAGTAGCTTAAGCGCTTGATCGTACATACGGGATGACCATTGTGTTAGAAGAAAAGAAATTTCAGACTGGCTGGCCTGTATGTCAATCAAGTGGCAAATGCCATTGGGAGGATATATGATAGACTAACATTTAAAAAAATTTTTTTTTGAATGCAATGCGATCTACCTGCACTACCGGTCAATGGTGATCGACGTATTGGGCACCCCTGGTCTACAACCTCTTGCCTTTAAAAAAGATGGTGACTGCTTCATCAAAGATTTGAGCAGGCATAGGTGTAATGTTCATAACAGGTAAAGTATGTACCCTTGGGACAAACACAAAAATTTGAATGATGTCATCAAAGAAGTGGAGAAAAATAATAAAAAACAAGAAAAATTTTTTTTTTTGGAATCAAAACATGACAAAAATCCAACCATGATAAAATCAATTATTGGGGAGCTTTAAGATATTATAAAGTATTTAAAGATAATAAGAACATAAAATGTTAAAGAATGATATTAAACTGTAAGTCATAGAATGGCTATTGTATCAACTTGTCTAAACCACACATAAACAGAAAGTGTTAGCAGAGAAATGACAAACAATGCAAGATAACAAAGAAGAGGCTTCCTGCATAATGCAGAACAGTAGACAGAAGGCAGAGAAGGTGACAAGTAGGAAAGATTAGTGAAATGTCAAGTTACCAACATAGCAAAACTATATTTTAAGAAGGGTTAAGTTCCAATAGTTATTTTCTGGGGTTTTCACATCCAGAAAAATCAAGACTTTCAAAGCATTAGATGCCTTTAATTTCTTAACATGTACTGATATCGTCTGTGAAAATGACATTGGAGAGAAAGGGACTAGGGATGTTCAACCCAGACAAGATTCAAAAAGTTAGTAGCCTCAAGAACACAGAAAGAGGAAAAAGCAGATACCAATAAGACAGTGTTATAAGATGTCTGAGCCATACCAAACATAACCTCAGTAGCAATGTATCCATAAGGGACTAAACGCTGGCATACATTGAGCTTCTCTGCCAATTTTTATTGCAGTACAAAATCAATAATTTAAAGGAAGACATATGCTATTTTGACAAGAATTAAAATAAAAACCCTGTACCTTGACACTCCAAAACACAATACAACTCAACACTGTTACACTCAAATTGAAAAAAACAACAGAACCTATGTAAACCAGCAAGTGAAGGAACAGAACAGCACCAACCACAATTAAGAAGCACAAAAGCTAATTTTTAGGGCTTTAGCCGGGACCAGGGGGTTTATGTTTTTTGACCAGTTGTACTGTACAGTTGTCAGATACCCCACTAATCCTTGATGACAACAATTCCAAAAAGATTAAATTGAAAAAGATAGACTTCCAAATGGAAAGAGAAAAGGTACAGGACAATTTCCAGCAAGAAGCAACGGCAACTTTACTAACAACTTTCCCTTAGGCAAATACTTTCTTCTAGATAAATGATACATGAAGTGAAGAAAAGTCTAGAGGTAAAATAAATGTGGAGAAGCAAAAGGATGTTAATGTAGGATTCTCCCATGAATGGTCTGCAGGAAGGGGAGAAAAAGAGTCAGTGCACTCTGCCACATCCCGGTCTGATGCTTCCCATGCGCACGTATGTGACAGTTCTTACAAATAAGAATCAACATAAGAAGAGTTTCTTGCTATGGTATCTTAGCGTCACAATTTGAGCCGAATTATAGTTAAATGTTTTAAAAGTTTTGGTACTAGATTTGTAACATTTAAAAGTGTTCATATTTCTAATTAATTTATATTGTCTTGTGATAGTAATCCAGCTGGGAGTAAGCGGTATGAATTTCTGAATACGTAAAAATTGTCATGGATTTTTTATACCACTGGTGAAGTCATTTTCATATTGCTTGTTATTAATAATTATAGAAATGCTATCTTTTGGCCAAAACCCTGAATTTGATTTTGAGGGTTTATAAAAAGATGTATGAAAGAAGGAAGACTAGCTGTTACTTGCCAGATTTCTAGATGTCAATGTAATGTTTTTGATGATGTTCCTGTCTTTTTGGTAGTTGGGTTAGTTAGCTAATCTTTTATATATATTTTTTTTACTTTCTCATATACGAAGTACAGGGAAAGTATTGTAATCGTCCAAAAAATTGACCTCAAGATTTTAATGAATCTTGACGTTTTAGACCTCCCTGATTCAGAATTACTTTCTCATAGGGAAAGCATTGTAATCGTCCAAAAATTATTTTGATTAATCTCAACGTTTTAGACCTCCCTGAGTCCGAAAATACAATTTTGGGAATTATGTCTGTGTGTCTGTCTGTGTGTGTGTGTGTGTGTGTGTGTATGTAATAACTTCAGCACGCTTTCATTTAGGTCAACAAAATTTTGCATACAAGTATTAGGTATAAAACATACTTTTCTATCAACTTTTGAGCTATTTCCGCTAACCAGAAGTGGTACTTTACCTTTTATTCATGCAGCTGCAGAGTCCAATTTATTCAACTTTATTTTTATAATAATTGTTCAATATATTATTGATATGATTTGTAGTTGAAGGTTGTTTAATGTACATAATATAAAAATATAATCATTGTCTTGTAGTTTACTCCTGAAATATCCATCCCCATATCTGAGTATATGAGAAAGTCAAGGGGAGACCACTCCCGATTTTTTTTGTTTTGTAGTTTGTAGTTTTGTAGTTTGGAAGTTGTCATGCTTCCTTTGCCATGTGTGTAATGTGTAATTTCAGCCTCCTCAGTCAACAATGTATCATCTAAAAAAAAAAACTACTTAAGAATTTCCAGAACTCAACTTCTGTTTGCCCATGAGATTGTTTTTTTAATCTTCTTTTTGTTTTGCAGATGTTTCCATATCTGTCAACATGTAAATCTTTTCTATTTGCTTTGTTCTTTCACTGCCTTGCAATCGTTTTTGACATTGCATTCATTTTCATCAAGTTGTATTTCCTGACCATGACTTCAGAATGCAGAATGAATTCTGCAGAAGAGGTCAGATTAGCTTTTTCCCAATGAACATTAACTCCATAAGTTTTTCTTCTCAGGATTATGCATGAAATTTGAATTTGGTTTTCTCTCCAAACATACCTTCTGAACTTCGAATATATTTCCATATTTTAATAACAAAAACATATAGACTCTGAAGATCCTAAATTAATTAAAAAAATATTTCTAAATGCATGCATATGTTTCTTATCTAGTGCATGTTTCTTATTGTTTTTGTCTATAGCATGTTTTTTTTTGTATTTTATTAGTCAATCACTGCAGTACTTTGTGCATGTAAATGGAGTAAATTGTATCAAAAATGTTTATTTTTTTCTTTTGGTGCGACTTTAAGACCATTCTCAAAATGACTGAAGCTGTATGAAATATGTTTGACTGACTGGATTTTGGAAACAGGATTAAAGTAAAAAAATTCCATATTTGAAATAACATGACTCATAAAAAGTTGCATTAAGCCAGATCCCTTAAGAGAATGGTACATCTGTATACTTTTTTTTATCCTTTTTTGCAACAGCCTTTGTAAAGTTCATGTCATTTTAAGTGACATATTTTTATCTCATTTCTCAGGGGGTCTCCTTAGTTTTTTATTCTTTGTTTCCTCCTGTGTTTCTCTTCTGTTTTGTGTCATTGTGGTCTAATCAGTTACCGTATTTGCTTGAATGACTGCAGGTGCCACCTACAGAATAAATAGTAAATGTGGTTTTCATTGCCTTTTTTCTAAGAGTCTCTCTACTCTCTTCCTTGTAATTCATTTTAGCTAAACTTTTTAAAAATTCACCTCCCAGTAAAATAATGGTGATGTCAACATTCACTATTTTTTCTTTATTACTTCAGTGACTTGCAGACTATTGCAATGCATTTAATTTTCACCCAGTTCGCAGCAACTCTTCCCAGTCTGACTGATGATATGCTGCCTTTCTATTCGGATATTCTCTTTTGGTCATACCTAGCATGCATTTTCTTCAGATATTATGCCCTTTGAACACACCCAAAATGTTCTTTTTGCATGCACTGGTCTGCCCACTGTTAATTTTGCCCCTCACATGCTTGCTAGTGATTTCCTGGTATTATCTGTTGCCTGTAGATTAAATCATGTGCTCAGCATAACAATGCAGATTTGCTCCAACTGGGGTTTTATTAGAACGCGGGGAGGTGCAGGAGAATAATGTATCTGCTTTAAACCTCAGGGATCAGAGCTGGAATCCAGCCCAGATCAATGTGACCTAAATTTGAATGCGAATTAGAATCTGGCAGCAAAAGGACATTCTGCAAATGAGCTTAGGCAGTTCTGGTCTCTGGTGTGCACAAGAGACATTGCACAAACTTGTCAGGGTTTTAATAAGTTCCAAACGGACTCAGTAAAAATTCTTTTCGACAACATGAGTTCCAGAGAACTGCACAGTGGGAATGCTGCAGCGGCTTCTGAATAAGTGCACATCTGCACTGCTGAGGTAAATAAAGCCCCCAAATTCACTGGTGAGAAAGAATATATACGGTATATGCAAAGTGTGTTCTATATACTGCAAAAAATAAAAAAAAAACTGTGGAGAATTTCAAGTATTTCAATGTCCAAATGCAAGGACACAAACCCTGATATAATTAGCATGAACTTTGGAAGTTCCCTAAGGCACTCTGTGATCTCCAGAATAGGTATCCAACCATTATTATCAACGGTAACCTGAAAAGGTTATGCTATACATTATAAGACATTTATATGTGAATGTTACCATGCAAACAAGCAAGAGTCATTTTGTCAGTGCTACCCCAGGAGGACGCAGCGTTCCTAAAATTTATGTGGAGTCGTAAGCGACCGCAGTGCAGGCAACTTCAGTTCAGAAGAGGCTGCCCTCCAGACACATTTGTTGCAAAGCTCTATCAAATGCCTTTGCAGTCAAATATTTGGGATGTAGATTATATATAATTGATTTGTAGGAATTCTACACAATGTAATTTAGAAACCCAACAGCTGTTTTATTATTATTGTTACAGAAGGATATCATATTACAGTATATCAAAAGCCCATTGTTCACTAGAATAAACCTCCAGAAAATGTACCCCTGAGACTTTAAAAGAAAAACCTATTTTCTGCTCTCAACAAAAAAAGAGAAATATCACATTCTCATTAATACTGCAAGATTTTGAGCAGATACATTAAAACCAATGCCACCACCCTCTGGATTGACAGCTTATTAGGTCTAAAATTATTCTTACAGTTTTGTTTTGTACTATACTGCATGTAAGCCTGTTAATGCATGATATTTAAAAAATGATGAGTGTTAGTGGTAAATGATGCTGCCTCAAAGTTCCAGGGTCCGTCCGTGTTTGGTCACTCTCTGTGTCTGCATGCGTTTACTCCAGTGTAAGGGTTAGCACGTAAGTGTGTTTATGCCATACAATAAACTGGCACCCTTTTTAGAGCTGGGTCTTTCACCCCACCTGTAAATCTGCACTGTGATAACTCAGTTGTCAAAATAGACCTTGAATTGTATGACTTGGCATTCACCCTCAGACCATTTTGGAATTACATTAATTCACCAACATATCCTTGTACTGTTCCCTTTCCACTGTCCCATTTATTTTTAATAAGATAAAAGTATTGGTCCCACCGCATCCTAGGCCCTCTACATGTGGCAATGCATTGAAAAACATTCAGGCATATCTCTGAATTGGCATAGTCTAGCTCCATTGTTTCACAACGCTGCTTTGAATATTAAAATTTGCCCACTGGGCTGCACAGGGTATTCACAAGCTCATTGATGTCTTTGGTGAAGGAGGAATAGAGATATTACAATTACTTAGGTGCAGATATTCAATTCCTTTTAATTCCTTCTTCTTTTTTTTATCAGCTACAGTCACTTTTTAGGCATCCTACAACTCTCATCTACATCCAAGCCAGTATTCCTTCTATAAGCGCTATTATTAATGCATCTTTTAAATCTATTCCTGTTCTTTTTAATTAGCTTCATGATATTCCCAATAGTCAATCATTGTGCTGGAACTCCATTTTCCAAGGCATGTAAAATTCTTCAAAAACTCCTGACCACCAATACACACAATTTCAAATTGTACATCAATTATATTCTATTCCACGAACCAGTGACCTAATTGGATTAAGCCCTGCTCCTATATGCTACCTTTGCTTCCTCAGTAATCTTAGAATCTTCCTCCACATATTCTGGGATTTTTTTCCCAGATGGCTTCTCTTTGGCCCTATGTTGCCTTCTCCCTCTCTTCAGTTCTTTCATGCATTGTCTGTCTCCTCAAATGTTCCTACTACTGTTTTTTTTTCCTTTTCATTGTGTTCTCTCCAGTGGAGGCTTATAATGTTGCCTCTGTTGGCAGCAAAGTTGCTATTAGCATCATGCTAAAAATGCCCTGAATTGTACTCTCCCCTCTTCCCTTTATAAATGATTTACTATCACAAAAAAGCTCTCTAAGTACATGTTGCTCCATAGAGCACACAAGGCAAAACGAAGCAAAACAAGGGCAAAGCAAGGTAAAAAAGCCCCAATACACAATCTAATGGCAAAATTAAAAAAAAAACAGAGCAAACTGGTCAATATTCACCGAATCAGAAAATAGCAAATCACACAAAAAACACAAGTAACACTCACCAACGCCCTAGCACATTTCCAATGAACTGCCTGGAACTGGGGAGGACCCTACAGAGTTATAGGGCAGAGTGCACTTCCTGGTGGTGATTGGCATGTGGCTCTGCCTCCTTGGTGACCACCCACAAAACACATGAAACTTAGCACAGTCAAAGAAAACAAACCAGACAATAAACAAAAGAAGCATTAATGTACCTCAGCTTCTCGGCAACAAATAAAAAAAGACACGGTGTAAAACAAGATATTGAATGACAGCCAGTGAAGGAACCTGGGCTGACTTATATCAAATTATGAACGAAAATGGACTACAGTCAGATTCAAACAGACTAGAGGTATTGTGTGAAACTGCATAAGTGAATTGATGCTCTTACTTGTTGAAGTTCACATATGCACAAGTATGAGGCATATTCTCTTCCAGATATATTTTTTACTCACTTTATTTTAACTTTTAATCTTTAGTTGTAGTACTAGGGTGTTGTACCATGTTAGCCATTATGAATGCAGAGAAAAGCCAAGCAAAATGACACCTTTTATTGGCTAACTAATTTAGTTGTATATTTCTTTCCTTGCATTTTTGTTAATACCATGTGAAGCTCAGTGCTATGATTAGGGTGAATGAAGTGTGGGACGGATCTTTGGCTCAAACTATTATTTATTTTCAATTATTATTTTTATTTCTTGATTATTAATATTATTGTTCACCTTGTTCTAGTTATACTTGCACATTTTAGAAACAGATCTTAAATCCTTAATATGACTATTTGGCCAGGGATTTACTGAAACGAAAAGCTAGATAGGGAAAGCAGTGTAAAACAAAATTTTATCTGTAGGTACAAAGTAAAGTATTAGGCTGGAACACAGAGAACAGTGTAAATGAAGACAGGAGAGGTGAGAGTGACAAAATGAGTTTTTAGGTACATGTGTTAACCAGCTCCTATTATAAAATTACTTCCCAGGATTAGTAATCCACCAACAGTATGATTTTTATTCTAAATTAGGTGTGTACTGGTGTGTGTGTGTTATTCTTTTTTAATTTGATACCTTAAGGTCTGTGAGCTTTAGTAGACAATAGTATACGAGAATAAAGACCTGTTTGCTTTTGATGGCAGAGGGCCAAACAATTGGGATGTGATTTTAATACAGAACTGAATTACTGGTTACCGGCTCAAGGACTGAAAACAGTTCTTAGTTTCTTGACAGGTGGATCAATCTCTGTTTCAGTTTACGTAACCTAATATCTACCTCTATGACAAGTCCACAATTTAAAAGAAAACTGTTCCGCTCACATGTCTTAGTTACAGATGGTTGACATGCATATTATCTGATAACACTTTACTCTCCATTTTCTACAGATGCTGAAATGTGCAAGTAATAGCTTCCTTGTCTGAAGGAAAGCAGAAATACTAGATGATGATACCCTAGAGACGATGAGCAGGAAGAAAAATTCTGACAGCAGAGTGCCCAAACTAGTTGGCTGCTGCAAAATTCCCTTTGAGAGGACCAGAATGAAGCATCACAGGAAGGAAGAAGCTGCTATTGTTCCGTGGAGGCTGCATTTCTAGCTGTCGTCACGCTTTTGTCAGTTATGAGCAGTTTCAACTTAAGTGTCAGTTCAGCTTAGATATGTTGACTTATTAAAAGTGTGGCATAGTGGATTGGGTATGAGCTTTAAACCACATGGTTGACATTTCAACCACCAGTGTGTGAAACTGAGCATGCTTTTAAGCTTAGCTGCACTCCAATTGTAAATAAATAAAAAAAAATATTCAAAACATATATATTATATTAGTGCGTATTTAAGTACTGTATGTATATAAGGTATACGGTACATTTTATAAATATTAGTAAGTTAACAATTGTAATGCACTCTCATCTTTATATTGTAATTGTAACAATTCCATTGCCAGTTTAAAATCTGCAGGTCCAGAGATTAACATTGTCTTTGTCCCACTTTTAATAAAATTATGACATTACGGTACTATTTATATTGTACCTGCAATTATTTACATTGAATGCAACGTTAGATGTATTCTTATTCTCCACCATGACAATCACCCAGTAAAACTTGGTGTAGTACTCATTCTTTTGAAAACCTGTATTTCTTATAAATGGTTAATTGAGCCATACATGTCTAGAACGTTGGAATTCTTATTAAGGCTTGTTTTCTGACCAGCAACAAAAATGAACATGAAAATAAATAAAAGGAAGTAATCGACAAGGACAATTGTAATCATGTATGCTGTATTTTAAACAATCCGGCAATGAGTAGGATACTACCATAACCTTAGTTAAGCTGTCAAGATAAAAAGAAAGACGACGGACAGGAAGCTGAGAAGCATGGAGAGGTGGATAGAATTGGGCCAAGGATGACAGGACAATGTCTTGTAACAGCTGTTTCTGTAGAGGCAATAATAAAAAGTCATGAGTAACATTCAAAATTCATAACTGTAATGGGAGGCTGGGGCCTATTTTAGTAGCACTGGCAGACAGCTTGACTATTATAGGGCCCAGAGATGCACATACCTACACTCACATTCGTACAAGGCTGAGTTAGAATCACCAGTCAGCCTTACAAAATATTTTTGAGAATTTGGAGGCAAATGCATGCATGTACTAACAAATTCTTACTGTGTGAAGTTGACACAAACAGGATATGGGATTCAAACCACTGGATGGTTTATGTAGAATGCCCAGTGGGGGCTTGCAGTCGTTTGGCCTTGGAACCCTTGCAGATTTTTTTTTTTTTTTCCCCTGGCCCTTACCGCTGGTCTTATTTTTAGAGACTTACATTATAATAATGTATATAGGGACGCTGCCCTTCTACTAAATTAAATATATACACACATATATATATATATATATATATATATATATATATGTTTTATAAAATTGTATGGATTTATTTATTTTTTTCTTTATTATCTATTCATTAATATTCTTGCCTAATCTTATTTGTTTTTTCTTTTCCGATAACTTTCTTTTTGACATCTTGTAAAGCACTTTCAGCTACATTCTTTGTATGAAAGTGCGCTATAGAAATAAATGTTGTTATTGTTGTTGTTTGGCAGCAGTACTAACCACCGCCTCTCTGCATCTGCTAAATACAAAACTCCAGAAGAGAAGAATAAACCCTTTAGACTTTTATCAAATCTTGAAACACACTTTCTTAGCAGTAAAATTGGGTCACAGACAAGAGGGGAACAAGAAGGAGAGAAGGAGGCACATCTTTCAAGGAAGTAACGCTGGCAAACATGTTACTATTTCATTTGTGGTGCTTTTGTTTTGATATGTTTATAATTTTCACTTATCATTTTGCAGTGTGTGGCATGTAGCTGTACTGTGAAAGATGGCAGCAAGCAATACAATGTGTGAGTGACTCAATCAGAAGAATTGATATTCACGAAAGATATAGTGCCTAACAACACACAAAGAAAAAACAAAAAGAAAACCAATTAGGGAAAAGAAGTTGTTGTTTTGACTTATATTTTGTTTTATGGTTTTAATTCTGGTTTTGCCATAATAACATGTTGAAACACTAGTAGCGATTTCTCTTTACCGATTCTGTTTAACCTCCCTCCATCTCTTTTGCTTCCTGCTATCAGAAAGACATTAGAATATCTCCAACGCTTTCTATAACATTTGTTCCCGGTCACTTTCTGTTCTTCCTACCAAAAACGTTATGTAAGTGGGTAAGCCACTCCACCGTCACTAAAAGGAAACAGTCCATTTTATTAAAGTTCAGAAGGGCAGATGGAATGTTCCTTTCTGTCTTTGTGGTTATGCTTGTAAAATTCCTTTTTCCCGGTTCTACTATGTGAATAGTAAAGCAGGCCCTGTTTTTATTGCTGGAATGAAAACAAAAAAATAAACTGTTAACCAACAGTCTGGCCCAGCATATAAAATGATTTTGTTGCTGTTGGTATTCAAATACAGAAAATGCGTCAAACATAAATGAATGAATTTAACTGAGGAGAAAAGTAGTTTTGAAATAAATTGTGTTTATATGGATTGTTGTTCTTAAAATATTCATTGACACAATTCTCAAGAAGGGAAAAATGTGACAGAAAGGAATACCTATTTCATAACAACACCAAAAATATCAGCAATTCTCTAATCCCTAATGTTAAATTTGTCTTTAACTGCTATGCACTGCTTTCCATAGGGGAAAGATTTTTTTGATTGTCTTCGGTAACATATGGTAATTATATAATTAGCATAATTCATTAACATTTTGTGCCTAATTGCACAATGAATATACAGTTTTTAAACAGTGCAGTGTGCTTTGACTTCCAAATAGTGAATGTCATTAATGTATTCTTAATTTACTAATTGCTTACCAGCTGAAAGTACAGTATACGTTTTCTAGAGTAATATTTATTTTTTCAAACCAGTATTAAAATATTGTTATGTTTTTCAGTATGTTTCTTAAATGCCCCTCAGCTTTTAAGAAATGTAGCCTTTTTGTCTGTTTACAAATTGGACACGTTTGCTTCCTAAGTAACCTTGTTTGAAAATGCAAATATATGCTGTGTAAATTATTGATAAATGCTGTGTGTGCAATAACATAATGAATATATAATTTTAAATTAAGAAGACTTTGGAAGAGGGTTTTTGTTATTATTACAATGTTCTCTTTTGTAATTAATAAAATATTCCCTTTGATATTGGCTATTTAGTTAAAATTAATATAGCTCAATAATTAAACAGGGGTTCATTTTTTTGAAACAGTCCACTTCATTAAAATGTGGACTAAGTTGAATAATATAATCCAGGGATTGTTCCATTTTCTGAATTTTTTAAGTATTAATAAATGTATTAAATGTGATAAACAAATGCAAATAAGTCATGGGAATCTAAAATTGTACAGCTGTGTTTTTACGGATATATGATACTCCAAGGACAGAAAGTTCACTCAGTCTATAGAAGCTCTAAGAGACATGGTTTGAATATTGCTTCTAATCCATGTTCTCTTCTTGTCTGTGTAAGTTTTGTCTGGGCACTTCAGAACAATCAAGTGTAAGTGGTTTTAGAAAACTCCTTTTGAAAAAAGAACTATCATCCCTTCAAGTGGTAGTTCCTTCTTGTTGTGTCAGCAGGTTAGGCTTCAACTCTACACAGCTGGACAGTTCTGTAAATCAATAAATATAATATTCTAAAAGCTATTTTAACATTGCAAACAATAGTCTATTAAAGCAAGCTTTATTGAACCACTAACTTAGGTTGCATTTCCAAAAACATTAAATCTTAGAGATTAAAAAGCAACTTTATGATGCTCGTATGTAATGAACAAGCTACTTTTTTGAGAGTTTCCCATAACCCATTTTAATAGGCTACTTGCTTTTTTATTGACGACTCGCACACATCACTCTCAGTCTCAGTTTCGAGATTTGCACTTTGGTAATAGCCGATGTTCAGCACAAAAATTCAACGTCTGAATTACACTGGATCTCATAAACAATTTGGAGGTGGAGGCGGTACATGGGGGATGTAGGTAACGGTATGCCTGCACTAACGGCAATGTGCTGCAGCATTGCACATACAACCATCACAGTGTAGCATCGCTGAGTCGGAAATATGATGTCAACTGACGACATATGAACAGAGGTGAAGTCTAGTTATCCCTTTTCCTATATCATGTTCCAGCATGTGATAAGTTTTCTGATGTTCTGCAGTTACCGTCTTGAGGTCAATTACAAGTATAACTAGATTTATACATGATATAGTACAAACCCACCATTTCCTAACTTCTTGCACACTGCCAAATTGACTCAGATAAAGGCATTGTGTGTATTTCCACACCACATTTCCAAGGTTTCTGTAAAAAGTCCTTGAATATTACAAATGTGTATCTGCTATAACCCAATGGTTTAATTTAAATAACATTTAAGGTCTGGGTTCTTTCTGGTGGTCACAGACATAGAATTTAATGATTAGTCTTCTGAGTAGCTTTTATAAAGTATAGCCATATAGAGACCTACACTCAAGTCTTGTCTTTTAATTTCTTTCTCCCAATTTCTCTCCATAACCAGTTGCAATACAGAAAAGGTATCTGTCAAAGTAAAGCTACCAGCATATAGGTTCTTCAAAATTTTTAAAGCACATTAGTACTTAATACTATTAGCAACAAATTTGCAATTATTAAGTGTCAAAATTATTTAAATGTACTTAACAATCTATATAATCTAACCCTAAAATGTATTACTGTTTTTCATCATAAAATGATATATACAGTATCATCAAATCAAGTATCTCTATATATAATTCACTAAGGCAAGACAACCATGGAAAGCACGCCGGAAGGGGCATGGACTCACTGAGCCGCCGACAAGCAAGACACCTATGGCGCATGCAGAAGGAGCCACGCCCACCAACTCCTGGCACCTCCGAGCCACGTTGACTGTTCATAGAGGCATGTTTCTCGCGGAGATGAATCGCCATATGCAGCGTGTTAAACGGTTTGTGAGGGGTATCCCATGGGATCCTCAAAACAATCCTTTACAACTGAGGTTAAAACACAATGAAGTAAGCAGTCTTTAAAAACCGAGTTTTTGGTTACGACACACGACCGCATGCACCATAGCAAACTGTTTTACTGTGTTGGTTCGTTCCGTGCATTGTTATAATGTTGCTTTTCTTGCTGATTTATTACATTACTGATTTTTCAAATGTTCATTTTCTCCCTGTGCTTAAAAATCATTAAAAAACCGGCCTGATTATGCGGCGTATGGTACGCCGCGGGTTGGCTAGTAAATATTAACATTCTAACTTTTCTGAGAATTGCAATGAAATTAAGTTAATGTGCTTTGTACGGTAGCCATCTTTTATCATTACAATTAGTGCAAGAGTTAGCTTAATGAGCACTTTGTGATTATCAAGTGAGTCAGAGAACATGTAGATTATGAAGGATTTTGAGAAATACTAATAAATTAATAATTGATCTTATGATGAAGTTTATGGTGCTTTTGGGAAATACACCCATGCTAGGGAGACCTAAACAGGAGATCTCAATTTAATTTCATTGATAGAACTGGCAGCTTGTAATTCTAGCGGCCCAATGGAGTAATACCTTTCCACAGGCATTACTGTTTGTGAAGAAATGTAGCATAGTGTAACTATAAAGAAAAGAGATCGAAAACAGAAAGAAAAGGCACTTTTTAAATGTTTAAGTATGTAGAAGTACTGCCGTAAGTGTGTGCAACTGCTGCGAGGTATGGCATATTTAAGTCCATGTGGAACAAGTAAAGGACTGTGCCGTCTCCAGTAGTACTCAGATATGTACACCGGCACTCTTACAGCCATCACTGACGGATATACGTGAGGATACCTAGAGAAGAAAGCCCAGCTTTATTAATTATCTTTATTAAGTACAGGGATCCCAAGAAGGATTAGCCATAGACTGTAAAGTGTAGCCCTTAGTAGTGCATTTACTCTGCAAGACCACCTGCTGCTTGTGGAAGTTCACTTGCGAGTCTGCATGTGCATGTTCAAGTAAATAAAGCAGTGTTTCCCAACTTGTGGGCTTTGGCCGACCCCGAGTGAAAACTGGTCCCTCTCACCACTCCATTGATCACGCTCAATTTATTTAATGCTCTGGTAATTCTGCAGGGCAAAGCCCCCAAACAGATTTGAAGATCATACTAAATTTACAGAGGTGGACACCCCCCTATGGATTGTGAAGACATTGGCATGTGAAAATGTGGGTTGTAATACCTGTCATAAACACGAGACAGATTCATTTAAAGGTTTGGGGCAGCCACCCATATAATCTGGTATCCTGGCTGCAAAAGTAATGTTCAGCAAATACAGCATTGATGTGCTCAAAACCGAGTCCAAAACAGAACTGAGGGAATAGGGAAAAGGTGGAGGCTTTTAAAGGGGAAGACAGGAAGTGAAGTCAAAGGGGTCGGGCTCATGTAGGTCTTCTGTCATTGGTGCGAGCACGGACGTGACATCACAGGGGCCAGAGCCAGCAAGGTCTCCTTCCATTGGCTCGGTCCCGGAAGTGACATCAAGAGGACCAGCTGGAATCTCCCGTGAATGGTCTGCAGGCAAGGGAGAAAAAGAGTCAGTGCACTCTGCCACATCCCGGTATGTCTCGGAACTGTCCTTATTTAAGCCCTTTAGCAGCCTACGATGAGCACGTGTGTGACACACCACAAATGTTGGTTAACAGAGAAAACTGCCTAAGACGTTTCATGCTTTGCATCATGAATGTGCCTAGGCGAACTGGGGTAGATGAGGTCAAAGACTGATTGGATAATCTTGCTGCTGATATAAAGGGTATTTCTGGACAACCAACTCAACAAAGTGCGAACAGAGTATTTACAGCAGGCCATTTGTGGTAGCGGTGGATATATATATATATAAAACTTTGGGATAGTTTTCTTTTTGCTGTTAGGGCAATTGTTAGGGCTTCCAGAACTATTTTTCCCAAGAGGAATATTGCCTTTGTGTTTGTGTGTGTATTTTCTCATCATAGTTTATTTTTAAATGCACAGCCCAAATTATACATGTTCACTATATTTAAGTGTGTTCACATACTGTATAATGCGGAGTGTTCCTAATGTGATAGCCCATGTCTGTCTGACTGCCTGTCTGCCTGCATGAAACAACTCGGCCCCCAGTGGGTGAATTTTATTGAAATGTGTCACATTTCTTCTTCAAGGAAATTTGTCAAGACAGTCCTATTTTTCTTGAGATAGCTGTAATAAATTGCCCGGTACATAGTTTTGAAATTTCAAAATCTCCAATTGGAAAACATTGGTGAACCTACCAACTTGTCTATCTTAAAACAGAAAAGCCTTCTGTGTGACATTAGTTTACTGTTTCAATTTTACCTTGACCGCAGTGACAACAGCTTGTATATTTTTCATATTTTCCACTGTTTCACCTCCGATAGCTGCTGCTTGAGCTGAAAAGATCCCCAATATAATTTACTCACTGTCACTGGCTGTTTGTGCAGGCCGCTGGGCAAGCATTTAATCAGACATCTGCAAGTCTAGCTGTGCACGTGGTGAAACGTTTCCATCACCATGTTGTTTCTGCTTTGTGAACTCTTTCTTTTAGCTTGAGCACAAATGGAAGAATATTCCATTCACCAGAATTTCACTCCTCTTAACTTTTTAAGCAAGCATCTTCCATGGACTGGCATCAGTTTGTAGAAATTTTCTGCCAGTCTGGAAAGGGTCAGGAATGACAAGAATAGCAACGCTGTTATTGCCTACTACTGGCCAGCAAAAAGCTGGCTATGAATAATTTCCGGTGTGCAGAGCTTCACCACTTATAAACTCATAAGCAACTCGCTCTTCTATTTATTGTTAATGAATCGAGACACTGAAAAACACCATGGGGTGCCCTCGCTCTTCAATCAGGTATTCATCATTCAAACTGTTCGAAACTCCATGGAGAACCCACCCCAGTCAATGAATACAGTCTATAATTAAAAACAGTCCACTTGTCAAAAAGGTTAAATAACACTGTAACTTAAATAATCTTCCTAACCATAAAATTATAAAATACAAGTAAGATTATCTCTATATATATATAAAATAAAACGTCTGTCTGTCTGTCTTTCCGCTTTTCACTACTTAATGGATTTAGATTGGGTTTTTTCTATAATTTGCTGAACATTCTGGTTGATTTCGCGACTTCTCTCATAGTGCAAGTATCATAATTCGTTTGTGGTACCAATTTATTTGCACAAATCTGAGAGAGACGCAGTGGGTTGAGGGGAAGGGGCGGGGTGTGTACCTTACCTCCTCTTAGCTAGCGAATGAGAGAACTACTTAGCAGATATAAATCGGGTTTTTTTCTATAATTTGCTTGAACATTTCAGTTGATTGTGCAACCTCAGCGTGCTAAGAATCATAGTTTGATTGCAGGTGCGATATATTCACGCTAATCCAAGACAGAAGCTGCGGGCCAAGGGGTGGGGGAAACGTGACATCAGGAGTGGGGAGACGGGTGGGGCTCACCTCACTGTCCTGTTTCACTAATACGCAGGCGGAGCCGCGTGGGAACAGCTAAGTCTATAATAAGTAAATAAATACAGTTGGGAAGATTTTGTTTTCTTTATATGTTTTGATGTAATAAGGCAAAAACATAGTATGACGCAGTTATGTAGTATAATGATATATGCCAGAAAGAACAAGGGTAAGACAAAAACCATAATTATCATAAAAAAACAACTGAAAACTGTTTTTGCATGTCCTCAGATGATCTTACTGCTAGCAACTGAGCATCATTTCTGTTGACAAAGCTCAGACCTGTAGAAATGTAACTCTTGTCCTTTGGAGCAAAATGTCCAAATTCCAGTAAAGACAACCACATCCCCAAAAACCACCATGCACATTGATATGTGGAACACAATCAACAGAAACTGGAAAAATAAAAATGAGATCAAAGTAACACTTTCTTTAGAAATAACATTTTATATAGTCGAATCATACCAAACTAGCATTGCTGCCTCATAGGTCCAAATTCTTTAGCTGAACTCCTGGGCCAGGCATTTTCTGCATTGTGTTTGTGCATTCTCTCCATGGATGTGAGGGTTTTGTTCTGGATATTCCAGCTTCCCACCCACATCCCAAAGATGTGCCTGTTAGGTTAATTACACACTTCTCATTACAATCTTCAAATTATTATTGTTGTTTTCTCTGTGGTTTCTGTCATATTTCTTACTTCTTCAGGAGTGAAAGTATCAGAAAAATAATAACAGATTTTATTTGCTATTTCCTTATCAATATATGTTACTTCCCAGTAGCTATTCTTAAATTGCTTCACCTCATTCTTCACTGTTACTGTTAGTATGAAAACACTGACAAATGTTGTTAGGTCTTATGTTTTTGCTTTATTAATAATATTCTTTTTTGGCCTCCTTTTGACAAACATCTTCAATTTTAAATATTGGTCTAACGGCAGCATTAGATTTTTTTTTAGTAATATCATCCATCCATCCATTTTCCAACCCGCTGAATCCGAACACAGGGTGCCAACCCACTGCAAGACACACACAAACGCACCCACGGGCCAATTTAAATATCAATGAAGGTAAAATGCAGTACTTTAAACTTTTTTGGTAGGTAAAATAAATGAATAGTTAAATTGCAAAATAAAAGTTAACTTCACAATAAGTTGTTTACTAATCTGTGCACAGGAATATTTGTAGTTACTATCTGAAAAAGAAATTATACCTTTGCTATCAAAAAAAAAAAAATAAATCCTGGTTTATTGGAAGCAAATTATGAAAATGATGGCTTAGTGAAGTAATTTCATGTTAATAAGTTTGTTTTTGGTTTCAATTAAAATTGATCACATTGTATCAAACTGAGAAATTTGGGAAAAAAGATCACTCTACAATCACTGCTTTGTGGAGGTAATTAGTTGTGTTACTCTGTGGGAGATCATCAGAATACAAAAGCTTCACGGCATGTTTTTTATTCAGAGCAATGAAATTTTTATTATTTTTTCTGAGCACAAAAGTTAAACAAGTCATTAAATCTGATAGTAAGATAAATTTAGTTTGGGTTGTTTGGTTAACTGCTGAACTTCAATAGTCATGAAGAAACTGTCTTCAATAGACATGTTATGAAAACTGCACTGTGTCTAAATATCACCATGTTAGAAATCCAAGTAAAATAATACTCCTTAATATGAGTCTAGCATTTTGCTCTCTTAATTTTTTTTTTGCCTGTAGATTTTTAAACAAACTTCTTAAATTTGTTTCATGGATAACTGCAATATTTGTTATAATTAGTAAAATATCTGGCTGATTGCTAAGTGCATAGGACAGGTACAGGGCCCAGCAGAACCCTAAAAGATAGTGTTGGCTAAATACGAACACCATTGGGTTGTCTGAGTCAACCAGATGGGCAGCTGGCAAAGACAACAGTGTAGAAAAGAGAGAAAATGTTGCCACTGACAACAAGAGGTCAGACCCGTGAGCAGATCTTTGGCATTTATGACCCTCTATATAAAATAAGAGAGAGACTCCACAGAGACTCCACTGGCAAGACTTTGAGAGATTACCTGTGTGATAGTTAGAAAAACAGGTCCCAAGTCAGGTGAAGTTGGCCCATGTCATCATTTTAATTATGCAAGGCCCATCCTAAGGCTTCATGTGATTACATGGCTGCACTTAGAACATAAGAACGTATAAAGAACATATGAGAAGAGATCATTTAGTCCAACAGGCTTATTTCTTTAGCTAATGGCTAAGCTGTCCCAATATTTCATCCAGATACTTCTTAATTGTTGTCAAGGCTTTTGCATTAACTAAATGTCTTGGTAGTTTGTTTCAGATTCTCACAACACTTTCTGTAAATATGGGTTTCCTGGTTTTTGTCTTAAATTCGCTTCCCCAGTAATTTCCACTGTGCTCTCTAATATGTGATTCACCCTCGAAATAAAAGAATTCTGTTCCTTACTAGAATTAATAACACCAGGATCTCTAGCTAGGACAGTGTTTTGCCTGAGGTGAAAAAAGGCAAAGTTCAATAGGATTGTGAAATGAACAGAAATCAATGAAATTGGAAAGAAGCAGGGGTCAAAACCAAAACACCAAAAGGTACAAAATGTCTAGCCAAAAAAAAAAAACCAGATAATTTTCAATCCTTTTTATATTAGCACACTGACAATATTTAGTTTTGTTTCCAAAAATTTCAGTATCAGGGACAGCATGCTGCAATTTTAAATAGAAAAAATGTGATCCTGTCATATTTAGCATCAACACAGTCACATGGAAGCAACAGGTGTCTGTTATAAATAACAACATGACCCCGTGAGGAAAAAACAAAATTACAGTAATCAATGACAAACAGGCAATATGATGGCTTCACCAAAATAACATTAAAATCTAATAACAGTGGCAAAGTAGTAAAAAGTGTAAATAAAAGTGAGTTCTTTATGAGCCAATTCCCTAAATTCATGACTGACAGATGATAAAGGGATTACTTGAAAAAGCTTGTGCTTTAAGACCTAATGAAAGCTTAGTGGTGGAAGGACATCAGAAGCCATTCATGAAAGTTCTATTCTCTGTAGTGAAAGAATAGCTAGCACTGGCCATAGAAATGATTTGGAACGAGGCGGCACGCAACGGCAAGATTCAAAGCTGTTTTGAGCCACACAGTCAGAATTATGAATGGAACTTTGGATGAGGACTAACTTGGAAAAAAAAAATAAAAAACAATAGAAATGAAAACAACTTTTTGAAGGTGAATGAAATATGTGAAGTAAGAATGGCATTGCTTCGTATTATTTTGTAGATGAGTCTGTATTAGGCAGACAGGAAAGGCTTTAACACCAATTGTGGCAGATGGCTGGCACCCTTCCAGAATGCCTTCTTATGGAAGGACTGGGGAGAAAGCATGCCTAGGGCATTATCTTCCACAGTTTGCTAGGTAGCTTGCCCCCTGGGTTGCTACAGCACCATGGATTCCCACAGGACACGTTAGGTGTCGGAGTTTGGTGGCTCAGCCCTGTTGGGTTCCTCAGATGACGACATGGGCTGTTGCAGGGACTTCTGAGCCCTGCTTCATTGGGCTCCCACCTCAGCTGGACGTGGCTTCGGTTCATGCTAATGGGCCACCAGAAGTACTCCTCAGTACAGAATTAAAGGAGCCAGCTGCTACTGCTACAGGAGCCCAAGTCAGGAGGGAGAACACAAAGATTGCTGGAGGAAGGAGGTGGAAGAGAGAAAGAGAGAAGCCAATGACAAAGCATTGCAGTGTGCTTAATTGTGCTTACTGTATTGTGCTTGCTGGTGGGAAACCATTAAGGAAATGTTTCCCACAAAATAAAACCCTTGTGTGCTGTGCTTTGTGTCTGTCTGTGTCCGGTTTGGGGAGCTGGAGCGCCCCCCCTTCAGGCCACAATGCTTAAGAAGACCCAAGAAGGCAGCAGGTTTCTCCTTCTGTTTTTAAACTTATGTTATCCATTTGCTTAGCCCTCCCTTGCATTTGCTTATATAACAAATGCTCATTTTTATAAGCGTGGCTTCTTTAGAATTACTCAAGAGTTAGAAAAAAGCTACAAGATCACTATCACTATAACAGAAAATACATCGATAAATAATTAAAACATGCAACTTAATAAAATTAGACAACAGCTTAATTGGGGGACTTTTGTTCATATTGAAACAAAATCATCTCTCTTAAGGTCACTGTGATAAATTATAAAATAAATAAACGGAATTTATTTCAGCAATTGTACTGGTGATGTTCTTCATGTGCATCAAGTATTCTGACATCAGACAAAAAGTACAGTTGGCCAAGATCAATGTGCAAATACCCCAAGAAAATCAGGGGACTCCATTAGTGCTCCATGAAATCTTACTGTCATTCAATGTACTGTACAATAGATCAGCTACTATACTGTATGTTTTATGTTATTTATCAGTAAGGATAGTTATATCTGAATTAAATAGATAAACTGCATCACACACAGACACACATTCTTCAAATGAAAGCCTGGCCATCCTAAACTTCTGAGAACCACGATACAGAACACCTAGAGTACAATTTCAGGACATACAGTATGCAGTATGTACTTACAGTAGACAATGTGTGAGCAACATTTCAGCATGTGGAATAGAGCTGTGTTCAGCAACCCAATTCTGCACCCTGTGGCATTAACATTTTTTTATTTGCTGATACCTTTATCTAAAGTAACTTATAACACGTGAGTTACAATTGGTTACATTTCTCATCTTTGTCCAATTGGCGCACAGGCAGGTAAAGTGATTTGCTCTGGGTCATACAGTGTCAGTGGCGGGATTTGAACGCACAACCTCAGGGTTTGAAGTCCAAAACCTTAACCACTGCGCCACACATCAGTACTATAGCTCTAATTAGTTAAAAGCACTTAAAGCTGAAGCATATTTTAACGCTTAGGCAATGTTCACCTGCAACTTGAACACAGTTGGTGTTACGGTAGCACCAATACCTGTCATTTTCTGCTATCCACTGCCACACTGTTGAGTGCCACTGAGATTAAGGGAAGACAAAGCAGACTAAGAAGTGTATAAAGATAATGTTAAATTCAGCTAGACTTTTTGTGAGAAAAAATTTGTAGTCTGTGGTGCTTATTTGCAGGTCTGATTGACAGCTGAAATGATAATTTGCCCCTGTGTCACGTTTAAAGTTAAATGTAATGGCAAAAAAAAAAATATATTCATGCTCTTGATAATAGATTACCTCTTTAAGTAAATTTCATACAAACACTAAATAGACTGAGGTTTACTAATATGTTACTAAGAATTACTTACCTCAGTTTTATCAAGCATCTCCCGTCTAATTGCCAGAATTATTGTATATTTTTTTACAGTATGAAACGCCTAATGTAAAATAAATCTCCATTTATTGTCTTACCATTATTAAACCACTTAGACTTTTGTATAAGTTACCTTCCTTGATAACACAGATAAGATCAAACAATTCCATACAGAACAGTGGATTTCAATCTGGGTGCTATGGCACACCTTGTGAGACTGACATTCTTAGAAAAAAATATCTATTTCTATTTTTAAGATTTCTTTTAAATTGTGTAGTGTAGTTTTTAAATAAGCATAACTGAAAATGATCTGCAGTTGTTGCTGCATGAAAACCGTCATCTACCAATATAGTTAAAGACTAAGGTAGCAGGTTCTCAGCCAAAGGTCATGGGAGTGGGCTTGAATAAGGACTGTTAGTTACACAGTGGCTTAAACTGAGTCTCCATGCTAGGCTGCATTTCAGTTCCACCACTCTGTACCTCAGCGCTCCTTGTACTCACCCAGCAGTGTTTTCTTGAACTGTGTCCACCACCCATGCTGTTCTGTGCTCATGGAGTCCGAGGCCATAGCTCCTTCTTTGCTCTCCTCCTCGTTGAACCAATCCATGCTAGGATAGAGACAGACTGGGAATTATAGACCAAGAAAAAAGCTGATTTTTGCAAAACTGTGCCTCATAAAAGGTGAGTGCAGACTTAATCAGCCTGAAACAAGTAATCTGCAAAGCGTCACTCTTTCCCCCCCTCTATCACTGGTCCTGTGCACTAATGTTACAATATTTTTAGCTTTGCTAAATTTGTTTCCTTTATTATCATTTTCAGAAGTTTTAGAAAGGCAGACTAGTTCAGAATATTCAGTGGATTAGAAGGACAAATGTTAATAATTACTAATAATAAAATGCATGCATCTATTATTACATTTTAGTGCTATTAATCAATAGAAAGCTTTTAGCTAATGTTAATTACTATTCCTCCTTATTTAAAAAATAAACACAGGAACAAGCTGTACCTAGAAGCAGAACTAGGCAGCCATGATGCATGCTCAGCCTTTACACTGACACGGAACCATGTGTGAATTATTTTTCTCTTTTTTTTGACATACATTATATTTGTTGTGTTGTTACATTGGTTACCATGTCATTAAGAACTGACTTTAAAATACTACTAATGGTTTATAAAGCCTTAAATTATCTTTCTGCGTTGTATATTTTGGAATGCTTGTCCCACTACACTCCAAATCGTAACCTTAGATCTTCGACTGGAGATCTGATTAAAATTCCAAAAGCCAATCGTAAAAGAAGTGGTGAGGCGGCCTTTTGCTGTTATGTACCTAAAATCTGGAATATTTAACCTATAGAAATTCACTAGGCTAATACTGTGGGACATTTTAAAAAACTGCTAAAATCCCATTATTTAAATATGTTTTTTTCACAGCTACATTTTAGTTGTATTCCTATTAGGCAACATGGTCATAGAATGATCACATTCTTAAGGGATCTGCAATCTTTACTAATCTCTACCATTCTCTGCTGTCTTTTTTCTGTCGTGGCGTTCTGCACCATCACCACCTGATCAAGGCACCATGCAGCCCCATGAGATGATGGAATGAAGGTCTCATCTGCCCATGAGACCAGCTTCATTAAATCCAATCAGGTGAAGCATGAAAACAAAGTGGTCATTTATGTTAGGTAGAATGCCCAGTGAGGGCTGAGTGCTCATTCTGCCCTTGGCACCCCTGCAGATTTTCTTTTTTCCCCAGCCTAACTGGATATTTCAGTCCTCCTGGTATCTGACCTTACTTTGTTTTTTTTGTTACTTATTCTTTAATATTATTGCCTGATCTTAATTGGTTTTCTTGTAACTTTCTCTTTGTAATCTTTCAAAGCATTTTGATCTACATTGTTTTATGAAAATGTACTATATAAATTGCTGTTTACTTTTTGTTGAACAGGTGTTAAAAAAATAACAGGGCAAAAACCTTACAAAATAGATGTTTTCCTGAAGTCAATGCCAAAAAAATCCCACAGGAATGTCATTTTATAGTAACAACTAACATATTTGTTTCCACTTCATTTTTACATTCTGCTCATCAGTGTACATGGACTTTTTAAATTACTTCTTTTGTATAATTTTTTTCAAGTGTTGTATGTTTACGATGTTAAGCAACTTCTCAGCCTACTGCAAGCATTGTTGGGGACTTGCATATCATTATTAGGCATAGGTTTATGATCTTGGGAATGAACATGGCTGCATGTTATGTTACAGCAATGACTTCGGATAACATACATTGTTGAAAAGGATGAAAAATTATTTTTTATTTAGGAACTTTTTTTTTATTGTTTTCAGTTTTCATAAACAAATATATTACTATTTGGTTAACTAACATCTGCCTATTTCTAACTAAAATGTTGCCTAGAATGCAAATTAAAAACCTCTTCCATTCATTAAAACAGTGTACATTATTTGATTAACCAACTTCATGCATACATCGATTTGGTCACAAGAAGTAGGACACAAATTTGGTAGGTTACTCTAAATTAATTTGGACCTACAGCCCCACTGCCTTTAAAGCAACTGACATTTTTACACTGAGAAAAATGAAATTCTTGGGACAGCTAATTCCAGAAATATAATTGATTTTACGTATTCACACTTGCAAGTGTAACATGTTAACTATAGGGAGATATGTTTAATAGAGATTTGAGTGTAGTTTTACACTGATTTTAAGGGGTTTTGTTCCTGTTTATTTTGTTACTGATGATGCCCATTAGTCTCCCAAGATTTAAGATTGCAGCACAACCAATGCATCAGTAAATGAATTAGTGTTTATACGTGTTGCAGGTTGTACCCTTATTGTGGCAGTGAAGTAGTATTTCCTATAAAACTGATTCAGAAACACATATAAATAGCCAGATCTTACATTTCTATTTTTTTTCACTTTGTTATCATACTGATTATTTGTGTATTTTGCACTTTAGGTATATATTGAGGAAAATCTTCTATTTATTTTTTCCCTAAAAGGTTTTTTTTATTCTTATTAATTTTATTTGAAGCAAGTCAAACATATAAAAGAAAAGACTTCATAGTCAAACTAGAAAAAAGAAGTAAAAAAAGTAAAAAAAAAAAACAGGAACAAAAAAGACAAAACAATTGTTAATTTTTTTTTTTGGACTCAGAGGCAACGCAGTATATGGGCAGGCACTCACTTCAAAAATTCACGCATTTCCAGGTTCTAAAATTTTCATTTTTTTCATTTAGTTGCAGTCTGAACTTGCATTGTTTATATTTTGTGTTTTTAAAATGTTTTTAAAACTTGAATACTAACATCATTTTGGCATCATTACGAATGTCGTTTTCCCATGTCGGCTCTGTTATTTTGTGTCCAGGTTTATGACTACAGCTGTGTTATGTTGGCCATTTCTGGTTATGTGACCTAAACATTGTTGTGATGTCTTTGAGGGCTCACAACTTAAAACTGGTAGCAGAGTTGCTCATACATCTACATATTGGATTAAAGAACTCTCTTCTCAAATGTTACTTTCCCTTCTAAAGTTAAAGTCAACTAAAAAGATTTGAAACTTTTTTTTTGGACTATATTATTGACTTCATGATTTTGACATCTGCCTTTTAAAGTTAAAATGCATTTCTGGGTTATCTATCCACTCTGTTTTACAGCATCTGACACCTCAAAAATAAAGCCTCTGCATTAGATCTTCTTATTAGTCGACTTTGAGATTATTCACAAAGGGTTCTGTTCTTTGTGTTTTCCTCTCTTAGTGCTTAAAACTAAATGATTTAACAACATATATGGTATTTCTCTTTTACTTTTGCGCCTAGTGATAATGTGACACTGGGACAGCAATATAATACTTAACCGCGTCAGGATACAATAGAATCAAGAAGAAGAAGAAACTAGATGTTACATAAAAGTTCAATGACTAACAAAATCTAAAATTCTCTTCCATGTGTTTATGACTTGATCATTTTATGACTTCTGTCACACTTATCCAAACAAAATAGAATTCTAGACAGAGATCTTGACATTGGAAATTACTAAGCTGATGGTTCCTTCATTCATATCCGAAGAGCAGGATAAGCATACTATACATGTGCGAAAAGCATTATTGCATCCTGAAAAGATCTTTGCAATTCATCTTTCTGAATCCTTCGAATGACCTTTCACCAATACAGCATATTAAATGTTCAAGCAGGAAGCCGGTCTTCTTTCACCCATTATTTGTTTAGATAGAAAACTTACAGCTTTTAAGAATTCCATAAAATAATGTCTTCTGAGTTTTAATTGTTTTTGATGCGAGATGTGAAACCTTAAAAGCTAACATCTATTTTATTAGTAAGTCTTAAAAATGCAAACCTTTCCAAACGGTATCCAATGGCCTGTTTTTCAATATTTTGACACAGCTCTGAGTAATCTGATAATGACAAGAAGATCAGTCACAACAGGAATATTTATTATAATCAGTGAAGTATTCTGTTTTTCACATTACAGCTGTACTGCAGGAATAAAATTTTGTGTCATGCTTCCCACGTTTTCACTGCCAACACAGCTGTAACTGGAAACTTCCCAGGTTTGCATCAATACATATGGTAAAATAGCCGTAGGGGGTAAGCACTTGCCAGCTACACCTCAGCCACTCCGGCCAACACACTACAACCACATAATGAGAAAGGCCAGACAAATTCATGGGTGGTAATAAATCAAATGATAATCATAAGAAATTGTTTAATTGTTGTTGTGAATACAGTTACGATTTAAAATAATAATAGTAATATTGACATACACTCCATGAAATGTTTTCTTTTTTAACATATGTAAACATGTCAAGATATGATCTTCATTTAAACAGTACTTAAGATAAAGGCTATATAACAAACATCATGCCACATTCACATTTTGTAGTCCAGTATATAATTTAAAAAAAATATAAATACAAGTTTTACATGAGGAACAAGTAAATCCACCCTACATTTGTCACTACCTTAAATATCTAAACTCCGGAGCAGCAGAACAGTTGCAAATGATTAGAACATCTTTAAGAGAAGATCATGTCTGAGCCAATGAGTCTGGGAAGGGATTTTAAAAGATCTCCAGACAACATGAAATCAACCATTCCACCGTCCAGAAAAGTACAAGTGGAGAAGATTACAAGGAGCTGCTAACATGTCCAAACCATGGACACTGAAAGAAGTTTCTAAGAAGCCCAGAATTTCTTCACAGGACCTTCAGGCTGTTCTTGCCACTATTAAGGCCAAAGTGCATGAGTCAACCATTAGAAAGAGGCTGTAACAATTAGATTTATATAGGAGGTGTGCCTGGAGGAAACTTATGCTATTTAAAAAGAACATATAGGCAGGATTAACATTTACCCATGAACACCTAGGCAAAGAGCAGCAATTCTAGTACAATGTGCTTTGGGCAGATGAGTCAAAAACAGTTATTTGGTCCAAGTACCAGAAGACATGTTGGGCTTATTTGATGCTTCAGGGCCTGAGCATCTTACAGTCGTAGAATGAACTACAAATTCTTTATTATACCAGAGGGCCCTTGAGGATAATTTGAGATCTCTTCTGCTAGAATGCACCATAGAAAGTGGCAATACGACAATGACCCTCAATCCCATCAAGATGCTGTGGGTGGATTTGCTGTGCACACAAGACACCATTTAAACATCACACAGCCGAAAGAGTTCTGCACGTTTGAGTGGGAAAAACATTTTCAAGTTTTTCTTGATCTTGGAGGATGCCTTCTCCCATAATTCAGTAAGATTAGGCTGTATCTCTGTTTATTATTATTGCAATGACCTCAAGAGGCATTACATTTCTTTAAAAATAAATAAATAGAAAAAACAAACCTGATATGGGAGTTTCAATTTAACGCCATCAGGAACTTTTGATGAACAGAGCCTATGAGAAAAGACACTTCTAGTAAGCATGCAGAGGAGGATCATCGATATCCAGAAGTAGAAACTCTTAACAAAATCCAGAAACTCAAGACACAGAGGACAACATTATGCAGAGAAAACCTTCTAATAAGCTCTTTGAACAAGATTAACAAGGCCATTGGAGACCGCATCTTAATAAATAGTTTGTGTGGTGGACAATTTGTAACTGGGTATTGAGGAGGTTAAGGTTTTTGGAACACTAAAATATTCTTTAAGATAATGAAAATACATTCTGCTATTTTTTTCTGAGATGTAATGGAGAAAAATGTGTATGAAAATTTGACTAAATGCAAGTAAATAGAAGAAACCGAAAGTTTGTAGAGGTGGTACCATGACATGACATTTATTTTTTAAAGTCATTCCTAGCACCTTTAAAAATCACCAAAGCGTTGTTTGACGATTTAAGAAAGCCAAGATATTCGGTGCATATAATTATTTTTATTTAGTGACATTTTTAAGCACATTAAAAATTAAATACATTGTCAAAGATATTGAAAATATCAACTTAACGGTGAATCATGTACTCGAGGATACCAGTAGAAATTAAGGGGAAGTATACTTAGGATTAAATCCAGGAAGCGCTTTTTTAAACAAAGAGTTGTAGGAATCTGGAGCAAACTAACAAAATATGTAGATGAAGCAGAAACCCTGACAACCTTTAAGAAGTATCTGGATGAGATATTGTGACAGCTACTAGATAAACAAATGAGACTGATGGAGTGAACCTTCTCCTCAATTTTGTCAAATTTCTTATGTTCTTGAGCTATTTTTTTTTTGTATTGTGGGTGACACCATAGTATGATTGTTTGGCATGGATACCAAGCTGTTACTAGGTAGAGTCATCAGGTCAAACATATAAAGTTCAGAGTTATACACTTCCTGATTGTCCAAGATTGTGGATATTCAAAGGAAAACCTCTAATGTTCACTGGTTTGTCATTTTGGCTATAAATTCTCTTCCATTTTCAACTGCGATTTCATCTATTGTTCTGACATAGGTTACTTATAGAGTGACTTCAACCTTTCATCCATCCATCCATTATCAAACCCGCTATATCCTAACTACAGGGTCACAGGGGTCTGCTGGAGCCAATCCCAGCCAACACAGGGTGCAAGGCAGGAAACAAACCCCGGGCAGGGCACCAGCCCACCGCAGGGCACACATACGCACTAGGGACAATTTAGGACTGCCAATACACCTAACCTGCATGTCTTTGGACTGTGGGAGGAAACCTGAGCACCCGGAGGAAACCCATGCAGACACGGGGAGTACATGCAAACTCCACAGAGGGAGGACCTCACGTAGGGAGGCAAAATGGGGGAGTAGGGGATGGGGGGGGGGTGATTGGGAGAGAAAGAGAGCAAGCTACATCTAATCTATCCTTTTAATCCTTAGAATTATAATTATCAATGTAACAATAGGCTGGCATGGCAATAACTCATGGGAAAATTGGAAATTAAGGTTAAAGCTGTCTCACTTCTAGTTAAGACTACAAAATGACATCAAAAATTCAGAATCAATGTCTCCATGATGGGGCAGTTAACTTTGTGAGCTGGAATGTTAAAGGCCTGAATCACAAATTAAAGAGAAAGAAAGTATTCTCTCACCTAACAGGTCTAAACGCTAAAATAGTATTTTTACAGGAGACCCACTAACTAAGCAAGCATCAGTTCCGGCTGCAAAAACACTGGACTGGCCAAATATTCCATTCCAGCTTTACAAAGAAAACTATAGGTGTGGAAATTCTTATACATAGAACAGTCTCATTTGTAGCATCAGATGTAGTATGTGATCATGAAGGGAGACATGATTTTCATGGGCAATTTATTTAACTGTAAAGTGATTTTGATAAATGTTTATGCACCCAATGCAAATGATAGGGACTTCATGCAAACTGTATTTACATCCATTCCCAATGTGAACACTCATAAAATTATAATGGTTGGGGACTTTAAATGTGTTTTAAATCCACTCTTAGATAGGTCTCCTGTCACGGGGGGATGACATCTAACAATGCAAAGACAATTACACAGTTTTTAACTGACCACAACTTATCAGACCCCAAGTTTCTAAACACAAACTCAAGAACATATTCCTTTTACTCACCAGTACATCATTGCTACTCAAGAATTGATTATTTCTTTATAGATAATAATTTCTTGCCTATGATTAAATCTTGCAAGTACAACGCTATTGTTATTTCTGACCATGCCACTCTGATCATGGAGCTGAAATCATTATGCCCCACATACTCATCTCACAGATGGCGTCTTAGCCCACTTCTATTAGCAGATGAGATCTGTACAAAATTTATATCAAAACAAATCAGTTTCTTCCTAGAGACAAATACATCCTCAGAGGTCTCTGCAGGAATACTCTGGGAAACTCTAAAGGCCTTCTTAAGAGGACAGATTATTTCATATCTTTCCCACAGAAATAAATTAGAAACCAAGAAGGTATCAGCACTAACCAGCGAAATTACTAGAATAGATCAAGAACATGCCAGGTGTCCAAGTGAGGCTCTTCATAGGAAAAGGCAGGCTCTGCATTCAGAGCTCAACCTCTTAACAACTAAAGAAACTGAACAACTCATTTCTAAATTAAGACACCATTACTATGAACACCGAGAGAAAGCTAATAAGTTCTTAGCTCAACAAATCCACAAGCAAGAAGTTTGCAATGCAATCCCAGCAATCACCAACACAAACGGAGAGAAAGCTTAATAAGCTCTTAGCTCAACAAATCCACAAGCAAGAAGTTCGCAATGCAATCCCAGCAATCACCAACACAAACGGAGATAAAATGATTGACCATAAAAATATAATGTACACATTTAGAGACTATTATAAATCCTTATATTCTATTGAGTTTAAAGAAGACAACACACAGGCTAATGCATTTCTGGATGCATTACAGATACCACAATAGATACTCTTAGTGCAGAGGAATTGGATAAACCTCTGGCGTTATCAGAATTACTAGATGCTATAAAGTCACTTCAGAGTGGGAAAGCAGCGGGCCCTGATGGCTACCCTGTCAAATTTTATAAGAAATTCTCCACTCAGCTAGCTCCCCTCTTATTAGCAACATTTACAGAAGCTTGAGACAATCAAATTCTACCTCAAACTTTTCGCCAAGCATTAATCACCATCTTTCCTAAACAAAATAAGGACTTATTACAATGTGCATCATACAGACCAATTTTACTTCAGAATAATGATGTTAAGATACTCTCCAAAGTCCTAGCTAGAAGGATGGAGAAAGTGCTGTCTTCGGTAAAAGAAGATCAAACTGGATTTATTAAAGCCAGACACTTCGCTTCTAATCCCCCACGCCTGTTTAATGTAATATATTCACCAACAAAGTCAAACGCCAAAGAGAAATTATTATTGTTGGATGTAGAAAAAGCATTTGATATGATTGAATAGAACTACCTTTGCACTACATTAGAGAAATTTGGGTCTGGCCCAAACATTTGTTCATGGATCAAACTACTGTATACCAAACCAGAAGCTTCAGTTTGTATTAACAACATTTGTTCAGACTACTTTAAACTAGAACGTGGTACCAGACAAGGATGCCCCTTGTCACCACTGCTATTTGCAATCGCCATTGAACCACTGGCAGTTCACTGTCGAAATGCTAATCAGAAAAAGGGGATTATCAGAGAAGGACTTGAACAGAAAATTTCTCTATATGCAGATGACATGGTACTGTATATATCATACCCACAAAATACTGTGCCTGCAGTCTTAGCAGCACTCACAAAATTTCAAAAGATGTCTGGTCTCAGAATTCATCTGAATAAAAGTGTGCTGTTTCCAGTGAATTCACAAGCATACAATATTAGATTGGACACCTTCCCTTTTATCATCGCAGATCAGTTTAAATACCTAGGGGTAAATGTCACAAGCAAATATAAAGCTTTTTATCAACAGAATTTCACCGTCTGTATGGAAAAAATAAAGCAAGACTTGTATAGATTGTCAACCCTTCATCTCACTCTAGCTGGAAGAATTAACATTGTTAAGGTGAATATCCTTCCTAAGCTTCTCTTTTTATTTCAAAACATCCCAATATACACCAATAAATAATTTTTTAAGCAATTAGATTCAACCATAACCTAATTTATTTGGAACTTAAAACATCCACATATTCAAAGGGCGATCCTACAAAGACCTAAGGCAGATGGTGGCATGGCTCTACCTAACTTTCAGTTTTATTACTGGGCAGCAAACATACAAGCTATAAAAACCTGGACACAAATTGTATCATTATCCACCTTAACAAAAGGAGGTGATTAACATACACAGGCTTGGTGCACAATAGAAATAAAATCCTGCAGTACTTCTTTATATTCCCTGTTTCTGCCCTATTAATGCAAGTTATCGCCAATATACTAATAACCCAATTGTGCTTCACTCACTCAGAATATTGAACCAATGTAGAAAGCATTTTAAGATGGAGAATCTTTTATCTGTGGCACCTTTGCATGAGAACCACCTTTTTCAACCCTCACAAACATATGCAGTTTTTAATATCTGTAAAACATTTGAGTTTAAATTACTTAGAAATCTTTATATAGACAGCATTTTTGCATTTATGAGCAATTACATTCCACATTTAACTTTCCAGCAACACATTTCTTTCACTATCTTCAAATTACAAACTTTGTTAAACAGAACCTGCCCAATTTTCCTCATCTCCCACCTTCCTCTATGCTGGAAAAAATATTGTTCAGTTTCGAGGACTCAGACAGCATTTCTGCAATATATAAAATTATTTTACAGTCTCTCCCTTTGAAAGATCCAAGTGGACAACAGGAAAAGGATCTCTCAATCAACATATCAGAAAGGAGTAGAAGGTAGCAATGCACAGAATTCACTCGAGCTCCATATGCGCAAAGCATACAATTATTCAACTCAAAATTATATATCAAGCACATCTGTCTCGCTTAAAACTCTCTAAAATGTTTCCATGGCAAGATGCAACCGGCGAACGTTGCAATCAAGTTCCAGCCTCACTGGGTCACATGTTTTGGGCCTTTACCAAATTAACATCATTCTGGACCAAAATTTTTAAGTGTCTATCAGACAGCCTTGGTGTCACAATCCCTCCTAATCCACTAACAGCTGTGTTTGGTGTTCTTCCAGATGGGCTTAAAGTGGAGAAGGACAAACAAACTGTGATTGCCTTCACTACACTATTGGCACGCAGACTTATTTTGCTAAACTGGAAGAATCCAAACTCTCCTCTTTTAAGTCAGTGTGTAACTGATGTTTTATACTATTTGAAATTGGAAAAAATCTAATTCTCACTTAGAGGATCTGTGCAGAACTTTTTCAAAACCTGGCAGGATCTAATCAGTAACATTTTAGATTAAGCTGTTAAAGCACTGAGGAAGCAGATTCTCTTCCAATTTCTTTTTCTTCTCCATTTATCTTTATCCGCCTATTAAACTCATCAATTTATTTATTTTTTACTGCTTTTAAGTTTGACTCCGTTGGCCATGCTCTCTTTCTCAGGGGTGGGGGTTGATTTGTTTTCAATACTATTTTTTGTAAAAATTGATCTATTTGTATGGAATGATTACAATAAAATCAATAAAATAATAAAAAAAGATGACGTATAAATTCAAATGAAATTAATAATAGTTATTGAAAGAATATGCATTATTATATATTTTATAATATAGTATTTAATATCGTGTACACACTTATATTTCCATAATAATAATAATAATAATAATAATATTTCCATAATAGTAATAATAAAAACTCCAGATAGTTGTTTAAATAAAATATTACTTCCAGTTGAGAAATTGTTTTAGAAATTTCATATCTGTTTGCTTTTTATCATTATAAATATCTGTACAAAATTTGACTCATCTATCTGTAATTGTAACCTTAGTTTACTTGAAAATTCACAAAAGAATTCAGTTAAAGTACCACTTTACTTATTTTTCATCATTTGTAATATCCACAAAAAAATTTGAATCATATATCTTTATTTATAGCCATAGTTTACTTGAAAAAATTCGGAAATGTGTTCAAGTGTACAAAATCTCATTGATCTAGGTCAAAGTATGTTCATGTTACCGTGTTTATACACAGACAGACATAATTTCAAAAATGTTTTTTTCAGACACAGGAAGGTCTAAAATGTAAAGATTCATCAAAATCTCGATTCCTATACTTTCTCTGTACTATGTATATGAGAAAGTAAATAAGGCTCTAACAATTTCTACTTTGAAATAATTAGAGCCATCCAAATACTCTAAATGAGTTTTTCATCAAAGTTAAGAAGCTGGTACTGAGGAAAAGGAGTAAATTGAGTTCAGTTATTTTCATTAATAAGATTACTAAAGAAGGATTTGTAAAGAAGCCAAAATGTCTTTAGGCACAACTCTGGTAAATTCATATTGTCGATCCTTCACACATATTGTACATGTTTCTGTCATAGTAACAACTACTAACCATGTTATCTGTCTAAGACGGGTTGAAATCTAAGTAATCAATGTAGACCTCAGTACAGTGGAACCTCAGTTCACGACCATAATTCGTTCCAAAACTCTGGTTGTAAACCGATTTGGTCGTGAACCGAAGCAATTTCCCCCATAGGATTGTATGTAAATACAATTAATCCGCTCCAGACCATATGGACTATATGTAAATATATACTGTTTTTAAGCACAAACATAGTTAATTAAACCATAGAATGTACAGTGTAATAGTAAACTAAATGTAAAAACATTGAATAACACTGAGAAAACCTTGAACAACAGAGAAAACTAACACTGCAATAGTTCGCGCTATAGCCCTACCAACCGCTGGCTAAAAGCAACTTTTTTTAATGAGTTTTAAGCACAGGGAAAAAAATGAACATTTGAAAAAGTCTGTAATTTAATAAACCACCAAGAAAAATAACACTGCAACAATGCACGCTACGAACCGATCGCTGGAAACAGAAGTGAAAACAAAATCAAGCCCAGTGCATTCTTTAACTGCCTTCCTACCTTAATGCGTCCAGCTCTCTCTCTCATGCTGCCTGTGTGTCTGCGTCTCTCTCTCGCGCTGCCTCTATGTGAGTATGTGTGTGTTGCGCTCTCTCTCTTGCGCTGCATGTGTGTGTGTGTGTTTTGCTGTCTCTCTCTTGCTCGCTGCACAGGGAGAGACTGAACATGTACAAACCGAAAGGGGAACTGGCTTGTTCGTATACCGAGTGTGTGGTCGTGAACTGAGGCAAAAGTTTGGTGAACTTTTTGGTCGTAAACCGAGTTGTATGTGTACCGAGACATTCGTGAACTGAGGTTCCACTGTATTAACATTTGCAGTGCACCATACAATGCATATGTCAATGTTACATGCCATTTGGTATGGGATTCATCAAAGCAGTGTTAATGTTTGTGGTGCTCCATCTATTGGAATTACAGACATGACAAATGGACGGACACACAGACGCACCTCCTTTTGTTAAGGTGGATAATGATATAATACATATATATATATATATATATATATATATATAGCAGAATACCAGCAGAATACCAGCCGAGTAGTGTGTTAAAGGAGTTATGAAAAGAAAAGAAAACATTTTAAAAATAACGTAAGATGATTGTTAATGTAATTGTTTTGTCATTGATATGAGTGTTGTTGTCATATCTATCTATATATATATATATATATATATATATATATATATATATATAGCAAAATACCTGCGATTGGCAGCGAGAAGTAAAAAGAAAAGGAAACATTTTAATAATAACGTAACATGATTGACAATGTAATTGTTTTGTCATTGTCATGAGTGTTGCTGGTATATATATATATATATATATATATATATATATATATATATATATATATATACACATACACACACACATCTATACACATACATATATACAGTTATATATATATACATATACACACATATATATACATATACATATATACACATACTGTATATATACACACACATATACATACTGTATATACAACATATACATATCTACATATATACTGTATATACACATATATATACAAATCTACATATATATATCTACATATATATATTAGGTGGGACTCGATTAAAAAATTAATCCAATTAATTAGAGGCTGTGTAAGAATTAATCTTGATTAATCGTATGTAATCGCACACGAAATTTGCCCCAAATCGCAAATGTTTTTTTTTAATTTAAAACGGTTTTAGTGGGCTTACAGAATCAAATAATAGACATGGACATGAATATTGTAAACTGAAGCTGTTTTAATTTCTGAAAAAAGCTTTAAACTGCATTTGAATTCAAAACAGAAACAAAAATATCATCCCTGGTTAAAATTGGGCAGACTTAAAAATAAAGTGGTAGTTTAAGTACTTTAAGTACATTTTCAGAATAGTATTGTCTTTAAATAATAATAACCAAAATTTCAACATAAAGTGCAGTTTTTCTTCTTAAAAAATAAGTCAGAAACATAAAAGGTAATTTGACCAGCTTACTCTTTAAACTCTGAGTAACATTAGCCAAAATTATTTTGTACATTAGGCTAAAACAGTGTGATCATTGAACATTTTGTAATTAGATGTATTTAGAATTACTAACGGTCACGGAAGTCCAATGATCCCCAGTAAGAGCCACAAAGTCCGCTTTCTGTAATGCATCTAATTTTGCTTGCTTTTCAGTGTGCACAAAACCATGCTTTTATCAAGGCTTCGCCGGGTAGTCGAAATGATCAGTCGTAGGAACGCGCTTTATTCCGACTCTAACATTTTTGTAGCTGTGATGTGTGCATCAGTGTAATGGATGTACCAGGAAATCATGCATTGACAAAAGTTCCCGCTTGCTTGGAATTGAAAGTGTGATTAAATGCTATTTTTAACGCTGTTATGGAGTACATGCATCAAGCTTCTCAGCTGTGCTTGTGCTAAGAAAGGGAAAATTTTAAAAATAACGTAACATGATTCTGCTAACCTAATATTTTTCATACGCCCCAAACCAAGGAGATGCTAAGGTAAAATGAATCGGTAGCGCTACATATCAGTACACCCTCTCGAATCAACCTCAATGTCGGCGTTAGAGGCTTAAGACTCTACAATTAGCCACAGCGTGTGGCTTGTCTATGCTAAAGTATGTATTGTAGATCGGGTATATATATACATTTATATATATATACCCGTACGCAGTGGAGAAGTAGAAGTTATGAAAAGAAAAGGGAACATTTTAAAAATAACGTAACATGATTGTCAATATACAGTAATTGTTTTGTGAGTGTTATTGAATGTTGCTGTCATCAAGGATTTGATTATCATTATTTCTTTCAATCAGGCTCGTATTTGTAGGATGTGTTCAAGTTACATTCCGTGTTTGTCAATCGCTGTAAAGATAAGAGGTTTCATTCATCGATTAGTTCCTTACTGCATCAATAAACAGCTCGCCTTCCTTTTATCTGAGATGTGACAAACTGCATGCACGTTTTTTTTACACTGTCTTCCTTTAGCAGGACATTCACTTTTTCCACCGTGTGCTTTGTTTCCGCAGTAGCTGCACTTATGAATATGATTGTATGTATAAGACGCTTCATATTTTTTGCTGCCTTCTCAATTGTGTAATTCGGTTTTGTTCAGCACTCTTTGGAACTGTTGCTTTTGTCTGTGCACTGCGCCAGTTCACGGAGCCGCTTGGTGTTCTTGCATCGAAGGTTCCCAGCTGTACTGGTGCCATCTCGTAATGTCAGCTAAGACCCGGCACTTAAAAGTTTCTCTCGCAGTTTCAATGAGTTTGTGCCAAACACCACCCTGACCATCTCATCTTCCTCTGCATAAGCGCAGTCCTTCACCCGTGAACATTTACCAGCAGTGTTTGTATTGGATTGCCGCTGATGGACGGCCTTATATGGGCAGGCACTAAATTACAAACGCTAGTGGCAGCCTGTCTATGAACTTAATTTAATATAAACTTACGGTTCACGCCGTGCTTTGTTTCCGCAGTAGCTGTACTTATGAATATGCTTGTATGCATCATTTGCTTCATAATGTTTTTCTGCCTTCTCAATTGTGAAATGGCGTTTTGTGCTCATCGCTGTTTGGAGTTCTTCCTTGTTCTCTACGTACTTACGTAGGAGGCGTGATGATGTCACACTAAACTCCGCCCCCCACGGCCATCTCCAACTCAAGACTCCATTACATTATATGGGGAAAAATAGCTTCCAGTTATGACCCTTATGCGTAGAATTTCGAAATGAAACCTGCCCAACTTTTGTAAGTAAGCTGTAAGGAATAAGCCTGCCAAATTTCAGCCTTCTACCTACACGGGAAGTTGGAGAATTAGTGATGAGTCAGTGAGTCAGTGAGTGAGTGAGTGAGGGCTTTGCCTTTTATTAGTATAGAGATATATATATATATATATGTTGTCTCTTTTTTGGTATTATTTTATTTACACTATTCTAAGGAGACATGCAAATTGCAATATTATTCCCTAAATAACCCTAAATTTGGGCTTGAAAATGTAAAAAATTGGGAGACAAGTTGTCAAGCCAGAAAATATGCCATGTTCAAATAACGTGTCTAGTCATTTCAAATTACTTTGCACCATTTTTAGTTAAATCCTAGTATTTTTCTATGCTTGCAGTGGGTGAGTCGAGATCCCCACAGGCCCTTGATCCTATATTTAACAATGCAGCACATGTACCTGGTAGTTTAATGCTGTTCCTTATTTCCCAATCTTACATTCAACACATGGACACTACCTCGTGTTCCCCTTGGTCATTTCGGTGCATGGAGACTCAGCCATTTCATTGTGCCTTAGGGAGAGGGGATCGGGGCAGAGGACTGGTGAAAGGGCCATTTGCTGCACTTTCAAAACAACCAGATGGTAGATCTGCCCCTGGCCTCAATCATGCATAAAGTAAATTTATAAAATGATAAAAAAAAATTTAAACATTAGGTTAGGATTAATAAAAATAGGTTTAATTTTTGGTGTAGTGCTGTTTTTGCCGCATTAAGTTGTTATCTGTGAGACCTCAATGAAGCTAAACATCTCATCTTCTGAAACTTAAAGATGACACATTATTAAGGACATTACATTTTTAATTACTGATCATGAAATTATTATTATCAGGTTCTACTGTATTTATAAAGTAAAACACTAACACATTGAAAGATGGACTTGGTGGTCTGAGTTGTCTTCATTAATGATGAATGGTGCATGAATTTAAGTGGATATAGGACATTCTGTTTGTGCACAGAGATCTTCAATTGCAGTTTAGTAAACTGTGTAATGCTTACCACAAAACTATTCTGAGTGTTGTAATTAAAGTGTAACAGAATGAAACACTTTCCCATACTGGTCCATCCTTCTCTTTCTTTCATCATCTCTCCACAGCTAATTGAATACAGAAAAAGTTTCAATAAAAGCAAATTTAGCTGCAACCTTTATACACAGATTCTTCAAAATTTTCAAAAAACAAATATTTTTAGCTTATACATATGTAATTATTAATAGTATGAATAACTGAAATTAATGTATCTTTACCATAAAATCTTACAAATTGATTAATGCATCTCATCATTAAAATTACTTCATCTCAAGAATAAATTGTAGTGTTCTAAATGATCAGAGAATTGTTACGCCAGTTGTTACACATGGGTGCTTAAGGATCATCTTCAGGGCTCAGATGAAGCAAGTACAGTGATCCCTCGCTATATCGCGCTTCGACTTTCGTGGCTTCACTCCATCGCGGATTTTAAATGTAAGCACATCTAAATATATATCACGGATTTTTCGCTGGTTCGCGGATTTCTGCGGACAATGGGTCTTTTAATTTATGGTACATGCTTCCTCAGTTTGTTTGCCCAGTTGATTTCATACAAGGGACGCTATTGGCGGATGGCTTAGAAGCTACCCAATCAGAGCATGTATTACATATTAAATAAAACTCCTCAATGATATACGATGTGCTTCCCGAGCGGTGCTTGATTGTTTGCTTTTTCTGTCTCTCTCACTCTCTGCCTGACGGAGGGGGTGTGAGCAGAGGGGCTGTTTGCACAGAGTCTGTTTGCCTAGAGGATATGGACGCTCCTCTACAAAATGCCGCTTTATCGCGGTGCTTCGGCATTCTTAAAAGCACAAAATCACGTATTGATTTTTTGATTGTTTGCTTTATTCTCACGCTCTCTCTCTCGCTCTCTCTCACTGACATTTTCTGCCCCTGACGTTTACTTCTTTGAAGAGGAAGATATGTTTGCATTCTTTTAATTGTGAGAAAGAAATGTCATCTCTGTCTTGTCATGGAGCACAGTTGAAACTTTTGACTAATGGGTGTTATTTCATGTCTAGGGGACTCTAATAATGTTAACAGTGTGGGGGAGTTTATAAGAGCTTAAAATATATAAAAATAACCATACAAACATATGGTTTCTACTTCGCGGATTTTCATCTATCGCGGGTGGGGTTCTGGAACGCAACCCCCGCGATCGAGGAGGGATTACTGTAATGCCACTTTTGGACACTGTTGTTAACTTTTCTGTCTCTTCCTCCAGCAGTTCTGAGAAGATGCTGTTATTAAAATCAATTGACCACTAAAAGGTGTCATTTCTTGGACCCAAGCCTGTGAAGACAGATCTCCCGTTTACTGACCTGCTCTTAGACAAACCACATTAAAGAGATTGCTTTAAAAGGTGTTAACTTGAAACCAGAAACAACATTTTTTGTTTAGCATTTTTATACAGTACCATCATACAATTGCTTATTTGAGCACATGAATTAAACGGTGTTACCTGGTTGGCTCCCCATCAATTCTCTGGAATGTTGTGAAGCACTTGGTGATTATCGAGTGGGTTGAGGAGCATTTAGATTATAAAAGGATTATAAAAGGATTTAAAGTGCTACTTTAAGTAAAATGGGATTTGGGAAACCCTCATAAATTAATGATTAATGTAAGATCAAAATTATGACAATGTAACCCTTATGATGCTTCTGGGAAATTCAACCCTATACAAAATTTTAATCTAAACCTTCAATTTATAAAATAAATATGCAACAATCTCCATTTTTGAAATTAAATGTAAAACTTGTGAACATACTTATACTAACATCTGAATGAGCATAGTCTTTGGTGTTTAAATACTTCAAAGATTATCCTCACAATCTCTAATTCTTATTTTTTTTTATTCTGCCCTATGATTTTTTTTTGGGCTTGCCATCTTATATGTTGATAAAAATATTGCAAGTTTTCATAATTTGCAATTGTATTTTGCCATTCTGATGGAGGTGCGCCCACAAAAAAAAAATTACATAGACCGTATTATAGTGATTGAAATGCTGAACTCACAGACTGAAATGCTGAAATGACATTACTGGAATAGCTTGACTTGTTTAAGGTTTAACATTTTGTCTTTGTTTTAGCATTCCTATTTGGTTTGGTTAGGGTATTGATTGCTTATTATTTAACAAAAGGCTCAATAAGAAAACCATTCGATTAGTACACTCTCTTAACTCCCATAATTATTTACTGAGTGCTTTTAAAGGATAACAAGAAGGCACATCTCAGCACTCACTGGATGGCCGTGCCTAATAGAGATATAAACCAGACAAAATAACGTAGTTAGAAGGTCCATCTTCACACCTGAGAAAAACAGAAGCTGCTGTGAGACTCTGTAAAGAAGAATTGTGCCACCTGAAGGGAAAGACCATCTTACAGCTACTGCAGCTACAAAAGTCCATGTTGTATATTTTATTGTGCTTCAGCCTATGCTGATTATGGTATTAGGCAGAGGCAGATGTAAAGCATTTAGGGATAATTATTGACTGTGACCTAAATTTTAAATCACATATTAATCAGTTTACTAGGACAGCCTTCTTTCACTTAAGAAATATAGCAAAAGTTAGATCTCTTATAACTTTGCAAGATGCTGAGAAATTAGTTCACGCTTTTGTTTTCAGTTGGCTAGATTACTGTAATGCACGCCTCTCAGGCCTACCTAAAAAAGACATCTTAAGTAGGAAAAGAAAATCCGAACACATATCTCCAGTTTTGATGTCACTACATTGGTTACCTGTGTGTGATCAAAGCACCATGCAGTCCCTACATTGATGGATTGAAGGCCAGATGACCACATTGCCCTCATCATCATCTAATTCTTCCATGTGAAGCCTGAAAACCATGAGGACTGATTTAGATCATTTATGTTGGTGTTGCGCAGTGGGGGCTGCAGATTTTGTTTTTTCTCCAGCCCTGTGGAGTTTTTTTTTTTGTTTGTTTGTTTGTTTTTTTCTTTCCTCCTGGCCATCAGACTTTACTTTATTCTATGTTAATTAGTATTGTCTAATTTTGTTTTTATATGTTTTCTTTTTTCTTTCATCATTTTGTAAAGCACTTTGAGCTACATCATTTGTTTGAAAACATACTGTTGTCACACATGCGTGCTTAGGAGACAGTCAACAAGCCCAGAGGTGAGCGATTTGTTATCAGATGAAGAGTTGTATTGAGGTATTGATGCCTCTCTCTCTAATTTTCTAGAACTAAAGAAGACAAATAATCACTCACCTCCAACATTCCGTACTTCAGAAAATGGCTCCTCATCCACAACTTCACTTCCGGCACCAGATTATGACGTCACTTCCGGCTCTCCATCGATGACATCACTTCCGGCTCCCGATGATGATGTCACTTCCGGTCCTCCTCCAATAACATCACTTCCGTCCCCCATTGATGACATCATTTCCCATATTATACCATTTCCTGTAGCCATTTTCTGACTGTATAGAAATAAAGATAACAGATCCTTTGATGTCGAATGTTTGATGTGTTTCATCTTTTTTTTGACCAACGATATTGCACCACAGCGATATATGGGGAAATTCCCCAAAACTTTGAAAGTGTTTTGTGAATTAATTATCTCACTATATAAATAAATGTTGTTATCATTAGATACGTATGTTATATTCAGTAAATGAACAGTTTGCCTGCACTGCTCATCAACCTGTGAAGTAAAGATGTTATATAATACTACAATTTGGAGTAGCTCCCACATAATGAAGAACCCAAAGTTTGGGTTATTGCAAAAAGAAAAGAATTTATTTATAATAATGCACCATTTTCACATATCCGTTTGTAGAATAGCAGAAAAGTAAAGACATGGAATTTTGAATGACATTCCTGAGCATAATAAGATTTCTGAAATCCAATTATTTAACTCTTTCTGGGCTGATGTCGACTTTTGTCAAAAGGAGGAGCTGACGATAATCAATAATCGACTGTAAACTGTGACAAAACCAATCGTCTACTCTCATTAGTAGATGGAAAGTTAGCTTCATTGGTTTTGACCGAGTTTTCCTGCGCTCCCATGGGTAGCAAGGCACAGACAATGGCAAAATGGCACTGATATTGACGAGAGATCAAAGCGAATGCATAAAGCATAATATTCTGTGGACAACGTTTTACATGTTTTCTCTGAATTGGATTAAGACTTGTCGGACTCTGATTTTGATACAAGCAACTAGAAACGAATATGAGGTTTTTTAGCTAATCGTGGTGCTGAACAGGTTCATGTAGCTGACACAGCCTATGGCACTGTTCACCTGGGAGGACTGCCACTTAACAATGATAAGAGGTAGAAACCAGATTGCAATCCACTGTGACCATGACCACTGCTGCTGCCCCGTGCAGCCACGTGACCACAACCTGGCAGCCTGCCTGCCGCACATTCTTGGCAAACTGGCAGCAACAGCATGCAGCAACAGACGTTTTATGTTGATTTCTGTGTGAAGCCATTGTGTTTCAGAGAACAATGTTTTTTGGAAAAAATATTCAGTCCTCAAAGAGCCAAATTTTCACTTACTGTAGTTATTTTATTGTGAACGATTTGTTGTAATTTTAGTGCCTGCAACTTTTTCCTGGATTGCTTATTATTCTTTGATTTTGTTGTTGCTTCCCATGACTGACTGTCTAATCTTTTGAAAGGATCCTTCAAGCTCATCCACACCAAAGGTATCAGATGAAAAGGAGGGACTGTCAGACATAGACAATTTCTTAAGTCCATGGGAGTAACTTAATTTGGAGAGCACAACTTGTTACAAAGAATTTGTACTTTTTGTAGAGAGCACAGATCTGACTCTGAAGATAGTTAAAGGTGAGGTATAGGGATTCAAAATGTCTGTCTGGTATGTTTTATAATACAGATTTAAATATGTGAAAAATCTAAGTTTGAAATGCACCCATGTGAAATAAAAATAGATGGTTGATAAAAAAGAGCAGTTATGTTCACCTAAAAATGTCCATCCTCCTCCTTTGTCATTTCCTTCATCACTTCTACAACTCAGATTGTTGCCTCTATATTTGGCTGCAGTGCTTTTGGGTCAGTCATTTTTTTCCACAATGAACTTTAATATTTTACAGTCTTACAGTAGTAATTTCACATAACCAATAAAAATTGTGTGAGACAATAAGGGAGAGACACTGTGTTTGTCTCTGGTTTGAATAACTTTTGGTATTTATGTTAAATTGAGAATAAATCATGTTTATTTATTGTTTGAATTATTCACTTTGTTATTTGATTTCTCACATTTGTTTTATTTGTGTTAAATAAGTTTTTTCTTTTATATACTGAGTTAATTGTATTGCATGTTTTCTTCTTTAAGTGGTATTTTCATTTAATTGGCTCATTGACGGGTTAATTCTTGATTCCTCACAGATGAGGTTAGTTTAGGGCAATAAATAACAGCTGAGTAGCTGGGGCTGGCAATGTGAACTGCAAGGGGTGGACCCTTGTGTATCAGAAATTCAAGAGGCTTGGGGTCTTTGTACTACACTGAGGAGAAAGGTGGTGGAGAAAACTGAAGTGAAACCTGGCTGGCAGTTTCTACCTTAAGCTAAGTGCCTTCTGATATAGGAACCTGACCGCTGATTATGGTGGAGGGTTCCTTTGGTATGTTGAGCTCTTTCTAGTTCCTCTTCATAGATTCGTGGACCTGGTGCCCATGTCGAAGAAGCTGGAGTAACTGTAGCAGATTTGGCCTGGATATTCTTGCCAGTCTTATTTTTCATTTTTGTATTTTTTTTTTTTTAAGATTGTATATGGGAATCCATAATTTCATTGTGTGGAACCTGAGAAACAACCTGGTTTAAAAATAAACACCAAAAAAAAATTTTTAGTAGAGTTCTAGTGCATTATCACTAGGTGGTGTAGTCGGCCGATTTGGCACTAACGTTTTGGGTCATGTGTTTATCCATTAATGATAAATTAAGCTCCCTTCACTGGAATTATAAAATTTCACCTACATTATAATGCCATCAAAACATCACATAAACAATGAAGATTTAGCAACATATCTTGTCAAACTTACAGTACAACCAAATTGCAGTTTTGAAGCAGGTCTCAATGTCAAAATCAGTATTCACAGAGTAAATGGATGCATACATCTTGCTGATATGTAATCCATGAGGAATTGAACAATAAACTCACCAATTAAGTTTATTTTGTGAAGAAGGTGGCACAGCAGTACTTCATGTATGATAACTTATTGTATATTAATATTCACTTACCAAACTAACCATAGCTGTCCCTGTTTTGCTATTGGCTAGTGAGATTTACAAGTTCATGAATGCTCCTTGCCACAGAAAAAGTAATCAAAGAGAAGGAGTACTGGTGCCTGGTCTGTCTCAATTGCCAGCACATCACAACATTTCCATCCGGGATTGTTATCTCACAAAGCAAATAATTGTAGATTTACAAATTATGTAAATTGAGACCCTCTTAGTCCCTGTCTATACTATTATGTTTTCATTTAAAAACAGGCATTTGTCTTTGTTTTTGCCTTTTATCTCCACTACCCCAAAATTTTCAACCTACAAAAAACCAATACTTTTAAAAACGCTCTCCAGATCCAGAGATTTTTTAAAATGCAAACATAGCATTTCAGTGTGGACCGGAGAAGATTTCTGAAAATGTGCTTATTACATGGCTCTCCTGTGATTGGATCCTGGTCATTAAAATGTCCCGATTCCTGAATAGTCACCCTTCATGGAAGAAAAACATATTCCAAAACAGAGGTCACACTGTAGAAGAGTTGCTTTACATGGTGCTTGTTGTGTTGCTTACCTGTTTACATCTGAGTTGTGTTTTGTGAAATTTTTAGAAATGGTGGTCAAGAGACTACTCACACTGTACAACAGAGTCACTGGTCTTGTATGGGCTCACATTGGATGTTCAGTATGATTGACATGCCATGACTTAGGTGCTCAGATTATACATGTGCAACGCACACTCACTGCGATCGTGGCACAATGAATTTCGGGGAATTTGTCAACAAAAGAAAATCGTCTTGTGAGACAACCAACTGAAAATTCTTCCAATCGTGCAACAGCCCAATTGTGAGAGGCAATTGGGCATAACAACTTGTGACGGATGGCCGGTGCCCATGCCTGGCAGAGACGCCCCTTAACCACATCCGCCGGGAGACAAGCGTGAGAAGCCCAGTATCTCCCCCTGGACACTAGATGGCAGCCTCCCTGGGTTGCAGCGGTGCCTCGGACTCCCCCTAGGGCTTCATGGGGGTTGGAGTTCTGTGCAGCTCTGTGGGGTTCCGCAGACAACACGAGGGTGTGCTGCAGCAGGAGCTGCTGGCCCCTTTTAGGCACTGGTTTTGCCACACCCAGAAGTGCAGGCGGATGTCGCCAGTCAAGCACCTGGAGCACTTCTGAGTACCCGAAAAAAAGAGAACCAGCGACCACCACTCATCGGCCAGAGTTGGGTGGAAGGAGGACATAGCTATGGAGGCGTGGTGGTGGAGGAAGAAGAGAGTGTTTTTGTGGTGTAGTTTCAGTGCTTGGGACTGTGGTGTGGCTGGAGGGATTATGGGGAAGATGTGCTCTCCAGCTGAAGAAAAATAAAAGTCTATTTATTTTATACGTGCCTCCCGTGTCAAGTCTGTGCGGGGTCGGGCGCAATATAGCACCTTTCTTGCAAACTATAACTAACAACTGAAAATCAGGATTAAATCGTGCCAGAGTATGTGTACAGAGCATGCCCAGTTTAAAATGCCCATGCTGTGTGCATGCCCAGTGTAGGCAGACAATTTTATCATGTGCAGTTTGGGTCATTTTAGTATGGATGAAAACATTTTTGTAAATGAAAATGCTAGTGTGAATGGAGGTCATTTTCAATTTAAAACACTGTATTTATGTGAAAATGTAGCAATATTGAAGTAACCTTAGTCACAAATTTCCCTGACAAAATATATTGGTTTGAATTGCCTAATTTAAAACAGTAGCATGTTAGTTTAGAACTGAATGGTTCTCAGGTGAGGAAGTAAAACACACAATAACACTATTACACACATTGCACAATTTGAACGCAGGACACTGGAGATAAACTACTATGCAGCTAGATGTTTGCTGGAAAACGTGAGACTGGAAAACCATTAATCTTTCAGTATATACAGTAGATGCTATTGTCACACCAGGGCTCTGTACATATATGAAGTAACAGCCTCATACACATGCCTATTTTCCAGGTACAAATTATTCTCTGTTGGTTTGTTTTCCAAACTGTAATAGAAAAGTACTTTTGGATTTTTGTAGCAATAGACAGTAATGGCTATAATTGAAAGAATCAGGAGATGAGATGCAGTTGAAATCGAGCCAAGATGATTATCCAAAAAGTAAAACCTGTCTGTTGTCAATTAACCAAAAAACACAATTCCTAACGCCTAAACCTAGGGAAATGTAACCCTAAATATTTACATACTAGCACTATTGTTGTTCTTAATCACAGATGATCCAGAAATATAAGCTTTACACAGTCATTCCAGGGACAAAAAAATTCAGCTAGCACACACATGAGTGGCACACAAGGCTATGCCTAGAAAAGCAGCAGTACCAAACCTACCAGAAGCAGACTAGCAGCAAAGAGAAGTTTGCATTCTACAAATGGTAATATTTCTCAATCTATGGAATTACATAATGTATTAGAAAATTGGAAGACAGAGTTAAGTTGGCTATAAACTTTTCAGTAAGTTACATTTTCAGAGAGACTTATTATTGAGTTTGAACAACAGTGCAATCGGGTGGGGCCAGGATTGAGTAAAGACAAGGGTGGTGCTCTCATACAGCTCATAAAACACATATAAAGCAATGTTAAATATTGATCCCTTTATTACCCGTGCATACATAATTTGAAAAACAACATGTGCATGTCTAACAGTAACTGTGTGTATGCTCTAAAGAAATAAAAATGAAATACATCATTACAGATTCTTAATTAGTTGAATCACTTTGAGAAGGTTCTTTTTCCAAATTCAGGGCTATGAGGCAAGAATGGATAGTGACTGGAACTGAAGTGTATGACAGTGGACCTATTGCATCACATACTTCTATCTATATTTGGCCAAAAAGAGTCTCTAACTCAAAAACAACATGATATGATGTGTGTGTGATAATCTGAGGACCAGTGAAGTCCTAAACAAACACAAGGAGAATATGTAATCTCCACATAAACAGTGAACAAGCTGGTATCTGCCCCAGGAAATGACAGGGTGCAGAACATAATATTGAGCCTTGTATCACTGTTTGGACAAAGTGTGTATGGAAGACATTTTCTTTAAATAACAACCCATTAACAGCAAAAAGAAGATCAGATTACAGGATGGGTGAGTGTGGGATATCAGTTATACTGAAAGAAGCCATGACACAGTGAAGTTACTTTTTTAGTTATGGTCTTGTGAATAATTGAATTTTAATGCAGTATTGTCACACACCTCTGCATCCATTGTAATACTGAATTGTCCTGAAAAACCCAATTGCGATTCGATGAGATTGGATTACATTATATTTATAAAATTCAGTTCAATTCATTTCTTTCACGTATGGTGCTCTTCACTGAGCACAGGCACAAAGCACTACATGTATTAACTAATACAATAAAGTGATAGAATACACAAACATGTTTGTCCTGTGTTAAAGATGTATAATATTATTTGAAAACTTCTGGGATGATCAATTTAGTAGTTTTTAGTAATGGGGGATATTCATTTGACTAATCTCAGTACAGGAAAACCTGTAATCTTGATTGATCTCGATCACTGTGTTGCCTTTCTTGTTTATATCAAGGTATTTTTCATTTATAGCAGACAGGTTATTAAGTCAAGTTCAAAAAAATAAAAAAATTAAAAAGACAAAGTCAAGTATTAAAAGAAAATAATTGAAAAAGCATTGGGATTCTGCATTTGAATCATCTGGGGTAACTGGGAAAAAGAGCTTGAGTTTTAATGAACAGAGACTGTTCATTAAAACTCTAACTATTTCCACTGAGATCTTGTTCCATTTAAATGCAAAGCAGAGTGAAAAAAATAATAATTGAAAAGATCTTGGATTTGCTGCCTTTTAAATTACAGATCTGAATCCAAACCCTGTTTGCCACAAATCTGAATATTTTCATTTCATTTTTTTGTACTTCTGCACATAAATCGTTTGGAACCTCCTTGAGATAAAGTTAACGTTTTAACTCTTTAGTTTCTATTATATGATCTTTTCTGATAAAACCAGACATACAATCCAAGAAATCTGATTTTTAACAGTAGTACTTTCATAAATGGCATTTTTTAGAGGTAGCAGGTTATTTTTTAGTACTGTAGTGAATGATTGTTTTCCTTTGTTCAAAATCACATTAAAAATGTCCTCCCATTCAGATATCTTCTTTTTACTGGAATATCTGACTTATTCATTAAAATAATGTATTTTGAGACCTTCTTTTCTGTGATGTATTATAGCTTGTAGGTATCCTCACTACAGTACTGAAGATTTGTTATATTTATTATGGCCTCGTGATGCAGCATTTATGTACCACTCTCAAATATGTTTTAATTATAGAGTTTTTTATCTGTTTTGAATACTATCTCATGTAATTGAAATATTAGATGAAATAAAGATTGAAAGACAAGATAAAGGGTTAGTATACCTCCAAAGTAAACACCGTGTAATGCCGGCAAAAGAAAGATTATGAAAAAAGCAAAATAATAGATGGAGATTGTCACAATGTTGAAGCAAAAGTATCAGTTCCAAAAAGTTGCTTCTGCTGAGGAGCTCAGTCCCTCTCAGAATTGGGTTCACAACTGAATGTTGACCTCCAGTCATATGTGGTCTTAAATATCTGTGGACGTGAAAGACATGGGACTTGTGTTCAGAGAAGAAGCAACATCCGTTGTCTTCTGGCTGTCCATCTTCATTTCTGTAGGCTAAAATGAAGAAGATGTTAGCAACTACATACCTGCTTATTTTGGAGTCTCTGTTCTTAATTCTGTAGAGCCTGGAAAAATGACTCCTATGCATGTGTGCCTGACAACTAAGATTTTGATTGGAGTCTCCATAACAAGTAACCTTTGATGATCCATTCCGCCTTTTTCTTAACTTTCTCATTCCTATATTAGCTGTGGTCTGTCCTGTCAAAGTTAGACAAAAGGCAGGATTAAAACATTAAAAGGGGGAAAAGTAGGCAAATATGTGAAACAAAATATCCCTAACCTTTACATAACGTTGTGATATCATACAGTATGTCAAAAACACAAACACAAAACAGAAGAACACCAAATTAAAGATTCAATGGAAGATTTATCAAGTCTTGGTCAAAACAGATGAAAAAAAGCCTGTAAGGCAAGCAGGTAATAAACCATTTCAAAAAAGCAGAGTTCAAAACAAGCAAATCAAACTGTGTTATGTCATTTGCAAGAACTGGTGTAATGATGGACTAATTCATCCTGTCTTTTAAACTTGAACTTGAAATTCAGTGATTTTTTTATATAAACTGTTATTTCCTGTTTAACCGAGTGAATGAAATAATTTTAGGAAACTTGATCAGGCGAGTGTGACCTTGTTGTGCACTGCACCCCTAACTCCCCTTTGAGAGTATAGCAATTCAGGATCAATCTAGATCTTGTGTAACTGGTAAAGAACCAAAAAGATCTATTGATGTCATTAACTTAAAATGTATACAGGAAACTAAAGTAGCCAGACAATGAAGACGACACTTGTAAAGTGTAGGAAAAGCTTAATAAAGTAAATGACACTCAAAATGTCTTTAACAAAAAGACTAAGCACTTATGCAAAGAAATGATAGTTAAATTTAAGAATTTGTAAAATAACATTAATAAACTCACTTAATCCAATTCGGGGTTGGATTAAGTGGGTTGCGGAATCGTCTCCCAGCAGCATCACGAACATGGCAGGAAACAGCTTTGGAAAGCGTCGTAGTCCATGGTAGACCCCATTAATTCACTTATCACATTCAGACCCACACACAGTTCCAATTAGGAATCACCAGTTAACTTAACCAGCATGCCTTTGAGGATATGGGAATGGTCAATTAATTTTTCAAATGTGTGACTAAAATACAATTTACATTTCTTCAGAGGATCCCCCTCAGATCTAATAAAAATACTATGCCTAAAGAATCATGAATTAGGACTGGCCTGGTCCTTAGGTGAGCCAATTTTCATTTCTGAATTAGGCTTGCTAGGTACTATACATTTTTGCAGGTTACTTTAGAACATTTGAAGATGAGAACAATTACGACGAAAATGCACCATTCAGGCCAATTTAGCTTGCCAATCTCTGTTCACCTAAGCCTTCCAAATAAGGTGTGAAGATTTACATAGCAATACTTTCTGCCACAATACTTTGTAACTTAATTCTATAATTCTCTATGTGAAAAAAAAGTTTCAAATTGTAATATACTGAAGAAAAGGTATAAAACATTATATGGTTTGTGTAGTGATTATGGAAAACAAATGCAAATATCACTGGCCTTGTTGCTTTCCATTTAAGTACATTATTATGAACATTAAATGATATTGGAGGCAGGCAGACAGCTGGTGGGCTGAGAACATAAGGGTGTATATGCTGATGTACTTGATGCCTACCAAGTAAACCTCTTACATCCTCGGCAGCTTCATCAAAGTAATGCACTAATAAAGGAAGATACTTGTCTAGTGGACATTTTTTGTTAGAACAATGTACGTTGTTAGAACCGATGAACATTTTCATGTTGATTAACCAATCAGGTTATTGACAAAATATTATTTGGAACCTATTGAAATTTATCAAAACATAAACATTTTTCAATAATTTACTATATTTAAGAGGTCGACACAAATTACCATTCTTGTAGACATTGCTCCATTAATAAGATGACCACTACCAACCACCAAGCATGTCACAAGCCAAGACCAAAAGCAGAGGCACGAGAGAAAAGGCAACATCTGCTTTTCCTGGGTACTGGTGTCTCCCTTAGCTTTATTTTACATCCTTTTTGAAGTACCTTTAAATGTTTATCTGTTCCTGTTGAGAAGAGTAAAGCTTTGGTAGAGTTAGTAAAAACTTGGTCAACAAAATTCTGAGCTGCTCCTTACAATTCATGAAATGACTAAATGAATTTCAAACTTCAGAATATACTACAGTGTAATAAATACAATTATGAACTTCTTTTGTAAAGCAAACTAAGTAATAATGTATTCTTTTATCATGATTATCTCCTCCCATGTTCTTTGGTGGATAGAAAGTGACAGGAAGTGGGAACGTAAACCGTTCATACAAAGCAGATGTTTGCTCTTTAATATTGTTTAGTGTGCATTGGTATTACAATTTGCACCTACACATTTCTGTTTTGGAGTATGTGAAGTGTGTGTGTGTTTGTTGTTTCCTTGACATGCACAGTCAAGGCTGACATGAACATATAGACAGTTCTGGAAGATGCAGTCACCTGAATTGATGTCAGATTGACATCATTTTTTTCTACTAACAGTATTTTGGATGTTATAAATATAATTTGAGCTTAATAACTTTAAACTCAGTCTCATTTTTGGCCATTTATATCTGCTACTTTGATTTAAAAGGCTATACCTTTATCTTACTTAACTTGATATTCAAGTTTTAACCATCAAAATAAAAGGCATATTCTTCTCTTTCAGAATTTTTAGAGCTGGAGAGTTAGTTATTTTGTACACTTATATTATAGCAGAATAAGCTGTAAAATTCATACGGTAATAAGAATAACATTCAAAGTGCAAGTTTCAGAATAAGCTTCCAAACACCTTATAAGTATCACTGAACGTGTCAGGAGCAACTAAAAAAACAGTCGTAAAATATCAACAGTTAACACGTCTCTGTTTATTGTGTTGAAGCAAACTTCTAAAGTATATTTTTCTCTGAGTCTCTGTCTGTGCCATTCTAAAAATAATGAGGAGTTGTGTCTTATTTATTAATATCTTGCGATGTTTAGGCAGTAGAAAGTCCAACTTGTGTGAAATTGCAGAACCATGAGAATTCAGAAAGCTGATTGGTGAATAACCTGCCTGTCACTTTGATTTATAAATGAGCGATCCAATAGATGACAAATGATGGAGGACACTCTACTATTGACATTCATACAGACCCATCCGGTGATCAACATGACATAGAAAGTTAAATGGAATGTCGTTTGAAGCTAAAGTCTTTTTAGTAGGTAATAATAGCCTGTCAGTCAAAATGAACATAATTGAATTGAGGCATTTAAGAATGCCTGGGGAGGAGGACGTTACTGTAATACGGAAGTTCATCTAGCTTTGAAGATAGAGAGAGAGAGAGAGAGAGAGAGAGAGAGAATAAAGAGAGGTTAGGAGCATGCACTGATACAGCACGTTCCCACATTCACCATGTGACGAACCACCTCAGGATCCTAAATTAGGACCCAAGCACAGCCGATGCAACCCCTTGTCACCACACTAGTTTGAATGTAAAGGAACAATGTGATGTTTTTTTAGAATGACTGCGGTGCCAATCCTGCCACCAACCCCCCAAGTTTTCCCTGTAAGCTGGAGGACCTGCTTGCAGGGCTGGATGCAGGTTAACGTCATATCCAGGATGGAGCAGGTTAGGGGCCTTTGAAGGAAGAAGTAAAAACATCTCAACATTATATAGGGGCATGCAATTAAGCGTTTTAATATTAATTATTATAAATCAAGGGATCGCTTTCTGCAGTTTTTTTTTATTTAACTTTATAGGAAATTCCTGCCTGGGAGACCCTAACATGGAGGTTGAGCTGAAAAAGAGTGGTCTAAACTCATCCTGCGATGACAGTTACTTTATGTTCTCCTCACACTTTTTATTCTCACCCTACAAAACACAGGCCTATTTTAATCTTTTATTTCATTCTGTCGTCCTTTTTAAAAGTTGTCACTTTGTCTTAATCTCAGCATAACTTAAAAAAAATGCATAACATTTTCTTTACCAAAGAGCCACAGGAATGCTGCATTGCTTGGTACGGCTGTCTTATACATTCACCATACCCACTTTGAATCTTTTGCCAGTTTGTTATCTATGCGGAGTTTGCAAATTCTTTTCATATTTTTCTCCTGTTTTCCATGATAAGTTGACTGAGTGAGTGAGTATGGGTATGTGTATCAGTGGGCCATTTGATAGACAAGAAGCATGCCCAGCTTTCTGCCTTGTAACCTCTGCTGCCCCATGAAACACAGAATTTAATTCAATTGTTTAATTTATTGTGAAGTCCGCGGAACTAACAACAACTTTCACACCTCGCCTTCGTGTTCCACTACTTGATACAACAGATTGTTTTTTAAAAAAAAAAGTAGGGTCCCTGTGGCGGAGAATTGAAACGATGGCATTCCTGGCAAACCTCAGGGAATCATCATTCCACTGTTGTGTTTTAAAAGAAGTCGGCATAGACTACCAGTTTCGGTCTACCAGGTTAGCAGCTATCTGGCCCGGATCCTCACCCATTTGTACTTCCAGGTCAAGGTCCGTCACCGGAGAGTCTTCCCCCTGGTTGTCCACGTCATCAATAGTTGCCAAACAGCATGGCGTGGGAGCAGCTGGGATGGCCCCTTGCCCATCCATAATTAGACCCACCCTAGATTTAGGAGTGGCTTCTGGGCTACGCATTTACTTTCCGACCAGTCTTGTCCTAATATAACCAGAAAGGGGGGCTCAGGAAATACAAAGACGAGCAGTTGGTTCAGGTCACCTCTACAGGTTATAAAGAATTTCGTGGACCTATATGACGTAGTATCCCTATGTACACAGGTCATGCTCGTTTTTTGAGCCTACCCACTGTCACAGTAGAACATAATGGCGAGCAGCAATGGTGATGTTACACCCCTGGAGTCAAATAATGCCATAACCGAGTGCCCATTCACCAACACCACTCCCATATTTGGAACAGCCAGGGGATTGACAGAGCACAGTACCTCTCTCCTTTGGCCCAGATGCAATCCATTGGCTCGATGTCAATAGGCAGGTGTTGAGGATATGGATATGTCCCACCTCCCCGTACTTGAAACAGCGCGGCGGGCCAGGCACCTTTTTCTCTGGGCTTAACCAGAGCCTCTGCAGCGCGACGGGTGGGCTCAGGGGTAGCGATACGTCCCTGTCGGACCCCATGAGCAGACCTCTCCGACCCCCCGACTCAGTTCACCGCCAGCTGGCGCTCCAAAACCTCCAGAAGGCCGTTCATGTCCTTATAGGGATGTCTGCAGACCTGATGATGGAGTACTCGGGCATGGCGTTCACTACCCTCTCACAGGCCACCTGCTCTACCACCTGGTGTGTGTGGTTGATGACTGGCCTTAGCCAGTGCCCCACCTTGCCCCAGAACGCCTGGGCCTTGGCCAGGTGATCGGGGTCAAATTTCCAGTGCCGCCATTCTCTTGCCTGCTGGCCCGAGGTTACGCTGTAGCTGTTTAATATCTCAGACCTCAGGAGGTTGTAATTGGCGGATTCCGCCTCAGGGAGGTCAGGATAAGCCAGCTGTGTGACGCCCTCCAAGTACGGCGCCAGTATGGACACCCATTGCGCCCTCGGCCATTGATTCCAAGAGGCATTCCTCTCGAATATCATTAAATAAGATTTAATATCGTCTGACTCAGCAAGCTTCCGCTGCCACTAGCCATGTCTTGGTCTCTGCCAGCTCCGCCTTCATGGCTACCTGCTCCAGTTTAATGGACTGGAGCTTATTCATCATCGTTGTTAATACTGTGTTCAAGTCCTGCCCTTCTGACATTCAAACTATGCCGCTGTAATAATACAAAAAAAAAAAAGCATAAAGGTTTGGGGTATTCATCCTCATATACTGGAAAGAATTATGGTCAGTCCGTTCATACAGAACATATTAGACATTGTGGAAATGACAGGCAGACAATGTATGGGGTGGAGATGGAAGTAGACTGATGGAATGCTGGGAAGGAACTGTGGTGGTAGATGATAGTAATGACATCATCAGGAGGGGAACAGAGGGAAGGAAAGAACCCGGAAGTGGATTGTTTCTTTAGCGAATCCAGGTGAATTCATGGCGGTGGTGCTTTGTTCTTTCTGAGGAAACATAGAAAGAGAGGCTAGTACCCCGTCGTTGTCCCCTGGTACAATATGTTGCGGTGCTCGTCGGGTCTTTAAGCGGCTCCCTATGCGCTCGTGCATGACAGTTGTTAAAATGCCCTTCCTTTTCAAAGTGACATTTCTATGGATGTTTTGGAAGCAGCCAAAAAGCCAGCAAGATGTGGATTTAGCGCTCAGTCCTTTGTAAAACTATACCACTATAATACAATAAAGGAAAAAAAAATTACATGGCTATAAAAACACATTTGAAGTGAATGTGAGATGCTAAGATGCTTCAGAGGCCCTAGTGCAGTATTACCTTTTTTATACAAATTTCAAATGATTGCACATTTTATTTCAGATTAACATGAAAGGTAATTCTACCATGCAGCATATACTAATGAGTCCTAATGGCAGTATAGTATGGCATTTTGGATAAAGGCCTTAAGTTATTTAATAAACCACAATTGTAGTTAAGAGAATAATTTTCTCTGGAAAATTACAAGTATATGATCTGTGTTTCCTTAGCCGTAGGTCCCTTAATGCCCACTTAGTTCAAAATTACCTCTTTGAAGGTATCAAAGGACTGAACAGGACTACAGTATATAATCCAATTGAACTGAAGAATGCTATTGAACATTTTTTGCCACTGTACTGACCACTTAGTAAATCAACATATAATAGAAGTGGATGCTTTTGTAGTGAACGTTCACAACTAAAGTAATGGCCAGAATGCCAAAAAGTACAAAAATAGTGTGCTTTATGAAGTTTATTAAAGCACAGAAAATTTCAAAAGTGCACAAAAGCATCAGTATAGACAGAATGAAAATAATAATCCTGTAGTCTGTATGGACCCTTTTTGACATATATTATTTCCCATCTACTAGTTGGATTATCTTGCCCAAATGCACACTTGAAAGTAACAAACAAAGCATTCCTTTTGCTCACCTCCCTTTGTCTTACCCTCTCTTAAATCTAGCATCTTTTCCTCCTGCTAGTGAACCCTCGCCCCAGATCATTTACTGATTTTAGATTTATAAAAATCACTGCAGTGGAACAGATTTTAAATCCCATTTCATTGTTAATTACTCGGCAATACCAGAAGTCACATTTTTGGACCTTTCTGAATGCTATAAGGCCCTATCCACAAAGTTTCTTCTAGCAGAAAAGGGTTCCTTACATTTCTGAAGCCCTCATTATTAAGATTAAGGTTTCGTTTTATTTTTTTTCTTATGCTGTCTTTAATTCATATTATGATATAAGATTTGATGTGTAACCTTGAGCAAGCCACTTAATCTGTATTGTGCTGTAAGAAGCTCAGGAAGATTTTATGAGACATATCGCAAGAACACTCATAAATAAGACATGGTGAAAGAACCAAGACATGAATCAAAAATCTTACAGCAAGATCATATTCTGAAAATACAAAAGAGGAGAAAGCAGGGAAACGGTAGCTTTCTATCCTCAATCACGGAAGAGGAAGTGCTCTGATAGCTGACCTTTCAAACTGTTTGATTAATGACAGGGCCGCGACCTCTGTGACTCCGCCTCTAATAACCATGACAGCTACCCAGCAACAGGTGGACAAAAACAACTACTCCTGTTATAAACAACTTGGCATTGAAGACATTTCAAAATAAATATTCATAACTGGAATAACACAATAAATCAAGATTATGATGCCAGAATCAAAATCTAGGGAGAAGAAAACCCCAGTAGAGAGCTTTAAATAAGCACAAACCCCAAAGGAAAATGTACACAGAAATGAATAAACAGATGAACAGCAATGATCTGTGTGTGAACCATAGGGAAAAAAATAAATATTTAAACAACTGTAATGTATCCTAATCTTGTACAGTATATCACCACATATATAGGAGACCATTCACAAAATGTAAAAAAAGAAGCTAGAAACAGGTTGCTTTTGTCAGTGCAAGGCCAAGTATGAGTTGCCAGGAGGATAGTGCTGGGAGTCTGTATACTGTCCTTAAATGGAATGAGTAGAACCATGTTGCTATTTTAAGAAGACAGGCGTGTGTAAAATTAAGACCCAATCCTATAAAGTCTACATAGTGCTAATGGAAGTAGGGCCACCAGAGGCCTTTAACCTTCTTACCTTTCATGACCAGCTACCAATGTCTTAAAAGAACAGAGTGTATTTCTGGATGTCTCATTCCTTGTAAATTACTGGATGCAAAGCTTTAAGTACAATTGTGTTGGGGTCAAATGATTAAGCAACATTTGACATTTACTAAGACTAAAATCACAAACTGTAGCCATAAGAGCTTGACCATAGCTGTGCTTGATTTCTTTTTTGCAACAATTGTTTATTAAAATAAAAGAATGCAAAGTCTCAGTAAAAAAGTAGCATTTTAAATATCAAATGACACACACACAAAAGCACAAAAAGCAAAGAGAAAACAACTGTAAATTTAATTACTGTTTTATTAACAATGCTTTTCACTTTTGTTTTTTTTTTATAAATGTTCATGTGTGAAATACACTTGAATGGAAACAAACATTTAGTGATTTTTATTATTTGTCCATTATTATTTGCCTATGTATGGGTCTGCTCTCATTGTGGTAATAATCCTTTTCTTGGGTGTTGGTATGGTAGCAATTTTCTTATGTGTGTCCTTGGGTTAAATAGTTTAAAAATCTCTGCAATATCAACTTATGTTTAGCTAAAAGGAATCCAAATGATGTAATAATCTGTGTGCTGGTGTAAGAGTTGCCCACAGGCCTCGGTATTTAAAATTGGACTGGGGATCTCTAGTTGATCTAGTAGTCCCTTATTAGCTGTACTATCTATTCATAATGTAACTAAGTTTGTTAGCTATTTATGTAAAACATTAGGGAACTAATAAATACCATTATTGAGCCTTCTTCATTCTTATTGTGTTTTTAAGAATTACTTATTAACGCTTTGAAATCACTTCAGTTGGATAGCTAACTCCATCCATCCATCCATTATCCAACCTGCTATATCCTAACTACAGGGTCACAGGAACCAATCCCAGCCAACACAGGGAGCAAGGCAGGAAACAAACCCCAGGCAGGGTGCGCGTACACACACACACACACACCAAGCACACACTACGTAGGGAGAATTTAGGATCGGCAGTGCACCTAACCTGCATGTCTTTGGACTGTGGGAGGAAACCGGAGCACCTGGAGGAAACCCACACAGACACGGGGAGAACATGCAAACTCCATGCAGGAGGACCCGGGAAGCGAACCCGGGTCTCCTAACTGTGAGGCAGCAGCACTAACCCACTGCGTTACCATGCCGCCCCGATAGCTGATTCACTGGTACAAAAAAAAAAAATGATACAACGTTCTACTCATCTTAATTCTAGTTATGCAAGACGTTGAGTTTTCTGGGGTTTTCTCCATTTTTGGCAATTTTTGGACCATATTTTGCGCAGGAAATTACACTCTTATGATAAATAGTAAACCAAGGTGTCTTCCGCAAAAATTATCAGAAGGATCATCAGAAGTTTCACCGTCAAATGGGATATGAGAGGTCAAAGTTTGTCATTTCAATAAAACTTCAATAAAATGCAGATTGGTAAAATAGGCATGTGGAGTTTCGTTTTGTTATTTTGAGATTGCTGATCATAATTCTGTAATATTTTGGACATTTACCATGTATACTAATGGATAAATTCTCCCGCAGATTAGTCGGGACTTGATTTTACAGTATAATTTCTAGTATTTTATAATGTCAGTCATATAAGTCGAATGTGGAAAACTCACACTATTGGAACAAGGGATTATGATATGCTAACACCCACCTGAGAGAGTAACCACGGAGCACAATGCCTTTTTTTCAATGTTTGTGCAGCAATGCGCTGTATTAGCACATGCTCCTAACCTCTATCTCCATTTTGTGCCTACATGACCACATGGCAATACCCGAAATATTCTGAAGTAACATTTGCACTGATTTGTGTTTTTTGTTTCTCACACTCTCATACACCTTTATCGTAAGAACATCCCTTACCTATAATGTAGTGTTTGATCAGAAGAAAATATGAAGCTGGTTTTCAATTAAATGTTGTTGAAGTAGTGAAAGAAATTGGTAACTGCGCTGCTGCAACAAAATTCGATGAGTCTGAGAAACTGAGGTAAAAAAAAATAAATTAAGTGTTGCATTTTTGAACGGGCGTATAAGTTGGGGTCTGACTTTATGATCGATTTTTCGGGTTTCAAGACCCGACTTATACGTGAGTATATACGGTAATTCTTTACCAGTGGACCTAGCTCTCTAGCAGCCACTCCCAGAAGGTTAATAAAAAGGAAACATGTCAAACATAAGAACGTGAGATCATTTGTGGGATAAATTCAAGGTCATTGATTACAAATGATGTTATGATGTTATTTTTGATCCTTTACTAGAGATCTGACCCTCAATGGACTTCTATCAGAAGGTGCAAAATGACAAATTTCTATTACAATCGAGAATATTTAGACTTTAAACATTAGAATTGAAGTGCACATTTAATATTTCAAATTTATCCTTTGTTAATTATGCACTTATGCCTTTTGAAGTAAATCATTACATTTCTTATGAACACCCATAATTAGTCAGCTTAGAAGTTTGAACGCAAGGTATGAGTTAAGTTTAATCTTATTGCGCCCATCAAAACACAACATATGAGAGAACTTGTATCTCAGTATACAGCTGCTCAAGATGCAGCCATCTTGCTGGAACGCTTTGCTGCTATAGTGCTGCTAGCTAGTGGATAGCCATAGATTTTTTTTTTTGGGTGGAAACAACTTGTGGAAGACAGTGCTATAAATAGAGTCTGTAGTTATGTTGTTGCGAAAAATTTATAAATCTGCTGATATTTTGAAACAACTAGATTTACTGCAATATGATTTTTTTGATGATAATGACAGTGATCAAGATAGTGACAATTAATTGGATGACATAGAACCTGTAGGCTCTGGTAATGATGTGGATACGTACCCCAAAGTTGTTTTTTCATCAGCACTAAATGGATATTCTACCGCCTTCTGAGTGTAAACAATTACCCACTACCAGATACTGTATATTGTGTGCAACACGTGTGGATAGTGCAAAGAAACACGTTAAGTTTGGAGCACATGTGCTTCTAAGCTTGCACTCTACAATGCTTCTAGGACTCTCATGGAAATGCAGACGTTTAGTCATGTTTCTAGTGAAAATAAAGTAATTAGCAGTTTATTTACATTTTTTATAATAAAACCTTTGCTTTGTAATGCATTTATTTATATTTTCAATGAGTTTTTCGAGTTCTTTATTTATCTTATATGCATAAACCTACACTCCAGTGCCCTGGTAATAAATGTTATAACAGTCAATGTGTTAAGCTAATTCAGACATTTTTTTCTTTTTGGTATCATGCTGCGGAACTTGCTAACACTTTGACTGGGATCAAACAGCTTTCTTTATGAAAAGAAATGAAAATGTGATTGAAAACCTTGTTCATCATCAGTTATAAGTACAACACCGGATCATCATATCACATCTGGAGGAATCCACCAAGTGGCAGTGCGAGATATTATCACGGTGAGAACAGGTTTGGCTTCGCTATGTTGTGAATTGCCAGGAACTCCAATTAAATTCCGATGACACCTTACCACAATAGCTCGGAAAAGGATGTTTAATGATTGAACCCATCAATCCAGGGATGCGTCCATTCCAGAAAGCATTGGGCACAAGGCTGAAACGATCCCTGGACAGGGCATTAGCTCATCGTAAGGTGAATAAAATCACTCACATACACTAGTGTCTTTTTATTGTCACCTTATCTGCATATTTTTGGAAGGAAACCGGAGCACACTGTGGAAACCCAGCAGGAAAACATGTAAACTCCAGGCAAGGAATACTAACGACGTGACTCCCTGCGAGACAGCAATGCGACCGCTCCGACATCATGTCACCCCCATGTGTGTAATTATTAACAGTGTTCATTATTTAAACAAAATTAACGTTACACATTTTAATGCATTTCATCATGAAAGTGATATCAAGTATAAATCTTAGGATTCTAAATGTACAGAGAGTTGGAATATCATAAAATTAATGTGTTCTGTGTGGCGAATGCTGCTGTCTGGTCAGGAGGAAGCCCCAGAAAAAAAGACGGCATACAAGATGGTATGTGAGACTTTTAAAATTTATCGTGTCATTACGATCGGGAATTTGCGAAGCTTGAATATAAAAGCAACACTTTTTTTAATTTGTATGTCGCCATTTTGCTTCACCACATCGAACCATTCATCAAACATCGAACCTACTGTACTAGGATCCACATAGCGGCTTTCTCTCACATGTAGATAGTAAACTCTGACTGACTCTGACGTCACGTTTCAGACTTTTATCACACTGCGCCCCCTGACTTTTTACTGGTACGGCAACTTACGCATGCGTTGTGTTAATTTCTGAGGACTTGCTCAGAGGACGCATCAAATGAACGCTGGGAATGCGTGGCAGCCATGATGTGTGTGCATACGCGTTCTGAGCTTATAGTATAAACAACAAAAACATTTATTTATATAGCACATTTTCATACAAATAATGTAGCTCAAAGTGCTTTACATGATGAAGAGAAAAAAAGACAAAGTAAGAATTAAAATAAGACAACATTAATTAACAGAATAAGAGTAAGGTCCGATGGTCAGGGAGGACAGAAACAACAACAAAAAAAAAAAACTCCAGACGGCCTCTGGGCATTCTACCTAACATAAATGAAACAGTCCTCTTTGTATTTAGGGTTCTCATGGAAGGACTAGATGATGATGGTCATGTAGACTTCTGGCTTTTAATCCATCAATGTAGGAACATCACGGTGCTTTGATTAGGTGGTGATGGCACAGATCGCCACCACAGAAAACCGGGAAAGAAACAGGAGAGAGTAGGGGTTAGTACGGATTTTAGAGCCACCGTGAATAGTTATGATAAATAATTGAAAAGACAGAATATCAGGATTAAATTAAAATGAAGTTATGAGAAGGCCATGTTAAAGTAATGAGTTTTTAGCAGTTTTTTAAAGTGCTCCACTGTATTAGCCTGGTGAATTCCTATTGGCAGGCTTTTCCAGATTTTAGGTGCATAACAGCAGAAGGCCGCCTCACCACTTCTTTTAAGTTTAGCTCTTGGAATAATAAGCAGACACTCATTTGAGGATCTAAGGTTACGATTTGGAATATAAGGTGTCAGACATTCTGATATATAAGATGGAGCAAGATTATTTATGGCTTTGTAAACCATAAACAGTATTTTAAAGTCAATTCTGAATGACACAGGTAACCAGTGTAGTGACATCAAAACTGGAGAAATGTGCTCGGATTTTTTTTTCCTAGTTGAGATTCTAGCAGCTGCATTCTGCACTCGTTGCAAATGATTTATGTCTTTTTGGGGTAGTCCTGAGAGGAGTGCGTTACAGTAGTCTAGTCGACTGAAAAGAAAAGCGTTAACTAATTTTTCAGCATCTTTCAGTGATATAAGAGGTCTAACTTTTGTGATGTTTCTTAAGTGAAAAAATGTTGTCCTAGTGATCTGATTAATATGCGATTTAAAATTCAGGTTACAGTCAACGATTACCCCTAAGTTCTGTTTTCTCTTTATTTAGCTTGAGAAAATTACTATTCATCCATTTAGAAACACAAGTAAGACATTGTGTTAGTGAAACAACAGAGTCGGGGTCATCAGGGACTATTGATAAATATACAGTAGCTGTGTGTCATCAGCATAGCTAAGGTAACTCACGTTGTGCCCCGAGATAATCTGACCTAACGGAAGCATGTAGATCGAAAAGAGCAGCGGACCCAGAATAGAGCCTCGTGGAGCACCGTATAGAACATCATGTGTCTTTGAGTTGTAATTACCACAACTAACAAAGAATTTTCTACCTGCCAGGTAGGATTCAAACCAATTTAAGACACTACCAGAGAGGCACACCCATTGACTAAGGCGATTTCTAAGAATGTTGTGATCAATGGTGTCAAATGCAGCACTCAGATCTAAGAGGAGCCCTAAGGCTTTAGCATTCTCTTCTCCACTGTCAATTACCTATACTCTTCTTTTTTTTTTTTAGTTATAACTTAAATTAGTATGATTTTTACTACATTTTAGCTAATGCCATTGGCATCTTTGTTATTGAATATTTAACTAGATATGTACAGTTATATATGTAAATGTATCATTATGTACATTATGGCTTTATTTTTAAATTACTGCAAGTACTGCAAGTTTTTTTGCAGGGAAGCATACAATGAAACAATAAACTAAATTAAATTGAATATGTTACAGCTGACTACAACATTTTAATAAGCTAATTATATGAAAATACATCACTTAAAGCAATTTGGTTTTCATCACCAAAATATTCTGAACAAGAGTTTGATCAACAAAGATTTTAGGGCACAACTTTTTCCAATGAGTTAAATATCTCATAGGGCACACCACATTACTCTGATTTCTGGTTAAAATTTGTCAAAAGCTAATTAATTTGCTTCCCCTGTGTCACAGAGACAAAGCAGAATAGTTTTGCTAGAGGAGAGTGCCAAAGATGTGCATCACCTATGAGGAAACTTTGTGAAGGATCCTCACTGCGGTGGACTGCCATATAGAACGAGACACTGAGAAAATCCAATGTGCCTGAGTAATGTGTGGAAGTAAGCTGTCAGAGAAAACCCCTTCTTGTTCTTGGCATCGGATTATGGGACCGTGTCTTTCTGCAGCTGGTGGGTGTGTGAAGTTTTCCCAACCCTAATTAAAACCAGTCAAGAGCTTTAAAATGTAGGTGGAGGCCAGATGATTATCAATCTTAAAATGAAAATCTTTTGCACATTGACTGAAACAAATGTGGCCTTTTTTTGGAAGCAGCTGTACAAATCTTTTTCTTTGTGCATGATAGCTTTTGTAATAGGAAGAACTAGCCATTTTCAATTACGTTTTGGTGGAGCTTTCAGTAAATGGACACATTTCACAGTTCAGTTAGACTGAATGAGAAAAATAGAAATTCAAAAATAAAAGTATACCCCCTCCATTAGTTGTGAACCTGGCCATTGCATGTCCCATCATTAACAGGATTATTTTGTAGCATAGTCTGAGTTTGATTTGAGCCTGTGGGTGGGGGAGTTTTGCATGCCAATGAGCTGGGATGACAATTAGTAATATATCTGTAACAAAATGTGCATATTTATTCAATGCAATCAGCTTTCTGTAGAAAATGTAATTTCCCACATTTATTATGGCTTATTATGATGTAAAAAGGCTGAGATCAGTTAATTCATGCCATACACTCTTTATTATTTTCCTTTATGTTGTGCCTCATAGAATTTTTTATTTCAGCCTTCAGCAATCCTCTGGTCATCATAGTTGGCCTGTAGGATGGTAACATTTCTTCCAGTTTCTAAAAACACACTTTCTTCACTGTTTTAAGTCTTATTTGCCCTGGTGTGATTGTCTTTAAGTGCCCTTTGCTGAGCTAATATCTCATTTGAATCTTTTCCTTCCAAAGTGATTGTGAGAGATAATTAATAAATCTTTAGATTTAAATATGTTGCTTCTCCTTGTCTCTGTTCTGCTTTCATTTTTAGGTTCATAAATATTTTTGCCTCAAATAGCTATGGGTAAATCAAAAACAGAGAAATGACAAAAAATGTAGTAATCCAAAGGACTCCTCATTTATTCAAGAATAATATTAAATACAAGGCGAAGGTGCCTTCATCCACAAGTGCATATCTTCAGGTGTTCAACCACAACAACATTCAGCTACTGTTTCACAGGCTACGTGAAGTTTTGTGTGTATAACATAGTTCCCACAAACACAGTGTGCGGTTTTCCCAACAAACAAATATGGATCTCAAAAAGCCTTAATACCCTACTGAATAATAAGAATAAGAGAGCCTTCAGGTCTGGAGATAAGGAGGAAATCAAGTGGGTGCAGTTAGAAATGTGAAAGCGGTTCTGAAAGGGGAAAGAACACTACAGAGACAAACTATAGCAAAGTTAGAGCAGAACAACGTGAAAGAAATGTTGATGAGGACTGTCACTGGCTACAAGCAAGCTGTATAACACACAGAAGAAAGGATCAAGAACAGAGCTAATAAACTGATTCTGTTGTTCAACAGGTTTGACTCATTAATGTCAGTCCAGTCCTCCCCCCACCATTTCTAGCCTCTGTGAGTATGCTAAAGAGGTTCCAGAATCCCATCTGCCATCTCTACCCTGCAAGACCTTCCCCCTACAATGACATCCCATCTCCTTCCACTTTGTGGAACGTCTGTCTCTGCTGAGCAAGTGAGGAGAGAGCTGGAAAAACTCTACATGAACAAAGCTGCAAGGCCAAATGGAATCAGCCCCAGGGTTCTGAAAACATGTGTTAGCCAGGTCCGTGGGGTCCTTTTGGCACCTGTTCTTCCTTTCCCAGAGTCTACATAAGATTTCCCAAATGTGGAAAACATCCTGTGTTGTCCCAGTGGCAAAGAAACAACATTCCAGTAATTCCAAGCACTTCAGACCAGTTCATACATCATGAAGACCTTTGAGGGGCTCTTCCTGAAACAGCTCCGTCCACTGGTTTCAGAACATCTTGATCCTCTGCAGTTTGCCCACCAGACACATATACAGCAAGTGTTGAGGATGCTCTTATATATATATGCTTCACAGAGTCTACTCCCACTTGGACAACACTGGCACCACAGTCCGGAGAATGTTCTTTAATATTTCAAGTGCCTTTAAAACCTTTCTGCCTCATCAACTGGGGAAAAAGCTCATGGCTTTGCATCTTGATGTGCCATGGACTACCTGACTATTAGACAGCAGTCTGTGAGGTTGAGGGACTGTGTCTCAGAAATGGTGGTGTGTAATACTGGAGCACCTCAGGGAACTGTCCTGTCTCCCTTCCTGTTTACCCTCTACACAACAGACTTCCAGCACTTGCCACCTACAGAAATTTTCAGATGACTCCTTCATCATAGGCTGAATTAATAATGGAGATGAGTCAGAGTACATGTGGTACATGGAGAACCACTTGTAGCTCAACATCAACAAGACAAAAGAGCTGGTGGTAAAGTTCCAGTGTGCCAAGGAGCCTCTGAGACCATTCACCATTTACAGGAAGGATGTGGAAGCGGTGAAGAGCTACAAGTACCTGGAGGTTCACATAAACAGAAAACTGGACACTGGTCTGAAAAACACATTAGCATTGTGCATGAACGATCAGAGCAGATTGTACTTTCTAAAGAGACTCTGGTATCTTGACGTATGCAGCAAGCTGCTGAAATGTTCTACCAGTCCATAGTAGCCACTGTGGTTTTCTATGCTGCAATCTTCTGGAGAAGCAATGTGAGCTCAAAAAAGCACAATGCCTGAATAAAATTGGGTGAAAAAAAAGGGTGAACTATGGACACTCCGGAAGCTGTTGTGGAAAAAAGCTATGGTGCCAAAATTGGATGCCATCGTGGAAAATATCCTCCATCCTCTCCAAGAAGCGCTCTCTTGGAGCACTTTTAGTCACAGGCTCATTCCACCACAGTGGGCTAAGAAGCATCACTGGGACTCTTTTCTTCCCACTACTATTAGGCAATTCATGCCTAAAAAAATGTTTATACTCTTCAATATACATATTGACAATATTATTTGTACTGTGAATCTGTATCTTTGTTTTTTGTTTTTATATTTCTGCTGCTGTATGTTTCAAAATTTGACCCTTTGGATTTATTAAGGTTTTAAGATTAAACTGATCAAATTTTGTTCTGTTTTGGTATTTATGTAAATTGCAGGGACAAAGGGGCAGGTTCTGGAAACCTATATATGGTGGACTTAGTGCTGCTCTTCTGGGCCATTATATTCCTTGCTAGAGAGGAACAGTGCAAAAAGTAAGTTGCAGTGCTACCACATCTTATCACCATCATCACAACTGGTCCCAGTAAGATCTGTGAATTGGCATGGGACCATCTTCACCTCTCACCTAACAATCAGAGCGGACTTAACTATGAAGAAAATCAACATTTCTGTGAAGACTCCTATTCTGGTGTACCACCTGCAACTGGTAAGGTTGAAGTTCCAGGAACCACCTTGTGACACTGGCATTAGTTTCCTTTAGGCTTAACATACAGTCTATCACCTAGCTGAATATTTGCCAGAATATGTAGTAACATAATTTGCCTGATGGCCTATTTTATGGACAGAGTATCTCCCTTTGTGACAGCTTTTGTTGTGTATTGTTTCAAGAGTCTTGAGCATAAGTACATAACAAAGTGTTCTGCTCCTTTGATGTTCTGGATGATAGGAAGAGAAGATAAATTAGGCATCATTAGAACAGGAGCCAATGTCAGGGATGCCTTAAGGTCAAGAAATATAGTAGTCCACACCACTCAATTGTGAGCATTCTTTCATAAATGAGTAAGACGTGTAGCTCTGTCAGATAACCATTGCAGTGTACCCACTAATCCAAGGAAAGCTTACACTTGGCTCTCAGTTTACGGGTAATGGTTTCTTTCTTGCATAATGCAGCTTTACTCTACCTGACCCACAACCCACAATGTAACCAAGATATTTTGCATCAAACAATCCAAAATAGGATTCTTTCCTTATTCTCTCTTTTCATCTGCCTGTACTATCATTTGCATTAAATCATATTTTGAATAATTTTGGATAACTAAACCTCATCCCAATTCTAAATCCTTTAAGTTAGAACTTTATATTTAAAATGTGGTCTTTCTTTTGTATATCTCATTTAGAAACTTAGCAGGCTGTCTCCTTTACTGCTGAACTACTGTAAACTCAGGTTACTTCCTCTTTTTACTTTTTGATTTAATTAAAATAATCACAAAAATAGATTTGCTTGTGTATTGTTGACTTTTCTTTCCTAATCAGACTAATTGAAGGCAAGACATATTACATTTCACTGCCCACCACCCCCTGTCAACCATTCAATCCAGTCTAGATCAAAGGTTGCCAGTGGATGTTTTGCTACCTGACTATAATGGAGCACAATAAACTATAAAATTATGAAAAAAGTATGTTTGTCTGTGTAGACTATAATTTTTAAAATATTTAAAGATATTTAATCAAAACAAGTCAACACACTTTTATTATATTTGACACTAATGTTCTCACCAATTGCAACTATGACATAAATATTTAAGATTTGTAAATGAATATTTGTCTTGATAGGCATGTGTACTTCTTAATGAAATAAATAGAATTTTTTTTTATTATTTTTTAGCATTTCAGAAAGTTAATTGAATGTATTTTTAACTTTAACTGTGATTAATATAGTAGTAAGATTCCATGTAGGGTACCATTTTAGAAAGTACAAACATAATGTTAAGAAATGTTTTAATGAGGAGAGACTATTCAGTCCAACATGCATCTTCAATGCATATTCACTTAACTTTTGTAAAAATTTAATTTAAGATACACTGATTCCTACTACCAACTATTTTACTACTTTTAAACATTTTCCTTGTGAATATGTTGAATAAGCAAGTTATTTTGTAAGAATTGCTCTCTTGACCATTTTAAGCAAACATGGTTTAAAGTAATAACAGGCAATGACCTGACTTACTCCTTTAATAATTTTAAATATTGATCCTACAGTATGTAATCTGCTCATCTCCATCAATCTGTTCCTTCAATTCATGCCCCTCAGTCCTGAGATTAGTATTATAACTGATCCCTGAACCTTCTCCAGTGTGGTTAGGTCTTGTGAAGCAGAATACCTACCATTGTCTTGATTTGTCATATTGTGCGAAGTGACCCAGCATCCTACAGGACTAACCTTCTTAACCACTTCTGTGCACTGTATGGCTATGGGCAGATTCAGTATGAAGCCACTAGTACCCCATGTATTTTTTCTATTAGATTTACTTGCAGCCCACAGACAACCTCATTATGTATCTTCAGTATTTTTACTTCCCAATATCAAATGTTATGTTTCTTCATCTACTACATATGTGACTAATTCTGTATTCTATCCAGGTATATATGTAAAGTTTTATCTTTTGTAGAGTTTCTGACAATTGATCTAATTTGGAAACTAATCCATTCATTTATTGTACAGTATATGTTAGTCATTTATATACATTAGAAAGAGGAGAGGTCCCAGCAATCATCTTCTGATTGATCATGACCAAATTATTTTGCTTTCTACTGTATGTTTATTTTACACCCAGTTCCACACTGTGACTTGATTTTCAATCTTTTAGCTTGACCATTACCCTGTGGTGCCTCACCAACCTTTTTTTAACATGAAAATAAATAGTTTTTTCTGTACAGTACTATAATGATCTCATTATTTTATTGTTTCCCCACATTAGTGAAAGACAGTTCCTCTGTCTATACCCTTGTCAAATGTTCACTAATACACTTGTGCACATGCACATCAGTTTACATGTTCATTAATTTGCTTCACTTGCTCCACATACATGTAGTTATAACTAAGTACAGTGTATGTGTGTGTATGCTTGGTATGCTTTTCCAAATAGCGACTCACATGAAATGCTTTATCCACATGTGGACAGACTCCTCAAGCAAAACGAGACTTACCAGCTTGGCATTAACAGTCAGACAGTTGCCTTTACACATGAGTGTCACTCAACAACTGTGCCACTTACCAAAAATGGTGCCCATTCACTGTTCTAGTTTCTATTGAAGCTGTCAGTTCCCAGCTGCTAACTCCTGTAGACACTTTAGCACTACACCTTGACTTAACCAAACAATTTGTACTCATTACTGCAATAAGACAAAGTTAATACCGTAATAGTAAAACCAATAGTAACAAAAGTAGGAAATGTCACTTCAATCGTGGGTGCATACATGCTTATGAGTTTCTTCAGTCCCTGGAGGTCTTTTATCTTACCAGTTTTATAGGAATATGTGAAAGTCTTGTTATGGTGGTGATCAGAAGACAATTGTCTTTGTCCAAACTTAAAGCTTCTACTTATGTGGGGTCACAAATTAGCACGTTTACATGAGCTTCAATAACCTGATTATTGATAGAAACCTAATTTCTAAATTGCCATGTAAACCCTCATTTCTAAAATGCCATGTTAGCCCTTAGATTAGATTAGAGAAATCGGGCTAATGTACTCTGGAAAACTGATTAAAAAAGGTAGATTTCTCCATGAATAATCTGATTATGTGCCCATGTAGTCCCTTAACTGGGTTACTTTTAAGGAATTTGTAGCCTGCAAATGTCCGTTGCACACTGCCAGCCTGCGCATGCATTTGCTTCACACACGCTTTCAGCAGCCATGAGAAGAAGTGTCCACAAAATACGTTTCCAGAGGCAAATGTTCATGTAATGGCATTATTCCATCTGCTGGCTGAAATAATCTGTCTCAGTATTTCAGACATCTCTCAATTTATGTTGATGAACTAACTGAACGTACATAGCTAAACTAAGCAACACAATCTCAATAACAATATGGAAACTCATTAAAAGTGATGTTCTCTAAGTAGTTCAATTACTAGTAATGAGTAACTTAATGCAATACGTAACTCTTTTTGAAGTAAGAACACCTGCTCTTATTATTTTCAATAAACCCAGGAATGCGACACTTTGCATTCCTAAATCACACAGCCAAGCAGAAAAGACTGTGCTGCGTGCAATCCGGTAACAGAAACTTATAAATAAATCATTCATTTGACTAAACATATTTGTACAATACAAGAAAATCATTGCAAGTTTCAGGCATATTTTTAGATTCACAGTAACCAATGATGACGTTTAACTCTTCTTTGCATAGTTTAATGACATCTGAACATAAAGGAGATCTCCACAAGATTCTGCATGGAAATGCACTGAATTTCATAATGTTATTTAATTACTATTGGGAAATGTTGGGAAATATGCACACCCACCCTAGCCTATAGTCACAGAACATTTTTGTCACATATTAAAGAGCACAAGAGAAAGTAAATTGATAATTCTGCTTTAAGAATGATTTACTTTCAGGGTGAAGCAGCTAAGTGTGGGGAGTGCACTTTATCTCCGATGCTAAATTTTGTTAAGTTCAAGGTACTGTTCTCAGTGATAAATGATGTAATCGTGAAGGACTTAATTCAACTCATAAAATTTACTATTTAATAAAACGGTAATGTCTCTGTGTGTTCTGTCACTCAGAGCAATCTGAATGGAAAGTTTGGCTTTGGTGTGATTGATCAGTTTAGCTTAGATGATGTAAGAAAGTCGAAGTAAAACCTCACAGTATGATAATCTACAGAACCACATTGCGGGGCAGAAATTGCTTTCCTGTGGATGGTTGCAGTAGTCGTTCTCTGTAAGAGTAAGAACCTAAGAATTCCAGGAGGAAATTGAAACTGAGCTACTGGGGAAGAAGAGCCAATGGCAGTGAATGCCTTCTGAGTGCCTCTCATGGCAAATGTATCAGTCTGTTCCCACTGGGAGGAAATGTAGGCTAGACTCAGGACTCATTGGCATGCTTACTGTATATCTTTTGGCTATTGTGGAATATTCCTTCCTGTAGCTGAAAGCTGTTGATCAGTTAATTGAAACCTGGTCTGTCCTTCTCATCCTTTAATCACCATGTCTATTACCAGAACATATGGTGCAGAAATAAGAAGAAATATGATTGCAGTTCCTTCAATCGCTACTTAAGGTAGTTTGGAATTGTGCTAACTATGAGGAGCGATTGATGTTTTAGTATAAAACTTTGTTAAGTGGTGAGCATTCAAAGAAATACTTCACTTTCTTCTGTCATCAGCAGTTTGCTGCATTATCACCTTAGCCTACAACCTGCAATGATGGTAGCACAAACAGATGCATGTGTCGGCATAAAATAAGCAGAAGAATTGGTGCATTAATAGCTTACATCATTGCTTTGCTGTAATTGTACATTTCTATCCTCCAGGATTGTGCAACTCTTTAATTGCCTCTAGTTGCATTATGCTAATAAAGCAGTTAAAGTACTCACGATAGGCAATTGCTATACTGCTCCCAGATGTTTACCTGTCACATTGTGTAGCATTTTATAAGTTATGAATGCAGAGCCATTTTTTTTCTCCTTTGTAGGTGTTTCATTACCATTAAGGTGGCTAAGTGGAAAATGATGTATAGATATAAAGTGGCATATCGCTGAATAGTGCTATATCGATGATATGGTTAAGGGAAATGTATTGATGAATATGATGAATGGGTGAAAAACGCTATCTACTAAAACAAATGGCAAGGAAATGTTTGGCAATAGCAATGTTACAAAGCTAAAAAGAGATTTATAAATAACAGGGACATACATTGCAAATTTTTGGAAGCAATTTCTGTACAGGGAGCCCCCTGCAGCAAAAAAAGGATGCAAAGAAGAACAAAGATTTGAATGTAAGGCTTTGTGTAGCACTAAACCGCATGAGAAGTGCAATTTGGATACTTCATTCAAAGACATTCCATGCCCTATGAGTGGGCATGGACTGTATTAGATCCAGTATGGTAAAAAAAAGTCTTCTTCTGTTTATAAGTTAGAGAAAAGAACAGTTATTAGCAGACAATGTGAATATCTTAATATCTCCCTAATTATTATTAACAGACTTTATTAATATAAACTTTTGTCTTATAGAGGGTTCATTATCTCTCCACAATCGTAACTAATATGTGCTGCCTAAATTCAGATTTGTTCAGAAATGATATACTGATTTATATAAGTAGACTTGGAATGCAAATATGCAGATGGTCTGCTGCTATCACTTACCCATTTATTCATTCACTGTCTCAGCCAGAGTCTATTTGAACACCATCGGGCATAAGACAGGATTCAACTATGGACAACATGCCAGTCCATCACACGTACTTCACTGACATTTATTTATGATGGGCCTATTTAAAGGTAATTAGATGAAATTTTATTTTCTTAGAATTTCAAACACAAATTACTGACTTACAACAGTCCCAAAGTTGGTATAACTTTGATTGCACAGACTTTTCTTGTTTATTTCGCTTACCGAATTGCAGTTATTTAAGCAATAAAAGGTTTAGTTACAACTATTAAAATGTTTCTTTTAATAACAATCTGTCTACTTAGTTTGTGTTCTGCATAATCCATTTAGTTGTATTTGCATGTACAACTATCTATCTTCTTATGTAGCTGGGTGAAGGAATGAGAGGCCACGGAAGGAAAAATTTGAAGTGCCAACTGTCGCTTCAAGTTTAATGTCCAACAATTCAAATGATCTTTGGCGTATTTGCCCTATAGAGTTCTGGGCTGAAAATGAAACAAAAAAGTGTAGTGATGTTACCTGCAATTTTGGTCAGTCTGATAGGGAGCGGCATCCAGCGGGTAGCTCTTCTTAAAATGACGCATCCTTTTGGGAAACCGAGGCTTTTATAGAGGGTGAACCTGAAGGGTTGGAGTCAGTTTCTTGGCACTTTGGTCAGAGAAAGAGATGACAATGTTAATGGTAGTGCCCTTCTTGCCCAGGTGAGTTATTACATACCCGGACAAAGCCTTGCATGCATGACACTATATGTGTTTTTTTTTCTAAGATTTTTCTAAGTAATTAATAGAATGGCATTGTTAGTTCCATTATATCTAATCATTTTGTGATCACTACCAAACCTCTAGCCATGGGAATGATATTGAAATGCAAAACTCACTAAAAAGAATATGTTAGGGGTTTTAATGTTTTTTGTGGGTGGATAAAGAGGAATATTGCTTCTGTGAAGGACAGCCGGGTCCCATGCCCAGCAGGGACGCCCCTGCCATGGGAGCCACCATGGGCAGTCCAGTACCTTCCCCGGGATGCTTGGTGGCAGCCTCCATGGCTGACAGTGATTCCCTTAACCACCCGCAGGGCTCCATGGGAGATGGAGTCCTCCACAGCCTGGTTGGGGGCTCAGATGGCCGCTAGGGGGAGCTGCATGGACTCAGCAGCCTGGCTGGACGAATCTTCAGCCCCACCCAGAGGTGCAATTAGGACCAGGTGGTCAAGCACCTGGAACACTTCCGGGTGGGTTATAAAAAGGGCCAGCCACCACCACTCGAGGAGCCAGAGTCGGGAGGAGGAGGACTAAGCTTGAGGAGGAGTGGTGGTCAAGAAAAAAGGATTGTGGGTTGTGTTTGTTGTGCTTTGGGACTGTGTTTGGGCTGTGTGGCACGGGTAAGACGTGTCCCACAGCTGAAGACAAATAAAAGTCTCTATGTGTCTATCTGTGTCGGGTCAGGTGCCTATATAGCACCTTTGTTACACTTCCTAAAGCCTTTTTCATACTTTCATTTTTACCTGTGTTGTTTTCTGCAGCTGCATGATGCATGTAATCCATACCACACAGATAATATCAATTCTAATTATGCCTCCATCTTGTTCACATCAAAACAGTGGAGGACATTATCTTTGTGGACAGGATCTAGCACCCTCTTATCTTTTGGGTCACCTACAGTTTGTTTTTGGGACTAATAATTTTTTTTCAATTCCTTTATTCTCTGAACATAAGAAATTTTGATAAACAAAAGAAGTCCATCAAGCTTGTTTGTTCTGCTAATAGTTAAGTTGTTCCAGTTGGAAAAAAAGTCTGAATGAGTGTAAGCGGTCCTAATTTGGGGTGTTCATATGAATTATTTACAACATTAAGTAGAAGTACATAGTAAACAAGAATAGTTGTGTCGTATATTTGAAATATTAAAATGTGTGTCCTTCCATTTTCTAAAGTAAGGTTTTAGCAAAACAGACATCACAACTCTCTGCCCATTGCAATTTTTTTATCATCGTCATTTCTAACTCTGAAACCTTTATCTCCAAGAAAGAATCTATTAGCTTGCTCGCCTCTGTGTTTGTCTCTTGCAGTTTTTCTTACTAACTCTACCAAATCCTCATTAAATGTATTTTTTTGTTTATGTTTTTATGTTTTCCTCCTTTTATACACCCAACCTGAAAGAGAAAGACGTGATATATAATACTCCATCAACTAGAGTGACATTAACCTATCACTGACTTGTAGTATTTACACTACTCTGCTTTTCCTGGCTTTGTTCAAGATAAAAACCAGTGCCATTTCTTTTAGTCTGCTGTCCTTTGTACTGGATTTTAGATCCATCTTTCAGTCATTTTGTTCAATCACTCTGCTCTTTAGTTTCTTGTAGAAATATTATAACTACTTTATAGTGATTCAAAATTTCCTTCTATTTCTTTACTTCTTTTTACATGCCAGATTGTCGACATTCCATGTTGCAGTTATCACAGACTTCATTCTCATTTTCTTCTTTTACCTACATTCATAGGTCCCAGTGTACCCTCCTTAATCCTTTCACAATTTTCACACCTGTTGGGGTGTGAGCAATATTTTAATCTGAGACTAGGGATTTTGTGGACACCTTTTGCAAATGGTTGGTCAGCCTGATATCTTGGTTTATTTTTGAGGTTTTCCTTCCCCTAAGGAGAATATCAACCGTGACTGAAGAGTCCTCCCTACCGTTGTGGATACCTTAGACTCCTTAAGTGTCCCATCTTCCTGAGGCTGATATTTCTTCCAGCAGGGGTCCCACTATAGAACTACTAAGGAATACCAGCCTTACTAGGTTACTTGGAGCCAGCTGGGACTAAGTTGTATTGTGTAACATATGTCAATATATTTAAATGTGATCCTCATTTTTAACACAAGTAAACAATTTTAAGAGATTACACTTTGCACCTTCAGAGGATGTAGATGGATGATCAATTCCTACCTTTGTCTCACTATGTTAGCCTGAGCAAGTCACTTAAGTTTTCTGTGCTCCAACTGTAGAAAATTCCTAGAAACAGTTGTAATGTGATGTATTTCTTGTGATTGCCTCTAAGGGTCTAGCCACAAGAAACTTATGAAACCCAAACTCAAAAAATCATCAACTGAATCTCTCAAAGTAAAAAAAAACAAACAAATAAGTTATTAAATATTCATTAAAATGTAAATTTCCTTTAAGAGTGGAAATGCAAAGGCACAGAATTAATTTACTCATGAAACCAAAGTCATTCCTGGTGTTATAATTTCTGTCTTTTTACAAAACCCAAAAAGGTGAAAGACTCAGAAATGAAAGTCAGAGCTGCACTCTGCACACAGGTCTGAGCAATAAGTGTCGGCTTCACAACTTCTAAGCAGACTAACCCAAAACTTATGTTGCAGATTTATGGCCTGCACAGTCCCAGCACTAGAGCAAAAGTCTTGAAAATCTAAAAATATCCTCAAAGGGAGAAAGAGAAAGGTGAAAAAAAAGATGTGGACCATGAAAACAAGATAAACAAGACAAATTCAAAAAAGAAATATTTAAGAAAATTAAAAACACAGGCAAAGAAAGGAAACAGGAAACAAAAAGGTTTGCCTTGGTGAAATCTAATCTAAATCAAAATCTAAATCTAATCTAAAAATCCATAAAAGTACATTAAATTCAAAGTCAGTAGTCAATAACCAGGTAATCCAAACATAAATGCAAAATCAAAAAGCCAAAGAACAGGGGTCTAATGTATAAATGGTGCATACGCACAAAAATATTGTGAATGCATGTTTCCATGCTCACATCGCGATGTATAAAAACTAAACTTGCCATAAAGCCATGGATATTTTTACACCAGCTCAATCCCTGGCGTATGCAAGTTCTCTGCTCGGTTTTGCAAACTGGCGGCACCCAGCTTCAAAGCAGTGTGCAGCTGCAGGAGTGTAAGGTGAGTTCTCTCTGTCCAAAAGTCTGTTTTAAAATATTTAGTGAAAATTCAAAGCAAACAATCCACACAGGAATAAAGAAAAAAGGTTATTACATACATAAAATAAAAAGCAAAAAATTAGAAAAAATGTTATCTTCTCTAAACTTAGCTTTTCTTGTTAAACTTTAGTTGTTTCTATACTTAAAGATTCTTTACTTCTTCTGTATGCTTTAAACGTACAGCGCAGCACATTCAATTAAGTACTTTGTCTTTCATGTTACTTGGCACACAAAACACCATGTGCCCTCTACACTTTACACATGGCAAGGCTGATCTTTAACTGAGAATAATGTTTAGTCAGAGAGGCTAGAAATAATTAGAACATACAAATTCAATTCAACATATGGGGGTTATAGGGTCCTCCCATAGATTATGAACTAATATTATTGATTCACATCCCTGACACGGCTTTATCAAATACACTGAAATTAACTGCATATCGTTTATTAGTTTAAGGCATCTGATTGTAATCAACCTGTAAACATATAATGGTGCACAGAATGGTCAAACTATTCCAAATACTATAGCTGCTTTGGTGTTGTTACTCTCAGTGCACCACTCAGAGTATTTTAACCCATTGTAACAGAGTGTGGAATCACAGCTATACAACAGCTGTTCGGAAAAAGGATTATTGGGATATAGCATTTAGCACACGCTGCCTCAGCCATGCACACAGTCTAATTGAACAACCTTTCTTACAGTACGGCAAACACTTCAGGGCCTTTTCTGTAGGGACCTCGTGCTTCAGAAACAGTTTCATCCCAAGAGCTCTAAACATCACTCAATCAGTCCATCAAGTGGTCCCGGTAGAACTGTTTGTACTTATAAGTACTATTACCTCACTGTAAACTTGCACTACAGTTATAAAATATTATGACGATTGGCTTCTATGTCGATTTAGATTTCCAAGCACTATCTCCTTGGAGCTCTTGATATCACTTATAAGATGAAATGCAGTAAAGTATGTTTTTTACATTATACAGATAAATTTTAAACTTCATTTAAATAAATGTATATTGTTGATAACTAAACATGTGACGGCACAGTGGACAGTGGTAGCGATGAGCTAGCGCCCCATTTAGGGATTGCTCCTGCTCGCGCTGTGTGCTTGCTGGGATTGCCGCGACCCTGGATGGATAGATGGATGGAATAATTAAACATGTACTATGAAGATATTTCAATGTTCCATAAGTGTTTTGAAGAATCAGCGTTCTAAGGTTACAGATGGCTTGGCATTAATTACAGAGCTGATTGTATGGTGATTGGTTACTTGGAGAAAGAAAAGTAAGGACAGGAATTGGAGGTTAGTATTTTTAATGTGGAAAATAAACATGAAGTCTTGAAGTGATGCCCAAGATAGATGGACCAGAAATGGATATTACAGGAGCAGTGGTGACAAATTACATTGGGACGAGGGTAGGGGCAGGCAGGAGAGGAAGGAGAAGCTTGGATATGCAAAATAACAGATTTATTAACTAAGGACTGGAAGAGAAGTATCTCCATTCCTATCTACATACAGGTTGGAGAACAATAAACTGTGACAGTTATACAGAAATAATACGCATTGATGTTGACCTGAAAATTCTTAAAAAAGTTGTAGAACATTAACATATGTGAACAAAATGTAATTCAACTTTATGCCAAACATTAGTCCTGCAGATGCAATATTTATCTTAAGAGAAACTACTGGAGTAAGTTGGAGGCAAAATTTACTGTTTTTTGGATTTTAAACAGGCTTATGATGGAAGGCCAGAATATATATGGTACTGTCTTAGAAAAAGAGAATTTAACAAGAAATTAGGTTTAGTTATATAACTTATTGAATGTACATAGATGCCATGGCAGAAATGAGAACATCTATAGGGGTTGCATCAAGGATCAGCACTCACCCAGAACCTGTTTGCCTTAGTGATTGATGTGCTATCAAAAAAGGACAGAGAAGGCCTCCCTTGGGTGATTCTTTTTGCAAATGATTAGATCATAATGGTAAAGACAATAAAAGAATATGAGCAGAAGGTACTTAAGTGGCAAAATTATTTAGAAAAGAAAGGACTAAGAAAATGTAAGTAATGAAATTGGAAATTAAAATGATTAAAGACACAACTATAAAGCAGCCTAATCAATTACCTGACATTACCTGACATTAAGTACTTAGGTTCTATAATGAGTGATGGTGGAGAGTGCAAAAGTGCTGTCAAAGAACAAATAAAAGCAGTATGGCCAAAATTAAGAAGTGTGTGCAGTGGAATGAATGCCAAGAGGGTGCCACTCAGGTTAAAAGCTAAAGTGTACCCCACAGTCATTAGACCCATATAGCTATAAAGAACAGAAACAACTTCTTTGAGAAAAAAGAAGAGAGAGGACTTGAAACCATAGAAACAAAAATGCTGAGAATTATCACTGAAGACTTGCTGAAAGACTGGGAGCAATGAGGAGATATGCAAGTAAGTGGATGGGCAACGTATTACTAATAAAGTAAGTGTAGAGAATGAAGGCTATGAAGGTAGTGATAGTGGTACAAAGTAACATTTTGCAGGAACAGGGTACAATATCTACATTAACACTGGACAAGTGCGAGACTAGTGAAGAATTATACTATACTATACTAGATAATAAATAAATAAATAAATATGTGTAATAGGTAATGAACAGATAGTAATAATAACTAATCACAAAGTCAACAGCAGTAATAAATGTACTACATACTAGAAGCAGATGTGAGGAGAGGAGGTAGCTTAAAGTTTATAGTCCGCACAGCCCAGAGGTAGAGGCTGTTGTAGAACCTGAAAGAACTGGTTTGGTACCTTCTCTCTTCCTTACCAGAAAACACGAAGATCTAAGATCTGATAAGACGTAAGCTGACATTCCAAAGACAACCTCCCGACGACAAAATACAACGCACTTCCACACCAGCTTACAGTTGTCCCATGATGATTTCATTTCCGGTCCCTCACTGATGTCCTCACTTCTGGCTCCATACGATGACATTACCTCCATTCCACTCCTGTTATGTTACCCTCATTTCCCCTACATCTGTAATCCTTCCGGTTCAGACTCCATAAAACCTCCCTCTGTCATCTGTTCTTTGTCTGTTGTGCAGTTTGTATGCCTATGACTGGTACCTCAGTGCTGTTTTCACACCATACAGTTCCCTGACCCTTAATCTGTTCTGTTTGCATTCTTTATACTTCACGATAGATAGATACAGTCATATGAAAAAGATTGGGAACCCCTCTCAGCCTGCATAATAATTTACTCTACTTTCAAGAAAAAAGATAACAGTGGCATGTCTTTCATTTCCTAGGAACATGTGAGTACTGGGGTGTTTTCCAAATAAAGATTTTTAGTGAAGCAGTATTTAGTTGTATGAAATTGTGAAAAACTGCAAACATGTGGGTCCCCTTGTAATTTTGCTGATTTGAATGCATGTAACTGCTCAATACTGATTACTTGCAACACCAAATTGGTTGGATTAGCTCGTTAAGCCTTGAACTTCATAGACAGGTGTGTTCAATCATGAGAAAATGTATTTAAGTTGGTCATTTGCAAGTTGTGCTTCCCTTTGACTTTCCCCTGAAGAGTGACAGCATGGGATCCTCAAAGCAACTCTCAAAATATCTGAAAACAAAGATTGTTCAGTATCATGGTTTAGGGGAAAGCTACAAAAAGCTATCTCAGAGGTTTAAGCTGTCAGTTTCTACTGTAAGGAATGTAATCAGGAAATGGAAGGCCACAGGCACAGTTTCTGTTAAACCCAGGTCTGGCAGGCCAAGAAAAATACAGGAGCGGCATATGCGCAGGATTGTGAGAATGGTTACAGACAACCCACAGATCACCTCCAAAGACCTGCAAGTACATCTTGCTGCAGATGGTGTATCTGTACATCAGTCTACAATTCAATTTGCACAAGAACATCTGTATGGCAGGGTGATGAGAAAGAAGCCCTTTCTGCACTTACGCCACAGACAGAGTCGCATGTTGTATGCAAATGCTCATTTAGACAAGCCTATTTCATTTTGGAACAAAGTGCTTTGGACTGATGAGACAAACAATTGAGTTATGTGGTCACAACAAAAAGCTCTTTGTATGGTGGAAGAAGGACACCACATTCCAAGAAAAACACCTGCTACCTACTGTCAAATTTGGTGGAGGTTCCATCATGCTGTTGGGGCTGTGCGGCTGGTTCTGGGACTGGGGCCCTTGTTAAAGTCAAGGGTCGGATGAATTCAACCCAATATCAACAAATTCTTCAGGATAATGTTCAAGCATCAGTCACAAAGTTGAAGTTACGCAGGGGTTGGATATTCCAACAAGACAATAACCCAAAGCACAGTTCAAAATCTACAAAGGCATTCATGCAGATGGAGAAGTACAATGTTCTGGAATGGCTGTCACAGTCCACTGACTTGAATATCATCGAAAATCTATGGGATGATTTGAAGTCAGGCTGTTCATGCTCGGCAGCCATCAAATTTAACTGAACAGGAAGAATGGGCAAAAAGACCTCCATCCAGAATCCAGACACTCATCAAATGCTACAGGAGCCGTTTAGAGACTGTTATATTTGCAAAAGGAGGTTCAACTAAGTATTGATGTAATATCTCTGTTGGGGTGCCCAAATTTATGCACCTGTCTAATTTTGTTATGATGCATATTGCATATGTTTTGTTAATCCAATAAACTTAATGTCACTGCTGAAATACTACTGTTTCCATAAGGCATGTCATATATTAAAAGTTAAGTTGCTACTTTGAAAGCTCAGCCAATGATAAACAAAAATCCAAAGAATTAAGAGGGGTTCCCAAACTTTTTCATATGACTGTAGATAGATAGATAGATAGATCCAGTACAATCCCTCTTAACTGACCTCGAATTAACCATCTGAAGGATTAACCGGCCTGTTCAAATAAAATAAAATAAACATTTTTTTTTTAATCCTGAGATCTTCTTTATATTATATGTATGCACTTCCTTCTTTCCTGGAAGGTGAGAGGTACTGTATTTTAAAACCAGCAAACAACAAAACAGTGTTCAAATTAAATAAAGAGCAGTGTATCAAAAGTCTTTAAATAAATAATCCATTAAAATGAGTGAATTAGTGGAGGTTAAAATCCATTAATAAAAAAACAAGTCCTTTAAAAACAACGCAAACGAGGTTAAAACAATGACTGGAAGTAGTCTCTTAAAATCCCCTTCTTCTCCCATCGTGCTTTGCAACAAGGTAGTCACCCTACCTGCAGGTGCAGCTGCCTTCCACACTGGTCCGGTAGCCCTCTGATCCCTGGCTACGTCGGGCTCCATCTGGACTGAGACTTGGGTTCTTTCCCCAGTGGCCAGGGTGCTCACGTTGGGGCTAAACCAGCCCAAAGCCTGCACGACTGCCGCTGCCTTTCGACGGCCAGTCATTTTCAATACCGGTCACTCCAGCTCCGTGATCGCTCAGCTAGAGCAACTGCTTTCTTCAGCCCCACTGAGTGTCGGCCAAACACTCCTCTGCAGGGGTTCACCTCCCAGCTGCCTGCCTTTGCTCTATTGAATCTGTTCTCTCTTGCTCTCGCTCTCCTGCACCGGCTTTCCTCTATCTGCTTCCTTCTCCATTAAGCTCCCGTTCTTTACTGTTCTCCCCCTACCCACCTCGCACTTCTATTTATCACAGGGACGTGGATCAGATGTGGCAATTAGCAGTTCCCAGGAACAATTACGGATGCGGATGACTCCTCACCTGTGCACTTAAACTAGGATTGCCCGCATCACGAATTACCCGGGAACCGATCGGCCACACATATTGTACCATGCCCCCTCGTTAAGCTGCGAGTGCGGTGATTATTTATTTAAAAAGTGGCCTTTTTGACTTGAGCTGTGGACTCGCTACACCACACTGTCCAGTCGTTGTATGAGAAAAAATCCTGTGTGCGAAATCGTGGATGAAGCCTTGTCGGTATGGTTTCTTCAGGAATGTCGAAGAGGTACAGTACATACGTTAGAAATATTTTTCTGCTTGAAAATAGGTATGCGTCGGATTAACCAGCCAAAACGGCAACTGGCCATGGGTCCAGTCCTGGTTAAGAGGGATTGTACTGTAGATAGATAGATAGATAGATAGATAGATTCTATGGAAAACAAAATAGATGAATGCTAGGGACAGGACTGTTTGAAAAACCACAATTAAAGACCTCCAACCCTGCTGCCTACAGGAATTGCAGCTTATAATGATAACTTTGTAACAAGATTCAAGACTTCAAAGAACTTTTAATTTTTCCAGTACTATACTGCAAATTCTTAAGAGTATTTGTGGTTAAAAATGCAGCTTTAAACCAGTGTGATAGAAGATGACCACCTGACAACAGCATGAAAATGTGTCTCTTTATGAACAAAATTATCTCCATGAAATAATTCACATAAAGAAAAAGTTCAAAATATAAAATAAAGGAATCAAAATAATGTTGTCCCTTGAAGATTTGGTGTTGAATCTGTGTCTGTCCTTGGGGCAGCATTCCCACTTGTACATCACAGCACTGCTGCAACAAACTTCCTTTCTTTTTTCTGTTTTCTTCACTCTTAGTCTGTCTCCAGATTCTGAGGTGCACTGCATTTGAGACAAATAATATTCACGGGTGATCCTTGTCCTGTGCCCAGTGCAAATCCAACTTCCTATGACCCTGTACTACATTAGGTACATTAGTATATGGCTAGATGATACTCACTTTACTGTATGTACTAAAATTAGTGACAGTAAAGTTCAACTTACACATCATAAGGTGAGCTTCCAGTGATAAAATAAGATGATTAATATCTTTGTTTTGTATTGACATTCAGAATTATATGTGATTTTTAAAATGCTACTAATTAAGTTTAATAAAATATAATTATGAGCTGACCAGTCACAAAATATCTATCCTGTCAGAAAAGCCATTGTTTAAGATGTGAGGTGTTATTCAAATTCAAATTTAAGTGATCAATAATTGTCTAATGATTATGACTGAATCACAGTCACCGTGTATAGGAAACAACTACCCACTATCGTTAAATAAAATCTTGTTGGAAATCAATAAGGAATTCTGGGAAAAGATTAAAAAATGGCTTTCCATATTGTTTTTTTAAAATTGAATATTAGATTCTTGCATTTCTACATTTAGAAGTTAATAGAAAAAAGTGTGCCTATATATTACAGGTTTCAACAATGAGTCTCTTGTGTGGTCATTATGAAGGCCTGCTTTTCTTATTTTATAGCCACTTGTAATTAGCAGCTGCAAGAGTTATTGCCTTAATCAAGTCAATTTTTTTTTTCCTTTCCCTATTAGGTTTGGTCTTTTACTTGTTCTGTAAGGACTGCAATATTACTTGAGCCAGAAAGTAATAAAGACAAAATAAAACAGTAGGGTTCCTAATGGAGAACTAGTAATAATTCCAGGGCACTCTTCTTTTCAAAGTACTGTAGCGATTAATGAGAATGACGATCAAGTCTGATTGGCTATCACTTTTTTCATGATTGGCCAAAGAGTTTGCACCTTCTCTGAGGATAATGTATGAGAAGAGTCCTTGGAGGGGACATGTCGTGCCTCCTTGCCTTGTTCATCAAATCAGTGCCCAATAAAAAAAATACAAAAATCACAACTGTTTAAACATGAGTTGATTTTCAGTTATTCATTCATTTTTCAGAACATGCTTAATCCGTTTTATATTGGGGCCAACATTAGATGGGTCATTTCACCACACACACACATACACAGTGACACTTACTCAAACCTGGTGGGAGGAAACTGGAGAAACATGTTTGTCTTATTCAAAAACAGTACACCAGATGTATCATTTAAAGGAAAAAATATAATACACAAATAAGAAAAAGTTTTATAAATGGAATTTAGAAACCATGGTCTGGGATTAATTTTAAAATGCACCACTTTTTCTTGTCCCATTGCCAAATGATGTTACCAAGTTGTTTTTTTTTTCAGTTATAAAAAGGAAAATATATGCATGTAAGCTGGCTTTGTTTTGGAATATGGTAATCAACTAATCAAGCATGCATATTGTTTCTCTAATATATTTTGGTCTTAAGTGGTAGAATTTACATTTGTAATTATGGCTGCATTTCAGGTCAATCTTATTAATATGCTTCTAAATTAAATCAGCAGCAGAGGATCACAGTATAGCTGAAAATGAACTGGATGTACGTCACGTACATTTATGCATTTAATAGGGCTGCACATGCTGTCTAACGTGCGAGGACACTCAAATTACTGACGCATAATAAAGCATTACCACTTCATGAAATGAACACCTGCACAGGGGTATAAGGCACTGTCAATCTATATATACACTCTCAAGTTTTCTTTGATTTTAAGTATCGTACATTAAGCAAATAACTTATTCCTTTCAATAATAGTTATTATTATTGTTGTAATTACATTAAAATCATTATTGAAATACCAAAACTAGTACTAGCATTATTATTAGTACACAATATTGTTCAAAAACTACAACTGCTGTTTTAATTCATATCTGTTGTGCTTAAATACAGAATGTTAGTGTGCAGTTAGGGTTAGGAAGAAGAAGCACTAATGCTGCTGTGGTATTCCTTTTTGGTGGGATAATAGTTAACGCAGTTATTTAATTATTGAAACAGAACAAAAAGTATGCTAGTGAAGTTGGTGAAAGTGTTCAAAAATCCTTTTGCCTAAAACCCTGGGGGGTGGCAGGACAGTTCAGTAGAGTGGGTCAATGGGCCTGGACAGAGCATAAAATATACAATTATTTTTGTTAAATAAAAATAACTGTTGTATACCATATTGCCATATAACTCAAAGCCTTTGTTAAGGTCTTGTTACACAACATTAAGTGAATAGTAGCAACATCTCAGTAGACCACATTATAAAGTGTTAAAATTGTGGTGAACATTTTGCTTTTCATGTTAGATCAGAGAACTAATGCTGTATCTACATCACCATCTGTTGTTCTTTTAAAATGTTTTGGAGTTTAGGTGTGAAGCTAGACCTACACTGGAGTAGATAATAACTCAGGGAAAGACTGTTCAGCTTTCCTTTGCAGAAGTGCACATGGGAACATTAATGCGGCTTGTTTGCTAACATCAGTAACCAGAAGGAAGACCACCATTGTATCTATTTTTGAAAGCATTTACATAAAAAAGCCCTTTATAGTGTATAATGTCTTCCTTTTGAATCTTTGGGATCGCTATCAGTTTTTGGGTGGCAGAATCCCCTTTTATTACTTATTCACATTCTAAAAATATAGTTACTTTTATCAAAAACAGGCACAATAAGTTGTAATATATTGAATATAACATATAGGCAATCTGAACATGGCTTGCCATAAAACCTTTACAATGTCACTCTATTTTGACAGACAATCAATATTTTTTATAAAGAACGCAACTGACGGATAGAATATACTTTTTACTCTGGGAGTTCTCTTTTCCCATTTTATGATTTTACAATGTACCATTAAATGAACCCTTCAAGGCCCACTTAAAAATATTTGTATTTCAACATGCATTTGGGGGCCATTACTGCTACATCTGAATATTCAGTATTCTGATTTTATGATGTAATTAAGGCTGAAATCTGTTTCTTCTTTCATGGAGCTATTCAATAGTTTGTATTTTGAGGTTAGTTTAACTTAAATAGTTTCTCTTTTTTAATGAAGGCTGCAGCATGAAGTCTTAGACTGTGCATTTTCAAAGATAATTAACTTGTTCCAAATATATCACATCTGTATTGTTTATTAATACCTGGGTGTTGATTGGGTTCTCATAGATGTAACTTTTTTGTGATCACAAGATGTTTGGCACCATTTGAGTACTTACTATGTTTTAAAATGTAACGAGAATCAACATGAAGAACAGTGACTAAACACTTGAAGGGCAACATGGCACTGTGTACTTTTTGTTTGGCATAATACTTGAGATTTTCATATCAGCTACTGAGCAGAGCTGAAATATTTGCACACTGAACATAAGCTTCCCGCTTCAGTCGAAATAGTTCATTAGAAGCAAGGGGCCAGGGTAGAAGTGAGCAGGTTACTTGGTACACAGCCTCTGGATCTCTCCAGCTCCTACCTTAACCCCAACTGGCCAATACCTTTTCAATTATGTCTCAAATACTAACGTGTTAATGGTTAGTATTATAATCCTGCCAGCTCACGAGCTCAAAACATGTGTAACAAGCAAAATACCACAACTTTTCTTAGTACAGTTCTGTGTCAAAGAAGAAGGCTTCACCAACCTCAGGCTGCCTGGCCCCATTCTCAAGAGGCAGGTTTTGACTCAAGAGGAGTTTAAATTCAAAATATCCACAAAAGAAGGAGAAGAAAGCCATTAAAAAACTGTGTCCCAAAAAGAGAATACAGTTCCTTTAAATAAATAATTTTGTTTAAAGGATATAGAGTAAAAAGGCAACAAAATAAATCTGCCACACAGGTTAACCTAAAAGCAATTAAATTCAATAATTAAATAACAGAATCAGTTCTTGAAGTTGAGAAAAAGGGGTCAAGGCCAGAGAATCTAAATCCAGCAAAAATATAAACCAAAATACAGGAACACTTTTCCTTAAATTTTCTCAGGATACAGACTTAAAGACTATATACTGTAATTAGAAGCGCAAGACACCATAAAGCTAACATTATTCATAAGCTCAGAATTATAAATAAACAAGATAATATTAATCAAATCGTATAAAATAAAACATGAAACAAAAATAAAACAAATTAGAGTTACAAAATAATATATAAAAGCACACAAACCAGGGGTGACACACTGGCTGAAACATAACAATTCAAGAGGACAGTGATTAAAACTCACTTTTTCCAAACGTGGCGGACAAATTTGTTCAAATTTATGTACAAAAGAAACCATTGTCCAAATATGTGCTTCTTTTTTATTCCAATGTGTATGTTGTGGGTAGCTATAATGTTTGAATAGGACAAATATTGAATCCCATTGGACAAATATTCTTTATGAGTGACTGATTGCGGTCTTTATTTAAAAGGCTTTCCAACGGTTAGTTTCCTTGGTGAAAACTTTAGTATGCAACCAAAGTTCAAAGGGCAAAAACACATTCATTGTCAAAACAAAGTTGTAACCAAAATCATTTCCCTCATTATTTTTTTCTAAGGCTCAATTCTTGCCTAGTTGTTCTTTAAATATATTGAAGTTTATAATCTATATAATGCAAGTAGCTAACATATACATAATGATCTTATTGAGCAAAATGATTAGTGTAAAATTTTTAGCCAAACTCACTTTTTCACTTACAAAAGAAATCATGAAACAAATGTTTCTTGTGAAAGTTTTGCTATTGACACAAGCAGAAGGGTTATTTCCTATCTGGAAGCTTTTCCATGTATTAATTCTGCATGCATCAAAATGCAGTTTAGTAAATAATTGCTGAACTCATTTCATATATCTGCGGTGGGCTGGCGCCCTGCCTGGGGTTTGTTTCCTGCCTTGCGCCCTGTGATGGCTGTGATTGGCTCCAGCAGAACCCCGTGACCCTGTAGTTAGGATATAGTAGGTTGGATAATGGATGGATGGATGGATTTCATATATGGAGACATTTTGTTGAGCCATAAGAGGGGTGTTGTGTGGGTACTGGTAAGAGGATGCCCATATTGCCCATTATGATGAAATTCTTGGCGATTATAATCTTAAAGATGTATTGAAGACAGAAATGAAACTTGAAGCTCCATGAGGCATGAAGTGTGCAAACTTTCATCTGCAGGAATCAAGAGACAGGAAATGGCAGTTAATATGTAATGGCAGGGGTGGGGGCTTTCTATATAGCACAACAACAACAACAACAACATTTATTTATATAGCACATTTTCATACAAACAGTAGCTCAAAGTGCTTTACATATTAAAGAATAGAAAAATGAAAGACACAATTATAAAACAAAATAAATCAAGATTAACATCGAATAAGAGTAAGGTTCAATGGCCAGGGGGGACAGAAAAAACAAAAAAACTCCAGACGGCTGGAGAAAAAATAAAATCTGTAGGGATTCCAGACCATGAGACCGCCCAGTCCCCTCTGGGCATTCTACCTAACATAAATGAAACAGTCCTCTTTGGATTTAGGATTCTCACGGAAGGGCTTGATGATGATGATGGTCACGTAGACTTCTTCCTTTTAATCCATCCGTCATTGTTGGAGCATCATGAAGCTTTGAGTAGGTGGAGGTGGCGCAGGCCACCACCACAAAGAAACTGGAAAAAGAAACAGAAAGAGAGTAGGGGTCAGTACCGATTTTAGAGCCACCATGAATAGTTGTTATGATGAATTGAACATACAGAGTATCAGGATTAAGTTAAATTACGATTAAAATCAAGTTATAAAAAGGCCATGTTAAAGTAATGTGTTTTCAGCAGTGTTTTAAAGTGCTCTACTGTATCAGCCTGGCGAATTCCTATTGGCAGGCTATTCCAGATTTTAGGTGCATAACAGCAGAAGGCCGCCTCACCACTTCTTTTAAGTTTTGTTCTTGGAATTCTAAGGAGACACTCATTTGAGGATCTGAGGTTACGATTTGGAATATAAGGTGTCAGACATTCCGATATATAAGATGGGGCGAGATTATTTAAGGCTTTATAAACCATAAGCAGAATTTTAAAGTCAATTCTGAATGACACAGGTAACCAGTGTAGTGACGCTAAGACTGGTGTGATGTGTTCTGATTTTCTTTTCCCAGTTAGGATTCTAGCAGCTGCATTCTGCACTAGTTGCAAACGATTTATATCTTTCTTGGGTAGTCCAGAAAGGAGTGCATTACAGTAATCTAGATCTGAAAACAAACGCGTGAACTAATTTCTCAGCATCTTTCAGTGATATAAGAGGTCTAACTTTACTTATGTTTCTTAAGTGAAAAAATGCTGTCCTAATGATCTGATTAATATGTGATTTAAAATTCAGATTACAGTCAACAATCACCCCTAAGCTTTTTACCTCCGTCTTGACTTTTAATCCTAATGTATCCAGTTTATTTCTAATAGCCTCATTGTATCCATTATTGCTGATCACTAAAATTTCAGTTTTCTCTTTATTTAACTTGAGAAAATTACTATTCATCCATTCTGAGATACTAGTCAGACATTCTGTTAGTGAATCAATAGAATCGGGGTCATCAGGTGCTATTGATAAGTACAGCTGTGTGTCATCAGCATAGCTGTGGTAGCTCACGTTGTGCCCTGAGATAATCTGACCTAACGGAAGCATGTAGATTGAGTATAACAGCGGACCCAGGATAGAGCCTTGTGGAACACCATATTGGATATCATGTGTCTTTGAGTTGTAATTCCCACAACTAACAAAATATTTTCTCCCTGTCAGGTAGGATTCAAACCAATTTAAGACACTGCCAGAGAGGCCCACCCATTGACTAAGGCGATTTCTAAGAATGTTGTGATCAATGGTGTCAAATGCAGCACTCAGATCTAAGAGGATGAGAACAGATAAATGGCCTCTGTCTGCATTTACCCGCAAGTCATTTACTACTTTAACGAGTGCAGTTTCTGTGCTGTGATTTGTTCTAAAACCTGACTGAAATTTATCAAGAATAGCATGTTTATTTAGGTGGTCATTTAACTGCATAATGGCTGCCTTCTCCAGAACTTTACTTAAGAAAGGCAGGTTAGAGATGGGTCTAAAATTTTCAAGAGCTGAGGGGTCGAGATTATGTTTCTTAAGTAGGGGTTTAACTACACGTGGCTTTAACTGCACGTGGCTTTATGTATAGTGAGTGGCTTTCTATGCAAAGACTTTTTACAAGGCTGTGTTTTAGTGTGTCTTCAAAATATGCAGCTTGTTCTTCTGTGAATGATGAGAACGAAAAGCATAAATAGGATTAATTTGACTGGTGTGCAGGCGATTACCTTCATTGCTCAGTTGTGAAACAAGCACAGGTAAACAAAAAAGTGTGAAGAAGTCTTTAGGGAGCAATACTTCTAGGTTTTACTCCCTAAAGCCTTTACAACTCCCCAAAAACTCTTTTTATTGAGTTTAGTGAAACTGCAAAATACAAAGCAAGATTAATTTTACTGTCAGTTTTGTGAAGCTGTAGATGAATTCACACTTCCCTGTTTTCCTCGAAACTATCATGAGAAGCACAATCCCAGATACAAATAAAGAAAGGTTTTATTTTGAATACCTCCAGAAGTATTACAAAAAAGCATAAAACACTGGTCTGTCTTTCTCTCTCCACAATATACTATCTCACCACTGCACTGCCCACCTCCAACAACAACAACATGATTTATTTATATAGCACATTTTCATACAATATAGCTCAAAGTGCTTTACATGATGAAGAAAGAGAAAAAAGACAAAATAAATAATTAAAATTAGGGAACACTAATTAACATAGAATAAAAGTAAGGTCTGATGGCCAGGGAGGACAGAAAAGAAATAAAAAACTCCAGACGGCTGGAGAAAAAAAAGTCAAATCTTCAGGGCTTCCAGGCAATGAGACCGCCCAGCCTCCTCTAGGCATTCTACTGCACATAAATGACCTCAATCAGTCCTCAAGCCCTCCAGTCGAGTGTTGCCTCTCTACCACCCAGCTCCAACTCGCCTGAATAAGGGAGTACTTCCAGTGCCTGGGCGATTGTCCGAAGGAAGTACTTCTGGGTCACAAGGAAGTCCATTATTTGAGTAGGGAGCTTGTTCTCCTGCAACACCCTCTTGCAGCACCCCATGAACCCAGCAGGGCTGCCCTGCCAGCCTACATTTCCCAGAATGCCCAGCTGGTTTCCTACTGGGTGTGGATATCCGGGACTGCTGCCATCTAGCATGCTGGGGAACTAACAATTCTATAGTAACATCTTTACTTTTATAGGGGCTGTCCGTCCATCTCTTCCTTCCAGGTCCGCATCCTTTCCTGGTCGAGATGTCCATCCAGCCCGTGTGGCATGTACAGCATGTTAGCTGTAAAAAGAATTTTATCATTTTTTTTCAATATATGTTTATTATTATTTGATTTGGTGGCATTATGGCATAGAGATTCATGCTGCTAACTCACAAATCTGAGGAACTCCTACATCCATAAGCCATCCAAAATTAGGCAAATGTGTGGCTCTAAAGTGACTTTGTGTTAAGTGTGGGTGAGTGTAAGAGTGCCATGTGATGGACTAGCATCCCATCATGGACTGAAAACCAGAACTCTTTGAAGCTGCTAATTAAATTGTATTAGGAATCAGCCAATGTACTGTAAATAACACTCATGTAGATGAAGCTCCCACTGCTCTTACAAATGTTATTCAAACAAAGGTGTCCTGACACAAAGAACACAAATATTAGAAAAAAAGAAGCAAAAGGCATACATTCAAAACCACGATTGTGTTTAAGGTAAGGTTATACAATATAAAATACAAATTTAAGGAAAATAAATTTCCATATCCGTGTGACATTTAAATCAAATCATATTGATATGCATTATAAATATTAATTATGTTTTAATATTATGTTTTATATTCTGCATCTTGCAATCTTGAGATCTGAAATGTAATGATAATAAATTATTCATGTTTTTATAATCTGCAAAGTCTCCAGTCAAAGTTGCTTGCACCTTTTGGTATCTTTGCGAGATATCCTAGAGTAACATTGGCCTTATTTCACTGTCCTTCTTGAAGGCTATGGTTTTGATTGACCCAGCTTTACTTTGTTGTAAAAGACTTATTTATATTTACTGACTCCATTTTTTTCAGAATCATCCCTGTCCCTGTATTAAAATTACAATAAAATAATTCTGTCAACACCATGCTGGACTGTAACAATACAGTTCACTCCCAGATAACTTTGGACATAAAATAATATTTTACAATTTGACAAAAATAATTTTTTGTCATGTGCAGCTACTAATTTTTTGTCAAGTATTTAAAGTGTCGATAATATAATTGAGGTTAATTATGTAGAAAAGTCTGCTAGATTTTTTGTCTAATTTTTAATTAACATTAAGGCTGTCATATAAAGAATCTTAGACATTTATCCCATCTCAGTCATGAAATGTTTTGAGCTTTTATATTTTATGACTATCCACGTAATGAGGTCCTTCACCAGTTCACCTCCTTGTCCCACTGCTTAGTTTTTAAGGGTGCTCTGATCAATTGGCTGACGTGGACATGTGTGCTTGACTTGATTGGAGCGATGTCTTCCCCAAGAAGGTTTCTGCCTTCAATCAGTTTCTGTTTGTCCATCAAGTAACACTAGCAGGGAAGTGGTCTCATTTGCTGTAGGCGGAAATGTTGAGATCATTTTATTTCTTATAAGCTATTTGTTGGTTTAGGAGCTTCAATAAGTTGGAAACTCTTTAATCATTGACATCTGTGTTATCACAGAAAGACTTTGAGGCACACCTCTCCTCAAAACGTATATCTTTTCTTCCCCACGCGGATTTTTTCAATATGTACCCACAGTGTAATGTTTAATTCTCTTTTATTTTGACCTTTAACAACACTTGGATACAAAGCCTCCATTTAATCCTATATCATGCTACCGTATTCTGTTTAATTCTATTGGAGTGTCATCCTATCCCACTAGCCTGACTAATGCACTAAGTCTCCTGCAGTAGAGTATACAGAAATGCAAACTAGGGAAGCAGGCAATTAATTCAGTTTAATATTATAATGTTCAAAATATTGATCCTCTATAATTTTATATGTCAAAGCGAAAGCAAATATAGATGTGGCATTCCACCATACAGCCCAATAGTGCAAGATATTTAATCTCCAGGTAGTTCTCTTCTTTCATTTCTGTTTAGCATCTGTAAAGAAAGCACACAGACACTGCATTAAGGGTTGGGGATCGGTCCCCGTATCGTGTAGCTTGGTTAAGATTATACAGTAATTTGTTAACTGCAGACATTTACAAGCCACCTTCTGGAGCATAGATGGGTGCATTTATGGAGGAAGGGACGGCAGAAAGGATGCCGGGAGGAGCAGGGAATCCTGGATGATGGTGACATCATCAGGAAGGGACGGTATGCAACTGAGGAACACGAAAGTAGCCTGGCCGTCTGGTTGGAAGGTTGGAGGTGAATTCACGGTACCCAGCTCTTTTGCGGTTCGTCTTTCCTGTGAGAAAAAAGAGAGAGTTGTTAGTACACTGTTCCCCTCCCCTGTCTTATTGGTTCGCGCGGCACATCGGGTCCTTTGGCTGCCCTCTATGTACCTCAGTAATGATGACTATGGGAGAGTACTGATCAGTTGAACTTATAAAGTTAAGCCTAAAATGTGTGTGGTCCTAAACCTTGCCTGTCTTGAAGGAGCCATTTAACTTTTATTCTGGGACTCCTAAAACTAAGTTTTTCTGTTTCCAAAGTTAGTTTTGGAGCTCATAAAACTTACCTTCTCATCTGACATCTGAAGTATAAAGCTGTAGTGAAGCGTACTTGCATAACTTCATACACAGAAGTGGGAGATTGTAGGGAAATGCAGTTATATAACTTGGAACTCAAACCAGTAATGTTGGCCATCTCCCTCTAGCAGCCAAGTAACACTACACAAAGCATTCCTAAAACAAAATAACTCTGAATGTATAATGCCGCAGAGGCTTTGACACTTTACTCTTAAACTAATTATCAAAATATTCAGGCAAATCTCAGCTGAATGCAAAGGTATTAACTGACCAGATACATTTTGGTTATACCCTATTAAGCCATATAAACAAAAAAAGGAATAAAATGTCTTTGTAAAAGTCCTCAGTTACACTTTCAAATGTTTATCCTACATTTTCTTGGAAAGATTCTCTTTCTTTACACACTCTCAATTATTTGTTGTTTTAAAATATCCTTTACCACTGTTATCTTTCTAACGTAAAGACCTTAAACACAAAACTATTTATATTCTTTAGCTAAGTAAACCACTCAATGTGTGATTCATTGACATCTTTTATATAGTTTATGAAAACTAACAAAGTGAGTAAATATGCAATAATTCAATTATTTAATTTTTTATATTTTGTATATTAGGACTTAATTAGCTCTGAAATATAAAGTTTAGAATTAGAAAAATTCATTAGAATATATTGAAGAATCAAAGAGAGCAAAGCACAACCAAGTCTGTTCAGAACCCCAGTCCATTCACACAGCCCTATTTACTTGCAACGTGGAGCCACCTACCCAACTAGCAAGCACAGGTATAAGATGAGAACATGCAAAGACACCAGGCAAACATAAAACCTCCACATGGACAGGGAGAGGGCTGAGAGTTAAATCACGGGCCATGAAACTGAAAGTCAGTCAGTCATTGTCCAACCCGCTATATCCTAACACAGGGTCACGGGGTCTGCTGGAGCCAATCCCAGCCAACACAGGGCACAAGGCAGAAACAAACCCAAGGCACGGTGCAAGCCCACCGCAGGGCACACACACCCACACACCAAGCACAATTTAGGATCACCAATGCACCTAGCCTGCATGTCTTTGAACTGTGGGAGGAAACCGTAGCACCCGGAGGAAACCCATGCAGACACGAGGAGAACATGCAAACTCTACACCGGGAGGACCCGGGAGGCGAATACAGGTCTCCTTACTGCGAGGCAGCAGCACTACCACTGCACCACCGTGCCTGCCAACTAAAAGTCAACTTTGCTAAATATTATCCCACCCCAATGTGATAGAGATTCATTAGAAGTGTTTGACAAAAAAAATACATAATGTAGCCAGAATTGGGTAAGATGGCGGTAAAGTCTAAAAATCTCTCTTTCTAAATAGCTCAGGGTACCTTTAGTGATGCTAACCTCTTAAAGGTATTTGTGATTTACGCAAATGGTAAAGTTTCAATCAGTTAATCATGCTTCTTCTAACTACTAGCAGATGTGTATTAAGTTACAGAAGCCCATTCTCATCCTTTCATGGAAGTGCTGCTCCACATGCTCTTATTCACTTTTTTAGGCACAGACATAGTGTGTAGGGAATGGGATCTTACCCAGACTAATGATGTCTGCAGGTAAGCAAATGATACCTGGAGCCACGTAATGATATCAAGTTGAGCTCTCCACACTAAAGGTTACCCTGTGTCTATTTTCATGTGGCCCTGGATTACTGCTCTCTTTGATGCTTTTAATTTTAGACCAAAATGTATTGTTTTTTTCTTCGTAACAGAACAAAAATATGAGGCACAGAATGGCTAATAACAGTTCTTACAGGTGAAGGAATGGATCTAAGTCGCAAAAACACAAAATATATGATAAATAACTTGAAATAATTATGAAAAATGTGAGGAATTAACTCAGAAATAGACTTAAAAAGATATAAATCTGACAAAGTACTCTTTACACTAATGAATGTTTCTAAACTTTCTAGATCTTCTATTGTATAAACATGGACACAAATATTCTACAGTACATTGGTTGCCTAGGCAGGCACTTTCATGTTGTGAATTTTACGTCTGAAATGCAAATCCTTCTATTTACATAAAATGTTTTAAATGGCCTACATCCTATTTACTTATCTTTACATTAAGAACCCCAAATTGTTATCTCAATCATTTAGGGCAAGTGGGGGACTCCCCGTCAATCTCCCCGCAGATGGTGCTGTTTGGCAAAAAGAAAATAATTTGTATGTTTGCCTCAATATTGTAATATATTGTGAAAGATTTTATAGCAAACTAAACTTAGTTTCAATAATCATATTATTTCAGTTTTTCTTGTGTGTTCACCTTACAATGGACTGCTAGCCTGCCTATGGATTGTTCCCAGCTTGTGCCCAGTGCTTTATGGGATTGTTTTCAGCTTCACTATGACCCTGCACTTGATAAGCAGGTTAAAAATGCGTGGATGGATGGAAGGATAGTTTATGCAATCTCTTATATAGAAACAAAATCTTTTTTAGGTTTGCAAAATGTTTTCATGCCTGGTGCTGCTAGCCCTTTTTCTAGGTTGCTTGGGTAGGCCTTTGGCCCCTGCAGTGTTCTCAGGATAGCTTTCCTCGTGTGTTGATTTTTTTGTCATGCAATTTAAAGTGTGTGTGAACTTGCACATTTCACTGTTTTTGAGCATTCATGATCATAAATGTCAGTTAGTAATCTATAATACAAACTTTGTCAATTGAATAAGAACTAGAAATGCTTAAATATGCATTTGCTTTTCTTCTTCTGGTGTTGACTTTTTGAAGTTGATATGCTTTGATTCTGTATTTTGGTGGTTACACTTTATGACTATGTGTTGATAGATCTTTATATTGTGTGATTTTTTTTCATCACTTGCTCTGGTAGCCTAATACTTTGTGAAAATCAGTGTCTGTCACTCGCTTCTTCACATGAGATTTACAAAAGGTTGTGTCCTTTCTCGGCTGCCTTCCAACACCACAGCTCCTTCCATATAGCTCCAATGCTCATTTATGCGGCCGACTTCACCCCACACTCCTCATTTGCTGTCAGAGGCAACACCATCTTCACTCACTTCCTCTCAATTCCATGAACCCATCCAAGCTAGGATCCTTCTCAGCCACAGGACAACAGATTTAAGCAAACTAACCAGTCTTGTAAATTCTGTTCTTCAAGTGCTTGATCATCTCTTTCTTTCTCTCTCAGAAACGCATACAAACACACACACACACATACGCACACACACAGACACTCTAAATGACTTCTCAGGATTTCTCTACTCCATCTGACAGCATTTCTCTCCCATTTACATTCAGCATACCAAAATACCAAAAACACTAGTGGTCAAGATGCCAGCCTACTGTAGATTACAAGGATTAATCAAATAACTCTGTTTGGACAAGGTATTAACTGCAGGGAGTAAATCTGTGGAATGATCCCCCTGCTTATATAAGAGATGCCCCATCAGTCTCAGGATTTTAATCCAGACTGAAAACTCACCACTTTAGGCTGGAATACCCTGATTAGATCTGCTGATTAGCTCTTCATATTGCATCTCTGTTTGTTACTCAATTGCACAAAAATACAAGTGTGACAATCATTAGAAATTTCTTCTCAGTATCCTGCTGTGGTACTTGATGCCACTGTTATATTGCCAAACAGCTAACAGCTACTCCTGCCTATGGGAAGTGGAGATATTTGGAGCTTTATAATCCTAGAATCAAATTATTTAGTCTTTTTTAGACTATTCAGGACACATGCCTATTATACTGTATATTGAAGAATGTTCTGGAGCCAAGGGGCATATAATTGGTCTAAGTCACCAGAAGAGTGACTTTGGATAACTTTGACTGTGACTTTGTCTGGTAAAAGCAACCATTGACTGCAAGTAGTTTTAATTACCCAGGATTACTGGTATTGCTGACTGGAGTTTTTGTTTTTCTCTCATCTTTTGATAGTTAGCCATATGTCATCTCAATATATATAAAATCCAACGTCTGTTTGTCTGTTCATTTTTCATGAGAGAACTACTTAATGGATTTAGATCGGGTTTGTTTCTATAATTTGCTTGAACATTCCGGTTGATTTTGTGACTTCTCTCATTGCGTTAAGTATCATAGTTCGCTTGCAGGAGCAATTTATTCATGTTAATCTGAAACAGAGGCTGTGGGCCAAGGGGAGAGGAAAGTGTGACATGGAATGGGGAGCCAGGCGGGGCCATCCTCACATCCTCGTTCTATCTCTGGCCACGATTTTGAGCGGATCTTGCCTCCACTTAGCTAACGATTTCTGTTTGTTTATTGATTTTTAAAGTTTGTACTGTTTCACTACTACAGTGGGATGCAAAAGTTTGGGCAACCTTGTTAATAGTCATTATTTTCCTGTATAAATCGTTGGTGAGTTAAATATATCATATAGGAGACACACACAGTGATATTTGAGAAGTGAAATGAAGTTAATTGGATTTACAGAAAGTGTGCAATAATTGTTCAAACAAAATCAGGCAGATGCATAAATTTGGGCACCGTTGTCATTTTATTGATTCCAAAACGTTTAGAACTAATTATTGGAACTCAAATTGGCTTGGTAAGCTCAGTGACCCCTGACCTACATACACAGGTGAATCCTATAATGAGAAAGAGTATTTAAGGGGGTCAATTGTAAGTTTCCCTCCTCCTTTAATTTTCTCTGAAGAGTAGCAACATGGGGGTCACAAAACAACTCTCAAATGACCTGAAGTTTAGGGGAAGGATACAGAAAGCTGTCCCAGAGATTTAAGCTGTCAGTTTCCACAGTTAGGAACATACTGAGGAAATGAAAGACCACAGGCTCAGTTCAAGTTAAGGCTCGAAGTGGCAGACAAAGATTTCGTATAGACAGAAACGACGAATGGTGAGAACAGTCGGAGTCAACCACAGACCAGCACCAAAGACCTACAACATCATCTTGCAGCAGATGGAGTCACTGTGCATCGTTCAACCATTCGGCCCACTTTACACAAGGAGGTGCTGTATGCGAGAGTGATGCAGGGGAAGCCTTTTCTCCGCCCACAGCACAAATAGAGCCGCTTGAGGTATGCTCAAGCACATTTGGACAAGCCAGCTTCATTTTGGAATAAGGTGCTGTTGACTGATGAAACTAAAATTGAGTTATTTAGGCATAACAAGGGGCGTTATGCATGGAGGAAAAAGAACACAGCATTCCAAGAAAAACACCTGCTACCTACAGTAAAATATGGTGGTGGTTCCATCATGCTGTGGGGCTGTGTGGCCAGTGCAGGGACTGGGAATCTTGTCAAAGTTGGGGGACGCATGGATTCCACTCAGTATCAGCAGATTCTGGATACCAATGTCCAGGAATCGGTGACAAAGCTGAAGCTGCGCCAGGGCTGGATCTTTCAACAAGACAACGACCCGAAACACTGCTCAAAATCCACTAAGGCATTCATGCAGAGGAACAAGTACAACGTTCTGGAATGGCCATCTCAGTCCCCAGACCTGAATATAATTGAAAATCTGTGGTGTGAGTTAAAGAGAGCTGTCCAAGCTCGGAAGCCATCAAACCTGAATGAACTAGAGATGTTTTGTAAAGAGGAATGGTCCAAAATACCTTCAACCACAATCCAGACTCTCATTGGAACCTACAGGAAGCGTTTAGAGGCTGTAATTTCTGCAAAAGGTGGATCTACTAAATATTGATTTCATTTCTTTTTTGTGGTGCCCAAATTTATGCACCTGCCTGATTTTGTTTGAACAATTATTACACACTTTCTGTAAATCCAATAAACTTCATTTCACTTCTCAAATATCACTGTGTGTGTCTCCTATATGATATATTTAACTGACATTTTTTATCGTAACAACCAACGATTTATACAGGAAAATAATGACTATTAACAAGATTGCCCAAACTTTTGCATCCCACTGTAAATGGGTGGCGCCGTGGGGGATGGCTAGTGTATAATATATATTGTATTGTCATTAGTTGCTGGTAGGTTAACTGTTGGTGGCATTTCTAGCATCAGTATTGTCAAATGTGTAGGGTATAGTGACCTCCTTACTTGCATAAAATATAGATCACGGGACATCATACTCAGAATATATAATGCTCTAGTGAGACTGGTCACCACTCTACAAGAAAGTCATGGCAGCACACACAGCTGTGCAGAGGAGAGCATCCCAGGACGTGTTGTACTCTGACAGAGCATTAACCTGTTTATTCTCAAAGAGGAAATGGCATATGGACCTAATCCAGGTCTTCAAAATCCTCAATGTAAATTGATAAAGTAGACCCAGATCAATTCTTTCAACTAAATGATGAATCACATACTTGACATCACTAATGGAAATTAAGGGAAAGTGTATTTAGGACTGAAGCCAGGAAGTTCTTCTTTAGTCAGATTTTTGGGAATCTGAAACAAACTACTGAGACATGTAGTTGAAGCAGAAACTTGTACAACCTTTAAGGAATATCTGGATGAGATATTGGGACAACTTAGCTATTAGCTAAACAAATAAGCTTGATGGTCTCAATGGTTTCATTTGTGATTTTTTAACATTCTTAAGCATGTACACATTACCACTCTCTGGCACCATGATTAGCAAGTAGAGATAACTAGCTTAGAAACATCTGCCTTTCTTACCTGAAGAATCTCAGAATAATATGTTCCTGTGTTTCTTCTATATATTTGCACATTTATATTAAGTCTATGAGAAATGATCAGTACTTCATCATTATTATTAACATGTTTGTAAGCATTACTATTATAAGAAAAAAATTAGCATTTTCCTTTTATGATTTAGACCATTTACTTATTTACTTTTTTCCTTTATAAAATAGACCTAGTGATGTGACACTATGCATGTAGGGTGTACTGCTAATTCAAGCCAGAGCAGCTGGTGAGGACGCTGTGTTAATTAAAAAAAAAGAATGAAAATAGGCAAAAAGGAAGTGACTCCAACATTCACAAATGGCTAGGCTAAATGTTTCTTTAATGTGAAACATGTACGCAAATATTTATTTTAATCAAATTGAAATTACTCAGTACAGTGTTTTCTTATTTTCTTGTACATCTCTCAAACTTTTTTTGTGATCAAACTTTTCCTGATAACAAGAAAAGGAATACAGCCAAAGAAAACTAACAGAAATAAATGATTTTGAGCTACATAATAACAAACTTTTCAAATAGTTTCTTACTGTTTTTGTTTTCACTGTAGTAGTACTAGAAACATGTTTACATCGCTATTCATTTTTCAGTTTCTGTTTCAAAATTTGACATGCCTTTTTTTGATATCTGATTGATGTTTTTGCTGTTCCTCTACATTTGATTTTTAAAATGTGTTTATTTTTAAGCTACTTCAAAATTATTTCCATTTAATTTGCTGTTAGAATGTTTCTTTTGAGCATGAATTATAATGTTCCTCAAATAATACCCAGCATTAATAATAATAACAATAATGGTTCTAAGATTAACCGATGCACAGATTTTATTGTTTTACACTTATGTTTATGAGTTTCTACTTTGTTTTTCATGTATTTTAACTAATCTGTAACCATATATGTTTCTAAACTACTTCTTCCTGAACAGAGTTCTGGTGTGGTACTGACGTTTATCTCAGCTAGCATAGGGTGCAAGGCAGGAACAAACCCTGTACAGTGTGCGAGTCCATCACAGGGCAAACACACAGACACGGACATACAGACTTGATCACCCATTGTAGACAGCTTTGTCCATGGAACATCCAGGAAATGCAGAGGATGCAGACAAGAGAGAGACAGAAGATGGAGATGGAATAAGTGCCTTCGATAGTATTCAGACCTCAACACCTTTTAAGATTTTGTTATGTTGTAGCCTTATACTAAATTATTTAAATTAATTTTTCCACTCATCAAACAACACTCAATACAATAACGTGAAAACAAGATTTTAGGAATTAAAAAAAAAACAAAAAAAAAAAAAACTGAAATCTCATATTGACATGAGTATCCAGTCCCATTGCTATGACACAATCTGGGTGAGGTGCAACCCATTCTATTGATCATCGTTGAGATGTTTCTGCACATTGTTTGGAGTGCACATGTGGTCAATTCAATTAAATGAACATGATTAGGAAAGGCACACATCTATCCACACTCTGGATCTTAGACTGGACTAAATGTTCAACCCAACACAGGAGTGGCTTAGTTATCTCTGTGAATATCATTTAGTTGTCCATCCAGAGGCATGAACCCAACCACACATTTCTGGAGAGTCCTGAAATAGCTGTCCAACTTGACAGAGCTTGAAAGTATCTGCAGAGAAGAAATGCAGAAAATCAGCATACCCAGGTGTGTGAAATGTAGTGCATCATGCCCAAGAAGACACCAGGCTGTAATCACTGCCTAAGGGGCTTCAACTAAGTACTGAGCATAGAGTTTGATTACTTGTGTCAATGGGATACTTCAGTTTTTTTGTATTTTTATTTAATTTTCAAAAACTTTTACAATCTTTTTTCTGCGTTGTCATTCTGGAGTAATGACATTCTGGAGTGTTGCTTGATGAGGAAAAAAAAATGATTTTAGCAATAACACTGCAACATAACACAATGAGTAAAAGGTGAAAGCTCTGAATACTTTCTGAAAGTAGTGTAGGTCCTGGAGATATGTGGGTGCAATAGCAGTAAGAGAATTGAAAACGAGGAGTAGAATCTTATATTTGATCTGCTCCTTAACATAGGGGTTATATGGGAATACTTTTATCAATAGACAGTACTATGACAGCAGTATTTTGGATGAACTGTAACTTCTGGTTGGTCTTTTGCTGTATACTAACAGAGAATTGCAATAGTCCGAATGGGATAATATAAAATCATGGACCAGCTTCTTAGCACCTTGCATCGACAGAGATAATCCAAGTTTGGATATATTCCTGAGATGATAGAAAGATGTCTTAGACACAGGGACAATATGGCTGTTGAAAGTAAAACTGGGGTCAAACATTTTTGTTTGTAACTAAAGAGGATAGTTTCATCATCTGGGGCCTCATATATAATGTTGTGTGTAGAATTCACACTACAACATGGCGTATGGACAAAAGTGGAAATGTGGAATGGAAAAAGCATGTGAAAAAGAAGAATTTTAGCGAACGTGAAGTAGAGTCAGGGAAAAATGTACTATTTGTTGGCTTACACAGTGGTATAAGAAACAAAAGCGTGGCAGAGACACTCGAAAGTTCAAGTGCCCAAAAGAAAAATGAAGTGGTCAGATATCACAGTTGATGTGAAAAGGTGAGTTGCAGGTCACCGTCTGTTTATTCTGTTGCAGACAAAATAACCAAAACTGACCCCTGTGTAACACTCAGGCAGTGATGAGCTGCTGTGCCAAGTACATCTTCGGGCGCTGGCTGCACACACACCTCTGCCTTGGAACCCACTGGGAGGCCATCTGCTTGTGTGCTAATGGACTGTTCAGGAGTGGATGCTGTAAGAGACGTGGCCAATGAACTAAGGAATATAAGGACTATACTATGTGATATTGACAACAAATTAAATAAATTGGTGAAAAAATAAATGCTGCATCTGATTATCTGTTTTTACATTCTTCTAATTACAGTCACACAAAGTTGTAACGCTGTCTGATCTGGCTGATCATTTGGTGGGTCAGGGTCAGGTTCATCACAGCGCATCGCTTAAGGTACATGCTTGCACATTGCAACACACTTTCTTTGCACTATAGAGAAGAACATTAATAGACTGGAAATGCTTTTTATTTACATAAGCAAATTCATTTTCTGAAGGTGCCTTTATAGTGTAGCGACAGCACTGAGTGCCACAACGGACCGATTCTCTGCTCTTTACTTTGAGGTGACTCACTATCCTTAAAAGGACTGCCTGCCTTTTGCCACACTAGTTGGAAAAAGCACTTACAACTATGTGGAGGTGCCATTTTTATAGGCTCTCCTGCTAGATGATGTAATTCCAGCTCATTCTTTTGGTGATTCATCCCTGGCTGATGTAACTTGCCCAGCGCCGTTGCAATAGCAATGTCTATGGAGTTGACTGTTCCAATTACATTTGGAAAACTGGACATTGCTGTGAATGGAACTTTCATGTTTTCTAGTTCAACTGCTTTGTAAGGAAATTCTATATATCTGGATGACAAGCGAATGATACCATTCTGTACAGCTGGCATGGCACATCTCAGTGATGACTGAGAAATACCCAATCGTTTAGCAAGTTCACATTGAAAAGCTCCTGTGTCTAAAAACCTGAAAGTGGACAAAACTTGCAGAAGAGCAGGTAGAGCACAATTCTTCAAAATCTACCTTTGTTAAGCCGGCGCCAGTTTAGCACCCAGCTAAAAGAAGATAGCTGTTGGAAATCGAAATAGACTTAGAAGCCAGTCATCATCATCTGTAAATATGCACTTTCTTTTAATTCTTTGATGTGTGATGTCTTATAACAATGCAAAAGCAGCCATGGCAGTTAGAATAGTTTGGCTATTCCATGCACCATTATTTTGTTATAGAATGATTACAATCAAATGAATTACATTTGTAAACAATATGCAAATTAATTACAGTGTATTTGATAACACCCACATCATAGATGTGAATCTAAAACAGAAAAGTAGACCACAGAAACAGTACCACTGCTTTGACACTGGGTGCCACCAGTCTGCAAAAGTGCATATGCAAGGGGGGACCCTGCCGTGAAAATGTGCATGGCTTTACGGCAAGTTTACTTTTTATAAATCTCGAAGTGAGCATGAAAAATGGGCGCACGTAACATTTTTGTATATATGCACAATTTATGCATGAGGCCCCTGGTCATTTACAGTAATGTGAGTATAACCAGAAATGTTTATCTGTTGTGGAGTTCCCACAACAATGGTTTCTGCTTTGCCGCTGTTTAGTTGAAAATAGTTTTTTTCTTATCCAGTACTGAATATCATTGAAGCATTTGGTAGTATGGGATAATCCTAGATGGCTTTTTGGAGAGGCCTGGAAAAGGATTTTTGTGTTATCAGTCAAAGCAATGAAAAGACACATTGTGCTGTGATAAAATGTTTACCTAGGGGTCCCATATAAATCAAGAAAAAAATATAGTAGCAATATTGTTCTTTTCTCATTATGCATTTTTCAGGTGGTTCATCTTTCCAAGGAATTCTAGCTGTCACATATTATAGACCTTTGTTTTGGTATGCATTTGGGTATCTTCCAAGCTATCTATATTTTTGGTTTATGTTGTTCAAATGATAAGTCACTTCTGTCTCTCTTACTCTGTTTTTACTGTCAGAAACAGCTAGGCCTAAAGGTTGGATGGCTTGATGACTTCAAACAAGAAAAGTACCCAGATGTTAACTCATGCAGACACTATACATGATGGCATCAGGGCACTGTAGCTTTTCCCTTTCATAATATCATTGAAATTGATCTTATAATATCAGCCTAATAAAATTTTGGAACTTGGCCACAGCCACAGACAGACACGACACCAAATGTCCACAACACACGGTTTATTTACAACTGCTATTTACAATTGGGTTCCACCAACTCACACACAACTACTCAGTCCTTCTCCTCTCTTCAGCCACCTCTGCTCCTCTGTTGCAAGCTCTGTCTTCCTCCTCCCGACTCCAGCTCCCCGAATGGAGCGAGGTGGCCCCTTTTATAATGCCCCGGATGTGCGCCAGGTGCTCTGAGATGGTCTTCCGGCAGCACATCCTGGTGTGGCAGAAGTGCAGTCTTCCAGGGCTTGGGAACCATCCAGGCGCCCCTTGGGGTTGGCCTCGGACACCCACAGGGTTGAGCTTCCCAGCTCCGTACCCATGGTCCTTGATGGAAATCAGGGGGGCTGCCCTCTTATGCCCAGGGGAGATGTTGCCCCTCTCCCAGTCCTTCTCTGCTCCAGGCGTCCCGGTGAGGCAAGGTCCCTGGTCGTCTGCCACAAACTCCATATACAATATGTCACACTCAGTCTCTTGACAGCCCGGATCAGAGCCTCCATTGACAGTCGAACCATTTCAAAATGGTCAGAAACCTGTATTCCTACCCATTTCCAAACTGCAAATGGGTCTGTCAATCCATACTTGCAATGAGACTAATTCCAAACACTCGATTAACACACTGCATTACTGATATAGCCAAAAAGGTTCTATTTCATTTAACTACAGGGGGTAAAGACTATACCATAAATGAGAAAGAATGTGTAAGAAAGGACAGAGCTGACTATACTTCCTTAGAAGGCTGGCGTCCTTCAACATCTGCAATAAGAGGCTGCAGATGTTCTATCAGACGGTTGTGGCGAGTGCCCTCTTCTACACGGTGGTGTGCTGGGGAGGCAGCATAAAGAAGAAGGATGCCTCACGCCTGGACAAACTGGTGAGGAAGGAAGGCTCTATTGTAGGCATGGAGCTGGACAGTTTGACATCCGTGGCAGGGCACTGAGCAGGCTCCTGTCAATCATGGAGAATCCACTGCATCCACTGAACACTATCATCTCCAGACAGAGAAGCAGCTTCAACAACAGACTGCTGTCACTGTCCTACTCCAGACTACAGACTAAGGAGATCGTTCCTCCCCCACACTATGCGACTCTTCAGTTCCACCGTGGCTAAACATTAACATTATAAAAATGTATTGTTGTCTCATTCATTGTTATCACTCCTTAATTTAATATTGTTCTTTATCAGTATGCTACTGCTGGAGTATGTGAATTTCCCCTTGGGATTAATAAAGTATCTGTCTATCCATCCATCCATCCATCCATTTTCCAACCTGTTGAATCCGAACACAGGGTCACTGGGGTCTGCTGGAGCCAATCCCAGCCAACACAGGGCACAAGGCAGGAACCAATACTGGGTGCCAACCCACCGCATATCTATCTATCTATCTATCTATCTATCTATCTATCTATCTATCTATCTATCTATCTATCTATCTATCTATCTAATCTATAGCTATGAAAAAGGGATATTCTATTCATATTAAGCAAGCACTAATATGAGTTTAACTTAAGGTATTAACTTTCTAAGATTGGCTCTTACAGTTTGACATTTTAAAAAGACATGTTGACTTAAGATAAATAAAGAAGGCTGCTGAGAAAAAAAACACGTGTGCATGATTTTTTTTTTTGGCTATGTTTCTTATATGATACATTTTTTCTTTTGTGAATTTCAGTTTTCCTCCTTTGGTAGTACAGTCTGCATCAGATTGTAAAAAATGTATATATTTAGAATGTTCAAAACAAATTAAATATACCAAGGTGCAGCATTTGTAACTACATTGCAATACAATACACTGCAACTTATTCTTGTATGACGTTTATCACTGAGTGTAGGCGCAGACCAAATTCCCAGGTAAAACGCAAGTATAGATTATACTAATTACAGAATTAGTACATATAAAGATACATATAAACTATCCTTAAAGTCTATAGAATTGCTATACGTAAGCAGGAAATAAAAGTAAAAATTGCGTCTTTCAAACATAAAAGGATGAGCACTGGCAACATTTTCTTGAATTGCCATTATAAATGTTCCAGTTTTGGATGTTATGTTGTAATAAATTCATTTTTATCAAAGCTGCACTATCATGGAATAATTTCTTTTCCATTGTTGATGTGACTTAACTATTTCACCTGCAGTATTTGATTGATTCTATTGCTAAGTTAAAAAGGGCCACCCATAATTTGGAGCGCAAGAGTAAAAATGTAGAGTAGTGTATTTGGAAATGGCTCTCTTCATTGACATTTATTGTCAGCCAGTGGCCCAATCAGCCCCAGCATTTGTCATTCTCTGAAAGTGTTTAGCTCTCAGCAATGTCAAGGAGGAATGATTTGAAGTGGAACTGTTAGAAAACAACGCCAGCAGCTCCATTCAAATGTGACATGCTGTGCCAACCACATTAAGAAAACTTCTCCAAGAAGGCTTTATGCCAAATAACAAAAGTATTTGGAATGCCCTCTTGATGACAGTTTAGTAAGAAATGGCAGAGTTTAGCTATGTCCATAGTTCTGCGTGCAGGGTGCTGTGGCTGGACCTTGGGGACTCCATGCTGATTTTTTTTTCCATGAAGGGAAAGCTGATAGACCCTTTGTTGCTCAATTGGCCTTTGATTCAGTAATACTAAGCAGACAATGACTTATTTATAACACTGTACATGATAATGGAGTTCCTGTGTGGCCTCATTATACAATGCATATATTTATTTTTATTATATTCATTTCATTTCTCTCCTGTATAGAGAAATGAAGGTCCTAGGGGATGGCATTGGCCAGCTGCACAGTGGAGGTGGACTTTTGGCAAATTCATGACAAACATTAAATGAGGAGAATAAAAATCAATCATGTAGTTAAAATTCCCTTGAAAGGAGAAAAAAAAAATCAAAGCTTTTTTTTTCTTTTTCTACTATTTCTTTGTTTGTTCAAAAACATGCTGTAGTGCTTTTAAAGTGTTTAAAGAATAAACATTTATACATGTGTATGTTTAGGTGGTTTACGCTGTTTGTCTTTATATACTGTGAGAGGTTGCCCACATTGTCGAGAGGGGGGGTTTCCAGGTGCCAAAAAAGGGGTATTTTGGCTGACGGGGGTAGAGTGCCTTGTATGGGTGCTGAATGCCTTGGAAGGGTAGTCGATAGAAGCATCTTCAAAAATATGAGAGTTGTGGCCCCTGAATGAAATCACACAATGTTAAGAAAATAAGAACAATGTTGGAGAGCACAGGTCAGTCACCATTAGCTTATCACTCCCTATTCAACTAACTTTTGCAGTATGCAAAATAAAATTACCTTAGCACTATTTGCCCTTTAATGTGGAGTTGGAATGGACAACACTTGGGGGAGGAGAAGACACACTTTATAAGACAGGATTTGTTACATCATAATCCTAGACATAAATTAATGGCTACTTTTATTTCAGTTAGTCAGTCATTCTTTAACCTGCTTAGTCCTGAACAAGGATGGGTGGGTGCTGGAGCCTATCCCAGCTAGCACAGGGCACAAGGCAGGAAAAAAACCCAACAGGGTGCCAGTCCATCGCAGGGTGAAAACACAAACACACACAAGGGCAGATTTCTGCTGACTCAGCTGTAGAATGGCCAATAGGGGGAGGCAGCTTGATGGCCGAGGTCTCCAGGACTTTGAACAAATCCCAGTCGTAATATGTGATATCATCTGCTGTTGAACTCTGCTCTGTACTTGCAAGATTTCTATTGCACTATTATTTTGTATTGAGGATCAGTTGTGTTCTGTTCTGTGTATTGTATTGTATTTACCCCCTTTCTTTTGACACCCACTGCACGCCCAGCCTACCTGGAAAGGCGTCTCACTTTGAACTGCCTTTCCCAAGGTTCCTTCCATTTTCCCTACAAAGGTTTTTTTTTTTTTGGGAGTTTTTATTTGTCTTCTTAGAGAGTCAAGGGTGGGGAGCTGTCAAGAGGCAGGGCCTGTTAAAGCCCATTGCGGCACCTCTTGTGTGATTTTGGGCTGTGCAAAAATAAATTGAATTGTATTTTTCACAAGAATGACGAAAATACATTATAAAGGTTTAAGGCAGCCATCCGTATAATATATCCTGGCTGCAAAAACGTATTTTTCAAGAGATGTTTACAAGACAGAATCCAAAACAGAACTGATTATATGAAGTCAAGATGGCAGCTTTAAAGAAAAAGGTAGGAAATTACGTCATTGGAGCCGGAAGGGGAAGTGATGTCATCAGAGGCCGTGGCCGAAAGTGACACTATTAGAGGCACCTGAACAGGAAGTGACATCATCGGAGGTGTCTGAACAGGAAGTGTCATCATCAGAGGCACCAGAACCCCGTGGGATTTCCCAAGAATGGTCTGCAAGGGATTGAGAGGGACAGTTAGTGCACCCCGCCACCCCCTGGTCAGATGTGGAATTGCCATTATTCAGGCCCTTTAGCTGACTCCAACTCACACGTGTGTGACATATTGTATATTTAGTGTTGCCAATCCAACCATTAAACATGTCTTTGGACTGAGGAAGGAAACTCAGGCAGACATGGGGAGGACATACAATCTCCATGCAGGGAAGACCTGGGACTCAAACCCAGGTCTCCTTATTACTGGGCCACTGTGCCTCCCCTACTTTAATTTCAGTGTTTTTTAATTTCATAGAAAATTTGGACATAACAGAGTGTTGTAAAATTCACCACCTTGGCAAAATGTTATTGTTGATTGTGTCCATTTATCAAAAAAGACATTTCACTCCATTTACTTTACAAATATTTTATTTTGATTTCACTGCCATCACCACCATAACGATTGATAGAGCATTGTGAAATTTTTTTATCCTGTTTGTAATTGTGCCTGTTTCACCAAGCACTTGCTTCATAATCACACCTTACCCCTCCCTAAGGCCGCAGTTTGATTTTATTTCCCGTTTGTAATCACACGCATTTCTGACTTCCAATGGGGGACAAATTCGATGGTAAGAGCAATTATAAAATGAAATAAAAAATATTACCGGCTACAGTTGATCCCATGATTTGAGTCTAGCGCTATGATTGTTACAAAAAAACATATATAATTGTGCATTAATTAAAATGGTAATGGCTGCTTTTTAGTGTCTAGATGAAAATGCCTTTTTTGTCCCTCATATGCTCATAGCGCCATTACATAAACGCTACGATACTGTGACTTTCCAATAAGCAGGGGGTCCTTACATGAAATTTTGACAGTAGAGCATAACAGTATTTACACATACATTAAGAAACATTGCCTCTACTCTAAAGTGAAACTGAAAGAGTAAAGTAAACTAGAGAGAACGTGCAGCAGATAGTACAATGGTATGGCAATTGAACCCATGTCGCATGAACTATAAAACTGCGTGCCTCAGCACTTCAAAGTTATACTAAAAGCAGTACTTACAAATCAAGTGTAGCATAAAGTTCTTTATCAAAGGTGCTGTTCTCTATAGAGTCAAAACTGTGATCAGAATCTGACTTATGATTTATGCATAACAATGTGAAAAGATGACCTGCCACAAAGGCCATTTATTTCCTGTTTTCTACGCACAATTGTGACATGTAATATGAATAGTCAATCATAATCAACTATACAAAGGCACTGAAACTCAGCTATCCAGTGTTAATGAGGCTTTCACTATATGTGGTTTGAAGTAGGTGACATCTTTGATACAAGGAGATTCACTCATTTACGATGAGCTGCTCTCCTCGGTATCCTTCAATAAGGGAGCATAAATAAAGGCGAGCTTCAAAAGGGCGACCTCAATTGGACGCAGCGAATAAAGGCGTTCGTAGATAATTTAGTTCAAATGGCTCAAACGCAACAAAATTATTACAGAAAATTTATTAGATAAAGGCAATGATTGAACGTATAAAAAGGCGAAAGCAAGAATATTAAAACTTCCAATTAATTAATGCATGAACTTCTAACGAACTATTTCTAAAGTTCTAAATATTTTGTTGTTTTCTGTTCTTACTCATTGTTGTGTTACACTTGAAGCTGTAGATTCTGTGCAATGCCACATAGATATTCGAGATGAGGTCTATTAGCATAATCAAGGACAATGGTCTCTTGACGAATAATCCATTTTTGGTATGACAGCGAGACAAACATTTTCCAATCCTATATTCAGTGCATTTCCAGATGTGTTTCCTGTTGATAGTTTTACCCTTTCTGAATGTGTAGCCTTCGACTACGAGTAGATCTGCACCTTTGTTGCTCTTCACATATTCCAGAGCCATTTGAACTAAATTATCTACGAATGCCTTTATTCGCCGCACCCAATTGAAGTTGCCCTTCTGAAGCTCGCCTTTTTGTGCGTGCCCTTATTGAATAGAGCCACTTTCCTCGGGGTATAAATGTGCAAACCATATATTTTAATAATGAAAGAGAGCAGACAACATGGAAAACTCTGACTTAATTAAAAGAAGATACCTGTTGGTTATGTAAATATACCATTATTGTTTTTGATTGACTTGTGGGTTTAATGCAATGTACACAAACAACCTAGAAATATGGTTGTGTCCCGCCATCAGGACACCTCATGCATGAGTGGCTACCGCTTCTTTTGGTCTTAATTACCCTCATAAAACATCAATAAAGTTGTCATTCATCACATCACAGTGTGAAATGAAGCCTTTGATAAGCTGGTTAAACAAATTATGAATATTAAGGATTCATAGGTCTTATACTGAAGTATGTAATATCAAGAGAAAAATGTCTTGCTTATGCACCTCCAATGTGAAGTTATTTTACACAGATGAAAAACGCTTTTCTGATGCGTTATAAGTGCTAGTTGCAACAAACTTGCTTTGTTAAGGTCTTGATATGTAAGAGTAAATTAATAATAGATGCGTGTTTTTTTAACTAAAGTGTTATCACTAGATGTATTAGTACCTCTCAGTAAAAAAAAATAATAAAAACGTTATTTATTAAATTCCCTTTTGCTTTCCTGGAGATGGGTATAATAGAAAATCACCCTTCTGTATCCCATATTTCAATACATTACAGTGGTGCCTGCAGTTCACGAACACAATCTGTTCCTGAAGTCTGTTCGTGAACCACTTTGGACTTTGCCATCTTGTACTCGGATGCGATATCCAACACACAAACACCACGCTCATGCTTTTCAATTATTTCTTTCTTCACTTGTACGGTGATTTTCCTAAATAACCACCTTCTTCTCCTTTTCAACATCACTATCGCTCTTCACTTTCTCAGGGGCCATGCTGAAACAGTAACAGGAGTTACCGTAAGAAAGAACACAACACGTGTATGGTAAGAACCAATACATACAGTACTGCGCACATGTCTGACCACGAACGAAGACTAGGAAAGAGAGTGGACAGGATGCTCGGCTAGCAGGAAACTCTTGCATTACTCGGATCACGTGCTTCTCGGATGTTCGGGTATTCTCGGCTGTTCGGGTACACTCTGTCACCTCACTGGGGCAGCCAGGCAGCCATGTGCCGTCCTTTGTCAGTGGAGGCAGACATTTTGAGGAGCCAGGATTTTGTTTGTCAACCAAAATGTGTTCGTTAACCACAGCAATTTTTTCTACAAAGTTTTTGGTCGTGAACTGATTTGTTTGTGATCTGCAGGCATGACTGTATGATGATTTCATTGCTCTTCATAGTGGTATCTTAGTCAATGGACAGAAGCAGAAGATCTGAGAGCTGTTCTTGTCCATACAGATTTCTGAGTTTGGATTTACCTGAATTGACTCTGAGAAAACTATATTAAGCAGTTACCGTTGACTTGAAGCCTAAACCCAGTTATTACCTGAAATTTTGAAATCCAGCCCTACTGAGCTTGAATAGTACTGCCAAGTCTGAAACCTGAACGTGAAATTTGTCTCTCTTTTTCCTTCTCAGACCAAACAATACACTTACAGTCACAGTGACACACTTTTATGGATGCCCATGAGTATACGATGCTTTGAAATTTCATTAATGTAATAGCAATAATTATCACAGGCCAGACAATCTTTTTTAATCACATAGGAAGCAGTATTGTACATACAAAACTTTGACAAGGTTGGATTTTATGTTTTTTATTAAGAAAAGGAAAGAACATTAATTAGGTCCTAAAAGGAGAAAATGGCACATTGGCTAATAAGGGGAAAGGGGCAGGAGCTTAAGCCTCTTTGTGTACATCTCTGGAAGAGAGAGAGAGAGAGGAGAGGAGAGGAGAGGAGAGGAGGAAGGAGAGTAAGTACTTAGTGCTACTTAGTGAGTGGGCAAGCAGACTGGCCAAAGGCAAGACAATTTTGCTTCCTGTTTATTCCTTTTGATGCATTTGTTTTCTGCATTTAAACCCTCCCCAGCCTCTCAATTTATTTTATGTTTAAAAAAATAGCCTTTTGATTGTTTGACCTCATACAAATTGATTCACACTTAAGACTGTGACAAAAGAAGGAGAAACTTTACTGGTTGGGAAGGCAGAAATAACACAGTTGCTTAGCACTAATTAGCTTGCTGTTTAATTCACATACACACAAAAGCTCACATGCCCAGTATTTACACATATATAAATGTAAAGTAAAACTCCTCATCATAATGTTGTGATGATTTCCAATAGGTTCTCTTGCGTAAAATGGGCGGGCGGGGACACATTCTTGTGAGGATAATGAAAAGCAACATTTTTGGGGTCTGTTTTAAAGTCACTGAGTTTAAAAAAAAAAAACATTTTGAGTTGTTTATTGGGCGTGTAGAAAATAGTGTGATCATTATAAACAAAACTTGCATGTGACAAATATGGTTTTAATATTTGTAGATTAATTTCTAAAATATTTCTTTAATTGTGCATCTTTTAAGACAGCAATGGTTCCAGCAGTGAGTCTAAGGCATTACACAATCCAAGGACTTGTAGTAAAAATTCAAAGCTCTTTTTTAATGATTTTACAGATTTAAAATTTAGCATCTATGTTATTTTATATTGTTTACAGCACTTCTTTAACAGCATAATTTTTTATGGTGTGTGTTCGTATACCTTATCATTTCAAAATAAAACAGAGTCTACTTCACTGCTTAGAGTAAGATTGGTATTTTCCATTTGCATGGTGGGTTGGAGGTAAGCTATATTAAGCTATCTATAATAACAGTTTGTATCTATCCATTTAACTATGCATTTCTATCAAAACTAAGCAAATACCTGCGTGTATACTGTATAGCATAATTCTCTTACGATAAAAAATAACACTAATAGAATGTTGACAAGTTTTTCATTATTAAATGCTTATACATGGAACAGTAATCATCAATAAAAATCAAAATTAGAATATTAAAATGCTTGTATTGAAATTTACTCAGTGTTTCTTCATCCAGTGGTAGGTTATCAATAAAGTCTGTGCACACAAGCTTAACGTGCCTCACAGGTAAATTAATGGAAGGAATTATTAAGGATAAAGAATAGAAATTCTACTGAACATACAGCATGGGTTCAAAAGAGGGAGGTCATGTTTTACTAACATGCTGGAAGCAATAAAGAGATATGATCAAAGTGGAGCTAAATGATATTATTTATCTAGACTTTCAGAAAACATTTGATAAGGTGCCACATGAGAGGTTGGGCAGTTCAGGGTGATGTTTTTAGATGGGTGCAGAATTGGCTCAGACACAGAAAGCAGAGGGTGATGGTGCCAGGAACCTCATCAGAATTGGCCGATGTTAAGAGTGGTGACCACAGGGGTCAGTGTTAGGTCTGCTGCTATTTTTAATATACAGTATATAAATGATTAGATAGGAATATAAGTAACAAGCTGGTCAAGTTTGCAAATGATATTAAGCAAAATGGATTGGCAGATAATCTGGAATCCATTGAATCATTACATGAGACCTGGAAAGCATACTGACTCGGGCAGATTGGTGGCAGAGTGGTCCTCTCTTAAGGGCACTACACTGCCATGCTGTAGCAGCACACATTAAGTTCACATCCTTGATACTCGCCTAGAGAGAAGTCAGTGGATCAGCAACTGTGTATATGAAGACGCTGAAGAGGTGCTATGCTGCTTTTCACCCACTCAAATCTGCCAGTAAACAGCATCTGGTGATGCCATCTCTGCATGGTGTCAAATCTCAATCAAATTCTTTTAATGTGTTGGTGGGACAAGCTGCCCACCTTTATCTGAACTGCAGACACCCTCGATGTGTGTTAAGAAGTGATTGAAACTCTGCTGTTCTGTGAATATCTCATTATGGTTAATGATTTTTTTTTTTTTTGCTCTTAATATTAATTCTTAATTGATGATTTTGTAATACTTTAATACAACGTTTGTAACCTGTGCTGCCATGTTTGTTAAAAAACAATCCCTAGACTGATATTATTCAATTATGGTGACCTCCTTTGTAAGTCACTTTGGATAAAAGCATCTGCTAAGCAAATAAATGTCAATGTAAAGCAGAAAATGCTTACAGGGGTAGGAAGGTCAAAAGCAGAACAGGATGCTGAGGGTGAAATGAGGTTTTAATTGTTTCCCCTTTACGTTTGATTCCTTTTTTCTATCATTCCCATATTTTGTTAATAAAATGCTTTTGTTTTCTTGTCTAGTAGCATAATCTGAACTTGAATTTAATACTTTTCCCAGTGTGGGGAACTGGCCACCACCCCCAGAAGACATCTGATTGAACTCTGGAAAACTTCAACTCCTCACCACAGGAGAAAAGCAGGCACCACTCCAGCAGGCAGTTTGATGAGCCAGAAAGTAGGAGGGATGAGCATTGCCCAAAAATGGGAGAGTGAGAGAGAGAAAAAAGACTGATTCAAAGTCTTCATCTGTAGTAAATAAAAGAACTGACATCATTTCTGAAAAAATGGGGAAACAGCAAAAGAAAAAAATAAGCTGTAAACAAAAACACTTTTCTTCTGTTGCTCAAAAATATCCTGTCTACTGCATATCATAGTTAGAACTCTCCATCTCTGGTTATTCCTATGAATATTTTCTCCTAACTTGTAGAATAGGCTAAACTAAAAAGGTGGGCTTTTTTCCTACATGGGTTGTTACTGTGATCTTTACAAAAGGATAAAATCAAAACTAAATCCATCCATCCACCCATCCACCAATTTTTAAATTTGGATAAAATCAAAACTAAATCCATCCATCCACCCATCCACCAATTTTTAAATTTGCATTTTCCAATTCAGGGTCATTCCTGGCACAAAGCAAAACCAACAAAGGCGGTGCAGGCTCTGCTCCACGAGCATAACCGGGCTACCAACCCATCTCGTGGAGAAGGTAGAGGGGACCCACAGGCGTGGGCTGGCTTCTGGGGAACACACACGAGTGGCTCAGTATGCTCTTCCTGGGCAGGAAAGCCGAGCCCATCGGGACCAAGGTCCCTGTTAATGATGGGTTGTCCCCAGGCCAGGCAGGTAAAGAAATATAAACTGGGAGTTTAACCCAGTAAAGGGCTGTCAGAGCAGGCTATGGCTCTCTGGCAACAGGTGGGTGAGTGGCTACGGCCATTTGATTACCCCTTACAAATAGTGCAGCAAGTGGCCTGTTTTTGCTGCTACAACACCTACCCCAGGAATTTGCCCAGCCGGCCTGGGGAATTCCATTCATGGACGAGCTGCTACAGCTCCTAAACCCAGAGGCGGCTGTGAAACCTGGGAGGGCAGAACAGCTGCTTGTGGACTACCGGGAGTTATGTCCCACTAAAGCAGTCCCTTCCACGCAATCCAGAGCCTGTTCGAAGTCGCCGGGCCGCCTGGCTTGCGACCTGTCGGGAACAAGGCGGACCGTAGGGGACAATGGCGGGGTTGTTTGTGTGCCCTTAGCAATCCCTGGCGGATAAACATACGGGAGAGCTTATTATTAATGGACATAGGTAACAGCGCTGTTTGATTCCGGCAGTAACGTGTCTGTCGTTGCTCGCCGCTTTGTTCTACCGCAACAATGGATTAAGAAAAGACCAGTCTAAAATGTATACACGGAGATATCCGCTCGTACAATACCGCCCGATGTTACGTGTGTCTCGGAGGAACCCTTGGCGCTTACGTGCGGTACACCGGATCCTCCGTTTCCGTAATCCTCGGGCGGACTGGTCTGACAGTAACGCGTAGTTTAGAAAGCATTCCCCGAAAAGCTTTTGGCCTCGTTATAGATGATAAAGACTCATCTCAAGCTGCTTCCACACCGTGTAATCAGCCGACAGGGAGTGGGCGGTAGGCCAAGAGAGTGAGGAAGATACTCCCGGACCGTCGCGGGCTACTACGTCATCCACTAGCGCCCCGGCAGCGAGGAGGATTCTCCGCCCCTTGAGGTCAGACCGACCCGCTCTCTGAGTTGCACTTTCAGTTTAGAGCGACTCCGGCTTCTTTCAAGAGAACAGTGGAATGGCGACTCTCTGAAGCACATAAAGAATGCAGTGGTTCTCGTTAACGCCAGCGCGCATTTGCCCATGCCACAGGGACCTCACTTTGTCATGGATAATGAATTATTGTATCGGGTTGCTGAACATGAGGGAAGGTCCGAAGTTGTTGCTAGTCCCGCGGACCTACGGCGGCAGGTTTGCGAAGTTAGCCCACTCTCACCTTCTTGGAGGCCATCTCGGCTCCGATAAAACATTAGAGCGCATTAAGCTCCGTTTTTTGGCCGGGATTAATGAGGAGGTTCGCCGCTTTTGCATTTCCTGCCGGAGTGTCAACTGCGGCAAATTCCTAGTATGCCAGTCTTTTGCTGGGCACGTTCACAAACACTATGCAGCCAAGCAGTTGTGAAATGTGGAAATAATTGAACATTACATAAACCCACCTAATCCACTTCACATTTGTGCGAGGGATGGTCAGACCCTGTGTTTTTTGGAAGTTTATGGTCACTGCACAGGGACCAACTCTGAATCAGGAATCAGTCCATTAAAGGGGGCAAACTTAGTATACACAGAGCCAGTTTTTGAATTGTCAGTTTCTTTTAAAATGTATCTCTTTAGGATGTGGATGAAAAGGCAGAATACTCAGAGAAGAGTCACAGTGGTGCAAACTCAGGTACAGACAATGACCAGCCTGAGATCCAAACCAGCATTCAGGAACTGTAAAGCTGTTGTTCTAGCCACTGTATTGAAATTGCATAATTGTAAAAACCCAATGAATTTTGTTTAATTACAGCAATTTAACAAATTGACTGCACTATAAAGTAAAAAAAAAAAAGACAGAAAGGGTGAACAATAAACCCATACTTTATAATGAGAATGTGTAAAAAGCAGAATCCAACACTGCTCAGGACACTTGCCGTTTGCAACATGTATGCCTATTACCATTCAAACCCAAGGCTTTTCTTCATCCCACCAGCAAATGCAGCTGTATTCAGCTGAAATACAGATGTGTTTTTTCATTTTCTTCTGCTGAATCAGCAGTATACTCAGGGTAATATGAGGAAGATGTATCAGTGACTGTCAATACCTCATAGCCTGCCCTTCTTGACACTAGTTCTCCCTTCTGCTCCTGCTCAGTCAATGACATGTTTTTACATGAAATAGATAAGAACATTGCAACAATTTAGACAAGAACAGGCCAACAATCCTATGCAGCTAATTTCTGCAAAATAGCAAGTCGATTTTTGAAAGTCCCTAAAATCCTACTCTCTACCACACTACTTGGTAATTTATTCCATGAGCTTATGGTTCTCTCTTAACAGGTTTCCAACTGTTCCCCTTCTTCTTGTTGAAGAATCGATTTTATAGTGGCAGCCAGAGTTATTTCTAGCTTTAGCCTCTCCCACTTTTAATGTCGCTAGTTAAAGTGTGGGAAGAGGGGTCCTGGTGGAGTTTTGCTCAAGTGAGCCATGCTTGTTAGAGAGCGTAATGGCAGGAAGATGGGGTTGGTAGGGTTCTCTCGAAAATCAGGGGCTAAAGCCCCAGAAGTTCCACCTAATGATACCATTGGTATCAACCACACTCCACCATACTAATTTAGTTCCCAATCTGAATAATTCGCTTATGACTCTTCTTAATCTCCTTTTGTTTAAAACTGAGAAGGTTTAGCTCCCCTGATAGCTTCAATACCTCTCGGTTCTGGATTTATCCTTGTTTCCCTCTCTGTATTTGCTCTAGTGCTGCTGTATCTGATACTGTACATCGACCAAAACTGCACACACAATTTCAGATAAGGTCTCACTAGTGAGTTATAATATGAAGTGTAACCTCCCTTGACTTTTACTCCACATGTCTGGATATATGGCCTTACCTTCCATTATACCTAACCCATTCCTGTTTTTTGTATCCCCTTTTTGAATGCTGTATAATGCTTCACAAGGTTGCTACTCCAGTTCAGCTGTAAAATTTTGCATGCGTTGAAGTGGACCTTCTTCTAAAGTCCAAACACATAATGTTGATGTAAGGTTGATCTGTGTCTATGAATTGGTCTGAATGTGCTTTAGTGTGTTCCTTACATAGGACTGGCATAACATTCTGTATTTACTCATAACCATGAGCCAATTGTTGCCAAGTTATACTCCTTTTTTTGCATATATTAATGTAAAGATAGGTCTGGAATATCTGCTATTTAATAGCAGATGGACAAAATTATTAACATAAGCCTGTTTAACTTACCAGGGTAATATGTGATATTAAATAGCCCCAGCTAAAGTGAGTGTGATGAATTGTGGGCTGCAATAGACTGCAACCCATTGCAGGATTGGTTCCCACTGAATCTTCATGGGGCTGGAAAAACTGAATTTTATTTAGTTGGTTCAAATCTCAATAAATGGACATTTCACCCAGGAACAACACAGTGATATAATAGTTAGACCAGGGTTTGAATCTAGGCTTTGGTTATTTCCTGTGGTAAGACTGCCTGTTAACTGTTTTTTTTTCTAAAGGCTTCAGTACCCTGTGACAGTCTAAAGTCAAACAGGATTGACTGGAAAACTGGCAACTTGAAACTGGGTCAGGGTAATGGAGCTGGGATTTGAATGAATCCTATGATGAATGATGTTCTGGCCAAGGTTAGCTCTGCCAGTTTATGCTGGTATACACTCTCATGAGCCTATATTGGGTGAAGGGACTTAAAAATAGCTTACAAATGAATAAATTCTTTATTAAAAGGGAACTGAATAATTTGGAAAATTTAAATGGATGCTGAATATTTATTTTATTTTTTAAATTATGTTAAACAATGATATCCAGAATCTTTACATCTCCTGCACATCTATAAAGATGTACAGCATTCAGTCCTGCATTGCAAACTTAAAAAGATGAAAATTTCTTCTTCTCCAAGTTTCATTTCTAATGACATTGAATGCAGACATATCATTATTTAAATATTAAAAGTAAATACGTAAATAAGTTCTCTAGGTACCAAAATCCATATAGATTATCTATATAATTTGCAGCAAAACCCTTGAGACAGCGCAGTTGAGAAGAATGATTTCTCCGCAGTTAGCTTAGTTACACAAGTGGTCCCTGTCCAATCACTCCCACGCAACAATTTTCACAAAACCCATTTTCACTTAAAAGCTTTAAAACAATTACATTCTTTGAAAAGCTATCTGGACCTATTTCAAATGCCGGCTCACACACCCTAATTCCACAATAAATATTCAAATTTGGGTTTAAGAATTCATTATGCTCTGAAAAAGAAATGAGCAGCACACACGTATAATATATATGGCATACATATATATGTGTGTGTGTGGATGAAAATACATACATAATCGCCATGGAGCTATTTCATTGTCAAGAAAATTGCTTACAACTCATAAGAAACATTTTATTTCAGGATTTTGCACTTTATTTCATAATCATTAGCTAGACCTTCCTCCATCAAAAATGCAATTTTAAATATACACCAATATCATACAAATTAAACGCGAGGAAGGATGTCATTAAAGGATGCTTGGTAAAATTATGCTGAAAGCTATCATGAAACAAATCTTTGACTTTAAATTTAGTGCTGTAATTGTTAAATTATTGATAAAAAAGACTCCTCTTCTTCGTCTGTAGTGTCACCAATGAGGATGCATAATAACTGCGATTGGCTCTTTACATCTTTTGAATTTGGATATATTACATATTAGGTGAAATGTTTTCTGTTGGAATTTTGGAGGTAGGTAGTGTTTATACATAACATGGATTCAGAAAGTATTCAGATCCACTTCAATTTCTACAGACTTTTTGTGTTATAGATTTAATTTTAAAAGTATACATTTGCCATTTTTACCCATCAATCTACAGTACACCCAATAAACCATAAAGACCAAGGAAAAACATATTTTCTGAAAGGCTTACAAATTAATTAAAAAACAAAAACTGAAAATACTCGGACCCTTAATCCAGTACCTTATAGAATCCTCTTTGGCAGCAATTCCAGCTTTGAGTCTTCTTTATTAAGTCTCTGCTAGTTTTGCACATCTGGATTTGGGCAGTTTATCCCATTCTTTCTGGGAGATCCTCTCAAGCTCCATTACAGTGGATGGGAAGCATCTGTAATAGTCATCTTCAGGTCTCTCCACAAATGTTCTAAGGAGTTTAAGTCCAAGCTTTAGCTGAGCCACTCAGGAACTCTTGTTCTGAAGCCATTCCAGCATGGTCTTGGTTGTATGCTTTGAGTCATTGTCATGCTTAAAGATGTACCACTGTCTCAATTTAAGGTCATGTGCACTCTGGAGCAGGTTTTCTTCAAGGATCTCTCTGCATTTGGATACATTTAGTCTTCCCTAATTCTGGCTGGTCTCCCTGTCTCAGCCACTGGGAAGCACTCCCATAGCATGATGCTGCCACCACCATGCTTCTCTGTGTTATTATCTAGGTCATGAGCCTCTTTGTAAGACATAGTGCTTAGAGTTCTGCCCGAAGAGTCCAAGTCTTGCCTCAGCAAAACAGAGAATCTTTTTACTCAGGCTCTCAGAGTCCCTTAAATGCTGTTTGGAATACTCCAAGTGGACTGTCTTTTACTCAGTAGTGACTACTGTCTGGTTGATAGAGTGCTATGGAGATAGTGATCCTTTAGACACAGTCTCCCACTCAGCAGAGGACTTCTGAAGCTTGGCCAGAGTGACCATTGATTCTTGGTCATCTCTCTGACCAACTCTAGGAAGTGTCCTGGGATCACAAATAGCTTTTGTAAGGGTTTGACTATTTTACCCTTTCACTAATCTATGCTTCAGCACAATTTTATTGCACAGGTCTACAGAGAGTTTCTTACACTTGATAGTTTAGTTTTTGTCCTGGCACACAGTGTGAATTGTGGGACCTTATATACACAGACATGTGCCTTTCTAAACAATTTTCAATCAATTCAATTCACCACAGGAGGACTCCGATCAAGCTGTAGACGCATCTCAGTGGTAATAAAAGCAAATGAACGCACCCGACGACAATTTGGAGTGCAACAGCAACGGGTCTTAATACTTAATATGAATAAGAGATTTCTTCTTTTGGTTTTTAATAAATTTGCAAACATTTCTGAAAACATTTGCCATTATGGGTTACTGAGTGTAGATTGATGGGCAAAAATGTTGTGGTCCCCGGCCGGGGCTGGAGCCCGGCCAGGACACCCAGGAGGACGAGAGGAGGGCTTGTTCCTCCTCCAGACCGCGAGGGGGCGTTACGTCCTGGTTATGCAGGAGGCCTCGGGTAGGGGGCTTCGAAGCCCAGCCCTGTAGGGACCCGTGGCCACCGCCAGGCGGCGCCCCAGTGCCTATTTGTCCCGGGAGCCTGGCACTTCCGCCACACCAGGAAGTGCCGGGGGGAAGACGACAGGGGACACCCGGACGGCTTCCGGGTGCGCAGCCGGCACTTCTGCCACACAGGGGTGTGGCCAAGATCAATTGCCAGGAAGCAGCTGGAGCCCATCCGGGTTCCTATAAGAGGGGCCACCTCCCTCCAGTCATTGGTGGATGTATGGAGGTAGCGAGACAGAGCTGGGGAGAGGATTGGAGGCGGCCAGGAAGAGAAGGCACAAAGACTGTGAGCCCTGGACTTTGGGGGAATCGGTGCAAGAGGCACTGGGGTTGATGCACGAATAATTGTAAATATTGTAAATAAACAGTGTGTTGGGTGAACTTATGATGTCCGTCTGTGTGTGTCCGGGCCAGCGTTCACAATGTATAATTTTAAAATTAAATCTAAAACACAATTGTGTGTAGTGTGAGACTTGCCTGGACACCACCAGTCAGAATCCACATCTTTATAAAAGTCACATGTTTCTTAATCCACAAAACAAACACAGTCCCACACAGTACACAGTGCCCATGCACCAATCACCTCTAATTCGGGCTTATCAATATCTGTGGCCACCTTTCCTCTCCTTATGGGAGCTTCATCCTGCTCCCGACTCTAGCTCTCCGACTGTAGGAAGGTGGCACCTTTTATTCCAGCCCAGATGTGCTCCAGGTGGCTGATGACGTCCTTCTGGCAGCATTTCCTGGTGTGGCGGAAGTGCTGCCTTTGCACCGGAAGCACTCCGGGCATCCCTGGAAGGCTCTTCCCCCATCTTGTTGGGTGTGGCGGAAGTAAATGTTTCCCGGGTTCTACAAAGCTTGAGGTGCCCCCTGGCAGTGGCCACGGGTCCCAATGGGTAGGAACTTTTTTCCTTTTCTCCCGTGGTCCTCTCCTGATCCAGGGAAGTTGCCCCCTCATGGCCCGGAGGACATAAATGCCACCTTCTGGTCCTTCCAGGCATCCCGGCTGGGAAAGTATCCCAGCAATCAGCGACAATAGAAAATGAAGGGGTCTGAATACTTTCTGAATCCACTATACATTCTCAAGTCAAGAGCACTATTAAAAAAACAAGTTTCATTGATTACCCACTGGCTGCTCTTTTATTGTCATTTCTTTAAGCATAATTTTATTCAGCAAAATGTACAATATTACATTACATTCATTCCTGTTTACATCATTTTAATAATTTCCTCCAATCAAAGCTTTAAAATACAAATTCCTTTAGGAAACAGATGTCAGCAGAGATAAATGTTGTCACATTAACTGTGAAAAAAGATATAAGATATAGTAGTTCAAACACAATTTTGTCACAAGGCTGGCTAGCAAAAGCATTGAAACAGATGCTATGATGATATAAACTACATATATTTATAGCAACATAGCATCTGTTTAATTACTTTTGTTAGCCATCCTTGTGACAAAATTGTGTTTATATACATACTGAAAGATGTATATACACAATAGTTATACATTACTATAAATAAAAGCAACCTCTGTCTCTTTTTTAGAAACGTCACTTATTTTTCTGTAAAACTGTAGAACCGTTGGTTTGTAGCTAGAGGGTATGTTTAAGTTTGTATGGATTTCAAATGTGCATGCTAAATCCTCGCGCTGATATTATTAAAAAATGGGCTGTGAATTCTACCCAAACATCCAACAAAGGTACGGATGAATACTCCCAATCTACAGAAGAAACCAAGAATTCTGTTTTCAGTTCCACCCATGTACATTTTGTACTAGCAAGACATTACTAAAAAAGTTTTTTCTTTGGAATGGATGCCTGCCAAATATCACCAGTCCCATTCTGTGCACTTGTTTGTCTGAAGTTGTGCATCTTGCATTTCAATATATCTCTACCGTCTTACACACTCTACTTTTTTACTTTCACCAGGTGCAAAGTTCTGCACAAGCCACATCATAATATAAGAAATATTTAACAAGGTGATAATTTAAATATGTGTTAAAGAGCCTACAAAAATAGAACAAATAATGCTTCAAAGCAAATTGACAGCACAGCCTGATAAATATAGAAGATTCAGAAAGTAAAGGTGAAATAGCTATAGTGTGCTTGTTCTTAGTACGATTTGAATGTTGATGCTAACAGGGTCTTTTAGACAAACCAGATGAGAGAGTCCAACAGGCGAGGATCCACGCAGTTAGATGAGTGCTAGCAGAGTTGTGTAGCAAATTAAGTTCCAGAAAAATCTCATTTCTTCCTATAATTGGTGGGAAATTTGGTACCCCAATGACCATTAGAATTATACTTAATGGAGAAGTGTGCAGCTGATAGGGCTATTGATAGCAAATGGATCTAAGAAGAAGGGCCGGACAAAGAACAAGTCACTAATCTCAAATAAATCATACAATACAATACAGTTTATTTTTGTATAGCCCAAAATCACACAGGAAGTGCCGTAATGGGCTTTAACAGGCCCTGCCTCTTGACAGCCCCCCAGCCTTGACTCTCTGAGAAGACAAGGAAAAACTCCCAAAAAAAACCTTGCAGGGAAAAATGGAAGAAACCTCGGGAAAGGCAGTTTAAAGAGAGACCCCTTTCTAGGTAGGATGGGCGTGCAGTGGGTGTCAAAAGAAGGGGGTCAATACAACACAATACGCAGAACAGAACAAATCCTTAATACAGCATAATAATACAAATTTTAGAAGCGCGGAGCAGAATTTAACTGTAGATGATATCACATAATAAGATTTGGATATTTTTAGAGTCCTGGAGACCTCATCCATCAAGCTGCCTCCCCATTTGGCCATTCCACGGCTGAAACGTTGCTCGGCCAGCCAATCCAATGAAAGGACCCTCTTTCCCATGATTCCTGTGATCCTCCATCAGGGATGACTTTACCATAGGCAGGCAAACAACTTGGCAGGTGGGCCGTGGCACCAAGTGCCACATTTGAGTACCGAGAACAGAAACAGAATAGGTGAGGGTTAGTAACAAATTATAATTATCATGTTACTTATGTTTTAGTGCTAATGACTAACAACAGAGATGCAGTCTGTACAGTTAATCAGCAGCTCTAGTCAGGATATGCTAAACTGAAGTAGTGAGTCTTCAGCCGAGATTTAAAGGCTGAGACCGAGGGGGCATCTCTCATAGAAGCAGGCAGACCATTCCACAGTTTAGGGGCCCTGTAACTAAAAGCTCAACCTCCCACTGTTATTTTATTAACCCTTGGAATCATAAGCAGACTGGCATCTTGAGATCTTAATGTGCGCTCAGGTTTGTAAGCCATGATAAGTTCAGACAAGTAAGCCGGACCTTGGCCATTTAATGCTTTATATGTTTAAAGAAGGATTTTGAAATCTGCCCTAAACTTAACCAGGAGCCAGTGTAAGGATTTAAGAACTGGAGTTATGTGTTCATATTTTCTTGTTCTTGTAATAATTCTTGCAGCCGCATTTTGGATTAACTGGAGGCTGTATAAAGAACAGTTTGAGCAGCCAGTGAACACCGCATTGCAGTAGTCAATCCTACTAGAGATAAATGCATGAATTAATTTCTCACAATCCTGTTTATTTAGAAAGCGCCTTAATTTCCTAACAATTTTAAGATGGAAGAAACATGTTTTGGACAACTTTGTAATATGTGCTTTAAATGACATGCTAGAATCAAAGATAACTCCTAGATTGCGGGCTGATTCAGTAAAATTAATTGGGATTCCAACTGAGTTAAATGATGACAGAATATTGCTGTGATCAGCGTCATTCCCTCCAACAATTAACATCTCTGTTTTATCTGTATTTAAAGACAAGTAGTTCTCATTCATCCACTCCTTTAATTCACTAACACAACTAATTAAAGACAACATCGGAGAAACTTCATTTGATTTAAATGAAAGGTATAACTGGGTGTCATCTGCATATGAGTGAAAATTAACATTATGTTTCCTAATTAGGGATCCCAGTGGAAGCATGTAAAGTGAAAACAGTAGAGGTCCCAGTACTGAGCCCTGCGGGACACCATATTGAACTTCTGTGTATAATGATGGAGTACTGTCAGCACATTTCTGTACATATTGGAATCGATTTGATAAATAAGAACTGAACCAAGTGAGCACGGGGCCTGTAAGCCCAACATCATTTTCTAGCCTGTGCAGTAAAATAGAATGGTAAATGGTGTCAAATGCTGCATTTAAGTCTAACAACATAATAACAATGGAGTTTCCTTCATCAGAGGATATCAGAATGTCGTTTACAACCCGCGTTAGTGTCGTTTCTGTACTATGACCAGTGCGAAAACCAGACTGGAATTTCTCAAATAAATTGTAATGCGTAAGGTGTGACTGAAGTTGATTGATGACTACTTTTTCTAGTACTTTAGAGAGAAATGGTAAATTTGAAACAGGCCTATAATTATTTAGTATGTGTGGGTCTAGGTCTGAATCATATACTGTATATGCTAGAGCAGACATACCTGGACCCATTTTTAGAACCAGGCTTAGGTAGTGGAGTTTGCTAGTAAGTGCCTTGTGGTTGGGTAAGCCTGGATTGTGTCATTCTGACAAAGTCATGTGGAGTCATGATGTGCATCCACAAGGTGAAGGTTGTGGTTTCAGATTTAATGCAATGCCAGTTGAGTGATAAGGAAGATGAAGGCATGTTTATGCATACTTGACCTTGGCCATGGAAAGTGGCTCTTGGGGAATGAAACATAAAATCTCTGGTGGGAAGGTTCTGGGGCTTCTTTATGAGGTTGAGCTAGGCTCACTCCTATGCACGGCATTAGCTGTGGGACCAGAATTCTTGATAAAGGGTGGTCTTTCTTCTACTCTGTTTTCTCATAGGATGAGTTCTGAATGGGTAGGAGTAAATTTGGGTAGCATAAAAACTGTTCATGTACAAATAGTACAAAAAGAAGATTCAGAAAGTATTCAAAGTCCTTCACTTGCTGCACACTTTTTTGTGTTGTAGATTGAATTTTGAATGGATAAATGAGGTATTTTTGCCGATAAATCCACACTCAGTAATGATGAAAAAGTACTCAGGCCCATAATTCAGTACTTTGTAGAAGCCTGTTTCCAGCAATTACAGTTTTGAGTAATTTTCAGTAATTCTTTTCAAGTTTTACACAGATGGATTTGTGCAGTTTACCCCATTCTTCCTGGCAAATCCTCTCAAACATCAGGAATTTGGATGGGCAGCATCTTTAAACTTCCATCTTTAGGTCTTTCCACAGATGTTCTACGAGGTTTAAGTCTGGCCTTTGGCTGGCCAATCTCAAGGACAGTCAGATTTTTTTCCTGAAGCCATGCCAGCGTTTTCTTGGCTGTATAATTCTGGGCCACTGTCGTGCTGAAAGGTGAAGCATCACCCCAGTCTAAGGTTGCATGCACTCTGAAGCAGGTTTTTTTTTTCAAAGGCCTCTCTGTATTTGGCTTCATTCATTCTTCTCTTAATTCTGACTGGTCTCCCTGTTACTGCTACCACCAACATCCTTCACTGTAGGGATGGTATTAAGCAGCTTGTGAGTAGTACCTGTTCTTAGTGGTTGGAGTTCTGCCCACAGAGCTCAAGTTGTGACTCATCAAACCAGATAATCAGAGCCCTTTAAATGCTTCTTGGCAAACTCCAATAGATGTCAGCCACTCTACCATATGTACAAGATTGAGGGAATGTTGCTGAGAATATTTTAAGAATTTATTTACAGTAATGTATTAAAAAAGGAAAAGAATTAAGATAGTTTGCCTAAAAGGACAAATAAAAAAAATATATAACAAAACTAAGTAAGAGATTAAAAACCAGAATGACCAAAGACACATTTCCAAAGGTTAAAAATTCAATGGGTGGCGCAGTGGGTAGCGCTGCTGCCTCGCATTTAGGAGACCTGGGTTCGCTTCCCGGGTCCTCCCTGCGTGGAGTTTGCATGTTCTCCCCGTGTCTGCATGGGTTTCCTCCCACAGTCCAAAGACATGCAGGTTAGGTGCATTGGCGATTCTAAATTGTCCCGTGTGTGTGCTTGGTGTGAGGGTGTTTGTATGTGTGCGCCCTGTGGTGGGTTGGCACCCTGCCTGGGGTTTGTTTCCTGCCTTGCACCCTGTGTTGGCTGGGATTGGCTCCAGCAGACCCCCGTGACCCTGTAGTTAGGATTTAGTAGGTTGGATAATGGATGGATGGATGTAAATTCAATAAAAACAAGACACAGACAATCAACAGAATTTAATGCCACAGCAAGGTAGAGAAAACCACTCAGCCTATTATAAATACTGTGGTTGGAACACTCAGCTGAAATATAAGGGGGCCCTGCCTCACTTGGTTCAAAAAAATTAGGTTAAAACCAGAAGCAACAACTTACTTGAAAAAGAAGCTAACTACACTAATTGAGACTTTTATATATGGAGTATCCACCTGGAAGATGGTCTCACGAAAAAAAAGCAAATTAAAAATTAACATTGTCCAACTAAATCAAAATATAACATAGACTTTAGAAAATGGAATCCTTTTGTGTCATACCATAAAATACACAAAAACACAAATTGAACATTAATAAGCAAAACAATTTTTTTGTAGAAATACATCAAAAACAAAGAAACACATGATCAGTATTTATTAAATGATTTTTAAAGGACAACAAAAGAACTGAATAAAAAAGAAAAAAACATCTCAGCCGGGTGTCATGAATATTTCCTAAGAAATGGTTATTAAGAAAGTACCAACATGATAGAAATTCAAGGTGTAAGCCATTGCTTACAAGATTGCATTGTCGCAGATCTAGTCCATATTAATTACATGCCTCAACATTCCCACAAAATCTGTCACTATTAAATCAATTTCCTTGGATTTTATGTAATTCAAACAAGGAAAAGGGCTGTGTATTTCACCTTCTACTTAGCCACTGATGCTGCTCTGAGAAAGAATGAAATCAAAAAGATTTGATACCCACCCTCGTCTTAAGACCTGGCCCGGACTACCACCTTACCCACTGCATCCACTGAACAGTGTCATCTACAGACAGAGGACTAGCTTCAGCGACAGACTTTTGTCACTGTCCTGCTCCACTGACAGACTGAGGAGATCGTTCCTCTCCCACACTATGCGACTCTCCAATTCCACCCAGGGGAGTAAATGCTAACATTATTCAAAGTTATTGTCTGTTTTTACCTGCATTTTTATTACTCTTTAATTTAATTTTGTTTTTTGTATCAGTATACTGCTGCTGGATTACGTGAATATTCCCTCTATCTATCTATCTATCTATCTATCTATCTATCTATCTATCTATCTATCTATCTATCTATCTATCTATCTATCTATCTATCTATCTATCTATCTATCTGTCTCCTCAGTGGCACGCAATACCTTAATAATAAATACGTCATTTCAGCTACAGAAGAGTGGCTGTTGGATCAAGACAAATTTTTTTATATGAGTTGCATACCAAAACTTCATGAACATTATAATAAGTAAGTTAGTGCTGACAGGGATTATGTGGAAAAATAAACTTATTTGGTTTAACTTGTGTTTCTCTTTTCAAGCACTCTTTGCACATGTATTTTATTTTCTGTTGTAATGGTGAGAGCAGCAGGGATTTGTTATAAAGTCAATGATTCATCAATGTTCTTGAATATTAAAAAAAGAGTTTGGCAAAACAGAAAATAACAAGCTATGTTGGGCTGAAATTGCCTGTTTAGTAATGAAAAATGCCTGCTTTAAATTTTCCGACTAATGATGAACAAGCCTCAAAGGACAGCTTCATGTATGCCATCGCCAAATAATTGTAAAGATCACTGGCAAAAAAATGTTTGTCTCTAAGGACTTCAACAGTTGTGTGGCATAAAATCAGGCCGCTAACAATAGTCCACTTCTGGCCTGAAAGCCCAATCGGGGTACATTGCATCAAGCCCCATTTTCTATGTATTCTGCATCAGCTTGTAATTCAAGGAAAATATCTTGCGTTGGACTAAATCCATCTATCCATTGTTTGGTGCATTGTCATGACTGTCTGATCATCTGTCTGTCAGCATGAAACAACTTGGCTCCCAGTGGACCGATTTAACTGAAATTGGAAATCCATCCATCCATCCATTTTCTAACCCGCTGAATCCGAATAGGGTCACGGGGGTCCGCTGGAGCCAAACCCAGCCAACACAGGAACCAATCCTGGGCAGGATGCCAACCCACTGCAGGACACACACAAACACACCCACACACCAAGGCCAATTTAGAATCGCCAATCCACCTAACCTGCACGTCTTTGGATTGTGGGAGGAAACCCACGCAGACACGGGGAGAACATGCAAACTCCACACAGGGAGGACCCGGGAAGCGAACCCGCGTCTCCTAGCTGCGAGGCAGCACCGCTACCCACTGCGCCACCATGCCGCCCGAAATTGGAAATCTTTATTCTTCAATTGGGAAAGTTGCAATTTTAATTGAGATATTTGAAACAGAGCACCTTGTACTAATTTTTGATATTGAAAAAAAATCCCTTTTAAAGATAATTGGTGAACTTTTACACTTGTCTACCTTAAAACAGAAAAATGTTCTGTATAATGTAAATTACTGAAAACTGTATTCATAACATACATTTATATCTGGCTCTTTGAATAAATAGATAAATAAATGTACTAAGTTTATAAACAGTTTACTAAGCCCTTGAATACACTCTAATATTACACAATGTATACATTCTCTAAATTGTTTAACCCTGCTTAATAAGTTTCAGGACAGTGAGTGTTGGAAATTCATTACAATGAATGTGTTACCTAAATTTGGAGCATGCTTGGGCATTGTGCTTTATTCATTATGAGTCATGGAACTTCTCACTTCAGGCTGTGTGCCGTGTGTTATCACTGCTTCACATTTTCCTGACATTAAGCTGTTGACTGCATGCATTTTGGACCAGCATAAATGGAAGTATTTGCTTAGGTGTTGTAATAGTTCCTTGCCTAATGCTGTCTTTCATTCTTTTTGCTCTATTGCCAATACTGATGCTCTGTGCAAGAAAGGACAGAGCCGACTATACTTCCTTAAAAGGCTGGCATCTTTCAACATCTGCAATAAGATGCTGCAGATGTTCTATCAGACGGTTGTGGCGAGTGCCCTCTTCTACGCGGTGGTGTGCTGGGGAGGTAGCATAAAGAAGAAGGACGCCTCACGCCTGGACAAACTGGTGAGGAAGGCAGGCTCTGTTGTATGCATAGAGCTGGACAGGTTGACATCCGTGGCAGAGCGGGTGCTGAGCAGGCTCCTGTCAATCATGGAGAATCCATTGCATCCACTGAACAGGATCATCTCCAAACAGCTGAGCAGCTTCAGTGACAGACTGAGGAGATTGTTCCTCTCCCACACTATGCGACTCTCCAGTTCCACCCCCGGTAAACATTAACATTATACAAAGTTATTGTCTGTTTTTAACCTGCATTTTTATCACTCTTTAATTTAATATTTTTTTTATCAGTATGTTGCTGCTGGAGTATGTGAATTTCCCCTTGGGATTAATAAAGTATCTATCTATCTATCTATCTATCTATCTATCTATCTATCTATCTATCTATCTATTTTATCTAATAAGCTTGATTGAAAAACTCTTTATATAGGGGGAAAAAAACCCTTAGAGATTTTATAATATTGAGACTACATTTTAATTTTCTGTATGTTAACAGCAAGGGCCATATACCACAACCCCTAAAAATAAGAGTTTCATGTGTTGTTTTGCTTCCTCAGTCATTTACTCCATTCTAAAGGTCTTCTTTGTCTTTTCAATGCCTGAAATGGACACACTAGCTTTCATTCACAGTCCTACGCCATAGCATATTCTTCCACCCCCAAAGCTCTTAGTTCTATTTTTTCTATTTATCGCAGTTTTGTGTATTTGCCACTTTCACTCGCTGTGTTTTTCAGTGACCTCAAGTAAGAAGCAACAACCCTGAACAAAACATATGGCAAAGAGTAAAGTGTTGGTTGCTTTCTTGGCAAATTTCCCAGATGCCTTTTCTGTTCATATTTAGTCGGAATACTTTTTCCAGGCTTCCTCTTGCTAATGGGAAAGGTTTTGAGAAAATCATCTCAACACCCTCGTTCTTTCCGGACCACCCCCTGGAGCAAAGTGTTTTCAACCAGGCCTGCACAGCACACTGTGCCTGCTGCTGCTTGTTGCAGATGAGCTCTTAAATACTCAATATACCAAACTAAAATAATTCATTGACACAAATTATCTACATCCATCAAAAGTATAAAGGCTTGTGGTGAGAGTTTGAGGTCATTCAAATGCCAAAAACAGGTCCTCAGATGTTGTTGCATAAGAAAGACAGGCTCCTCAATATGACACCTGGAAATACTCTGTAATCTTAAGAAACCTGTTAGAACCCAATTGTAAAATGTGATCAAATATACTGGCTTTGCTAATCTCTTGAATGCCACCATTTACAGTAAATAGGGTAACTGTTCTTATTATACTGCTTCATATCTCTACCTGTGAAGTGTGGTGAACTTTAAAAATATCTAACTTCAGCCATTATGTGAATAAATAGCCAAACAAGGCTTCTCTAGTTCATTGTCAACCACTGATCAACCTTCTGACCATGGGCTTATGTTTTAATATTTGAAGGTTTATAAAGTGTACAATGCACAAGAATCATTATGAGTGCTCCAGCGATTGTCAATTTAAAGGTCCTATACTGTAATTTCTCTCTGTACAACATAGGGGATTAATCATCTGCCTCCGGAGATATTTAAAACATGGATTAAAACAGAACAGGAGTTTCATTACCAAGAAACCAAGAAAGAGCCAAAGTTAGCAGTGGAACACAATCTTAAAATTCAAGATGCATTTTTGCAGATAATACTAATGCTTCATAAGCAGTATTGCTGGAAATAAAATGGAAATCATTGAGGACACGTTTTAATGCTCATCGCGTCCTCTGTTACCATGCCTTCTATTATAAATATGCTCTCCTCCCAGAAAGAGCTCAGGGAGAGCTTTCTAGAATATGAATAATTCCACAAATAAAGGAAGGGTAATCAAAGAGAAGACCTGAAAAAAGGAAAGTGTAAGAAAAGCTACAAAACCTTCTATTTCACTACAGTGTCTTCTTCATAGATGCTTAGATAGCTCTTTGCCTGACAGGGGTGGCTCAGCCATCACCTTCAAGAAACACCAAACCACTCTTCTTTTTCATATTCCATTTCTCTTTATTTAATTCTCTGTCTAAAGCCTTTCATTCTAACAGTAACCTTTGTCCCAAATATTCTCCTACTTACAGATTTTATTAGGCTATACCTTGCAAATACCGCTAGTGTGACTTTGTGTTGAATGAGTGGTTGCTCATAGAGTTCTGAATGAGGCACATTACCTTCCTTGTGAGGGAGTGTCAGTTATGGCAGTATGGCCATGTGGCATGATTCCATGAAGGTGATCCAGCTCGCAGGATCCTCATTGTTGAGGACTCGAGTGGCTGGACCAGGTCAAGGGGATGCCCATGTAACACCTGGCTGCAGGGTCATTTCTGGAGGGTGGGACTGCACCGTGTGTCTGTCTGGGGTGTTGCCAACCAGGATCTGTTTTGTTGTGTGGTGGGTGCAGCAACACGCTGTACCAGTGTATACTCCCCAACCTGACCTGACCTGTACCTTGCAAAAAAGGTGTTTAACTGAAAGTGGAGAACTCCACAGTGAAATATATAAAAAGTAAAGCTGTCCACAAGGTGGAAAGAGACAGAAAATGACCTTGAAATGAGAAATAAAAGGAGCAGGCTAAGACCTACTCAAACAACAGAGCGGGGCCTGTATCCAGGAAGGCAGAAAGGGAAGCAAACAAACCAATAAAAGTAGTCAAAAATTGCCATATGTCAAACATCTAAACAAGAAAAGAAACTGTCCTAACCAAAAAAGTCCTTTTGGTAGTACAAGAAATTATCCAAAGATGGGATAAAGAACTTGCTGAGCTACCAATGGATGATGACATAACTGATGACATAACACATCATGGGTCCCCATGTTACATGACCAGAAAGGGAAATAGCAACTGTCACTGCCAGAATCACAATAGAAATAAATAAAAACTTTAAATAAGAAATATATTTGCACAAAAATTAACAGAACTGAATCTTAAACAACAACAAAAAAACAGAAATCATAACTGGTTTAAATTTTCTACTACTTTTACTCTCCCTGTTGGATCATTTCCAGAGGTTTTCGTGATTCTTATTACCTGTTTGGTATTTTTTTTTGCACCTTCACATTATTATTATACTGTATATTTCCATTACCATTTTGGGTCCCAGTTGCCATATTGTGCTTTCAGTTGCCAAAAAAATCCCAGACATGAAAAATATGTCATCGGCACAACAGTATAAAGATCAGTGTGTTGGACCCGTATGTATCTGAGTTAAAAGATAAAAGATAAAAACATAAAAAATATGTTTTGGTCTCCTGCCTTGGGCTACAGGCCACAACAAAGCCTTAGAGTCATTCTCAAAGTCAGATGCAGCTCTCTCTAAAGCTAAATGGCCACCATTTGAGAGTGCCATGTTGTTGTCCTAGGATCCCTGAAAAGCCCACTGCCTAATCAATCAATTAATTGGGCCGTGTCCAACTTGTCTTTTCCCAGTGTTGGGCAGTAAAATCTTCTTATCATTAATGGAATTTCTCTCTCTCTGCTATCTGTCCTCCAGGATTCTGGTCTCTCTCTTATGCCCAAAGCATGTTCACTTTCAGGGCACCCTTAGCACTTTACAGATTTTGCACTTCTTTGACCCATAATTAAATGCAGAGATGCTAATTTTTTTTCCTCACATTCTGGCCAATGCTGGGTCCTTCCCTTGTCTTGTACCAATTTACTGAACCATCTGGAATCCTTTGCCCTCTGGGAATTGTGCAACCCTCTTGTTTTATACTTTCCATCAGGCTTATCCCTGACTGCCATATGATGTAGTGTGTCCACTTCCAACAACTATAAAAAAATGTTCTCTGCTTATCTCTCAACTTCACAGTTTCTCTAAACACTGGGCTTACTGCCTTCCTCCCTACAGCTGAACCCTTGCCACGGACTCACTTAAAGATCCAGGTTCAACTTCCATAGGGCCAGAAAGGGCTTTCAGGCCTGGGCCAATAAATATTTTTGAGTTTACCTTAAAATTATTGGTCCCCTATGTCCATACATGGAAAGAGATGGAGCTCAGCATCAAAACACACTGCAGATGGATACTACTGTTCCCTCTATAGACTTGAGGGACTTCTATCTTGCTAAAATGAGTTCTCCCTCGTCCTTTTCGAAGTTAGATAAATAATTTGTGATTATTAGGTTATAAATGGGTTTGCTATTTGCCTTCATATATACAGTATAAATAAAGCACTTTCTTTCATCCATTTATTTTTCCATTAATTTTCTCAAACTGCTTATTCCATTGTGACGGCTTTGGGAATGTTGTGCTTAGTCAATCAACATCTGACACTAGATAAAAAACTCTGGATAGGATGACAGTTCATTACAGAGCACATTCACTGACGCTGACATTTTGGACCAGTTATGGTGGGAGAAACTTGAGTACATGGAGAAAATTCCAAACAAACAGTGAGTAGGCTGAGGTTTTAACCCAGCTTTCTGGAGCTCTGAGTATGTATTTATACATATTTCTGTATCAACGTTTCATAGTAATATTTTTTCTGTTGTCATAAAACTATGTACTAACATGACAACACATCTGTAGTCTGCTAAATTGAAGAAGGCATTAACCTCATACTAGAATTGCACTCATAGAAAAACAGATGACACAATATCAGGACAACTCCCTGTTGCTTAATATATAACATGTGTTTAATAATTACAATAAAATATGCTGATATTCCTTTTTTAAAAATAGTTTTAGTGGGAAAATGTAAGTTCCTTTTCTCTTGTCTTTTTAAGAAATTATGTTTATTTATTTTCAGCTTAAGAATAGCTGATTTGTCTGATCATGTAAGTATTAGTTACAGTAACTGTTATTTACATATTGTAATTATCTGTTTTTTGTGCTTTACAAATCATAATGTATTCATCACGTCCATGCAATTCTATTTAAATAACTTACACAATTAGGGGTTTTCTATGTGCAAAACAATAATAATAATTAATACAGTAATAATAAAAAGTGCTTTTGCCAGGGTGTTCTCCACAATTCCGAATGGTTAAGTGACTCTACGTTGATCCAGGATGAGTAAATATGGGTGCATCCTCGGCACTGTCCTTAATCCCAACTGGAGTTTGATTACTACCTTACACCCAACAAGAGATCGAGTAGTCTCCAGTATCCCACATGATTTGAATAAAGAAATGGATGGAGGGCTAATGTAAACTATTGAAATGAGTCAGACTACCATTTGACACACTATAAAACAAAATATTCAGCACCAACTAATACCTGTTCTTTGATTAAAAAGAAGGTTTAAGGAACAAGGTTTTAGAATTCAGTTACTTAAAGGAAATTAATGTCTAACCAAACTAGGTGCTACTGAAATGACTTTCAGCATTGGGGTACCTTTAAAACATTAAACTTTAAAAGGTAGAATCCCCTCATGATTTGAATGTTTTGTTTTGATTTCTGCCATTTGGCCACATCATATCTTCACATTGTGGAGTCACAGAAATGTAGCTATTGCTTTATCAGCTCTAATTTGGAATAGTGAACTTCTCTATTTCTTTGACTTCCTGCCAAAAGCATTAATAGGTTAAAATTAATTCAAAAAGCTGCTGCAAACGCAGTGACATACAACAGATGCCAAGATCACATAACATGACAAATAGCTAAACGACAGTTACTTCCTGTTCTATGTCAGAATGGTTTTCAAGACCCTAACATACTACTCACCTACAAATCTCTGAGCCTGTGAAACAAAATTTACCAGACTACTTGTCTGCACTGCTTATCTGTTTTGAATCTGTGAGAGAGCTGAAATCTTGTGTGTCTTGTCTACTTCACTTACCCTCGGCAGCAGAAAATGAGCCCAAAACTCTTTGACATCATGTTATTGGAGTGTTCATTGAAAGTACTTTACTTCCTTACAATCCACCAATCAATCAGTCGCTATCTGATTTTATGTAGCATACTTCAATAAGGACCTCACAAACCAAACAGGAGTGCAATTAAAAGTAACAACACAAAATGCAAGATCTTCCAATATATAATCAATTATAAGAAAGCAAGTGGAAAAGTCTGCATAAGATGACCTAATAATACATTCAACAGAGTTACTTAGCCAAACCCATTGTGCCAAGGATGACATGGTGGCCCAGTATAGCAGCATGGTAACTTCTTCTAATTCCCATCAACATGAGGGTTAACTTGAAGTTATTTGGTGATTTAAACATGGTGTGAGATTGTGCTCAGATTGGTCACACATTGGACAAGTGTCCTATTCAGCATTAGTTTCTGCCTTCTGCCTGGGATTAAATTTTCCTCTTCATAAACCCTTAATTGATAAAATGAGTTCAGAAAATGGAAAAAACAAAAGCAAATTACTTGTGGACATTTTTTACGCCGGGCCACTATTGACGACACGGAGGTGGCAGCACGTTAGAATAATTTGTTCTACCATAATTTGGCTTAAAGTATTTAGGGCGACTCCAGAACTGCCCAACGTGAGAAAATATACTGCATATGCGGTCTTTTGAGAGTGACAGAGAATTTGGTTGGCTGGTAATTAATTCCTAAGAGCCTTAAAGCAGATTTTTTGAAAAGAAACTCAACAAAGCTCACAAAGGCTTTATGTTAAATGTTATTTATTAATTTTAATTCAATAGAAAAGTTTTTGGGAGAAAAGAAGGCAACATTTCACGCTGACATTGTAAAAGATAAGCATAAATCTAGCCACATCAATAGACCAAATGGCCTTTTCTTGTTGTAAGCTTTGATTTATACCATCCATGGGATATGCTTGGAAACGCCTCATTTTAGCACCTTCAACAATAAAAATAATGTATGAAGGAGCATTATGATTCCCTGCCAAACCCGATCTTTCATTCTGCATTCATATGAATTAAATCAGGATTAATGATATGCTCAACAATTCTTATTATTCCCAGCCTAGTGCCTTTTCATAACAACATGGTCCCTGTTCATGATAAATTCATTTTCAAACTTAGCAGTTTTAATATGAATACATATGCAATGGATCATTAGATATTGCAGGCTTTGAATGTTTTCCAGGGTAATTAAGACTAGTTAATGCAAAACTGCAATCGCAAGATGATCATTTCACATGAATGCGAACAACGCAAAAAATGTGTTTTGCTGCAAAAAGGTAAGGGGTGCCGAATAATGCTCAAGCCCGCTGATGGTGATTGATTTATTTGAACTAATCATTTCCAGCCTGTTTCAGTAAGATATGCGTGCACACAAGCGCATAGAAGTGAACTTGCCGCCAAGAAGGCAGGCAGGCATCTTTGAGAGGAGCCAGAGATGCAACATCTGCCCAGACACGACTGCAAACACTCCACATTTTGTTCCTGTAACATTTATAAAGAAATTGTGACATTAGCTACGAGTCAAGATTTTTGGGAGCAGGCTTTATCCCCGGAGCTCTGATTCTAAATCGTCTTGTTATTTCTGTTATTTATTTATTTTTAGGGAGCAAATGATTTTTAAATTAGGCTCCAACTGAGAAACTAAAGACTTCAGCGAAAGCTGGCGAGCTTTTCAACCTCATTTTTAAAACTTTGGAGTGTGGTTTGCCACTTGTCGTTGGGGTTTAATTATTTAATCAAATGCACACTTCAGTTCAGGAAGCCAAATCAAAAAATGAATGACATGAAAGGTGTTTTTGTTAGATTTTGTCTTTCATTTCATTTCCTTTGTTAGCTGTGGAGTGCTGCAGGTTTTTTGCTACTCAGAAAATATCTTACTTATCCTTTCCGGGTTCTTCATTCTCTAGACACAGGGTATTAATCTCTCTTGTTTTTACAAAAGCACAAAATACGTTCACTATTTAATTTTACCTTTCCAGCTGTACATACAGATGTGGGCAAATTTGTTGGTATCCTTACAGCTCAATGAAAACGTGCCTCCTGAAGAGTGATTAAATGAAAAGCAATTGTCCCATGTATACATAGTATACTACTATGCCTTTAATATGTCATTGAGTAAAGCAAAGCAAAGCAAATGCGAAAATAGATCAAGTATTGCTTATTTAACAAAGATATTTCCAAAATGGCCTGGGCACATTTGTTGGGATCCCCAGAAAAGATCATAAATAATTGAATTAGAGTGGTTTTACAAAATAGCTTCTCCTTTAATTAGTATCACACATGTCTCCAATTGTGCAAACAGTCATTTAGTCTATTTAAACAGAGAAAAATCATCACTCTGCTTTTTGGTATCATCATGTGTCCCACCCTTAATATGGACCACAGAAAGCAAAGGAGAAAGTTGACTGAGGAGATCAGGAAGAAAATTATAGACTAGCATGTTAAAGGCAATATAAAACCATCTCCAAGAAGCTTGATATTCCTGTGACAACTGCTGCAAATATTACGATGTTTAAGGTCCATGGCACTGTAGCTAACCTATCTGGATGTAGGAAAATCGACCCCAGAATGGGCAGAAGGATAATGAAAATGGTAGACAAAAAGCCGAGGACAATTTCCAAAGAGATACAAGCTGAACTTCAAGGTCAAGATCCATCATTACCTGATCACACCATATGTATCTTTTTGAGTTACAGTTACATTAATGTAAGAAGACCCAGCAGGACTCTACTGTTGAAAGAAAAGCATATAAAAGCCAGACTAAAATTTGCTAAAATGCATACTGATAAACCTCAATTCTTCTGGGAGAATGTCCTTTGGACAGATAAGACAAAACTGGAGAGTTTTGGCAAATCACATCAACACTATGTCAACCGATGAAAAAAATGAAGCTTTCACAAAAATGAATACCATACCATAACTACAATGAAACATGGAGGAGGCATGGTTGTATTTTGAGGCTGCTTTGCTGCTTCTGGCACAGGGTACCTTGAATCTTTGTAGGAACAATGAAATATCAAGATTATCAAGACATTTTTGAGTGAAACATACTGCTAAGTGCCAGATAGCTCAGTCACAAGTCATGGATCCTCCAGAGGGTTAATGACCCAAAACACAAAGCTAAAAGCACCAAAGAATGGCTAAGAACAAAACATTGGATTATTCTGAAGTGGCCTTCTATGAGCCCTGATTTGAATCCTACCAAACATCTATGGAAAGAACTGACACATGCAGTCTTTCGAAGGCCCCCTTCATTTCTGACACAGCTGGAGCAGTTTGTCTAGGAAGAGTGGGCCACACTACCTTCTGACAAGTGCAGAAGTCTCATTGAGAGCTCCAGGAATTGCTTGTTTGCAGTGATTAACTGTAAAAGTGGTGCAACAAAATATTAGGTCCCACCATTTTTGTCCATGCCATTTTCATTTGTGTTATTACTTGAAATATTCTGTTGAAACAAAATGCTAAAGCAAAATCTGATTTTTTGTTGTATAAGAAATAGAGAATGATGGGTGTCAATTATTTTTGTTAGTTTTAAGTTATTTCAGAGACAACTGTGGGTTCTTCTTTTGTCGTGGACGATTACCAACAAATTTGTTCATGTCTAAAGTTCTGGTAGCAGAGTTTCATTGAAGATGGATTTGTCTGCAAGAATATAATATTCCTTCCCTTTCCCAAAAAGAAAGATGCTGGGATAAAATAATCTATGCGCTAAAGTCTCTGAAAGGTTAATTTCCCAGGGAATCTTTTTCAACAAGTTTGATCCTATGGTATAACTCCTGCCCATGGCTGCAAAAATTAAATCCATCAATCCATCCATCTGCTCCACCTACCTTTATCTATTGCAGAGAATACATGGCAAGAACAGCCCAAACTTTAAAAAACAGGTCACCAATACACAAAAAATGCACTTGTACTTGGCTAATTTAAAGCCACAAATCAACTCTTTGGTCAACCTTGTATTTAGTGTAGCATGACAACACACTGGATACCACTGCTGCAATGCAGTTCTTGGAGACTAGGTTTAAATCTGAAACTTGTGTTTGAAAATGTGCTGCTGAGGGCCAATTATAACTTATGCTATAAAAGTTTGGTGTAAAACTGAAATACGTTACGAAACATCCCCAAATGGCATATGCACTAACTAGTTTTTAATAATAATATGTTGCTTTTAGGTGGTTGCACAAGGTTCCTGCCAGCTTGGAGGCAGTGTGGCATCAGTGCCTTGGATGATCTGTTTTGGTATTCTGGCTTCAGATTGTTCCAAAATTTTGAGTCTTGCTTTGATATTCTATCTTCCAGCTTTTTCTACTACCTGCAGCTCCATTAATGCATAGGAAATATGGTGTCTCCCTTACATTTCCTTTGCCATATCATCCTCTTTTCTGTCTTGTTAGTTTCTTTTCTCATCTCAGAACTCCTGTATCCCATTATGTAAGGCCTCCTATAAACCTGCAACGTTCATCTTTCTGTGGTCTTAAATCCTTAGATTATATTTTCCTTTATGCTGGGATACAGTTTTTAAAAACATCAAATTTCCATCAAGAAATCCAAATCACCGGTTTACTCAATTTAAGTTTGTACACAGATTGTATTTTACTCCTCATAAGTTACATTTAACAAGCCTTAGCACAGATACTCTCTGCCACTTCTGCCCTTTTGATGCCCTAGGGATATTTTTTTATGTATTGTACATTGGTTGTGTCCTACTGCCCTGATTTTCTGGTCTAAAATATCTTGCTCACTTAATTTGGTGCCATCAGTTCCTATTCCTTGCCAAATATCCTTATGCTCCTGGACTCGTCAGGCCTTGCTTTGTTGTTACACCAGCATAAATTCTTAGGTCAGCATTTAATTTCTATCTCTAGGCAATGTAGCTGCTAAATATCTTCTTGCTTTTAGGCAGAGGACTCCTGATTTATTTATATTGAAGAGCTGGTTGTCTACAGTATCTTTTACAACCTGATCCTTTTGGAATTATATACATCGTGGATTAACGGAGCATCCTACAAACCATTCATATGAGTCTGCTGCTTTCGCAGTTAAGTCTTTCATATGCAGTGACTTATGATGCAGGCACTCTCTTGGTCAAGTGTGGTGGTGTGGACTGGACATGGGAAAGGTTTGGGGAGGAGGTGATGAGGGGCAACATGTGGGTTTATATTACATGTTGATTGTTTATTATTTTCAGCTTTTTTCAAGTTGTCTTCTCTTCACAAATCCAAAGGACATATTTTAACATGTGCTCTCTTTTTTAAAAAACACATATATTACTGTATTTTGACACCATCACAACATTGCCTTGTTGTTTTCAAATTGAAACAGCCATATTGTTGGTGGTTGTTGATTTTCTGCCTGTCTTACATGTGTTTTTGTTATATTAATGTTATTTAAGATTACTGAGTGCATTACCCTACTTCCAAGATTTAGTTCAGTTGCTTTGTTAAGTTAGGACATTTGTTTGTGTACTTCTCAATCAGATTCACATTTTTTATTTCTGGTTTTGTATGTCTTTACTTTCTAAGTCTTCCCAATATTTTGACCATCCACCATTCACCTGCACTTAATTCCAGCCTTTTCCTAAACGTTATCTCATTCTCTAGTCAAATAAAACCCTAACTTGCTTCTGTGCATTTGTTCACTATCCTTCCCATGCCAGAGGTTCTGCTTCCACTCCAAGTTTTTTTCCCAGTTGATTCAGTTGTTTGTCAGGAGTGAGTTTTTGCTCCTACTCTGTTCAATGCTTGTATGGACTGGGTGTTGGGCAAGGTTGTGGGGTCCAGCGGTTCTGGGGCATCTGTTATTGAAGAAAGATTCACTGATCTTGATGACGATGCTGTGATCTTTGCAGAGACAATGGAGGCTGTGATCGGGACTCCCATGAGAGTGAGTGAGGAGTCGGAGTGTCTGGGCTTGCGAGTGTTCTGGATAAAAACCAAGATCCAGGCCTTCAATGACACAGCTATCAGCAGTGTGTCTGTCTGCGGAGAGAATGTCAACCTCGTTGGGAAGTTTACTTACCTCAGCAATGACGTTCATGTCTCTGGTGACTCTTCCTATGAAGTTAGTAGATGGACTGGGACAACATGGGTGGGTCATGAGGTTGCCTGACAGCAGTGTCTGATGCTCCCGATATCATTGCAAAAGGATGAAGATTCAAGTCTTTAGATTCCTGGTGCTTCCTGTATTGCTATATGGTTGCAATACATGGACGCTGCCCAGTGACTTGTGACAAAGACTGGTCTCCTTCAGTACTGTGTCTCTTTGCAAAATCCTTGGGCACCACTGGTTTGACTGTGTAGAACGAGAGGTTGCTCACAGAATTCCAAATGAGGCACATTACCTGCATTGTGAGGGAGCGTTAGTTATGGCAATACGGCCATGTGGTGAGATTTCCTGAGGGTGATCTGGTTTACCGGATCCTCATTGTTGAGGGCATAAACAACTGGACCAGGCCAAGTGGATTCCCACAAAACATAATACCTGACAGCAGAAGATAGATGGTTATTTCCTGTGGGTGGGACTGGACCACATGCCTACCTGGGGGGTTGCCAATGGGTATCCCAAGTTCTTCGTTTGGTGGGTGCGGCAACACGCTATACCAGTGCATGCTCCCCAATCTGACCTTACCTTCTCATGGCTAACTCTAAATTGTCCCAATATGATTGACTGTGTCCTTTATTAGTTGGTTGGTTCCTTCAGTTAGTCCACTCCTTTCTACCTTAAAGAACCCTAAAAAGTGTTTTCAATTAATTGTTCTGAGGATTGAAAATATATTGCACGTAATTTCTGTATTTTCTTCTCAGAAACATTATTCCACCGATTTTTTTTGCAGTTATCATCTCAAACTTATCTATGTGATTTAGAATGTACAACACAGTAATAATTTGCATATCCAGTCACTTAGTTCTTCAATTCTACATAATGTACTTTCTTCCTGCTGTGCAAAGTTTTTAATATAATTCCATCAACTTTCTCACCACATCCATCATTTACTAGGTATGGACTCCTTTTTGTGCCGGCTGATCACATCTCACCAGATATTTTAGTGTTTTTTGACATGATAGTGATCATATGGCATTGTGAGATATGAACCTGGACTGTGCTCATGACTTTCCTAGTCCTGTCATCTTCTTATCCAGGAGACTCCTTAGGGGTGGCCCATCCTTTGCAATTCTTAGCTTCTGTGTTCACATTTTGCGTGCTGCGAAAGTTTTAGTGCTGTTGGAATTTGGATTTTTTCCAGTGATTGAGTAACCCGTCTTTTTGTTATTTGAGCATCTGCTGGAATTCTGACCACAACCTTTGACTTCTAATTTAATACCATTTTTTATAATTTTATTCCTACATCTGAATTTTCCTGGCTTTCTTCATTCAAAATTACTAATGTAACTTTCTTTTTCTTTGCTTTTTAAGATGAACTTATCTGTGGACAATCAGACTTTACTTATGAATTTGTGAATCACGGCCATTATGAGTCCATTTCAAAATAAGCATTGCCAGACAACCTAACAGGGTGGCCAGCTTTATAAGCAATAAATAAATGAAGATAAAGCCATGGGTGAAACTCAGGCTCATGTTTGACAGGCATTACCAAATCTTCAGTCTTTGTCTTTTCTTTATTTTAATGCATACATTTCAATTTTGTGAAATGGTATGGCACTACATCTTCAGTCAACTGGCACCAAGAAACTAAACTCGCTAATCCAGATATCAATAATGCAATCCTGCAGGGTGAAAAAATTACATTTAACTCTCAAGTAGCACGCCTATAATCTTGTATAGTTAATACAATAAATACTACAAAGTAACAAAAAAAATGTTTAACAATTTTTTGTGTAAAGCTCCTCCGCATTCCATGCACTGGAATCCATTGTCCCACAAGTGCTGCTGTAAATGAAGGAAAGATATAATTTCATTAATTAAATGAATTTAGCACTGAGAAACATTGGCAATATTGAACAGATCTTGTTTTCTCCCTCATGCCCATTAAATTTCTGACCTGACCTACCCTTGTAGCATTGGGCGTATGATAGAAACAAGCCCTTGATGGCTGGGAAGAAGATGCAAACTTCAGACTGTGATCTGGTTAAGATATCAGTACAATTTCCTAGGTAACATTTTCAATAACTGTGCCAACAAGCTGTGGCTCAAGCAGTTTCATTCAATTTATTCCTAAATGGTGTCTTTACATTTATAAGCACAGAGTGAAAAACACGATTTCACATATGAAATAGTTATATATATATACATATACATACACTAGCTATGTAAGCCTGTGCTGTAAAAAGCCCGGGTGCCTAGAAACTATTGAAATCGTCAGAAACAAAATTGAAATGCAGAGTCGGCAGTTTTGTTTTTCGTATGTGCTTGCTCCCTTTTCTATCAGTGGGTAAGTAAGTTTCTCTCTTCTTGGAAGTTTCGTTTTGCCGATGTGCTCGCCTCGCTTATGTATTAGTGGCTAAGTGAGTTTGTCTTTTGTCGGCAGTTTCACTTTGGCGATAAGAGTTGCCTTCTTTCAGCTTCATGCTGTAGACTTGTACTACGGGTTCTTCATTCTCTAGACACAGGGTATTAATCTCTCTTGTTTTTACAAAAGCACAAAATACGTTCACTATTTAATTTTACCTTTCCAGCTGTACATACAGATGTGGGCAAATTTGTTGGTATCCTTACAGCTCAATGAAAACGTGCCTCCTGAAGAGTGATTAAATGAAAAGCAATTGTCCCATGTATACTAGCATGCCTTTAATATGTCATTGAGTAAAGCAAAGCAAAGCAAATGCGAAAATAGATCAAGTATTGCTTATTTAACAAAGATATTTCCAAAATGGCCTGGGCACATTTGTTGGGATCCCCAGAAAAGATCATAAATAATTGAATTAAGAGTGGTTTTACAAAATAGCTTCTCCTTTAATTAGTATCACACATGTCTCCAATTGTGCAAACAGTCATTTAGTCTATTTAAACAGAGAAAAATCATCACTCTGCTTTTTGGTAGCATCATGTGTCCCACCCTTAATATGGACCACAGAAAGCAAAGGAGAAAGTTGACTGAAGAGATCAGGAAGAAAATTATAGACTAGCATGTTAAAGGCAATATAAAACCATCTCCAAGAAGCTTGATATTCCTCTGACAACTGCTGCAAATATTACGATGTTTAAGGTCCATGGGACTGTAGCTAACCTACCTGGACGTAGGAAAATCGACCCCAGTATGGGCAGAAGGATAATGAAAATGGTAGACAAAAAGCCGAGGACAATTTCCAAAGAGATACAAGCTGAACTTCAAGGTCAAGATCCATCATTACCTGATCACACCATATGTATCTTTTTGAGTTACAGTTACATTAATGTAAGAAGACCCAGCAGGACTCTACTGTTGAAAGAAAAGCATATAAAAGCCAGACTAAAAGTTGGTAAAATGAATACTGATAAACCTCAATTCTTCTGGGAGAATGTCCTTTGGACAGATAAGACAAAACTGGAGAGTTTTGGCAAATCACATCAACACTATGTCAACCGATGAAAAAAATGAAGCTTTCACAAAAATGAATACCATACCATAACTACAATGAAACATGGAGGAGGCATGGTTGTATTTTGAGGCTGCTTCTGGCACAGGGTACCTTGAATCTTTGTAGGAACAATGAAATATCAAGATTATCAAGACATTTTTGAGTGAAACATACTGCTCAGTGCCAGATAGCTCAGTCACAAGTCATGGATCCTCCAGAGGGTTAATGACCCAAAACACAAAGCTAAAAGCACCAAAGAATGGCTAAGAACAAAACATTGGATTATTCTGAAGTGGCCTTCTATGAGCCCTGATTTGAATCCTACCAAACATCTATGGAAAGAACTGACACATGCAGTCTTTCGAAGGCCCCCTTCATTTCTGACACAGCTGGAGCAGTTTGTCTAGGAAGAGTGGGCCACACTACCTTCTGACAAGTGCAGAAGTCTCATTGAGAGCTCCAGGAATTGCTTGTTTGCAGTGATTAACTGTAAAAGTGGTGCAACAAAATATTAGGTCCCACCATTTTTGTCCATGCCATTTTCATTTGTGTTATTACTTGAAATATTCTGTTGAAACAAAATGCTAAAGCAAAATCAGATTTTTTGTTGTATAAGAAATAGAGAATGATGGGTGTCAATTAATTTTGTTAGTTTTAAGTTATTTCAGAGAGAACTGTGGGTTCTTCTTTTATCATGGACGATTGCCAACAAATTTGTTCATGTCTAAAGTTCTGGTAGCAGAGTTTCATTGAAGATGGATTTGTCTGCAAGAATATAATATTCCTTCCCTTTCCCAAAAAGAAAGATGCTGGGATAAAATAATCTATGCGCTAAAGTCTGTGAAAGGTTAATTTCCCAGGGAATCTTTTTCAACAATTTTGATCCTATGGTATAACTCCTGCCCATGGCTGCAAAAATTAAATCCATCAATCCATCCATCTGCTCCACCTACCTTTATCTATTGCAGAGAATACATGGCAAGAACAGCCCAAACTTTAAAAAACAGGTCACCAATACACAAAAAATGCACTTGTACTTTCTCATTAACTTGGGGCTGCCTTGCCGGCTCTTTGAGCTTCATGCTGTAACCTCACACTTACACATGTAGACATTTATATATAAGATATAAAAAAATATGTATAAAGGAATGCATCTATACAAATCAAAATGCCCTACATCTATATAGTAAAATGAAGAGGTGTTACTGTATTTTAATGCTTAGTTTGCCTACTTAACACAATCAGCATTGAAGGTACTATGTTATATGAAAACTTTATTCTATGAAACCATGAAGGAAAACAATCAGAATTTGACATGAATTAATATTATTAAGTTAAATGATAAAATAAAAATATACTACAAACAGGGCTCTAATGACATCTGTGCTCCTTCCACCTGTGGCTATAAAACAAACAATTTGGATAAAAAATAAATACTGTGACTGGACCATGAAGTAAATTCAGCACTAGGGCAAACTTAGCAGATTGGCACTGTTTTTTCACAGGGGAACTCATACATGATTACAATAGAAATAAAGTCCACATTATCTTTAGTTATCAATAAATATGATCAAAAGTGCATAAGCTACAGATAACAGCAGAAAGAATTTCATCCTGCACAATGCAACATTGTAGGATTGCACTGTAACAATCCAAATGCATTCTTCTATCAATCAAACACCTACAGTACCTGTAAGGTGGCATTGATATTTTTTGTTTTTCATTTGCTTTTTAAAACCATTGTTGTAAGATCATTTTCAATTATATTCCATACCTGGGACAACCTGTAGCAAAACTGTTCCTGCATTTCACTTTGAGTCGTCTTCTCTGGGTGTATTTTTGATGTTGTTGGGTGAAACTTGATTGTATGTATTGTGACACTGACGAGATTGTTGCAGTGATAAATTCGTGACAAGTTCCCTTTAGTATAGTGTCTAAAAGTACAATCAATTTGTAACAACTGTTGCATACACTGTTTTTTTCAGTATGGACTTAATTCTTGTGCAAGGTATAAAAAGGCTTAAGTCTACAAGGAGAATACCACCCTGTGAAGTCCGCCTGTATCAAGCCTTCATAGCCGATTATTTTAGGATTGTGGCCAAAAGGAAGCACTCTGGATAACTATGTCAAAGGTCAAAATCAATTTAAGATGTGAACATTTTTAAGATATAACCTCAGAGGTCAAAATTCAAATAGGTAGCAACTTTTATGAGTTATGTTTATCGGGGCTGGCCTTCTGTCAAATGGGAGTGGTGAGCTGCAAAGTCTATTTTGGGATCTCAGTGTCTTCTCAACCACTTGTGTAACAGTTATGGCATTAACCTCTAAAATTATACGGGCAGCAAATGAACAGACTTTGGACTCACTGTGTAATGAGTTTATTGTCATATATACATAAACTTATACATACACTAGAGCCCATTTATTATTTAAAATGGCCACAATTTTGATCACATCATGGATGTAGGAACCTCTGTTCACTGGATATGGTAGCCCTTATGTGCCTCTTTCTTTATACATCTTGTGAACTTTGTTTGTTGAACTTTCTAGCCCTTACATCTCTCTTTCTTTGTACTTCTTGTTTCTTCTTTTCATCGGGCAATTGCACCCTCTTGTGGATGTTGGACAAAATTACTCCCAAGCTTGGATATTGGACGTGTTGCTGTTTTATATAAACCTATATACATTTCCTGGTTTTGGTTATTTTTATTGTTATTCAAGAGGATATTAGTTGATTATTTCTTAGTAAGAAACAGTGGATCGAAAATACAAGCCAGACAGATTTGCCCAGAGGGGACTGGGCAGTCTCATGGTCTGGAATCCCTACAGATTTTATTTTTTCTCCAGCCGTCTGGAGTTTTTTGTTTTCTGTCCCCCCTGGCCATTGAACCTTACTCTTATTCGATGTTAATTAATGTTGATTTATTTTGTTTTATAACTGTGTCTTTCATTTTTCTATTCTTTAATATGTAAAGCACTTTGAGCTACTGTTTGTATGAAAATGTGCTATATAAATAAATGTTGTTGTTGTTGTATTTAAAAGAGCAACAGATTGTTCTCTGTATCTGAGAGTTTGAACCACTGCAAATCGCCTAAATACTGATAATTTAATTACTTGCATGAAAACCCTAAGCGAAAACGCTCTGGCAATCGAGAGGAGAAAAATCTCTAGTCAACAAAGACTTCCTGTGCTCTTGGGCCACTGATTATGCATCTCCTAGTTGGTTGCAACAATGCAGTCAAACTGTGATGAGCCATCGAAAAACAAAATTAGGTTTCGTAAATGAGGTAATTTAATGTCTTTTTATGGGTTTCTTGCACACAATACATGATGCTTAGTTATCAAAAGAGAGACTGTGTATTGAACATTTGTGTACTTTTAAATTTGTGAGTTTTGTCACTTCTTAAATAACCGTTGCTGCTACTTTCAGAATTTTCTTTTATTAGGCTGTGGAAAGTGGAAATCTCAGCAGTCTACAAACTCTTCTTGTGTCTGTGCTGATTTCCTGATGTTCAGAAAACCGACAAATGGACATTTTAGGATTCTAGACATGTGTACATCTTTTTGTGACTTTGTTAAATTGCCATTGGAAAAATAAAAATAAGTTTCCTTTAAAAAATTCAAAAATATGAGGAATACTGGAAACCTGCACATAAAGTGAGACTGGGATCAAAGTCAAATTTAGTTCTCTGGACCAGCTAACCACCTCACCACTATGTTTAAAAATATGTGTGATAAAAATAGTTGATACTGTCTAGCAAGCTAAGAGCACACTTTCATTTTAGAATTTAATAAATGTTACTTTTGGTAAAAGCAGCTATATATTCTTTCAGCCAATCAGTGACTTCCAAACAATCAACATAGCAGTGAGGGGTTTCATTATTGGCCATTGTTAGCCAAGTGCTATATATTTATTTATTGCTGCTTCCAATTGTATACTGCACTCTAAATTTGCTTCCATCACTGCAATGCTTTGTGTTCTGTCAGCTCACACATGCAACTAACCTGTGGTATAAGCTATTACTGCTGACAAAGTAAAGTTTAAGGAGGCAGGTTGATGTATGTTATTTGCTATTTACATTTGATGTCTGTGTGGAACTGTTTAACACTAGAATTACCAGAGCCTACGAAAAAACTCATAGATCCGGCCCAACTTAAATCCGTTCGCACCTCTCCGCCAGTGTCCTTTGTCCTGTAAATGTGCCGATAAAGACAAGCAGCCGGCTATTCCATCACCCCACCAACTTAGAACGTGCACAATCTTCTCCACGCTCATGCCTTGATTGATTATCTGGGAGTGAAGTTTTAGAGTGGAAATAATAGATTGTTATTTGGAACACACACATTTCATGTGTGTTCTGTTTCTACAATAATCTGTGTAAACACATTGTTAAAAAGTTTTTCATATTTTAGTAGTAAATGACAAAATGTAGGCATAAACTGTATAATGTATGAAACCTGAAGTCCAAAGATCAAATAAACACTTTCACAAAAGGTTCAAGGAAAAGACAGCAGCTTCTGTGGCGTAGTGGTAAGATTTGCTGGCTTGTAATCAAGAGTCTCCAGTTTGATCCTGACTCGCTCCTATATTTGTCATTTTCAATAGTTAGCTGCTCTTATTGTTAATATTATAGAGTACATGCATACACTTGGTTTGCACCTGTAACACACAGGGTTCATTTATAGAACTTGTAAAAATTACCTTTTTTTTTTTCACTTTTATTTTCTCTAAATCACTATAATGATACATACTACTGTCCCCCAAAGGGATCTGACACTGTTAGTTTTTATTTGAAACTGGGAATAATTGGAAATGTGAGTGGTGTTTTGAGACAATGGAACTGGACATTCTCTTATCTGGAAGGATAAAAGCTGACACACAGACGCTGGCGAATCTGCCTTCTTCGTATCTCACCATCACTTGATTTTTTTTTATTCAGTTTTATTGAGTGTTCCTGCTCACGCTGAATTAGTATGCACCTTATGGTCTTTGATGTAAAAAAAAACCAAAACAAAAACAGAGAGAGCTTTATATGATATTTGGAATTATTCGTTTTATGACCTGTATATTAAACTTTGTAGCACGAATGCAACATTATTCATATTCATTCACATAACATCTTGCGGTTTGTAATTGGTGACTGCGTGTTTTTTCCCCTGATCTTTCCAGTCCCCATATGTTGCTGTATGCTGTTTCTTTTGTACTCCAGGACATGCAGAGGAAAGAATAGTACAGAGCAGTAGGTTCAGTGCTATATGCAATCATCAGATTCAAATGTTAACAGTTCACACACACGCAAGGATCGTCCTTCCTACATTTACAACGTGTGTACGTGTTACAATGTACACACTTCTCTGTATGCTGTGGTTTCTATTACACACCTGAAAGAAAGAGACAATATATGTGAAAACATCTTCGCACTAATGCAATATTTTTTGAAAACAAACAGTTTCAGATCGGGTGTGAATTTAGGTATGCTGGCGCTGTTACTGTGTGTCAGCTTTTATCCCTCCAGATAAGAGAATGTCCAGTTCCATTGTCTCAAAACACCACTCACATCTCCAGTTATTCCCAGTTTCAAATAAAGCTTACAGCGTCAGATCCCTGGGTGGTGGAGGGTATGTATCGTGATTGTGATTTAGAGAGACTAAAAGTGAAAAAAACGGTAACTTTTACAAGTCCTATAAATGTACACTGTGTGTTACAGACGCAAACCAAGTGTATGTGTTTACCGTATAATATTAACAATAAGAGCAGCTCACTACTGAAAATGGCAAATATAGGGGTGAGTTGGGATTGAATCAGAGACTCTTGATTACAAGTCAGCAAATCTTACCACTACGCCACTGAAGCTGTTGTCTTTTCCTTGAACCTTTTATGAAAGTGTTTATTTGATCTTTGGACTTCAGGGTTCATACATTATACAGTTTATGTCTACATTTTGTCATTTACTACTAAAATATAAAAAACGTTTCTGTTTTAACAATGTATTTACACAGATTATTGTAGAAACGGAACACATGTGTTCCAAATAACGATCTATTATTTCCACTCTAAAACTCCACTTCACTCCCAGATAATCAATCAAGGCATGAGCTGGGAGAAGTTAATGCACATCCTAAGTCGGTGGGGGAATGGAATAGCTGGCTGCTTCCTGCTTGTCTTTATCGGCACATTTACAGGACAAACAACGCTAGCGGAGAGGTGTGAACGGATTTAAGGTGGGCCGGATCTACAAGTTTTTTCGTAGGCTCTGGTAATTCTAGTGTTATTGAGGTCTACATTGTTGTAGATAATAATTTTATTCATGATTGTACCTCCTTCTTTCTGCTTAGTCCAGATTTTTATTTAAAGTATGTCATTATTAGACATTAGAAATGTATTTTATTATTGAATTTTTAATTAAATTTTAGTTTATTTGGAGAAAGTAGGTAAATAGAACCAGCTTCTCGGGCTGAATGGCCTAATCTTGGAACAAATTGTGCTAATGTTCTAATGTAGTGTTTTGTGAAAAATTTTAAATAAATATATTGCATTTTTGGAAAAAAATTAAAAGACCACCTTTTTTTAAAAAACTCCCACTTTTAAAATGTAATCATCATTTGAAAGATATGTAACATTTTGATAGCAACAGGCCTGAATCAGCACATTATCAACCTGTATTTGTCTAAGTTTTGTAAAATACCATCAAGTTGAGATTTATTGGCTCCTAGAGTTCTACTATGTGCCACACAATTTGGTAACTTATTCCATGTGTTTATGATTCTCTGCATTAAGAAACATCTTGTAACATTTATAATAAATTTATATTTCAACACTTTTTATTTGTGCTGCACTATTCTCGTTGACAATTTTTTTTTAAGTGAGAGATGGCATCCATTTTAATAATTTCTTTTACAATTTTAAACATTTTATCACTTCCTTTAAAAAAAGTGCATAACCACTGGAAGAGAAACAAGTTTAAAAGTTAAGAAAAAGAAGTTAATTTTTATTAAAGTGGAAATGTGATTAAATGAGTAAAGAAAAAATCAAGGAAACTAAACTTACATTAAAAAACATTCTGAGTTGAAACATGGTCTCACAGATTAGTCTTCTGAAAATTATTGTGAGCATCAAGGAAATCATTAAAAAGTTGGGTTATGTTTTTTTTTTTTTTTTAGTACTGATGCAATGATCTGAGATACAATTGGTCACATTTCTTTTGTTGTTTTCAGTTGAAGCATAGGCAAGGGATATTTCTTGTGTATGGTCACACAGTATCAGTAGCAGGACTTGAACCCACATCCCCGGAATTTAAAGTCAAAATCTTTAAACACTATGCTACAGTGCCTGCCTTGGTATGTCCCAGAGCCTGTTCTACTCTTTCCCTTGGTGAGAAGCAGAAGTGTGCTGTCAGTTCAGGCAGAAAGGCTCCCATTTCACTTAGAGGGACATACAAAAAGCCCAAAGGAGGAAAATGGAAGTTAATAGATTATGTATCCAAGTAATTCAAGTTTCTTATCCATAAAAACACAAGATTAATGATTTTACTTGGTCATAATTACAAAGAGTGCCAAATAAGGAACAGAAAAAACTGATACTTTTTGGGTAGAGAATTCCTTTAAATTTCCCCAATAATCTTGAATTCTACTAAGACAATAGATGGATTCATTAATTAGGGGGTTAAATGTATATTTAATCATTTAATTTTTAATCATTTCTTCAAAGTTAAGAAGAGATTAAAAAATTCTCCATACAGCTAGTTTTTGTGTCGTGATTAGTGTTAATTGACTACATTCACCAGCATTTTTCACAGTGAATATGTTCCCTGATGACGTTTAACTCCAAATTTTTTTCTGGAAAATTGCCATGTGGCGTCTAAGACGAATATTTTTTACCCGTGCCCTATTAACTTTTGCATAGCCAACATGATATTACAGAGGTGTAGCTGCCATGTGTAGAACTTTCATGCATGCCTAGACATTGTGTTGATGTGCTTCACACACTTGTGAAGTTAAGATCTGGAGCCTTGTGTATAAAGGGCAAGTACGCACAAAAATGTTCCTTAAGCCTGTTTCCACTCTGAAATCGCGATGTATAAAACCTAAACTTGCCATAAAGCCATGCACATTTTCATGCTAGCTAAAACCCTGGCATGTGTAAGTTCTCAGCTCGGTTCTGCAAACTTGTTCCAGTGTAGTTTCCCTTTCTTTTTTAGATCCACATCCATATGCAGCTTTATAATATACACTGAAATTAATGCATGTTGTTTATTAGCTTAAGGCATCTGATTGTAATTAACCTGTAACAATATTATGGTCCACGGAACGGCCAAACTATTCCAAATACCATAGCTGCTTTAGCGTTGTTACTCTCACTGCACCTTCCTCTTCTTCTTCTTTCAGCTGCTCCCGTTAGGGGTTGCCACAGTGGATAATTTTTTTCCATATTACTCTCACTGCACCACTCAGAGTATTTATAATCACTATATCTGAATGTGAATCACAGCTCTACAGCAGCTGATCGGAAAGAGAATTATCGGTATACAGCATCAAGCACATGCTGCCTCAGCCATGCTGCCTATTTGCACTGCTCTCATACGGCAAAGGCTTCAGGGCCTTTCCTGTACTGACCTCGCTGTTCAGAAACAGTTTCATCCCAAGAACTGTAAACGCAATCAATCGGTCCATCAAGTGCTCCTTGTAGAACTGTTTGAACTCATAAGTACAATAACCTCACTGTAAACTTGCAATACATCTATACTAATAAAAGGCAAAGTCTTCACTCACTCACTCACTCATCACTAATTCTACAACTTCCTGTGTAGGTAGAAGGCTGACCCCATCTTCACGAAATTTTGTAGGTGGCTTCCCTGCGCTAACCAAAACTGATGTACGTACTTATTTCGGTGGTATGACGCCACTGTCAGCCGCCATATTGAGCTTTCCAACGTCACTAATTCTCCAACTTCCCGTATAGGTAGAAGGCTGAAATTTGGCAGGCTCATTCCTTATAGCTTACTTACAAAAGTTAAGCAGGTTTCATTTCGAAATTCTACGCGTAACAGTCATAACGATCAACAATGTCCGCCATGTTGAACTTTCTTATTTATGGCCCCATCTTCACGAAATTTGGTAGGCGGCTTTCCTGCGCTAACCGAAAACAATGTACGTACTTATTTCGGTGGTATGATGCCACTGTCGGCTGCCATATTGAACTTTTCAACATTCTTTGTTACTTATGGGCCCATCTTCAAGAAATTTGGTACGCGGGTTCCCAACACTAACTGAATCCTACTTACGTACATATATATGTCCATAGCCTGCAGCTCGGTCACCGTGTGAGGCGGCGTTGGGTCCCCCATCCCAACGCCTCCCACATTGTTGGCTGCCTGCCTATATAAAGCTGTCCGTCGCTCCAGTCTCTGCATTCCCTTCCTTGCTTCGCCACGGGAATCACGTCTCCCTGCTGATAACTACAGCCTTTTTATTTAATCCATGGCTTCTCCACTGTTTTATTGTTCATTTATTACGATTATAGTTATTGTGTAGGTATTTTAGACTTACTTTACATTGTTCAGGTACACATTTCCTTTATCATTCCAACCGTACCCCCCATCAAAGAACTGTCACTTACCAAGTGGTTTCCATGCCCGGAGATGGCACCTACCTTTTCCATTCTCTTTGTTACATATTGCACAGCCATATCAGACTCACTCTTGATATCCGGAGGAACATTGTGTCTTATGTATTGAATGACTGGGACAGGTTCAAGGTGTGGACTGATGACAGTACAGGAGATAATTATACTACACAGGAGTACTATAAGAGTGAAATGCTTAAGCCCTTCACCTATGGTTCTGCATGTGAGTTGATGACTGCCGCTGAATTGTTCAGTTGCCGCTTTCAAGTGTACCAAAATGGCCAAATATTTTACACCTTTCAACAACCGCCAATGCCTCTTAAACATCTTAGATTCACAGGTGACGATTGCAGTAGTGGACACTTTGATGTTTATGAATATTTAAACTCTCAAAAGCTGGATGTGAAGTTATCGATGAAACCGGTTGTGTACTTACAACGCTTGACAGATGCCGAATGTCTCTTCAACACAAGTCCTACAAATACTGTCGTAATTCAAACAAACCATGAAACTCAAACCGATTATGACAGCAGCAATCCAAGCTGTGAGATTTGAAACAAGATTACTTTTCACCTGGCCAAGTGTATGTTGAATTCTCAAGAGTAAGCTCAGCGCACAGCTTGGTCATATTACAACCAGAGGGCCGAACTCACCATGTGGTATACAAAGAGTTCCTTAACAAATAATTATTGGTATATTTTCCCTCAGTTTTAAAAGGTTGAATTTTCTTCTTAATAAAAATTTGAAGGCAGTACTTCGCCGCTGCAAAGCGCGGGTATTTTGCTAGTTTATAATATTGTACAACCTGAGCCACTTTAGTGCGTAATTACATATAATGACGATATCATTTTTAAGATGAAATGCAGCAAAATATGTTTATTACATTATACAGATAAAATGTTAACATCATTTAAATAATCTATATTGTTAATAATTAAACATGTGAGGACATGGTGTTGCAGCGCTAATAAGGAGCTGGCGCCCCGTTCAGAGAATGTTCCTGACTCGCGCTGTATTCTTGCTGGGGCTGGCGCGACACTGGTTGGAGAGATGGATAGAATAATTAAACATGTACTATGAAGATATTTCAATGTTCCTTAAAGGTTTTGAAGAATCTGAGTTCTAAGCTTACAGATGGCTTATCATCTATTACTGAAATGATTGTGTGGCAATTGGGTACTTGGAGAAAGAAAAAGAAGGACAGGAATTATTTCATCGAAGGTTGTGCACGGAGCAGCAAGCATCTTGCATGAGGCAGGAACTATCTCTGGGTGGGGCGCCTGTTTGTCACTATCACTGCGCCACCGTGTTCCCATGTTTAATACATGCTTTAATTCCTATCATCAAGTAAATGATAACAGAAATTTCGAGATTAAAGTTGACATTTCAAGCTTTTTTCCAACTGTGTCTTTTTTTTTCTGTGACACTCAGATGGTGGGCTATGACTCGCCTTTTCACGGCGACTTTGATATCTGACAACTTCTTTTTTATTTCGGGCACTGTGTGACTTTGTGAACTTGAATGTCGAGTTTCACTGCCACTCTATATCACTTGATCAACTTCCCTTTGTTTTTTACAGAATTCACTAAAATTAATCTATTTTCCCCCATGCTTTTGTCATTGTCTTTTCACAGAATGCTGAGTTTAAGGGCTATTTATATTGATTTGCATATTCAAAGAGATGTAATTCTGGGAGGAGTTGGGGAGTAGCAGCAGGCACGTGCACATGCGTTACTTTTCACACTGAAAGGAATTTATGTAGAACATGGAAGTTGGCGTATACACAGGGTGCTATGCATGAGGCCCCTGATCTGTAGTATACCTGGATTTCCAAGCTGCAGTATTTTCCTTTGAGGGGTATTTGAGTCCTGCCACTAGATTTAAAGCATCAATCTCTGCACACTGGCAACATAGCACCACTTGGATAATTTGTATGCATAATTAGCTATGTGATAAGCTACAATCACAAAATAAGCTTTAAAGGAGGTCCCCCTCCCCTGTTAGAAAACACAGGAGGCCATGTGAAATAATAACAACATAAGATTTATTAATGTTTATAAGCCACTTCTTCTTGATGGAAGGAAGATGTGCAAAGCATCTGCAAAGATACATATATACAGCTGTGCCCATGGCCAATATGAGCCCCAAGTTTTTAACTCACAATGAGCACAATGATATTTATTTTATTCACTTATGGTCATTTGTTGTATTTTGTCTGTAGTCTTCATTCCATTTGTGTCTTTAGTTGTCTGAGGAATGGTGGCGCTGCGATAAACATTGTTGCCTCACTCATTGTTGCCTCACTTTATATTTTTGGCCACAGTAATCAGTTCAGCATAGCTGACAGATGCTTCCCAGTCCAGCATAGCTGACAGATGCTTCCCTTACCCTCAGGGACACTTAAAAGATCATAACACCATTATAATTCTTTGTGGAATTTAGCAAAGTTCCTAAAACATTTCCATGATTTTGCCAAACTCATTGTGAAGTGAACTCTGTGGGGTTTGCTCAGCACTAGTTGGGACACAAGTGAATGAATTAATTCAGTTTGGCACATTATTTGTATTTCTTTTCATGATCAGAAAAGGATGTAAACAAACCTGAAAATCTGTTTGAGTTTATTATAATAAGAGAAATATATCTAGAAAGTCAAATTGCAGTGTTATGATATGTCAAAAATTATTAACTCATCTTTTTAGGTGCCTTTCTCCATTAATGTGGATTTTAGCCATGTTTCATTGTAAAATGATTTGCATATACTTTGTATTTTAACAGAGGTTGGTCTGATTTTAATACCACTGCTTCATTGTTCCAGGAACTTGGGTTGGATTGATGCTCTAGTCAGTGTCTTTGAGGTATGCATCCTTCCTCCCCATGTCTGTCATATTTGTTATATTCATTCCTGTAATAGACAACCTTTATTTAACAAATCCAACCGAATAAACTTAAGTTCAATATGACAAATGCTAACATATATACAATTGATTGGGCTTATACAGGCCAAGGTAATTTGCATAACACAGTTCTGTAACTACGTTACATCATTTTGCGCCAATCATGGTAGACAATTTAGTCCATCTCATACCATATACCTTGTGTAGGTAGGAACTGCTTGGATACTACAGCTAATGAAAGGACTTAATTACTGATCATTTGATCTCACTGTTGCAGTCTTGGAAAGATTTGTTACATAAAAAAGATAAAGCATAGAAAAATTCAGAAAGTTCAGAAAATGCATGGATGGATGAATGAATGAATGTTCTGAGAAAATATATTTTGCTCTCGTCTCTGGGAGAACATCCACCAGTTTTTTATGCTCATCGTCTATAAATGTCTGCAATCCTTTTATTTGCATTAAGACAAAGAGACAATTTTTGCTTGACACCATACTTAGTATCCTTATAAAAGTAATTTAATATATTTCAGTAAAAACACTGATAATTATTTTTGTAGATAAGTCATATTTCAAATCAAACCTTTCTGTGGAAGATCCTTTTATGCGCAGATAATCACAACACAAGAAGTGCTTGTAATTATCATCTGATTACTCGCAATAGCTCATTTCTAAAGATTCTGGGCGGCACTTTAATAATCAATACTTTTTCAGTAAGTTGCTTGATTAACTTTACCAGTAAGCATCAAATGAGTAAAATACTAGTTTCATGGATGTTTCTATTAAACATTTGGTTATAACTATAACAGTGGCATATGTATCCACTGAACATGTTGCATTAAAGTGAAACACTCTGATTCACTTTACAATGTCTGCAAAAATCTAGAATTACACACAGAAAGACAAAGAAAATTCAGCAGTGTAGTCAGCTTAGTACAAAGTAAGAAGATTACATTAAGCTAATTGAAATGGTTATTTTTCACCCGACAAACACTTACTCAGGTAGTGTTTTATAGTCTTTCGATAACATAAGTAACACAAAGGCTTCAAATGTGCAAAGTCATTACTTAGTAATTTAATGGAAATGTTTTATAAACTCTTTGCTTGTTGTTTATCATGTCACCCTTGTTACTTCTTCCTATAAAAACACTTGTAAATGTCCACCTGCTCGATATTCTCAGCACATAAGGAGCGAGTGTATAATTTTCCTGCATTAGGCTTGTCACTTTCTCTCATCCACTTCACGTATTTTTTATTTCAGAATATCAGTGTTCTCTCCATATATTTATTGGTAATTAAATAAATGGAGATCACACAGACATCCTTGTGGCCGTATCTCGACATTATCATTGTCATTAAATGTGTTTATGCTTACTTGTAAGTTTTAATTAAATCGAATCAACGTTCAGTCTGTCAATTTGTCCGACTAGCCTATTTGTAAGTTGATTATATAGCAAAACCTTTAAATTCTCTTTTCCCCACAAGGTTTCAATAACTGGAAGTGCAGTGATAAGGAGTACATCAGGTAAACTGATTTGTGTTTTATATTAAAAAAAAAAAGAAGTTATGTATTTTAAATCATCCTTGTTTATCATCGTACCAGAAAGTGGCAATGCATTGCTTGTTGGTCGCACGTTAGTAAGAATTTCAGTGTACTTTACTTTATGCTAAATATCTCATTATATAACTAAGTGTTGTGGTTTAGTGATGAAAGATGAATTGGTATAATATGTTTTTCACTTTCATTTTATTTTCTGATGTAGAGTTGACATCTTCTATCGATCTACAGTGATATTCATGTTAGTTCTCATACGTTTCAGTCAGTTTAAATTTGCTAACTACAGATATATTTTATATTTTTCTGTATTTGTATGTTTATATTGTTAACATACCCCATGAAGACAACTCCAGCTTCGACTGTGGTGGTACACCGATTCACAAACATCAATACCTATCCAGTGCACTGGAAGAGTTGTATCTTCTGTGAGTAACCTGCACAGCTTGAAAACAATGGCAGCTATTGTACATAATTTAATTATGATGTTTCAGATTGGAGGAACAAAGTATAATGTCTGTTGTAAATTTACATATATTTATTTGCTTGGCAGATGGTCTTTTATAAAGTGACATACAAAAGAGGTGAACAAAACTGAGTCAACATCAAATTACAAAATTAATCACAAATAGAAAGCTCAGAACAGAAATGGTTTGCTAGTTACAATTTCTAGATAATAAAAACCTAATGGCTCAGTTAGTCAGAAATTCACCAAAAAAGAAAGTTTTCAAAAACTTCTTAAACACATTAAGAGAGGCAGATATCCAAATGGTGGTGGACAGCATTCCACCATCCAGGAGCTAAACATGAAAAGAGCCTGTTGTGAATCATTCATAGAAATTTTTGCCTTGTTCTCGGAGGGGCAGGGCAAAAATTTGGGGAGTAATGCCAACACTAACCACCTCAGCACCCACTATGTGGAAAGAGAAAACACGAAGTAAACCAAACAATGAAGAAATAAACCACACAGCTTGCTTTGATAAAAGTCACTGGCTACCTCTGAACAATTCTGTCTCTTTGTAACAATGAAATAAAAAGACAAATTGCATTCCTGTATAAATAAAAATCATGGCTGAGTAAAAGCAAAATAAAAAACATTTCTTTGGACATATAAACAAAGATGATGTGCATCAACTCTAAAGGCAAACCAAAATCTAATGAAATAAAAGTACTAAACTTTGTTTTAAATAAAAAAATATTGCTGTTGTGTTTCAGACAAAAATTGTAAAATTTAATTAAGCAGTTAGTAATTTTTTTTACTACTTGTCACTGTGTGTATCTACTCTAGTGCTTCTGCTGCTGAAATAAGTCTTGTAAAAATTTCAAGATGGCAAAAAGTTATTTGCAGATTTGCAAACCATCAAGAGCAACCTTATCACAAAATGCAACAAACAATGTCCGTGATTGATATCCAGGAGAGAGATTGGTTCTCTTGGATTCTAAATGACCCTCTGGTTAACTGTGGAGAGTTGGTAATTTAGCGTCTGATTGTCTGGAGACCATTGAAATACGTCCTCTGATTGGCAAAGATTGCTGACAATCAACATACAGGCGTGTAAGGCAATCTGTTGACCAAACAAAAAAAAGGAGGGACAATCTAAACATGTAGATTTCAAAGAGAACCAAACAATGGAGAAGTGATATATAGTATATGGATAGCCCCAGTGCATAGCTTTTATGTGGAATTTCATGCACATTGATATCGGAAACTGATCCTTTATTAATAACACCATAAAAACTGAATTGTGAATGTATCAGCACAAGTATGTTCAGGCTCAAAGGAAAACACAATAATAAATCATAATTTCCTTACTTTCAAGCAATAATATCCTACTCACACTTTCCTGGTGTTGCAAGCCATGGGAACACCTGATAGAACAATAAACGTGCACCAAGAACAAGACATGGCTAGTCTCATGTTGTTCCTCTTCCACAATCTAATAATGGTGGTATCTCCAATTGCCTTCTCATACTGTTGCTCTCTCTTTCTCTCTCCTCCATTAGATAAAATAACAACATTTATTTCTATAGCATGTTTTCATACAAATGATGTAGCTCAAAGTACTTTACAAGATGAAGAAAGAATAACATATATCTAAATTTAGGCAATACTAATTAACAAAAAAAGAAAGCTTCAGAGAACAACATAACCTATAAAGTCTCCACCGGTCTTCTTGAATATAGTAGAGCCTTTCAGAATGCAAGCATTTCAAGTCTGTGTCGACTAAGTAACTGCTTTTGATGCAATAAGCTCCACCATAGTCTGAAGAACAGTATGCTGTTTGCTACAATATTTACTCATCTATGAACCCATTTATTTCAAGTTAGGGTCACAGAGAGCCATATCCTACTCTGAAAGAACCAAGTATTGGTCCATCATAGAGCACACTTACTCATACACCCATACTCCCCTTGAGGCAATTTAAATTTACCAATAAACCTAAATAGTTCTTGTAAAAATATATGTATTATTGCACTGTCTTTCTGTCCTCCTTTCTGTTTTTGCCACATGAGGGTTCAAGAAATATATTTTTGTATAAGAGATAGGGAAAGTTCCTTACCAAAAAGTCATACGATCATGATACAGAATCTGACCTAAAATGTTAAATCAACGTTCTTTGTCAGGAAAACACACACAGAAACATGTTAACTCAAAAGCAAGTCTTTTAAGTCATATCCGCTATCTTGGACAACCAAGAAACACGCAACACTGACCTTTATACCGTCACAGTAATGATATCACATGTTGTACACTCCCAGTCATTCTGTCTAAAGATGGCAAAGCAACATTCAACAACAAAAGTTTTCTAAAATGGTAATGTCCATGGACAAACAAAATGGTGTTTGTGAGAACACACAAAAAAGGTTTTTACCAAAAAAACATTATTTATTTATTTATAAAGCACTTTAAAAACAACATCAAGGCTGACTAAAGTGCTGTACAATAAAAATCCAGCATATAAGACACACAAAACCAAAGGGTAAATCAAACAGAAACACATAAGAACTGAAGAGATCCTTAATAAAAAGTATACAGTTAGCCAACATCTCATACTCGGTTAAAAGCCAGAGAGTACAAATGTGTTTTTAAATAGGATTTAAATGCAGCTAGCGAAGGATCCTGCCTAACGTGCAACGGCAAATCATACCAGAGTTTTGGGGCTGCAACTGAAAAGGCTCGATCACCTCGGAGTTTGCATCATGTCTTGGGAACACATAAAAGAATCTGGTCTGCTGACCTGAGAGAGCGAGATGGTACATAAGGGTGCAGCAGTGCCGACAAATAAAGAGGGGCACAACCATTAAAATATTTAAAAGCAAATACAAGGATCTTAAAATGGATTTGAAAACGAATTGGAAGCCAGTGAAGGGAAGCCAAAATCGGGGTAACATGTTCATGCTTTCTTATGCCAGTTAAAAATCGAGCTGCAGCGTTTTGCACCAGTTGTAGGCGAGCAATGGAGGCCTGGCTAATTCCAAAAAGAAGTGCATTGCAGTAATCTAGACGAGATGTTATAAAAGCACGTATCACTGTTTCAAGGTTGCGCGTAGACAAGACAGGCTTGATTTTTGACAGCTGCCTCAACTGGAAAACGCAAGATTTTTTCACATGGCTATCAAGTTTTAAAGCTGGATCCATTTTCACACCTAAATTTGTGATCATGGTTTTCTCAAATTGAGCCACAGTGGATAGGTCGATGCAGGGGGTCCCGCTGGTGCTATTGGGTCTAAATAGCACGACTTCTGTTTTGTTCTCATTAAAATTTAGAAAATTGAATGCCATCCAACTCCTTATGTCAATAAGGCAGTCAAGCAGGGGCTGAACAGAACATAGGCCTTGGCACTTCAGAGGGAAATAAACCTGACAATCATCTGCATAAAGATGAAAGGAAATACCGTGCTTCCGAAAAATAGCGCAGAGTGGCAGAAGGTATAAGGAGAACAGAAGAGGTCCCAGGATGGAGCCCTTTGGTACCCCCCAGGGGAGGGCAACAGAGGTAGAAGTAAAATCATCAATACTGACACAAAAACCTCTATCTGAGAGATAGGACCTAAACCATTGGAGAGTTAAACCTGTGATGCCCACCCACTGCTCCAGCCTGGAGATGAGGATCTCATGGTCTATCGTGTCAAAGGCAGCTGTTAAATCCAAAAGCATAAGTAGTACACAGTCACCAGAGTCCACTGTTAAAAAAATATCATTAAAAACCCTTAACATTAAAAAAAACATTAAAAATTGACTTCTAAACTGTAGCCTACACATGGAATGTTTTGTTAAAAGCTGAAAGAAAATCAGAAAAAAAATTAAGCAGGTGATGATTTTTTTTATATTTCAACTGGTTACTTTTCATACTAGAGATTTGTTTACTTTTTCTCATTAATCTTATTGTAATGAGGTGTTACAGAAGACAGGTTTGTGTAGGACAGTGACAGGAACAGTCCTAGGGCCCAGTAGAACTACAAAATAGATAATAAAATTTATACTGTCAGTGGGGCTATATATGTCAACATCTCAGTAAGGAAAGAAAGTCACTGTAAGCAATGTTAATTATTATAGGTACCCCTAAAATGCAATGGACGAGTTCAGTAAAGAAGAAAGAGAAACCTGTGACTTGGAAAGAAACAGATAACTCAGCAGGTGTCAGGGATGTCTGACCTAAAAGAAGAGAGAGGATGGTGATAAAATCCTTAGAAAAAGATTGATATACCTCCATGCCAACAGAGGGCAGACCATGATTCCATATTGAGATAATTGGGGCAATATTGGCTTCTTAGATTTGGTAGAAATTGTCAGGTGGCCAGTTGTAATGTTCCACCTTGTTAGGGTTCAGCTTACAGTACCAGAAGGAGAAAGAATTGAACTGTTACTCTTTCAAGTGAGGAAATGCTAAAGCTGCCTGAGACCCTTAACTCTTTTGTAGCTAATCGATACTATAGGGCACGGCAACACCAGAAACCTCAAAAAGGTTGGTACTTGCCTGAAGTCAAAGAAGGATTAGCCTTGACACTAGGAAATTACTGCTGGAAGGATTTTAAAGCCATCTCGAGTCAGAGTTCTCACTTGTCATGGTTTGGCCTGGGCTCCACTCGCCTCATAATGATGATTAAATTATTGTGTCAAGCTCTTTATTGGTGTTCGGGCTTTCTGCCCAGAACTCATCCTGATTTGGACATACTGTAAGCAGGACTAGCCCAATAAAAATGAGAGCAATGCTTAGTGACTTTGTCTTGTAGCAGTGTTCTTGGTTATATTCTTGACTGCTTAATAATCTTTTAGAGTTCTATTAAAAGTAAACTTAAGTCTCTTTTGTTTTCTGATTTAGACTTAGAAAGTATTTTTGAATTTAGGTTCTGGTTTGGGTTTCACACATCATTCCAAAGTTTTTTTAGTTGCATTGCAATTTGGTAGTTTTTTCCATTTTGCTTCAAGTTTTTTTTGTCTTTCTCAGGGTTTTTTTCAACAGTTTTATTATTAAATGATATTTAAAAAATCGTTTTGCTGCTCTTGCTATTGTAATATAATTTGCCCTAAGTGTAACTTTTGAATTGCTTATTTGTTCCTTTGCCTTCTTTATTTTGCTCCGATTACTGTTTAGCGTATTGTTTGCAAGCTTAATTACCAATTAGGAAGATTAAGTAGTGTCCAATTGAAGTTTAGTTTGCATTTATTAAGGCCCAGTACAGTGCCAGTTATTGTAGAATTTTGTAAACAGAATTTCCTTCTGATTCAGGAAAACAATTATTTATTTCAAGGACTGTTATCTTCTTTTTGATAAACTATTCCTACTTAGCCTTTATCTGCAGCAGATTTTAAGAGAGTTGAGCAGTGTGTGTAATAGATAGACAGTGTGATGCTATTTTATCATGGAAAGGCTTCTGGGGACACCTCTCCTTAAAACAAATTCCTTTCCAAATGTACAGATTCTTTGTAATTTGGACCCACAGTATAATGTTAGTTAGTTTAGTTTGCCTATTCTTACACATACCAACCTTTAGGGATATGCAGTTGTGTTTGAGTAAAGGACTACAAGATCCACAAAGAAATGTTGGGGGGCCAACCAGGTTATCCAGGTTTAATCAAACTAAACACAAAAAAAAAAAATGGCTGCTACGGGCGCAAATGCACAACAAAATGTCAAAATGAAAAGAGAAGCCGCCAGGCTTTACAATTCTGTTGGTTTTGGTCATCAGATAGAAGCTTTTTCCTGTGGTGTGTTCTGTTCAAAATAGAATGTCTCCTTCCACTGGCTGAAAGATTTATAGATATGAGACCAGAAGGGGAAAGTCAAATGTCCTCACTGGACATCTTCTCAGCACTGTGGAGGGAATAGAAGAAGAGAAGGTTAGTGGCAGTGTTGCCTCTCAATCCGGGGTGATAGTACAATCCTCAGATGAGCTTGGAGAGTGATCCACAGATGCACATATGTGACACGGTTCACAGGTGCATCGTAAAGAGTAGGGTGTACCCCAATGTCCTGGCTAAATTGCCCACCTTGGGCTAATTATTCTTGCCCCTTAATTGTCCCACTGTCTCTGAACTGACTAGCTCTCTTACCACTTCACCACTTAATAGTTCATATGTGGAGAGAGAACTGGTGCAAAGCGGCTGCTGTTGAATCATCCAGATGGATAATATACATTAATGTTGATGGAAGTGGCTCCCCACTAACTATGTAAAGTGCTTTGAGTAGTGAGCACTATATAAATGTAAAGAATTACTATTATTATTATCTCATGTAAGTATGCAAGGTTGTGGAGGATTTCATCTTGTGGTATAGGGACAACTTTCAACCTCAATATCAGCAAGACAAAAGAGTTGGCAGTACACTTCTGGCATGCCAAGGAGCCTTTGAGGTGAGTCTCCATTCAGGGCGAGGATGTGGAAGTGTTGCAGAGCTACAAGTACCTGGGGGGTTTCAAATTAACAATAAACTGGACTGGTCTGATAACACAGTAGCACCATACCAGAAGGACCAGAGCAGACTGTACTTCCTAAGGAGACTCAGGTCTTTTGATTTATTTAGCATGCTGCAGTCTTCTGACCTCAGAAGCAAAATGCCCGGAACAAACTTATCAAGAAAGCCTGCTCCATCACATGGCCGTTCCTGGTCACCCTGGAAGCTATTGCAGAAAAGAGGATGGAGGCAAAATTGGATGCCATCATGAAAAATCCCCTCCATCCCCTTTAGCCACAGGCTCATTCCATCACAGCGTGCTAAGAAGTACCTCTGGGGTTCCTTTCTTCCCATTGCTATCGGACTTTTCAATGCTTCCACCCAATGTGCTTGTTTATTTTTATTTTTTTAATTTATTTTCTTATTAATTGAATGGCTGTATTATCTGTCCTTCAAGTCTGTATCCTTGTTTATTATGTTTCTGCTGCTGCATGCATCTGAAATTCCCCATGTGATTAAAGTTTATTTAATCTAATTTTTGATTTTGTATACTATTTATGCATTATTCTATAATAAGTTTGATATGTCTTTCTTTGCATGTGAGTACTTCTTTGACATCTTGCAAAGCACTTTGAGCTACATCATTTGTATGAAATAAATGTTATTTTTGGACTCAGGGCATTGTGAATCACTGTGACAGTGTCTTTTCTTATTATATCATTATTCATGTAAGACAAATTCATCAAACTAACTAGTTAAATTTAAAAAGTATTAGCAATCCCTTTTTTTTATATAGAGTACCTCATGATAAACCAACTGTTATATAAAATCACCAAGAGTAAAGCTGTTTTAAATCCAGAAATAGTATATGTGTTTTAGTATTACAGATTTCATTTTGGTTTTCTTTCCCCATTAATAGGTCAAGTCTACTTTAAATAGAAGAACTGCTAAACAGTGAATTCAAAATATAATGTCAGTGCCCAGTCAGCAGGATGCGGTCATCTGTTTGCATCATTTTTAACCTGGAATAGTCTCTTAGCGTGAGTTCTAGACCGTGCACTGCCTATATGCAAAATGCTATTCACCTTCCTTCATACTTCTCAGAGGACACACAAGTGGAGTGTACATCTCTCTCTCCTGGCCAGACTGACTCCCTAGAACATCAAGTAACCATATGGGTCAGAATAGGCTGATAAGCATTCAGACTTGTCCATCTCCTTTTTAGTGTGTTCTTCTGTGCTCCCAGCATATTTTACCTAAGCAATTAGAGCAAAATGTGACGACAGACAGAGCAACAGAAGTCCATATTACAGATATATCACAATGACAAGGTTTTAGAAAACCCATGCCAAACATTTAACATCACACATTTTTTCATTCAAGTTCAATTAACTTGTTCCGACGTTATTATCATCCCTGATTACCATTCCTCATCAATGCTGATAACCAGAACAACCTTTAATCTGAAAAGGCTTCAATCAGAATTCACATCAGGTTTCGGAAATGGTGTGCTTTCTTACAGATAGGTGCTCAGAAAGATAAGAGCTGGGAAGTTGGAACATCTGCCTGTTTTAAACAAATAATTGATATCTGTTTTGAATGGTCTTCTTTTAAAATTATCAGACACCAGTGACTTAAAAGTGCTTTAATGAACCAGCTTTCCAGGGAAAACCTTGGGATTCTAGGCTCTTCAGCAGTGAATAAGCATATTGTTACCAGATATTTGAATAAAACCTGAGCAATGGTTGCTGTTAGGCCTCTTGTGGGAAATGTTATTAAAATTATTTTTCAACGGATGGAGTGGGTTTGATACTTCCCAGATTTGACTGAATAAAGATCTCATGTTTGGCATAATACTACTAGGGAAACATAAGTGAATTGCTTGGCTGAAAGCACTGGAAATATTACATTGTTGAAGCAGAGCTGAAACACAACACTGTGTCCCTCATCCATTTGGTTTTCATTATTTTCTTGAAATTTTAACAATGGCACCCAGGGATTAAGTCATCGAAGTGAGATGTGGCCAAACTAAACATCCTGCCACCCCCATAAAAATGAAGACAGATGAAGAAGGAAACAGGTGTAAAATGTATAGGACGCGAGGACGTGCTCTGCCACCAACTAGTTATCTCTCTGAGGGAGTCAGAGATTCAAAACAGAGCCTCATTCTGACAAGACCAAAAACATCACAAGGGTTTTTCAGCAAAATACTCCGTTTCTCTGACAGGACTTTAGGTTTACGAATAAAAGCTTAGATTTAATACAATTACTGGACTTTAAGGATACCAAAAACACAGATTGAAAGTAGCATGTAAGAAATGTTTTGACACTGGAGGTCATCTTGTAGGCCAGTTCAATGGGAATTCTCAGTTTTAGCCTACCACTCATATAGCTGCTGATTTGGTTCTTGTCCTTCATATTCAATCTGTTCTTGGCCAGGCCTCTCAATTAGACAACTACTGGATAAAAGTGGTCTGTGTATTACCTTAGTCCCCAGTGTCCCTTACATTCTTAGAGTTCTGGACCATTTCAGTGTTATGATTTCTGCTTTTTTTTTTTTTCTTAACCTTTTGTAGTGAGCTCATCTATAGGCTTTGCTATCTGCTAGTCTCGCCAATTCAATCAGTCTCCACCATCAAAAACTTCACAATGTTTTCCCCTTAGTGTAATATAAATTAACAAAGATCTCATTCTTTTTTGAAACATAATACCATTGGGGGCTTCATCTGTACATGAAGAAAACAGGTTTAGCTTCTGGAAGGCTGGATACTTTAGTAGTAATGTTTCAGGCTGCTGGCCATTAGCCAATGGTGTCACTTAGTTTCACCTGTTGCCCCATTGTGAATGTGAAAGGAACTTATGATCACATAGATATTTAGACTATTACTATCTACCCATGCTCAATATTAATGTTCTTTTGAGGTCAAGTTATCTGTCCCCAGAGTTTTCCATGCTACATTTGAATTAGGTTATGCCCATCATTGACATTTTCTCTTGGAATAATAGATACAACTATTCTCAAATGAAAATGATATACTGTAAAGCAACAAAACTTAAAAGGAGTAATTTCAGCAGTGGAGAGAAACAAAAAAAAAAAACAAAAAACAATGCAGCTCAGAACACTATACAACAATCTACAAAAAGCTCACCATACAGCAATCGAAATGTGAAGACTAGTGATGAGAGAAATAGGTAAGTTTCGATTTGCATACAGCTTCATGAAACTGACACTAAAATTGATTCACACAATCATATAGCCAGATATTATTCCCCAGCTTACGTTAATTTTCCTTTTTAGTGCCTTCTTCTTATTTTAAATTATTTTTCATGTATCTATTGTAATTATTAATTGTTGTCAATACTGCTCTGTTTATGTACTTATTTATTATATACAAATTGCTCTTCTATGTTCCTTGTGTTTTCTGCATGGAACCAAAAAAAGGCATGGCCACCCTAATCTCACTTCTGAAGAACGCCCCCAGCCTTTATACTCCGAAGGTGGGAACAGTTCCTTCAGTGTTCCTTTGATATTTGAGGTGTGCTATGTTTATTGTGAGTATTGACTTTTGTTCTTTGATTTTGCTGCTATCATACCGACTGTGAATTTTCTGCCTTGGATTGCCTTTAGCCTTAGCTCGTGCTTTTTGACATTCTTATTCTTATGTTGTGTATGTTATGGGCCAAACCCGCTTCTAAGAACCAACTAGTTTAGACTAGGCCAAACCAGTTTGTCTGAAGCGCGATTGGATGAATCGGTTTGGCCTAGTCTAAACTAGATTAACCTGAAATCAATGTTGAACTCCCAGGACAAACTGATTTGCCCTAGTCTAAACTAGTTTGACCTACAATTGCACTTTCCTCAATAGGAAAAACCAGTTTGGCCTAGTCAAAACTTAAAGACAAAATAAGGGAAAATTAAAGAAATGTATTTGTTTATTTAAAGTTTTAAAAGCAGTGTAGCCTTATGATAAAAAAAAAACACATTACAAAGTTGCAGATACAAATAATATGCAAACATTCAAAATAATCAATTCAAACAGTGTACAATATGCTACATTAACACAAAAGGAAAACAATTACTCAAACATAATAGTGTATCGCAATGCAAGCTAGCACACATAATAAAAAATAATAATATACGCAAAAATGAAATATAATAAACACAATAGTCATTATAAAAATATTTGTAAAAGTTAACCACTGAGATTGACTTTGAAATTTTATCAGAATATCAATCACATAAAATTAAAAGAGAATATAAATTATGTACACGCAGAAAGTTTTAAAGTACACATAATAAAGGTATGCTGACATACTTCACACATAGACAAAAACAGGTATATCCTTTCCGTTGTGACAACATTTTTTGGAAGATTCAGCCAACATTCTATCACAACCAACATGACCCACCGCCATATGGGCTACAAAGATTATTTTAGATTTTCATTACCTTTATTTTGTGTAACAAGTTTTTTTATCCCTCTGATATCCAGTACATTAAATCATCAAAGCTTCATCCATAACACAAAAAACAAAAAGAATAAAACAAACACACAAGAATAAAACTAATAAAATGCATGCAACCAAACACGCAAGAACAAAATGAATAAAACGCTCGAACAAATTTATGCAAATTTATGGCTTATTGTGGAATGGCGGAGGTGCACAGCAGAAGATGTAGGGATAGGGGTAGCGCAGGGATGGGGGTAGCATGTGCGGGGATCAGACATATTTAATGATAAAAATCACATAAATCAATACTGACTAGGCCAAACTGGTTTATCCTATAGAGGAAAATGCAATTGCAGGCCAAACTAGTTTAGACAAGGACAAATCAGTTTGTCCTGGGAGGTCTATATTGATTTCTGGATAATCTAGTTCGAACTAGGCCAAACCAATTTATCCTATCGTGCTTCGGACAAACTGGCTTGACCTAGTCTTAACTAGTGTGTCTTCAAATCAATTTTGGCTGGCAACATAAATAAATTCTTTTTTAATGGTTCTTTATGGACTTGATACCCAAACCAAAGCCTTTTGTGGTTTTAAATTCACTGGAGAGCCATTTTGAGAGAAAGTTATTTGAATTTTAAAACCCTGGTTTGATTTTTGGGGCCTACACAGGCCCAAAGTCTGCTTTTGGAGCTGGGTGTTTAGGTCGCCTAAGGCGAGGCCTATTCTAAAGGACAAAGGGAAGGCTCTGACCTTGTTTTGTGAGTCTTTTAGAGGCCTCACACCATTTTTCTGTTTTGCATGTGCTCCATCATAATAGCTGTGTTCTTTTCTGAAGCTGTATTGCTTCTGAGCAATCAATATCACACCGGTAAAATCAATTCTTTTTATGCTTCTTGTTTATATCACTACCAAAGAAGTGTAGTATGTTTTAGAATAAAAAAGTGACATGCTGCATATTTTCCAAACAGAGGCTCTCCAAAATGTACCCTTGTGCACATTACCCTGTTTTCCCCATTAGAGGACACAGCAACTAGAATGTCACTGGTGACAAACACAAATCTCCCTCACTGTTACGTAGCAACCGCTAGTCCAGTTTGCTGTAGTCCACAGCCAGTAATTCAAGGCCATATTTTGTCCTTTAAGGAATGGCTTTCTTAATGACAGTACCTAAATGCATTGAGCTGCTGCCATGTGCTTGGCTGATTAGATATTTGAATTAACAAGCAGTTGAATAGGTGTTCCTAATAATGTGGTAAAGTGGTTGGTGAGTATATATATTATGATGCGTGAGTCCCATCTTGCACATCAAAAAATGAGTCTGACTGTCAGTACTTTAGCAAAACCAGCTTTATTTAGCTTGAAACAGGAACAGTACGGTTATTTATTGTAGCGGGATCTACCACTCTATACACAGACACAGTAGTCAGGCAGGGTCATGGCCAGATTAATGACCAAGTAATGTTGTTCCCTGCAGTTATAATGTTCCTTGCAACACCCATCAACGACAGCCGCTTATAGGGCAACCTCAATTGTATTTGTTTCCTCGGTGCTCTGCTGCAACCCTGTGAGCCTGCTTTTGCCCTGACAATGGACAAGAAATCTTCTTTGGCGTGTTGTCCCGTTTTGGGGCCAAATATATATATATTGTGGTAGATAGGGGGAGCTCTTGCTCCCTTGAACCCTTGTCCACGACTCCAAACACCAGGAAAAAGTCTAATACTAGACTTTATTTAATCGCCACAGTGCACAAAGCACACTCTCCACCACAATACTCATATACTAATCACAAATACAATCCTCCAGCTCCCAGACGCGTTGCCACCCTTCCACCCAGCTCAGCTCGCCGTCTGGGAGCTCCCACAGTCCTTTTATACTTCCTGACCCGGAAGTGTTCTTAATCCCCAGTCCATGTGATTCTCAATCACTTCTGGGTCAGGTAAAAGTTCTTTTCATCAACCCGGAAGCCCGTCGCTCTTCCTATGACGAACTTCCGGGTCATAGAGCACGAAGAAATCTTCGGTCCTCCCTGCAGCTCCATCTTGTGGCCCCCATGGCATCCAGCAGGGCGGTGCATAAAAACTCCATTGTCCATGATGCCCTGCTGGTCTTCTGGGAACCTCCATGCTGCAAGGAGGACTCTACCTGCCGGCTTGGGGGTATTAGTCGGGAAAAAAACGACCGGCCATCCTCCACAGTATTCCCCTCCCAGCGACAAATTATAATTCAGAGCGGCCTGCCCCGAGAGGGAAGTCTTCCTCCAAGAGGACATTCCGGTTGAGCCTTGACTAATCTTTACATCTTGATCCCTGGAAAATCTAGGGGGAATATTATTCCAATTTGACATCTTGTCCCCCACTCTCCAAGTACAGTATCGCCAAATGTGGCCCAACCTTCGGCACCCGTAGCACTGCCTCCGTCCTCCTGGTATTTTCCCCCCATGAAACTGAAAACAAGGGGGAAACGTTAGGGCCGCCCCTTCTCTTGCTGGGAAAGAATCCCCTACCGCCTTTACATTCTTATGGCCCTTATCCACTTTAAACAGGAGAGCTCTAAGTTAAAGCAGGAGTCTCCTGACAATCTGGGGTTTGTCCACAGTCTGAGTCTCTCTTTTGAATAAAGAGAGCCCTCTTACTGTCTGCACCCCTTTATTTTTACAAGTGACCGGTTGCGGCGTCTTTAGGACCGCCTCGCTCCGGGAGTCAGCACTATTCAGCTGTCCCGGCTCGATCAATCCTTCCTCCGACCGGTCTGTCATCGTACCGACCTCTTCTGTAGGGTACGCAGTGTATTGGCACCCGCTACTTATTAAACACAGGCCCGGATAACACCACGTCCCTCTATTATGTACGATACGGGTCTGGCTTACCTGTATCGCCACATTATTCATTACGGGAGGCTCCCCACCAAATCGCCGACGTAGGCCCTCACCTTCTCCAACAGCTCTCTGGCTGCCGCTCCCAATTCCCTGACGATCTTCTCAATGGTCGTCAGGACCTGTAAAAAACTTGCTAAGGGCTCGATTAGTTTCTTGAGTTCCGGTAAGTCCATATTTTTAATTATTTCAACCGGCAGAAGACTTACTTCCTCTTTTGTCTTACCTGCCGGCCGGGAGCCAATGAGCACGCCCGCTTCTGGCATGTGCTCTGATGGATCTTGCTGAGGCTGCTGGGACATGGAGTCCTCTTTGGCATTGGTCGAGGATCGGGTCCTTTTACAGTAAAAGTGTAAGTTTAAAAAATATTTGCATGTTAATTTCAAAGTCAAACAGATCGAAATCATATAATGAAACGAAAAACTCGTAACGCAACATGAAACATAATTTACTTTCTGATTACATTTTGCTATTTTTTAATAATAATTAATATGGTTAATTACTCTCTGTAATGTAAAATAGTTAGTTCTATTATGCATATGTAACAATTCCCATGAAAATAACAATCTGTTTAAATTGTACATCCGCATCCCCATACGCGAGCGGCAGAACCACAAAGTGGCTTGCGCATATCGCCGGCCCAGGGGTTGGTAAACAAAGCAAGTATGGGGCAAAGCCCCCTAGTATATATTAGTCACACACACGTGTTTAGGAAACAACTGAAGGGCTTGAATACATGTAATGCCACGCCAGACCAGGGGGTGGCGAAGTGCACTAATTCTCTCTCTCGATCTCTTACAGACCATTCTAGAGAAATCCCGCCCGGCTCTGGGTCAGCCAATGACATCACTTCCGGTTCTGGTCCTGATGACATCACTTCCTGTAATGGCCTTTAAAGCTGCCATCTTGTTAATGTTGAGTTAGTTCTGTTTTGGACTGAGTCATGTGAACATAGATCTAATGATTAAGAAGGTTTGCAGCTGGGAACAATTATATGGGTATTTATTCTTACTATATATATATATATATATATATATATATATATATACTGCTCAAAAGAATTAAAGGAACACTTTTTAATCAGAGTATAAGATAAAGTCAATGAAACTTATGGGATATTAATCTGGTCAGTTAAGTAGCAGAGGGGGTTGTTAATCAGTTTCAGCTGCTGTGGTGTTAATGAAATTAACAACAGATGCACTAGAGGGGCAACAATGAGATGACCCCAAAACAGGAATGGTTTAACAGGTGGAGGCCACTGACATTTTTCCCTCCTCATCTTTTCTGACTGTTTCTTCACTAGTTTTGCATTTGGCTGCAGTCAGTGTCACTACTGGTAGCATGAGGCGATACCTGGACCCTACAGAGGTTGCACAGGTAGTCCAAATTCTCCAGGATGGCTCATCAATATGTGTCATTGCCAGAAGGTTTGCTGTGTCTCCCTGCACAGTCTCAAGGGCATGGAGGAGATTCTAGGAGACAAGCAGTTACTCTAGGAGAGCTGGAGAGGGCCATAGAAGGTCCATAACCCATTAGCAGGACCAGTATCTGCTCCTTTGGGCAAGGAGTAACAGGATGAGCACTGCCAGAGCCCTACAAAATGACCTCCAGCAGGCCACTGGTGTGAATGTCTCTGACCAAACAACCAGAAAGACTTCATGAGGGTGACCCAAGGGCCCCATGTCCTCTAATGGGCCCTGAGCTCACTGCCCAGCAGCATGCAGCTCGATTGGCATTCGCCATAGAATACCAGAATTGGCAGATGCACCACTGGTGCCCTGTGCTTTTTACAGATGAGAGCAGGTTCACCCTGAGCATGTGACAGAAGTGAAAGGGTCTGGAGAAGCCATGGAGAACATTATGCTGCCTGTAACATCATTCAGCATGAGCAGTTTGGTGGTGGGTTAATGATTGTCTGGGGAGGCATATCCATGGAGGGTCACACAGACCGCTACAGGCTTGACAAAGGCACCTTGGCTGCCATTAGGTATCAGGATGAAATCCTTGGACCCATTGTCAGACCCTATGCTGGTACAGTGGCTCCTGGTGCACAACAATTCCTGGCCTCATGTGGTGAGAGTATGCAGGCAGTTCCTGGAGGATGAAGGAATTGATACCATTGACTGGCCACCACACTTTCCTGACCTAAATCCAATAGAACACCTCTGGGACATTATGTTTTGGTCCATCCAATGCCACCAGGTTGCACCTCAGACTGTCCAGGAGCTCAGTGATGCCCTGGTCCAGATCTGGGAGGAGATCCCCACAACACCATCTGTCATCTCATTAGAAGCATGCACTGATGTTGTCAGGCATGTATACAAGAACACAGGGGCCATACAAAGTGCTGCGTACAATTTTGAGTTGCTGCAATTAAATTTTGGCAAAATGGACTAGCCTGCCACATAATTTTTTCACTCTGATTTTTGGGGTGTTTTTGAATTCAGGGCTCTGTAGGTTGATCATTTTCAAACGATGTGGCATCCTTTCGTTCCTAACACATTACCCAGTCTATATCAGTATAGATATCCAGGAGGATTTCTTTTTCCCATTGAGATCTGATGTGTTTTCAAAGTGTTCCTTTAATTTTTTGAGCAGTTATATATATATATATATATATATATATATAGTCACACATGCGTGTTTAGGAGGAAACTAAAGGGCTTGAATACATGTAATTCCATGCCGGACCAGGGGGTGGCGAAGTGCACTAATTGTCTCTCTCAATCTGTTGCAGACCATTCTAGGGAAGTCCTGCCTGGCTCTGGGGCAACCAACAACGTCACTTCTGGTTCCGGCCTTGATGACATCACTTCCTTTAATGACCTTTAAAGCTGCCATCTTGTTAATACTAAGTCAGTTCTGTTTTGGACTGAGTCGTGTGAACATGGACTTGATTCTGAATAAGTTTTGCAGCTGGGAACAATTATACAGGTAGCTACCCCAAACTTTCGCAATGTCTTCTGGTCATTATTGTTACTATATATATATATATATATATATATATAGAATTAATTTTTATTTCTAAGGTTTTGATAACCTACCAGGTGTCATCATCAGAGGAAAATGATTAGACATACTGGAATCAAAGGCAATTGTAAGGGCTGGTGGATCAATAAGCTGAGGTCATAAAGTCTTTTATTATTTGGATATTCTTTTTTTAAGTCTGCATATGCTTGGTTCAAGTCCAAGTGTCTGTTAATGGCAGTTTCATTATAAGCCACAATTAATCATCATTTTTAATTAATTAATCCCTTTGTGGATCTCTGTCTACAAATATGCAAACCGTATCACAGACCTTCATTTCCATATAGTGCTGTGTCAATTATACCCTAAGCCAACATTCCTTATAATTTGTCTCTGTAAACATTAAAGCAAGATGGTATTTTCCTGTCGAGGGAGGTGACAGTACTAGATAATATTTATATTTACAGTGCTTTGTTTCTGAATATTCTTGTGTGCAATCAGTGAACAAACATATTTAAGTAAGTCAGTCAATAAACTGCTTGTGTAGCCATCAAAGCAGCACTGGCACCTTCAATATACATAGGCAAAATGAAAGGTACCTAGGTTCACTTCTAAGTACTGTATTTAACAAATTAAATAATGCCCTGCCATTATTTACATTTGTCATTTTTGAAGCTGTTTGTTAATATAGTAAAAAATTCAATAACAGAAGACTTCACTTCCCAACTTTTCAAATTGTCCATAGTACTCAACTACAAAGCATGTAAAAGATTTTGAGTGAAAATTAGAAATTAACTTTTTGACTAAATTGTTTTCTTGTAATGCCGCAAAGTAACACGAAATGGAACCTTTCTATCTGAGCCAATTACAAATAGAGAAGCTGAAAGTGGACAGAAATTGAACAGCTATATTTAAAAATTTTCCATCATCAGAATTCCAAGACAGAATATGCTCAGATGCATCTGGAGAGGGAGTACCCCACCATCCATTGCTAAACGGTAAGGAAGAGCCTAAGGAAAAACATAAATAAATCAACCCCTTTCTTGCAACAGTGGTTGTCACTAATTGCTGGCACATTGCAGTTGTTTCTTTAAATCTGTTAAGTATATTAAAAAATTCTAATTTCCTTATTTCAAAAGTTTTACCCTTCAACTTAATAACTAAGGGTTGCAGTCTATATTTTCATTTTAATTATCTCCCAGTGAGACTGAATATTATGAAGGTTATGTATGTCTGTATTCATTTTATTTATTAATTAATTTATTTTTTGTGCCATAAACTTTGGACAACCTTTACTCTCCTTAAAGTTTCATTACTGTTGTATTCATTTTAAGTAAATCCTGATGACCCAGCCAGCAATAGCAGTAGTGAACTACATTCTCTGTAGCTTTCAGAACTGGTTTGTTTTCCCTGCCCAAAGGTGATTTTCTGCCCAGGAAAATTAAAAAAAAAATGAAAAATGTCCACTGTGATCAGATGGTCAAGCAAAGGTCATAGGGCTCTTGATGGTAAGGAATCTTATACATCTATTAATAAGCCTTCAGCAGAACTGAGAACTCTCATTTGAATTTCCTTTGCTCATTTAAGCCATGACCTTTCAGATATATGCCTACGGAAAATTAGACCTTTTTGTAAATCTTAAACATTTATCAGAACAAGGTATCACCTTCTGTATCTTCAGCTCTCATGACAGATCATTTTACTGATCATTAAAACAAATACCTTGGGCTTCATGGTCCCATCAGCACACCAATGAATCATTTAAAACTTTTATTTAAATTAGTGAAAATATTACAAAGTTCTAAGTGATTTTTAAGTAGCTTTGACAAAAAGTGTTACTAGACATATTTGAAGAATAGAATGTACTGTACCATATATGAAAACATAAACAAAGGAAAAAGTTGAGGAAAGTATTCAATTTGTCTGCACTTTTGTGGTAGATTATCACAAAGTGAGCATCGTTGTTTATTTATAATGAGCCAAATGGGCCGAGTGAAGATCCTAAAGTGTTCTTAAAATCCATTGTGAATCTTTGGTTTGAAAATCTAGCACGCAGCATCGTTTTTTGAATTAAAATAGTTATAAATACTAATTAATTGTAATAATTTAAACCGATGATTGACATTGGATTAAATCACTAAGATGTCTCTGTCCTCCCCTCTTGTTAATAAATTAATTTCTTTCTTTGAGATAATGGCTGCTGATCACATGGCTCAGTAAGACACATGCATACAAATTAAAATTGATATGTGTGACCCTAAATGTGCCCCTGATCTGACCAGTACCTCCAACTCTACCTGGAAGGAGGATTCCTTTGCCACGTGCAGGGGAAAGTGACCACTCATCACCTCAGTGTCGTCTGTGCAGAGCAGCAAGGCAGTAAGTAGTGGACATTTAATGAAATGACGATGAAAAATTAAAGACTGGCTAAGCAATCCACATTACCCAGGATGTCTAATTAAATTGTGATATTGATAGCAACAACTTAAATAAAAATCCTCAAGAAATGATCAAAAAATTAACTACTGACATGGTCCCGTCTAGTCTCCCATAGGAAGGAAAGGAAGCACGTGGGGTCTTGTTCAAGGATGAGGGTAGAGCTGATCATGAAATTACAAATGAGCATTGAATTCCACCATAATGATGAAGTGGAAGTAATGATCTAAAAAAAAAAAAAAATGATTTCCAACTCAACCAACATCCCCTTCCACCATGGTCAAGAGTTCTGGGTTATGGCAAAACGAATGAGATTGTGTGAATAAGCATCACCAATAATGCTCTTGCCAACTCTATGAAACAGTGGAAAACTCAGAAATATGGGAGGACCTGGGAGTAGAACCACTGCTTCTCCATATCAAACTGCTTTGTGAATGTAGTTTGTAGGAACCTACAGGTGTCAAACATATCCATTGAGAGAAAATCCCAGGATATTCCCTCTACTATTGGGGGATGTTTGGGAATTCTTCAGGAAGAGCTGGAGATTGTTGTTTGAGATAAGGTGGCCTGGTCTGTCCAGTTTAATGCATTTCTTCCATGACCTTCAGCAGGACAAAAGGACAGAAAGAGAATTAACGAGTGAGGAGCTTTTGAAAAATGGATACAATGTCACTATGATCCCCTAAGGGACTCAGATTAGCAACGTTTCTAGAATTTATCAGTGTGCTGGCTATATGCATAATTATATAAGAATGTATCCTTACTGTGATAAGAATATATTGAAGAGCTGTAGACTTAATGAATATCATTTTCCACCCACCGATCCATTTTCAAAACTGTGTTATCCTGAGCAGGGTTGCAGTGGGGCTGAGGCATATCCCAGCAAACTTTGGGCACAAGGCAGGAGCAACCCCTGGACAGGATGCCAGTCCATCGCAGTGTAAATACACACAGGCCATGCAATGCCAATTCACCTAAATTGCACGTATTTGGACTGTAAAAAAAAAACAGGCCACCTGGAGTAAGATGGACATGAGGAGAACATCTAACTCCATGCCGGGGGGACCCATTATGCAAAACCTGAGCTCCTGGTTGCAAGGCAGCAGTGTTACCTCCGTGCTACCCTGAATTTCATTTTATAAATGTTAATTGTTACTGTTTAAGATTGCCAGAAACAGTTTTTCAAATTAATTTGCAACAGCTTTAAGGGAAATTAAAAGTTCTTGTTTCCAGTCAGTATTTGCATCAGACAAATTGTTTTCTAGACTAAAATAGCTTATTTTCCAAATTTTGAACCCTGAACATGAATATGACCATAAGAACTGATTTTTAGCTCTACTTGTTGAGATACAGAGATCATCATATGTGAGGATATAGGGCTTCTGCTGAAAACTACAGGAAACATAGTTGAGAAAATGTTTTAATTCTGTCACAAGTTTGAAATTGCATGTTTTTCACTTGCATTTGGACTTTTTTTTTCCTGTGGTGCACTGAGTGATTAGCAAAGCAAATGCTTCCACCATGAAGTCTCAGCAATGGAATGGAGAAACCAACATAAATGGAGTATTTACCGACTACTGCTGGATTCTGACAAGATGTCCTCAAGCTGGCTACAAACAGAAAATGAAGAAGAAGAGAAAATTATAGGTCTGGCTGAGGACTTCGTTATGAAACTATTCATTTTTGTACCCTAGTTTAGTGAAAATGCCATATATACATACATACAATACATTTGATGTATAATGATTCCCTATTTTTTTTTTAATTGAAAGAAAAAATGAATAGTAGTTGATTTTCTGTACATAAAACATCTTACTTAGATATGTATGAGAAATATCTTAACTAGAACAAAGTATTTTGTTCTGGGTGTATATCTGGCCTCTAAACTGTATTTTATTTTATTTACCACCACATTTTTAACCCCCACTGCATGCCCAACCTACCTGAAAAGGGGTCTTTTTCTAAATCGCCTTTCTCAATATTTCTTCCATTTTTTTTTTTCTTACAATGTTTTTTTTTGGTGTGTAATTTTTTTCTTGTCTTCTTAGAGAGTCAAGGCTGGAGAGCTGTCAAAACAGGGCCTGTTAAAGTCCATTGAGGCATTCCTTGTGTGACTTTGCGCTTGTTGATATGAAACAAGTAATTTCAGAAAAAAAGGGAACATTTTTGACCTGCGTATGTGTTCTTTGTTACAATGCATTAATTCAGATCACTTGTAAAATTACTTGACCGTCTATAAAACACTTAATCTTAATTAATGTGCATTGATGTTAATTGTTACATTAACATTTATATACATACAACCACTTGTACAGGATACATAAAAATGATAATGCTAATTGACAATTTGCAATGTTTTTAAAGAGACCATCTTACTCCTTTGTGTTTGTCACTGGTGGGGTTTCAGGTCTGAGAATGAGATACATCGTCATGAGATGATAAGGGAACAACTAGATGAACTTAAAAATATTGGATAACATAGGTATATTCTGATATCCTGGCAACAGCATTGCTACTATTTAGAAAAGTTTACCAAAGATATGCATGACAAGTGTCCTCACCTGGAAGTAACTGTGTTATATTGGTAGATAGTAAGGTAAAAAAAAAAAAGTTTACCAGCTACCACTCCACCAACCAATCTAATAGTCAAATCTCAGCCAGCTGAGAAAGTAGTACGACAACTTGCAGAAGTGACGTCAAGTTACATACAAAAAATATTTTTAATTACTTTGTCAGCTCCATTTACATCTGGGATAGCTGTTGTAAATCATCTTGCAATCTTGCAAGTTTAATGTTTATTGTCCGTAAAATTGTTTTGTTTTGATATTTTTGGTGATGTCATCATGGCACCATTTTGTGTACAAGAACATTTGCAATAAATCGCATGTTTTTATTAGCAACATCTTTGCTCGTCATATGTGTGACATCATCACCATGATGCTATTTAAGATGGTGTTGCACAGCACATGATGTCTAAAACAAAAACTAATTTGGCAAGAACTTGAAAATTATTCTACTTAGGAAATCTTTAATTAAGTGTCGGGCCTCTTACTCTCAGTTTTTGATTACACCTTCTGCCGTGTTTTTATTTTGTTACTAATCTTTTTACCTATTTTGTTCAAACAATGCCTACATCTTATATCTTTCTTTTAATATTAATCAAATGAGACACTGGGTAGAATAATACCACAACTAGAAATTGAAAATGCACAACAGCATATCACTATCTCCAAAAAAGTAAATTAGGCTGAGTTTCCCTAATAAACTGTCCATCTTGGATTTTGTATTTCTGTAGGTGGAAATACAAATTTGTCAGTCCAATGTTAGAACTACTCCCTCTGGTTGCTCATTCAGTGTTCAGGTAGTGTGAAAATGGTATGCTTCTTCAATATAGCTACTCAAGGAAAGGTAACAGAGACCCCTATCTTTCTTTCTACTGCAAATTGAGAAGGCGCTTCTCTTAGTGGCCATATTCACACCAGCTAATTGGCCTTAATAGAGATGATGATCTTGAGAAAGCTGACCAAAAATGAGCTGACCAGAAAGAATCAAGTGTAACTGCAAGTTTATGTGCCGCCTGAAACTACACATCTAGCAATATCAAGTTGCATGGTTTCTCAACATTCACATTTACATTTTGTTTGGGATTATTACCTATAATACATAATAATTAAAGGTGTAACTCTTTGTCCTGTCTGTTCTTTTACTCGGTCTAATTGCCTATGGCTATACAGTAATCCCTCCTCGATCGCGGTGGTTGCTTTCCAGACCCCCGCGATAGGTGAAAATCCAAAGTAGAAACCATATGTTTCTATGGTTATTTTTATATATTTTAAGCCCTTATAAACTCTCCCACACTCTTATAAACATTTCCCCGCACAGTTATACAGCATAATCCCTTTGTATTCTCTTAGATATTAGGTAAGATTCATTGAAATTATGTATATAAACACACTGTTTATATACAGTAAAACCTAAATATTATTTTAAAGATATTGAGTGTCTCCGATATCACATATGTTACAGCCATTATGCTAGACAGGCCACCAGCAATAAATACGTACAATGCAACAAAAATAGTATACAGTAAATGTGTGTACAGTGACACTAAACGTACGTACATGTACTAAGTACTGTAAGTAGAAAATTAATTATGGTTACTCACCAACAATGACACGATGACTTGTCCGATAACAATGAGTTTTATCTTACTGCACAACAAAGGAGAGCGTTACAGCCCTTAAAGGAGCCACATCAGGCGATTTTGTAGCACTGCTGTTCTTCTTCTGGCAGTCTTCAATCCAAATCCCTAAAGCAGATTCCATCCAGACTACTGCCTTATTACATCCACTTACAACTCGTTTTGCACCCTGGTTAAAAGGACACTGCGGCCGTAGATCTTATATTCCTTTCCTACTTTTTAAATAAAAAGAATCGTAGCCTTCAACAAATCCAAAACGCGTTTACCTTTTCGGCAATCGTTAACATCTTCCGTTTGTGCTTGGGCACAGCCCCTGAAGCAGTAGCAGATCGTTTTGGAGCCATAATGAAGGGCTTGACTATGCACAAAGATAAACACAAAAGAGCACAACTCTTTACACAGCGAAACACGTTGATGCTGAATGAGCGAGACGAGACTTCCTAGTTAACACTGCATTCAGCAAGCAGGAACTTAACTGCGTGCTCTGATTGGTTAGCTTCTCAGTCATCCGCCAATAGCGTCCCTTGTATGAAATCAACTGGGCAAACCAACTGAGGAAGCATGTACAGGAAGTAAAAAGACACATTGTCCGCAGAACCCACGAAGCAGCGAAAAATCCACATTATATATTTAGTTATGCTTTCATATAAAATCTGCGATAGAGCGAAACCGCGAAAGTCAAAGCTCGATATAGCGAGGGATTACTGTAGATATAACACGAAGGGGGAAGTGCTGATTTAAAGTATACAAAAGTGTGGTAGTAGTATGGGATTTAAGGCATTTTGTAGAGGTCTTTGTAATAAGAACTATAAATGGGAGAACAGGGTCACTCTAGGTTCCTAACTCGACAAAACAAGTATATTGATGATTAACTATTAGAATTCCATTGTTAGTCTTTTAGTTAAAATGACAGAATACAACAACATAGTCTGTCTTGAGAAGCGGTGTTATCTCTCTAGAATTATAAATAACAATGCAAGTAATCCTAGAGTCTTATTCTCTACAATTAATCATCTGCTAAATCCAGGTCACTCAATGAAATTCCTCCAAAAAACTTCCAGTGAAACCTGTGAGGCTGTTGCTAATCAAAAAATTAGTGATATTAGAAATAATATAGTACATCTCCCCAACACTGATCCTCTTAAAACCTGGTACTCCATTATAAACAAATTAAATTCTTTCACCAGGATAGATTTACCTGATTTATATAGAGAAAATCCAAGCAAAATGACACCTTTTATTGGCTAACTAAAAAGATTACATATTGTAGTTAGCCAATAAAAGGTGTCATTTTGCATGGATTTTCTCTACATACATAATCACTAACACGGTACAACACCCTAGTACTCCTGATTTATATAAAATAATTTCTCAACTTAGACCACCCCACTGCGTCCTTGACCCAATACCAACAAGTTTTTTCAAAGAAGTATCGGGCATGTTAATTGATAGTATTTTTGACATAGTAAACTCGTCATTTGATACAGGGTCTTTCTTCTCAGACTGTCTTAAGACTGCTGTAGTTAAAACCCCTGCTGAAGAAAAATAATCTTGACTCCTCTGCTTTTCAAAATGTTGGACCTATTTCTAACCAGCCTTTCTTGAGTAAAATCCTAGAGAAGGCAGTAATTATGCAGCTAAATGACCACCTCAATAAACATGCTACTCTTGATAAGTTTCAGTCGGGTTTCAGAACAAATCACAGTACAGAAACTAAACTCATTAAAGTAGTAAATAGCTTGAGAATAAATGCAGACAGAGGCCATTTATCTGTGCTCATCCTCTTAGATCTGAGTGCCGCATTTGATACCATTGACCACAATATTCTTAGAAAGTCAATGGGTGGGCCTCTCTGGCAGTGTCTTAAATTGGTTTGAATCCTACCTGACAGGTAGAAAATTCTGTGTTAGTTGTGGTAATCACATCTCAAAGACACACCATATTCTATATGGTGTTCTACAAGGCTCTATCCTGAGTCCGCTGCTGTTTTCGATTTACATGCTTCCGTCTGGTCAGATTATCTCGGGCATAACATGAGCTACCACAGATATACTGATGACACACAACTGTACTTATCAATAACACCTGACAACCCCGACTCTCTTGATTCACTGATACAATGTTGTGTTTCTGAATGGATGAGTAGTAATTTTCTCAAACTAAATAAGGTGAAAACAGAAATTTTAGTGATTGGCAAAAATGGATATAATGAGGTTATCAGAAATAAACTTGATGCATTAGGATTAAAAGTCAAGACGGAGGTAAAGAATTTAGGGGTAACTATTGACTCTCACCTAAATTTTAAATCACATATTAAATCTGATTACTAGGACAGCATTTTTTCACTTAGGAAATATAGCAAAAGTTAGACCTCTTATAACTTTGCAAGATATTGAGAAATTAGTTCACGTTTTTGTTTTCAGTTGGCTAGATTACTGTAACGCTCTCCTCTCAGGACTACCCAAAAAAGATATCAATCAATTGCAACCAGTGCAGAATGCAGTTGTTAGAATCTTAACCATCCATCCATTATCCAACCCGCTATATACTAACTACAGGGTCACAGGGGTCTGCTGGAGCCAATCCCAGCCAACACAGGGCGCAAGGCAAGAAACAAACCCCAAACAAGGCGCCATCCCACTGCAGGGCGCACACACACACTAGGGACAATTTAGGATCGCCAACGCACCTAACCTGCATGTCTTTGGACTGTGGCAGGAAACCTGGGTGCCCGGCGGAAACCCACGCAAAAACAGATAGAACATACAAACTCCACACAGGGACGACCCGGGAAGCGAACCCAGGTCTCCTTACTGCGAGCAGCAGCACTACCACTGCGCCACCGTGGCTTAACTAGGAAAAGAAAATCCGAGCACATCTCTCCAGTTCTGCTGTGTCATTTAGAATTGACTTTAAAATACTTCTTATGGTTTACAAAGCCTTAAATAATCTCGCTCCATCCTATATTTCAGAATGTCTTTCACCTTACACTCCAAATTGTAACCTTAAATCTTCAAATGAGTGTCTGCTTCTTATTCCGAGAGCTAAACTTAAAAGAAGTGGTGAGGGGGCCTTCTGCTGTTATGCTCCTAAAATCTGGAACAGCTTACCGATAGAAATTCGCCAGGCTAATACAGTGCAACACTTTAAAAAACTGCTAAAAACTCATTATTTTAACATGGCTTTCTCATAACTTCATTTTAGTTTAATCCTGATACTCTATATATGTATTTAATTATCAATATCATTCCTGGTGGTTCCATAATCTGTACTAACCCCTACTTTCTCTTCTGTTCTTTTTCCAGTTTTCTGTGGAGGAGATCTGCGCCACCACCACCTGATCAAAGCACCATGATGTCCCTGCATTGATGGATTAAAGGCCAGAATTCCACATGACCGTCATCATCAAGTTCTTCCATGTGAACCCTGAATACAATGAGGACTGATTGTCAGGTTATTTATGTTAGGTTAGAATGCCTAGAGGGGGCTGGTGGGTTTTTTCTGTCCTCCCTTGCCATCGGACCTTACTTTTATTCTATGTTAATTAGTGTTCCCTAATTCTGTTTTCTAATTTATTTTGACTTTTTTTCTCTTTCTTCATCTTGTAAAGTACTTTGAGCTACATCATTTGTATGAAAATGTGCTATATAAACAAACGTTGTTGTTGTTTCATTATTTCAAAACATATCTTTTTTTTTCTCCCAATGTAGGTTATGAATTATAAAGAAGTTAAACTTTTGTTCTTAAAACGTATGTAACTTTATTAAAATAATTTTGCTTTGTGTTTCCCCTTATTGGCATCACCACTTTGGAGCATTTACTCTAGTGTTGCCATTGTTAATGAATTGGAGAAAGGCTTTGTATGCAAAACTATGCAATGAGATATAAGGGAAGCACTAACGTTTCATTTCAGTCCTCTATCTGAGACTGTGAATAATCTCTTTAAAATCTTTGTGTGTGTTTTTTGATTGTGTTTTCTATGACAACAGAGATTTTACAGTGTATTCTTGGACTACTGAATCTGAGTTTTGTTTTGTCCTTGATGAAATATCACTCTGATGTCCTGGCTAACTATCTTTAAACTCTGATTTTGACTACTGTTATCTTATTGACAAAAATAATTTTAAAAAATGGATGTTGTTTTTTGACATCATGCATACTTAATGCGACTGAAAAAATGTGGACATCCAACACAGAAACACATTAATATGCTGGTTTTAACTTTTAGGAAAAGTTCCCTCTAAGCTTGTAGCAATCCAGTACCGCTTAGATTTACACTGTTGATGGGACGGTGATTTATTTATTTCTTTGATGGGGATTCCAGGAATGCACCCAGCCTTGACCCAACCCTCACAAACTCACAGGCAGAGACAAAGAAAGAAACAAATGAATAAATAATATATTAAATGGAAAATTAAATACAAACAACAAAAATCAGACAACCCTCCCCTTCAGCAATACAATTTTAACACAACATCAACCACGACAAGAAACACTCATGACAATGTCCTTATAAAGTTCCAATGTGGCAGAAATGGATGAAATGGTATGGAGTAAAGATAATGATGATGATGATGATCCCAGGAACAGCTTTAAATGAATTAAACAGTTCTACCAGTAGTCCTGAGTGGTGAGGGATGAAATTTGCGGGAGCACTCCCTCTGAAGATGCTCTATGACTAATCTACCACTATTCACATGACAGGCAGGCATGAGACAGTCCATTCATCCTATCAGGAAATGATCCTGGGTACAAATGATTTTACAGTGATTTCATAGGACGGGACACACAAGATACACAAAACACCAATAGTCCTTGCTGCTTCGCCGGCCCCTTTTCAAATTTCCCATTGGCCCTTCTTGTCCCCAGCAGCCCCAGCGCCTGTTTCAGACATCCAACGAGGGCAATCCCCATTGGGGCTTCTGGGAAATGGAGTCCTTCCAGTGGTAGCACTGCTACAAGTTGAACATGTAAGCAATTGCTCATACATTTTAGGAATAATGCTCACAGAAAACAAAATTACACTCAAAAATTTAATAAAAACGAAAATAAATCAATTGCCAACCTGAATTATATGAGTTTAAAACAAAATTTTACCAATTGAAATAGTCTATGCTGTTGTTTCTTTGTAACTTCTGCTATTGTTTCTTTGTCGCTTTAACCAAGTCTAAGCAAAACTCTGAATAGAGTTTAAGTGGTACACTGAAGAAATGGTGTTTGGGGTTTAAAACAGAATAATTGACATTGGAATGTTTTGTTAACATGGACTTGCTGCATAGCACTGGACAGTACGTGCTTCTGTGAGAAATTTTTAACTACTCAGAGACGGATGGTGTCATTTACAAAATATGTTTGAAGGTAGGATCTTTTAACAAATGGACTTCAGGGACAAGAATGGACTGACTGAAAAGTGGACCCACTTTGAACCACAAATCTTATATTAATTTATATTAATTCAGTCAAAAACGTAAAAACCAATCAAAAGATTAGTTAAAACAACCGACAACTAAGGAGTTAAAAGTTTTAAAGTTAAGTTTTAAAAGTGTTCGTTGTCCAGGATATTCATAATCATGTTGCCAAATATGTGAAAATACCAGACAGTTGATAAAGTAAGAATTACACCTTTGAGCTCATCAAGTGCATAAACCCAGCAATCAAATGTGTTATGTGAAATTAGAAAATCAGCCTACCACATTTTAATAGTCGATGAATCAATTGTAATATTAGTGTCAAAAATGTTAACTTTACAGTATATATTAAATTTGGGAATGAAAATGAATCAATTTATAATACTGTGTTCTCTGGCTTAATAACGTTAAGAGCATGTGAGAATTTTTCTATTCTTGGGGCAATTCAACAGTTTTATATGGAAAACAAGTAAAATTCACAATTGTTAACGTTTGCCTTGGACGGCATAAGAGTCAAGCAGGGCAAATAAAAAAGTGAGATGACTATTTTGTGGCATTCCGTGTCACACTTACCAGAGCTTATCATGAGGACCGGAGTATAGAAGATGCTTGGAAAGGCATTCCACTGATGATTGACATTGAAACTTTACTAAGAAGTAATTACACAGTTTAAGTAGGCAACATCTAAAGAACTCTTCAAAGCGGCAGAGGAAGATGTGATTATGTTTAATCCGCCAAGCAAGTTTCAAGATACTGATTTAAGAAAAATCAGAAACTGTAACAGTAAAGACATTTTAAGATATGTTCACATTTGGTAAACAACAGGATCACTTCAAGAAGTTATTATCACTTTTGGACATTTGTGGCACATTCTAGGCTGCCAGTGCTGACCATAAAAGAGGATTAATTTAATGAATAATATAAAAACAAAATCTAGAAATCATTTCGATGCTGTGGATTTGGAAAGTTAATGAGAATTAAACTCTTTTAAAAACCTGTGCAAACTTTTAATGTTCATAGAATTTATAACTTACGGGAGGCAGAACAGGTGAGAAGAGAAACTGAATATTCAGTGAAATTTTGAATAGAAATACACTTTTTAACTCAGTTTATTTTTTGATATTTAGCATTAAATCTGCAATATCTTATATATAAACATCTACACATGGAAGTGTGTGTGTCTGTCTGTCCAGCCCGGAAGTGCGATGCTACAGTATGAAGCTCAAAGAGCCGGCATGGTGTCCCCAAGTCAACCAGTCAGAGACAAACTTGCTTAACAGCTAATATACAAGTGAAGCATACACATCGGCAAAACGAAACCTCCAAGAAGAGACAAACTTGCTTAGCCGGCGATAGACAACAGAGGTGTGTACATCTGTAATATGAAACCACAGACTCTGCATTTCAATTTTTTTTTTTTTTACAATTTCAATACTTTCTAAGAGCCCAGTCTTTTTACAGCACAGGAATACACAGCTATTAGTAAATAATCATTTGTATAATGCTTTTTGTTTTGCTCTATACAGAAATTCTAATACTGGTGCTTAAAAATTGTTGGATTTTAGAACTTGTGGCTCACACAAAAAACATTTATATGCGCCCGGCTGCTCCTTTTGCTTGTTAAGTACATTATATATGGAGCAACAAAAGGTAGAAATGGTAAACGCCTAGGGAAAACAACAAAATGAAAGGAAAGAGAAAAGAGGTGGATTTGGAAAAGTCGTAATGGCATGAAAAAAAAGCTGCAATAATTTTCTGCAAGTAAGAAGTAATTGTTCCAGATACCCTTTAGTGGGGTAAGTGAGTGAACCACCCATAGAGACAGCATATAGGAACAAGAAACAAATGTTTTACTTATTAAAGTTATTTTTATTATTTCATTAACAAAATTAATTTGGTAAGAGCCATGATGGTGTGGCTTTATGCCAGAAGCAGAGCTATGAAATTAAGTGGCAGACAAAAAGTAGAAAGCCTGTATAAACTGAGCAGACTGACACAGTTTACTTTGGGAAAAAAAAGGTGGATGACTCTGCTCACCAAAACATTACAGAAAGCTTTGTCTGCCATGTTAATTTAGTCCGCAACTGGATCTGTTAGTTGTCTTTCTGATCCTCTCCTCATGCATTAGAGACATGAAACAGGAATCCTGATCGGTACCAGGGCTCTGATCAGAGCTTGAGCTGATTTAATAGCATCAAAGCAGGCAAGTAAAGGCGAAATCCTCCGAGAGTAAGCCTTCAAACACTCCGGCAGAGCGGCTCCTGTTAGAAACACACGTTTGAAGTTGTCACCGAGATAAGATTAGCACTCAAGTGTATTGTAGCAGTGTCAGAAAGCTGTATTTGTTAATGAGAAGACCCTGAGCAGGGTCCCACTTGGGGATTCCTGCTATTAGTCGTCTGTGCAGAATTCTTCACTTTTTTTGTACAGATGACATCATGCTTGCAGTTTCTGTCTTGCCTTTAACTTGCCATGAATTTTGTTTGGTGTTTTTTTTAGCTGACGTTAAATGCAAATAGAAATATCATTAGGGTAGAGCATTGTGACTTTGAAGTTTGATTTAATTTTTGCAGTTTTGTGAGTGTTAATCTTGACTGCTCTACCTTGCTCAGTCTACCTCTCTCGAATCTCGAGCTGTAGCTATCAAACCCACTTTAAAAGTAATTATGAAGAGGATGAAGAAAAAAATCAAGCCTGTCTTATAGTGCTGTTCAGATAAGTGTCTGCATTTCTGTAAACGCACCTAAGTGTACATTCACTATTAAGTGGCATCATTCATTAACCAGCCAGTATTTTATCTCCTTGGGTTAGCTAATGAGCATTTCTCGGTTACTTCTACTCTAGACCAGCTCAGTTGTTTTTAGTGTTAGTACACTTCAACAGTCGCAGCACTTATTCAGCCATTAATAACAATGATCATGTTTACATTTCTCTAACATCTTTCAGTCGCAATGGGACCTAATAAGTGGTTTGGAAAAAATGAAAGTGTGAAGTGTATCAAAAAAGGGGCCGAACTGGGAAGATCTTTGTTGTTAACTTCTTCAACAAAAGGACAATGTGGCCTTCTTTAAAAGATACAAGGAACTATATTAATTTTAATTGGCCTCTGCTTGTGTTCAGTGCTTCCCCTGCAGCCTTGTGAAAAGGATACCTTCTTAAGGTTAAGAAAGATTAATAATGAATGAATGGATTTATTTTATTGTACATTCTGATTATTTTAAACAGTACTTTCACAAGCCAGTGTTGTAAGTTGACTTGCAATGGGTAACTCCTCAGCTAGTATTCTGCTCATTTTATATAGTTAGAGAAACTGGGATGACTTTAAACAACCAGAAAAATAAGGTTTATTTACGTAGTGCCTTTCATCTATCAATACCTCCATTTTAAGTCAAGTGCCTTATTAGCATCAGACACAAAGGAGGAAGCAACACTGAGGTACACCAGAGTATCAGACATACCAAACCAGTTCAGAGTTACCAATTAACTTAAGATATCCATCTCTTAAATGTCGGAAAAGACAAAAATACTTGGGGAAAATCTGTTTGGACTCAGGGAGAATGTACCAATTTCACATAAAAAGTGACAAGGCTAGGAATCAAACCCCACAAATGCAGTATACCACTGTATCAACATGGCACCCTTATGCCTTACTTAGAGAGCATATAAATATAAAAGTGCTTAACACAGATTTCTAAGGGGTTAGCACAGATTGACTGACTGACTTGCTCAGTGTGGACTGTATCAGAAGCCTTTAGCACTTAATTCCATGAGTGCTTAAACCAGAATTTTTTCATAAGGAGCATTACTCCATGTTTCATTTAAAATAGTGAAAAGTCATCTTAACAGTCACAGAGATAAATATTCTCACATTCTGAAGACAAAAAGAAAAGCATCTGGCTCAGAGTGACACATGGAGTGGAAAAGTGAGATTACCTTTGCAGAGTTTTAAATGTCATTTCAATAAAGCCCATCATCAGATGATATGATAGATGAGCAGCGATTTAAATAGGGGACCACCAGCTTTCAGACAAAACAGGACCAAGCTGTTTCATATATATATATATATATATATATATATATATATATATATATATATATATATATTCATATTCTAGATAAGATAAAAAGGATACAGGACTTGAGATCTGTATTAGGAATCAATGAATGCACTGCAAGCTTGTCCTGGATCTGCCATTGCCCCAATTAACATTAGCACAGAAGATGACATTTAACATATTGTAGCCTTTGTGAAAAGCAAGATTATAAAGGAAGTGATTATTTAGTAAAAAGCAGAAATTGTTGGTAAAATTCTTATTTGGACAATATACAGGATGGGGCATGTATATGGATACACCTTAATAAAATGGGAATGGTTGGTGATATTAACTTCCTGTTTGTGGCACATTAGTATATGTGAGGGGGGAAACTTTTCAAGATGGGTGGTGACCATGGTGGCCATTTTGAAGTCAGCCATTTTGGATCCAACTTTTGTTTTTTCAATAGGAAGAGGGTCATGTGACACATCAAACTTATTGGGAATTTCACAAGAAAAACAATGGTGTGCTTGGTTTTAACGTAACTTTATTCTTTCATGAGTTATTTACAAGTTTCTGACCACTTATAAAATGTGTTCAATGTGCTGCCCATTGTGTTGGATTGTCAATGCAACCCTCTTCTCCCACTCTTCACACACTGATAGCAACACCGCAGGAGAAATGCTAGCACAGGCTTCCAGTATCTGTAGTTTCAGGTGCTGCACATCTCGTATCTTCACAGCATAGACAATTGCCTTCAGATGACCCCAAAGTCTAAGGGGGTCAGATCGGGAGACCTTGGGGGCCATTCAACTGGCCCACGAAGACCAATCCACTTTCCAGGAAACTGTTCATCTAGGAATGCTCGGACCTGACACCCATAATGTGTTGGTGCACCATCTTGCTGGAAAAACTCAGGGAACATGCCAGCTTCAGTGCATAAAGAGGGAAACACATCATCATGTAGCAATTTCGCATATCCAGTGGCCTTGAGGTTTCCATTGATGAAGAATGGCCCCACTATCTTTGTACCCCATATACCACACCATACCATCATTTTTTTGTTCCAACAGTCTTGGAGGGATCTATCCAATGTGGGTTAGTGTCAGACCAATAGCGGTGGTTTTGTTTGTTAACTTCACCATTCACATAAAAGTTTGCCTCATCACTGAACAAAATCTTCTGCGTAAACTGAAGGTCCTGTTCCAATTTTTGTTTTGCCCATTCTGCAAATTCAGTGCACCGATCTGGGTCATCCTCATTGAGATGCTGCAGTAGCTGGAGTTTGTAAGGGTGCCATTTGTGAGTAGCTAATATCCGCCGAAGGGATGTTCGACTAATGCCACTCTCCAGTGACATGCGGCGAGTGCTACGCTGTGGGCTCTTGCTGAATGAAGCTAGGACAGCCACTGATGTTTCTTCATTAGTGACAGTTTTCATGTGTCCACATTTTGGCAAATCCAACACTGAACCAGTTTCACGAAACTTAGCAAGCAGTTTGCTAACTGTAGCATGGGAGATGGGTGGTCGCGTAGGGTGTCTTGCATTGAAATCTGCTGCAATGACCCTGTTACTGCGTTCACCAGACATCAACACAATTTCTATCCGCTCCTCACATGTTAACCTCTGCGACATGTCAATGGCTGTAAACAAAGAGAAACTTGTAAATAACTCATGAAAGAATAAAGTTACATTAAAACCAAGCACACCATTGTTTTTCTTGTGAAATTCCCAATAAGCTTGATGTTTCACATGACCCTCTTCCTATTGAAAAACAAAAGTTGGATCCAAAATGGCCGACTTCAAAATGGCCACCATGGTTACCACCCATCTTGAAAAGTTTCCCCCCTCACATATAATTCTCTCCCTCACTATGACCTCCAGAATGGGTCCATAACTGAGCTTGCCATTTTAATAAGCTCTTTGATTCAGTGGGCCTCTTGTGAAGTGACGTTACCAGCCCAGAACACCACAACATAGAAAATCAAAGTAGACTTATGACATTTTTAGTTAATATATCTTAGTTATATGGTCAGTTAAGTAGCAGAGGGGGTTGTTAATCAGTTTCTCCTATTTTGGTGTTAATGAAATTAACAACAGGTGCAATAGAGGGACAAAAATGAGATGACCCCCAAAAAAGGAATGGTTTAACAGGTGGAGGCCACTAACATTTTTCCCTCCTCATCTTTTCTGACTGTTTTTTTTACTGGTTTTGCTATGGTCAGTGTCACTACTGGTAGCATAAGGCGATAAGTATGTTAAGGCGAGTGGAGAACTTGCGTATGCTAGGGTTTAATCTAGCGTGAAAATATGCATGGCTTTACGCCAAGTGTGGAAACAGGAGTACACAACATTTTTCTGCGTACACACTGTTTATACATGAGGCCCCTGGTGTTATATTTATGCTCAGAAGTGTACGCAGTTAAGTGAAAAAGGAGACAGAACTGTTCATTGTAGTCCCTTGTTTCCATCCATATCAGAAATACAATCCTTGAGTCTCACAAACTGCGGTCTTCTCGAGAGATAGTCCATTATCCAGAACACCATGGGCTCTTCCACCTGCATATCACTGAGTTTTCCCCTTAACAGGGATGGCAGGGTGGTATTAAGGGCGCTGGAGAAATAAAAGAACATAATCCTCACAGTGATGGCAACTTTGTCCAAGTGAGAATAAGACTTGTGCAGCAAATAGCTGCATCCTTCACTCCAATCTTTGTCCAATAGGCAAACTGCAATGGATCCAGGTGGTCAACCACAAGAAGACACATATAGTCCAGGACCAGTCTCTCAAAGGACCATGGACCAGTACTAACTCTGGACTGGTTATTCACGATGCCCTGCAGTAGCTGGAGACTGAAAGCACCCACATGTAGTCTGAAGTGACAGGCTGCCAATGGCTATGTCAAGCAAATGGTTTACTGTGCCTTTTCTGTTCTCAGCATAGCAGTTCACTTCAAGAACTATTTTCTCCATTAGACTAGCTTCAAAAAATTGTAAATAGTCATGATCAACAGACATCTTTTTAAAACACAGTTATGGGCAATGAAGATGTACCGGATTGACAGCAGTAGTACACTAAACAGGAACATCACAGAAACATGACAGGCCATAATCTATTGAACAGGTGTCAGTTTCACTATGTATTTATGCATCATGGCCAATTCAAATTGTCATCACTATCACTTGATTTGCGCAATGGTTCAGTTTCACTAAAACTGGCTTTAGGGGTTTTTGTTTCCCACTGTGTTTTTGGTTGAAGGGTCCACCCCATTTATGAATGCTAATGAGTTCCCATAAATTAGTAGGTTGCATAGAAATTTTCATAATTTCAGGTAGCATGATGTTATTGCATTCATTAGATGGCAGCAGAATACTACCCCGAGAATTGGTCTTAACTCTCTAAAGTGGATCATTACTTGTCACCCCAAGTCTAACTCAGGCTTACCCATATTTACATATAATTCTGAGCCCAAGTCACGCTTGGAGATAACACCCTTGAGGTTAATGTTAATAAAGTAAAAGTTACTTTGACAATGGTAGTTTTGCTATGTATTGACTTCAGCCACAGGTCAGTCCATAAAAAATGTTCTCATAAACATGGCAGATTGATGACTCAGGATGAAGTTGGGACAAACTCTCTAAAAACAGTCATGACTACATTACACAACTGCAAGTTAGTTACTTACTGTATGTGCTCTCCATACAAACAAACCTGAACTAAGCTGGTTACTGAAATCTTTCTTTTTATTCACTTGCAGATACTTTGTCACTACATATGCTGAATGTCTCAAACCTTGACTTACACATGTAGGGTTATATGAAATATAAGATGAACAATATATAATGTGCAACACACAGAAAGCTAAGGCAACAATCCCAGCAGAAATATAACTGTTGTTTGCAGAACACTTATGATGATGGCGACAACAGTTAATGGATGACAAGGGTAAAGAGTTTAGAGTTTAACACCTTAAATAGTTTGTCATGTGTTACAACTTGAATTATGATGCTAGAATAAAATATGCAACAAGCAAATTATGTAATTTGTTTTTACCTGAAAATCAAAAAAGAAGAAGTACAAATTAACAATCATCACCATGTGTATACATATGTAAAGAAGTGACTGTAGTTAACACAAAAACCAAATTTTATTAAATGCATTTAATAAAGTGTATGCAGAGAATTACACAGCTAGCTCTATCCAATCCAATTTGTTTTGTTTTTTTTTATTAAAATAATATTACAATTTGTAATTAAGTTATGCCTAAAGAGTGCAAATTATAAAGAATAATAAAAAAATAAAATCCATTCCTCAATCCTTTATTTTTATTTCAAAATTGGCTTGTGGGTCCCGTTGGCTACTTCAAGCAACACACATAAACTAAGCAGAGAACACTCATGCACATACAAACATGCACTGATCCAGTTAATATGACCAGCATATATTTGGAATGTTAGATGAAGGCCAGAGACAACAAAGACAACACACAACACAATAAGTATGCTCAAATTCCTTACAAAAAGTGACAAGATCAGGATTTGAACCCAGGGTAAATACTGCCCTGTTTTAATTTATTGTATGGTGTGCACATTGTATAGAAAGGAATGAAATCAGAACCCAAGAAAAAAATGTTACTTTTCACAATTTTACAGCAGGACTTCTAATCTATTGAACTGATGCTGTTGTCATATCATCAATGTCATTCATTTGGCTCTGGAATGCTCTCTGGCTGAAGCTGCTGATGATATGTTGTACCATAATCACACTGTGGGGAAGAAAACTTCTTGAGATTGAAAACGAACTATGCCAGTGTGAAAAGGGTTGAGCTGAAACCTGAAACAGCTGGGAAGATCAAAAACGAGAGATTTCTTGTCTGTTAGAATCACAATATGGTTAGAATCACAATATGGTGATCTAGGGTATTATGTGCAACCCACAATATGTTTCTACTGAGCCAGTATGTTAAAATTTGTTACTTTCTTCAATCAAAGGTCTTCTTGATCTGAGTTTTTCAGTCAGTAAAGGGATACCACTATGGATGGAGAGTGTAGAATTCTCCAGGATTTTGTAATCATTGAGCAAAGCACAACTCCAAGTAGGTATGGAGGTAGGATATGTCTGAGCACTGAATGACTGTGAGCTAGAGTGAGAAGAATTGTTCCAGTAATTAGTCGCAGAGTATAGTGGAGCTGGATGTTAACCAATTTGATATATCACCTATTTTTCCAAGCTGGATCTCAGCACTCGGCAGCTTAGCAGACAAAAATAAACTGTTTCAATGCAATGTCCCCTGTGGAACACTAAAGGTGTACCACTAAATGAGATAGATTGTTTCTGACAGTCGAACCATCTGCAAGGATCTCCCTGCTTTTCCAAGACCAAGACCTGCTAGATGTGCATCGACAAGGAAGCTTGGACTCTCCATCAGAATTAGTCATCTTATTCACGACAGATTTATTAAAGCAAAATGTTAGTACTTATCAAGAATCCTTAGAAATAGTAATGCTGACTTGGTTGCTGTTCAAGAAATACCCACTGAAAATTAAGTCCAACTCTGCATTGGTGACGAAATACATGGATATGTACTCATAAGAGCTTCTTTCCATACACTGGAGTTGCAACATAAGCACATAACATTCACGATATGTGACATGATTATACAGCAAGGGCATCTTACTATCATCAGTGTATATACGCCACCGGAGGAGCAATGAGCCAACAATATTCTTTCAGCTGAGTCTCACCATGGTTCGCTTCCAGGTAACTTTACCAATCATCACAAACAGTGTAAGTATAAAGAAAACAGTAAATGTGGAACTGCTCTTACAGTTTAGGCTTTACACATAACTTGCACATAATTGTTGATGTTAAAGTTATGGGCACATTTAAATCAGTGGTAGGAAAACATAAATAGAACCCAGATTTGTGCTTTGTATCAAAGAATGGTAAAAACCGTGATCTTTCCACTTCAAGACCAGTTTTTGCTGATTTCCCACACAGTCAGCTCAGACCAGGGATAATGGACATTGGACTTCAGGTTATGCTGATTTCATCTTTTCCATTCTCTCGCTGGAACCAAAATGTGCAGGCTGAGTAAATTATGGAGCTGATCTTAATATATGTGTTCGATGGATATCACCCAAGTGGAACAATTGCAGCAGATTTATCTGCACAAGTTTTATATAACCAAAAATGAGATTCCAAGGGATTACTGTAAAGAGTATGTCTTAATATGGGTTAAAATCAGCAAGAAACTATACCAAGAATTTTTTGAAAATGCAAACTTTGATGCTTTTAATGAATATGTGTATAACCTAGACAAAGCCTATAAAGTGAATGAGGCAGCAACAGTCCATTCAAATAGAAAAGCTTGGAGCCTGCTAAGTAAACTAGGAGGTAGCTCAAAGGCAGCTTGCAATATCACATCAGTGACGCTTAACCAAATTGCTGGACATAGTGTCCTTATCAAGAGTAAAGTATGGTGGAAAACACACAATCTAAATCACAAGAGAGTTGTGAAGCCTAAAAATTGTAATCCAACCCAACCCTGAATATTCACCTTTCATTGTTGATGATGTCAACAAAGAACTCGATGTTACTTGGTAAAGCCCCAGGTTCTGATGGAAGTCTCCCAGAATTTTGTAATTTCTGGAAGAAGGAATACCAGCACTTGGTTATTATCAATTTTAGAAAGTGACAAGTCACAAAATGAAGCTGAAAACTATCTACAGTCCTAGTTAGCACCTGCTGTAAACTACTCGAAAGGCTGCAAAATAGGTCCTAAGATATTAGAACAAATACATATGGTGGAATAAATGGGCTTTAGGCCAAATAAAAAAATATACAGATCAGGTTTTGTCCCATACCAAGTGCACTGAAGCAGAATAGCCAAGTAACATCATACTGGGTAACATCAAGGTTATAATGGAGAACAAATTATGTAAAGGTGAAAATTGTGCAAATGTCTTTCACAAGGCTCCGTTCTGGCCCTCTACAATTTAATTTGTATATTTCTGACTTATCATAAACAACTGTAAGGAAGTTTACATAAGTAGACAATTGCAGTCACAAGACACGGATTTCAAAAGAACTAAAAATGTACTAGCATAGAATTGTGCTATGATGCTACTTCAAGAAAAAGAGATTGTAGCCTAATCTAAGAAAACAGAACTGAGGTATTTTTATTTGTATGAATGTGCCACCTGTTGTTATAAATGAATTCCTGAGTTCAGTAAACCATCTTACACTTCTTCAATTTTCTTTAAGGTAATTTGTTCCAATGCTTAAGCTTACATGAAACCAGTAATGCCCCTAGCATGCATAAAGTGTGTTAATTCTAGGGAGACATTTTGCAGAAGCATCATCCAAAAATGAATCCAGGGCAGTGGATTTGGATGTGAAGTAGTGGAGGTATGTGAAGAATGTATTGTGGTGTGATTAGTACTGACTACTGCCTGACTGTTGTGAACTAGCAGCAGTCAAGTTTATTTAACGCAAATTAATTTTTCTCTGCTGATGTTCACTTCAATACATGTATGTAAAATACATTTGCTTGTATAGAACTACTTGTGCATGAAAACATATATTGAGGCATGATGCAAGATACATCCACACCAAAAAGCAGTAAGCTAACATATGGAATGTATGTAGTATCTTACTGATAGGACAGTCCTGGACATACTTGCCAACCTGGTAAAACACTGTGTTAAGGAATAATGAGTGGCTAAAATAACCAAAGTGGCATTATTCTAATATATGAATGCATATATATGAGAAATACCCAAAACATTTGATTATAAATAAATAAATAGTTTGCTTACCGTACCAACACGTCTTTTGAAGACACAGTAAACATGGCTCTCCTTTATATCCTGCAAAAATGTAGACACCTGTAGATTTCAGTTCTGCATTGAACACAATCATTCCAGAGCTTCTTCACAGCAAGAAATATTAGACATAGAACCAGTTTCTTTCCTACTGCAGTCATTCTGGTTTAATAGTCTTTGATTAATCTCTGTGTATCATGATTACTAAACTCCTCCATCCTATCTAAAATGTGTAATTTTTGTTTCTTTTATAAAAACTTACTCGACATGTTACTGTGCAGGAGTGCAATTCTTCTTGACTATTTTTTTTATATATTTGTCTTTTGTGCTGCGTATATTTCACTAATACTATATATAATGAATTCATATATGGCATATTATGTTGCTTAATTGCATTTACGTTCTGTGTATAGATTGAATTGTGATGCCCTGGGTGCCTGCAGCCTAGGATATCTTATGTCTCCTGGGATATCAATAGTCATGAACCAAAATGGATTTGGCCAAATGAGAGCACACAACAACAAATAAGGAGAAAATGTGCATAGTGCTTTTGTTAAAAAATAACAGTGTCCAAAACAAAGTGGGTGCAAAAAAGTCTTCAATGAATAATCATTAAAAACAATGCGCAAGTTTAAAATTAATCAATAAATAAGGGCAATGAATAGTTAAAATCAATGATTAAATCATTCAGAATAATTTCCTTCACATTCCCTTTCTCCAGTGCTCATTCTCTCTCCTGAGACACCACAAATACAGTCCTTAAACAACTCACCTTTGGTCAGTTGTTCCTGGGACACACTTAATCCAGCTCTGTTGTTCTGCCACCTCCACCGGTACTCATAGGACCTCTCGAGCATTCCGATCTCTCCTGCTCCTTAGCTTCAAAGGAGTATTCCATATGTGGAGTGCTGCTCCCCTTGCTCCACTGCAGGGCATCCCAAACTGCCTCACCTCGTCACAACTGCACTGCCTTCTGTCAAACTGTTTCTACTTTTCTATTCTATCCTCAATCTCCTCTCCTCAATTTTTTATTCCCCCATTAACCTTCCTCTCATCTTTTATACTTTTTGTGAGTGCATATGCACTAATTGATCCACAGAGCATTGATGAGGTACAGCAGAGCCAATCAATCTCCTGCATGTGAACACCTAATTGGTCCACTCCCTCATTAAGGTCTGTTGCCACTCATTGGTCTGGTACTCACGATGTTTGAGCTGCATTGTATTTAAAAATATCCTGCACCCACTCTGATCTATCCAGGATCCCGAACACACTTTACCACAGGAACACCAAGATTCCGGTGGTAAAGTATGTCTGGGGGCCATGGTGGACCCTGAACAAATTCCTAGCAACTGTGTTGCCTAGCAATAAAATTCAAGTCAATATAGTTTTTTAGCTGTTCGATTAACATTGGTATTTAAAAAAATGAAATACTTAATCAGACACAATAATGCATATCAGCATATACTGAACCTTAATTTTAGGGGAAATGCATAGATGGTGATTATTAGAGACTGGAGTAAAACTAATATGCTTTATATAGTCTCCACATGTGACAATAATGACCCTACATTGACCCTATAATGACCCCATAGTGCCAACAGGAGACAGTGTTTCTGTTGCTGATTATCATCTAGGATTAACTGCTTTTTCCTGTGCTGCCCAGGTTTGATACTCACTCAATTTAAATAAGAGAGAGTCTGTGCCGTCTACATTGTACAATATCATTTGAATGGTTAGCATTAAAAGCTTCATCCAACAGCTTCAATGAAATTCACCAGATCAATATTATCAAGTCATCCCCAACTGCTTTTCATTATTATCTTGGACTTCTAGCCATATGTTTTTTATATTTTCCATTACACCTGCAGTGCAACATGTGTCATATCTAAACTAAGCTTAAGATCGGCTTCCTTCCCAGGAGGCTTTGACGCTTTTTATCTGTGGGAGATGTGACATTCAGATTTCAGTATAAAAGTTTCCATAAAAATATAACGTCTTCCAACTGAGGGCTTAGAAAGCAAGAAGCCACAGGCCATGTGGTGGCTTTGGGTTTGAAACTAGTCTATTCTGGATTTGCATAATAATAGCAAATAAACATACATGCCAACATACAATATTTTGTAAGAAATTTAGTGGCAGTGGCCATGTGTAATATACATCAACAGGGTAAAATTTTTTTACACACAAAAACAAAATGATGGTGTAGTGGTGTTTCTTCAGAGCTCTGTCTGTAGGAGTTTACATATTCTGCCCATGTCTATGTGGGTTTTCTCTCGGTAGTTTTCCTTCCACATACGGTTGGTCAATTGATTACTCTGAATCTGCCCATTATTATAATATATTTGATTCATCCAAGGTAACTTACAAGCACATAATTTATTACATCTGCTATAGTTATTTACAGTTGGAGGACAGGCAGGTTAGTTGACTTGCTCTGGGTCACAGAATGAGTTACAGCTGGGAAGTGAACCAGCACTCCTTGGGGGTTTAGGGTCCAATTCTTTAGCCACTGCTTCTCCATGCTGTGTGCCTCATAAATAAATGCTTTATGATTTATGAATTTGTGTATCTTGCAATGGGCTGGCTACTCATCAAAGTTGTTTCCTGCTTTGTGCCTAGTGCTGCCGAGGTATCCCTTTTTAACTTTAACTGAATTAAGTGTGTTTAAAATCTGAGGATGGATGTATTTTGTGCCTCCTTAGAAAAGAGATACACATGTAATTTTTTTCTCCTGCCTTCACTGACTTTTACAAGCCAATAACAGTGATAATTTCTGAAGTCTATAATGTATAGTACATTTGCATTAAGATCTAGTACTGTTTTATATTGTTCTTTATCAATTAAATTAAATCATGAATTTTCGATCTATCTCTACAATGGATTTCTCTAGAGCAAACAACTAAAAATAACAAAGTAGTAGATTGTCCCTCTGGTTTTATGTTCTGTTCACATTAAGACTGTAAAACACTGATTTTCTGTACATGACCACTGCAGATCTGAAGTCATTAAATGACATTTGAAATGTCTGCCTTAGAAAAGGTCTTACAGTTAAAGGCTAGAGCGTCAAGCCTCAAGGTTCTCTCCCTAAGCCTCTTAAAATGGTCCTGATTTTCTAAAGATTGAATGCATTTTCTATTTCTTGACTACCTCAATTAACAGAATGCAATATTAAAAGAATTAATACAAACTTGCGTTTTGCTTGGCATAAGATGGCCTCCCAATGTTTTTAAACCCTCAATGTTGTCCTTCCTAGCCTTTTACTGGGTGAAAGCATAATGTTCCTATAGTCCAGAAAGCTATCACTCTTTGGAGGAGTGGGGACATAGTCTAAATGGCTTCTGTCTCAAACTCTGTTAAATTATATGACAGCAATTCAAGGTCTGTTACCAGGTGTTATACCGCATTTCTTACATTTTCAGGCTAATATGCACAAAGAGATAAAGGGAGTGCAGCATGGGTCGTGAATCAGAGTCTTTCCAAACCAGACATGGTTTGCATGCACAACTTACTAATCTGACATTTAACATATCCATTTTTGTATCTTTGTTTCAGAAGGAAGAGATAATGCATTAAAAGATATTCTAGTGTATGTTGGATATTGCACAATTTGTCATATTCACATGGAGAGGGACCTGAATTAAGATTAGACTGAGTAGGAGAGGCTACGGCTTGAAATCTGGAGAGATCTACGGAATTAGGAAGAATTGGCATTGCTTATAAATACACTTAACACCACGAAGAGGATTGTTGTGAACATTAGTTCTAAGGGGCAGCATTATTGTGAACTTACTTAACAATAATAACAATTCTTTACATTTATATAGCACTTTTCTCACTAATCAGAGTGATTTTCATAGTGAACATGGAGCCACTTCAGCCATCACTAATGTGTAGTTTTCCGCTGGATGATGTGACAGCAGCCATTTTTGCACCAGTACGCTCACCACACATTAGCTATTAGGTGGTGAAATGGTGTGAGAGACAGCCAATTAGAGACAGGGGATGTTAAGGGACAAGAATGGAGGAGGCCATGATGGGTAATTTAGCCAGGACATTGGAAGATGCCCTGCTCTTTTAGAAGAATGCCCTGGGTTCTTTTATGAATACAGAGAGTCAGGACCTCAGTTTTACGTTTCATCTGAAGTATGGTGCCATTTTTACAGCACAGTATCCCCATCACTGCACTGGGGCATTGGGATCCACATTCAGATCACAGGGTAAGTGCCTCCTGCTGGCCTCACCAACACCTCTTCCAGCAGCAACTGAAGCTTTTCCTAGATGGTCTCCCATTTAAGTACTGGCCAGGCCCAAACATGCTTAGCTTCAGGTAGATGACCTCTTTTGAAGTGCATGTGCTTAATAACTTAGCACTAACACTACAAAGTTGTGCTAACAATATGTCCATTAATCCTTTTCACAGCTATGGCATCAAATGTCATATTTGTTTAATGGAACTGAATTAAGGTGTTATCTATTGGTGTCCATCATTCTATTCAATCACTGTGTTCAAAATCTCCTGGGGCCTCATGCATAACGTGCATAGAATTCACACCAAAACATGGTGTACGGACAAAAATATCCAGATGCATAAATCTGTGCATTCACCAACTTCCATGTTCTTCCTCTACATAAAGTGTGAAAAGTAACGCAAGTGCACTTGCCTGTTGCTAGTCCTCAACTCCTCCCAAAAGTACACCACTTTGAATATGGAAGTTGATCGAGTGACAGAGTGTCAGAGAAACTGGAAAGCTCAAGTTCACAAAGTTGCACAGTGCCCGAAATAAAAAAGAAGCTGTCAAATATCAAAGTCGCTGTCTAAGTGTCATATGAAAGCTTATGGTACAGAGAAAAGAAAGGGACACAGTGGGAAAAAAAACTTTAATCTTGAAATTTCCACTTTAATCACATAGTTTATTTTGTCATAAACTTTATCTTAAAATTGTTTAATTTACTAGTTTCTCAAAATACCATTATAACTAAAGTAGCATGTTAAATGCTTTGTTTTATACGTGTTCTTCTATGTGCTCTATGTGTGTAAATCACTACATGCTTCTTAAATGGGCTTTCTCTTCCTCCGACAGGACACAGAATCCATTGCATTCATGATATTACAGCTCTCTGAATAATTTAAATACTGAGATGTGTACTGATATCATTTTCATGATGATAGGAATTAAAGCATGTATTAAATATGGGAACACGGTGGTGCAGTGATAGTGACAAGCTGACGTCTCGTCCAGAGATTGTTCCTGCCTCATTCAAGATGCTTACTGCGCCGTGTGCTACCTTCGATGAAATAATTTATTGCAGCAGTACTTTCTCTTTCAAACGTACTAACCTCCTATTCCTGACCTTCCTTTTCTTTCTCCAAGTACCTAATCACCACACAATCATCTCTGTAATAGATGTTAAGTTTACAGTGAGGTAATTGTACTTATAAGTACAAACAGATCTACAAGGAGCACTTGATGGAGTGATTGAGTGCGTTTATAGTTCTTGGGGTGAAACTGTTCCTAGAACTGTGAGGTCAGTACAGGAAAGGCTCTGAAGCATTTGCCATATGAGAGCAGTTCAAATAGGCAGCATGGCTGAGGCAACGTGTGCTTGATGCTGTATACCAATAATTCTCTTTCTGTTGTAGAGCTGTGATTCCACACTCAGATACAGTGATATAAATACTCTGAGTGGTGCAGTGAGAGTAATATGGAAAAAGATGATCCGCTGTGGCAACCCATAACAGGAGCACCTGAAAGAAGAAGAAGAAGAAGAAGGTGCAGTGAGTGTAACAACGCTAAAGCAGTTATGCTATTTGTAATAGTTTGGCCATTCCGTGGACCATTATATTGTTATAGGTTAATTACAATCAGATGCCTTAAACTAATAAACAATATGCGGTTAATTTCGGTGTATATGATAAAGCCGCATCAGGGATGTGGATCTAAAAAACGATAGGGAAACTACACTAGAACAAAAGGACTGCTTTGACGCTGGGTGCTGCCAGTTTGAAAAACCGAGTGGAGAACTTACGCACAGTTCAGTTAGCATGAAAATGTGCGTGGCTTTACACCAAGTTTAGGCTTTATGCATCGCTATTGGGTATGGAAACAGGCTTACGTAACATTTTTGTGCGTATGCACCATTTATACATGAGGCCCCTGGTCTTCAATGCGTAAGGCCACAAGGAGTTACAATTTTTGTAGCAACTGTAAGCACAAGGTAGAAAGACTAGGCAGAATGAAATTCAATTACAATATCTATAATAAATGTATTTAATTTCTGAAACAGCAGACTCAAGGCTACATTTTACATTGATTAAGAAGCAATCTCATATTTATAATATCCTCAGATTCAAAAATATATGGTGCCAATTTATAATCGCTATTATTCTGCTAACTACCACTCACCAACCTCCACTACTGAACCAAAAAATAGGGCCTTTTCTGCTATGGGATGTCTTTGCTTATTTTGGGATTGTTAATGTTACCTCTTGGTTTCTCTCTGCTTTCTTCCTTATTCTGGGTTTCTTGCTACTTTTTTAACCATTTGTTTATAGTGTGTCTTCCTGCAGGACTTTGGAGTTAAGAAACAACGAGGGCAATTAAGCTTATGTGACCTGAAACTTTTGATCAAGGGCCTCTGAGTAAAGAATTGCTTCCTATGCATCATATCCAGTATACACCATGTTTAGCATTGTATTGAGTAGTGATTTTTTTTTTTTTGCTGACAAAGCAACAAGAAGAATGTAATTTAAATGTTGGGAAAAGATCAGAAGGGAATGGGAAGAAGACATTGACGAGAATTAGAATCCAGTGATAGACAGAGATAGATAGATACTTTATTAAGGGGAAATTCACATAATCCAGCAGCAGCATACTGATACAAAAAACCCAATATTAAATTAAAGAGGAATAAAACTGCAGGTTTAAACAGACAATAACTTTGTATAATGTTAACATTTACCCGGGTGGAATTGAAGAGTCGCATAGTGTGGGGAGGAATGATCTCCTCAGTCTGTCAGTGGAGCAGGACAGTGACAGCAGTCTGTCGCTGAAGCTGCTCCTCTGCCTGGAGATGATCCTGTTCAGTGGATGCAGTGGATTCTCCATGTTTGACAGGAGCCTGATCAGCACCCGTCGCTCTGCCATGGATGTCAAACTGTCCAGCTCCATGCCTACAATAGAGCCTGCCTTTGTCACCAGTTTGTCCAGGTGTGAGGTGTCCTTCTTCTTTATGCTGCCTCTCTGGCACACCACCGCATAGAAGAGGGCACTCGCCACAATATTCTGGTAGAACATCTGCAGCATCTTATTGCAGATGTTGAAGGACGCCAACCTTCTAAGGAAGTATAGTCAGCTCTGACCTTTCTTACACAGAGCATCAGTATTAGCAGTCCAGTCCAATTTATCATCCAGCTACAATCCCAGGTATTTATAGGTCTGTACCCTCTGCACACAGTCTCCTCTGATGATCACGGGGTCCATAAGGGGCCTGGGCCTGGTATGTCATTGGAGCATGTGACAAATAAAATTTGTCAGTTTTGAAGAACAGAAATCATATAAAATTTGACAAACAAGAGGAGAGTATTCAGTCCATTAAGCATGTTTGATTAGCTGATGGCTACGATGCCCCAATATCTTAACCAGACATTTCTTAAAGTTTGTCCCGGTTATGTATTTATTGTGTATTTCAGTGAATCCACAAATGTTACTTTATGGAAAAGAGTCAATCAACAGTTATCAAGGAGCTGTAAGTATGATAAATCTACATTTTTCACATCCTTCATGCCGTTTTTTTTTAATTCTAGAATTTATTGATATTTATTTGAAACTTTTTATTAATTGTAACAATATTATGGTAACACCATTTTGCATTTTTTTGGTTGCTGCCATTTTGTGAATTTCTTTACATGGCTATGCCTAAGTTATTTACAGTTTCTCTGTTGCTGGTCTCGTGATGTTTGGTCATTATCCATTCATTCATTACCAAACCCGCTACATCCTAATTACAGGGTCACGGGGGTCTGCTGGAGCCAATCCCAGCCAACACAGCGTGTAAGGCAGGAAACAAATCCTGGTCAGGGCGCGCACGCACACACACACACACACACACACACACACACACTAGGGACAATTTAGAATCGCAAGTGCACCTAACCTGCATGTCTTTGGATTGTGGGAGTAAACCGTACCCGGAGGAAATCCATGCAGACACAGAGAACATGCAAACTCCACCCACGGAGAACCCGGGAGGCGAACCCAGGTCTCCTAACTGCGAGGCAGCAGCGCCACCATGCTGCCTTTGTTCATTATGCTCTCCCTATTTAAGATGGCTACATACAATGTGTAGTTATTTGAGTACTGGGGCTGAAGAAATTGAATTAGGATGAGGATGTTTTTAGTTTTTGTTTTGATGACAATTTTGACTTAGCATTTTGGTTTTGGTTTCTGACAAGTTGTTATTGTTACGTTGATTCTGGCCATTGGTCTTAAAACATGCTCAAGGCATTTGTATGAAACTGATTGTTATATCTAGCAGTAACATAATACAGTGGTTAGTGTCATTAGTTGGGACACTCATTTTTTTCTAGCTCAGCTAAATATATTCTCTTTCCACTTGGTGTTATGGAATGCGAGGAAATCTTTTTCATTATCATCTTGTTGATTAAAGATTGTTCTAAGGATATTTTGTGCCACTATTTTTGCTGATATTTTTGTATTACTGATAGCTTTGTTGCAGCCATACAACAACGGAGGTTGCAACACATGAAGCTAAGGTGTCCAGGTGTCTCAGATTCTGTTTCAGTTGTATGGGAGATGTTTTAACCTTTTAAATTGACAGACTTCAGGAAAACAGCTGAGGCCTGAAAGAACTGTTAAACTGGACAGGAGTGATGTATTTTTTGGTAAAACTGGAAGGCAAAATGTTTTGTATAGCCAATCTTTTAGCAACTTAGTGCATCATTTAATCTCCATGGGAATCAACCTTTAGTTTGAGCATTAACATTTCTGTGTCTTGAGAAACTGTAAAAGTGTTACCCATTTTTGGTAGCAGAAAGAAGGCCTGTTGTGTGTATTTGATTTAGGTTGGAGAGAGTTACTGCCTTTTATTAGAATTTTCTTCAGAAATACTCTCAGTTCAGTTTTTAGTTTAGTTTTAATTCAGTTGGTGTTTTGCTGTCTTTCTGACACTTTCACAAAAGCCACAGACATGTAAATGGAACTTGCTATCTGTTTAGCTAATGTACACTTTTCAAGGACCTCTGTCTCTCATCCTTTTCCCTTTAAGATTGCGGATATATAATCTATAATCTAAGATGGACCATCTGGGAGATAGCATGAAGATTTCAAGAACCTCCCCAGGTTGTAAAATTCTTTGTGTTGCTTATATCTACTGCTACTGGTTGATATGCAAATAAATATAATTTTTAACTAAAAGCTTAAACTCAGTGTCTCTGTCTTATTAGCGGTTACTAATTACTAGTTCATCTTTTATCTAGCTGTGGTCCATTAAAGGCACGAAGGGCCATTGTTGTGTTGTCCTTTGTAGCACAGAGAGCCCAGACTCAAAAAAATTCTTAAAAATTCTCAAGAAATATTCAAAGGAAGAGAGGAAATCATAAAAACGTCTTTTTCAAAAACTAATTAAATTATCGTCTTTGGAAATTCTCTTTTGATCTCTTCTAATCATCTCAAATAGCTTCCCCTGGTGAGGGTCAAAGAGGCAGCAAGGCAAGCAATTCTTCCCAAACGTGACTGTCCACAGCTAAAGAGTTCCAGCTTTTCCTTGGGAATTCTGATAATTCCTCCATTGTTTCCTGGTTCTGGTTCTCACCCAGTGGGATGTGAATGAAACAGCTCCACGGGGAGCCATCCAGGGGGACGTCCTTATGATATGTCCAAACCACCTCAACAACCTCCTCCCTGGAGGAGCAGTGACTCTACTCCCAAATTCCCGAACCTCTCACCCTATCACTTTGAAGTTTATTACAAAGAAAAATGTCTTAAAAAATAAAATGAAAAAAATTCAAAAAAAGGATTTGCTTAAAAGACAACGTTGTACAAATAAAAATGAGTATGTATCCCAAGTTATTAAATCACCAATCTCTGGGAAAAGATCAACAAAACCAGAAAAATCCGATACTTAAAAATGCAGACTACAATGCTAATTTCAATGCTTATTTGAAGAGGTTGACTTTCTGCCTGGAATATAAAAGCAAATGGTGTTCCTCCGTCTAAATTTTAAAGGTGGCCCCACTTCCCTGGAACTCTATATAAAGGGAACAGGGTGCATAACAGAAAACACAAATTCATAAATAAACGTAACACATACATCCTAAATAACTAGTGGACAAAACAATATTCAAAACACAACATGGAAAAGCACAAAAACAATGACATAATTTGTGTGATAATAATATTAACAGGACAAAAAGATGTCTAAAACATTGTCAAATGAGCTCTGGCTCCCTGGAACCCCAAAGCTGGACTGAGTGATTTTGTATTATGAATAGTCTCAAGGTATATTTAAAATGATCAATTACTGTATTTGAAGTAATTTTCAGGAGGATCCTCACAGCTTAGTGATATACAGTAATTCTTCATCAGCTTTGTTTGGATAATTTCTTTAACTGAAGAGTGTGATAGTATGATTATATCTTCAAAGCATTGCACCACCTTTTGTTACAGTATAACAAAATGAAGATGGCATGCATGGCATGATGGTGCAGTGGTTAATACCTTTCAGCTGCATTGCATTTTAAGATCTAGTCAAAGTCTGTGTAAGTTTGCATGTAACTTTACTTTCTTCCCACATCATAAATAATTATTAGATGAGTTGATTACTGCAGAAAGAGCTACCAAGTGGCACCCTGAACCAAGTGAGCTTTTTCCCACTTTATTGAAATGCTCCTCAGTAGCATCCAGAAAGGAATGACTATGACAAAGTCATTATAAAAATATACCAATGAGAGATAAGCAACTCCTTAACATAACAGAACCCTAGACTTTTAAAGCTCATGACTAAGGTGGCACCGCACCCTGATTAAAAGTTTAGAATGCACATTCACACAAATGCACTCACAAGAGTATACAGGCAATTCTGCTGTTCTTCAGAGGATTTAAGTGCAAATAATTTACAGATGTAATGGATTATTGATTAATGATGTTGCTTGTACCTGATGTATATTTGCCTGTTAATTAAATAACCTCTATTTGACTTATGGTGCCTTAATATTCAACTCCATCACTTCTTATTTATCTGAAACACGCTGCAACAGAGAGAGACTTGATGGGATGAATGAGAGAAAGACTTCAAAGAATTTTTGTAAAGGTTTAATTTGTATTCTGGTTTTGATAAAAAAAAATCAATTATTCTGAATATGCAACCAGTGTTGGCAAAATCGCCAAAGAAGCATACTGAAGAATGAAAGTGTCACTTACTTGAGTACAGATAGCACTAAGTAGAGGATTATAAAAAGCAGCTGTGGAAGGCCAGCAAGAGAAGTTGTTATAGAGAGTAGTGCTGAGACAAGTTCATATGTGGTGGTTTGCAGATTTCAGAGTTTTATATTAAACGCAAATTCAGCTGTGTGATTCTTCATTACAAACTCCCTCAGCCCATTTAAACAGTTTTAAAGCAGTTCTAAAAACTGTATATGTTATAGGCATATTACACAATCCATCTCTGGGGCCTCATGTATAAATAAATGGTGAGTGCGCACAAGAATGTTGCGTACACCCGTTTCCATGCTCACATCAAGATGTATAATAGCTAAACTTGGCGTAAAGCCACACACATTCTCAAACCAACTCAATCCATTGTGTATGCAAGTTTTCGGCTTGGTTTTGCAAACTGGTGGCAACCAGCGTCAAAGCAGTTCTACTGTTCCTGTGTGGTTTCCCTTTGTTTTTTATATTCATATCCCTGATGCAGCTTTATTAAAAACACTGAAATTAACTGCATATCGTTTATAATTTTAAAGCATCTGATTGTAATCAACCTGTAACCATATAATGGTGCACGGAATGGCCAAACTATTCCAAATACTATAGCTGCTTTAGCGTTGTAAGTGTTATTATAAGATTAATGACTGCAAAGTGAATCGTAGAGTGTATGAGAACATGAGGGCAATCATTAAGAAGGATATCAGGGAGGCTAAAAGACAGTTGGAGAGGATTATAGCAGATAAGGCGAAAGAAGACCCTAAGAGATTCTTTGAGTATTTTATTAGTAAAAGAACAGTCAAGGAGGAGGTCAAGTGCATCGGAAATAGTAAAGGGGAATTAAAAGATGCAGACAGTGAAATAGCGGATGCCCTAAACTTACACTTTTCTGAGGTGGTTACAAGTAAGCAAGTGGATAACCTCCCAGAGGTAAACGCGACTACTAAGGAGGTAGTGAGGGATTTGGAAATTGTAGAGGGAGAAGTGCTGCTCAGATTAAATAAGATGAAATCAAACAAATTACCAAGACCAGATAATATTTATCCCCGTGTTCTTAAGGAGGCTAGTGAGTACATATATAAACCCTTGACACATATTTTTCGGAAGTCACTGCGCGCTGGAGAAATTATGAAGGACTGGAAAATGGCAAATATTATCCCATTATATAAAAAGGGTGACAGGGCAGATCCAAGCAACTATAGGCCAATAAGTTTAACATGCATGACAGGAAAATTAATGGAAGGAATTATTAAGGATAAGATTGAGCAACACATGGCAAGGACAGGAGTTATTCTGAACAGTCAGCATGGGTTCAGAAGAGGGAGGTCGTGTTTTACTAACATGCTAGAGTTCTACGAGGAGGCAGCAAAAGGATACGATCAAAGTGAAGCTCATGATATTATTTATCTGGACTTTCAGAAAGCATTTGATAAGGTGCCACATGAGAGGTTGGGCATCAAGTTAAAAGAAGTGGGAGTTCAGGGTGATGTTTTTAGATGGGTGAAGAATTGGCTCAGACACAGGAAGCAGAGGGTGATGGTGCGAGGAACCTCATCAGAACTGCCCGATGTTAAGAGTGGTGACCACAGGGGTCAGTGCTAGGGCCGCTGCTATTTTTATAAATGATTTAGATAGGAATATAAGTAACAAGCTGGTTAAGTTTGCAGATGATACGAAGATAGGTGGATTAGCAGATAATTTGGAATCCATTATATCATTACAAAAGAACTTGGATAGCATACAGGCTTGGGCAGATTTATGGCAGGTGAAATTTAATGTCAGTAAATGTAAAGTATTACACATAAAAAGTAAAAATGTTCAGTTTGAATACACAATGGGCGGTTGGAAAATCGAGAGTACACCTTATGAGAAGGATTTAGGATTCATAGTGGACTTTAAGCTATCGACTTTCAGACAGCGTTCAGAAGCCATTAAGAAGGCTAACAGAATGTTAGGTTATATAGCACGATCTGTGGAGTACAAGTCCAAGGAGGTTATGCTCAACCTTTATAATGCACTGGTGAGGCCTCATCTTGAGTACCGTGTGCAGTTTTGGTCTCCAGGCTACAAGAAGGACATAACAGCACCAGAAAAGGTCCAGAGAAGAGTGAGTAGGCTGATTCCAGGGCTACAGGGGTTGAATTATGAGGAAAGATTAAAAGAGCTGAGCCTATACAGTTTAAGCAAAAGAAGATTAACACTAGAATTACCAAAGCTTATGAGAAAACTCGTAACACCTTAAATCCACGCACATGTCTCCATTCAGCGTCTTTTGTCTTGTACAGTAAATGTGTTGATAATCGCAAGCAGCAAGCAGCCTGCTATACCATCCCCACCACCGCCGAAGAAACTGCAAAAACCTCTCCAAAATGAAGCCTTGTTTATCAGTGAGTCAGGTACCTAGGCTAAAAAAATATATTGTTATTCAGAACACATGCATTTCACATGTGTTCCATTTCCACAAAGATCTGTAAGTGTAGGATGACAGAAATGTTGAACACATACATAAAAGACTTTTTCCATGTTTGTAGACATGAAGTGTATAATGTGTGAAGACTGAAGTCCAAATATCAAATAAGCACTTTCACAAAAGATATAAGTATAACAGAACAAATACACTTTTTTTCCAAGTCTATAACCGAAGAAAAAGATGGCTTCTCGGGTAGTATACTGGTTAGAGCTGCTGACTCCAATTCAGAAGGTTCTGGGCTCGAGTCTTAACGTCTCCCAAAATAAACGTTTGGAGTATTGAGCTGTTCTTATTGTTACTATTATACAATAAAATCATACATTTTATTTGAGTCTGTAACAGACGGTGTAAATGTATGGTACTTGTAAAGGTTAGAGTTTTTTTTTATTCAGTTTTATTCTCTCGATCGTGTTCACGCTCGCCCTGATCTGACACAGCTATTTTCAAATAAAGATGCGTTATAACAGAGGTGAACTCAGATTGGAGAAAGAGAACAGAAGCCCTCCCTGCAAGAAACGTCTACTTACATATAAGAACAACACAGCTGCACCAGGCGTAAAGGCAAAAGATGGCACCATTTGGATACAGGATGAAGTCCGGCGTCATCCTGCCAATCACCTGTCCTTCAAAGAAGCAGCACGGCTTACATAACTCGCCATTGTATCGTGCAAACTCCTGTTTGTGATTATGTTTTGTGATGGTCTTTACATAAGAAGCACTTATATGTTACTTATATAAAAGCCAGATTGAATGTTACTTATCTTGATTTATTTACTTATCTTCCTACAGCATAAAGTCACAAATATACTGCAGAGCTTTCTCTGTTTGATCGTCATGGGCATGCTCACAAATTACACGTGTAATGCCATGAAAAATACCTGCTGACACTTTAGTACATGAGCAATGGTACAAGAATGCAGTTAGACTTTTTTTTTTCCCCAGAGGGGACTGGGCGGTCTCTTGGTCTGGAATCCCTACAGATTTACATTTTTTTTTTTCCCCAGCCTCTGGAGTTTTTTTTGCGAACCTTACTTATTCTATGTTAATTAATGCTGACTTATTTTTATTTTTTATTGTGTCTTCTATTTTTTTATTCTTCATTTTATAAAGCATTTTGAGCTACATTTTTTGTATGAAAATGTGCTAAATAAATAAATGTTGTTGTTGTTGTTGTTTTTTTGGGCACATACACCACACTAGTGTTTAGATCTGGACGGTGTAGCGTTATTAACAATAATAGCAGCTCTCTACTCAAAATGGTAAACTTGAGAAGCTGCCAACATCGAACCCAGAACCTCTTGATTGGGAGTCAGCAGTTCTTAGCATTGTAACACGCCTACTGTAACCTGCTTTCTTTTTTCTTCGGTTATATTCTTGAATAAAAGCGCACTTGTTTTGTTATACTTGTACTTTTTGTGAAAGTGTTTATTTGATATTTGGACTTCAGGCTTCACTCCTTATACACATGTCGTAAAGACGGTCCTTAGTTGTGTGTGTGAACTATTAACATTTGAATCTGATGATTGTATATAGCGCGGAACTGACCTCTTGTACTATTTTGTCCTCTTCATCTCCTGGAGTTCAAAAGAAATACCAACATGCAGCAACATGTGGACTGGCCAAGATCGGAACAAAAAATCAAACGTAGTCACTAATCACAACTGCATGAAGGTATGCAAATGAATATAATGTTGCATTAGTGCAACAACGTTTTCTGAAATATACAATACAGGTAACAAAATGAATTATTCCAAATGTCATATATACCTAAGTCTCCCTTTTTTGTCAGTGTGTCTTTGACATCAACAGTCATTCTCAGTCACACACACCTCTCATAACCACGTCCACAGTTTTCCTAGTCTCCTTTGCGCACAAGATCTGACACGGTTTTCAAATAAAGAGGGGTGTAACATAACAAGTTTGTTTGTTATACCACATCTTTATCTGAAAACGGTGTCAGATCCGGGGGGTGTGTGGGAGCTTGAACGTGAGTGAGAGAATAAAACTGAAAGAATGTCTAAATTTCATGTCTACATTTTTTTCAATTATTACTAATACATGAAAAATGTTTCTGTGTTAACTACATTTTACATAGATTGTTGTTGACATGGAACACACATGAAATGTATGTACAGTAATCCCTCCTCGATCGCGGGGGTTGCGTTCCAGACCCCCCCACGATAGGTGAAAATCCGTGAAGTAGAAACCATATGTTTGTATGGTTATTTTTATATATTTTAAGCCCTTATAAACTCTCCCACCCTGTTAACATTATTAAAGCCCTCTAGACATGAAATAACACCCTTTAGTCAAACGTTTAAACTGTGCTCCATGACAAGACAGAGATGAAAGTTCTTTCTCACAATTAAAAGAATGCAAACATATCTTCTCTTCAAAGGAGCGCCGTCAGGAGCAGAGAATGTCAGAGAGAGCGCTCGCTAAGAAAAGCAAACAATCAAAAAATCAATACGTTCTTTTAAGTATACAGAAGCACCGCGATAAAGCAGCATTTTGTAGAGGAGCGTCCGTGTCCTCTGTGCAAACAGCCCCTCTACTCACACCCCCTCCGTCAGGCAGAGAGAGTGAGAAAGATAGAGAGAAGCAAACAATCAAGCACCGTGCGGGAAGCATATCTTATATCATTGAGGAGTTTTTGTTAATATGTAATACAGTACATGCTCTGATTGGGTAGCTTCTAAGCCATCCGCCAATAGCGTCCCTTGTATGAAATCAACTGGGCAAACAAACTGAGGAAGCATGTACCATAAATTAAAAGACCCATTGTCCGAGAAATCCATGAACCAGCGAAAAATCCGTGATATATATTTAGATGTGCTTACATTTAAAATCCGCGATAGAGTGAAGCTGCGAAAGTCGAAGCGCGATATAGCGAGGGATTACTGTATTCCGAATGATAATGTACAATTTTACCCTATAAAGCTCCAGCATTTCACTCAAAGATATTGCGAAATGAACTACAGCGGTGGGCGGGGGGATGGGATACCAGGCTGCTTGCTGCTTATCGACACATTTACAGGACAAAAGACACTGATGGAAAGGTGAGAATGGATTTAAGGTGGGCCAGATTTACGAGCTTTCGGGTAGGCTCTGGTAATTCTAGTGTTAAGAGGTGACATGACTGAAGTGTTTAAAATTATGAAGGAAATTAGTACAGTGGATCGAGACTGGAAGTTGGAAACTTGTTAAGGGTAAATTTCTCACAAACATTAGGAAGTTTTTCTTTACACAATGAATGATAGAAACTTGGAATAAGCTACCAAGTAGTGTGGTAGACAGTAAGATGTTAGGGACTTTCAAAACTTGTCTTGATGTTTTTTAGGAAGTAATGGACTGGTGAGCTTTGTTGGACTGAATGGCCTGTTCTCGTCTAGAGTGTTCTAATGTTGTTATTCTCAGTGCACCACTAAGTATTTTAACCCACGGTATCTGAGCTTGAAATCACAGCTCTACAGCAGCTGATCGAAAAGCTCTACAATGGACTGTGTCGAGAGCAGAGAGAATTTTCAGGATATAGCATCTAGCGCATGCTCCCTCAGCCATGTGCACAGTCTATTTGAAAACTCTTCCATTTGGCAAATGCTTCAGAGCCATTCCTGTAGGGACCTTGCGGTTAAGAAACAGCTTCATCCCAAAACCTATAAAAGTTTATGAAGGATCTGCATATTGAATCTCATTGTACCATACAATAACAATAAAGAAATTCAATTCAATATAAGAGAGCGCATATTTACAGATGATGATGACTGACTTCTAAGTCAATTTAGATTTCCAAGCACTATCTTCTTGGAGCTCTTGACATCATTTTTAAGATGAAATGCATTAAAGTATGCATATTACATTATACAGGTAAATGTTTTACTTCATTTATGCATATTAACATGTTAGGGCAGGAATTGGAGGTTAGTACATTTGAAAAAGACAATACTTCTGCAATAAATTATTTCATTGAAGGTCGCGCATGGTGCAGTAAGCATCTTGCAGGGGGCAAGAACAATTTCTGGATGGGCCGCCAGTTCGTCGCTACCATTGCACCACCATGACCCCATGTTTAATAGATGTTTTAATTCCTATCGTCATGATAATGCTACCAAGTATACATCTTAGTATTTAAATTGTTGAGAGAGCTGTAATATCTTGAATGTAATGTATTCTGTGTCCTGTTAGTTTAAGAGAAAGCCCATTTAAGAAGCATGTAGTAATTCATACACATAGAGTACATAGAAGAACACATAGAATGCAAAGTATTTAACATGCTAGTTTAGTACGATGGGATTTTGAGAAAAGGGTAAATTAAACAATTTTAAAATTAAATTTATGATGATCTAATTTAACGACAATATAAACTACAGAATAAAAATGGAAATTTCGAGATTAAAGTTCACATTTAATTTTTTTTCTTTTCTCTGTACCCTAACACGTGAAACTCAGATGGTGGGCTATGACTCACCTTTTCATGGCGACTTTGATATCTGACCACTTCTTTTCACAGAACTCTGAACTTAAGGGGCTATTTATATTGATTTGCATATTCAAAGAGGCACAATTCTGGAAGAAGTCGGGGTGGGACGGCTGACAAGTGCATTACATTTCACGCTGACCATAATTTATGTAGCAGAAGAACACAGAAGTTGGTATATGCACAGATTTATGCATCTTGATTTTTTTGGGTATGCGCACATTTCAGTATTAGTCCATGTGCCATGTTTTAGTATGAATTCTACGCACGGCATTATACATGAGGCCCCTGGTGTTTTTCAGTGAGTTAAGGTAACTGGGAAGGAAACATTTTTTTTTTCTTTTCTATACCTGTTTACAACATTTTTTCTTTTGCCTGTAGGAAGCTGCAATATGTGAACATATCAGTGCTTTATATTATGAAAACTGACTAGCAAAAAGTGTATCACAGCAGAACTTTACAGTTTAAGGGTAAATTATGGGACAAAAGTATAACATGACATACAAATTTCAAACATGTTGAGTTGAATCCAATCCAAAAAATATCCATTTAGTTCTAGATGAAAGGCAGGAACCACCTTGGATGTGATGGGAGTCCAGATCATTTTATAGAATCATTTGAGGGAGCCTGTGTGGCTTCAGGTTCAGAGTAAGATACACATTCACTGCCCAATTAACCCAAGCTACTTTAAGTTCTTTGCAATGAGAGCTACCTGTCCTAGACTTTTTGAAAAGATGGACGGTGGTTTTAGGGATGGGGTTTGTAGAAGGTGTACTGAACAAGAACACCATATTATGTTAAGTTTGCCTCACATCCATCAGTTGCAGCTAGAGAAACTGTGTTGTTCTAACTTATCCCATTCAATGTTTTTAATTTGAAATTTTAAACTCTACAAAACGTTTAGTGGTTTATTACTACAGATTATTTAGAAAGTATGTTATTAGTTTGCTGTCTTCTGTCATTATTGTGTTTGTTGTCAATAGTTTGTTAACTTTTGTATTATTATTATTAACTCTGAATGAGGTGATTTTTTGATGAACATTAAAAACCATAAAAGGTTTTTCAAAGAAATCAATTTTTTGTGTCATTTATTCATTTTTTCAATTTTGAAATACATTTTTGTTATTATCTCAGTTTTTGAAGTTATTTTTTTTTTGCTTTGTATAATTTTATTGCAATTTTGATTATGTCTCTTAAGACATGTGCATAGACATTTTCTGGATTCATTTCATATTGGTGATAGTAACAATGTCCATTTTCATGCAGATGAGCACTATCACATGCATGACTTGTGACATCATCATGCACCATTATAATAAAAGGCACACACTGTTTTTTATTTTTTGTGACCCTTTCTCTTTTGTAATATTCCTGTTTTTTTCTTCCCAGTAGAACTTGCAAGGCATGCCAAATCTAGTTTTGCATCACCATTGTAGTAGGAAATTTAAGTAAAAACTTTAGAATATGGTTGTGGTACCATATTTGTTTTGACATGGTTGCCAGCATTTCTTTCATTACTACAGCATTGCTATGCATGGATGACTGGAAGTGCACAGTGTTTTATGACCTTGCCATGGTGGAGTAAAGGTTGGTGCTGTGCACTTCCTGGTTATCCGAGATTGCAGATGGACACTTCAAACTTTGGCATGTACATTTTTCATTACAATTGGCAGAGTTTTTGTGCTTTGACATTTTAACATGACTTTGTTTTCTGTTTTGGGCTAGTTCAAATAGAGAATTGAATCTTAGGTTTTGAACTCTGAATTGGTTAATGATTCCCCTTCTCTTCATAAAGGTTCCATTCTGTCTACCCTGACAGTACACTTTGTTATCCAAGCTTTGTATCTCTCTTGATGTTTTTGTAGCAAACCATAACTACTTGTGAAAGGTATGTTGACTTTGTCAACAAATTTGCATGGCACCGAAGCCACTATACTTGCAAAATGTGGGACAAATCGAATTAGGCCAACACCTAAGCACTACAGTATTTTCCACTGTGACACCTGAATATTAATAAAACACACCAGAAAAATGTCAAAATACGTTAAATATGTTAAGCACCAAATATATACTGTATGTACAGTAACTATTCACAAATACAGCAAAGAAAGGTAATGACAAACAATTAAAACGAACAACTAAAATCTGCAGATGATATGTACAGCCCCAAAAAAGTCTTTACTATAAGTGATGGGTGTGGATCCAGTAGTGCAAACAACAGTTAACTATAAAGAAAGATGTGGTTGAATAATTCCGTTTTGTAAACTGCTTCCTGGAAAAATTGACAATGAACACAGTTGTGTCCCCAGAGTTCAGAAGGTGAATTATCTTCTGAGGCACATCTCTTTGCAAAGAGCAACTGCAGACAGCGATAGGAAGAAAATACCCACCGCCATCTCTGCATCCAATGGCCTTGCAAAATCCTCCTCTGCTGCAGACATTCAGTTCATAAAGGGTTTTCATGTGCTGCCGATGATGAAGTTGGTGGAAAATGGAAAAGTCAAAAAATACTGCCACATCCTTTTCTTCTGGTTTTATAGGTACAGTGCCTACAGCTACACACTACAGTTTCCACAAGGCCCTCGACATCTGTTTAAGCATGTTTAAAGATACAGACCCCATATTTACAAACCAGGAATATAAACTATAAGTATTATTACTAAAAGTTTACAATCACCAAACAGGACATACTATACAAATAAGAAACCCCCTATGTGGCAACGCAGTGAGTTTTTATGATTGATGCTCAGTTTTCTTGCATATATATTTGGTATTTGACCCTTGCCTGTTTACTAACAATTCCATGTGTTTGAACTATAAGGAAGATTTCATTTCCCAACTATCTTCTATTAAAAATGAATACTTTGGACAGGCCTTTTCCACTGAATTTTTGTGCATATCCTTACTTTTTAAAAATAACATTATGACTATTGCAAAAGAAAAATGGAGCCTTCAATAATGTACTGTGCAGCATTTTAATTTCAATAGGCGTAAGACCGGTTGGAGCGTCTAAAATAGCTTAGACTGACTGGAGAGACCTTGTTTATTTTACTGTAACACTGAAGCTACATGCACTCATTTCAATGACAGTAAAAATTACCTGGCTTTTTGAGAAAACATCAGTTTCCTTTCCAGCTAGCCTGGCACCTTTCAAAATGCCAGATCCAATTGCAATGAGGCAGATTTTCCAGTTTGCCTATGACTTACTGTATATACGAAAAATGACTTTCAAAACACACACTTTAGGTGTTAATTTAACACTGGCAATTTTGCTGTGAGTTCATTAACAAACAGACTGTGTTCTTCCCAACAACAATATTCTTTTAAATGAATAATAGTACTAAGTAATCCAACAAGTTATGCCACCATTTAGATGAATGTGTTTTAATTAAATTTTATAACTGCAAGTGCTGTAGGTTACTATACATTAAAAGTTAGATGGTGTGAACGTTACCCGGACACAGACAGGCAGACATGTTGTAATCCACCACCACACGTTTATTTTACAACTATTTACAAAGTCCAAAAGTGCACACACCCCATGTCCCCAAAGTCCTGGCCAACACACAATGCCTTCACTCTTCAGGCTGCCTCCACTCTCCTCTGCTTAGTCCTTCTTTCACCCGACTCCAGCCTCGAATGAAGGGAGGCGGCCCCTTTTATCCACACCCGGATGTGCTCCAGGTGCTCCCCGGCAATCTCCCGCTGACACGCCCCAGTGTAGCGGAAGTGCCGTCTGTTCTCCCAGAAGCTCTCCGGGTGTCCGTGCTTCTCTTCCCCCCAGCACTTCCTGGTGTGGCAAAAGTGCTGAGGTCCAGGGTTCCCAAGGCATTGGGGCACCCCCTGGCGGTGACCACGGACCCCTACAGGGTTGGGCTTCCAAGCCCTCTACCTGTGACCCCCAAAGCAACCAGGGTGGTGGCCCCCACGTGATCCAGGGCGGGCATAGACCCTCTTCCGGTCCTTCAGGGCATCCTGACCGGGTCGTTGCCCCTTGGCATCCCTGACAATGGTTTGATAAAATTGATCATGAGTTAAATATATTATCTGTTTAGTAAATCAGTCTCAGTCAGTTTCATTCAAGTGCCACTTTTTCACCAGAAAGTGGGAGAAAATGTACAATAAAGTGGGAGGTCAAAGATTTTTAAAATATTTCCATAATTAATGACTAAATAATATTAAAAACAGAGCTGGTTGAGGGAGATGCACATTTAACCAAATAGTGAAGAACTTCTGAATTGTTCTCTATTGCACAAATGATAACTTTTTGTGATATTAAGTTTCACTGTACAGTACATCTTTTTTTCTGTAGTAGAATCAGGACTCCTTCACATCCCAAAAATGACACTCACACAAGTAGTGTATTGTAAGTACTGTTATGTCAGTGTGCTTACAGAATAGTGACGGCCCATTCAATGCCACATAAAACAGGACAGAACTCTTAACAGTTCTTCATAAGAAGGCAAAAAGATAGTCCTGTATGATATAGGCCTATGCATAGCCAAAACATAAGGCCAAAGGAAGGGGGGTAATAAAAAAAAATACAGGTCTAATTAAGGGCACGTTTTTGACAGCGTAAGAGAGATGTATGTGATCTACAATTCTCAACTGAATTAACCCATGTCTGGCATAAATTAAAGAGGAGTGTTTTCTATCTATTCATTACCTCTGTTCATTATTATAGCTGTAATATTCTGTGGCCAGTGCTGTTTTAGATTATCTAAGGACGTGTTGGTGTGAAAATACCGGTATCGATTTCTATAGTGTACAATTATAATATACTGTCCTTTGCCGGTAATGGAAGAATGTTGGAAAATTGAGCTTTGATGCTATTACACAAGTCTCAAATCCAATATGCAGGGATACCACTGTAAGTGAGAAACAGAGAGAGATGTGACCTGGGTGAAAAAAAGAACAATTTTATGGTAAAAGGTAGTTGACCCGGGGGATAGACAGTCCTGACTGATCCTCTGACAGGAGAGATACTAAGGCCTCGGGGTTAGAAAGAGCTGGGAATATTTTCTGATCAGTACAAGGCAGTGCATGATCTCAAGCCAAGAGATATGTTGACTTTTTAAGGTTGGGTCTGGAAGAAACTTAGTCATAAACTGACATTCTATTAGGTGTCTGCACACAATGGCGAATTGAAAGGATTGGAAATAAACTTCCTCCTTAAGGTGGGCAGCATAGGCTCCCTGTAAGATCCAGCCTCTTAACAGCAATAGAAGGCTTAGAAGCTGCACAAAGACATCACTGCTCACTAAATCAGATCCAGTGAGACACTGGGGAAGTTAAAGTAGGACAGCATGACCCTAAAGTGATTCCAATGCTTGGCTGGAAGGTTTAAGGAGGAGGTTTAAAAGAGGCTTAAGTGACAGAAACAAGATGAAGGTCTAGACAGAGAGCGAGAGGACAGAAAGTGAGAAACGACTCATTTAAGGGTAATTTTATAGTACCAAGTGGTCAAGCCACTCCACTTGTTTGTTTGGTACTCTCTGTTGTCACTGTTTTCATTTTTCCTCCTGTTATAGTGCTTTCAAACAAAATAAGACTCTTAATTTAAGACATTTATCTATAATCAATGGATAATATTAAAATCAAGAAACATTAGAAAAGTATATATTGTGGGAGGAAACCCGCGTCCACAGTCTTCTTCTCTGCAGTCAAAATACTACAGGTTAGGTGAACTGATATTGTTAAATTGCCCCAAGTGTGAAAGTGTGTAAGTCTTTATTCACCGATGTACAAGCACCGTGTCCAGCTCTTTTCACTGCTGAGTGCCATATAATTGCTGGTACAGCCTTCAGCTGCTTTGCAACTCTGCTCTTGCGTAAGTGGGTTAAGAAAATGAATGGATAGGTAATAATAACATTAATAATGAGTAACATGGATAAAAATCACACTGGCCATTGCTGTATTAATATTGATATTTTTAAATATATTTCTTGCGATCAGATTTTTAAAATTTGAATTTAATAAGATAAAAAACGGCAAACAGCATTAATAGAAAAAATAGCAGTGACAATAAACAATAACAACAGACGGCACATGTTCATCCAGTAGAAGTGGGCCCTAAAGAATTAAAAGTAACTGATGCTTATTTAGACTGGCGTGAATGGTCTGGCAGACACCACCAAATAGTAAATAGCTTGCCACTGTATATTGGAGGCAGATGATCAAATGGTTCTTGACATCAAAGGTTTGAGTAAAGCTAGATTAAAGAAAGAGGATTTCCAGAAGTTTACAGATGGAGTGTCAGGAGATTTCTAGCAAGAAGCTAAGATTAGTTTAGTAGAGATGATATCCAAACAGAATAGCCTCTGCTGGAAAAAAAGTCAGGTGGATAGAGAATAAGGCACGGGCACTTATAGACACCAGTCTAGAAAGGAATGACTTGAGAGCAATCCCTAAATATAGGGAGAAAAGTATGAAGGACATGTAAATGATACAATGAGGGTAACTGGAATGTTCCTTAGTCTGGAGTTATCTTAAATGCCACAAAGTGCCTTAATGCCTCGAGCAGACCATGGGTGCACTGCTCCACCACATACTGGCACTTTCTTTCATTAGCTTCTTCCATGTGCTCTTCTCAAAGCATAGAACCATATTTCCTCAGAAACAGTGCAAAGTAAATGAATCAACTTCTCTGCCATCAATGGTGGCATAACAGCATATTATAAATAGACATCTTCTCTGTATTGGTATCCTGTATTTTTTATGCAATAATTGAATTATGACATTTATATGTGTCTTCTTTCAATTATTTAATGTTGGTGTTGCCTGTCAAAAGTTATCTAAGAGTTAGCCCTAAGATAAGCTGAAGAATACCATCCATAAACATAATCCTACCAAAGCTGTTCCTTAGGTGTCAGCATCCATGGGACTATATGAAGTTCTCTTTCTTTCATAAACATAAAACCATTCTAAGAATGCACTGACAATTATTAGGGTGGCAGGTAAGCTTGCAACTAGACACATAGCCAAGTCTTATGCATTGGATACTTGTATACCATTACATGTCCTTGCAAGATAGTTAACCTAACTTTTATGGAACTTTGCATAGACAATATCTCCCCCTTTAGATTTTAGTGCTGTCATATCAGTGAAAAAAGACAATGCTTTGGGAAGACTATGATTCTGGAAAAATGAAATATTTTAGAATATAAATATATATAGGTGATTAGTAACACCAATATAAAACTTCTGTGTAAACACTTGAAAGCAACTACAGCTGGGAACACTTGAACTGTTCCTAAGATGCTATCAAAGAGAATGAAGAAGGAACTACACAAGCTTAAGAAAGAGCTTTGATGACTTGCCTTGATGACTTGCACTGCAGTAAAACAGCATTCATAAATCAGTTGACTTACATGTCTCCCTCTGATGTGCAATAGCCCATGAATTTATTTTATATTCAAGATTCATTTATAAGTTAAAGTGAAAAGTAGGCTGTGACCTCAGAGATCTAGTTCATTTTTATTGTGTTTATCACTTCATAAGTCATTGAGTAGGATTTGCAAGCTCATATGCAAACAATGAAGAGCCTACTGAATGCATACTGGGTACATAACATACTGATGGAATGTAAAAAAGCATATCACGGAGGAAAAAAGACAAGTGACAAAAGAAGCTGGTAAATACTTTACTCTTCATTATTAATTGGTTGACAACCTACAACACTAAAAAACTAGTTTGCAGACATAATGGAAAAACGATAATCTCTTAATGAAAATGTATTCTGAGCAAAGTACATAAAATGTTAAATATGATTAAGTGAATTTAATGAAAAACACTACTGAGCAGTTAGCAGTCTGCTAGCAAGATGACCATTGCACTAGAAGTCACCAGTTTTGCAGCCTTTATTGGGTGATATGGAACACTTCAAACAGTTTATGAGGTTTCAAGAAACAGCTTGATATAATATAAGAAAAAAACATGAAAATTAGGATGAGATGATTATTTGGAGATATTTTGTTATGAATGTGGGTATAAACGTAGAATACCACTGTTTAGTTTGTATCTAGTGTTAAAGAAAAATTAACTTCTTACGAGCTACTAAGGGTTAAAAGCTGACAAAGCTGTTTTGCTATAATGGCAGGTTATTCATACAGGCGTCTGTCATAAGACAGGGTGCAGTAAGCTGACCTAGGAGCACTTCATCTATAGGAACTTGTCTGTTAGACACAAGAAAGATGACCTTTCCTTCTTTAGGGCCCATCTGACACGTACACAAAATGGAAATTTGCGCATTGTAAGATGAAATGCTTAGGTAAATGATACTATGCTTTTTATAAGTAAGGGGAAGGGGGAGGGAGGAAAAAAATTATAAAGTCAACCGAAAAGGGGAATATGGGTGTCTTCTGGCTTGCAACGCATGAATCCATGTACTCATCTGTGACTGAATAAAAGCTAATTGATTGAACTTTTCCTATGTTCCTCTTGAGGTTTCTTCCATACTAGACAAGGCAAAGCAATCTTCTAAATTACTTATGAGAAAATCATTCATTTGTTAAAGTCAGTGCTTCTCTTAAAAAAACATATTTACAAATATTGTGCCCATACGAAGTCTGACACAGGATCCAAAGTAAATGTTAGGCTTGCCCCATTCAATAAGATAAGATAAGGTAAGATTCTTTTATTGTCATTGCATAACACACACAATGAGATTTTGGTACACTTACCAATATGGTGAAATGCAACAGAAATGATGCAAACAAACGAAATACAGGACTGTTGTGCTTGCTGTTATCTGGGTGTCAGGTCTGATGTAGAGCTGTTTCAGGCTTAGCTTTTGTCCAAAATAAGACAACATGTTCTGAGAGCGCCTCAAATATATAGCCATCTGATCTGAAGGGGTGGAGTCAATTGGGAACAGAATGTGAAAATAATGACCTCATAAACTTATCATAATTATATTGTCCACTTCTTGATGAGCCAGCGAATAAAAAGACTTACCATCTGTGCCTATGCTGAAGGCTATTTTAGTTAGTTTTTGATTTAAACTGGAGGGAAGAAAGGAGACTAATAGTCATTGCAACCAGGTTAACAACCCTATTAAATAAAGAGAGCTTTTTTAGGACAAAATGAATTTAATAAATAAAAAATTAGCAAAGAAACAATCATGTAAAGTTTACCTAACGACACTAAGACGTGAAACCCATAAGACAGCTGTGGAAGCCGGCTCAAACACAGACAGGCGGACACGTTAATGTCACCCACAACACATTTATTACCAAAGTTCATATTTACAAAGGTGCAGCACAACCCCAAAGTCCTGGCCACAACACAGTGCCTCTCTCTCTTCAGGCCGCCTCCTTGCCTCCTCCTAAGACCTCGTCTTTCTCCTCTCGACTCCAGCCATCATATGAAGGGAGGCGGCCCCTTTATATACACACCCGGATGTGCTCCAGGTGTCCTCCAGTAACCTTCTGCCGACACTCCCCTGTGTGTTAGAAGCACCGGCTGTGTACCCGGAAGCACTCCCGGTGTCCCCGATCCTCTTCTCCCCAGCACTTCCGGGTGCGGCAGAAGTCCTGAGGTCCAGGGCCCCAAAGGAGCCAGGGCGGTCGCCCCCACATGGTCTGGGGAAGGCATAAGTCCTCCTCCGGTCCTCCTGGGCGTCCCGGCCGGGTCGCCACCCCAGCCATCTCCGACACAGCTTAGAATCTAAGCATGGAGTAACTAAAGAGAATTATCTTGAATACATGCAATTAAAAATGTGTTTTCTGGTAATGAGATACATTGTGAATTAGTATCAGAGTGCTCACTTTTCTGATAATTATTTATTTTTTAGAAATATCCTATTGAAGGTCATAGATAAGAAGAGACAATGTTAATAGTAATTGACATTAAATTGCTTTGTTATCAACATTTGTCTCAATGTATTAGAAAAGATTCAGATCTAAATTTTGTTATTACTACTAATTCAAGCTGCTGTAGTGAAATGTATTCCATGTTTTTGTCCATAATAATTTTTATTATTAATGTGAGGGCTGCCCAAAAATGACAAATAGTATGCTTCTGGTATATTCTTGCAACTGATACTTATAACTTAATTTGAAATGCTCTGCACGCAGTTTCTGAGCCATGGTACAATACATTTCTTAGCACATGCTCTTTAATATGATGCAGTAATGTACAGGTAGATTTTAAATTATGAGCTCTTATAGAACTTTTTACATCAGAGAAGGAATTAATAATGACCATTTAAAGGTAGTGAAATAATATACAGTATATCAGTCCCATTGAGTTTGAAATCCCATTCTTTGGGAAAAAGATTTGGGAGTGATGATGAAGGTTTTTAAAGAAGTGAAGTTGCTGTGAAGGTTCACACTGGTATAAGTAAGTGATACAAACTCTAGTTTCTCACCTGCAGATGTGTGTAAGTTCATGGAAATAATGCACAAAAATAAGTACAGTGATCCCTCGCTATATCGCGCTTCGATTTTCGCGGCTTCACTCCATCGCAGATTTTAAATGTAAGCATATCTAAATATATATCACGGATTTTTCGCTGGTTCGTGGATTTCTGCGGACAATGGGTCTTTTAATTTATGGTACATGCTTCCTCAGTTTGTTTGCCCAGTTGATTTCATACAAGGGACGCTATTGGCGGATGGCTTAGAAGCTACCCAATCAGAACATGTATTGTGTATTAAATAAAACTCCTCAATGATATACGAGTACGATATGCTTCCCGTGCGGTGCTTGATTGTTTGCTTTTCTCTGTCTCTCTCACTCTCTCTGACATTCTCTGCGCCTGACGGAGGGGGTGTGAGCAGAGGGGCAGTTTGCACAGAGGCTGTTTGCCTAAAAGATATGGACGCTACTCTAAAAAATGCTGAAAGACTACCTTCACATTGCTCCCTTCTTTGTGGCCACTTTGTTGCGGTGCGCATACTTAAAAGCCCAACAGCATGTATTGATTTTTTGATTGTTTGCTTTTCTCTCGCTCTCACTCTCTCTCTCTCTCTGATATTCTCTGCTCCTGACACACATCCCTTTGAAGGGAAAATATGTTTGCATTCTTTTAATTGTGAGAAAGAACTGTCGTCTCTGTCTTGTTATGGAGCACAGTTTAAACTTTTGACTAAATGGTGTTATTTCCTGGCTAGAGGGCTCTAATAATGTTAACAGTGTGGGAGAGTTTATAAGGGCTTAAAATATATAAAAATAACCATACAAACATATGGTTTCTACTTTGGATTTTCACCTATCGCGGGGGGGTCTGGAACGCAACCCCCACGATCGAGGAGGGATTACTATATAGCAAATATATCCATTTAACCTATGAGTATGGTGTTCAAGCAATTACATAAGAAATTACAAAAAGTAAAACAAAAATGCTTCTCAAACTTTCTTGTTAACCCTCAGGATATTACAATCATCAACTTCACTTCAGCACATAATGTAACAATGAACCGGAAAGAGTGGCAGTGTCTTGCCTGGCACTTGATTATCAAGGAAAAGCTTTGACTACCAGCAGCCCTATTCTATAATATCAAAGTTCTTAATATAAACTTCATACATCATGAGATTTTTGAGACCCAGACAACCCCCCAACTGTGCTGTGTGTCGAAACTCTGTTAACGAAGACAGGGATTGGTTGTCAAAAGTAAATTTGCAAGCTCACTACGTAAGGCGTTTGTCACCCAATGGTTAATGCGGGAACATATAATCCGTCCACTGACCTGGACATGCGCTCACATTCTGTCTCCACTCCTGTACAGGAGGGCTAGTCTGAGAAGGGAGCGAATGCAGGACAACATCATCATAACTGCTCACATGCCGCCTGTGTTTGAGTGACAGTTCTTGTTTGAATAAATACTCTGAGAATGATCCTGTCTTCATAATAATAAAGCTGATTTTTTTGGAAGCCTGGTCTCACCTCCTTCTCTCTTGTGCAAGTGTGTGACCCAAGTCTGTTATATCTGACTAGCCATGATTACCATATACAAGATCTTGAAAATGTCATTGTGTCTTATATAATAGACTTTTCTGTCAGTTAGACAATAAAGGTTGCCATTTTGCATCACTCTTCATTGCATCCATAAATGGTCCATCACTCTACTATTACTGCCTTAACACAGGGAGAACAGTTTTGATGAGAAAATGCTAATATTACTTGTTGTTTTCTTTTCACTTAATGATTCACAAATGAAGATAAGATGAGTTGAGGTCTGAAAGTCTCCATAGTGTTTTACATAGAATGTAATATAACATGCTGCAAAATAATAAAAACTAAAAACTTATTACTATTTGCAATGTTTTTCTCATTTCTTTATAGTTGAAGAAAGTACAAAGTATCTGCACAGATAGATGAGAAACAAAAAAGACTCTCTTGCTGTGCCTGGAGCTGCAAAATAATGGAAAAAACCAGTCTCACATCACCACTTCGTGGCACAGTGTGCCCTAAGATTATAACTCTGTGAGTGCAGTGATCTTAATGCTAGTCTGTGGCCACGTTCATTCCATCTGAGTCTTTGTTTATTTGAGGCACAGTAGTTAGTACTGCTGCCTCACAGCTCCGATCACATATATGCAGGCTGGTTACCTGGGGCCCCATGCTAACCTATGTATGTTGTGACTTGCTGAGTGGTTGTGTAGGCAGGGGCCCCAGTGCACTGCTTTGCCCAAGACGTTCTTTCATATATGACCACAATAATCGGTCCAGCATAGTTGGCAGACTATTCTCTAGCCCTCGTGAACACTTCAGACACCATTGCACTATTAAAAGTCCACTCAAGTATAGTTCTGCCCTGCAAGCAAGTCCTTCAACATGCAGGGAAAACTCAGGGTTTGGTGGCAGGATTGGCACTCCAGCCACTGTTAAAAACCACACACTGTTCCACTCCATCCAAACTAGTGTGGTGCGGAGGTGTCACCTATTGCATGGCTGGCACTCATTCATTCGTTCATTGTGTGGTGGGTGCGGCAATGTGCTGTATAAGTTCCTCCTTCCACATTGAATGTAATGCTTTTTATGGAGTTCAGCGAAGTTCACCAACATTTCCCATGATTTAGAACATGAAGCAAAGCTAATTCAGCTGGAATTTGCTTAGAATCTGGAAGTGAATTAGACAAGAGTTCATACTAAGAGAAAGAAAGAAAGAAAGAAAGAAAGAAAGAAAGAAAGAAAGAAAGAAAGAAAGAAAGTTGGTATTTTAAGACACTTTAATGTAAAGATGGAAAGTGGGCCAGCTGCTCTGCTGGGCAGATAGGGACTAAATGCGTTGTGCACTATTTATTTCCTTTTTATACCTACCTGGTATGTCTTTGTATAATAAGCTAAACTTTGCTATGGTATTTTGTTCTGTGCAAGTATTGCACACTGAGTTTTCTGCCACAGGACGAAAGCTGGCAATCAAAAGAGATGATGAATAAGTATGTAGTTTCCATGGGGTGTACTTACTTTTTCAAATGACTGCACATATATGTTCCTATCAATAATTCCGTTTTGGGTTTCAAGGCTAAGGTTTCAGTATATCATCAATCTGATACAAGAGGCACACAAGTATAGTTGCCCTAATATTTCACAGTGTGAAAATGTCTCTGAGAGGTCCCATTACCTCCGCTTTGTATGAGTGCATAATTGCACTTAACCATTAAGCAATATGTTTATTTGTCAGTAGATGTGAAACTCGTGTTACTGTAGAGTGAATGTAACTAACAGACAATCTCCTCAATTTAAGAATGTTACAAATCTCCTATAGGCCACCAATCTTCCTTAGGCAGGGCTCAAACAATAAAGCTCCTGCAAGCTCACAGTGATGGTAGATTAAGGAAACCTAAGAAAAAAGGAATAACAATATTCAGGAATGCAATCATTTCAAGCCAAATGTAATCTTTATTAGTTTGTTTCTGTACAAAAAGCACTGTTTCACAGAAAAAGCATGCATTCTATTTACAGCACAGTCGTAGACTTTTAACAAAAGGAAAAGTACAGCTTTGATTTTTTTTGTTTTATTTTTAAAGAAGAGAATTTAACATTGTGCTTTAATATACTTCAATGATATAATAGTATTTTTTCTCATATATTTTATAAAGATGCAGTACTCCTTCACATTTCCTTTTTTCACTTAAAACATTGCAAAAAAAAAAAATACATTCTGTAGGTTTAAAAACCTCAGCTGAGGCCTATGGAAGCAAAAGGCAGAATTTACAACTTTACAATCCCTCACCCACCTTGCAGGCTACCTGCTCAATTAGTGTTAGGAATGGGCGAAAACAACTTGGATGAGAACAAACAATGAAGAGTTGAAGACTTCATCCCAAACACGATTGTTAAGGGAAGCAGTTTTAAATTCTCAAGGAGAATCAATGATTATCTACTCTACTTAGAAATGCCACAAAAGTGCAGCTTTTTTTTTTTTTTTTTAATAATTTACTGAATGGGCAGTGACATTTTTATTTGAGGACTTCAAAAGTAAACGACTTACCTGTTAAAGCAAAATACGTTTTTACTGTTTTATCGATCAGCAAAATCTAAGCGCATGTAAGTAAGGTATACATTAAAATATAACTTTCTAAGACTTGTCTCGGCTATGTTTTTTCTAAGGTCATATTGCGCTAATTGAAATATTTTACATTTATGCTAAAAAGAGGAAAAAGAAAATGTATATGCTCAGATTTAATAGAGGTGTCCTGAAATCCTACAGATAGCTCAGTTTCTTAAAATGGCTCTTTTTAAGCTTCTCAGTGGCAGAAATGACATAGCAAATGAATCATTTTTGGATATATTTCACAATTTTACAACTGTCTTCAGGATATTTTCAAGTTTATCTGGTGTTACAAAACACACATGTGCCTTTCAGTTTGTTTGCTTTTTTAAGGAAAGTGTGAGCTCCAGTTGTCAAAAGAGTGTAATATGAATGTATTGCTTGGCGTCAACATCGTGTCATTGCTGTCCCAGTGAATGTGTGCAGTGTTTGCCATGTTTAGACAGTGTAACCTACACGCTATATCTGGTTTGCTTCTACATTAAAATATTTGCCCTTTATTAATATATATATATATATATATATATATATATATATATATATATATATATATATAACTTTGTGAACATATGGAAACCAGGGAATCTAGGGCAGCCAGTTCCCTCTCATTTTTCACCATCTACCTTTCAGTTTTAACTTGTATATAAAAGCTCATGATAAAATTAAAAGGTTAAAGGAAAGAGACCTTCAAGACATTAAAAAAAAATAACCAAAAATTAAAAGCTAGCCCCATCTGCTTTAAAAACTAAGGATTCAGTTTATTCCTAAAATGTTTTCTTTATTAGACAGATTTGAAGATGGCAAAGAGTTCATCAAACCTCTGACTTACGTATAATGAAATAAATCTACATCGGAATCCCCTTAAGTTCAGCCATATTTGAGTGAGAAAAATATATGATAGGAAATAATGGGAACATTTTTTTTTTGCCACTTTATGTAAATTTTAGTTTAAATTACTATATCATAACCCTGACCCTGAAGCCACTGTTTGCATAGTGTTGATTTCCTTGTGGTAAGAGGTGGCACTGCAGCATTTGTTTGCACGAACTTTACAAAGATGAGAATTCTCACCGAAACTGCACCTGAATAACTAGAAGTGGGAATTGAATTACTGGATAACATATCCAATTGTGTCGCTTCAAGCAGTTGACATCTAATATTAGTATTATATTGATGCCATGAAACCAATAAACTACAGTAAAAAAATATGATATCATAGGTAAATGTTCTAAACGATAATTCACTCAAGAGCCCTAAAAAATGCTTGGTACTTTCCCCCACCGAAGGTTTTAACATTTTGTGGCTGAGCAATAATAATTGAAATTTGGACTTAAACCCCACCCAATATATATATGCATATGTTGCACAAGGTTTCTCTGCTTATGTTTAGCAAATGTTAGGTGTTTAGGTGTCACTTCTTTCATATTAAATGTGTAAATATTCTACAGAGAGGTAAGCCCATAAATAGAAGTGTGCTTAAAAAATAAATTGAATTGAGTTTAAAGGTAAACACATAATGCTGGTCTTGATGCACCTGCACAAAGATGCCACCACAAAACCAAAATCCACATTGTACAGAAGAAGACAAGGCAGTTTAGAGTGCATTTACATAATTACACTACTTTATCGTTTATGGCTGCATTCTAACAAGCAACGATATTCATGTTTTTGTATTTAATATTGCAGTCATTTAATCAGTTTATTATTATAAAAGTATTATATAACAATATATTATCATAAGGAAAGGGAGGAGTTGTTTTATTTTTGGAAATTTGCCTAACATGTTTAATGTTTTTCTCCCTTCATTTCAGGTTGTAAAGTGAGTGGCCCATTTTGTAAATGCTACAGACTGCTGTGGTGCGATTAATTTAAAGAAGTTAGACTACGTTCTCCACACCAAACTCAGACGTTATGCAAAAACCTTCCCAGTACTCCAAGGAGGTGATGCCAGGGCAGCACTCTCAACAAGGTATCTGTATTACTTTACACGTACCCAGTCCATTAAAAACATCTAGTTAAAATAACAATCCAAGTCTCAAAATAGAAATCAGATTTTTGGCAATCAAGTCATAATTTTTTGATCGTCAGGTTTAGCCTTATTTAATTTATTAGGTTTTTATCAATACTTTCCAATCACACTATTACTGACCCACACTGGAAGCATTTCTACAACTGCAGTGAACGTTTTTGTACTCGGTAGACTAAGACACTTGCATGAAAACATATGCACTACTTATATGAATTCAAACAGCATTTAAATAAAAAAAAATAAATAAATAATAACCCCAAACCTCACAGTGAATATACTGCTGACAAAATTACATCTGTGCAGTTTGACTACAGACGCATTGAGAGAAAGAAGACATGGCTCTATAGCACACTTTGTGAGATGTTTGATTGGGAAGGACGAGAGACACAGTTCTCATTTAATTAAAAATTCAAAGAAATGCAATTCTTCCTTTTAGAAATTGATCTGTTTTTCATTTCACCTTTCGTTCAATCACTCTTGTTGAACATATGTGCAGGATTTTTGTTTTTTCGGTAGATGAGGCAAAGCATAAGAAGCTTCAAAGTGCGGAAAAAAATGACTTCCTTATTTACTGAAGAACTAATTTGATTCTGCATTTACAAATTAATCTAGTTTTGTGTTTACCGGTAAAAAAATCAAAAGAAAGCCGTGGGGCAATCCTGGAGTTAAAAAAAACACATTTGTTTACATGCACACACTAAACTTGATACAAAAAAGATAAATGAATTAAAATGGAATAGGACTGAAATGATATGGTGACTACTGACGAGCTGGTTTTGTTTGTGAAAGTTTACCAATCACCAATATGTAATGGTTAAACGAAGCTATTAAAAAAATGGTTTTTGTTTCAGTTTTTTTTTCTTTTAATATGAAACAAAATATTTGGTTATATTTATTTAGAAAATGTGATGTATTTTAAAAAAAGTGAATGTTGTATGTGAGCAGTTCTTTAAACTAGCAATATCTAGATCAATAAGCAGTAGCTTTGGTAGGCCTCACCCTCCACACACTAATTGCCCTCAGTTAAACTAAAAAAGGTGGGTACAAATTTTGATCATAAATCATGCATTTTGACTTCACAACGTTAATGCAGAACTTCATCCCTGCCCGAAACGTCTTCTCTGACTAGACTAACATAATGCAAACGAAAACCTCCTGCACAGTTAAGGACAGTAAATGTGTATAATCATTGTGAGACTTGCTTGAGGACATGGTGGATGAACAGATTTTACACATTCTAATGCAAATGAAATGAAAAAAAATGTCACTAAACTTCAGGCAAACTTTTTAATCATCCTGCACTACACGGTCTAACAAATTGAGAAACTATCAGATTATAGAGCTCAAAAAGATTTTCAGTTCATCAAGAATTTAGTACATGAATATTGGAACTTTAAAATGCAATTTTTGGTGTACATATTTTGCTGTATGAGAACAGTTTTAACATTAATATTTCTTTACGTAAAATTATTTGGTTCTGCCATTTGCTTTGTAAAAAGGAAAAAAAAACATACCGTAAAACTCATTTAAAGATAGCCAATAGATCTGAAAAAACTGGCTGCAATATAATATTTAAAAATTAAATAAAACTATATAGTTCATGTATAAATTATGAATATTTTTAATCAGGTTATACATGTAATTTTCTGTTGACTTATCTACTATAAATTTACATTCAGTTAACTTGTCTTTCTAAGAACTCCGCATTCTCCCAAAAGTACGCAGCATCATTTATAAAACAGAGGCTTTGTGACACACAATTTTGCATTGTCATTATTTATTTTGAAATCTTGTCTTTTAAGCACATGTTTGTCATTCCATTGTCTCTGGTGACAAGTCTACCCGCTGTGGAAGGCCAGATGTATAATAGTGCCCCTAGCTGGCTGAAGCTGACAAACTACTTATCAATAAGTCTTTTTATTACTTCTTTCAGTATTGACTAAGATCCATTATTCAAGCCTTTTTTGTGGCCAAGCAAGCCTTACAGCAAATTCTTTCTTCAATTTAATAAAATCGACTATACACCTAAGTAGGCGGCTTTGTTTTGAGAAATTTAAAACAAGATAATTGATTTTCACAGTATTGCAGAAAACAAAACAAATGCAAGTGTAATGATAGAAATGAAATATGGGCAAATTTTATATTGTAAGGCATCAATTTGTACATTATTTTAATCTTCTCTATTCTACTGCGATAATGTGGAGAGACACTGATTTGCTTTACAGTAATAAAATTGCATAAGTAGAAGACAAAGAATCAAGTGCAACAACAACAACAACATAGGATCAAAAAACCACATAATTAAAGGGACGCTCAAATCAATAAAGTTTCTGACAAGCTCATTGAGTACCTTATGTCGAGCCATACAAATAATTTATTTCAGAAATTCATATTTCTGAAATATTTTCCTCCAACATTCAAGGTTGGCTGGTGATTCTAAATGATGCTGTTATGTGCAAGTGTAGCGTGTGTTGGACTAGCACTCTCTTCATGGCTGGCTCTTGTCTTATACCTAATGCTGCCAAGATAAGCCTTGCAACCCCAGGATTCTAAACTAGATTAAGTGGATTTAATGACTGATGAAAAGATGGATGGAATATATATATTGGTTTAAGATTCATGGAATCCATCCATTTAGCCTTCTTTTGCAAACCTAGTTCAGAACATGTGATGCATTGCATCTGAACGGGGTGTCAGTCCACTGAAGGACAGACTCAAACTCAATTAATGGTGGCCAGTTACACATACATTGGGGATGTAGGGTAAAAATGAATTGCAGTATAGTTACCATGATCGTTCTGGATCACTTCTTCTAACGGAATGTAGGGAGGGAAGGCTACATGAGCTTGACAATAACTCTTTAAACATTGGTGAGAGCCAACCAGGGATAGTAATGAATACTGAGGAACAGATGACTAGTGTGTTTGGGTCTCACTCCTCTGTATGTTAATCGACCAAGAGGTGACCACTGAACTTAAACAGTGCATGACTTACAGTTGCTAAGATCTGATTTTTACTGAACGAAGTAAGCAAACATTCCAGTGCAGCGGAACTCTAGGAACATTCCATTTAAAAAAAAAAAGGCAAGGAGAGTCACATCCATAGCTGCCCATCAGTTTTGTACTGTCTAAGTCTCTCTCTTTTATTATCGACTTGCCCCATATCTCTGCAGTTGAGGTGAGGATATGACGGTTTTCAAGTCAATTCTAATTCAGAACTCTAACTTATGGGTCATCCCTACATAGCGCTGATTTCACATTTTTGAGACACCTTGAGCAAAACTGAGTATCCCTTTAAAAGGTGGGTGACAAACAGTTCATGTACACAGAGAAAGTATTTTCAAACAATTCATGTACAAAGTCTTTATGCTTTATGTGCTCTAATGTTTTTCTTCTCCTAAGATGCATTGCTTTTGTAGGCGCTCCAACTAAAATAGTGCATAAGGTACTAACTATCGTGATTATACAACTTTTCACAATGACACACATAGACAGTACCTGGAAAGGAGAGGAAAACACAGCTGCTGTATTAAAAAATGTTAAATACATTATCAGAAAGCATGTTTATACAAAATTTGTGGAGCAGTTGAGTTTAAAAATCAGGGTGATGTCATGGTGAAGTCTTCATTTTTCTTTCTTTTTTTATACAAAAGTTTTCAGATTTTTGTTAACAATATCGAAAAGGTACCAGGACATCAAATGTGTTTACATATGTTCCTTTGTTTTATGCTATTATCCAGGCTTAAATTCACCAAAGAAAAACAAAACATATTTATAAATACATACAAAAAAGCACATTAAGAAGTCTAACAAGAAAATCAGTACCTAAATTTGATCGAAAGCGGCACAAGCATTCCTGGTTTTATTTTACAGGCGCATTAAACCTGGAAATGTTTCCCACAAATTAGTTCCATTATTATATTGTTCTACCTATTGGTCCAAAGTATACAAAGGCTGCACACTCCCCTTTTGGAAGTATTTTACAGATAATTATTACTGATCCATAAGGACTAACAGCAATACTAATTGTCTGTATTTATTTACTTGCACCCCCTATTCCATGCCAAAATTGAAACTGAAAACACATATATCGCGATGTATTATTGAATGGTCCAAAACAGGAAAGAGTATTAATATAATTCTTTGTAAGAAACACAGTAACAAATTACCATTTTTAAAGTGGTGTGTGATTGTGTTGATCATAACTAGACAAATTATAATTGTGAAGTGGAGCCAAACTGGTTTGACTTATTAAAAAAAAAAGAAAAGAAAAACTTACAGTACATTTTAGATCCAGTTCACATCACATTCAGATGAGTGTTGCTCAAAAACAAAAATCAGGTTTGGGCATAATTTCAGCTCCCCTCTCTACTTATCCACTTCATATTCGAAAACTCCACAGCTCTTATACCTTTATGCCTCTGATATATTCAATAACTATTGATTATACTCGTTATTTTTTACAAAAAAAGTAAAAAACAGTATATATAAAAAAAAAAAATCACTTTTCACATGCAAAATGCCTTGGGTAAAGGCATCTGCCAAAATAAAGAATAATAACAGAAGCCTGTTTCAAAAATGTAGTCCACTCAAGCAGTTTGGCTTGCAACAAAAGCTTTCTTTCTCCAAATATTCAAGTGTCCATATAAGCAGAAGCTGTTTTGCGGCCCTGCAGTGGGGTGCGTGTGTGTGAAATATGTGTGTGTGCTTCTTTTTATAAAGTGATATAGAATAATGAAAAGCATGTGAGGTGGGGTGAGGGGGTGCCATTAGGAACCAGTCTTTAGGATCAGCCATCACAAACGAGCTTCAATTGTCTTGTGTGATTCCTCGTTTCTGGTTTGTAATGCAAAAGGCATTTAAAATATAAAATTACAGATTTTTTTTTTCTCTGTTTAAAATTTGCATAGGACCTTTCATAACATAAGTCCATCTGCTGTTTTCAAAACTTGTTCTTGATAATCACTCATGAGGGTTGTAGAAATGTAGTCCATTCTTCTCTTGATAAGTCTTCTGTGAGTATTTACATAGGTGGGACTATGAGACCAGCCATAGCTAAAAGAAAAAGGGAAAAAAAGAAAAATAAACATTTATTAGCTTATTGGTTTCATATGTAAATAGATACAGTGTATATAAAAATAAGACAGAATCACAGTAATGACCTCACATTTTTTAAGAGTGTATAACATCTGCTTCATTGACAAGGCTCAGCTTTGGATTTTTATTACTTAAAGAAATGAAAAATGACTCCAAAGAACACAAGATTTATTATCTGACTACACAGAAACCTTCAATTGAGTTCATATGAATTTCATAAGAAGAAAAAATGTTTTAAAAGCTACTAGAATGCTGAAGAGTTATCTCATGCAGCATACATACTGTACATGTATACCCAATACTTGAAACATTTTAAGGCTTTACTTTAAAATTTACAGTCATGCATTTTAATAGATATGAATATCACAAAGTAAACTTAAAAAAAAAGAATTTGAAGGCTGCCCATCTCTTATTAAGTATTATGAACAGATCTTCGTTTTACATGGAAATTTTCAAAGCCAAATACTTCACACTATCACACTCATTTTTAGTTTATAAATTGTGACTAAGATCAAGCTTGTTCATCTCAAGCTGAACATTGTCAGAGCAGCAGATGTTCATTTGAAGGCTATGCATCAGATTATTAATTTAAGGCAAGAGAGTCACAAATTGTTTAAATTAACATCCTTAAATTATAACCAAGATGTTATGGATATCTATCTATCTATCTATCTATCTATCTATCTATCTATCTATCTATCTATCTATCTATCTATCTATGCCTTTCCTATCTGGGTATCTATTTGTACAAAAATGAGTATATAATAAGAGGAAAAGTTTTTGGTTTTTCTTTGTTAATATATTGGATCTGTGTAACAATGTCTTCTGTTTTATGTACTTTCCTGCTGCAAACAAATTTCCCTCTGGGACAATAAAGTCTACCTAACCTAACCTAATTTACTGCCTGTTTTGATTTTACTGTAAGGGATGGTTTGGTATTAAGCAGAACTTTGTTTTTTTTTTCCATTTTACAATTGATATGAAAGCTCAAATATTCCAGAATAAAATAAAAAACAAAATAAAAGCATCTATCTATCTATCTATCTATCTATCTATCTATCTATCTATCTATCTATCTATCTATCTATCTATCTATCTATCTATCTATCTATCTATCTATCTATCAACTTTCACATTCATCTGTTTGTTTCTAGCTATCTTAAACGTGCTTTAAAAATAAAGTTGACTTGACTATTGTACTGTATTATATTAACATTTGGTCATGGGGTAGATACTAGGAGTATGGATACTAGGATGTTTTTGGTGTAACTGCTGTATTTCAAGGAGCTAGTAATTACTGGATGAATTAATTTTTAATTAGCTAAACTAAAAAAAGGAAGTAAAATGTAAAACATTTTTGGTAACACTTTAGGTACTGCAAAAATGCGTCTATTACTCATTTACTCTGACATAAAAAGATCTTAACAAAGGCTTATTTTGGTTTTAGTGACACCTTGCAAAGCATTAATGGTGCTTATTCATCTGTGAAATGTGGCCTACTAATAGAACTTCACTTTGAAATGGTCAGAAGTGTGTTAAGTGACACATTCTTCTATTATTATTGAATATTTCAATATACAACCTTTACATCTGTCATGTACTTTTACCAGCATATGAAATGCCACACCGCACAGAGATGAATAACCGATCTACTGTTGCTTTGTAAGTATCATTAACACTAAAAGAAGCCTTTGCTAAGGTCTTGTTATGTAAGAGTAAACAAGTAATAGATGCAATTTTGCAGTGTTGCTACATTTTTTCATTTACCACAAAGTGTTAAAACATATAGGCAGATGTGTGTCTTTATGGATTGATATAAAATGACCTATTATTAACAGGTTTTGTTTAATGTTGATTATACATACAAGTAAACTTAAAGCTTGACCGCATATGTTGGTGGCATTATTCTCTTTCTACTTATACAGGATAGGAACGCAGATGCTACTACCACAGCAAGAAGCTGACTTAGTCCAGGCAAGGAAAAGTCCCATTTTTACATCTGAACAATGGAGTCAGGCTGCTAATCACTGGAATCCTGGAGATAAAGGAATTTCTAAAGAGTTCACACTAAATGCAGGAAATCTGCTTCGCCAGACAAGGGGGCAGATGATCTGTTCCATTTTGCACCCTATCTTTGCACACAGCCGTGTTAATGGGCTAGACACTTGGCTGTTTCCCTCACGTGAGTGCCTGCTGCTGGATTGGCAGCTTTAACCAACAAGTGCAACAACAAAATATGATTCCAGAAGAGAATCATGAAAAGAAGGTAATCATATGGCAAAGGTTTCCCTAGCATCAATTTACCACGATAGTCATTGACACACCACACAACATTTCTGTGCCTTTAAACCTAGGAATTTCAAGTGTTTTGTGTTTAAAATTGATATAAAGAAATTCATCACTAGTCAGAGCTAAGCTCATGGAACATGGATTTGTGTGTCCCCGACATCCCTGCAATCCCCCCATCCTTATATGCTCTTCTTTTGTCTCTTTATAGTTGCATTGTTTTGCACATTTCACATATATTGGTATAACATAATCCTGGTTTATATAATTTAACCATTCACTTAGGAATTATTAAAAAAAAAAAAAAAGTGAAGTGATCGCTTTCATAATTAGGAGTCTTTTTTTTTTTTTTTCTTCGCTGTTGATGAATAATTCACCGGAAAGGATTCTTAACATTATATGGCTCATCTAAAGCGATTGCAGAGTGAAGAGGCTCCCACTGGGAGAAATGATTACCGCTGAGGCTCAGTCTAGTGTCACCTTTCACAAATTTACATAGAACACAAACAGCACCCGCCATGTCGAGAACAAACTGCGTGCTTAAAACTTCAGGCAACTTCACCCCCTGCAGAACCTTGGCTGCATCTTACACTGCAAAATTAACAATTTTGGAGATTTTTGGAAAAAAATGACTTTAATTATTATTGTAATAGAAGTAACAATTCATAGATTACAGGTTATGAGGGTAACATCCTCACTACTTACTCTTGTATTGTTATGGAATAGAAACAAAATATAATGAAATTGTTTACACGGTAAAGCTAAATATTTGTAGAACAGAATGCAGCAAAAAATTGATGTTAAATATAAAAATCTTCCCTGATGCCCTCCTGTTTTCCTGTAGAATGACTATGTGGCTGCATCAAATTGTGACGCAAGATTCAGAGCTCATTCAATGAATCAATCAATATTTATTTTCTATAGCACCTTTCATAATGGCAAGTGCTTTTACAATGTGATCCAGTGGATGGGCAAACAATTGTTGCTGTTTTATAAATATACACTTGTGAAACAGTTTAATTTTTAAGAGAAAATATCTGAAAAGAGTACAGAAATTTTTTAACTTTTATTTAAAAAAACATGGCCAGTACTGAATTGTACTGTGTGCCGCGACTTGCATTTGAATAGTGGTTGTTGAACCCCACCACTGGCGGCTTTCTAGGTACATTTATAATGCAGGATTAAAAGCTCAATTTCGATTTTTTGGAGTGTGTGGAGGATGAAGCTTTTCTATGACTGGTTATTCACCTTAATAAAAAGATAAGTGTCTGTGTGTCTGCCTGTGTGTCTGTCCGGGTGCCATGTCTCTGTCATTCCAAAGATGGCTCATCGCAAACATTTTTGGTAATAAAATGCATTAAATTTCTCATTCCAATAGATGGCACATCACAAAAATGAACACTGCTTTTATGAATCCCATACCAAATGGCATAAAACAGAGACATATGCATTGCATGGTGCACTGCAAAACTTAGCACTGAGGCCTACCTTGATTACTTAGATTTAGACCCATCTTAGACGTATAGCACAGCTAGTCTGTGTATATAAAATGCTAATGTTTGTCCATCATGAACTAATGGGGTAGATCTTTGACTTTGGTCTTAATGGAAAGCTTGTGAACTGATGTGTTCTGGAAATAAATAAAAATAAATTAGGTGGCATCAACATGGAGGGTCAGAAAAGTTTATTGTAATTACGGCATGGCTCCCGCAAACCCTTCTATTGATAACCGTCTGGGACACAGTACATGCATGTTCAGAATTCATAATCAAGTGTACAGTACGTTGTTATGTTTGTAGACAATGGGTGGAGAGTTTATTGTTGTTCATAGCTGGGTTTTATTTCAGGAGTATACGTCTGCATTTCACTAGCATTTAATAACTGGATATTATAAATACAATTAGTGTTTTTACACAGACAACTTTCTAAAAAGACCAGAAAATGAAAATGAAAGGGTGCCTTGATATCAGATTAAAATGCTTATACCTATAATGGTAAGTACCAGTTTTAACAGAATTGATCATTTGGGAAGTTTTTTTTATCTTGAATTTAGTTTTTGGCAATGCAGTTATAATTGCTATATAATCCTTCTCAAAACGACTACCAGATATTTCTTTAAATATACTTTTATTTCTTTACAGTAAGTCTAGTTTTCTCTGCTGAAATCTAAATTTCCAGTCACTTTGCAGACCTCTTTTATTGCATGTCCAAGTGTGAGGCAGAAAAAATCATTTTAGCCCTCAAAAATACATGTCAGATTCTGAGAATCAAAATCGTAATGGAGCTGATATCTGCATACATGAATATGGTTCTCTAAATCCAGATTACTTTTTGTCAGTTGAAAAATTGAGTCAAATGTGGCTAAAATTGGAATGATTTTGGTTGACACTTGAAACAGAAACAAAAGCCAACATAATACTATATACAGTATAACATAGGCATCTGCAACCACAGTAACACTCTGCAATGCAGGCCTGTATCTCCAAACAAGAAATTTTCTGTCAGCATAATTCCCCTAATTCACAATGCCAGTATGCTTTAGAAATGTGAAATATGGGAATTTCAATAAGACTGTATGGAAAGGGCAGTATAAACATGTTTTTACCCAAGTAATACTTAAGTTTCACAGAAATATCATTTGCATAATTTAAAAATACTAACTTTTTGGGAAATTTTTAATTTTAGTGACCAACTGGTCTTTTTTTGATTGGAAGACAACAATGTGAAATAACGTATATAAACAACAATAATTGGTAATAATATAATGTTTATCTATCAACCATAATCTTATTTTTGCAAATGATTTTAAATTGCTCACAATTTTCATATATTTGCATGTTTTGAAGATAGCTAAGCTACTACTCAAGTGCTACTATCCAAAAAAACTCACAAATGTTGCTCACTTTGTGACTTAACTAAGCATGTGTACCATGGGATGGCTCATGCATAAGCTATTCAGGAAATATGACAAAACATTTGATATCTCTGGGGAGGAAGAGCCAAGCAGATGACTGACACAAAGGTGATGTGTTCATGGGACCGCTTTGAAATATACAGGTTATTGCAAGTTTCGGGCAATGGGGCAGAATTTTACTGACCATTAGAATGCGAGCATTAATGCATCCAAGTAAGCTGAAGAGTATTGTTGCAGGCCAAGGAATCAGGCAAGAGTATAAATCAAGCAAGTTTCACACACATGTAGAACAATTTTCTTCCCTCATATTATAGAATGGCATGACTTCGAAATAATGAGCCACAATAAAAACTGTTCTACTTGTGTCATGGGCTATGGCACAATTATTTTTTATAGGTGAAATAACAGCCTAGTCAGTCTTACGTGTAAGATGGATTGCCTGCATTAACATTTTATACAGCAACTGGCTGATGGTGACCGGTGCTGAGGATTTATAAAATGCAAACAGGGCCCACAGTATTGTTTTCTACATTAAAAGAAGTATGGACAAATGATCACTAGCTCCAGAAGGACAAAGGCCCACTAAATGGTTAAATCTGGTATTTTTAATGAAAATGTATTTGACAGATAATTAAGTCAAGAAAACCTAAAAAATTTGGATTTTTTAGATAACTATGAGTGACTTTCTCAGGATAACACAATGAGTAAGAGTTGGAGTGAACTGACGACCTTCTAATTTAAAGTCCAGTGCCCTTGCCACAACACCATACTGCCAAGTGTAACCGAATACAATAACTGTAATTGCCTGTTTAATAAACCTGTGTAAGAACTTAAGCTATCAGTGTGTCAAACTGAGCATATAGAATACATAGCCAAGTCTATTTCTCAACCTATTAAAGGAAGTGTTAATTACTGAACGTGGAGGTAATGTTTTACTGTAAAATATTAGATTGTGTGGAATATTCCTTAGATGCTCACAGAGGCCCCCTAAATGTGTAAATAAACTGAAAAAGTCCTAATTGTTAAAGTGAGTGTTGAGTAAATGTCATTTAGATATGAATTATGCATTGGGAGGTCAACAGATAGTTTGCAACCATCACTAGAGTATACGACTATTCTAAATTACCTGAATACTTCTGACATTTCAATTGTGAGTTAATCAAAGGTGAAAACATTTGAGCATGATGTTTTTCAAAAAAAGTCCCTCGTACTAGGGTGTTGTACCGTGTTAGCCATTATGAATGTAGTGAGAAGTCAAGCAAAATGACACCTTTTATTGGCTAACTAAAAATATTTCAATATGCAAGCTTTAGAGGCAACTTATGCCCCTTCTTCAGGCGAGAAGTAATGTTGATGTTTCATCTTGCCTGAAGAAGGGGCCTGAGTTGCCTTGAAAGCTTGCATACTGTAACCTTTTTAGTTAGCCAAAGGTGTGATTTTGCTTGACTTCTCACTAAAAAAGTCCCTCGTAAGGTTTTTATTAATCACGTATCTTTGATCTAGGAGGTCAGCTTAGAAAACGACACATCTTCTGACCAGATCAGCATCTAGAATTCTCTTATTCTGTTATTTAAGTTATCAGTACATCATTTTGCTAAAAGAGCAGAAAATAAAAAAAGGAAACCTTGCTAGGCTAGTCTTTCTTAGCTACTCTATATTGCTACACTTCCTCATGAAAAGTGTGTCTCTTTGTAATTCATCCATCCAGTTATCATCTTAATTTACTTAGTCCATTACAAGGTCATGGGAAACTGAAGCCAATTCCGTCAGACTCAAGGCAGGAGTGTTAGTCTATCACAGGGCATACACATGCATATACACTTCCTTGACTACTCATCCTGGGATAATTTAGAGATGTTCATTTGTATAGTCTTGCAAATAAAGCCTCCAGTTAACTTTACATGAAATTTCTGTAATGTAAAACTGTGCCTCAATTGTTGACTGTGGATTCATTCCTACTGTATCAGAACTATCTTAAATCATTACCATCATTAGTACAATACCAACATTATCATCATTATTATTTGCATCATTATCAAAATCATCATCATTATTATTATCATCATCATCATTATTATTATAATGAAGAGAAAAGGTTTCCATCTCATCCCCTATTAAATACCTCGTGTGTCTTATCTGCTCTCATCTATTAAAACCCAGTAGTGATGGGCGGAGTTGTGAGGCAGGTGAGGGGCGGGGTGCTCACCCTGTAGGCTGTTCCCGTTGGTGCTGGTGCAGGTGGGGGGAGGGGAGGTCTGCGGCCGCACGACGGGGGCGAAGGCGCTCTTCTGTTTGACTGCAGAGATCATATTGACAGGAGAGAATGAGAAAATGCCAGCAGGGGTGGAGGAGGAAGAAGAGGAGGTGTTAACGCTGGATGGAAGAGTTATGGAAGAAGCCCCCAACGGAGGGCTGGAAGGCATGACTGAAACAACAACAACAACAACAGACAAAAAAATCAACAAATAAACAAACATGGAGGAGCAGAGGTCTATCCAGATAGCAACTGGCTATACATTTCCCAACACAGGGCTCCTTGTTATACTGTCATGGTGGAAAATAAAAACACATTGTCTACCTATATAACTAAGCAGTACAGCACATCACTTCTCTGAACTGTACATAGCCCCACAATTGCTTTCTTTTTTCTTAAAATTGTATTTATTTAGAGTCTAGCCTAGGCTCAACTACATCTTTCAATATATTGCAGCTTTGTAAAAAACGATTCTAAATATTGTCTGATGTGGCTGGCATTGTCAGTACTGGGATTTTGAACAATGCCCCAAAATCCCTCCTTCTTGGCTTGCAACAAGTAATTTGTCTATTTGGCAAATTAAAAACAAATCCTAAAAATAATCAAAGTGCTCAACAGAATACACTATGCAAGAGCCATCGTGATGTTTTCCTGCTGGTACTTTAAAATCTATTGTTCTGTGCAAATAAAATGCAATGTGGCTCTAGCTGTACTTATGTTAGCCATTCAATTTAATTTTGATATTTTTTTCCTCATATCCCACTAACGATAGTTTCAAGCAGCACTGCTTTTGGCATTGGTTCAGGCTTCCATTGACCCTGATTAGGAAAAATCAGGAGGATGGATGGACATTCTCTATCACTATAAGTTGTCTGTCTAAAATATTCCTACAATATAAATATTTGTGCTATAGGATAAATGGATGCAAGGTCTACAATAAAAGGCATCAGTGCCCAGATAAATTTAGATAGGCATAGTAGGCTCAAATAAATAAATAAAAAGAACTGGAATGGGAATGAATTATCCTAATTGAAATGATATTTTAAACCCTCAGCTTATTTACAGCTTCAGGATGTACGTTTATCAATAAAGCCAAAAGACTATTAATGTACAAATTAGGGAATTTCTCCAATATGAAATGTTTTTACACACATATATGTTAAAGCTAATAAAAATACACTATTCTCAACAAATGTACAGTGTGGTCGCCCCATACTATGATTAATCAAAAACTAAAAGGGGGGACACAGTGATGCAGTGGTTAGCACCAATTTCCCAGAGATCCAGCATCTTTAGCTTAAATTGTTTGCTTTATTGCTGCCTGTGTAGAGGTTTGCACATTCTTCCCATGGGGTTGTCCTGTGGCTGATCCAATTTACGCACCCCCCTTACCACCCACAATACACACATTCCTACACATACACTGGTTAGGTTTATTAGAGACTCTTAATTTTCCCCTTGTAACAGAGGATGTGTGCCTAAGTGGACTGGCACACTGTCCAGGATTGATTCCTGCCTTATGCCCGATGCTGCCAATATGGGCAGCCCTCATTGACCCCAAATTGGATTAAGTGGGTTTGAGAATGTTATGTTATGGGATGGAAAATCTAAAGAAAATATGCACACACTATGCAATCAGTATATGACAACTCATGAGGATTATGTTTAATGTTGTGGTAAACAGCAGCAATTAATGGACCTTCACATCTCTACTGTTATTTTGGAAAATCTGGGTGAACAGGATTGGAAAGCTGGTTAGGCCTGTTTTCATCAAAATTTTTCAAATTTTCATTTGGATACCTTCTTTAGTATGTGGAGCTAATATGTTTCATGTATCTATATTGGTTTCCTTTAATGTTTCAAATGATGTTGGGTCAAATGACCATATATCTTTCCTACTGGGAAATTTTTAATTTTATGCGAAATTGCAGTTTATATAAGGTATATCTGAAATTGGTACTCTTTTTATTTATTTTTAAATTTCTATATTAGATTAGATTTTATTCATTTGCAAAGTTTTGTGATGTGCTACTAGGTCAACTTAACTAATGAATGGACTTCTTATGTTCATAAAACTAACTATAAGACTTTCTCCAAGAGGAAGTCCTCACAGTTACTTACAATTTGTAAATGGCACCATTTAATTAAATAGTGATCAATTTGTATGCATTAAAGGTGTAATAACTATTTGAGTAGCTGTTGTATTTTAAAATTTTCACATAGTGCTGTATGTCATATAGTTAGCCCATACACTTTAGAAGCAATCAATACAGATTGTTAAGTCAGTTTCAGTAGAACAAAAATGAAAAACAATGTTTTTGTAAAAGTAATTTAATAAATTGTTACTATACAATAATTAAAGTAACACATTAATATTCTTCCTAAAACAGGACAACTTTTCCTAAGAGTAATATATGAATTTCTTTCCATCTATCAATCTTTATTCAAGTCCTACCTGATCTGGGTTGAGCAGTCATAGGACTAAACATACTTTACTAGCTCAGTACTCTGAGATTCATTTATCTGACCTGCACTGTAGGATTTTCTGTGGTTGTGCTATTCAGGTTTTTATTTTGCAAATATATTTCATATTCCAGATTGTACTTGATATAAATGTATTCTTATGATTCAGTACTGTGTTATGCATTCATCCATTGCTTATTTCGGTTTTTCCATTTAAAGAGCAAGGAAAAAATATGAAAATGTTCCATTCATTTGTCAATCGCCCGTCCATTCAAGTTCTAAACCTGATTGTTTATTACAGTATTGTGATGTGAAAGGTAGGGCCCAACGATGAACCAGAGGGTGCACACATTCTTACTGTACATCTAAATTCCCTTATACCAGGACAAGTTATTGAATCTTCTGACATCTCCACCTGAGCACCTGAGTCCATATACTGTGCTGCTATTCACTTCAACACCATGCTGCCCATTATATATTAAAGGGAATAATAGCCAAAGGAGTACATAGGCCTATTTGTGTATGCTCAAAATGTACATGCAGGCACATTCTTAAACCTGCTCAATCCAATTCGTGTTCTTGGGAATAAAAGGCTATCCTAGCAGAATTTAGTGCAGAGCAGAACTTAACTCTGGATGGACTGTCAATCCATCAAAAACCCTATTCATGAACACAGACACATAGGGCTAGGTGAGAATGCTGACCTAACATGCACATCTTTGTGGTTGGAAACCCTGAAGAAAAACCCATGGAGACATGGAAAGAAAATAAAAAAAGTCTACACAGACAGCAAATTTAACACGGGATTAGAATACAGGACCCACAAAGTATCACTGTGCCAAAATGGTAGATATATATATATATATATATATATATATATATATATATATATATATATATATATATATATATATATATATATATATATTGTGTAAATCTCATTCCAATTCAGGGTTGTGGGGTGCCAGAGCCTATTCCAGCAGCACATAATTTTGTTATTTGCAAACGAAACTATTGTACACACTGTATATAACTTGCAAATAAAGAAACTGTGCATTTAAAAGTAGCCTTGAAGAATGCACTCCATGTCTTTAGGTGTAATGTTTATGTAAGAGTAGAACTACCAAAAAGGAAAAAAATAAAAAGCAATGAAGTAAAACATTCAAATTAATAAATTAAATAAAATGCTATTTATTGGAGATGACAACATTGAATTTATGTTTATTTTATTTTGACCTTATTTTATTCTCTAAACTTACACACTTGTGAAACTGCACATTATATATATTCAAAATGTTTTGTTTACCTTGAAATTACAGTGAAGCACATATGTGACATCAACAGTGCCAAAAAAATGGGCAAGAAAGATAGTGAATAGAAATGAATTGTGTGCAGAAAAAGCTAGCGGTTTAAGAAGTGATCCAATTAAGGTTTTCATTACCAAAATGTGAGGAATCATGCAGCATTGAAGAGTTGGGAAAGTGTCTGTTGAAGTTTGCGCGTGCATGCAAGATATCTTGTCAGTGATTACTCTATTATCTTTGCTGCCAATGTCTTAATGTGGGGTGTCCAGTGAAAAAGAGATTTTTTTTTTTAAAAAAAGAACAATATTTTCCAAGATAAATTTATTAAGATTAATGTTTTACTTCCTTTTTGTTTTGTTTCCTTTCATTCCTGGCTCAATGGATGAGCACTGCAGACTATATCGATATGAGCTACTTTTTGTTGAGCCACACCAGACATGATGCCTAATATGTATTATCTATCTATCTATCTATCTATCTATCTATCTATCTATCTATCTATCTATCTATCTATCTATCTATCTATCATTTCAAATGTGTTTGTTTCTACAAATCTGGCTAGATCCTTGCAGTTTATTTATTGGAACAAAGTTTGCATAAGTAGTTATAGATGAAGACAAGTGGGGAAGCATTAAAGCTGCATATTGCAGCCACTAATTAACCTTAAGCACATTGAAAAGCAAAATAAGCAAAATTCAAGGTGGCTGGACCTGTTTCTATGGAAACCGCCCTGTGATTAATGAGGGGCCTAAGTCTGGCTGGCCGTTAAGACACTGCATTATATGTGGTTTGTGACCCAGACTGTTGTCTTGACTTTGCCTTCATTTTCCCTACAGTAGAACAAGCAATGTATTCTTTAATATCAAATTAATCTAATGGTATGGAAACATTACATTTCATCTAATTATGCTTGACAACAGAAACAAAATGCTATGTACACATGCTTGAAGAGTGAAGGATGAAAGTGTAGACAAGCAATAGACATGCCATGATCAAAACAGAGGGTTATACACAGTGATCTGCTGGTTATGCATTTGAGCCTTGCACTGAAGTGTGCTGTTAGCTGGGGACACCAGAAACAAGTGAACTCACTTGCGTAAGGTGAATTGGCAGTGGATCCATTCAGGAAGCTCGGTGAACCAGGGACACCCAGGTTGGTCATGCCGGTGCTTCCATAGCCATTCATCGTTGAAGTGATGGTGTTGTAGTTGGACTGCTGTGGGGTGGAACTGGGTGCATAACCCCGTGGGGAGACGCTGTTTGAGTTGCGGGAGTAGCCTGTGTGAATGAAAAGAAACCATTTTCATTGTAGACAGTAAATATTTAATATGATGCTTGCTTTAGAAAAGATCTATGATAAACACACTTAAATCAAGCAACTTTGCCTGCATTATTTTGGTATGAGACGTTCTTACCCAAGATGAACTTCAACATTAGGATGCATTTCAGTTATTTGAGCACATTATTTTACAACTGGAGTCTTGATAAGTCACTTGCTCAGGGATTGCACAGGACTGAACCAATAACTTGTGGGTTAAAGTCAAGTGCCAGAGCGATTATACCATACTGCCTGCCGATGATAAGACTCCAAAAAATATTTTGTGCAATATGAAAACATTAATTATTTTGATTCTTAGATAAGGCAAAAAGCTGTAGAAACCAGAAAACTGAAATTTTGAAGAAGATATAAGACTTAACCAGAAAAACGTTGCTACATTATTTTTAATAATTCCTATTACTTGGAAACAATTATAATAGAACACAACTCAATCACAAAAATGAAAATAATATGACAATTACAACAGTATTTGCATGCTCCAAAACAATAAAAAAAAATCAGCATTTAACTTCCTGCTGACAAACAGACATATGTAAACAGTGAGCGCCATACAATAAAACACTAAATAAAATGTAAAAATTAAGCATTGGCCTGGCATGTTTATTTTATAATTATATTAGCGAGTTCTTGCTAGGCTCTAGTATATTTATGAACAGATTATTGTAAACTGAATTAGATTTTTCCAATTTGATGTACTATAGAACACTGCATCCCAATGAGTTAAAGAAGGTGCACTGAGTTTTGTCCAGTTGCGCAAAATAAATTATTATGCAAGAAGTATAGTATAGCATATTGCAACTGATTTTTCATAGCACACTTATTAGATAGATAGATAGATAGATAGATAGATAGATAGATAGATAGATAGATAGATACTATATTAATCCCAAGGGGAAATTCACATAATCCAGCGGCAGCATACTGATACAAAAAAAATATTTAATTAAAGAGTAATAAAAATGCAGGTAAAAACAGACAATAACTTTGAGTAATGTTAGCGTTTGGGTGGAACTGAAGAGTCGCATAGTGTGGAGGAGGAACGATCTCCTCAGTCTGTCAGTGGAGCAGGGCAGTGATAGCAGTCTGTCACTGAAGCTGCTCCTCTGTCTGGAGATGATCCTCTTCAGTGAAATATTACTCCAAATATTGCAGTTAATGCAGTAGGAGTGATTTTAAATTCAATTGTTTTTCTCAAAATGGTGTAAGTATAGGGCATTCCTAAAACATGGGGGTTGACGACATCACTCATAGGTGGGATCTTATACTGGGTGTGTTTTTGACAACTTTAAATGAGAGACATGTGATCAATGAACATTTTTAGCTAAATTATGACAACAGAAAGGGACAGTTGTCTTAGAGAAAGTTGGCGTGCAGAATATTGATTTGGCAAGTTTTTGGTTATGTGTACTGTATATTATTTATTAAAGTATACATTTTAAGAAAATGAATAGATGTCAGAATTGGATAGAGTTCTGTTGCCTTTCTGGAAAGCTTTCAGCTCTCATATATTCCATTATGGATTCTCTGGTTTGCCGGAGCAGAGTACCCATTGCATTTTCACTGTTATAAACAATCATAACTTCCTTGATTAAGGACTCGCCACATATCTACTTGTGCAGTAAAAGGCAACACATCATTGACTTCCAAAGCAAATGTGAGTTTGTGTATTTTAATAACTCAGTTCAATATTCCGTACTACCACTACCTATCTCTTGAGTGTTAACTTAAATGTGTCCCACTAGAGCTTTGGAATCATTGACCAGCTTCGCAAAGCCCTCAGAAATGGTTGAACACCTCTATCTCTGGACAATGTATGTGTCTCTCTTAATTTGTGCTTACATCTACAGTAACTATGACCTAACTGTGTATGCCTCAGTTGACCAGAGTCTCCTCAAGCATCCCTTAAAGGTGCTCACTGCCTCTTTAAATGGCACACATGCTTCTCAGTCCACTTCATTGTTGAGGGAGCCTCCATAAGGCAGGAGCTAACTCTGTACAGGGCGCCAGTATACAGCAGGGCACATACATTGATTCAAGAATCTTTTTGAGCTGCACATTAGCCAAACACATCTGCTTGGGATGTGGGAGGGAAACTGGAATACTTGGAGGAAACCTCACACAGAGAAGGGGAGAAAATGCAAAGTCCATGCAGAAATTGCACGGACTAGGATTTGAATACAGGCCTATAAAGATAGATATATGAAGAAGCAGCACTAGCCAATATGCTATTTCAGCTCCATTTAAATATTATTGTGTATAGTATACTGTATATTAATCAAATGAAAAGAATGCAGTGTGGCACAGTAGCTAGCCTTGTTTTCTCATAGCTTTAGGGCCATGGCTTTGAGTTGTGAGCAGGTCAGCGTCTTTGTTAAGCTTGCATGTTCTCCCGGGTGTATATGAATGTTTTCTATATTATACTTTTTTTTTACACATTACAAATGTATGTATGTATGTTTTATATTAAATGGCAGATTAAAACAGCCTAGCCTGTGTGCATGAGTACAGAGTACCTTATGATGGACTGGCATCCTTTTCAGGGCTGCCAGGATAGGCAGCATCTGCTTGTGATTTTTTAATTGGCTAAACACTTTATGAAAATGGATTGATGGCTTTCCAGCATTATGATGCGTTGTATATGACAGTACCTATATAATAATAAACTCATGTATCATGTAAAGAAAAAATCATGTATCTAAGTGTTTAACAGATTCTTCAAATGCCTGATTTTGAAAATGGTTATTTTTATAAAGAGGCAGTGATTCAGTCTTCTGATTGGCATTTTATGACATTTGTTTGAATATTTCTGTTACCACTTCTCTGTCAGCAGCTGTTTTTATTTTTATTTTTTGCACTGCTTGCCACTGATAAATGACAGTTTAAAGTTCTGTTACTGTCAGTTGTGCCAAAACCACATTTATGATCAGAGCAGTAACATAAACAAGTATTATCTCTGGTGTGCTATGCCAAAAAAAGTGATATTACGGATTCCTGTGAAGAGATTTACAGAAAAGTTAAAGAGATCCTTTTTACAATGCAAATTTCCTTTATCTGTCACTTCTGGGCTAATCAATATTTTACTGTGTGTGTTCCACTGTGTTTGATGTTAGTATTTATTCAGAATTTGGACTAATATTATTTGGTTTGCCTACCTAAAAATGTTCATATCTGTGTAAAAATAGTTACTAATATTATTTATGGTCATTAAAAACACACACATTTGTTCAATTTGCTGAACCGTTTCTCACATACAGTAAATGGTCAGCAGAAGAACAAAATTACAAATATGTGCCAAGACACTTGACTTTAGGATTGAGAAACTCATCCGTAAAAAATGTTGCAGTATACCTAGACCATGAATAGTAAACATCAATGGTAAAAAGTCATACTGCATGACAGTTATTTTGGAAGAAATGAAAAACCACAATGTGTGTCAAATGAATCTGTATGCGTGTGTATGTGTGTGAGTGCAAAGTTGTTTCTTTTTTAAAAAAATATATTCATAATGATAAACATGGTTTCACTGGCCTTGAATGTAACTTTGTCTGATCTGACAGTTAGATATGAAAGGCAACATGTAATTGATAGCGTGTCCAGAAGCAGATGCCAAACCAAGAATAATGAAGAAAGCCCAGGTAAAATGAAGAAGGGTTCTGAGCTGGATACAAAGTAAGAATATACAAGGATAGATAGATAGGAGAGAAAAAATCACAAGAACACCAAAAAAAAAAAAAAAACTGGACCAGAGCCCTACTTTAAACGGTAGTGTCCCTGTCTAGCAGTGTTCAACTTTCTCATCTTGCAGATAAACGTAACATTTACCACACCACTTGAAACTTTCTTAGCTATTTGCACAACCTAGTCTACTTTCCTCCCTCCCAGGTGTGCCCATGTATGTCTCCTCTCAGTCAAGTCCAAGCTTGTCTGACCTGTGGTGAGGTTGTCCTTTTATGTCCCAACCATCTGGGACATACTTTAGGGGCCGGGTTTAGTCCTGTGATACTCCAAAGGCTGTGCTTCTAGAGCTTCCCCTGGCAGCACTAGGCATTTCAACATCAAACATAATCAAAACCTTTTCTTTTAAAGGGCCAGGCTCATCTGAAGGAGTATGAATAAAATATGTAGCAGCACTCTGGCACCTTGTCCCAGGAGATGAACAACACACCATTTTCCATTGATCCATCACTCAATGTCTTGGTCAAAAGGTAGGCCAGAATATTGTCTAGATTCACGATAGATAGATAGATAGATAGATAGATAGATAGATAGATAGATAGATAGATAGATAGATAGATAGATAGATAGATAGATAGGAAAGACACTATATCATAATACAATAGATAGATAGATAGATAGATAGATAGATAGATAGATAGATAGATAGATAGATAGATAGGAAAGACACTATATCATAATACAATAGATAGATAGATAGATAGATATATAATAATAATACAGTTGCTATTAGACAGATCAATAGATATATAGGAAAGGCACTATATAATAATACGACAGATAGATAGGAAAGGCACTATATAATAATATGATGATAGATAGGAAAGGCTCAATATAATAATAATACATTAGATAGATATATAGGTAGATAGATAGGAAAGGCACTATAATACTGTAATAATAATACAGTTGATAATAGATAGATGCATAGATAGACACAATTTGTGCATACAGTAGAGCCTTGCTAAATTCACTATATGCATAATGAGAAAAGCCAAGCAAAATAACACCTTTTATTTGCTAACTAAAAAGATTACAATATGCAAGCTTTCGAGGCAACTCGACTCAAAATGTAATACAGAAACTGGAGTTCCCTGTGTTTATATACACACACTAGGACAAGAAACAACATTGGTAAATCTTTAAATAAAAACTCTTAAATGTAAAAAATTAATAGGTTCTGTGACTTTAAAGTCCCTCTCACAGTGTCCATGGCTGTCACAGTACTTATGGGCAACTTCAAAACACAGCAAGAGAGAAAAGAATGGGAAGTTAAACTCATGTTAAAATTTAATACATTACAACATGGCTTGAATAGAGACAAGAGTTTTATGTCCGGGTATGAGGACTGTTTGCATCTCTCAGACTGACACAGATAACCTGTCTACAGACCCATATTGTTTTGAAAAACTCATTAGAAACTTCAAAAGACTTTGTTGGACAGTTATCTTATCCAAAGATCTTGACCATACATTGTTCTTCTCTCTCTTGTTAAATTAATCTTAGCCTGAAAGAACCTATTCATTTTTTACATTTAAGATTTTTTATTTAAAGATTTACCAATGTTGTTTCTTGTCGTACTGTGTGTATATAAACACAGGAACTCCGTTCTGTATTTGCCTGAAGAAGGGCCTGAGTTGCCTTGAAAGCTTGCATATTGTAATCTTTTAGTTAGCCAATAAAAGGTGTCATTTTGCTTGGCTTTTCTCTACATTCATAATGGCTAACATGGTACAACAACCTAGTACTACTGAAATTACTAAAAATATATCTGCTATTTTCGAATTACTGCATTTTCGTGCACAAAATTACTGGCTCACAGTTTTTGATGTCTGCGCCATTAGTATTTGGACTAAATTATTAATAACTTTTAGGCAAGTGATATATACATTGCATTGTTTTGCTTACACTTTCTTTGACTAAAATTACAAATGCTACTTGCTAGTTGATTTGTATTTAGTTTGGATGTTCCCCCTGTGTCTGTATGGGTTTTCTTTTTGTCCTCCAGGTTTCAGATAATTCCAAGGAAATGTGCATGTTAGGTTATATGGACTTATAATGGACTAAGTGGGTTAAGAAAAAGAAATGGAGGTGTGCTTGTTGCAATGAGCCATACAGTACTTAAATTACGAATCCATTAAAATACGAAGAAAACATTGAGAAAGCAGATTATAAGTTGAGCAATTATATCAACTGGCTAAGTAACTTCTGAATGCAGGACAGTTTAAATGAACGTATTGTCCTAAATGCTAAACATTTTGTTGTACATTAATTGTAGAATGTAAACTGGGAACTATAATCTAAGTTTGAGGAAGATGAGATACATTGTGTTTATTGCAGCAGGATCACTTCACCAAATGTGTGCTGAAGCTCAAAGATATCCCATCCGCCCCCCCACAACACCCCCATTCGCCTTATTTGATTGCTTATCAGGTTTGCAGGGGCACATCCTCCTGATTAGGTCCTCTCTCATCCTAGGCTTCTTGCAGCTCTCCTGTAATTGGACCAACTTTGATAACACGCGGCTCCAATCAGGGGGCCTAGACAGCTGAGTGGAAAGTTTAAAAAAAAAATGAAATATAGATGTATAACAGAAAACAGGGGTTTCATGTTTTTTTTTTTTATCCTCCTTTTCCCATGTGCTTGGCTTTGCAGGGGCCTACATCTCTTGCGTGCTTTGGCTTCTTATCTGACACTACAACAAGACCTGCAAATATTAAGCAAGAGAGGTTTAAGTGGGCCAGCTATCAGAGCAGACCCCTGCCTAGACACGTCTCTATATTTAAGGCCTGAATTGTTCACGTGTTTTTAGGGAGCTAATAGGAAATTGGCCTATTTCTCCTAGTGAAGATTTCACTTGCACGTTTGCATGAGAAAGAGAGAGACTTCAGCATGAGGAAAGGCTCAGATATCAATTTGCACTTTGACCAATTCCATGCTCCAGCTGTGTCACAATAAAACACATGTTCTCCCATCGCAACTACAAAATGCAGATGTTGTTCATCTGAATAATAGATGAGGTGTTACTTGAACATACGCACCTGCTCTTGATGAATTAGGGTGGAGACTTGGGGTATTAAGGAAGAATGGAGGGGTGTTATATTGTAAAGATTTTCATTAAAGTAGAGCGACACTGCTGGGGTGATGGCTATTGAACCAAACTAGTCCCAGGAGCTTATTGGGAGGAAACGTCTGTCTGCTTCCAAACAAGCCCTGTCATGTCAAGATTGGATTAGGACCTTCAGAGGAGTTAAAGTAGATACAAGGAAATCATATAAGTTAAACAGATTCATTAAAGACGTGAACAATAATCACTTGTTTGTGTATGCTAGAAATGTGGTGATCATATAGTAGATAAAATTAATTTATGCCTACAGGGAAGGTGCAAGAAAAGTTTGGCAGCTCCTTGCTTAAGAAAAGAGCCGACGAAAAAGATCAGCTTAAAGAAATACTCTACACAAAAATTTTATTTTCGTTACATGTTGCTTACCCCATTTGGTTGGTACTGATATTTGCAACAAATGTTTAATGCCATGTGTTCATGGAGAGTACATAATCTACACATCAAGTCATCCGAACATATGCTCACATGACTTTTTCTAAAATATTGTTAAATAAATACTTCCAGAAAATCAGAGCTGTGCATGCAGAGGAAACGCTATGGGAGTTTGTGCCCGTGACTGGATGATTTGACATGAGGAAAATCCAATGAGAGATTTTACCATGGAGTTTCTTTTTGTCCAGATGGTCCACTGTCATTAAACTGTACAAAAAAGACATACTGTACATCTGAAAATAAGCATGACACCTGTGATAATTTTCTTGTGTTTTATACTGTAAATATGTTTAGTGAAGCTGAAGATTTACTTAAAGGATTCTGTTACCGGATTTTGCATACAGCACACTCTTTGCTGCATTGCTGTGCGATTGGGCCCTGCAAGGAACCAGCATACTGGTACGTATCCCTTTTGCCTTAACCCGGTGCTGCTGGAATAACACTGATGCAGGTATTTTTACCTCAATATAAGTATTGAGTAGGTATTAAATTATTTTAAAAAGTCATTGGACTATGTAACGCACATTACGGCTCTCGAGATTGTATTACTGAGTTTAGCACTGTACATTCAGCTTGTCAACATAAACGTAGCAATTTCTGAAATATCGAGCCAGATTATTTCAGCCCGGAAAAAACGAATAATGCAATCACCTGAGCATTTGTCTCTGAAATTTATTTTGTGGAAGTTTCTATCTGAGGCTGTTGGAATCATATACATTATAGGACGTTTGACAGAGTGTAAAAGACATGCACAGACTATAAAATTCTTAACAATAACCCAATTAAGGGCTTTCTTGGAAACATAAAAATGTTTCTGTTTAAACTTTCATTCTCCAAATACTCAGTAATATTACAAGAACATAATCTATTTCTATTTTTTTGTCTGACAGACTTTCAAAGAGATACTTGTGATACACTTATTTTCCATAATGCTCTCTCATTAAATACCTTTACATGGAAGCACGAGAGCTTTAAAGCAATTAAACCAGTAGATAAGATAATCAGAATATCTGTTACTTTTGAGTTTAAAACAACAAGTTTACAATATCACCTTTTATTGGTGAAGGACATATCTAGTTTAAAGTGAAAGCTTAATGGAAAATGTTTGAATTAGCATAAGCCACCTTAATTCGGGATGTTCATTAGAAATGTAATGATTTACTTAATGAGATAGAAGTACATAATGAACAACAATAGATGCATCACATATTTGAAATAATAAGCAGTGTGCTTCAGTTTAAATGTTTAAGGTCCAAATATTCTTGATTTTAATATAGAAAATCAAAAATGACATATTCATAATCACTGACCTTGAAATAGTCAAAAATTATACCCCACATACTTATTTTTGAAATTTGTTTATTTTTTAATCTGGTGGTGTTGGCTCCCAAAAGGCTAGAATCAAGTATCAAAATAACAACAACATTTATTTAGGTAGTTCATTTTCATTCAAATGATGTAGCTTAAAGTGCTTTACAAGATGAAGAAGGAATAAAAGAAAAATATAAAAATAAGATTAGGCAATACTAAGTAAAAAAACATAAAGTAAGGTTCGATGGCCAGGAGGACAGAAAAAAAAACAAAAAAAAAAAAAACAAAACTCAAGAGCACTGGAGAAAAAAACAAAATCTGTAGGGGTTCAGAGGCCAAGAGACCACCCAGCACCCGCTATAATAAAAAAATATTATATTCATGATTTGCAAACTCAAAATAGCATAATGGCTATATTACCACTTCACATGTTTGTGAAAGGAGTAACTTTGACCCCTCATATCAAGTTATGGGTGTCTTCTATGTCCTTCTGAAGACACCTATTTGTTTATTCTTTATCATAAGGGTGTAATTTCCAGAAGAAAAATAAGGTCCATGTTGAAGGTTTTTCACGTCTAGAAGGACAAAAAAATATCTAAGAACTCCCAGAAAGCCTGATGTCTAACCTACCTCGACATCAAGATGCATCAAACATATTATATGTAGGAGTTTTGTTATAATGTGTGTCGCAAAAAAAAAACAAAAAACTGAAGTGATTTCATAGCATTCATAGTAATTCTTATGAACACAATAATCCGAATGGTTATTCACAGAGGAATTTTTAAGCTTCTCAGGTTCACTGTACCACCCTCCATCTGTATCACATTTGGATGATGGATGTTTTCAATTGCATTTCAACTAAACTGAAAAGGTTAAGTTGATAGGATTCAAAATAAACCATGAGAACTTGATTTAGAAACATAAAATTAATGTGATTTATTTTTATTTTACATTAGCTGTAAATAAATTATCGTTTTGGACTGTAAATAAAGAGAGGTTTAGCTAAAAAAGAACCGACAAAAGTCTTAGAGATTTAAAAGAGGAGACATTACAGCAAGTTGTATGATAATACTGAGCAGGTTTTTAACTTTTCAGCATGTCTGATGTTCATGATATTTAGTAAACCATGAAGCAAAGAAGCTATATATATATTTTTTTTAATAAATAAATAATGTAAGAAAAGGTGATGGATAACATTTAGAAATTACCTTGATCATTGCCCTGGGAGGTCTCTGAGATGTTGACGGCAAGCTGACTGCTGAAAGAGTTAACGCCCATCATTCCTGAGTGGGTAGCAGAACCAGTGAGGGATGGAAGCTGGTTGTGATTGCGTGGGACGCTGTACAAGGCTTCTGTCAAATCAGCTGCTCGCTTCAGGATTATCTCCTGAAAAATAAAGAGAAGCTTCAACTTTGAAGCATGGAGTACTTCCAGAAACATACAAGAGAAACAATCATCTCTCTTCACAGGAAAACTTGTAGTAAGTCAACAAACAAGAGATAAGTCATTAAAATTACATAATAATGTCTCACACTTAAAGGTAATAAGGAGTCCTAAACAGGCAACCCTAGAAAGATGTCTTATATATGAACATCATTTGTCTTTGCTGGAAATTTGGTGATCATATGGTATATAAAATGAATGTATGCCCATAGGGGTGGTGTGAGTAATGTTTATGTGTGTAACAACTCCATGATTACTAAAAGGCTTCAGAAAAACATCAAGTGAAAGGCGTACTCCACCCAAACAAATATATTTTGTTTACATGTTACTTACCACATTTGCTTTGGTTTGCAGTGATGGCCAAAACCAATTTTTAATGTCACATTTCCATGAATGAGATGAAATGTTTTCACGGATGATGCATATCAAGCTATCCAGTTATATGGTCATAAAGGGCAAAATGCTAAAATACTGTTAAATAAAAAATCAGAGCAGTGCATACAGGATAAAATGCTTTCACACGGGACTGAGCATTTGATTTGACATTGGGATAATCCAACGTGAGATTTTTTCAAGGACTTTTTACAGCATATTGTTTGCTGTTGTCTAGCATTGGTCTCTATCATAAACAGCCATTCTGTCTCAAAATTTGTTATTTCCGTTCTCAGTTAAAACATGACATTAAAAGATTTTCTCGACCATCACTACGAACTACAATGGGCAAGTTACATATTAAAAAGCATTATTTTTAAGTGGAGTATACCTTATTTCAAAATGGAGTTCTTTTCATCTTCCTCAGTTTTACCTGGGTACAGATTTTTGCAAGAAGATTATAAAGATCATGTCTCAACATACTGTTGATTCTTCTTTGAAATTTGAATATGATTAAGGTAAGTGGCTCCAGTAAACTGCGTCCACAAGTGACACTTGAGTGGGATCCCTGTTAGGACCAACACTGGGAGAGATCATGAACTTTCATTTACGGCTGAAATTAAAGACTCACTCCCACTCCCTGGAGCACTCAAGACAATATGGAACATTTGCAAAACTATGGAAGCATCATGTCACAGAAAGCAACAATGGTGGGATGTGAAACAATTTTCAAAGAAATTAATTCCACAGTGCATTGTTTCACAGACCTAGAATCATCGGTTTAAATCTCATGAATAGCCACTGTCTATAAGGAGTTTTCACCCATGTCTGTGTGGATTTTCCTTATGGTGGTCTGGTTTTTGTCTTGACATTCTAAACATGTGTATTTCAGGTTGACTGGTTCCACATGAATGTGTCAATGAGTGGGCCCTGGGTTCCTGAACTTTCTTAACTAGGTAAGAAATATTGTTATTTATTTCTTTTATGACAGTTTCAAAAAACACATTCTCTTTTTGTCTTGGTAGTGGTGTTTTATTCCATTTTTATTCGCTACAGGGGTTTCTGTGAGTTTTTTCTTGTCTTCATAGGGAGTCAAGGCTGGAGGGCTGTCAAAAAAAGGGGCCTGTTAAAGCCCAATGAGGCATTCCTTTGTGTGCTTTTGGGCTGTACATGAAATAAACTCTTATTTTCTCAAGCCAGGTATTTTCCAATACTTAGAACTCAGCTGCTAGAATAACAGACAAGAGGATGCACAGACTCAAACAGACCAGTTTAGTAGGACCAAGTAATGTGCCCATGTGTTTTTGGTCTTCTCCAGGAAACATGAAAGAACATGTGAAATCGACACAGAAAACACTACTGGTGTGAGGAAGCAGGCCTACTCACTCTGCCTCTATGGTATTTTTATGTTTTAAAACATTTACAAAAACACCAATTTAAAAATCCATTAAAAGTGTAAATGATAATAATTATATTAACACATCAGACTTGCATCAACATCACCTAGAATATCAGATGTTACCATCATGTTAATTAAAGTACAACAGGTCAATATAAGACATAGCATTATATAACTGTTGTTAGTAATACACAAGGATAAAACCAGGGATCTAATTAGTCAGAAAGAGGTAACTAGGTTCATACTGTGTTGTATAAGGAAAAAAATAAAACATAAGTTAGATAATGAAATGTGGAAGTCAACAATGTAAAAGGTGGAGTTTTATAATGTCTCCCACAGGGATAGTACCTGATTATTATGTGGCATGCCATACAGAGCTTCAACCAGGTCAGCGGCTCTCTTCAGCAAGACTTCCTAAGGGATGCAATAAAGCAAATTGTCAGGTTTAAGTTGAAGGTTTCTTTTAATGAGAAGTGCTGCAAAGCAAGACACGAAAACCAGTGGTGAACAAACCCAGGGAAAACAGAAAAGAGATTTTTTTCCCCCTTTTTTTTTTAAAGGCACTTTTCACTAAAAGTGGTTTTATTCAGTATGTTAACAGTTTCAGTCAGATGAATTAAAAACTAAACAAAAACAACCCAGTATGCCATAAAAAGACATTTTTCTTTTAGAGTGTGGTGCAAAAAGATGCCGTACTGCTGCTTTTGTGCAGACAGGTGCATCAGCAGAGAAGAAAAAAAAAGAGCATCACTGATGTGTGTTAGATGTGACAGAATCACTACAGTTGATGAATGCTGTTGCTGACCCTTATGATGCGACAGACTCCTCAGCAGCATTGCTAATAGATATCCTTTGTACTGTTTGGCAAGACATCACATGATTGTGAACGCACAGCAAACAACTTGATGAAGTCAGCTGAGACCCTGAGAAAGGAACAGCACAGTAAGGATTGGCAGTGCAGCGCTCTGTGCGGGACAAGAGTGCCAGATTTACAACACTTGCTGTTAATTAGTCATTGTTTGGTTTCAATATTTAGTTATTAAGGGATTATCACCATCATCATTATTATCATCACCATCATATTATTATTATGATTATTTTGTAAATATGATGAGTAGTAGCATTTTGTTTCATAATGTTGCTTTACTCAATAACAATGCAACTATTTTTAGCATTTTTAAGTTAAAACAAAATCTTATTTCTATTATTATGATTATTATTCATTAATTGTGATACATAATTTAATATTATAATGGTTGTAATTATGAAGTATGCATTATGTTATGTACAGTATATAGTAAATAATATATATAGTATTTAATGCCATAATACGCTTTATATTGTTTCTTTAAGCGAAAACAGGATTTTAGAAATTTTTGCAAACTATTAAACATAAGTCACTGAAAAAACATCTTGACACACATTTTCAGACTCTTTCTATCTTTTGAAAAAAATCTAAAATCCTGTTTTCACATCATTCTGGGGTATTAAGTGTTGCATATTGTGTTGAAGGCTGCAACACAGCAAAAAAAGTAAAGGGTTCTGTATATTTTTTTAATCCAATCTTAATATATTGCAATGTATACAAAAATATGCAGATAAATCCTTCATTTAAGGTAACATATAGTTCAAATATACATTTTTAAGATTATATTTGAAATATGAGAAAACATACATTTTCCTTAATACCTTGTAACAAACACATTTCCAAATATATCTCTTTATATATAATACGCCACCGTGGCTGTTCGTTTGTCTGTCCAGGATTTTAAACCACCTGTAGCTTGCAAGCCGTTTGACCCATTGACCTGAAATATCGTACACATATACTACGTGACATCTACTATTCACTTTCGGGGTGATGATTGACCTCCAAGGTTATTCCTCTTTTTATTTTTATTTTATTGTAGAATCAACTCTCGGCAGCGGCCAGCAGAGTGGCCATGAGGTGCATGCCTACGGGCGCCATTCTTATCTCTACACCTTTGCAGTCCCTTCTCCTACTTCATATCCCTTTATATCTTCAATCTACCTCAAGAATGATTTAAGATTTAAGTGCTGCCACCTTAAGTGAAAAATTAAAGAAAACATACTAAGTAATTACAATACAAACACTGACTTAATCAGTTTAAAAGCAAAAAAATGCAGATGAAAGAAGAGAAGAAGCGGGCCGCATAAGGTGGAGAAAAGAGGAGCTGGCGCATCAACCTCTGAGCAAACGAATGGTAAACGTACAGAGAAAGAGGATGCAAACTAGGAATTAAGTCAAGTGTCTTCACTGCACATTATTAAGCAGTGTGCCGTTACTGGTTATGTATAAAACATGCAATATACTTTGTGTCCAGACCCATGTCAGATCATTCATGACTTCTCTTTTTACCTGCATAAAAAGCTAAACAGTCTTACCAGTGATTTCAATTTATTTATAACTCTCTGTAGTTCAGTAAAAAATACTTCAGGTAGAAGTGGCAGCGTACGTGGGCTTCAGTTTACAGCCTTATTAGTTACTTGTACTAGTTTAACAGTAGGTTTACAGTCTGTGCTGTCACAGCGCGATTTAGTCTGGAATATATCTCTATATAAGAAACACCTGTGAGATATCTATTGGACGATATTGTCAATGTCATATTAATAAATATTTAAAATATACTGTACTATATAAAAATAACAGGTATCTTGAAATACAAACTCTAAAATATATTGTACAGTATAACTGAAATTTACTGCATATTTAAAAATTGTAATAGTTTCTAAAATATATTGCATAATATATTATTTTTAGTTTTTAAAATATATTAAGAAATATATTTTTATACTGTGGAAAATACATTGCAATATAAAAAAACAGCAATAACTGACACACACACATATATAGTCATGCATGAGCATTAAAGAGTCACCGTCCAAGCTTAGCTGAGGTATGTAATACCACTCAGGAATGAGTTAGAGCCACTGTCGCTAACATTTCACTTGTTTCTACCTCCATGTTTCTGGGAAGATGCCTAGTGAGGGCCACTGACTGCACCCTTTCTGGGCCAGGTCCTTTAAACCTCGGGATCCATGTAAGGGTGCATATCACTTTCACTTGAGCCAGACTGAAGGATGGAGCTCCACAAAAACACAAGACCCGCTCAACCAGGCAGTATTACTAAAATTAAGAGAAGGCTATAAGCCTATATTTCAGTTCTGTAACACCATGTGCCACTTGTTTTGCTTTATTTTGCTTAACAAATCAAATCGAATAACCTGGTTGGTGTCCCAACATTTCTTTTGGACCCAGTTCTCACTATTGTTTGGCCACAATATATATACACACACACACACATATATATAAACGTGCGCATGGGGGACAGTTTACAGGCTCAAATAGTGTTATTTGAACCTCTCTCCTCTTATTCTGCTGCAGCCCATCTGAAGACCCTGACACTTGATGACATCACTATTGATCCACCCACTTTTGACATCACTATTATATATATATATATATATATATATATATATATATATATATATATATATATTGTGGTCCCCGGCCGGTACGCCCAGGAGGACCAGAGGAGGGCTTGTACCTCCCCCAGACCGAAAGGGGACGTCCGTCCTGGTTATACTGGAGGCCTCGGGTAGAGGGCTTGGAAGCCCAGCCCTGTAGGGGCCCGTGGCCACCGCCAGGCGGCGCCCCAGTGCCTTATTATCCCGGGAGCCCGGCACTTCCGCCACACCAGGAAGTGCCGGGGGGAAGACGACAGGGGACACCCGGACGGCTTACGGGTGCACAGCCGGCACTTCCGCCACACGGGGGTGTGTCCGCGGTAGATTGCCGGGAAGCAGCTGGAGCCCATCCGGGTTCCTATAAAAGGGGCCGCCTCCCTCCAGTCATTAGTGGAAGTCGGGTGGAAGAGGACGGAGCTGGAGTGAGGACTGGAGGTGGCCAGGAGGAAAAGAGGCACAGGACTGTGTGGCCTGGACATTGGGGGAATCGGTGATGGAGGCACTGGGGTTTGTGCACGTGACTTGTTTGTGTAAATATTATTGTAAATAAACAGTGTGTGGTGGAAACAAAGATGTCCGTCTGTCTGTGTCCGGGTCCAAGTTCACAATATATATATATTGAGAGAGAGAAGAGAGAATAATTAAAAAATATTTTCTATCTCCATCAGCGCCTTAACTCGGTAATCAAGTGTGTCTGAATCCCTCTTCACCGGCACTCCCTCTCTTGAGCCCATTCCTATAAAGTCTGCTTCTCAAACACTGTCATTATTTTCGAAGTGACTTTCTCGCCTCCTGTTCTCTTTTATACTTCTGCCCTCTGAAGGCATCTCTCTGTGTGTCTCCTATGTCCTTTTCCTTCCTTGTGTGTCTCTTGCCCACACTTTCTCTTTTCATAACATAATCAAAGCCAAACTGACCAATTTATAAATACCAGACAAAGAGGCTTGAGGTCAAACCCTGTCTCTGAGAGTAGGTAAAGGATGGAATGTTTATACAGTAATTAGTGCTGCTGCCAAGTTCACAGGTATTGTGGGTAGATAACAGTATTCCAGTCAAAGTTGTCTTCTCTGCATGCTTGTGTGTTTCCTTTGTATAGTTTGTTTTTTCATTCACATCTCAAAATTGTGTGTGTTGAGCTAATAAGAGACTCTAAATGGGCCCCTTCTAGAGTGTGTGACTGTAGATATGGCAGGAGTGTGTTCTCTGATGACCTTGCAAATAAAACTTCCTGAATTTGCACCACCTACCTGCTGCCCTAAACTGAATAGGTGTATTAAAAATGGATAGATGGATGGGTATTTTCGGTACACTTTATATATGTTAATTAAGGTGTAACATTTAATACCATAAAAGAGACTATCTTGGCGCATGTACTAGTCTGTTACGTCTGAATACTTAAGGCTCAATGATAACTTTACCTATAACTAATTTATTAGTAATGTGTAGTACTCTACACATACATAAAATTAAAACAATCTGTAATAAAGCATGCCATACAAAGCAATAAGTGGCTAATAGATGTTCAACAGCAGGGAGACCACCCAGCTAACATCCTTCTTATTTCTTATACTTTAAGCAGCCCTGCAATGAACACAACCCTTTCCACTAACCATACACAGAAACACAAGTACATATAAAATATATAAAAGCAGGACAGATACATGAATTATCTTTCCAAGGTGATCCTATTGATAACTCTTATGCACTAGAAGCAAGCTGGGTGCTACATTGCCATCTACAGTCCCAGGTCAGAAGAGTTCAGGCGAGGTGATTCTTACAAGGCCCTTCCTTCTTACATAAACAATTCTCATCTCCACATTACCCCTCAAAACCCCCCCACCCCGAGCCTCTGCATGGAAGCTTTTATTGTCAGGATACAAACAGCAGTCGCTGACAAGAGCTGGCATTAGTGGATGACAGTTCTAAAAAATCGATGTCCGTCAAGATCTTTGGAGGCAGGGTAAAGAGCCTCTGCTGGAATTCTCTGGTGTATGATGGCATGGGCTGCGAGAGTGTGTGTGTCTTTGAAAACTGCATGCAGATGGCTGGCAGGGGAAGGGAAAAGTGAGGAAATGGGGCGGGTGGTGCGTGGGGGTGGGGGGTTGGATCATGGGCTTGAACAAGAGGGGATATAAAAGAGCGGTAGCTCAGAAGAGAGTGTGAGAGCTACTCTGTTATTATTGTATTGTAAAAATTACAGGCTTCCCTGAGCACAACGCCCAGTGCAGAACAAGGATCCCTGATTATCTCTAATTTTCCTATTTGCTGAGTTGACCAGGAATATGAATTATCCTGTAATTCTTGCCACCAGGCACTGACATTCTTCTCTTTTGCAGATTGGCTGTTTACCTTTATTTTTATTTGTCCTTCTTTTTAAGTCATAAACTGCTTATAGCTCACTAAAGCTATGCTAAATGAGTTGTCATAACAGGATATCCTCCTTATTATTTAAAACAAAATGGCATCATTAATATTCCTCTCATGTGGAACAGGCGTTTTTGATGTATAGACAAATTAATATGCCATGTACACTTTAATTGGTAGGTGCCATACACAGAGATAAATAGCCTTTTTATTCAACAGATGTAAAGCTGTTTCTTCAGATAAATTCCCAGCATTTGTAATTCAGTATAGCACATATTGTCATTATAAGATGTCTTTGCACAAAATGAGCCTTACTTAAGGGTCACAACTTTTATAAAAATGTATTTGCAAAACGCATAATATGGACATGTACACTGCTCCCGTGTCTTGTTAAAACTAAACATTACTGAAGAGAACATTTAAAGATCTGAACAATGATAAATGCAGGCGGCTGCTTATGAATATGTGAGCTTGTTGGTACAGTACAATGATCAGCTAAATAGTGCCAGATGCACAACTTCTGCGGAAGGGATCTTACTTTGTGGTGAATACAAAAACACAATCTTATTCTGGAATCCCAACTGTAAGAGTATATAGTGTGTTAAAGGAACAGGGAATTCAGTGTGGTTTATGAGGGGAAAAAGCATAAGCTTATACCCATTTGTCCTTATATTTTGAGATGTATTATAAACCAGGAAGAATAAACACTTTTGACCATAAAATGATGAGAATTTCCAAAACTCACTCAATTGAGTTGCCTTTGATCGACGTCTGGCAAAACAACTATACACACCCAATTACATTTTCCAATTCCACCAGGGTGGCTGGACTCTCCTTTAGAGAAGTGTTACGCACACCACCAGCTGTAAGGAGACCCGGGGCTTTTTGGGAGTATTACATCTCCTAGAGAGCCTGTGAACACCTTAGGATTGTACTGTATGAGTTGGCAAGTGTGGCTGCGGTAAGGAACATATAGGCCTCACTGCTAAGACTGTTGCCCCTGTGTTAAGCACCCCCACACACTCGTGTAAATGATGGAAAATAAATGAATGAATGAATAAATAACTCCTTTGTTATCAATTGATGGCCACCTCAAAACACTTTACACAGATCAGATACCTTTCTTCAGATTTTCGCCAGTCAGCAAAAATAATAATAAAAAAAACAACTTACAAAAAAGTGGACATTCAACACAAAATACTACATTAGATATTCACCCTACATTATTTCCATTATTTTTTTGGGAATTAAAACCAGTACATTAAAAGAATAATTAAATACACAAAGTACAAGCCCGAGTTAGTATATTTTCATTTTCTTTTTTACAGTACATTCCTGACATGCATGCATGTAAAGCAGTGGCCATTTAGGTTAAGTATGCAATGCAGTAAAACTGTCTACTGTACATCTCAATTCTCCATATGTATTGATTCATCTAAATATTATGCATTGGTGTTAGTTCATATCATTAATATCTGAGAAACATTTAGATTTAAGTAATGAGTGAAGGTTTTCCCTAAATTACTAAAATGTTTGTATCCTTATATGCAAAAAAACAAGGGGTTGTTCAGATTCTTGCTGTTTGTTTGTTGGCATGCATCTAAGAGTCCATCAGTCCAACTTGGACTTTAGGGCTGATCCTGTCAATGAGTGGAGTGAGCATGGCCTCTTCTAATTGGTGAGGGTTTCTTTCTGAGTCTCTGATTTGCCAATACAGTTCACAGACAAGCTGTTATTTGTACAGGTAACACTCAATAGCTGTATGTGTAAGTACGTCCTGCAATGAACTGATGCATCATTTAAGGTTGACTTCTTTCTTCACCCGACAGGGTAAACTCAGATTTCCACTGAGACTTCACTGAAGAATCGAGTTGTAAAAATGGATGCATCAATGAAAAGTTCTCAGAAATGGTTAGAATTTATAGATTACATTTAGAATGAACTCAGATGCCCTTAAGATATAAAACTGTTACAGATGTGACCGTAAATCTGAACTAAAAACAGAGAAAATAAAGAATTGAATATAAAAAAAAGAAAATAAAGAATTGTATATAACATAAAACCACACCTGAAGGCACAATACACGACAAAGATTGTCTTTATTAACTAAAAAGTTGTCTTAAAATTGATAGTTTGGAGACATATTTATAATCATAAAGAGTAAAGACAAATAATGTACTATCTATCTGTCTCACAGTTAGGAGATTTGGGTTCGCTTCCCAGGTCCTCCATGCGTGGAGTTTGCATGTTCTCTCCGTGCCTGCGTGGGTTTCCTCCGGGTACTCCGGTTTCCTCCCACAGTCCAAAGACATGCAGGTTAGGTGGACTGGCGATTTTAAATTGTTCCTAGTGTGTGCTTGGTGTGTGGGTGTGTGTGTGTGCCCTGTGTTGGGCTGGCACCCTGCCCAGGGTTTGTTTTCTGCCTCGTGCCCTGTGTTGGCTGGGATTGGCTCCAGCAGACCCCCGTGACCCAGTAGTTAGGATATAGAAGGTTGGATAATGGATGGATGGAATTCTTAATAAATAGAGTTAAAAAAAATGCAGAAACTCTTTGAACATCCCTAGTAATAACAAAAACATGTGAGTCTTTGTATATGTTTTAAAATGAATTCTCACATAAAATCTAAGGAAAAATAAGCAAATGCAATGTTTTCTGTTTATTCTGGTTATTATATTTGTTTCTACAAAGTCCAATAATTACAGACAGCCTTCAGATAATTATGTGAACCTCAATCAGAGTTGTGAAAGTTTCCGTGTTGCGTGTCATTTGTGCACACTTTAAGTGTTGGCCATCCCAGCCAAAGAAAGACAACCTTAACAGACATGGAGGATACCTGATGTACCCATGAGTCCATGAGGCTGCTGCAAAAGTACTGGAGAAAGGAAGCTGAAAAAGTCACCCAGTATCAAAGAGCTTATTGGTCTAAAAGGTGATCACTTATTTGTAGGCAGTTACTGCTCTTGAACCACTACTATAAAAAAGTATTAATAGATTTAAAGATTTACTATTTATAATTACATATAATGCCATTTTTAGCTCTAATCTTTCAGTATTACTCTCAATGAATTTATGGTTTAAATTAACATGAAATATTGTATTACTCCAATTCCCTTTAAATCACCTGGTTCTTTTCCCTTCAAGCTCCTTTGGTAGAAAGACAAAGAAGTAAAGTTCATGTCTGTTTTCTCACCACTAGAAACTAAAGCTTGACCATTCAGGTAACATTTTACAATAATGATGAAACTGAATATACAGGTTTAAGTTGTGTATATAGTTTAGTTTGAGTGAATGATATGAATGTAACGTTAAGGGTCTGAAAGCCTATGTTAATGTGTGAGTTCAGGTTTTGATTTGTAATACATTTCCAAACCTTATGGGTTATTGATTGTAAACTTATAGGTAAAAATGGCAAATCTATCCATTTAAAATTAAATCTAAAATATTGTAAATGTTCCAAAAGTGAAGGGGTCTGAATCCACTGTAGCTGTCTAGTTATACTTTGAAAATGATACTGACTTGGATTCTTGTTCTCTAAGTTAAAGAACACATTAATATGCTTTTAAAATTACAACTTCAAAATGTTAACTGTATTCTGCAATCATTTTAAATCAAATATTTGTGTCTTTTAAGTAGGGTCATGTGCTGAAGGAGCTAGTTCTATTGCTTTTCAGCATTATCTGTAATTTTTTTAAAACTCTCCTGCTGCCTTTAGATGACATCTTAAATAACACATGCATTAGGTTAATAATTATAATAACAGTTTTTGTGCTGCATTCATAATTTGTCTTCTTTTGGTGGTCTGGATAATTCTACATGATACAATTTGCACCACATGGCTTTGTTTAGTATCTTAATTAAATCAGACATAAAAAAGTACATTATGGAGGTATAGCATACGTATAGAATGTATGGTCAGGATAATAATTTATAGACACCCAGTACTGTTCAATATGAGGAGAAAGTTCCTGAGAGGACAGAGTTGAAATTTCTAAATAAAAAAATTCCTAATGAAGAATAAATATCGATCACTTAGAGAAAAGTGACAATACTCCTCACTTAAATGGCAGATTGTCATAAAGGACTGAGTTCACAAAAGGGTAAGTTCTAAATGTCACCCATAAATTACATTAGACATTTTTAGATCATAAAGTTTATACAATGATATTAAATTTTCTTAAATGTTCATTTTAAAATGAACCATTGGTACATTCACGATTGTTATTTAATACTATGTTTAAGCCTCAGTTGTTTGATTTTATGCTTAAATTGCATTGACAAATTATAACAACAATGAATTCCACTCGTACAGAGAATGAGTTGAGTTCATTCTTCAGGGCTGATTGTATTCACTTCAGTTACCTAAATCATAGATTATTTTAAGTGGATGCTCTAAAATGTGTAGAAATCTCGAGCATGCTTAACACATCACCTAAAAAGTGGCAAGGATTAACAAACTTCCCCAAACACTGATTTTACAAACTCCATTTTCCGTTAAATATTTCTGGGAGGCTAAAGCCTATCGTAGCAGCACTGGACCCAAAACAGGAACCAACACTGGATGGAGCCCACTCTGTGGCACAGCACCCACACACACACACACACACACACATCCCAGATCAATTTAGAATTTCTAAGAAGCACAACATGAACATTTTTTGGAATGTAGGAAGAAATTAGACTACCAGGAGAGAAAGAAATTATGAAAATATAGATAGACTTCACATAAATAGTGACAGAAATCAGACTCAGGCACATGAAGCAATGATCCAGCAGTTCCATGCACCGTCCCTCCCCAAGAATTAGCATGAATAACTGAAACATCCTAATCAAATATGAAGTTCAAAGTAAAACTAAAAATGAAAATTTTCTCTGTTGCTTTTTAAATCTGCCATATAACTCTTATTTACCCATCACACTGATAATAATATTAACATGTTATCTTATCAATACTCACTCTCAATCAGATCTGTTATATGTTGACTTTATTGTTTTATATTCAGTTTTGATGCAAGGGAAGTTGCAAGCTTGGATAAAATATAAGGAATATATTCTATTTAATGCTATTGGCATATTACGGTGTGCTCACTCATGCACCATTTGTGAAACTGTATCATTGCACAAACTTCTCAGATCAGCCGAATCCAATTCAGGGCTGCACAGAGTTAAGAGTCTATAGTATCCTAACACAGGGTCACGGGGGTCTGCAGGAGCCAGTCCCAGCCGGCACAGGGCACAAGGCAGGAACAAATCCCGGGCATGGAACCAGCTTACCACTGGGCACACAAAAACACACACACCAAGCACACACTAGGGACAATTTAGTATTGCCAATGCACCTAACCTGCACCTCTTTGGACTGTGGGAGGAAACCAGAGCACCCGGAGGAAACACATGAAGACACGGGGAGAACATGCAAACTCCACGCAGAGAGGACCCAGGAAGTAAACCCAGGTCTCCTTACTGCGGGGCAGCAGCACTACCACCACGCCACTGTGCCACCATCAGAAATGGGTGCAAGGCATAAATCAAGGCAGTATGGCGTAGTGGATAAGGCTTTGGACTTTAAACCATGAGGATTAGTGACTATGAGCAAGTCACTTCTTCTGCCCGTGCTGCAGTTGGAAAAACAAAAGAAATGTAACTAAGTGTAGGCCAAATCTTTTAACTTGCCTTCCAAATGAAAAGTAATACTTGTAGTAATAACAATAATAACTCTGGAGAGAGTGTTGCCACAGAACACAAGTTCTCCTGAGATTATTGTGAGCAAAAAAGAACCAGGAGATAAAAATGCAAGCCAAGAAACACCATCAGTGTCATTACAGTGATGAAAGAAGTTTATACTACCAAAACACTAAACTTGAAATGAAAAATAAGTAAAAAAATTTGTCAAAAAATGCTAGCGACAGGGTCTACTTGGATTTTGAAGCTACCTACTTCTAAGAACTTGCGAAGAACTGACAATATATCCAGCGAGGAATGCAGTGAATCTGTTTGAGTGATGTCACGTAAACAATAAGGACAAGATGTAAAAAAAAATGTAGAAAGAAGATAAAATTGAAACAAAGATTTCAAATCAGTAATAATGAAACCAAAAAAAGTAAAACAAAATCAAATGAAGTGCATGTGTAAACCACACTGAGCATTACAGAAGTAAGCCTATCACAGGGCCCACTCAAGCATAGTTCCATTCTCAATGAGGCCAGTTAAGGATAGAAAAATACTCAAAGCAATTAAAACAATTGTCACTATGAAGAATGTTACAGTTTATAAAATAAAGGCTGATGGATACTTGTTATCCTTAGAAAGTGTTTGAAAAATCCTGTCCTTGAATTTCATACTGCTTCAGTAAGAAACTAATTGAAATGTAATGTAAGTAGATGCTTTTCAGTATTTGAAGTTCAGGTCTCACATTGTACTATGGTACATACAGCACAACAGCAGAGTGATAAAAAAAATTTCATCCATAGGCTGCCACATATTCCACGATGGGGCTAAAAAGACATTCCTGTGAAATTTGCTGGACCAGCGTTACACTACAGTTCAGTGAAGAAAATCATAAATGTAGACACTGGAGATCCACATAAATACTGAGCAGGGGGTTAGAACGCCAGATCTTTATAAATAATCTTGGACGTTAACAAGGACTAGGCTGGCAGAAGAAACAAGAAAGTTGATCCATGCTGGAACATTATCAATAATTATGGAAATGAGAGATGACAAGTTGAAATGATGATTTATTATTCTGTTATTCCAGCTGTGAGGCATTTGGTGTGTGTTACAATACACAACTGGCCATAAATACAAATAATACAATTGAAAACATGCAGCTTAAGCTCTCCCTCTGTATGTCAAAGGCAGGGATTTAAACAGCAATCTTATGGTTTAAAAAAGTCCAATGGATTTATCATTAGGGCAGTTGTCTAGCATGTTATACGTTCCGTTAAAACAGCAGTAGAATATGAAAATCAATGGTTGAATCTTCATGTTTGCCAGTGCATCCCCTGATTATGTTTGATTTGAGACTAACAGGAAGGCAGAATTACCTAATAAAATGTAGTACTGTATGCACCGGGGCTTAATAAAATGACTTCAGAAAAATGCAAAAAAAAATCAGTGTGTGACCTTGCCATAATTTTTTTTCTTTCTCTTCACATTATAATAAGAATTTCAGATACATATTTCTTGATTAATGTAATGGTAATTAAAAACAAAATCAAAGTACACGAGGAATGAAAAAATGGGTGTTTGACTCATCAAATCTTGCTCTTTAATAACTAATTAAATCATAATCTATTCTGGTGGCAAGCTTGTCTACAACAGTTGCCCTGCAATGTCTCAGGCTTTCCAAATCTTTCTGGTTTCAAATCAAGCAACTGTCTACATTATGAATTGCTTTCATCTTATTCTGTCTTCTGGCTCATTTTAAATACAAAAAATGTACATTTGAAATACTTCTTTTATATTAACAATTTAACATAATTTGTCTGGTCACTCTGATTCACAGGATCTCATGATTTGATGCTGATAACCTTGTTGCTTTGACCTACCTCAGGATCCCAGATTAGGACTTGAGTGCCAGCCATGCAATGGATGACACCTCAGTACCTCACTAGTTCAGATGGAATGGAGCAGTGTGAAGTTTTTTACTCTGGTTGGAGTGCCAATTCTGCCATCAACCCCCAGGTTTTTCCCTGCAGGTTGGAGGGCCTACATGCAGGGCTGGATGCAGATTAATGTCATACCTGGGACGATTGCATATTTAGAGTTAAAAAAATGGAAGAATGCCATAAGGATCACAGGAGTGTTGGTGACACATGCTACATCCCTTTCACGTTTTTTTTATGAAGAGCTGAGAACAAACACCCTTTATTCTATGTAATACCTTTACTGTAATAAACACTATTCTGAAGGCTCCTTTAAAATGTGTAGAATAAAAAGACTTATAACAAGAGCCTACACAGGCTAAGTGAGTTGTTTGGGGTCACGCTGATGGGGATTAAATAGGCAGATCTGTGTGTCAAACGTTAATGCATTAGCCACCAGAAACCAAAAACTCAATTTGTACTTTAGGCGCCCCTGCTTTTCAACAAGCACTCTCCTTTGACTATTAAAGTCATTTTGAAAGAAGTTGAGTAAGCTGTGGGAACATGAAGAAAATGCTCTCATAGCAAATAAACATGAAAATATAATATACATAAAAAATGCAGCAAAATATTACCAGATGACAAAAATATGCAGCTGCAGTGAATAGAAAATCTGCAATATGTAGTCCAAAAGCTGATAATTAGAAAGGGTCCCCTGTTCTTTGAGCAGTGCCTTCTGCTATACACAGCATTTAGAAAATCTTTTTATACTTTTACCTGCTTTCATTTCTTAAAGTAGCTATTGTTTCATCTTCTAAAAGACAAAGAAGGCAAACCTTGTTTCATGAAGGTTTTCCGCGTTTTTTTTTTTCTGGGCCTTGGTATGTGTTATTCTACAGTCCTTCAACACCACGTACTATAGGAGAGGGTTGGTGCCCATTTGCACAGAGCAGGCAATCTGTCAAGGCCGAGTGCTGCCAATGTCTTCTTTCCACACATGTGCTTGTGTAGGCAATGCAGTTCCCCCTCTGGCTAATGCAGACTTCATTAATCTCCATTAGAAAACAGAAGTTACTTAATGTCTCACTGCCGCTGCTGTGACACCCTGCCTCGAGCCCTCTGGCAGTCTCCATGCTCTGTACTGATGGCATGTTTATATTAGCACAACGGCCGCCTCTTATTTTATTTTCATTAGACAATGACAGACGTGGCAGACTCAATGATACAGAGTGTCTTTAAAGTAATGATGCCCATTTTATTGCCAAACTGTTCTGCCTGCTTTCCAAGATGACAGTCTGCTGCGAATCTGCACTGTTTTACCAATAAATAGCAGGCTCTCTTTGGACTTGAGAATGGCACATTTGGGCAAATGCCTTCTGTAAGAAACACATGTCATTGGAAAGGGGCTTTTTGAGACAAGACAAGTCACACAAGAGTTGGGAAGAAGGATGTGACTTTTGACGAAACTTACATATAGACAAGAGGCAATTCAGGAACCTGGCACAATCTATCTATCTATCTATCTATCTATCTATCTATCTATCTATCTATCTATCTATCTATCTATCTATCTATCTATCTATCTATCTATCTATTATATAGTGCCTTTCATCTATCTATCTATCTATCTATCTATCTATCTATCTATCTATCTATCTATCTATCTATCTATCTATCATATAGTGTCTTTCATCTATCTATATATCTTGATCAGATGTTCAGAATTTGTAATATTCTGTATATTCCATACATTTGCAATAACCTAACCTATGAGAAAGATGTTTTAAGAAATTGTAACCCACAGCTCTTATTATTATCTTAATTTTTAATCACAAACTTTACATGCAGAAAAATTCACATATAAACACCTCACTAGCGGTGTTACCTGTCTGACATGATTTGAAATGTAAGTAATTAATGTAGGTATCATGCTTTTCATTTGGTTTGTCCGTTTGGTCTGGTGTAGTAATATGAACCTTTACTTCATGACAGCCTTTTCCTCTTCAGAATGATCTGCCTAATTTTGTAATTTTGTCTCGGCCTCGATAATCGAACTGACCACTCTTATAGTTGAACTGTTCTGCTAGGAAAATGCAATGGTGGGCACAACCACATTGGCCTGGTTTAGCGACTGTTACTGTATGTCGGGGCTTTGTTTCTCAATGTGCATGTCGATTTATTGTTATTTTAAATAATCCATTGACCACCACGCAAAGTTATCAGTCAAGAACATTACAGCTATAAACCTCATTTATATGGGCTGAGCTGGTGCAAGAAAGTTGCTATCAGGCTGCTGTTGCCAACATGTAATGTTAGACAACAGAATAAGCAGATAAGACCAATTTCTTCATTTTTAGACCAATCTTTGGTATTTTTATTATCATTTTCAATTTTGTTTTTATCCTTTTAAATGTTTTGCCAATTTTAAAAAATTTCTTCCTATTCCTAGTATCTGAACAGTCACACTGTTACAGAGACACACAAACAGACCTTTTATTACAGTGGATAAATCAAAGGGTTTCCTAGAAACCAGAATCTATTGCGACAGTAACATTTACAATATAGTTATTGTGCCTGGATTAAATTGTGGACCATTTCTACATGAGTTTGCTCACATTTACTCTCACAATACAAAACCCTGTACAGTAAGCCATTTTAAGTGCTGGGTGCCATCTATTGTACATTGAACTTACTTCCTTGTAACAGAAAAATCTGTTGTTTGTCTCATAATTCCAACTATTAAATGCTCAGCTCTTATTATAAATAAAATTAGAGAAAATAGAGAGTTATGAAAAAGAAAGTTGCCTTTGGCCCATTTAGGAATACCCGGAGCTGCAATAAGTACCAAAAGTTTCCATGTTGTCTAAACTCACTGTTTTCCATCACCAAAAGGCAAGAAAATTAAACATCATTAAACCAAAGACAGCCAATTATGGATTTATTTTCATTCACATGGTTTATTTTTGCTAAACCGAATAAATGATTTACGTCAAACTGATTTTAAAATACTACTACCACAATGTATAAGTGGAAGGAATGAACAAATCAAAAGCCTCCCTCTGTTAAAAAATGTTGAGAAATGCTCTCCTTGTAATGATATTTTAACGTGAGATTAAAATCACGAAAACAAAGGGAGGCATTTGTTAAGGATCTTTAATTAGAAACAGCTTGCCTCCTAGACAATCATAGCTACAATAAACTTTTTGTCAATCTTGATTATATGTAGTACCTTCTGTAAAGAAAGCCAGCAGAATGACCATATCAAGGTATTCAGCAAATAACAAACAAAAAATGAAACAATTCAATCAATATACATAAAAAATTAAATAAACCCCTTTTTTAATGCCAGAGAAATAATTCTATTTTGGATCTTCTGCAACTAAAGGAATTTGAAGGCATCTGAAGTGATATGAGTGTCAATCAATGTTGGGAAATATCCAAATTCATCCCCAAGTATGCAGATCCATGTCATTAACTGCCTTGCTAAAGATCGCTGAGTGACTTAGTGGCTAAAACAGAATTGTAAAAGAAAGCCTTCCTGCTTGAGCTCGTTTTCATTTACTGACGGACCACCCATATTCTATGTGCAGGAATTAAAAAGCTTTTGATTACAAATTTTGTTTAAGGCCTTGAGTCCCATTCCCTATCCACATGTCTGTCCTCTTTGACCACTTTATTAGCTTCTATAAAAGTAAGGCATCCAAAATACTGCCAGACATGGTGATTGAGAGACATGTTGCCTAGGGCTTATAAAACTGTGAGGTGACATCAGTTCAGGCGAGGGTGAATTTGGGATGAGTTTGCTCTTTCTTGGGATGGTTGCAATTTGTTCTTATCGTCCGAAGACATACCATTGAGTCATTTGGGATCTGCAACGTGTGCTCACAAGATGAATGATAGGTATGTTATAAAGAAATGGACTGGCATCCTATCAAGATATGACATTCTGCCTTAATGGAATTTGCAGAACCAATTTGCTCTCCTTTTGCTTTCAAGCAAATTCCCTTCTTCTGGGGCAGCAAAATACATTCTGTGACGGCATAATAGAACAAATTCACATGACAAGTAGGTATAGTTATGAGCAATTGTTCCTTAAACTTTCAAGTCCAGAGGCATTTCTATAAGATTGTACTCTCATGGACCACTCAAGCGGGACTCACAAAGTAGATCTGATTTCTGTTATTCCATGGACTAGTTTGTCTTTGATTGCTGCCCAAACCACACAGCTCTTGATTTACCAGTTGATCTATGCTGCTGTCCTTACCTACGACCCTGAGTTTTGGGTAATGACTGAAAGTACTAGATCACAGATGCAAGCTGAATGCAATGAGCTTTCTTCGCTGGGTGTCTGGGCGCAACCTTGGAGATGGTGTGAGGAGCATGTACCTTTGGGAGAAGCTCAAAGTAGAGCTACTGCTCCTCTACTTTGAAAGGAGTTGTGGTGGTTCAGGCATCTGATTAGGATGTCACCTGGACAACTCCATGTGGAGGAGACCTCTGGGCTGTCCCAGGAAAGTAAACAAGATATTATATCTCCCAGCTGGCCTGGAAACACCTTGGTCTCCTCCTGGGACATCTAGGCATCTTTGCTTAGACTGTGGCCTCTGCGACTTGAACCCAGATAAGCGGTAGAATATGGATAGAAGGATGGATTGATCAGAGTTGTCATTCCAGGACATATATTAACCTTCAACCGACCAGCTTTAAAGTTAGTGTTTATCATTATGAGCAAAACTTTGTTAACAAAAAACAGGGTTCAAATTCCACTTGGTCATTTTTAAACCCATTCACATTTTGTTAGAAAGTTTCAGAAGTTATCATAAAATACATCATCTTAACAGGCTATGATGCAGTTGATCTTGACAGGCCAAAATGGAGAATTCTGCAAGGGAATGCATTTTTGAATGCTGAAGGGAATTTCTCAGAATACTTTGAGGGAGTTCAAACCACAAACATCACACTATTTGCAATTCTTTATGACAGCAAAGGGAAATTCACAGCAAGACTAAGTATTATAGTTCTCTCTCTATTAATAACATCACACAGAACACTCTAGGTCACTAAAAGATAGGATATTTGTCTCTGTGGATCCTTTTTCATAGTCTCCTCAGCATGAAATGTAAGGAAGAATTTAAACCTCATCTTTGACTCCATGTTCAATAATTTTATAAATATATAAGCAGCTATTTTCTGTAAAACTGAACATGATTCAGAGCCTGCCACAGCTCTATATGTTTTATAGTCGCCAGTAATCAAAGACAAGGTTAACAAAGGGGATATGGTTCTTTCAAGGAGGGCTGCCGAAATCTGTGTTCTTTCCTCCACCCACACATACCAAGGGAAGGGAGTATTGGATTCCTGTCAGGTTAAGTGCCAGCAATCAGAGCGTTATGCTTTAACATCACTGAAAGCAAACCCAATCAATACTGTAATATACTGACTCCCAGTTATCGTTATAATCTCTTATCGGAGACTAGTGCTTGACCGCAGGGAGAGCTGGGACAGAATTAACCTCTGAGGGCAAGCTTCCTCTATGAGAAAGTGGGAAGGAGCTACAGAAAGATTCTGAGAAAGACCAAAATTAAAACCCAGCCTGGCTGTAAACAGTGATTTACACAAGCACACATTCTTCCTTAATGTTTGTCAGGCATATTGTGAGTGAATGCTTCATATGGAATTTGTCTTCCTAACAGATTATCTTTAGTGGTTATTGTTTTTTGTTTCTTTTTCTCCTGAGTAAGGAACTTCTTGTATTAAGTCTGTGGCAAATTAGACAACAAGTGCTTGAGATAATCCAGATAGAGTGTACATTTTATTCATTTGGAGCTTTCGCATTTCTCATTTTTTTTACTCTGATTTCTTACTAGTTCTCAATTTTTTAGTCTGATTTCTTGCCAGTTCTCCGTTTCTTACTCTGATTTCTTGCCAGTTCTTACCACAGTCTGTTTGGGATTTTCATGTTCTCTTCACTTCTATGGGGGCTTTTCTCTGAATACTCCAACTTTTCTTCCCCATCCCAAAAATGTTGACTGGTGACTGTAAATTGACTCAATGTGAGTGATTTTAGGTGTGTGGCGGAATAGGCCTTGTAAAGGACTGGCACTCAGACCACAGCTGGGTCCTGCCATGCCTCCAACACTGCAGCCCTGTGCTGGACAAACCAGGCACAGAAAATGTATGGAGGAATGCATAGACTTTAGAGACCATCTGCAAATAAATTGGCAATTACCAGTTGGGCTTTGATAGTTAAAGCCTAACAGATTTACAAATAACAGACTTTTAAATTGGCTGGTGTGGCTGAAACAAATTACTAGGAAAGAATGAAGAATCAAAATAAGAAATGATTTCCCTGGAAGATGCAAAATTTAAACTCAGAGCGGAAGTGAATATAAAAAAAAACACCTAAAATGCTTATTTGATGGGCTGCTGTTACTGTTGTTATCCCATATTTGGCAGATGCCATTTTCCAAAGTGATTTACAAGATCAAAGTAAATTGCAATTGTTTATATATTATTTTTTTTTTGCAAATCAAGCACAGGCAGGTTAAGTAAATTGCTTCAGATCACACAGAAATTGGAAATTAAACTGACAACCTTGTGGTTTGCAGTCTAATGCGTTAGGATCTATGGCACACTGCTCATCTATTTTTAAGTGAAGAGGGAACAAAATAAACTCTTTGTTCATAAACCACATACTTTTTTTTTTAGAACATGTGCTTAATTTCCAAATATATGATTATTGTTTTCTTAGAGGTACATGTCACTGGTGTTCTGCTACAACCAGGGCTTAAATGTATTTCTTGTTAATTTGTTTTTACGTTGTTATTTAAATACAATATTCTATATAATAATGCATTATTGTCTGTGTGTGTGTTTGGTTCCTCTGAGGAATTTGATTGGTCAGTTTGGCTCTGGTCTGATTGGTCAGTTTGGTGTTGGTGGTTCAGTGTTGGAGATAATGACACAAAACTTTAGGGGTGAGACATTCAAGTTCTGAATTGGGCTAATTATTTTTTGTTTTTATGTTAAAGGTGTTAAAATTGAGCATTTCAACAACAAAAAGACAAATTTACTTAGGGGCATTGGGTTGTTATACTATTGAGGTGCCATTTGAAACTCCTTCAAGGATGGGAAGTCTTCACAGCAGATAATGGGGACTAGTTTACCACTGGCCAGAAAAGGTGAGCAAAGCACCATGAAGTGACAGAATTTAAGAAGTAGCCTTTATAGGAATGGGAATGAGAGAGGAAGTGCCAGGCAAGAGAGACTGAGACACACAAGGATACCGAGGAAAGGAGTAGGACGCATACTAAATGTCACCTTCCAAAACATGAAGTATTTTCAAGAATACTAATGTTTTCACAGTGGGTAACGGGGGCCTATCTACCATTGGTGGGGACCTGTATACCATTGATGGTAGTCAAAAAGGGGAAAGGAGGCTAGCAAGGCATCTCGAAATGACAAGAAGCAGGCTATACAAGAATGTGATTGAGAGAGGGAGCACCAGGCCAGAGAGGCTGAGACACATGAAGATACCCTAGAAAGGCATAAAAGGAACTCAAATATCCAACATTTTTAAGCTTATTCTATTACCTATCTTCAACAGGTAAGGGTAGCTAGTTTTGTAAATTATGTTAAAATTCTGTTCTTCGTTTTGTCTTTATATTTTGGTAATTTTATGATTAGCTTTGTTATATTGTTTCTGTGGAGTGTTGTTTGTGACCTGCCCTGCTTCTTGTATGTAGAGCCAGGCTACCTAATCATGTAGCTGGGGTACTAGCACTACCAGTACTTAAGCCAAAACTAGATAGTCCCACAGCTTTGGCTTTGGTTTGTACTTGATTCTTGTTTTGTTTTTTTTTATACTCACTTGGATTTCTGCTTCTGACTCCCAGCTCAGTCTCTGGATTTTGTATTGGATTTGTTTGCCATAGATTTTGCATTTTTAGGGAAAACGTAATTTCTGCTCCTTTTTGCTTTGCCTTCTCTTTTTGTTATCTTTTGTAATGCACTTATTAAATCTATAAATGTAAAGAATTTGCCTTGGTTTGTGTTGGATCAGAGGCTTCATGGATTTCCTCTCTTCCATTGCTGTAAACATTTGAAGCGCTTTATTATTTTCATTTTGAATGCTACCACATTCAGCCACAAATCCAAGGATATAGCTATTTCGTAATTTAACATTTTCAAAAAAAAATTCCTTAAAAGTATTTTGTGTATTGTGCATAACACACAACAGCATAAATTCCAAAGTGGAGGAATGGGTTTGTCAGTTGTAACACAGCATAGCTGTGGTGGGTTTGGGAGTTAACTAGGGGCTTCTCTCCTAACCCCTTCTTGTGGGAGAAGCAAAAGTAATAAACAGGGGTCGACTAGTTAGTGTCCTTTGCGTTAGATCCTACAAAGCATGACATCAATTATGTATGGGGAGGTGAAAAAATATATAGCTTTTATATATAGTTTATATATATAGTTTTTTTTTATTTTGCTGCTCAGTACCTTGTACCTTCTCATGTGCAGATGTACTGATTCATAATAAATTATGGATAATCTACCAAGCCCTATGCCTTTTTTTTTTCAGTTCAAAGTGCATTAGCTGAATTGGTTGTGCTGCTTTCTCTTAATGCCTGGACTCTGGCTCAGTCCCGAGGCCTGGTATACTTTACTGTTTCAGTTAGGTAGACTGGTGGCTCTAAGGAGGCCCAACATGCATCAGTGTTCTCTGTGATACACTGATGTTCTGTTCAGTATTGATTCCTGCTTGAACCTGAAGAAAGTGGAGTAGGCTTTGCCTCTCCTTCCCAACCTGCTTGAGAATGGAAAGAATTAAATTATACTGAAAGTAACTAGACCTAAAAATAAAAATATTGGCTGAGTGAGGCTGAATCTGAGAGTTTGGTTCAAGCAAAATCTCAGTCAATTATCACCACCAAAATTATTATTATGTTTTAATCCATTACAGTCTTTTATGAAGAATGTTATTTACTCAAACACAAACAAAAAAACAAAACAAAGAAATGTACTATTTTGTCACTTTGATGCAAAGTTTTTTTTTTTTTTTAAGAATCAGACTGAATAGCAATGCCCCTTACTTAGTATACAACTGCATATGGCTCTAATTTAACATCTATATTCACTCCAGATTTTGTTCTCTAGCACACAAAGTATGATTTAGCTTGTTCTTTAATCCGTTTAAACACTTTGTGTTACAGAAAACCTGGCTGTTACTGCACTTTTTCTTTCACTTCAGTGTCTTGAAATGTTGATTCGATGCTACCTCCTATAGAAATAAAAAGTCAGCAAAAGAAAAAATAACAGACCCACATTTGGTGCACATCTACCAATAATCCTGGAAGAATGCCCTGATTCTGCTAATATCTTAATGAGATTTTGTTAACTTGTGTAAATATGGGGTAACCTACTGCTAGACTTATTTTAAATTTTTTTTAGCATGCTGATTGTGTTTAGCTTTAAAGAAACTTTATTCAGATGGGAGTTTTGTTATGTTTTGTCTTTTTTTTCTGTTTGTTTGTTTGTTCCTGCTTTCTTTTTTTTTACCTTTCTGATGTTTTTTCTTATTTTTTTGTAGTTTGACAATGAAGTCATTTGTTGTATAAGTTTGACCTGGTTGTATGCAATGTTATTTTATTCAAATAAATAAAATTAAAGAAAAAAAGAAAACTTTCAAACTGTAATGTTGGTGTTTCTGTCAAACAAAATGCCTTTTTTTTTTTTTTATAAAGTAACACTTTCAAAAATGTAACTTTTAATTCTAGTCTTTTTTCTTTTCTCACAATTGCAGGTTGCATGTAATATTGATCAGAAACATTTAAAAAAGTAAATAAAAACAGCAGGTGTCCAAGCAACGCATACCAGTTTCATTTTACTTTTTCTTGTCAACTTTGTCTATCATGACACACCCAGTATAGTGTAAGTATAAAGTACAATTGAAATTGTTTTATTTTAATAAGTACAAAGTGATTTTTTAACAAAGTTGCAGAAACCAGCAGGAGAAAACAGAGGCCAGCCCCCCTGCAGCCTTAACATAATAATTGTCCCCAATCAGGTCAGTGGTGGCAGACCTGGTAGCCGTGCTGTAAAGATGGCTTTTTCCCTGCCATCATTTTTCAGTGGTTCAATTACAGAAGTACAAGCTCCTGCCTGCTCCCCCGCAACACAGAGGGGGCTGGATCAGCTGACCTCAGCAAATGCACCCTCCGACAGGTTCTTTAACAATGATAAATCGCTCTCTCCCGTGCCCCTGACTACAGTCATCCACCAAAACACTAAATTCTCTCCAAAGTAAAGGTGGAGTGGGGGGTGTTAGGAGGAATAAGAAATAAAAAAATAAACAACTAAATTTCGGGTTATGTTTCAGTAGTTCAGACAATCCTGAACCTGTCATAGTTAATAAGCATTTGTTGGAAGAAGACTTGCATTTTTGGCTGGTATTTGTAAGCGAGTGCTATTATTTATTTACTTTTTTTGTTACAAAATAAAGGGCTGTTAAATGCTCCATCTATCTAGCAAACAATTGAAAGTGCAACCACGTGAAAAAAGGCAAAAGAGAGAATCTGATTAATACGCTTTTTTGGGCAGAAAAGTAAGTTACACCTTATTAAACACGAGATCATCACTAGGGTTATCTACTGAGATCACATATGTGCTGCTTTGCTTCCACGACTAAACACAATAAAACATTTCAGCTTTGGCAGTGCTTCGATTTTAAAGTTAGAACATTTGTCACAACAAATTAAAAAATCATTTAATGTTGGCATTGTGTTAAGTATTAACAAATGGAAATTTCACTAATTTGAAAATTTATGCTATACATTCTCTGTGTTTGCTTACTGAAACAAAGCCCCAGAAAAAAACGACATAAAGGTGTATTTGAAGTATATGCTCTGCTCACACTGTTGTACAATTTAATAGAGCTCCTCATTTCACATTGGTAAGGTGTTGCCTTTTCATTCCAAAGTGAAATTTGAGGTAAATTCTACTTTTCTGTCAAATGATTGCAGTAAAGGACATAATGCAATTCTTTCTGCTTACATTTAAACATGATAAAACTGACAAGGTATTAAGTGATCAAAACTATTCATCATGCTGTATATTATAGGGTAAAGCGATAAAATCATACTCTTAACCACTTTTAAATATTTTTGTGCCAAAAACAGAGTTCCTTTAAAAGTACGTTGATCTGTACTTACTTCTACTTTTAAAACTTTAAAATAATATTCTTTTTTGACAGATATTTCTATGTAAATACATAATGGAAATAAAAGTTCAAGTGTTTCCTTTGTCTGGTTTTCATCTTCCTTCTCAACTCGTAATTTCGAATAGCTCCTTACTGCAAATATCAGCATCACTCGGTCTTATGCACATTTTCATTACGGTAAGTTTATAACACATGAAAGACGGTTGCTAAAGCTTTTTGTCATGTATTTTTATAAAATAATTGGACAAACATTTACATTCATCATGTACACACATGCATATACATCATGCTACCCTACTACTGTGTATCTGAATAAATCTAATTTAGGTCTGATTTATTTCAATTCAATATAATTTATTCTTGTATGTTACTCATTATTGAGTACAGGTTCAGAGCACTTAAACACTACTGGTCAAAAGTTTTAAAACATCCGCATTTTTCCACTTTTCTTTATCTTTTTATTTAAGGAGTTCATGTCCAGTAAATAACTTGAAATGGTATAAAGGTTATCAGTAAATTCCCAAAGCTTAAAAATTGTTTAGATTACCAAAAACTGAAAAGTGATGCCATTATGCAAGCTGTTGACTCTCATAAACTTGGCTCTTAATTCTTTTGTGGCTTTGAATATATCAGACCTGTTCCTGTCAGTTTTCACGATCCTTTTGATGGTGTAGGAAATTATACTCACTGAAATGTTGGCTTTCTTTGCAATTTCTCTAAAGGAAAGTCCTACATTTTTAATGATTATACTGGTCTGTTTGTCTTCTTATGTTACGGTGCAATATTGTCCAAATAAAACTTCAGAGGGACCAGCAACATAATTTGTTCCAACACTGTTTTTATAGTGACAGTGATTTGGTAAGTAATCAACAAAGGTTGGGAAACCTGTAGGTACTGTTTGCATCAGCTTTCAAAACTTCATTAACTTCCACTTCTACAAATAAACTGTACTGTAAGTTATTTACTCAGTACTTGTTCACTGAAAAATATTCTTTTGGATAACTGAAAATTGGATAAGAACTGCTTAAATTTCAATAAAAAACTGGAAAAATGTGGATGTTCTAAATGTTTTAACCAGTAGTATATATTTATTACAACAATATGATACCAGGAAATTGCTCAACAACACACATGTATACATGTATGCACAAAAAGTAAAAAAAAAAAAAAATTCCCAATGGTTAATATAAAGCATCTATTATGTGATAAAATACTACATGTGTGTATCCCGTACCTCTGGTCCGTCAGATTGGTTTTGGTGGCTTATTGGTAGGGATGATACCACAGTACATTAGGGGTGTGAAATTCAATTTCTGACTGTAACAAAACAAGAGTTAAAAATGGAGCATTTCAATGGCAACAAAGCAAATCGCATGCTGAGTAATGTTAGGGTGCTTAATACTAACGAGTTAACAAGTGACGTATTCACAAAAATACAAATGATATTTTCAGTGTGGGTAATGGGTGGCCCATCTACCATTGGAGGAGGTAGTCAAAAAGGAAATAAGAAGTGAGCAACATGCTTTGAAATGTCAGAGTCTGGGGCAGGCTTTATGGGAAATCACTCAAGAGAGACAGCACTTAGGAAAGATAGGTTCAGACACACCAGGATACTGAGAAAAGGCACAGGGTGAATGCTGAGGGTACACGTAGAATGAGAGATATCAAATATCACATATTTTTAAATGTATTCTATTACATGTCTTTGACAGGTAACATAGCTAGTTAATACTGTATATAAAGTTGTAATTATGTCAACTTGTTTTTCCATTCAACGGTCACATGGAGCTGTAGCTTTTCCCTGTATTATTGAAGAAAACGGTACAAAAACAACTTGAGAAACGATGCCAGTTCATCACAGAACACATTTAACCACTCTCAACACAAATAAGACCAATTTAGAATTAATACGTTATAATCTGACTAAGATAAGGCCAACTGACAATTTAAAAATGTGAAGTTTAGCTGTGGGCATCTAAGGGTGTGAAGAAGATGCAAGGTATACGAGATTCTGCAAATGTTTTTGTTCCAACCTCATTGCTTAATTGGATTAGATAGATAGATAGATAGATAGATAGATAGATAGATAGATAGATAGATAGATAGATAGATAGATAGATAGATAGATAGATAGATAGATAGATAGATAGATAGATAGATAGATAGATAGGGCACTATGTAGGGAGAATTAGAACCTTACGGAAGCACGAGAGAGAAAGAGATATATATAAATAATAAAACAAACAACAACCACTGTGGCGGACGATTGGGTCCCATGCCCGGCCGGGATGCCCCTGCAGCATATATTCCGGGGGAGCAACCATGGGCAACTCAATACCTCCCCCGGGATACTTGGTGGCAGCCTCCCTGGCCGGCGGTGATGCCCTATCCTCCCACAGGGCTCCATGGGAAATGGAGTCCTCAACAGCCCGGTTGGGAGCGGGGGTGGCCGACAGGGGGTGCTGCATGGATTCCACAGCCCAGCTGGACAACTCTACAGCCCCGCCCGGAGGTGCAATCAGAAGCAGTTGATCAAGCACCTGGCGCACTTCTGGGTGGGCTATAAAAAGGGCCGGCAATCAGCACTTGGGGCCAGAATTGGGAGGAAGAGGATGAGGTTGCCTGGGAGGAGTGGTGGTGCCAGAAGAAGGGTTGGTTGCTTTGATTAGTGCTTGGGACTGTGTATTACCTGTGGAGTTCACAGGGAAGACGTGCCCCACAGGTGAAGAAAAATAAAAGTCTGGTATGATTGACACATGCCTCAGTGTGAATCTGTGCTGGGTCAGGCGCCTATATAGCGCCTTAATTCACACCACATAAACACACATAAGAACTTGTGGTTTGGATACTGGAGAACTGTTGCAATCAATAACAGGGCTATAGGTGGCAGTAAGATGGTCAGACCTGTCCAGATGTTCATATGAAGGACTTAACATTTGAATAAAGCAGGTCCAACTTGTTGTGTCTGAATTCCCTGACCTTTACTTTTTTCAATTCACTTTCATTCCAAAATACTTTATTAAACCCAACATTTCACAATGAATAAACACAGATGTAAATGGAAATAAGTTAGATGGAGAACTGCTTTGTCATGAAAAAAACACAACTATGGGTTGGGGATCTTAGCAAGCGAGTCAACTAAAATGAGGCATAAAAATGTTGCTTGACTAATAAATACCTTAATAAGAATTATTAACTTCTTATTAAGAAACTGGATTTAAACAAAAATCTGCAGCCAGTACAGCTGACCAGGGATGCCTTTGAAGACTTATGTCCTAGGCAGTAGGTGTTAGGGGGAAGCACAATGTGATTTATTGAGCTAAGGCAGAAAGGAGAGCTATAAACATAAATATTAAATACTTCTGTCAGTTGCTTCAGTCTCATCTTTAATGGCACTTCAATGGACTCCTATTGTTGATCTTCTCAGAACCTTCTCAAAAACATTTATATTGCTTGTCAAAACTGCACATTATATCCTTAAGTGGCCTAACAAACACACATCCTTCTAGTTTATGAATCTGATTCTTCTCTTATAGCATTGCAGGGAAACATAGCCATTCCATCATGCACAGAATTCAAATCCACTTGAGAACACACTTATGCACAAACTCAAAAACTCACACAAACCAGTTAGTGCCAACAAGTAACAGAGATATGTTTGGGATATAGGAGAAAACTGGAGTTGCCAGAGGAAAGAAAAAACACAAAAACAATCTAAAACTTCATTTAGAGCCAAGAGGTATCGACAGTAGACAATGTGCTCTAAAATTTGTCTAAACTAAAGAGGAGGAGAAGAGAGGTTGAAATGTGAAAAAAAGATGCAATTTCAACAAACATCAGAATGTCTCATTTATTGTACTGTCAAATATTAGGCGTCATTGTTTTGAGTCTGTTTTGAGTTAGCTTTTAAAGACATTGGACGAAAAACAAAAACAAATGAGAGATTAACTCGGAAAACAAACAAGAAAGCAAAAGGGAACAAAACAAAGACATTCTGGTCTAATGACTACATATACGAAAGCTTTTACTTTGCAAAAACCAGTTAAGTTTCCATTTGTAACAATTGTATTTTATGTGAAACACACATCGATCCATACAAAAGAACAGAATCATACATTGTACTGATAGAAGTGTTATAGTACATGGGTACCCACTGAAGAAGCGCTCAGTAGGTTTTGAGATCTTAACTAATGCAAGTCTGTGGAGCTTTACAAACTGCCTACTCATGAAGTTTAGATGTTGAGAAGATGGTGTAACTTTGGTCAGAACTAAGGAGGAAGTCCAAATTTACCATGAAATGACTAATAACCACAAAAACAAAAAGTGGCAGTACGTCAGTCAGTCATTAACTTGTCATAAAAAGTGTGTTTGTAGTAGCTAAAAAATAAAAAGCACAACCTACACACAAGGATGTCAAAATGGTTAATCCACTTTTCAAATAATAATCAATTTGCAGTATAAAGTTGTTATACCGTAAAAAAAAGCCAATGAACAATAATCTTGTGACTTATACTGAAAATACAACACTAACCTTTAACCCCTGAGTAGGTAGACTGGTAGCATGGTTAAGCCACTTTCTATTGAGAATCCCACGGAGAATCTCATCACTTTTGCCCATTGGCTCAGTTAGCAGCAGAGGAACGTTAACCTTTTGAGGTGTCCACTTGCCAGAAAGGTTTTCTAGCCTCTGACATAAAACTATTTTATTTTGACATCTTTCAACCTTTTTTTTATAAAATTAGAATGCACCGTAGAATTAAGTAAAGGCATATATTACTAATGTGTTTTGCTCATAATTTGTAGTTTATGGTTGGTTCTTGAATAAAAGCATACTTGTTCTGTTATATTTGTACCTTTTGTGAAAGTGTTTCTTTGATATTTGGACTTCAGGCTTCATACATTATATAGTTTATGCCTATATTTTGTCATTTACTACTACAATATGAAAAACGTTTCTGTTTTAACAATGTGTTTACACGGATTACTGTAGAAACGGAACACGTGTGAAATGCGTGTATTCCAAATAATGATCTATTATTTCCACTCTAAAACTCCACTTCACTCCCAGATAATCAATCAAGGCATGAGCTGGGAGAAGATTGTGCACGTTCTAAGTCGGTGAGGGATGGAATAGCCAGCTACTTGCAGCTTTTCTTTTATCAGCACATTTAGATTAACAAAAGACGCTGGCGGAGAGGTGAGAACGGTTTTAAGAAGCAATTTAAGGTGGGACGGATCTACGAGTTTTTTCGTAGGCTCTGGTAATTCCAGTGTTAAGCACAACCATTTTTCCTAGCTGCTTAGATTGGCTTAGATTAAGTCATCTGATCATATACTGTAGAATATAAACATGTTTTAGTTTAAGTAAAGTTTATGATAGACAAACCTTGTGCTACTTTCATTAAAAAAAAATGTTTATTTGAGCGTGGTGAGTGCTGCTGCCTCATAGCTTAGAAAACTGAGTTTGAAAAAAATTAAACCTCTTACGTCTTCAACAGAAAAGGCTGCATGGGGACCTAATCAATGTCTTCGTAATCTTTAAATCCATCAAAAAAATTGATCTAGCAAAATTATTTCAATTAAGCAATGAATTACATGCTCAATGTCAAAGATGGAAATTAAACAGAAGCATATTGAAGTTTAAATTCAGGAAGCACGACTTCACGCAAAGAGTTAGTTGAATCAGTAACAAACTATCAAGTTATGTTATAGAAGAAACCTTGACAGTCTTTAAGATATATATTGGGACATGTTTGTTATTAGCTAACCAAACAAGCTTGATGGACTGAATGTTCGCCTCTTGATCGTCAGCCGTCTTCTGCTGTTTTGTTACTGTGATTCCTGTCTGGCCCACTCTGTGTATGGTTGTTTCATTCTCCTCACTTGAGATGCCAAGAAGTGTACAGTCAATTAACAGGTGATTCTGTTGGTGAGTAAGTGAGCCCCACTTTCCATTCCAAGGTCATAGGTTGCTAGATCTGATCTCTTTAGTGTTAAACTTAAGGCAGAAAGTCAGCTGTGGATGGGATACAAGTCCTTCATAGGGCCCATCCAACATCATGCTGGTCCAGTTTAGACGCTAAACTATTTTTAGTCTTTTTTTCCTTATACTTTCAGCTCAAATCGCTAAATTATAAGCATCCAGAAACAGGCATAACTTTAAAAAAAAAAGGTTTTCTCTTTTTTTATTCTAATCCATTTGCCTCAATTATTTGTGTAATACAGTCATTCATTAATATGGGAGGAAACAAAGTAAGTGGAGAAAACCCACGCCGGCCTAAAGTCAGGGACTAATTCCATGAGCAGTACCACACTCAAGGGAATTAATTTATTTATGCTAAACAAACTTTTTTGAGGTATTTTTCAAATTAGACAATAAAGTAACTAAGATAGTAATAGTGTGATATAGGTTTCTCTGTCTTTTGCAAGTGGGCTGAATTTATTAAATTCACAAAGCCAGCAATTGGGTAATATTGATTCACATAAAGATTGAATAAACTGTCATTGCCTTTTCAAGCACAATATGGTTGCTAGTTAGTATAGAAATGTCATACAAAATTCATGAACTAAAATTTAGAGTTCAGTCACGAGCCCTTAGAATAAGTGATAGAAGATCTGAAAAAGGTGAAGTTTCAGTCAGATAGCAACTCCACTGAGTTACGTATACATGGCTTTTCTAAGAATGACTTATTTCATAAAAATGATAAAATTGCGATTTTAATTAAATAACAGTAAAAGCTTACATAAAATAAAGGATACTGGGAACAATAATTAAAATTAATGGTATCTAAGTCGATAAGTATAGCAACAAAATGGAAAATGTTAGTAAAGGATTTCACTACAGACTATGCAGGCTGGAAGTGCAACATTTTAAAATCAATTTGATTCAATTAAGTGTTACTTTAAGTGCACCTCCACTTGAAATTGCTGTACAAAATCACAAATTCTCTAATGTTAACATAAAACAGAAAATCACATGCAAGAAATACACAAAAACACTACGTGCACGTGAGATATACCTGAATTAGATAAATACCAACAGGTAAGACGAACTATAGAAAAGAAATCTTTGGTAAACACCAAAATAATCCTTTATTCCATTAAAAAGCAATTCACAAAAATTCAAAAATGTTTATCAAGCTAAACAAGCCAGCCTAATAATAATAATAATAATAATAATAATAATAATAATAATAATAATAATAATAGTGGGTTGGCACCCTGCCCAGGATTGGTTCCTGCCTTGTGCCCTGTGTTGGCTGGGATTGGCTCCAGCAGACCCCCGTGACCCTGTGTTCGGATTCAGCAGGTTAGGAAATGGATGGATGGATGGATAATAATAATAATAATAATAATAATAATAATAATAATAATAATGATGATGATAATAATGTTATTTAGCAAATAACAAAAAGCGAATGATTTTGCAGAGTGTATTGCTGGCAAAGCAATAATATAAAGTGCTTAACAAATTCACTGTCATTAATATTAGGTTGGCAAGATTTTCTTGATAATTTATGGCACTTGAAATGTTAAATCATTAATCCCATGGGTTTATTTTCACAGGGAACTAATGGTCAGCACTCCAAATGAAACCAATACATTTCTGTACCCTGACATTACTTCCATTAAACTGAAAGTTAAAGTGCTGGTAAAAATTCAATTTTTTTTTATTTTGATATGTTTATATATTTTATAATTGGATTAATAAGGTGGGGCTCAGTGGGTGTTGGTCATAAAGTCTTTTTTTATTATTTGAGTATCTTCTTTTTAAGCCTGCATATCCCCTTACCCATTTGCTATATATTGCCTTTGATTCCCGTACATCCAATCATTTTACTTTGATGATGGCACCTGGTAGGCTGTCGAAAGGTTAGGAATAAAAATCTGTTTGAAGATACGTGACTCATTTTTTCACTTTGTGGATTTCTAGCTACAAGTATGCAAGCTGTATCACAGACCATCGCTTACACACACACACATACTGTTTAAATATATATATGCATATACTGTATATATATATATTTATATAAATATACATATATTTATACAGTGTACAAAGAGTACAAATGTAAGATAGAATGTTAATTTGTTGGGAGTGCAGAAAAAAATATGTGAACCTTTACATACAAAGCAGTGGTGACTATTGATAAAACAATTTATATATTGTAATATACTTACACATAAAGTATATACAGAGGCACACACACACACTCCTATTTTATAAATACTGTATAAATATAATAAGTAGCCATATCAATTCAGTCTTGTAAGAGTTTCAAACACATACCTGTATATTTTACATGTTATTTATTTTTGAATATACAGCCCTTACTAGAAGCATAAATGGCCAACACAAAGCAAAACATCCAAGACGCCAGACAATGTGTGTTCAATATTAGTATCAATTTACAAATAAACTGCTTTTTTGGTAGATGGATCTTAGATGTCAGAATTTGATAAATGGGTTCAATTTGGCAGCTGTTTTAAACTGTCAGTCCCCATCTGATTGTATCCCTCCTACAGCAATCCTCTGCCCAAAGGAATTACACTCACTTAGGCAGCACAGTTTTTAGGGAAAAAATAATCTTTTTATACTAACTAGGCAGAAAACAGCCGTAGGCGAAATGAAGAAGACTTTGTTGAAGGCCTCCTGCGTATGCATGTGGCGTGTGTGCCAACTTTTCTGTTCATGCATGAGTATAAACATACAAAGGCAATATGCAACCAGGCAGTTTGTAAAGTCCCATGCCAGTGCATCCTTCAAAGAGTTAGGCATCCGTTCATGAACTCCTTCCCTCTTTCCATTCTCCCAACAAGCATTTCTTCATTTGAGCTGCTTGAGGAGGCTTTTATTTTAGTGTACAGTACTGAAAGCGAATGGCTGCTCCAGGTGTTTGCAATTCTTTTCTCTTGCTGACTCAGGGTATTCGATGTAATTTCCCATAGAGGGTGCTTTGTGAAATGTTTAGTAATCGGACAAATTAACATTTGTTAACCCCCTCCCTACTTCTTGCACAGTATCTGTCTCAACTCCTGTTGAAACACATTGTACAGTACATAAAATGCAGCATGATTATCTGGGTTTGGCTTTTCTTGCTACATGTAAAATGAAGCAGTTACCGATAGAAAACAAATGGGATATTCTACACAAATCTGCATTTACTGACTGAACGGTGAATTCCGCCCAAATATATTAAGTTTGGTTAGTTTGACAGGCGGCCGGAACCCTTACCCGGCCGGGATGTCCAGAGTGTGGAAGGACCTGTGGAGAAAGTATTTTTAGGACCGTTTCTCCCCCAGGCTAACAGAGGGAAACCCCCTTGGTTTCCAGTGGGGCCGCGGGTCAAGAGCATGGGAGCTCAACCCTGTTGGAACCCGTGGCCACCGCCAGGGGGCGCGTGGACCTTTCCAGGGCCTTATTTGGCCACACTTCTGCAACACCAAGAAGTGTGGCTGGAAGAAGCTCATTGGGCACCTGGAGTGGTGTCGAGTGCCCTATAAAAAGCAGCCAGTCCCCACCGTTCGAGGGCCAGAGTCGGGAGGAAAAGGACAAAGCCTGAGGAAAAGTGGAGACGGATGGACTGGCGGCAAGAAAAGGACTGAACTGTGTGTGGTGATTGGTGCACAGTGCTGTGGCGAGAAGGGTGAAACACTCCCCGATTGTTAATAAATGGGCGTAGTGTGGCAAAATCTGTCTCCTGCTTGCCTGTATCCGGGTTGGCTCACAACAGTTAAGATACAATTAATAGCAGAGCCTAACAGGAGTTTTCCAAATGTCCACCAGAATTACATTTTTGACAATATTTCTTGTACATGTTTATGGTAGGCTATGTTGAAAAAAATATTGTATACTATACAAAGGCTGCAGACATATTATTGTAGTCCGTATTCAAGCTAGCATGACAGTACTGCTTAGGAACATCTATGACTATTTCTGGAAATTTTTTTTCCTTCATTCCACAAATGAGTTACGTTAAGGAGGTATTCAACATATTTCAACAGACATGAATATTAAAGCTGACTAAATTAAAGATACGGCTAGATGATTCTAGATTAAAATGAACACATTTCTGCAAAAATAAATAGCACCTAGTTTGTGTGGATGTACTAAATCATGGATTTGAATACTAAAGCTGTTGAATCGATTTCAAGCCTATTGAAGATGGAGCCTTTGCAAGCAACATCAGGGTGCAAGGCAGGAACCAATGTCAGTCTATCTCAGGGCACAATTACTCAAACACTAAGGTCTTGTTACTTTAGAGTAGCCAGTTAATCTAACACACATATCTTTGGGAAGTGGGAAAATAGCCAGAGCAATAGGAACAAAACAGGTAGAAACAGGGAGAAGGAGCAAACTGTACACAATCAGTTCACAGTCCAGGACTTTAGAGCTGTGAGGCAGCATTGCCAGTCATTACACCACTGTGCTGCTGTAATATATTTTAATAATAATATTTAACTTTAATTAATTTCACACAAAATGCCTTATTCTATATTATTCCTATACTGAAAGCTCAAATGAAATGAGGTGATCACTTCAACAGAGTATTGTATACCTTCACTCATCAGGAGCACATTAGGGCAGAGGCTAGGATCTTAGAAGCTGATTCAGAGATACGGTAGTACATGTACAGCTTGTGGCCTCGCCATTGTCAGTACTACCAAAGAAAGTTTTCAGAGGCATTTTTCGCAACAGTAGGACACATAGAAAACACAAATTCTAACAAAATCCTAAATGTCAATTCAAAGTGTACAAAGGATTCACTTTATAGGCCAAAAATAGATTGGATTTGGATGGCACAGTGGCACAGTGGGTAGTGCTGCTGCCTTGCAGTAAGGAGACCCGGGTTCGCTTCCCAGGTCCTCCCTGCGTGGAGTTTGCATGTTCTCCTCGTGTCTGCGTGGGTTTCCTCCCACAGTCCAAAGACATGCAGGTTAGATGCATTGGCGATCCTAAATTCTCCCTAGTGTGTGTGTGCCCTGCGGTGGGCTGGCGCCTGCCCAGGGTTTGTTTCCTGCCTTGCGTCCTGTGTTGGCTGGGATTGGCTCCAGCAGACCCCTGTGACCCTGTAGTTAAAATATAGCGGGATGGATGGATTTTCAGGATTCTAATGGCATACTGGAACTAAATAATGAATTTTGAAGGCTACAAAAAAGACATAAGAGTTCTTGGAAAAAAGTCTGAAGAGCAGCCAAGTGAAACCCAGGCTTAAAGACCATGTCCTGTTCTGTCAGGCTAATGAATTTAAACCGATTTAAGTTTGGAACTAAAAAGGCTTAAAAAAAAGAACTGTGCAGAAAGTTCACCTGTCTAAGCATCTATACCATCTGTACCAGCATATTTCTTTATAATAGAAGAAAAATATGTTAGATACATTAATTATCAAAAAAAATTTAAAAGTAACATTTTTACATTCCAGCTAGCGACAGTTTTACAACTGTTGTTTTAACAAGTTCGATTACTACATCTATAAAAATGTTCCCATTAAGTTATCTGCCAAGGCAATTGATTTATCCTTTCAAAGAAAACTGATATAGTACATATACTGAAAAGATAGATAGATAGATAGATAGATAGATAGATAGATAGATAGATAGATAGATAGATAGATAGATAGATAGAACATACTTAATTTTGACTTCTTATTTATGATTTCATCATTTATCTTTTTTCAATATTATTTTTTTGGACAAAAGGCATTATGTCCCAGTGCTCTATAGTCAAGTTAATACCATTTTATACATTTTCTTTATTTAGCACCTTTCCCCTGATCAAAACACTTAACATTGTACTCCTGAGGTTGCCTAAAATACTGAAAGTGAGTCTCTATGCTTTCTTCATACTGGGGATTAACAAGAATTTTAATAAACATGTCTGCTGCTAGAATGGCATTTGATAATGAAGGTACACAGTTATTTACAGTTAAAAATAAAGTTGTCTATTTTTATATAGGACTGCCATTAATTTCCTAAAGGACACTCCTAATATTGTAAATTCCTTCAATAAACAAATAGCATGCAACATCTTGAAAAATGTCAAAATCCAGGCTACAAGATAGAGATTCTGTCAAAGTCTATGAAGATCAAACTTTGACAAGAAACACAAACTATTAGACTTCATATATTACTCAACAGAAATACTAGACAAAGAAAACAAATCTAGAAAAAAGGAAATCTCTCTAGGTTCTACATACTGCAACTAAACAAACAAACAAACAAAACATACAATTAGTAAACAGACAAAATCTCCTAGCAAAATACACTAAAATTGATTTACCAGTGCTACAGTAGAGTATTACAAACTGTAATAGGCCAACCTAAACAGACACAGTTAGAGTTTGGAGTCTATATAAAACAATGCCCAGGATTTATTAAAGATCAGCTGTTTTCAAATTAGAAGATCATCTAATGAAGACACTTTAAACTGTGTGGTCATTCATATGTTTTGATTTTTTTTTATTTCACTTTACATGTCTCATTTAGAATCTCACCTTAGGAAGTCTCTCTGGGTCACCTGGATGTCTGGGAATAACTTTCTGTAATCGTTGAAATCCGTAATCAATGGTGGGCTCATTCAGGGCTAGAAATAGAACAGAATGTTAGTTTATAAATGATCAGGCTGAGAATGACTTTCATTGTGCACTGAAATATGAAATGTAACATAAAATTATAGTTAACAGAAGGGGTACATTTCAGTTAAAGATTATTAACATTATTAACAAGAACATAGGAGTAACATGAGAGAGTCTTTGATGATTTGTGTTTACCTAACATAATCATCTTCAGGAACATGAAAGTCTAATATCTAGTTAAAGCAGTTTAAGGTCGAGGGGTGCCAGAGCCTTTCCTGGCAGTACTGGATGAAAGGAACTGAACAGTCCTGAAGAGGACCCAGTCCACAATGTGACTTACTTACACACACACATCCTACAGCAGGGCCTGATAACAAACACACACACATACACAGCCCACTTGCATGGAAAAAAAGTACTTCTGCAGCAAGGAGCACATCTCTTCAGAACATCCAGGGTGACAGTCTTTTTTTAGTTTTCTGTAGAGCCTATAGAGGCTCTTACACTGATTGAACTGCGTAAAACAGATGGCCTCAAAAATAGACTATGCTCTTATTTTTCTGCAGGTGTTCAGTATACATTTATTTCCCAGGTCCATGTGTCTCTTTGCTTTTCTACCTCTGTTTACATTTCTGTCCCTCTTTTTTCTATATTTTCAGATTCTTCTTTTCTGTGTTCTCACCATACATCATCATTCTAGAAATAACACAATGGCCTATTCTTCTTTTATTAATTATTAATACCATTAGTTTCTGCTGTTCTTATGTAACTTAACTCTGCAATGTCAAAAAAGGAAAATGTGATTTTCCTGAAAATAGCAATTAAAAGAGATAACATGAAAGTGTGATTAGTTGGATAATAAATTCTCTTTCAAAAACTACATATTAAAAATCTAACAGAGAAATTATAAAAAATGTGTAGCTTTTGGATAGATAGATAGATAGATAGATAGATAGATAGATAGATAGATAGATAGATAGATAGATAGATAGATAGGTTGCTTATGATTTAAAAATATATTACTACCATTTTCATATTTCTGCAGTGAAATTAATGGCAGATCAAACCGTTTTGGTCAGTCAGGGTGATACTCTCAACTGAATCTGGAGCTTTGTGGCAAGTAGTGATATAATATTAGTAGAATCTGACAAATGTATAATAGCTAATTCACTAAAAAAATAGCTTGATGTACTCTAAGTGCCATTCTACTCTGAGGGAAGAAGAGAGAGCCTAATGGTGAATTCCTAGTGTGGGCTTTTCTACATGAACTGTTTCAAGCGCTCATTTCATTTTGAAGTTAGTGTACTAAATGTAAGGCATGGCCCCCAAACAAGATGCTAGGAATAACGGATGGTTTTAAATACTTATCATAACTTATATATTGATTAGGATTCTTGAAAAGTGATTAATTAGGGATCTATCTATCTATCTATCTATCTATCTATCTATCTATCTATCTATACTGTTTTAAACAAAGTTATGTTTAAATATGTTATGATTACTTTCTTTCAAGAAAGTGGTAATAGTCCCCTAAAGTTCTGTCAAGCAACATTGACATTCTACTGGCCAAAGGTTAAAAGTACCTATTGCTGTCACTTGTTGTGATTTTGTGAGGCTTTCTCTTTATTAACTCCAGGCCCAGAGCTTAACATACCACCTTAAGCTCAAGCCCACAGTATCACTTTCAGAAATTGTTTCAGACTAATTTGATTCCATTTTCTTCCCTCCCCTATATTTATTTCCATTCCCCCTGAATATGCTGTAGAAAGCGAGCCTCCAATTTCCATCCTTTTTCAAACAGAAAAAAAAAGAAAGGGAAAAAAGGAAACGTGTTAAAGAAATTTCTCCATAATCAAGCCCATTAATCATAAAAGGCTGTCAAATTTGACTTTGGGGACAATTTGTCAGTCGGCTTGCCCACTCTGCTTTTGTCACACGCGCCTCTTGTATTTTATAAGGATGATTGACACTCCAAATACCAGAGAGCAGAATAGCTAGTTTACGCTAATATGCATAACTGGCGATTTCATGAATAAGAATAAGGGCGCACCAGCAAATCTGCCTTTTGAAAGCAGACGGCTGTGTGCCGCTACACCAAATAGATGTTATTACTGTTATAACAATATTTGTTTTCTTTCCCGAAATGGGCCTCCAAGCTGCTAAATCAAATTTGTTTAAGCTCGTTTGTACATAAGAGAAGAAAAGGCCTCAGAAGTCTCAGTGCGATTTCCGAGCCTGCACTCTTACAGCTTGCAAAGTGCTCTCATACAATGGAGAGGGGTCTCTGAGGTTAACTGCTTTCGAAGCCGAGTTCAGTGTGGGACGGGCTTTTCTGTTTCTGAGCACACTGGCCTCCCAGAGCTTTTTTGCTGTTTTTATTGAGCAGGTTGTAGTGGTTTAAATGTCTGACTGCCCTTAAGGAAGAAGCAGAAAATGAGAGAGAGGGGGAAGAAAAAAGAGAAGGCAAGCCTGCTTAGAATGGCAGAGGCCTCACTGACCCTACAAATTACAATACAAAATCAATAGACCAGAATGAGAACATTTTACAAAGTGTGTGTGAGTAGTGGGAAGTGTCTGACTGAAGGTTTTAGTTAATAATGTAGAGAACGACCTGTACATGACCATAACTGCAGTTTTGAATATGCAGCATGTGTTACTAGGTATAATGCATAACTATTATTTCATATGCAACACTCCATCACAGGGCTCACTCAAGAACAAATCCACACCACAGTTTTTTATTTTAGCCGTTTTTACAAAATTGTAACAAACTATGCAATTTGTGAGGATTGCATGCATTAGAAAGCTAAATTGGTTTTACTGTGACTATGTCACTTAATATTTCCATGTAATTGCTTACAGGCAAATTCAATTTGACTTTCTTTGTTAGACTGAGTGAGAGCAATAAGTTTTGAATTTACTTATAACTTACTTTATAATGTATACACATACAAACACACATGTTCACTCAGTGCCTGCCTTATTAGGCACTTTTGCTTGTTAATGAAAATAACCTGCTCTTCTGAGCAGTGAATCACATGACTGCAACTCAGTATACGTAGCATGTACTCATGGTGAAGAGGCTTGGTTTCTGCTTGAACAAACATTAGAATTGGACAAAGCCCATGATGTAAGAGGCTTTGACTGCTGTCTGATTGTTAGTCATGGTGATCCCAGCATCACAGGAGCGACTGCCTCCTTGGAATTTTCACACACTACATTGTCAGCAGTTTACAGAAAAGCCAGTGAGTGGCAGTTCTTTGGGCAAAGGCACATTTGTTGATGAGAGAGGACAGTGGAGAATGGCCAAACTTATACAGAAGGAAAACACGATAACACCACATTGGATTCTAATCCTGTTAGCTAAGAACAGGAAGATGAGGTTACACAGGCCATGTTATCATCAACATTGCAAGATAAAAGACTAGAAAAACATTGCTTAAACAGATGAATTTTGATTTTTTTCAATGATATAAAGATAATAGGATCAGAATTGGCATAAACTACATGAACCCATGCATCTGCCTTGTATTTTGTCAACAGTAAAGGCAGATGGTAATAGTGTAATCAGATGTAGATCTACTATGAAACTAATGAGTTTAATTTTCAACCATAACTCAAAAACTATAAGACACAAGTAACTTTGACATGTGAGATAGCCAAATCTGAGATGTAGTACTTAAATTAAAAAAAAATTGTGGTGATCTGTTGTGGAACGTTCCATGTGCCTACCAGAATGGGCCGCCTCAAATTAGGACCCGAATGTACTGCTGTGCACCGGGCAACGCACCACACAAGTTCAGATTCCCAACAAGCCTTACCCCAAGAGACGGTTTTGAGCTTTCTGGGGATGAGGCTCCTGAGGGTTTTCACCCATCCTCTTCATAATGCAAGCAGCCTTCCTAGGAGTGGCTGCACCAGAGCTACTCCTGTGGAGAGCAGTAAGGAGACCTGTCTGTCTCTTAGCTGAAGTTTTTTTTATGGTGACTGGAGTGACAATCCTGCCAACAACCCCATGATTTCCCTGCAAGGCTAGATGCAGTTTAATGTCATACCCACAGACAGACATTCATGTCTCTGGTGACTATTCCTATGAAGTCAGTAGAAGGATTGGGAGCTTTGGGGGGTCATGAGGTCATTGGAAAGGGGTGTATGACGCTCCGGATATCTTTGCAAAAGGACGAAGGTCCAAGTCTTACTTCCTGTTTGACTATATGGTTGCAAGACATGGACACTACCCAGTGACCTGAGATGAAGACTGGACTCCTTCTGTACTGTGTTTCTTCATAGAGTCCTTGGACACTGCTGGTTTGACTTTGTGTCAAATGAGCGGTTGCTCACAGAGTCACGAATGAGGCATATTATCTGCATTGTGAGGGAGCGTCAGTTATGACACTTACGGCCACGTGGGTGATCCAGCTAACAGGATCCTCATTGTTGAAGACCCAAGTGGCTGGACCAGGCACCTGGCTGTGTCAGATAGATGGTGTCTGCCTGGGGGGTTGCCAACCAGGGTCCCAAGCTGTTTTGTCATGTGGTGAGTGCGGCAATGCACTGTACCAGTGCAAGCTCCCCAACCTGACCTGACCTGTTGTAAAACAACCCATTGAAGAAAATAATAATGGTTACTCAGACTGGTGGCAAAGGGGTCGCCATAACAGTTCAAGCTTCAGGATTCCAAAAATGTAGGTCCGCCACTGAGTGTAATGGTGTGGGTAATACATTTTTGGAACAAATCAGGCCAATATGAGTCTTGAATGCACCTGCACTTTTGCTGACTATGCTCATTTTTTTTTTTTTATTAAGTCAACCTGTTTTCCAAACTGATACTTGAAATAGGATAAAGTGCTATGTCACAAAGCACTCATTACCTTAAATTGGTTCCAAGAACATTATAGGTTTACTCTAATGGCCTGCTGTCCCTAGATATCAACCTAATAGAGCACCTTTGGAATGGTGGAAGGGGAGATTTGTAGAAAGACTATATGGTCAAAAACTTCCTAAGGAATGCTTCGAGAACTTTGCTGAATTCAAAACTCAAAGAATTAAGACTATTCTGTAAGAAAAAGGGGTCCTGTCTATATTAAATAAGTGCACCTAATAATGTTGTTATTGAGTATACTGTAAATTATAATACACACACAGATATATACAGAACCATAAGCACAGTACACTAACACCTAAATTGATCCAACAATGACTTTCTAGTATTGGCAACAGAAAGCCAGGGTCTTATCTGGGAAAAATCAGCTCACCAAGCTAGTCCGCTAAACGGCACAGTCACGCAAACTAACATTACTGCAATGTAAATTTTAAAGTCTTGGAAAGATGTTCAAACTCCACTCTTATTGACTGAAGTTTGTTGGGAACAGAATCATTTTTGTAAATCACACCAAACAAACTACTAGCTACTTAGCATTGTTTCCTGTACTGCTTCCACCTTAATGGCACACACAAATATATATATATATTGTAAATGCTGCTGCAGGCGGATGCGGCAGCCCTTCACAAACCCCCTCTTAAACAGTGTTTCAATGAAAAAGAAACACACTCTTTCACTACTATTTTGCTGGAGCAGCTGCCGGCTTGATGGCTTGCAGCAACATGACTTGCTCCTCGCGAAGGTCTATGAACATTTAAAGGAACGAACTGTGGCCATCCTGAGGTCTCTCACTCTCCTTTCCCTCTTCCCCCAGACTTTCTTCACTTTGGCCACTGCTACTACCCCGCTGGAACCCCTTGATGAAGAAGACTTTGTGCTCTTTTGAGCAGGAGTCGGGGCCGATGCATCATGTTTGACAGCTGTTCCTTCTGAAGCTGGATTGCCTCTGTAAGAGACTTGTATTTGTAACTGGCAGAACAGCAATAAACTTTGTACTCCTTGGAAAACCAGCTGAACTCCCCTGTGTGACTTTGTGACCCAAGCTTGGCACGATATATATATATATATATAGAGATATATATACTATGGATTTTTCCCATCCTCTTCAATCCAATAAGTTACAGGTAGGTCAAGAATCTCAAAATCAATGCAGTATTGTGAGCACATAGAAATAAAGAACAGGAGAATCCATGGTGTACAACATTATTCAAGCCCTGGCATAACACATTTTCCCCTACCTATATATTAGGTCCCACTGCTACCTTACAGATTCAGAATCTTGTGTCATATTGAGATAACTGTCTATTTGGAGGTTGAATGGTTCACCTTCAGGTAGTCTAATTTATTGACTGATTTTTGCAAATTGGTCCCGTGTGAGGTAGCCCTGCGATGGACTACCCACCCAGTCCAAGGTAGGTTCCTACCATCTGCCCAATGCTGTCGGTGTGTACTCTTACTCCTTGACCCTCTGTTTGACAGTAGATAAACGGACTGTTTAAAGATCATGATATGTTCCTTCATAACTTGTTCTGGTATGGATAATTTTATACAGGTGTTAAAACATCCATCCATTATCCAGCCCGGTATATCCTAACTACAGGGTCACGGGGGTCTGGAGCCAATCCCAGACAACACAGGGCGCAAGGCAGGAAACAACCCCAGGCAGGGTGCCAGCCCACTGCAGGGCACACACACACACACTAGGGACAATATAGAATCGCCAATGCACCTAACCTACATGTCTTTGGACTGTGGGAGGAAACCGGAGTACCCGGAAGGAAACCCGTGCAGACACGGAGAGAACATGCAAACTTCACGCAGGGAGGACCTGGGAAGCGAACCTGGGTCTCCTAACTGTGAGGCAGCAGCTCCAGCCACTTCGCCACCGTGCCGCCCATGTTAAAACATATGACGGAAAAAATGAAAAATTGATTACACTACTTTGATTCTGATCCAACACTTACCCTGTGCTGTTAATGGCAAGAAAGTGGTTCATCTGAAACATTTAAATTAATTGTGTTATAGTTTGAGCTAAATAAGGCTAGTTAGACAAAATTTTTAATTTTTTGCATTTTTTTTGATATTGAGAATATATTTTAATTAATCCAATTCAGCATGTCAGGCTAACATAAAATGCTTTGGGGATTTCTGAATTGCTGTAAGTATTAAACAACTGTTTCCTTAGATTTATTAAAACAGAAAAAAAAAATATTTACATGAAATAAAGCATTATGAGTAGGAACAGAGGATAACAATCTCAGCATTTTCATGTGGGGAAATAAAACTGGTATGATCCATAAAAAATAACTCTACAAGAACTTTTGAAAAAGTTAATATACAGTAGATTTAATGGTAAGGCCTTTATTTCAAATACACCCTTGCAATACAAACACTGTCCCAAAGTCTTTGGCATAAATCTTTACACAACATGACTGCTCTTCTGTGTGGCAACATTGAGTATGTGAGTGAGTGGGGCACTCTTATGACCTGCAGGATCAATACCTAAATCACAAAGCCACCCCACCTAAACAAGCTAAAAGTCATAAAGGAGAGTTTTGTTTGATTTTTTTCTTTAATATCATTAAGTAACATCTTTGCTATGTGGCACATTACTTAAAAACTGCAGGCGACAGGGCATGCATTTTTTTATTAATTGTAATTAAAATTCAAATACTCTATATAATCAAATTAAACTTAACAAAACCAAAATTCAACTGCCACCCAAAAGAAAGAAAGAGCAAATAAGGAAGAGAATCCTTTTCTCCCATATAGAAGATTATTCTAAAATATTATTGATTAGATAAGGGGTGCCCACACTTTCTCGGCTTGCGAGCTACTTTTAAAATGACCAGGTCGAAATGATCTACCTACATTAAAAATGCTATATATATATATATATATATATACTGTATATATACATATATATATATACACAGTATCAGTATATGTTGTCATAACTTGCATGACTGAATAACCTTTATGGCACAATAACAATTCAATACATTTATGGTCACTACAGCATTTGGATTTAATAATCGTCATCTGGGAAAAGGCTGACTCGCATAAATAAGTAGAGCCGAATAATGCAGTCAAGGAGCTTTTGAATTCAGCTGAGTGAAAAATGACGGCTGTCCAATTAACTGCAATTTTAGTTCCCTCTCCTTTCTCTTTCTCAGATCGCTTTTCGGAAGGAAGTCAGTTTCATAGTTTCTATGAATAGTTCAAAACAGCCTTTCCACATTTTCCTTCTTTGGAATAGCAATGATTGACAGATCAGACAAACGCATTTCGATTGTGACATTGTGAGAAAAAAATCCTCTTCCAGTTCCACATCCAGCCCATACCTTCCCCAAACATTTTTTTTAAAATCCCTTCTTTAGTCAATATAAATTGGAAGGCTAACTAGATCACAACCGGAGTTTTGCAGTAGCTCGCGCGTTTGAATGTGCGTGTGGGATGACCAGTGTGTTAGAAGAGAAGAGATCTCAGACTGGCCGCCCTGTATGTCAATCAAGTGGTAAATGTCATAGGGAGGATATATGATAGACTATCGTTTAAAAAAATTTTTTTTGAATGCAACGCAATCTACCTCCACTACCTTTGCGATCAACCGGTCGATCATGATCGACGCATTGGGCACCCCTGGATTAGATCCTGCCATATTTAAAAAAAAGTTTTGAACAGATTGTCTGAGTGAGAATTAGATTTTTCTAAATTTCAGATACTATATAACATCAGTTACCCACTGACTTGACATTGGTGGGCTAGGATATTTCAGGATGAGCAAGATAAGTCTACATGCCAATAGTGAAGTAAAGGCAATTACAGTTTGTTTGTCTTTCTCCACTTTAAGCCCATTTGGGAGTACACCAAACCCAGCTGTAAGGCTGTCTGATAGGCATTAAAAAAATTTTGTCCAAAATAATGTTAATTTGGTGCACGCACAAAACATGTGGCCAAATGAGGCTGGAGCTCGATTGCAAAGTTCACAGGTTGAGTCTTGCTCTGGAAATATTTTGGATAGTTTTAATTGAGATAAATGCACTTGATAGAAAATTTTAAGTTGAATGACTGAGTGGTTTGCACATATGGAGCTTGAGTGTATTCTGTGCATGGCTGCCTTCTACTTCTTTTCTGAAATGTTACGTGAACGATCGTTTTCCATTTGTGCTCTGGGATCTTTGAAAGGAAGGGACTTTAAATTTTTTTTTACAAATTGTGGAGATACTATCTGAGTCATCAAGACTGATCAATACTTCTTCAGGAATAGAATAAGGTGAAAGGTGAGGAAAATTGGGCAGGTTCAGTTTTGCAAAGTTTCTAGCCTGAAAGTAGTGGAAAACTGTGTTGATGAGAAGTTCAATTTGAAGCTTAATTGCCTGTGGGATGCAAGAACATTATTGATGTACAAGCCTCTAAATGTTTTAATCCCAGACATTTATCAAGCATTAAATATTGTATACATTTAAGAGGGTGGAAAAAGGTGGTTGTCATGTAGAGGTGAAACAGATATGAGCTTCTTTATCTTAAAGTGCTTCCTATATTGGTTCCGTATTCTGAGTGAATTAATTCACTGGTTTTCCTATAACATTTCCCCAAAATTTACACATTAGTAAAGGTTTCCTATTGAGAGTTGGTTCCTCTCTTATGTTTAAACCTGGTTTGGCCACTGAGACATTGAAATGGACAAATTGGAATCAGTTTATGGATAGATGGAAAGTGTCTGTCTTATTTATTAAAAATAGAACACAGCATCATCAAATCCTAGCCCCCATACTCAGTATGTGAATTAGCTAAGGCCACATAAACTGCGAAGCCATAGTTGCATGCTCTCTATATGGCTTCTAAACTGATGTACTTTGTGCATGCTAAGGATGCTCAGCTGTATGTCACAATCTGTCACAAAACACAAGCTGTATGCTAACAATTTCCCTTAGTAATGTCAGTACTTAGAGCATGAAGGAATTGCTTCTCTAATTGGGCACCATTCATCCACCTATTGTCTCAACCCACTTAATCCATCCCTGTGTTGCAAAGGAGTGAACTTAAATATGGTTGAATTACTTAATGTGGAATAACCTGGACATTTCAAAAGGGTCACAGGGTCACCTAGAATGTGAAGTTTTAATAACTCATTACAATCTCTGGTTGAAAGAACTACATCCCTGTAGACACTGATTCAATTCTGATATACACATTTTAGCAGCTGCTGTCCCTCTATGACTTTCATCTCTGTCTCTGTCTCTTTATCTTTCCTTTGATTTCATTACCCTTGGATGGATTACAGCAACCCTCATCTCTACGGTTTTCCTGAAAAAAATATGAGCCGACACCAACTGGTTCACAACACCCCAACTAGAATTCTGAAATTTACCTGAACCCTCTTGATCACATGACCTAACCACATTGGCCTGCTTCACATGTTTTTAATATCCAGTCCACAAGTGATCTAAACCTTAAAAACAGACACAATAGAATGCCTGCCTGTACTGCTTACCACATAAAAAGCTGGGAGAAAACTCAAGATCTTCTGCTGTCAGCTTTCTTGGTTTCCCAAAGCTTTTCTACTACAGCATTGATGCACAAGCTCTCTGAAGTTCTCTATAAATTTCAATTGAAAGCAGAACCTTCAGAATTGGGCGTTAGCTTATATGATAAGTCAATTCCATACAATATTCCACCTCAGTGTCTTATATCAATACGCTTTAAACAGAGCAGTCCATGCTGCTTCTATGTACATTCCCTACAAGTTGATTATTTTGATAGTCTTTGGAAAGAGCATTTTGTCAGAGTTCACTGAATGCAATAGACATACATGGCTCCACTGTGACCACTCAGCAACATGCTCACTACCTAAAGTTAAATGATGAAATTGTCTCAGGGCCAATAATAATTCTAATAACAATTAATAATAATATTATATTGTTAATAATATTCCTGTGTTGTCCTCTCCATGAGAACACATGTATTGACTCAGACAGCTAAACAGTGACTGAAACTTATTTCTTCCGTACCATTGATCAAATTTTGTCCCATTTTAAATCCTCACCTTCCACAGTTGCACTAGAGTCACAAGGCACATGTACCATCAATTGATTACACAAATTCTATTCTCACTGAAACCGCCTTTCTGTATACTGTTCCGGCCAGGCGTTAACATTACAATGCTTAGTCAAAATCAGATTATTCTCATGAAGACTGTGGGCAGCGTGACTGCTTTTCTTTGAAGAGATGCTTATTGGATGGAGAGGTCAAGAGCTTTGAAAAAGCTACCATTCATTGCCCTCTATGCTTGTGAATGGGTGCATGTAAGAGCTTACTGTAGCCTGGGCCCTCCGAGTGCTTTTATTTATTTATTTATGTGCTGCCTATTGGCCTCAGATGGCTTTCATTCTTTAGCTTAATTAAGAAAATGTGCCTTCTCAGGCTTGAGTAATGGTGTTAAAATCCAAGTGCTTTGATAGATCAAGAGAAAAGAAAAATCAATGAAAAGACACAAATCTCTAGATAGCTAATTGTATTGGAAAGAAAGAAGGAAAGAAAGAAAGAAAGAAAGAAAGAAAGAAAGAAAGAAAGAAAGAAAGAAAGTTAATTATTACTGAACATTTTATTTCCTCTGTCATTTTTTCATTAAAATGCACATCTCTATATAGACTAAATAAAAATTAAATATGTACTTTCAGAAAGTGGAGTGATGTCATGGTGGATTCTAATGCACAATAATAGTGCTCTGAAACATACAATTAATAGTTTAAAATTCAAACTTTCATTTGCTGTTTACTTTGTGTATATAGACACTGCTTAAGATAAGTAGGTTAGAAAAATGGATGGATGGAGGGAATTCCTATTTGCTCTTGTTTTGTATGTAAACAGCAAAAAGAGATATAAAACAACAATAACCACAGAAAGTTAAATATAATGAGATTTAAATCATACAATTTACAATATATCACACAGCATAAAGCATTGAAAATAATACAAAATATGTAATAGTATAGAGCAATGAGCAGTATATAGTGTAAAAATATAGGAGACAACAATCAATCAGAATTTAAAACATGTACACTTTAGGCTAAACATAATATCTATCTATCTATCTATCTATCTATCTATCTATCTATCTATCTATCTATCTATCTATCTATCTCATAACTGATATTTCAAAGAATGAATGAATACTTATTTTTTTTAAATAATTAGCATCTTGTCCTATCATTCTGTGAATCATCAGCCCTTGAAATTATCTCCCTATACATTTATTTGTAGTACCAACTCAAATAAACCAACTCAAAAATTAATGTGTTTAAGAATGGCGTGTGGTGCACTGATTAATACTCCTTCCTTACATCGGCAGTGGCCAAGGTTTGATTGAGGCCCATTTGCAGTGTGGAGTTTGCAAATTCCCTCTTCTGCTTGGAGTGTTTGTGTTTTGTTTTGGTCTGGATGCTCTGATTGCCTCTCACAGCCCCAAAACTTAAATATTAAGGTAATCAGTGACTCTAATTTGATTCAATTTTAGTAAGTTTGAATACAGATATGAGTGGGACCTGTAATGGACTGCTGTACTGGTTCATGTAGGATGGGGTTCCTTCTATCCAAGATCCTGTAAAGAATAAACAAGGGTATACATTTTATTGATGGATGTTTTAATTGTAAAATTATTTTTGATCGTAAAGAAAACTATGGGAAAGAAATCTGTAAGATCAGAAAACCCCTTTTTTATATTTTTTCCCACATAAGATAAATAAAATGCAATTCACAGCACTTTAGTGGTAAGTATTGTAATGACAATAAAAGCTTTGGATCAAAGAAGACACATAACTGAGTGTGAGATCAGCTTATTGGCCTCAGACCACCTTTTAGTTGCTTAGTTCCTATTGACAGGCAGACTTGCATTATATTCCCAAGATAACATATCCTTTAGTTCTCTACTCATTATTGTGATGAAAAGCAGAATTTCTAGATAAAAGTGTTTAATCTTAAATGGTAAAATGCATGTCAGAGAAAGTACTAAATGCAGACTCTTCTATTTAATTTTGCTACTAGCTACGTTACCTGTCGAAGATAGGTAATAAAATAAAGTTAAAAATATTTGGTACTTGATATCTCTTGCCATACGTGTAACCACAGCTTCCAGAAGCATGGCTTCAAATCCTAATCTGGTTATTTTTTGTGTGGAGTTTCCTTTTTTTTGTGTTGGTTTAAGTTTTTTTATGGCCACAGTGTTCCTCCTCTGCTTTTCCAAGGTGCCCTTGGCTGGCACCTACTCTCTTGACCGTATTCCCATAAAACCTACTTCTTGTATCATTTCAAGGTGCCTTGCTCACCTCCTGTCTACTTTTTGACCAACGCCAATTGTAGACATCCTTCCATTACTCACTGCGAAAACATCATTTGTATTCTTGCAAATACTTCCCGTGTTTAAAAAGTGACTCGCAGCTTTCCTCCTACATCTTTTTTTGGTATCCTAATGCGAATTAATCTATCTTACCTGGCGCTCCCTGCCTCATTCACTTTTGACTGAGCATCCAAAGTGAAACTGACGAATCAGATCATGTAAAACTGATGAACCAGATTGTTCGGAAGACCAGAAAAACAAATGGACAGTAATGTATTGGAAAGTGACTCTACGTTTTCTTCCTAAGCCTTTCCTCAGTATCCTTGTCTATCTCATATCTCTTGTCTGGTGCTTCATCTTTTGATTGCATTTGATTGAACAACTAAAGCAAAAATGATCAGTCAGACCAAAGCCAAACTGACCAATCGGATTGCTTGGAGGGTCTGGACATTCACAGACGCAGTAGTGTTTTATTGTATCTCTCTACATATATAAAATCCAGTCTCTGTCTGTCTGTCCGCTTTTCACAAGAGAACTACTTAACGGATTTATATCGTTTTTTTTCTATAATTTGCTTCAACATTCTAGCTGATTTTGCGACTTATCTCATTGCGCTATGCATCATAGTTAACTTGCAGTACCGATTTATTTTCACGAATCTGAGAGAGACGCAGCAGGGTGGGAAACTCCTCACTCATGCGCAAGCCTTAGGCCATTCCCTTACCTCCGCTTAGCTAGCAAAAGAAAGAACTGCTTAACGGATTTAGATCAAGTTTTTTTCTATAATTTGCTTGAACATTCCAGTTGATTTTGTGACTTCTCTCCTCATGCTGAGAATCATAGTTCACTTGCAGGAGTGATATATTTGCACTAATCCAAGACAGAGGCTGCGGGCCAAGGGGAGGGAGAAGCATGATGTCAGGAGTAGGGAGCCGGGTGGGGCCCTCCTCACTGTCCTGTTTCATCACTACTTGGGCAAAGCCACAGGGCACAGCTAGTATTAGATATATACAAATGCCATAATGTAAACTTGTTTTTTCTCTCACCTCAGAACTTCAGCACACCTGAATCAACATCAAAGAGCACCTTCTCATAATACCCAACACTAAATAAAATAAATAAATACTTGGTTTAGTGTTCACAACTACTGAAAGCTCCCTGAAATTTCTATTCAGTTCAAGAAATTGAGAGGAACCAACCAATCGGAAACCAGATCATTACACAGCTAAGTTGCACCCACACTGGGGAAAATTAGTGCAACCTATCAGGTGTTAGGTTGGGACTGAAATCCCGGAACTTGGAGCTGGGAGGCAGCAGAGCTGTTTATTGTGTTACCATAGCTCCAACAATTCCGATTATTTTAATTTTTGCTTATAGTGCTCTTTACCTCAGGGCTCACCCAAAGTGCAACACATCTATGCAAAATCCATAGCACAAAATTAACAAATTACCAGACATCTTAAGAAACACTTGGCAGCATTGTGATGTATTGTCATGGGTTGCTGCCTCACAGCTTCGGAAACCTGACTTCAAATCCTAATCTTATTTTTTGTGTGGTTCCCCTGGTTTTCTGTCTGTATAGGTTTGTTTATGTGGCTACTGCAGTTTTTTCTCTCATATCCCAAAGATGTGCATGTTAATTAGTGAATAGGAATGGTGGCTCAACTGAAGCAAAATGGGGTAAGATTTTGGCACCCCATAAATGTGGATAAAGCAGGATTAGAAATAGATGGATTATGGGAATGACTGGAGCTAACTGGTATGTAATGTTGCTTAGTGTGTCATCTTTAAATGTCATGTTTGTGTTGAGATGTCATAAATTAGGGCAGTGAGATGTTTTTCATCTTAAAATCTTTTCTTTCACACATCCTACTATCAACTTCACCACTTTCAGATTTTTTTTATTTTCTATATATCCTAAGCCTTTTCAGAAATGTGCTTTCTGGGCTAGGATGGACTAATAAAGGCTACATGCTCCTTAACTGCAAATTACATATGTTGCTGAAGGTGATAAAGTGTCCAGAGCTTGAGTTAAAGCTCAAGCTAGTGTCAACTTTGCCAAAGCCTTTGAATTCATGAGCCTTGCTTCGAGTGATGTTGCTGGAAAGAGTTAAACCTCCACTGCGACTCAGAGCAGAAGAGCTGATTACTAAACACCACAGAATTTCTTCCCAGTTGAATAATTTCATAATTTTCATGAACAGGGGAAAAAAAGAGGCAGTTGTCAGACAGCATATGCTTTTACTCTAATAAACCTTGCAAACAGGGCGTGTTTCCTGGGCCTTTCTAAATTGCGACAGAGGCAGCAGACATTGTGTTTAAAATTAAATCCATTACGTCTGCTTATTAAAATCCAGCAGCACCCTGACCTGGGTTCCTCATTGGACATTGGCTGGCCAGCCACACACCAATCAATACACACTTTCCTTCTAAAGAGCTTGGATAATTGGAGAATGGGAGCGCACGGCTGAACCCCGACCCCCGATGCATTACACGGCTGATATGAAGATAGATTGCCTGATTTAGTGTAAACATATGCTCCAATTCTAGCCATCAGCGCCACTTTCTCCATCGTAATTTGTATTGATTTTTGGCCATCTTCGCATTCTGCTGAACGTGTGATTAGACGGAGAAAGATAATGTAGTTCACTTGGAGTGTGTGTGCACGAGTCTGTTTTCTTTTTTTTCCCTTCTTTTTCTGTCTTCTAGCATGGCGATTACACAGCCTCCTTGAGTCTGTTGTTACAAATGCAATCCCCATTGCCAGACTGATGTGGTGGCAATGTACTGGCAAACACAATTTCTGTCAATACACTGCGGATGAACACAATGACAGAAGCACTCAGGAACAAGCAAACACACAAATAAATAAATAAGCAAACAAACAAATAAGTAAATAAATAAGACACCTTTGGGCTGGGCGCCAAGCCTCCTGACATAATTTAGAGTGAAATGTGCAAGCATTGCTAGCAAAATAGGGAAAAACCACGGTGTCCCTTAACAGATATCGCGACAGCTGTATCCTGCCATAGTGCCTTCAGAAAAACAGCACAAGGGCGGTCAGAAACACTAAACCTCCTGTTATAAGTCTATTAGAATAAAGAACAAGGATTGACTAACTTACAAAATAGTAGACACACACAATTACATATGCCAATTTGTCTACCAGCATCTCACAGAAATTGAGAAATTAGTAGTGCTGAGGTGGTCTGACTGATGCAAACAGAACAGCAAATTCATCCATCCTCCTTCAATATCTACAGCAGCAGACCAATTTAGGGTTATTCACAGGATTTCGGAAATATTCGTTATTATTTATTCTCCTTTATTTATTTGCTATGCAAGTAGAGGCCCTGAGATAAGATATATGTGAAACGTACCCAAGAGGTGTATACTCAGTCATGTCTGCAACTGAGCTTTCTAAATAGAATGTAAACAGGCTTTTAACCAATCATCACTTTATGCCACAGCCCACACTGGTCTATTTCTTCTCCATTTATAAGTGGAGACATACCAGAATTAGACATATGGAAAATAAGCTCTGAAACATTGTTATACTTGCCAAAAGTTACTTACAAGATAAATGATCAAATATTTTATTTTTGCTCTTCTACTCAATATTTGGGCCCTAAGGTACCACCTATTCAATTCAGTTAAATCTGAGACACAACCAGGGGATACTTCCTAAAAATTACTCATCCAAATGAGGAATAGTTGGCCAAGGAAAATCCTAAAGGGCCTCTGGCTAGACTATAGCAATTACTAAAGAAAGAATCAGAAATGGCCAAATCAAACACTACTTTGCTTTGATCTGAATGTCTTCAACGAACATGTCAAGCTGCAAATTCATTATAAAAAGAAAGGTAATACAAGAGCACAATGTCCGTTCAATTGTTTTGAATGTTTTTAAAAGTTGGGCTTGTTGCACTACATCATACTTTGCTTTCTTAACACTGTTGGCATATACTGTACGCGTAAATAGAGTAACACTAGTGCAGGTGTTAGTACTGCTGTCTCGTGAATCCAACATCTCACTTTTGATTCTTATTCCCAGTCATGGTCCCTGTGCTGTTTACTCCTTTAATCCATGCTTGTGGCAGTGTGCAAGTGTGGATCTCTTCCCTGCAACGCTGAAATGGGTGAGGAGGATCTGAGAATGTTATTTTATGTTTTGCTGTGCAGTATATACATTATTTATCAGGATACATGAACTAATTCTGGCATTTTGAGTTATATGTAATTGTTTACTCATTAAATCAGTAATTCCTTTGGGACAGTCATTTTGTGTGCTGGTTGCTATGACAGTACAGGATGCTAGGTAAATGACGTCATTGCAGCAGGCTGTTATGTCTGCAGGGCAGATGAGATCTGCAGTAACCAGGAGAATGACGTGAAAGCAGAAACAAGTCAAAACTGGAAGAACAAAGTAAACCATGCATCACGTCCAAAAAATGAATTGCAAGATATGAAGTCAATGTTCAGAACAAAAGGTAGATAGATACACAAAAAATGATGCATCAAGCACAAAGATTTTTTAGCAAGTGATTTTTTTTTTAATCCATAGCTTGGATAGGGAAAAATTGCCTTGGAAGATCTTTCATATCTGTTGTGTCACAGCACCTAGGTCACAACTTCTGATGACATGGCCAGATCAACCATCAAATGTTTGAACAAAAGGCTTTCATCAACGTACACAATTGCCTATAAAAGGATAATTCCTAACACAGGCTAGTTAAGGTCAATTTTTTTATATCAAGGGAAAATACTCCCTCAAGAAATAATTTTTGAAAGTTCAAAAATTCAATAGAGAATTATTTTTAGATTTTGACCAAGCAATTGTCATCAGCATCCCATTTAGTTTGCTCTTTCAAAATGATTCTTGGATATTCATTTCTTCCATTCTTGTTTCCGTAGTGATTTAATGGAAAGGCCATAACTGCAAAAAACCTTGCCCGCATAAGACTTACATTTATTCAATTATTCTATTAAATCAACAAAAACTCAAAATTTAAAACAAGAAGACAAAAACACTTTAATAACAAAGAAAACTATACCATAATGTTATACATGACCAGGAAGAATGGCATAGTCAGAATTGAAACTAGGAAGTCAATCAACACCATAATTACAGCCAAAATGAGAAACAAAAAAACTAACCTAAGAACTACTAACTAAGAAAATCACCTGAAAAATCCCGGACCATCGAGAAGTGTGCAAACTGACAACATGAAGAATCGTCTTTGCTCCGAACTGGAATCGTCCCTGCATAAATCATCCAGACGATCTGGATCTGCATAATTAGATCTGGACCACCCTGTAAAATGACTGTGAGAGTGTACTTTGAAAAAAGATCTGACAAACCAGACTTAATTCTCAAGAACACACAACGGTGAAGATGTGTATGGACAGATGGTAGGTAGGTAGGCTGCTAGCAATATACTTAAGTACCTCTACATTTCCATTCTTCCTCACATTAGTCAAGAATTATCTTGGCTGATTAGGTTGCACTATTTTGTTTTGTTTCCTTATCTTCACAAAGACTTGTGTGTTTGGTTCATTGGCGACTGTTAATTGTCCCCATATGAATGAGTGTGTAAGTGTGTCTGAGTATGCCCAGCAATAACGTGGTGCACAAGAAGGACCAGCAACCTCGAACTAGAGGAGCAGCTTCAGGTAATCCATGGGTGGTTGAGCCAGATAATTCTGTGCTTTCATTAACCACTGCATACACATATATAAAAATAAATATCAGTTGTACATTTTCCAAGTTAAATTACTGCTAAAATAATCTAATCCCTAGAGATATGATGGAAAATAACTGTGAGTTTATCTGTTCTACAATTTACAGCTAAAGTAATGAATTTTTTACACATTGTTGATTTGCCAGTTTAAATACTATTCAGGATGTTACTGTAATAAAACTCATATACATATTCTTTTTAATTCATTGTTTTTCTATTTGTCTTACTCATTCCAGATTTTTATTCACAGTTAGAATTTATACAAAAACAATGACTATATTTATGTCCCTAGCCATTTTCAGCAATACATCTGACTGCTAAATAGATGAGTAAATATTAACCACTGAAACAGGAGGAAAACATGAAAAAGGCATTATGGTCGAAATTTGTCAGTGAGAAATGATGGATGAGCTTTAGAAGTCATTAAATTTTTAGGATTCTGAATTAGAGGTTTGAAAGTTTTCTTTATTCACATTCTCAGTGAAATCTTTCACCTTTTACTTTTCTACTGCAATCCTTAATACCTAGCATCAAATTTAAGCTTTAGTTTATATAGCAGTTTTTTTTATTTTCAATATCTTCTTAACTATTTTAGCATAAATGTATGAAGTGCACTATTCTTTTCAAATAGATTTGATGGGCAAGCAGCTGGAAGAAGGCTGTTCAACCAGTGATGACAATAATGATGAAGTTATTACATGTCACAGCTTAATGAGGTACGAGTTCTTCTTCTTCTAAGCTACATACATTCAGAAGTATGCGGCTCAAGAGTCCAGCTCTTTAAAGACTAAGGAACATTACCATGTATAGCTGAAGACTTCATCCAAGGAAACTTACAACATTTGAGATACAATTGGTTCCGCTTCTTTTGTTTTTCCAATTGGAGCACACAGTGTCAGTAGTTGGATCTGAATGCACAACCTCAGGATTTGAAGTTCAAAGCTTGAATGGCTACACCACAATGCCTACAACACCTACATTACTACGACAGCTAGGTCAAAGACTTTCATGAGTTTAAAAAGGCCTCCAGTACTCAAAATGCCTTACAATTTTATTTGTAGATGGATAATGAATTTCATCTTAGTCTAGTTGCTTGTATAATTGTGTAGTTGTTCTGCTTGCTTTTGTATCTTGTGCTGCTTTGATGCTTGAACCTTCATTCTGTGAGTACAATAACTTTCTTTGTAAGTTACCTTGGATAAAGGTGTCTGCTAAATAATAATAACAATAATAATAATAATAATAAATGGCATGCCTAAACCAGCATCCTATTTGGCTTCCTAATGACATCTGTACACTGGAGCGACATTTTACTTCATAAACTTTACTTTTTACAACAGATTTAAACTCCCCATTTCGCAGTCGCATCTAATATTTTGCCTCCTGTATGTAAATTTTTAAATTCAGCTTGTGGCAGCCGGCTGGCATTCATGCCCAGCCGGGACGTCCCTGCACACTATATTCAGGGGGAGCAGCCCTGGACAGTGCAATACCTCCCCCTGGACGCTACATGGCCGCCCCCCCCCTGCACTGGAGTAGTGCCTCGGTTCCCCACAGGGCTCCCTGGGAATTGGAGCTGGGTGCAGCCCTGTTTGGTCCCACAGGTACCGCCAAGGGGTGCTGTGTTCGGGACTCCTGAGCCCATGTGGGCAATAGATTTGTCATACCGGGAAGTGCCTCTGGAACTCGGTGATCAAACACCTGGAGCACTTCCGGGTGACCTATAAAAGAAGCCAGCAAACCACCACTCATCGACCAGAGTCGGGTGGAGGAGTACAAGGTTGCTGGGGAGGAGTGGTGGTGCCAAGAAGAAGAAAGTGCTTGTGCTTTACTGGGGAGTAATAGTGCTTGGGACTGTGTATTGCCTGTGGGGTTCACGGGGAAGACATGTCCCACAGGTGAAGAAAAATAAAAGTCTTTGTACATTACAAGTGCTTCCCGTGTCCAATCTGTGTTGGGTCAGGCGCTATATAGTGCCTTATCTTACAAGCTATATAATGTTTCATTTCATTTGTTACATATGTTATAAAGACCAGGTCTGAATTCTACGCAGGTTTACCTGAAAAGATGTTGTCAGATCTATTGTTTTTCTGATAACTTGTTAAAGTTTGGTGTCATATGTAAAATTTACAGATTGCTTTTTATATTTTTTTATCTAAGTAAAAGTGGGTCCTTAATTATAACATCACCAGATTTATAATGTTATCCTTGCACCAAACCAAAGTGAGTTCTGGGTTTAATCCAATTGTGTACCACTGAAAAGTTCTGTGGTTCAGGTAGTTAAAATTCAGCTTTATTTTTTGTAATACAATGCTAATTATTTTTAAGTTTTTTTTTTTTAGGAACAAGTGGAAAAGATGACTTGTGTTTTCTATGAAGTGACATGACGTTATGCAATTTAAATCATTCTTCCTTTTTCATGGTATCAGATAGAGAGATAGAACCTGTTGCATTTTAAATGGGGATGCATGTAAAAATTTCAGGATCTGTTCCTTTATGTTGGATTTTAATGGGTCAGCAACTATGAATAGGCGGTACATATGTTCTGTGTGCAAGCTTCCTACTGCTTAGTATCCGTTATTCTCTACTTTTAATTTATAAATATTCATTTTAATCATTAATATGGCCTGAATATGCTCCTGGCATGATACATTACTAATACTTCATTGGTTTAATACCATATTTCTACTGAGCCTATGTCAGAAAACCTGAGTTGGCTAAAGGAAGCTGTTCAAAGTCCTACCTATCATGAAGCTGTGTCATTCAAACTTGACAGGTTGATTAGCCAATGAATTCTCCACATAGTGAAGGCTTGCAATCTAACCCACACACACAACCAGATCAGCATACTTCACTTTGTTCCTCTCATGTGCTGCCTCTAGCCCTTCCTCCCATGGCAGTGTATGTTCAACCAGCAATGTCGATTTTCTGGTTGCAGCCCATAGCACTGAATTTGGTTGCAATGTTGTACTACAAATTTCTGACAGGAAATTGATGTGCCTGCCCAGGTTCACCACCATTTTTCACTCTACCCCTTGTTTAGGAGCTTGGGTGCTGATCTGCTGTTGGTGATGTCTGCCAGCTCCACTAGACTAAGGAACTGGATTTTTTTGTTGGTTCTCTGCTGGGGTCTCAGGTCTTGCCTCTTGTCGCTGCCTCTAAAACTTCCTGAGTAATTGGTCATTTCTCCACCTGAACTGACCCAGTGTCAGCACAGTCTTGCAACCTGACAGAGTGTGCTGAAGAGAAATGTTGATGGTTCTGCAGAAGTCACAGGCCTGTTCTATGCTAAACCAATGATGGCGGGCCAAGGTAGGGTGTTGTTTGTTGCCCTAATCAGAAAACTGAGTTAAGTCTATGGCAGCTCCTAAACATCTTCCCAGACGTTTACACCACTCGTGACTCCCTCCCATGTTGTTCAGTGCCACTGCTGTCCCTATTGCCACCACCTTCACCCAGTGTTCATCTTGCTCCATCCCATGAATCTCATTGACAATCCTCTCTTCTCTGCTTACTCTCGACCACAATTATGATGAACCACATTAACCTAGGCCTCCCCACTCTACATGGACCCTGTCCACCACTTCCTGGTGTTGAAGTCTGCTTACTGCCAAACTAACTAACTGAGACTTTTAATGACACCATGAAATTTCATCAAGCAGCAGTTTTTCAGGTTACCCACTGTGCTTTCTGATAAGAGGCACAAATGATATCGATGGAATGAGAGGGAAAAGGAAACAGATTTGTGGAAGCCACTAGCAAAAAAGTGTGTATGGGTGAAATTGACTCCTCAGCCGCTCACATAATGTTCATTTGCATCATTCACAACCTGAGTACAAGTCTACAAAAAGGGAGAGGGTAAAAGAGAGAAGGAGAGTGAAGGTGACAATTGCAGATAAACTGAGAATTAAAGGAATTTATTTATACTCACTAATCATGAAATTGAAGAGTGGTAATGTGTTACACAATGACTAGCACATACAAGTTGACTTTCACTGTACTTTGCAAATGTGACCCTATAAACCTAGTAATCCTTTGGTTGCATATTTTAATAACATGATGCTGTTCTTCACTTACATTTGGACAATATTCTTACTGCTAAACTGCAAAAATTCACTTACATTAAGAGCAATATGTTTTTATTGGTTTCATAGCATCTGTAATTTCACTTTTCCAAAGTTGTTTTATGTGTTCATGGGACTTAGAATTAATACTAATTTAACATGGTAACAAAGTCACATTTAAACCAGGGCCTTCTCAATACCAGATCTAAAACCAGTGAACAATGTTAGGGGTTAGCTTGTAGAAATATCTGAAAATGCTTAAGGTGATAATTTTTTTCATGGAAGAAGGTTGCAGCATCCATTTGAGATGTTGGAAGATTCGGTAGAATGGCACAGTTCAAGGACAATATGGTACCCTAACATCTATATATATATATATATATATATATATACATATATATATATATATATATATATATATATATATATATATATTGTCACACACGTGAGAATAGGAGGACGTTGTGTGGACCAAGTAATGGTAATTTCACGCCAGGCCAGCAAAGGGCGGGGTGCATTAAACCTTCTCTTGCTATCTCTGCAGACCAGCCGCGGGAAAACCTATCTGAATAAAGAACGTCACTTCCAGTTCCGGCGCCCAGGAGAATGTCACTTCCAGTTCCAGCGCCCAGGAAAACGTCACTTCCAGTTCCGGCGCCCAGAAGATTATCACTTCTGGTCCCAGCTCCCAGACTGATGTCAGAGAAACATCACTTCCGGTCAACCTACATCACTTCCAGTTAACATACGTCACTTCCTGTTTGACCATTTAAAACCGGCATCTTTTCAAACCTTGATCAGTTCTGTTTTGGACTCCGTACTGGCAACATCATTGCATGAACTTAAAAGAATCCTTTGCAGCTAGGAATATTATACGGGTGGCTGCCCCAAACCTTTTATACGTGTGTCGAGTTGCTTCATTTTACTATATATATATATATATATATATTGTAAAAAGCTATCCTAGCCACATACAGACACGACAACGCAGTGTTCACAACACACACGTTTATTTTTACACTATTTACAAATATTTATAAGTATGCAGTCCTTGGTTCTTCTGGCCTCCCCCACTCCTGTCTTGCAAGCTCCATCCTTCTTCCACCTGACTCCAGCTCTCTGATTGGAGTGAGGCAGCCCCTTTTATTGTGTCCCGGATGTGCTCCTGGTGCATGATGATGTACTTCCGGCACTCCCTAGTGTGGTGGAAGTTCTGCCCTTGCATCCAGAAGCACTCCGGGCATAAGCCATCCCTGGACTGTCAGCATTTCCTGGTGTACGGGAAGTGCTATCCCCCAGGGATCAAGGACTGGCCGAATGCCCAGGGAAAAGGAGCGCCGCTCTCCCGGTTCCTCCTTCCTCCAGACATCCCGGTGGTGCAGGGTTCCTGGCCATCTATCACAATATATATATATGTGTATAATCCAACATCTATCTGTCTGTCTGCTTTTCACGAGACAACTACTTAACAGATTTTGATCTGGTTTTTTTTTCTATAATTTGCTTGAACATTCCAGTTAATTTTGCAACTTCTGTCATTGTGCTAAGCATCATAGATCGCTTGCAGTACCAATTTATTTATGCAAATCTGAGAGAGAGGCTGTGGGCCAAGGGGAGGGGGAAGCAGGCGGGGCCATCCTCACTCACATGCCAGCCTCCGTTCAAGTCGGTCTACCTCTTGCCACATGTTGGAGCTTACCTTGCCTCCACTTCGCTAGTGATACCTGTTTGTTTAGCAGACATTATTATCCAGAGATTTTTAAGGAGTAACGTGTGACGTTTTTGAGATAGAGATCAGAACTACATGTGTTTTAGAGGGTAGCTGCTGATTGGCAGAGATATCATTGCCATGTGGTTTTCTCCTCACATGGGGGACGCTCTCCCATCACAGCTGAACACTTTCAGAGACAGTGCCAATGTTTTACTTTGGAGCATACTTACTTTCCGCTTGGCCAAAATTATATTTTTTTTTATTGATTTTTAAAATTTGTTTCACTACTAAGTGGGCGGAGCTGCGGGGCACAGCTAATCATGAATATGTAACTATTTAAACCTAATCGGTCCCATCCTGTATATCCAAAATAGCTTGTGATATCATTAATTTGTAATATAGCAAATGAAGAACTTAGGTGGCATAGCGATTCAACAGTTGGGGATACTTCCTCTCAGCTCCAGGCGGTGGGTTCAGTTCTAGGCAAGTCTACCTTGTGTCCACATTGATATGTTCTGTGTGTTATATTTTCCACCTTCCTTCCAAAAACAGGACTGTTAGGTTAACTCGTTACTTTGTACAGGACCATGTAAGAATAAGTGTGGATGTAGTTGAACTAAACAGTGGACTGAAGTTCAGGGTTTGCTCCTTGCTTACATGTGGTGGTGCTAGGTTAGCACTTGGCCTTCTGAAACGATATAATGAAACAAGCTGGTTCTAAAATAAGATGAAGCAAAAGATAAATCGATTGAGAGCTTTAGAGTGCTTGTTATTTGGATGACAAGAATGTCATAAAATCTTAAAATGTCATAAACATGCATTTTATTCATGGTTGAACTGCTTATTGAAATGTGGAATGTTAGAATTTAATGACAGAAATGCATGGCATAAGACTTGAATTAAAAATGTGATGTAATTTCCATGCTTTACAAACTGGATGAGCCAAAGCACTATAAGGGTCAAAGCTACATGACATGCCAGGACAGCTGTGATGATGCACATACGTTACATCATAATGTTACTTGCAGCCACTAATTCAGTCATTATGCCACTTAAGGAGATGTTTGCCACTCCTGCACATGGAAAAATGCACAGTGAGCAACTGGATATGAGGAGCTGAAGGGCCAGCTAATGCACTTGAGAAAAAGCAACGTCCCACTATACCACATGTGCCTACATGCCATATTTTTATGCTCCAAATCACCACATGAGGTGCTAATTAATTAATCAACAAAAATTCCTGAGCTATAGAATATGAATCCCAAGGGCTTGAGAAAATGACATAATGGAAGTTTTAATTTGTTTTTCAAAAGTATTTTCATTTTGTAATATTTAGCCAGGCTCTTAAAAGACTGAGGAAAACACATCTTTTATTTAGTTGATCAATCTATATTGCATATTGTTCCATTATCCTTAAATATATCCCACCTAGTAATTAAGATGATTTTACGCTTGCACCACTTGACTCTCTTAGCTGGTTTCCAAGGTGACTTTGCAAATGTTTAAACACACAGGTAATGTGTCACCTCATATAAACAGTAGCCTTAAGCCCTGACCAGGGAGAAAATGAAAGAAGTGTATTGAGCGGTTTCAGCACTTTCAATATTTTACTTCAGTGTCACACCCGTGCAGTCGGAAAATTAAAATTTTCAAAGAGGGAAGCCAATCAATCAAACCCTCCCTGCCCCTTAAAATCAATGCTCATAGAAATTTCATGAACTTTAAGCTGTAATTGACAGTTTGCTATGACTGAAACAGTACAATGGCTTTTTTTTTCCTTTCCTTGAAAAGTCTCATTATGGAAGGTAAAAGGTATAAGTGACAGTGATCACAAAGCTGCCCCCAAGAAATGACACTGCTTCATTAAAAGAGACACTCCATTAGAGACAGAGACAACCACACTGATTAACCCTTCCAGCACCAAGGCCCCAGAATCAAAGTGTAAGAGGGATAACATGAAACATTTTCCTACCGGCTGCAGTTACTTTGATCCCCATTGAAACCAAAGAGGTGAAGGCTGTTTGCAGCTACCTAAAGGTCACATATGAGCACACATTTACATGAGGTACATGAATATCATTCCTAAAGGCACTTGTAAATGTGCATGTGCTGGTATTCTTGACTTTACCGGCAGTATTTGAGCTTGCTAATCATGTCAATACTAAAGGCATATGTGAAACTTACCTTTTATTGAATATTACCCATTTTATTTATCTCAGGGAAAAAAAGATCAAGATGTTTGAAGCAAGTCAAGCTGACATGATAATTTTCTAATTGCCACTCAAGGGAACATGAGTGTTTTTTTTTTTACATTCAAAAAGCAAGATAAGCTTAAGGCTAAAAGAAAAAAAAAAGCATAAATCTGAGTCTATTAAAACATATATTTTTACTACTGAACAGCAGCACGAATAGTCTAGGAAAAAAAATGTTAACATGAAACCTGCTTGTCCTTTCATTTAACAACTTTGAATTGCTCAATTACTCTTCTCTACCAGCAGTCCAAGAGCTAAGTCACAGCATTCCCTCATGTAAACAGTGCTCCTTGGAATTCTACGGCTGCACCTTCATCCTCAAACACCCATCTCTTTCCCACTCACCCTGGCAAAAGGAAACAGTTAGAATCACAAGAGGGAAAAGGAACCATGTTGAGAGAATTTATAAATAAATCAGCCATCGTTTGGACGAAAACAAAGAAAATACTGGGCCACATAGAATAGACAAAAAAAAAAGAAAATAATTAAATTTGCCTATCCATAAGTTAGTAAATCTTCTTGATCCAGTTCAGTTTCATGGCAGATGTAGCCTATTCCAGTAGCACTGGACATGAGGCAAGAACCAGTAAATGTAACTAAGTAAATAATGCAATTTACAAAGTAATTGGGGGCAACCGAGAATAAATGAAGGTATTTAGATGTAATATGATTTAGTTCTTTTAACTATTTATGTCAATATGTCAAGTCTCAAAAGCATTCAACTGACATCAATAAACTATGTTTAACACCAAAATGGGCAGAGTCTCAGTGAAGTGTCTGTTTCATGCACCATATAATATACAGTATGATCTTGAAGAAATATTCAGGCCCAGATCCATCTCCTAAAAGCAAAACCTGTCCTTTCTACCAGAAGGAGAAACGACTCAAGAGACATAGAGAAAGAAACAGAAATGGATATATACAGTATAGAGAGAGATAAACAGGATGGCGGGGTCAATGAAGAATAATTTTAATAAATTCACTGTATTTTAATGGTAGCACCTGAGCTTCTTATGAGATTAGTGTAATCAAGGAAGCTTTTCAGTCTTGTCATACTCTTCTTTTCTGCAAGTACATAACAAATTGGGAGACAAGTGTTTGCCTAAACCTATAGATGTGTTTCCCCAGACATTTATATTTATGTACTGTCAGAATATATTGTACTGTATATAGTCTAAAATAGAACTGGAGAAATCAACCATATTATATGCATGTTTGTATGCGTATTTGTATTTTCTTGCATTTTGTTCCAACTAGAGTGAAAGTTATGTCTTGTTATGTATGACATAGATGCCAAGGGAGAGTCTTCAGGGCTCTATAGATTTAAGGAAAATGGGACCATACAGTAGACTAATGTGATTGTTGAATCCTTCTACCTAGGTATCCACAGAACAGTAGATAAACACCCAGAAAACCTCTGATATCACTTCCTCATAGTGCTCAGAAGTTCCTCCCTATCCATCTTGCTAGATATTTAAGGAGACAAAGGCCTGGAAGTCAGCATTCATTATTGAATATATGAGTGAAAGAGACAGAGTCCCAGCTTCTGAAACACTTAGATAGATAGATAGATAGATAGATAGATAGATAGAAACACTATGTTATGAATAGTTCAAAATGTGAAAGTTGAGAGTGTCCAATATGTATGGCACCTATCTATCTATCTATCTATCTATCTATCTATCTATCTATCTATCTATCTATCTATCTATCTATCTATCTATCTATCTATCTATCTATCTATCTATCCTTAATTCACTGATACTTGATGGCATTGCTTTATCAGAAAATTACAGTAGGTGTAGGAATCACATTTGAATTTAAGTAAACAGGACTTATACACATACTGTAAGATACTTTCTGCTTTCTAATGTTTATAAAGTGAAGCTGCTTCTAACTGAATTAAAGTGTTGCCTTGCCCATAATAGTAGCAGAAAAAATGGTGAATGTTAGTAATTTATTTTATATAACTCCTTTCAACACATCCTTATAACAAATATTATCAATATTTAAAATTCCAGAAAAAACTACTTTTACAAAAATCATCACAAATCCAATAAAGAACAAATGCAAAAAGAGTACAGGAAACATTCCCTCAGCATGGATGAATAGAGAGATAGACTGAAGTAATAATGAAGTTTTATTTTTTATACAAAAAGATAAACTCACGTGAAATGCTCTACCTAGAAAAAATGTGATGACATGATGAATATCATTCAGAAGAATAAAAATGTAGTGAAGCAAATGAGTCCTGAAGTATGAACATTTAAAACAAAACAAGAGTGGTCTTCATTGGATGAGACATTGTTGCTCAGGGTCTGACACTGATCTTTCATTCATTCGTTTCCCAAACTTGCTTGTTCGATTATAGGGTCAGCAATGAGTGAATGACAGGGATCAAGCCCAAATGGGATGCTGCTCCATCAAACAGTACAATCATTTGAGTACCTACAAAAATCCAGTTTATAGACAATAAAACTATCTCCATAATGTTTGTACATAGGATGAAAGTGAAGTAATGGCAGCAAACCCACACAGAGGCAACGATAATGTATGAACTCCCCCCGCTAGTGACCTGGCTGTAATTTGTTGAAACGACTATGGAGCTGGAAGTCAGTAATGCTAATAAATGTATCCTCGTGCCACCACTATCTGTTTTCAGTGACTCTGAGCATGAAAGATGTTGTGATGATGCACATGACCTACAGAACATTAGTACAGTACATTTCAATATTAATATTCATGGGAGTATTTGTTGCAGTTACTGTCTTTGTTTTGCACATATGTTGGATATCTGCAACTCTTCACTGGTATAAATCTGCTTAGAAAATAAATTCATGAAAATGTTTTGGGTAAGATTTGAAAGTAATTTCCTTAAAAATAAAATGAATCTTGACATTGGCAGTTTATTTAGCTGAATGGCCTCTTTAGCATACATTTAGTTATATGTTTACTATGAGAGTCCAGGTAACCCATACTCCCATTTAGTTATAGCATTCTACATACAAACAAAGCTTTCACCGTACTGCTACTCCTGAAACACTAGCTAAGCAAATACACAAAGTGACGACTTTGGCTCCAGTGGTAGTTGTTATAGCTTCACACAAAAGTGTCTGTCAGCGGGAAGTACTATATTTCAATCTGTGTGATCAGAATCACAGTACGCTGTGCCCCCTTCACTGGATCATCAGCTGAAGTAGGCGTCCCAGATTTGTCACTCACCTTAATCAAGATTCAACAGATACAATTAACGGAGAAATAAATAACCCTAACGACTACATTACACAACGCGGCTCGAGTGATGAGAGCTCTAATCAAAGGATTATATTATCACTCGTCTCCTCTTCTCAAACAGTATGTAGAGAGGCAGAGAGGTGTGCCGGAAGCTTTGCTTAGCACACATGGGTGCTGGCATCAGACTGGCTTCCAGGTGCAAGAAAAAGTGCCAATGAAGAGAATGCCTCTCAGTTTATATGTGAAAGCAATCATTTTTAGAAGGAGTTAAACATAGTCTTTCAGACTTAGGCTGACTCTTTCTGTTGATCATTACAGAAGGAGAGGGAAGTCATAAATTCTAAAACAGCATTATGCTTTAGAAATTATTATAGCTGGCAAAGTTAAAAGATCACTTCTATATTTTTTTCAATTTCTGTATGTCATAAGGGAGTCATCAAGGTAAATAAAATGTGCAGCATGGTAATTTAAAACTAAGAATCTATCAGAGCAGCAGCTTACACTGTTACTGTCTGTGTAGAGTTTGCATTTTCTTTCCATGTCTAAGTGATTTTGTTTAGGGACCTCTGGTTTCCTTTCATATCCCAAAAAGACATGCAGGCCACTTTTCTTACTGCCTTTTAACTGAATGGGTGTGAGTAGGTGAGGTGTGCACGCCAATGTGTTGCCTCCTGGCATCATAGTTATGGTTGGTGTCTGACTTATGTCTGATGTTACAGAGAGTGTCCTGTGATCCTGTAAAGGAAAATACTGGGCTAGAGGGGATGAAGTCGATTTTCTAAACCCTTAAATGAACAGAGTAGACTCAATTCTGCCTTATCTAAGCTAATTATAACAACAAAAATAAGACACTTGTTGCTGGTTAAACAGATAATATCCAAGGGGCAGTCTTTAAGGATTTATGTGTGTCACTTGATCTTTTTCACTGAAGCGAAAGGCAAGAACTCTAAAGCTCATATATGATCCCTGCTTTACTTTTTGTTGTCCTTTGTTGTTAATGGTGCTCCCATGCAGAGACTAATCTTTTTTTTTTATTATTAATAGTAAAGATACGCTTCCTGGAGTTTGAATTCTTGAGCAAAAGGAGGAAAATCTCTGTTTTGGAATTAATCAATGAAGTAGTTTTCTTAAGAACCCTTCTGCAAAACTCTCAAAGCTGCACATGTCCAGGGGATGAGTTACGAGAACCTCTTACCTGAACCTCTTGACTACATATGCACAGTCATGTGAAAAAGTAAGTACACCTCATGAAAGTTTTTTTTCAACATAGACAAATGGAGATTTGATCTTCATTTAAACAGTATATTTAGAAAAAAATGATGTAATCGAATTATAACAAAAAACAACTTTACAATAATTTTTCAAAAAACAAACAGATATGCTGTTTCCGTCAGTGGAAAAAGTTTGTCCACCCTTGGCTCTGATAGCTGGTATTTCCCTCTCAAGCTGTCTAACAGTCAAGTCTTCCCTACTCCGTCTATGGCGGTGAGCTACTTGGTCCCTGATGCAGCAAAGCAGCCCCAAACATAACATTTCCCCCACTCTACTTTACAGTAGATATTGGGTTCTTCTGGTCAAATGTTGTCCTAAGTTGTTACTAAACATATGCTGTGGCCAAACAACTTTATCTTTGCTCCATCTGTCCAGAGCACATTGTTCCTGAAATCCTGGCCTTTGCCTAAGTGTTCAAGGGCAAACTTTAGTCTTGCTCTGATGTTCTTTCAGGATAGCAAAGGCTTCCTACTGGCACACCTCCAATGCCAATCTAATTTGTGCTGCTTCCTTCTAATGCTAGACTCATGCACTTTGACATATTTAGTGGCAGCGGCTATCTGTAGGTGCCATGATAAAATTCTGGGGATCTTAGAGACTGCTTTCAGAATCTTGAATTCTGCTCTTAGGAAGAACTTGCTGGGATGGCCTGACCTGGACAAACTAGACGTTGATTGAAATCTTCACCACTTGTTGATGATCATCCAGACAGTGGAATGATTTAATCCCAATTGTTTCAAGATCATTTAAAATAAATTTCTGGACTCATAGAAATATTGTATACAACCCTTTTTCCTGAAGTTTTTGGAGAATTATTTCAACCTAGCCATGGTGATAACACATACACCTCAACAACACACAGCAAACCAAACCAAATGCCTAAGGTTTAAATAAGACAGGTTCAGACAAGGTCCTCTCTGATGATTTTCTAATCATTTTCACCTGATCTTGTGCACCTGATTCTAGTTTTAGGTATTTAAAGTAGTGATATATGTAGTGGTGTACTTAATTATTCTACATATTTCTTCACATTATACATTTAAATTCAAACTGTAAACATAGCATGATGTTTGTTATATTACATTACCTTTGTCGATAGATGCTATTTAAACAAAGATCAAATCTTGATATGTCCACATGTAAATTGAAAAACAAAACATTCCTTGGGTTGTACTTATTTTTTCACATGACTCTATCTATCTATCTATCTATCTATCTATCTATCTATCTATCTATCTATCTATCTATCTATCTATCTATCTATCTATCTATCTATCTATCTATCTATCTATCTATCTATATTTGGATGCAGTATTACCACTATCAACAATCTAATATTACTAAACACATTAGCCTTGTAGTTTCAGTAATTTGTCAGGTGAGGTCTTAGTATGTAAAATGAGGATCAATGTGGAAATACAGGCCTAGTGATCAATGCAAGCTCAATTACTGCAGCACACTCTGCCTGGTTCCCGGAGAGCTATGTTTTCCCAGGAAAGTCAATACTTTTGGCTCCTCTCATTAATCCACCCATAAATTTCAGCAGCAAGAATATTCATGCCAATAAGGGCGGGAGCCTGGGTTGAGAAAATTCAGGAAGGCATCCAAAATATAAACAGTAACAAAGCCAAATATTTCTGATACATAAGACCCTTTTTTCATTTAATTCTGGAATTCTAGACAGCACTTTGTCCAGAATGCTTTCTTGAGAAAGGTGAATAGTAGAAGGTGTGAAAAGTTTGTTATACCTTCAGTGTCTGAATATTTTATTATCATGGGATTGAAGAATTAATAGAGATTTGCATAACTTAAATTGACCTGGCCCAGCAACCTAACTGCATATAAGAAATTTGAGAAAACACAAGGAGACTATTTAGTTCATTAATCTTTTATGATTAACTAATAGCTTACTTGTTCCAAAAGAAACCAGGATTTTGAAAGAATAGTTATATACACAAAACATTTCAATGAGAAAAGTCTGTTGATCAGTCAGTGTGCCCAAACAATGACAATGAATTCTAGCATTGCTTTCACTCTCAAAAACATCAATAACTGGACATCACCAAGCAAAGATTAACTAAAAAACAGAAACATATACCGATAATGGTTTGGACAAAACACACAAATGCTATATTGAGCCTGTGTTCTAAAATTTATAGCACTGTTTGGCCATTTTGAGAAGGAAATGGTCATAGACTTAAGAGTGGTGATAATTCAGAAATACATTAATATTAGGAAGATAAGTATCTATAATAAAAGGAAATGAACAAGCAAGGTTAGCATAGGAACCAAGTAAAATGAATATTAAAAGGGTAAGATAAATCGTGATTGGAACTACCAAGAAAAAAAAAAAGAAAATGGGAAGCACAAAAAGCTAAAAATGAAAAACGGAAAATGAAGAATACAATGCTCACAAATGAGAGTTAGCAAAATTAGCAAAAAAAGTCATATATAAGTGCATAAGTCCATTTTGCAGACTGAGTTCAAGAAACACATGCAGTTAAGTGTATGATTTGGTGTGTACTCCATTCCACCATTCATTTGATTTATTCTATATTATATCTCTTTCCTTACAATATTGTAGTACTTGTCCATCTTTGAGTCATTGGGAAAACTTCACTACAATGTAATGAAACTGGCCTGTACTCTAAAACAATTAATCAACGATTATCTTTGACCATAAAGTGAAAATGTATCCTTTCATATCTACACTCTAAAACTACCACTTGTACCCTTAGTGAGTAAAACAGCACATTTATTGGACAGTTGGGAAGTGATGGTCACATTTTTCTTTTGTAGTGGTGTGACTCATTCTTCTGTTTTGTTTTTATACTTTTTACTGTCTTTGATTCATAACTCAATAAAAAATGAACATTAAATTCTGAAATTTGGCAGAGGAATATTCACTTGACTGGCATCTGTAGCTTATAACAAATCTAGTATCCCCCCATGGAGGTTACATGTAAATTCACTATAGGCAGCCTGGGCTTCCACTAACTGCTGTGTATTTCAAAACTTTGATAGCAGTGTAAAAACAAGAACATGTCATGCTGTGTTTAGCTGAAAAATGAGATACCACAGATGATTGTGTTAAAACGATTACAGATTAAGTTACATAAATCTAAAAAGTATATATTTTTCTATAATTACTTTTATTCACACATTGTGTTAAGTTATAATATAATGCATAATGAAATTATTGAAACATTAAAATTGCAATTCAGCATTTTTTTTGCCATCACAAACAAGGAAATGAGTTTAAGAACTATGATACAGGAACTATGAATGTGTTTTAGGAAATGGATGGATAGATAAGTTAATAAAGCTCAGTCCAAGACCAGTCAAATATTTTCTTTTTATTGTTAACATTTTAGGATCTGGAATGTACATTTTTAAATTTGCATAACTTAAATTGGCCTAGGGGTGGCACGATGGCGCAGTGGTAGCGCTGCTGCCTCGCAGTTAGGAGGCCCGGGTTCGCTTCCCGGGTCCTCCCTGCGTGGAGTTTGCATGTTCTCCCCGTGTCTGCGTGGGTTTCCTCCGGGCACTCCGGTTTCCTCCCACAATCCAAAGACATGCAGGTTAGGTGGATTGGTGACTCTAAATTGGCCCTAGTGTGTGCTTGGTGTTTGTGTGTGTCCTGCGGTGGGTTGGCACCCTGCCCAGGATTGGTTCCTGCCTTGTTGGCTGGGATTGGCTCCAGCAGACCCCTGTGACCCTGTATTCGGATTTAGCGGGTTAGAAAATGGATGGATGGATGAATTGGCCTGCCCCAGCAACCTAACTACACATAAGAAGTTTGATAAAACACAAGGAGACCATTTAGTTCATCAATCTTTTATGATTAGCTAATAGCTTACTTGTTCCAAAAGAAACTGGGAATATTTATAGCACACAGATTTGAACAAAGCCCAACCTTTCTACTTGTCTGAGTGTTGTGATATTTATTACGATAATCATGATATTTGTTATCATTATTTATTAAAAGCAAAAGTCAGGAAACATCTGGAAGAATTAAAATGGGCTTTTAAAAAATTGATTTGGCCAATTGTATTAATAAGAACAGAATATAATGGAAATATCTATTACTACTGTTGAAGGCTATTCACAATGGTAAAATCTAAAATAATATCAATTATTAACAAGGGATAATGTTTGTGGTTAAGTTTTTAAAATTTATCTTTTGTAACATACAGTATACACACTATTCAGAGTTTAATAAAGTTGTTTTGCTTGTTAGGTCTGATTGTCCATTGAACAAAGACAACAAAAAACAGTAAAGACTTAGTTCAGAGGTGCCATTGATTTTGGTGGTCCTTATGTAAATCACTTTTAGTTGATATTGAATCAGAAAGAAGCTATTTGAAGGAAAGAAAAATTGATCAGCTATTAGAGAATAGATCAATATCAGTAAACTAGAAATCCTATGTTTTGTACAGTAAAATGAGTGGCAGGATATTCTGTCAGGATCGAGATCTGTCATGTTACTGCTATGTGAAAAAGTGTTATGTTTTCAACCCAAAAGAATGAAAAAAAATCTGGCAACCTCAGTGACTAAAGATAAAACACACAGCAGCCTCCTACAGAGACTTCACCTCTGTAACTTGTAAGGCAGCTTCTTTATTTGTCTGTTAAAATATTCTACCACAGTCCATTATTCACCACAGCAAAGAACTCTAATCTCCACTACAGATGTAACCCTTCTGTTCACTTGTTCCTTTTCTGCACTCTTAAACCCTGCCCAAAGGTACCACTCCTGTAGCCAGATCTTATATTATTGTCATCTCCCCAGTCTACTTATGGCTAAATCCCACAGTGAAGACAATCAGCGTTAACTTCACCCAAGGTTGCCTCCTATGCCTCGTGAAGAGTTTCTACTCAAACCAGTAAAGAATGTCTTTTTTAATGTCCGCTTTTAATCTCTTTGGGCACTTACAGTACACTTGCAGTATAATAGATAGATAGTTCTTACATAAATATTGAACAAAACAGCTATCATTGCTCAACTTCAGAAAATTAATATATTTGTGTTAGATGAGCACCTTCTGGGCTCATCTTAAGTGAACGATATCTAGCTGGGGTGAGAGGGTTTCTCTGCTACCTACAGTATCCTTTCCTTCCTCACAGCACCGACAAGACACCCCTTGAGGGCAACTGATCCCATCCCTTCCTTTCAGACACTAATAAAATCCCGACATCCCTATATGGGGACATCTCAGGTGGACCCAAACTTGACAGAGGATGATTCCTGAATCCAGGCCCGCTCTTACGAGTCTATAGTTTTCTATGCCAAGGAGGCTCATTTTTGTTCTATTTGTTTGTGCTTTGCATCTTTGAGCACTTGTTCTTTTTAAACCTGCCGAGCATTTAAAAAGGGTGATGTGGCTGGCACCCCAGTACTCCTTTGGGCTCACTTTATTTGTTCCACACACCCAAATTATGCACATGCAATATATGAAGCACATAGAAAAAGTAAAGATATTCTGTTATCGATTGTAAAGAAAAAGTTCAGCACTGGTCAACCCAGGATTACAACTCATGGTCCACATTTCTATAGGAGGCTTTGTAATCTTTTTATACCTCAAGCAGACTAGCAAAACTGTAGACAATCACTTTCACATTCCCTTGAAATTAACCACATAAGCTGGTTTCACTCATAGAACCTAAATGTACAGTGTTGATTGTGCCAGGTATTTAGTAAGATTGGCTTGTTCACACTTCCAAGGATAATTTTCATCCCACTTTATCTCTTCTCATTTTCAATCTCAAAGAATACAATCCTGGGTTACAAGGGGCTAGGGCCTGTCCTGCCAAACTGGGAGATGTATAATTTTCAAAATTTGCAATCCGCTCATAACCTTACTACTTTTTCCTCATTATACTAACTGAATTCAGAGTCTTTGGAAGTAGGACACATACTATTTTACTGCTTACAAAAGGTGCACAAAAATTTCAAGCTTACCTTGGATGAAGATTAACACCTTTATTTCAAAGTCTATTCATGTTTCACATATCCAGCCTTGCAAAGTAAACAACTTTATGCTCTTTTTTAGCAGTTTAAAAAAGCTGATATAGTGAAACCTATATATGTCACTGCCAAAGTTTCTTATGATTATTTCACTTTCGTCAATGTCAACATAAATATGAATGTAGAACTGAATTGACATTTTGTGGCTTGACCTGGTAATATCATGGCTTTGTTTAAAACTTTAAACATAAGTCAAGGTGGTAGGTACTTGTGATCTGGGAAATTGCTGGGTCTTGCTTCATGGACACTAAACCCCAGCTTTCATTCACATGTGACCTTGAAAAGGCAATTCTCATTTATATTCCCAAGGTACCTAGCAAATGTGAAAGTGGGAATTCTTCAGTCTTAAATATGCTTACACAAATTACTTGAAATTTCACATTTTGGTTCTGATTATCTTCTTTTTTCGGGTACTCCCGTTAGGGGTTGCCACAGTGGATCATCTTCTTCCATATCTTTCTGTCCTCTGCATCTTGCTCTGTGACACCCATCACCAGCATGTTTTCGCTCACCACATCCAGAAACCTTCACTTAGGCCTTCCTCTTTTCCTCTTCCCTGGCAGCTCTATCCTTAGCATCCTTCTCCCAATATACCCAGAATCTCTCCTCTGCACATGTCCAAACTAACGCAATCTCGCCTCTCTAACTTTGTCTCCTAACCATCCAACTTGAGCCGACCCTCTAATGTACTCATTTCTAATCCTGTTCATCCTCGTCAGACCCAGTGCAAATCTTAGCCTCTTTAACTCTGCTACCTCCAGCTCTGTCTCTTGCTTTCTGGTCAGTGCCACCATCTCCAACCCATATAACATAGCTGGTCTCACTACCGTCCTGTAGACCTTCCCTTTCACTCTTGCTGATACCCGTCTGTCACAAATTACTCCTGACACTCTTCTCCACCCATTCCACCCTGTCTGCACTCTCTTCTTCATCTATCTTCCACAATCCTCATAACTCTGTACTGTTGATCCCAAGTATTTAAACTCATCCACCTTTGCCAACTCTACTCCTTGCATCCTCACCATTCCACTGATCTCCCTCTCATTTACACACATGTATTCTGTCTTGTTCCTACTGACCTTCATTCCTCTCCTCATTAGAGCATATGTCCACCTCTCCAGGGTCTCCTCAACCTGCTCCCTACTATCGCAACAGATCACAATTTCATCAGCAAACATCATAGTCCATGGGGACTCCTGTCTAATCTCGTCTGTCAACCTGTCCATCACCATTGCAAATAAGAAAGGGCTCAGAGCTGATCCCTGATGTAATCCCACCTCCACGTTGAATGCATCCGACACTCCTACTGCAGATCTCACTACTGTCACACTTCCCTCATACATATCCTGTACAACTCTTACGTACATCTCTGCCACTCCTGACTTCATCATACAATACCACAGCTCCTCTCGAGGTGCCCTGTCATATGCTTTCTTCAGGTCCACAAAGACGCAATGCAACTCCTTCTGGCCTTCTCTAAACTTCTCCATCAACATCCTCAGAGCAAACATTGCATCTGTGGTGCTCTTTCTTGGCATGAAACCATACTGCTGCTCACTAATCATCACCTCACTTCTTAACCTAGCTTCCACTACTCTTTCCCATAACTTCATGCTGTGGCTCATCAATTTTATTCCCCTGTAGTTACTGCAGTCCTGCACATCTCCCTTATTCTTAAATATCTTCACCAGTACACTTCTTCTCCACTCATCAGGCATCGTCTCACTTTCCAAGATTTCATTAAACAATCTGGTTAAAAACTCCACTGCCATTTCTCCAAAACACCTCCATGCTTCCATAGGTATGTCATCTGGACCAACAACCTTTCCATTTTTCATCCTCTTCATAGCTGTCCTTACTTCCTTCTTGCTAATCCTGATTTACTATCTCCACATCATCCAACCTCTTCTCTCTCTCTCATTTTTTTCATTCATCAGCCTCTCAAAGTACTCTTTCCTTCTGCTCAATACACTCTCCTCGCTTGTGAGTATGTTTCCATCTTTATACTTTATCATCCTAACCTGCTGCACATCTTTCCCAGCTCGGTCCCTCTGTCTAGCCAATCAGTACAGGTCCTTTTCTCCCTCCTTAGTGTCCAACCTCTCATACAACTCATCATACGCCTTTTCTTTAGCCTTCGCCACCTCTCTCTTCACCTTGTGCCTTATCTCCTTGTACTCTTGTCTACTTTCTGCATCTCTCTGACTATCCCACTTCTTCTTTGCCATCCTCTTCCTCTGTATACTCTCCTGTATTTCCTCATTCCACCACCAGGTTTCCTTTTCCTCCTTCCTCTTTCCAGATGTCACGCCAAGCACCCTTCTTGCTGTCACTCTTACTACATCTGCTGTAGTTTCCCAGCTGTCTGGTAACTCTTCACTGCCACCCAGTGCCTGTCTCACCTCCTCCCTAAACTCAACCTTGCAGTCTTCCTTTTTCAACTTCCACCATTTGATCCTTGGCTATGCCCTCACTCTCATCCTCTTTTTGATCTCCAATGTCATCCTACAGACCACCATCCTATGCTGCTTAACTACACTTTCTCCTGCCACCACTTTGCAGTCTTCAATCTCCTTCAGATCAACTCTTCTGCATAGGATGTAATCTACCTGTGTGCATCTTCCTCCACTCTTGTACGTAACCCTATGTTCCTCCCTCTTCTTAAAATACGTATTCACCACAGCCATGTCCATCTTTTTGGCAAAATCCACTATCCTCTGACCTTCTTCATTCCTCTCCTTGACACCATACCTACCTCCTCATCTCCACTGTTCCCTTCACCAACATGCCCACTGAAATCCGTTCCAATCACCACTTTCTGTCCCTTGGGTACACTGTTCATCACTTCATTCAACTCTTTCTCACCGATTGCACATCCAACTTGCAGTGCATATGCACTAACAACATTCATTATCACACCACCAATTTCCAGCTTCATAATCATTACTCTGCCTGACACTCTTTTCACCTCCAAAACACTCTTAACATACTGTTCCTTCAGAATAACTCCTACCCCATTTTTCCTCAAATCCACACCATAATAGAACAATTTCCCTTTCCATTTAGTCTCTTGCATGCACAATATATCAACCTTCCTTCTCTCCATCATATCTGTGAACTCTCTCTCCTTGCCATACAGCCAACATTCAAAGTTCCTACCCTCAGTTACACCCAATTTTCACCAGCACTTTGTTGGCTAACTGTACTGGTGGCAGTCGTTGTTATCCCAGGGCTCGACCAATCCGGTATGGAAATTTGTATTGTTGTCCGCATATTGATTTGGCAAAATTTTACACTGGATGCCCTTCAAGACGTAACCGTCCCCATTTATCCGGGCTTGGGACCGGCATGAAGAAATACACTGGTCTGTGCATCCCCTGTAGCTAGATTCATGCACACACCCATACACACGCAGGACCATTTTGGTTCTGATTATAAATACAGATAATTAAGCATTTGTGAATGTGGATAGGTAATCCAAATAGCACAAGGTAGGACAAGGGTGCAGTGGCCTTAAAGAGAAAGCATCCTGGGTTTGAATGTCATGTTTTGATGACTTCTGTGTCCAGTTTTCCACAAGCCTCTGTAACATTGACTCCAAATACTCTGATATTCCACACACCTCCTAAAGACACATGTACAGTATTAGGTTAATTAGAGACTCTAAACTGGCCCTGCACGTGTATGGGTGTGTGCATGAATGTGCCCTGAGTTTTATGCCACTGTTGGCTCCTACTTCATACCCAAACTTGGTGAGTTCCCTTCTGACGCTGAACTGGGTAAGCAGATTTGAAATAGTATTTGTGAGCTAAACAGGACTTTTCAACCAAAAATACAACTAGTACATGAACTTCTACTCTCATTGTAACTGAGAAGTGGAAAGAAATCCTGCATATGACAATATAATGGTCTCAAAAAAAGTCTTTTCTCAATTGTATTAAGTTAAAAAATTGAAAACCATTTTAAAAGGTCCAGGAAAAAATAGGATGTAGTTTTTGCAAGCTTTGATTTTTCTATCTTGGTACAATACTGCAAATGCTACCCTGTGCCAATGCTAGGTTATTTTGCGCCTTAGGCCAAGCTTATTAAAGTGTCATCTGACTGTTCGGTAGCTAAACTGTGCGGCTGGTTTTCCACCACATTTTGATCAGCGCCTTAGGCAAATGCCTAATTTGCCTTAATGGCGCCACCAGCCCTGATGTTACCACATGTCATTCTCTGTTAAATTCTTTCTTTCTTTCTTTCTTTCTTTCTTTCTTTCTTTCTTTCTTTCTTTCTTTCTTTCTTTCTTTCTTTCTTTCTTTCTTTCTTTCCCATGTACAACACTAGCAGTGCGATCACATGGTAGAAGCAAGTTGTATCTCCCAACAATCAAGACTGAACTAGTAAAACTGGAACTGGAAATAAAATCCTATAACACTGAGATATTTACCAATATTATATCACATTCTACAAGACGCAGCTAAACTTCACAATGTGATACTCTAATGATTTGTCATAAATGTTAATTCATTCATCAGTGTTTATTCTGTTTGAGCTTGTCTACAAACCATGTCTCCTCTTATTGAATGGGCCAACAATGCATACACCTTCTCATGTGTTCCATCCAAGCTGTGGAACGAGTTTCCCATGATCATCAGACCTACTTCCAGTCTCATAAAATTCCAAAATCACTTGAACATTGACCTCTACACAATGCAGATTTTGACTGCTTAGATTTTTCACTTCCTGGCTATATTTATGAAATTATTTTGTCCCCATTAATCCTCAACTGTGGACATTTTCCAAATATTGCTAGTCATGAAGGTCAATGCTTATTGTGGAAGCATCGACTGCAAAGCAAAAAACAAGCCTTAATGGGACAACAGTCTATTATTAGGTCCATTCACACAGAAACTCACACTGGGATGATTTAATTGTCATTTTAAACCAATACTAATATTAGTCTTTGGGATGTGATAGGAAGAGTGGACTGCCCAGACAAAAACTCAAGCAGAAGAAGGAAGTTTGTGCTAACTCCACACAGGAAATAACTGGGCCAAGCTGAAGATAATATTTACTCTTAGGTGTATATTGTATATTGAAATTCTTTGGGCACAATACAAAAAACAAATAATGATACAAAACAGACAGTAACAACAATGCCCTAAATGAAATATAACATCATAGGCTCCACTTTTATTAGCATTCTCAGTTGCCAAGCAGTTTCTTCACTTTCCTTACCAAATCCTCAAACGTATCATATGCATATTCAAGTTGGTAAGTCATCTTGGCTAAAGACATCTGCTAAATAAAGAACAATTAAAGAACACCAGTGTTCAACTTAACAGATAATAGTGTCACTTGGCCTTTTTTCATTAAATTACCCATTAAAAATACATCCTTTACAGCTTATTTTTAAGTAATAACGTGTTCATAATTTACTCTCTACAGTTGTATGCTATGTTTGAACAAATGGATAGCTAACTCTTAAAATGTCAGCCGTGACACGTGATTCAAGGTTCAAGTTGCTGGATGAGACACAGGAGTTAGACCGAAAAACCACAAAGCTGGAAGTCAAAATCCCCACAATTATGAATAAGCCCTTTAACCTTCCAGAATTTCAACTGGAGGAATTTAGTTACAGCTGCACTGTGATTTGGATAAACCCATCAAGTGAATAAATAAATGAACAGTATACTGTACGTCTGAATTAGTTAATGTTTAATCGTATGAGTGTGTACATGATGTTTACTTTTGCTAATCCATTACAGAGTATTGTAACCCTAGTGCATTGGATTAGTTTTTGGCAGCAATTTTCATTTTCAAAAAATAATGCATTCTGACATTTTGACCTGCAATGTTTAATTATTTGTTTTTGCCAGCTGATTGCTTGTCACTGGATAGCATCCAGAAAAACTTTTGTGTTTTCCTTTTTTCTTCCATTGTGCCTTTCCATGCTGTCATGGGAAAGTGTGCAAACAGCAAATGTGTCACCCATTAATATCTGGAATAAAAGCTCTGTATATATTAACATTTTTTTTTCCAAATGCAGATGTTAATGATGCCTTTTTATGTTTGGATACATCCGACCACCAATATGAAGAAAGTGATTAACTTTATTTCCCAGAACATGCTTGTAGTTGATCCACATCTGCAGGAGAAGGGCAGCAGTGTATACTGGAGATTTGGGGCTGAGAGTTGCCATTTTCTGTTACGTATTTATCTGTTTAAAACACTGTACCATGAGAAAACATTTCAAACAAAACATCTTTGTAGCAAGAGCATCCCGAGGGAGACTGCGGAGGCGAGAGCAGTAGGCATTAAGATTCAAAGTACAATTGGAGCAACATGGCGTGACAGGAATACAAGCCAGATCTTTAGGAACATTAACTGCTTACACAATTACACCTGATACAATTAAAAAAGATTAAAGTGATTAGAACATTAAAATCAAATCAATTAAAATAATAGGTAGATCAAGGAAAACATTGTGGGTGTAGGTAGGGGCTGTGCTTTGACATCGCTTAGTGGCACAGCCCTGACATGTTTAGTCCAAAAACAAAAAGGCCCATTTTCATCAGAATTTACGCTACTCGCAGGAAAAGTTTGAGGTTGACATGGGTGTGCCCCGTAAAAGGTCACATGAAGGAATACATCATTATTGGATTGTGGCAGGGCTTCTCGATTATTAGTGTTTATTTACTTGAGGGAAATGCCTCATTACCATACAAGTGCCACGGTAATTGGTTGTGCTAGCAGCAAAACAGGGAAGCAGAGCCAAGTTACACTTTTGCTTGGGAGGGGGAAGATTTTGGACTTTTAAGATGTCAAACACACATTTCGCTGAGTCAGAAGATAATGATAAAAGTTTTTCTCATTTGTATCTTATACTATCCTATATTACTTGCTCAGTTTTGAGGAATATTGGTTGGATAATATAGTTATATTGTATTGTTACCTGCAATGATCCATGAAGATCAGCACATAAAGATTTCATAAGAAATGCAAAAAAACTGAGAAGACTACTAAACCAAAGCTGACATGTTCTGATTTTGTTAAAGCATCATAATTGTCAGCTGCAAGACAGTAAAAGCTAAATTCTGAAATAAAATCCTCAATGAGGTGTATGTTGATGAAAACCTCTGTGAGCCTTAGATTTCACTGAGCAAGTTTGTAAATGATTACAGTATTTCTGCTACCTATTCTGCTTCTTAATTTTTATTGGATATGGTGCTATTCGCAGCATGCATTATATAAGATTGGAATAAAGGATTACAATGATAAACTATTAAATATTACCTATAGTAATCTTCAAAAAGTGTTCCTAAAAGTTCAGTCATTAATCTGCACACAAGTCTACTGCATACATTATATGTAATTGTATGTTTGGACAATTTGATAGGGTCAGGTTTCTCACCATGTTTATCCCAGGACAGTCACTCATTTTTAACTAATAATTTTTAAACTCAGCCTCCAAAATCACAGACCTGCACGGGAAAGCGTAATCCATTTGAACAAAAAATCCTTCACAAAAGTGCTTACCCATAAAAACATAAAAATTGCCATCAAATAGCCATCAATACTGCTTATGATTTACAAAGCCTTAAATAATCTCGCTCCATCCTATATTTCAGAATGTCTTACACTTTATACTCCAAATCGTAACCTCAGCTCTTCAAATGAGTGTCTGCTTATAATTCCAAGAGCTAAACTTAAAAGAAGTGGTGAGGCGGCCTTCTGCTGTTATGTACCTAAAATCTGGAATAGCTTACTGATAGAAATTCTCAGGCTAATATGATGGGGCACTTTAAAAAACTGCTAAAAACTCATTATTTTAATATGGCTTTCTCATAGTTTCATTTTAGTGTAACACTGATATTCTGTATGTGCATTTATTTATCGTTTTCATCATGGCTCTGCAATCCGTACTAACCCGTACTTTCTTTGCTGTTCTTTTTCTGGTTTTCTGTGGTGGTGATCTGTACAAACCACCACCTGATCAAAGCACCATGATGTCCCTACACTGATGTAATGAAGGCCAGAGGTCCACATGACCATTATCATCTAATTCTTCCATGTGAACCCTGAATACAATGTGGACTGATTGAGGTTATTTATGTTAGGTAGAATGCCTAGTGGGGGCTAGGTGGTCTCGTGGCCTGGAACCCCTGCAGATTTTGTTTTTTTTCGTTTTCGTTTTTGTTTTTTTGTTTTTTCTGTTCTCCCTGGCCAATGGACCTTAATTAAATTCTATGTTAATTAGTATTGCCTAATTTTATTTTTATATTTTGTCTTTTTTCTGGAAGGTTAAAGGGCTTACTCATAATTGTGGGGAGTTTGGGATACATCATTTGTATGAAAATGTGCTATATAAATAAATGTTGTTGTGGTTGTTTAATTTAAATTTCTAAGGCAAACAGATTTTTAAAATCCATTGTTAAGCAGTGTAAAATTATAATCCTACACACATAAATCCCTCCTTGTGATGTCTGAAAATGAGTTTAACACAGATTAGCTGAAGGTGAGTTTTAGTAATGGAACAACAAACCTGGTGTTGTTCCAAGAAAACAGAAACCTATCTGAGGATATCAGATCCACGTTGTACGTTTACACCCAGGGACCTAAATAAACCCAGGAGTGATGAGCCCATGGTTACAGGCCTGGTTTTCAGGTATTCAGAAACATCCTCAACCATAATGTACATGTACTGTACATTCGTTTTGGATGTTTTTCATCATAAAAACTCTTGTTGGTGTTACACATTAAAGCATAATGTACTGATGCATTTTGAAATTAATAGCATTAAGATATCTTAAATTCTGGACTAACATTATGCTGTGGTTCCTCATAATGTTCAACTTGATAAAGCAGGGTTCAGAATGTTACATTTATTTCTGTCACATTTAGAGCTGTCTTGCAATTTTTCTGCCGGGTTCCCATTTCTGATTACCCTGTACTAGATGCTGTACGTTCAGAAAATAAACTCATTAAAGGAATACATTTCATGCTGAATCTTGAAGTGATAATCATGAATTAGTGCATGTTTTTCATAGGGGGCAGCATTGTGCATCAGTCATTTCTGTTCTGTTCATTCATAGATCCAGCATCGAGGGTTGAATGCTGCACCTGTTTTTTTGTTCATGTGCAGTTTTCACAAGTACTGTGTATCTTCATTGGATACTCAGTCTTTCAATCCACATCACCAAAAGTGTGCAGGTTAGGTTGACTGGTGACTTCATTGGCCCCAGAGTGTGTGTTAGAGTGTGTCCTGTGATGGACTGGTACACTATCCATGGTTGGTTCCTGTCTTGTACCCTTTTCTCTCTTGATAGGCACTTGGCACTTCAATGACACTTGATTATTCAGGACTGAGATTGTTACATATGAGAAAAAATATTATAGGATTTATGGTGATACATGATCCTATGAAGGAAAAGGCAAAAACAACACAACTCGGTGAAAGCTGCAAAAACAATGATGTTTCGGTTGTAGTCCTAACAATTAAATAATTGATTATATCACCTCCATTAAGTGTAACCAGTAAATATAGAGACTGGAATGCTAAACTAATGGGAGAAACAAATTTCAAAAGGCTTCTTGATATTCCTTTTTAGCAAATTAATTTATTAGTTAAGCATTCCAGTGTAAAGTAGATTAAGAGACGAAAAGACAAAGCATGTAATCAGGAAACAGAAGTCAGAATACATTAGAAAAAACAATCATCAAAACCCAAAAAATCTCTAATTAAAATCTAGTCAAAAAAGTGCCAAAAGCTCAATAAACAGAAAAATAGTTTACATTTAAGAAATCTCAAGTAAATGGTTTATCTTTAAGAGAAATCGCCGGATGCTATAACTACTATAATATAAGCTGCTACAGCATCCCAAATACCGAAGAGGTGTTTATGGTGTTCCAGTACTTAGAATTAGAATTAGAACAATCTAGACGAGAACAGGCCATTCAGCCCAACAAAGCTCGCCAGTCCTATCCACTTGCTTCCTCCAAGAAAACATCAAGTCGAGATTTGAAAGTCCCTAACGTCTTACTGTCTACCACACTACTTGGTAACTTATTCCAAGTGTCTATCGTTCTTTGTGTAAAGAAAAACTTCCTAATGTTTGTGCGAAATTTACCCTTAACAAGTTTCCAACTGTGTCCCCGTGTTCTTGATGAGCTCATTTTAAAATACAAGTCTCGATCCACTGTACTAATTCCCTTCATAATTTTAAACACTTCAATCATGTCACCTCTTAATCTTCTTTTGCTTAAACTGTATAGGCTCAGCTCTTTTAATCTTTCCTCATAATTCAACCCCTGTAGACCTGGAATCAGCCTAATCGCTCTTCTCTGGACCTTTTCTAGTGCTGCTATGTCCTTTTTGTAGCCATGACATCACACATAGCAACATGAGTCAGGTGACCAGTAACAAGCGACATCACTTTGTACAAAATGTGCATGTCTGCAAGAAAAAATATTCAAAATAGTAGTGCAATGATGCCTCTGTAATAGGCAAAAAAAAATCTAAATCTTTATATATAATATGCTACAGTGGCTGTTCGTTTGTCTGTCCAGGATTTTCAATCACCTGTAGCTCGCAAATCGTTTGACCTATTGACCTGAAATTTGGTACGCATATACTACATGACGTCTACTATCCACTTTTCGGGTGATGATTGACCTCCAAGGTTATTCTTCTTTTTATTTTTATTTTATTCTAGAATCAACTCTTGGCAGTGGCCGTGCAGCACATGTGTACGGGAAGCGTTTTCATCCCTACCACCTTCGCTGTCACTTCCCCTACCTCTTCATATCTTAAATCATTCTTGAAGCAGATTGAAGACTTAAGGGCCAGCTTAAGTGAAAAATGAAGGAAAACATTTGTAATTGCAACACAAACACTGATTTAATGAATTTTAATGTGAAAAGATGCCGAAGAAAGAAGAGAAGAAGCAGGTCACTAGAGTGGAGAAAAGAAGAGCTGCTCAGGAAGCAGCAAGCGCATCAACCAAACTGCTCAAGTCAAGTGTATTCACTGCACTTTATTGTGCAGTGTGCCATTACTGGTAATAATAATAATAATAATAATAATAATAATAATAATAAACAAGTAGAAAATCAAAAGCAACATGATCAAAAATTAGGAGAGAATTTCTCTAAATGTTGCCACGCATATAATTAACTGAATTTGTATGTGACAGATTTTAAGGTGTCTTGAATGTGACAAAATATCTTCACACTTTCAGGACAATTTTTGCATAGAAAAAAAACCCTCTCTGTTGTAATTGGCTCTAGATTAAAAAAATGATTTTTTTATTGGAATGTCTGCACTTATCTTTTTGATTCTTTAAAGGAACATCTGGTTGATTTTTTTTTTTTGTCCATTGACCTGTACATTTTTACATTATCATAGGAAGACAATGAGTTTCAGAATCACTGTCATCCATATCTGTAGGACAGCCTGACATTAGATTCATCCACTGTATAAAATCAAACAAGGCTCTCTCCCCCTCATTCTCCTCTCCTATTTATCCATTGTCATTTTTGACAATGTCTTGGGTATTCATATAATATCCAGTTAGAAACATGCCTCCTCAAATAAGTCATTAATAAGGAGAAAAGTAAGATAGGAGCTCAGTAACAGAAACAAAATATAAATCCTAGCATCTAACATCACATTGACTGATTTCTCCTGGTGAGACAGTACTGGCCAGGACAAAACATTTTAGAAAAGTTTACTCGTGATGTGAATGCTTTTTCTCTAAAAAGTCTGGATTTTCAAACCCTGCTGGCTTGTACTTCTGCAAGACTCAGGTACCTCTTATTATGGTCTCTGCCTGTGTAACATCATATAGTACATACACTGTAGGTGTGCAATACACCATTCATTTCCAATTTTCCAGTTGACTCGGTAAAATGCACAGGAAGAAAATCAGGTGTGTTAAACAAGGAAGCTGGTAAAAAAAAATCACAACTACTTAATCATTCTTTAACGAGTCTGGATTTTTTCAAGTTAAAAGAAATGACCAAGAGAATTAATATACCAATGATATGTGCACTATAAAATTTCTCTTACCAGTGTAGACAAAGCGTCCTGGTGCTCCTTTACAGAACTGTTTAGATTTATATGACAGCGTGACTTCTACCACTCCGGGAATGTGACGTGGGGGTGTCTGTACCCGAATTGCATGGGGAGTGATGAGCTGAAAGAATAAAACAATAAGAATCTGTTTTTTGTTTTCTGCAGTTGCATTTTCCATTACAGAGTCCTAGGGTGTCCTATCTCTGAATTTCATCTTAAAGGCAGTTATGGAAGGGATTAAAGCATGCTTATGCTGATTTGCACACTGGGGCCATTTAGGGTGTCTGTAGTTGGCCTGGAGGAGGTCTAATGAACAAGATACTTTGATTTCCTGTCACCTGTAAAACACTTTCATATTTGGTGTCACTAAATTGGCCCAGTGTAGGAACTCATGAATGTGTCTTGCTTTTTATTTGGATTTGGGAAGAAAACATGAAAAATATTGATAAAGTAATAGAAAAAGAGGTACTGTATTAAAGTTTTTTGCTCCGCAGCTGAGGGAAGAGGATTCATAAAAGGTGAGCATGCTCATCTACCGATTACTCTACATGATCCAACTGTGAAATATGTTGTGAGATAAATGGCAGATTCCAAATTTCAAAACCAGTGTCCTTACCTCACTCCAGACAAGCATGGTACCAAAGACAACTTGCAAGCCATCGAAAAAGTTGTCTCCGATGACAATCACAGTGGCTCCTCCAGTAGTCCATCCCTCGCTCGGACTGATGGCTTTGATGCAGGGGGTAGCTGCTTCGGAAACACAGAGAGAGACAAAGAGGGAGAGAGAGATGAAAAATGGACGGACACACAAAGTTTTACAGATGAAGGAGAAATGCTTTCTTGTTGCAAGGGATAGATAGATAGATAGATAGATAGATAGATAGATAGATAGATAGATAGATAGATAGATAGATAGATAGATAGATAGACATTTGGTCTGAACGCACACCAGAATGACTATAAAGCAAAAAAATTAAAAAGAAAGGAAACTTCTGACCTCACAGTGAGGCAGGAGTTTTGTTGATGGTATAAAGGAGCCCGAGTAGCATTCTTCTGCTGAATAATTCATTGATTGAAAGTACACAGTGCTACCGTGTCAAAGAGAGGATGTGCAGTATTGTTCATAATGGCACTCAGTTTTGGGTTAATTCTCTCCTTTGCTATGACCTCTATGGGGTTCAGAATGTGTCCTATAGGATGTAAGTTCCCATATTAAAGGAATGCAGTATCCTAAGGAAAAACAGCCTGCTGTTTTTGCTTCCTTATATAATTCCTCTGTGTTCTGAGACCAGTCCAACTTGACACTAATTGGGATCCCCGAGTACTTGTAGGATCTGACTACCTCTACATCCACTCCTTAAACAGTGACCAGACATAGCGGCTGTATGGTGTGGCAAAAATCAGTAATGAGTTTTGCAGATGTTAAGATGCACCAGGAAACAAAGTTCTCCACCGGACTCCTATACTCTGTCTCATCTCCATTATCAATACACCCCATATAAGTGCAAAATCATCTGAGAATTTCTGCAAGTGACATGACCCTGGTGTTACATTTATAATCTGAAGTGTACAGATTGAAGGGAAATGAGACGAGACCATTCCTTGTGGTGCTCCAGTGTTGTTCACATCCATATCAGAGACACAGTCTTTGAGTCTCACAAACTGCAGTCTGCCTGACAGATAGTCCATTATCCAGAACACCATGGGCTCACTCATCCACCTGCTTATCTCTGAGTTTACCCCTTAAGGGTGGCTGGATGGTATTGAAGGCACTGGAAAAATCAAAAAACGTAATCCTCATAGTGCTGCCAACTTCGTCCTGGTGAGTATAAGCCTTGTGGAGCAAAAGATAACTGCATCCTCCACTCCAATCTGTGTCCAATAGGAAAACTGCAGTGTGTCTATATATGGATCTAAATTCAAATCTATCTGGAAATGAATACAACGATCGATAAAGACTAGAAGTGATTTTTGAGCTAATACTTCACATTTGTGTTAAGAAGGATATATTGTGCAAAGAGTAGCAATTATGCCTCTTGGCATGTTTTTTATTTTAGGCTGGGATGCCCTTTTTTGTTTACAAGGAATTTCTGGACAAATTCCAGTTTTGTTTTTACGGTCCAAATACAAGCTGCAATCATTAAATCGCCCAGTGTGATTGTGTGCACTTCACAATGTACTGGTTGCCTGTTTGGTTTTGCTTTTATTCAAACAGTGGACTCTCCTCCCATCTGCGGTTTAATTATCAATTATATTAATGACTTAAGGTATAAACCTTTCCAGAACTTAATGAAAAACGCAATTGAATTAGCCCTCATTTTAGACCATCAGGCTGATTTATTTTTAATAAGTGTCTTGCAGGGGTTTTAATACTACATATTGTCTAATTTATTCCTTGCCTCAATGTTTTCCCCTTGAGAGTTTGTAGGCCACTAAGCAAATGATCAGAATCAAAGAGCATTATGTTTTCTTGTGCCAGACACCACGCCAAAACACCTTCTAATTCAGACAGACATGAGGCCTGACCCAGACTATCTCACTCCCATTTACATCTAGATTGATTCTGTCCTGCCATACCACCTACAACCTCTCCATCCAATAGCATACACGGTGACCAATGACTACACCTTTTACCCTTCTGCATGAAATCTTGACAATCAATTATTCTCTCAGTCAGCAGGCATTATTGTAAAATAACAAATGTGACAAATGTAACAATTCACCTATTACCATGAATCTGTGGACCTTGACTATGGAAGGCTCTGGTTAAACTGGAGTTTAAAAGCATTTAAATGGCTGTACAAGATATTTGTTTAGAAACTAAGGGGATTAACTAGTATATAGAGATTGAACGTTTTGCTAGTTGATTTATTCATGTTCTAAACTCAATTTAAAACCGACCGGTCATGGGGAATTAAAGCCTGCCCTATGACGTTTATCACAGTGCTATTTCACCTTATTCACAATGGGACAGTTGTGGATGGCATCAATAATCTAAAACACATTTTTAGGGTGCATAACAAAGCTATAGTAACAAGAAAAAACTGGCTGGGATACTGTGAGAAAAACAGAGTCCATGAAGATAGCTGGAAATTGAATTCAGTTAAGTGGATATGTGAGACAGCCTCATTTCACGATGCACCGCTGCGCTCCCTCAGTTTTCCTGTTTTTTTCTATTTTTTTAAGGTCAAGTACAGTATTCTTCACTACTCATTAAGGATCTGAGTTTAAAGATCCCCATTAAATGTTAACAATGTGTCAGCTGCAAGCTGAAGTAATCATCACCACCAAGTCATATGCTTTTTTGTATCTCCCATAATCTTGAGACAGTGCATGGAGAACATTTAACAAATGCCTTCTCATGTGATCATAGTACAGGACAATTTAATGCATCGATTGTTCATTTTGTTTGTTCTTTTTTGATTCAAATTGTCCATCCATCCATTATCGAACCCGCTATATCCTAACTACAGGGTCACGGGGTTCTGCTGGAGCCAATCCCATCCAACACAAGGTGCAAGGCAGGAAACAAACTCCGGGCAGGGCGTCAGTCCACCACAGTTGATTCAGATTGTTTTACGGTAATATCTTGAGTAGTTTCTCAAACCTATGATTTAGTGCAACAAATGGAGTGAATAGTGATACAATACAAATGTTTATTATTCTTACTAATAGTCCATCATGAGTGACAGTACATGGGTTTAGAGTCCGGAAATCACTTTTCTTGTAACTATTTTTTAGTTACTATTTGAAAAACATAACAGTAAATATTTCCAGCAGAAATGAACAACTCTTTATTGTAAATGATGTGTATTAAAGAGGTGAGCACTAGAGAGTGTCAGCTACAACTAGTAAATTTCTGCTAATCCTAATGTAGCCTTCAACACCTCCATTTTAACTCATTGTAGGCAAATGGGATTTCTGTTGGAGCCTGAATGTCACAGTTCTTCTAAATAATGGCTCTTGATAACCAAATTTATTTGTTCTGTCAGCAACAGTCAAGTGTGGATTCATCTACTACCTGTAGAGACTTAATTTATTGTTATTGAAGGAGTTCTGAAAGGCTTCTACTCAATATATGCTCCATCTTAACTCCTTCAGGGCGAATGTCGACTTTTGTTGAAATTCAGGGTTAGAAGACGGTAATTAACTGTAAACTGCGACATAAACTTACCGTTGCATTTTAGTTTGATTCTTCTTTGCTAGAAGGAAAGTTAGCTTTTGTTGTTTTGACCTCGATTCCCTGCGTGTGCAGGAGTAGCGAAGAGCAAATAACCTATATGGCATCAACATCTGGTGAGAGACCAAAGTGAATGCGCAAAGCAAAATACTCTGTACAAAACATTTTGAGTATTATCGTTGAATTGAATTTTGACTTCATGGGCCTCGATTTTGGTGCAAGTGATCTGGAGATGAAGATCGAAAATGGAAGTGAGGTACTTGCATCAGCTGATCAGTCCCCAGCTGAACACATTCATGTAGCAGATGGACCTACGGTAACATTCGCCTGGGAGGACCGTCCCTTAAGACAATGAGGTACAAACCAGACTACAACTGCACACCGTAGCCCACTTGCCACACAAAAACAGCCAGTAGCCGGCCCTGCTGTCCATCTGGCTGTCATTGCTGCCACTGCTGCCAGAGATACCAAGCAGGCACCGAAAGCATCCACAGTATGCAGCAACAGATGTTTTACATTTATTTATATATGAAACCATTGCTTTGTGTGCTTTTCAGAAAAAATGGGGTTTTTTTTGGAAAAAATATTCAGCCCTCAAAGAGTTAAACCCTGCCTACAAGAAAGCTCTTGAAAACATTCAGAAACTGTCAAAATATTTTCCCACATTATTGTTGATTTTAAGATGTTTTTTACCATTAGGGCTGAGTATTTGTGTGTCTCAGTGCCCTCCAGCAAGGATGTATATATCCATTCCTTGTGTTGCATTCACAGTATTTTGCAGGCTCTAATGTGTTTGTGTTCTGTTCGTTTAAGCTGTATGAAGTATGTATATTGAAAATTGGACCACTCTTTTTCTCTTTTGGAGCTGGCATGTCTACCATCTGTTTCTACACAACCAGACAGTGAAAGTCATTGGTGTCAGCAGCATTGTGGTCCTGCAGTTATGTGCTACTTTATGTGTAGAAATGGTTTACTTGAATAAAAACGATTCTTTCCAACAGTATGAAACAGAAATATAAGATTTCTTTGCAGTCCTTTCCATCCTGCCACACTATCAGTATTCAATATGTTCATGTGGTGGTACAACATGGGCCACATAAGAGGTAGTCACTGATTGTGCTGAATAAGCATCTCCTCAGTGCTGAGCTGAATTGTGCTATATAAAATGTAATTGTTTGACCCAAGCACCATTTTACTGTATGATTATTAAGAGGCTCTGGTGTCACTGAGCACCAAAAATAAGAGTAATATTTTGGGAAAGTTTACATGCCAGACTTCCAGTCCATAGCATTAACTAATAAATAGAGCTAAACTCATATCAATAAAAGGCAGACAAATTGGGAAGCTGTGTCCAACAAGATCCTAATGTGGTCCTACATATGGATGATCTAACAGGTAAGACTAAGCTTCCTCATGAGGTCCACATACAACACTGTCCCAAGTCCCAGAAATGTACATCTCTGATATTGTACAGAAACAAACTGCAAACAATCCAATGCATAGAACACAAGTTTACGCCACTTTCTTTTTTGCTGCTGGCAGCACTTACTCAAGGTCAGTATGGTTGGCACCATAACCGGGTTCTTCCAAAGCTTGCAAAGGTCTTAGAGCAATGCAGGCTGAAAGTGAACAGTGCCAATCCCATTAAAATAACATCACAACAATTGATAAACTTTGAAAGGCAGGGTGAAGGGGCACAGAACATCACCCAGAGGCAGTAACATGGACTGACATCGGGAAGTCAGAGGAACCTGTGAGACGATCTGAACCAGCAGTTGAAGTTTCCACTCAAAATCACTACAACATCCATCTGACCAGATATTGCCTTGTGGTTTATATCTGCCAGGACCGTAATCATGACTGAGTATACCATAGGTGGTCACAATGGAAACAGCCTTTGACAGGAAGAGGAGGAAGTAAGGAGTTGGCAAAGGAGTGCACAGAAGCAGGGTGGAAGAAAGTAACCTACTCTGTGCAAGTTGGCTGCAGAAGCTTCATTTGAACATCTACCCAATGATTTCTAAGGCTGTCAGAATTGCCAGTTCCAGCGTTCAAAGAATTGGCAGAGGAGGCAGAGCAAGGGAGTTTCTGGCTTTGGCTTAGAATAAATTATGCAAATTTCCATAATTAAAAGGATCAAACATTAGGAAAGCGTGGCTCTTGGCTGATGACCCTGCAGCCAGCCCACTGGCAGTGTCAGAAGAACATCGGGCAGCAATACCTAGTGAGTGAATATATGTGCTGCCTATTCATGAACCAAATTGGACTTCCTGGCACAGCACAGTAGTGATGCTACCTGCATAGGCCTGAGTTCAAACATTATTGACATGGAGTTTTCATGGTTTTTGAGCATTTGTGTGGGTTTTTTGAAGGTTGCTATGGGGTTCTCCCTACAGAATTACACACCAGATTAATTGGCAAACTGAAAATAACCCAGTGGATTGTGCCAAAAATGTTTAATGTATTTATTTAATATTTAATATTAGCTAGAATGTATTTGCATTTTACATTTAATTAATTAATTGAAAAAACTCCATAAATAAAGCAACAAATCACTTTTGTAATAAAATACAATGCTCTTTCAAGACACAAAAACAGATTCAAGCCTACTGTCCATTATTTGGTTAAAATATTCTATCCTGAAACTAAGAGTACAGTATATTACAGCTTTAAGAAAAGTACATTACAGAAACATTGAACTTTTTCAGAAAACTAGACAACTTACTGGACTATCCTCATTAAAGTCCCTTAGGATGCAGGAAGGTATACACACAACCTCTCTTGAACTTACTCCAGACTGTCCTAGTTCCTACCAGACTTGCCTTATCATAACCTGGTTGCCATAGGAACCTGTTCAGAATTAAATAGATATGATGGAGAGATGAGAGACCTCCAGGAACAAAGCAATTTGTCAGAGTGGAAATCTACAGACAGGAATTTCTGCTTCTTGTTCCTTAACGAGCTTTTCCTCCCCTTAACGATTTGTACTTCCTAATTTGATTAAGCACATCCTCAGCTAACATCCAGCTCCAAAATTGTTAACCATCAAATAATACGTTGGAGTTGTATTTTCATAACCATTAAATTCTCATTGCTTAATATGAAGCCACATGGCAATGTGGTAAAGCAGCATAAGATGAACAAGAGCTGCCTTCAATTTAACTCCAAAACTTTTAGTGTCATGCTTATTAGGTTTTAGATGAAATTACCTTGTACTTCTCTGTATATATTAAGTGCTAACAATTTCAATTCCACTTTATCTTTGTTAAAGTTTAATAAATTATAAGCCTAAGTGTTCTATTCCTTCTTATTTCATTTCTTCAAATTGTTTATGATTGTATAATGAGGTCAGTGAGATAAATGAACAATTTTGTTTTAACTGGCTACTGCTATGAAATGATTTTTAAGGTGGCAACATTTCAAATGTGGCTTTTGTACCTGTTGGTGAAAAGGTAGCTTTATATTTAACAAATACAACTGATGATTTATATCTTTGCAAAAATAAACAATAATATATGAAACATTATAGACAGAGTGTATATATATATATATATATATATATATACAGTATATATATATAGATACATACTATCTAGACTATATATATACTGTATATATGCATACAGACTATATATATTTATATATATACTGTATATATACATATTTATATATATATATATATATATATACAGTATATACATATATATATATATATTTAAAATCATGCGCATGCTCATAGGGGACAGCTGAAGGGTTGGCACTGTGATATAATGACTTTTATCTTCCTCTGATTTCTGACTGGATGATTGATGGCTATAACATCTCTGACATCATGTATGGGGTCTGCCCACCTGGATCTGCCTCTTCCTGCTGGAAGGACTGAAGCCTGGAAACCAGTTCAATCCTGAACTCACGTCTGGGAACTGAGTTCATGGCTGGTATCCCAAATCATTATTGTTGTCTTCTCATTTCACTTACTATGTGTATATATATATATATATATATATATATATATATATATATATATATATATATATATATATATATATGTACAGTATATATAAATCATAACCCTATATATATATTTAAACACGCACTGTATGTACTTAATATGTGCTTTTACAAAAACACACACTCATACTATGTAGAACTAGAGCCTATGAACAGACACTATAACGTTACAACAGTATATACAGTAGTCAATGACACTTAGACACACACACACACTTTCATATGCTGAGCCCATTTACAATTAAAAACTGTGCTACTGTTTATGTTTTTCAGACCTGGAAGAAATCTGGAGTACCTGGTGAAAAATCATGTGAATGTGGGGAAAATGTGAAAACTCAATGATACTGACTCACATTGGAACTGACCTCAGGTTTCTGTCTCTATAAAGAGGCCTCACTACAAACTGAGTCACTGCTAACATCGTCTCTAGCAGGAAACAGGTAACGTATTCATTACTTGTTAGAAATATTCATACTAATTTTATTTCTAATTTACTTAGCTAACTTATTTTTTTATTAAGACTTACCATGACCAACTGCTTCTTTTTGCTGCAAGTAACAAATAAATATGCTAACTGTTGTAAAAAATACAACACCACAGAATGAAATACAAATGATGCCTAATAGTTTCAAGTCTGCTGAATAAAATGTAGAGTTGTTGGGAGATGAAGCTTATCCTGCAAGGCACAAACCATCTCAGGACTGTAATTCAGTCCATTATAGTGCCCAACACACATAAAATGATAGGGGGAGGACAATTTGAAACTAATCAAACTAATCAAACAATGCATGAGTATCTTTATAAAACCTCCAGCAGCATGTTATGCAATTCTGTATGTTTACAAAATCCTTAAGACTACAGGTTTCTACATTCATTATTGTCGCATGTACAGGGTATAGTGAATTTATTACCTCCACGTGCTATTGAACATGCACTCACTGCCACCTTTATTAGTGAGTATAACTACCTTACCTTTAAATGTTGGTTTTTCTTTCCTGAAATATCTCAGAACACATTTGTTATATAAATTCATACTTCCAGATTCTGCTGGAAAGTATTTGGATCTGCCTTGCTTATAACTCTGAAAAGCTTTGCTTTTTAACATTTACATTGTTCTTCACAACAAGGAGTTAAAAATAAGAACACATTGATTTCTTCCAATTAAAGGGTAAAGTGTAGACAAGAACAAAATGAACTGCAGTTGAGCCTGAAAGACTGATTTCAGACTTACTAAAGGTAATAAAATCAAGTTTCGTAAAGCAAAAACTTGAGACAAGTCATTAAAGTCCATATTAAGTATGGTGAGTAAACAGGATGAATTAAAACCCCCATTATAATGTTAGGGTGGAGGTGTTTTTGAACTGTTTGAACTCGAAATGTGCATTTGACAATTTTCATTTCAGCTCAGCACACATGACACTCTTTTTAAAAAATGGTTTTATGCAGATGCTCTAGTGTTGCTTAACAAATTACTGACAGAAAACTTGGTTGACAAATGTTTACGGATCCATTTCAAAATGTTTTATATTTATTTGGATCGAGTAATGGGGCCTGGTAACTAAGTAACTGGACTGTATGTTTCAAGTTTAATAGTTCAGTTGCCCCATGGACATGCTGTGTAATTCTGGACACCAATCTACCAGTCTTTGTAAAAAAATATTGATTACTGATTGTGGTAAATGTAAATAATATGAATATAAACTCTATGTAAAAAACTGCTAGAAACTAAAATCAGATGTTATTTGTTTACTAGTTAGATCATGTAAAATCAAATATCTCAGTTTGGCTATTACATTAATCTCAGCTCTTTTCTTACTTTCTAGAATGTTATGTAAAGCAGACCCTCAGGCCTAAAAATTGTGACTGCTACTATGTTTTACTAGGTTGTGACACTGACTAGACTTAACATTGTCTTTCAGTAGGCTATTGCTCGGTTGACCGTCCTACCTTCAGAAGGATCCAGACGCCTTGCTCTTCTACCATGTTTGGAGTTATTGTGAACAAACATATTATCAGAAACTGCCAAAACATGGCCATCAACATTGACTGTTGTAGAGACAACTACCTAGAATGAGAGAAAACAGAATATGGAATTAGATCAACACAAATTTACTTTAATATCATTGTTATCCAAATTTATTATGCTACTGTTGCACTGTTGAGCAAAAAGAAGTAAAGTTAACTTTGCCCTAACAATCTGCTTTTACTGGCACTTCTACAAAACACATTTTCATCACAGTAATAAAAATTGGTGTGAGTGTATATAACTATAATGTGTTTGACATTATGGGTTCCAAAAAATGCATTAGCATAATAAAACTAAATGAACAAGAGAAAACATTTGTAAGGTGAATGATAAGAAAGTATGAATAAAAAAAAAACTATTTCTTAGAATCAAATGATCTACTAGCGTTTAAATCAGTTGCTGCATAACTGTAGTTTTAAAGGAAATAAAAAAGTTCTTCCAGAAGATATCAGTTTGATTATTTTTTAGTGTGTGAAGTATAAATACTAAACACTATAAGAAATTCTGAAACTACTTTTAATTTATGATCCCCATTAGCCAAATCTTTTTCCAGCAGAATAAGGGATAAGGTAGGAATCAGCCCTGACTGGGCCACTAGTCTATGATGCAGACGTAGCTAAATTAACTGCTAATGGAAGCACATATCAATTGGGATGTTAAAGGGAACCCACGTGACTCGAAGGGACTCAATCGAACACAGGAAGAAAGCGTGAACTCTACGCAAGCAGCAACTAACCTGGAAATAAAACATGGAATGTGTTCCCATCACTTCAATCAGAATTTAGGTAAAAGTTATAATCTTTAATCAGCCTTGACAAATTATTTCACAGAGATCACCAAAAATGTTGTGCACTCTAGACATGAGGGTCACTCATAAGTCTATTGCATCCCCTTGCTTGTGTACATGTGATTTTTTTCTATGAACTTGAATATATAAATAATCCATTCAAAAATGGCTTTGAGAACATTTTACTGGAAATGCTAACTGAACCTTCTCTCATTTATAGACTGGATACAAACTCAGTGACTGGAAATGATAAATCATTATGTAATGATTTGGTAACTTAGGGATGTCAGTAGCCCAAGGGATCATTTAATCAAATTATGCATATAATTTGTTTCAAATATAACAGGAAAAGATTTACTTCTCTCTAAAGTTAGTTAATGCACTTCTACAGTTTTCATAAATAACTTTATGTGAATCTGTTTATACAAGACTGGTGGAAGTAATCAGTGCTGTCTTTTGGAAATTCAACATGGCGATGAGACAAAAAGTCAAAGTCTTAGACAAAAGATAACATCCAGATGGACAATGAAATTGTTTTAGTTGAGAAGAAAACGTGTTGCCATGTTAGATAAGATCCTGCTTTGGCCGGTAGAAAAGATAATAACGACATCTCCCACCAGCCCGAGCACAATCCTTCTGCCTGATGGGAAACTGTCTGTGTTGGATTTAGAGTTGCTCCTCTCACTTTACAGCCCTTCGTCCCAATAAGCCATACAGCCCATTTTTTAAATTTAGATCAAAAACAATGCACTTGTAAAATTTATTGTAAATTAGTTCAGCCATTTTTGCATAACTGGCGAACAAACAAACGGACATACAATTAGCTAACAATTGTATCTATACAGATATCATTAGAAATGTTATTGTATGGGTGTTGTTTTAATGGGTTTGTCTACCAGAAGTCCAATCTGTTGACTTTTTAGTGACAAGAACTATACATTACAAAGAGACTCATGGGTTCTGTTACCAGCTTAATTTCATCAAGCCATTCACTCATAAATGGCATTCTCCATTTTCATTCAGGAGTCTAACAGATTCATGTAAGAAAAAGGAGAGAAAGTATAATTGAAAGTGTTTATTGAGAAAACAGTTATTCTGCCACTAAGAGCAGGGCCAACTGAACCCATCAGCCTTCATTACTAATGAAGATTTTTTTTCCAGTCAATAAAGAATCCAGATGGATCTAAGAATCTCTTTTTGATTCACTCCGAGTCTTTTTGCTCACAATTTGTATAATATACCAATTGCATATTAATAGTATATTTTAGTATAATATACTAAAATTATTTTTGTAATTGATAAAGAACCACACCAGATGTTTTAACCCATAAATATGAGGCTGAGACAATGAATGAAATGGACAAAGAATGAATAAACAGTGGTAATCCTTGTTTATTTCACAGAGACACAATTCCATGTTAGCCAGGCTAGTTCCTACCTGGACTTTTTCTGACTGAAACAATTATTAAAAGGCTGAATATTATCACTTACAACACTACCCTACACCAGAAGTAGATTTTTGTTTCCCATTTTGGCATGTTGTTTTAACAGAAACCAACTGTTCAAAATAAAATGTGAGCCCGCCTTGCTTCAGTCTTTATTATTATCTCCCTGAAGTTCTCATATAAGTTCTTAGCCATAAGATTCATTCCCTAGACCTGGAATAGCTGGATTAAATATGAGGAACTGGAAACTCAAAGGGAAACAATTCTGATGACAAAATGAAATACATGCTGAAGTGTACCAGATTCAGACTTTGGGAAAAAAAACAATAAAAACAGCAAAGTGATTTCATATATGAGCCCAGGCTGCCTTTCTTATTACCCGTCTGAGTTTTAGTGGCAGCGATCAGTGACTGCTGATTTTGAAATGGATTAACATCTGTTTCGTCCAGCTGAGGTCAACTATTAAGTGATGAGAGGTCTACAGTAACAGGTTGCTTTACTTCAGCTCTTGTAATGAAACACTTAACTTTAATACGGGGTCAGATTTAGAGGTCACTACCTCATAGACATGAGTTAAAAATGAAAAGTCCTTTGCAGTCAAACTGAAATTTATATATACACAAACTTTATATATATATATATATATATATATATATATATATATATATAGTACTGCTTAATGAGAAACATTGGAGGTGTTTAAGCAGCTCTCTGCAGTATTACAGTACTTGCTTTAAAATATAAGACAGATGGGAAAAGAAAATTGGGAAGTGTCTAATATACTGTATATATAACACATATTGTGCATTTGTATGTAATGTATTTAAAAGGAAACAACACAGTAATAAAGTCTGCATTGTTATTTAGCACTTAAACCTTTAGTACTTCACCTTTTGTCATTTTCTAAAATCTGCTGCATCGCTTCATACAAGGCTGAGGTATTTTCTTTTTGTAGTATATTATAAAGAAGTTCTACAGTGGGCTGGCGCCCTGCCCGGGGTTTGTTTCCTGCCTTGCGCCCTGTGTTGTCTGGGATTGGCTCCAGCAGACCCCTGAGGCCCTGTAGTTAGGATATAGCGGGTTGGATAATGGATGGATGGATGGATGGATATAAAGAAGTTATTTCCAGTACAGTCTCAGTTTCTACACGCTTGAGTATTTCATAATTCAAGATGCGCTTCTGATGTAGGTCTTTCATTTTCAAAACTAAATCCTAGACATTTTACAACATATACTGTAAGTAGTTAGTACTAAGCATGATCCAAGATCCTACAGCTCACTGTACTTCAGCATGTAGAGCATGGTTGGCCTTCGGCACATGTATTGTCACTCATTACCGTGGATTAGTAGAGTTTCATTATTGTGTTTCAAGTTGCTGACTGAGTTGTCTAAACATATTGTTAGGCAGTAAGCCTCAATGTACACCATTTGTGTCACCATGTCTTTGGAATGCTCTTTTTTAAGATTTCCATAAGTACAAATTCAGACTTCATTTTCACTTTTACAAACTGACATATGTATATTTAATCAATTACATTTTGTTACATACCCCTAACCCTTCCTTCTTTGATATATAGTCTTGTTGATTTCACAATGCTGTTTTCTGTACAGCTAATACATAATTGAAAATCTTCATTAATTTCCTACAGTACAAAAAGCAGATATTGGCTTGTAAAATGTTGTGTTAGAGTTCCTTCTATGAAAGGAGCCTATTGTATACAATTATGGCTGTTGTATTTTTTATTTGTACTAAATATTTGAAGTTCAAAGAAAAGTTTCTATATTAATAATGGAACTGAATCTTTCATCTGAAAAACACTGTCAATTCTTAAACAGCCTGAAGTTCAGCCTTGTTGCCAACCTAAAATGGAATTAGATGGGAATGTCAAGTTCAATCTGGGAGTTTCATTTTCACCATAAAACAAGAAAAACCAAATGGTGCTTAGAAATCATACTAGAGTGTAAAATTTCAGTTTTGCGCAGCATGTAAGCTTGACTTTTTGATTTAGCCTAGAAGTCAATATTTCATGGGGAAACTGCAAATTGAGGTAAAGCTTGGAAGTCTACTGTGTTTGCTTTAAGTGTGCATCTTCAGGTATACAATAAATCATTAATCTACCAGTAGACTTAGAAATCTATTTAGAGGCCACCAAGCTATCTAGAATTCCCACATAAAGATTACAGTCATATTTTTCAAACAATAACATTATTTTATTCTCCTTTTCATTCCCTTGAATTTGAAATTTCCTTTCCGAAGTAGATTTAAGTAGTATCAGTTGGGAATTCTTTTACTTAACAACAGAATAAGCTATATAAATATATATATATATATATATATATATATATATATATATATATATATATATATATATATATATATATATATATATATAATATATATATAGTATAAGATCATAAAGCTTTCTCTGCATGTGTGCCAGGGGATCACCTTCTTGGCTTCATTGAGGTAAGTGATACTGCTCTAGAAAGAGAAGGGCACTGTGGCTAACTGCTTTTTTCTGCTCCACCAGCAGTTCCAAGAAAATGCCTAATGAGGGCATCTAATGCACCCCAGGGTGCCCAGAGAAGGCCCCACCCCTTCTGCTTGGCGTTGTATGAATAGGGGCATCCCTGGAAGGAGGTACATTTGCACTCAAGCCTTATACTAGACGGAGGTCCTGAGTGATCTGAATATGAATTCCATGCATTGGAAAACTTGTGGGAGTTATAGCCTATACTGTGACTTTGTGCCCTTAATCACTTGTTTTGGTTTTCTGCTCTGTGTTTCTCGGGTAAATATATACAGTATATACCTGAGAATGTATACAGTATATGTGTACAGTAGATAGATAGATAGATAGATAGATAGATAGATAGATAGATAGATAGATAGATGTGTCCAAGTAAACATTTCTACTTGCTCAAAAATAAACATCTATAAATACATTTTAATAGCATAATGCAAAATATAGGAAAACAAAAATCGGAAGAAATCATTACCTGAAACCGTCTCATGTCTCTTGGATTCCCTGCATTTTTCAAACAGTTTTGATTGCACTTGAGGAAGAATTTCAGAAAGAATCTGAAAGACAAAACATAAAATTACTTATTCATGCAATTATTAAAAAGCTGTTGAGAAATTAAAAAAAAAAACATCTGTTGAATTTTGCATGCTAATAGTGAACATACAGTATAAAGAGAGTGAGGGGTGATAGAAAAACATTTACTGCAATAAAAGACCCAAAATGATGATATCTGACTGGTTGGTTGACATTTTTGAGACAGTACTGTGCATGTGTGTGTCAACCAATGACTTACAGAAAATGTAAAGAGAGAAAATGCAGTATGCTATTGGTGTCAACTTTCAAAGAAAAAGCTTTAGATTGCACTTTGTAATACTGTATAAAGCATTTGTAGACAGTTGAAATTCATTATATATAATAAATGCCCCTTTCATGGCAAGCACTCAGATTTTGAGTCAAGATACAGTAGGAAAGTCTTCTTTTCTTAAGTAACTACTTAATGTTTGTGAAATTATTATTACGGTTCTGGCTGTTTTATCAATAGGTAAGATATGCATTTGAAAGTTGGCCATAACCACCCACCCTTTGAAACTGATTAAACTCCAAGTATTGTTCTTTTTTCTTGCTTTTTCATGCATCCCATCCTGGGTTTGTTTCTACTTTGTAGTAGGCCCATTTAAACAAGTTTAATAATGGATTGCTGGATTAGAAGTTTTTTTTTTGGTCTTCATTTAGGCAGATACATGTTTACAATAGTTAATGACCATGATTCCTCTCAGTGCTTTATATATATACTGTATATATATATATATATATATATATATATATATATATATATATATATATATATATATATATATATATATATATATATATATTATTACTGATGTAAAGAAGAAAGACAGCATTTTATTGAAGGAGAAACTTCTAGTAATAGAGTAATAGCTTATGTATTTCTTTTTCACTTATGAAGCAAGACATTGCAACTTCTCCAACGCATTAAAAGCTCATTAGGTGGATTTTTACCTAACAAAGTCCAGGTGAAATAATGCCTTAATTCAAAAGTTACATCATCACGAAAGGAAGACCACACTGTTCTGTACATTCTGTAATGACTTGAATTTAATCAGAAGCTAAGGAGATGGTCATTGATATGTTGTACTCATGGCATGTCATATGTCAGGATTACCAGACAGTTAGGCCCATCCACTGAGTCTTGGTTGCAGTCAAGGTTTAAGGAGGCTGGCAAGATCGATAACTATTTAAGATCTGGTTGCTCTTGAGTGATTAAACCAGATTAGAACCAACACATCTGAATGGTCATTCAGAGAGGTCTTTTCAGATCTTCTGCCTTTACTGCTTCTGAAACTTGCTGGCAGACTAAATACATGGATCAGTGACGTAAGAGAGAGAGACAGGGTATATGGTGCTGTCTGACCTGTCTGAGGCTGTACATGTGCCAGACGTCTGACTCTCTAGCAGGACAATGCCAAGCTACATACAGCTGCGGTGGTCAAAACTGTCATAAGGGTCACAAATGCTGATATTTAGATGCTCTGATGGCCTCCCTTCTCTCTTGAGCTTAAACCCCCAGGACTTTTTTGAGTAGTCCTGGGCTGATGGTATGACCCTCTGCCTGCTAATGGCCAACAACATGGTCAAAACCTTCTACAGATTCAAAGGCTCATTAGCTCCATACACCAGAGGTGTCAGCAGTGGGGATGATTAACTGTAGAATGTGAGTTCTGCTGGTTCACAGTTGTAAATGTTTTTCTGTTATTTTTGCTGTTATAGTGTTTTGTTTTCCTATTATTGTTACTTGTTTATTGCTATTTCTGCAATGAAAATGCCAGTCCAACAATGACGTTTCCACACTTACAGCCCCACCACGACATTAATACACCTGCCTCCTTTCTTAAAGGAGCAGTTATTCAGTTGTAAGAAAATAAATTACAAAATGAAACTGTAACACTAAATAGCAGAGATATTTCAAATTCAGTAGCATGACTCCAGAAGGTCACATTATTTAAAGTAAAAATCTTCATTTGAGTAGCACTCATAAGTACATCATTATTATTAAATGTTTTAAAGTAGTTGATTTTAAAACACAGTTTTCTATAATTGGTTGTATGAAGTAAAACACAGCATGAAAAGGAAAGTGACAACATAATTTGTTTGGTATTTTAAAAGTACCCTGGTGGAGGAGTCATTCATTAAATTTTAAAAGTTCAACTCTCTAATGCATCATATCATTTTTGACAAACAAAGAAAAAGCTAACTGTCATCCATAACAACAAGTAAAATATGTGTGTACCCGTTCAAAATTGGATGGACAGATTTCCTGAGATACAAAGGTTAATTGTTTCCTACTGACCGCCTGGATTTCATGTATTTCTGACACAGCCTGATATTTGCGTTTGTTAAACAGCCCATGCTATTAGCTCAGTGGACTATGCCCAACCTGTCCAGCACAATGTTGCTGCTACCTCCATCTCGCTTTACTTGTGGTTTGGCTGATGGGTAAATATGCACACAAACTAGCACCGGCCAGTAGCATGATGCATTCTGGGTAGGCTAATGGCCAATTATTTGGAAATGTCATCGGTACTGACAATAAGTTGCCGCAGCTATGGACCTGACTTGAAGTGCCTATTCCAGGAAAAATAGATGGACAGCAAACAAGACGCTAGGAGCCCTAGGATAGTTAACCCCTGAGGCACCATAAAAGACAGACAGGAAACAAGCTCCTCAGGGCAGGACATGACACTTATCAATTGTCAAGACAGTCTACGACATCGAAGTCAAAGGTTTTTAATTAATAAAGAATTGTTGCCTTTCTCTTTTTCTTAAATAGGAGGCATTAAACCATGTTAGATTTCTCTTAAAGGGGAATTACTAAACTTGGTAAACTGACAGCAAACAAGATAATTTTTCACACTCCAACAGAAACTTGAAAAACAAGTAAGTATATTACAGCTGGCAAGATTTAAACTTGTGAGTTGTTTAAATATAATTTCAATGTACATTATGTAGTTTTATAATTGCAGATTTTTGAATTTGTGTAAAATGTTGAATTCTTTTTTACTCTTTAAAAAAATTGACATTAATATTGCTAAAATAATCTTATTATTATGCATTTTCTCCAGAAGCAGGGTTATAAACGTGAACAAGTGGGAAATTGGAACACACATATTTTTTAAAGTGAGTATAAAAGGATATTTATAAATGGGTCATTGAATGGTTGCTTAGGAATTTTAAAATAGCTAGAAAACTGAAAATATTTAGATTTGACTGAACAGAAGGAGGTCAAAAGATTACTATATGATAAATTAAAACTGAAGAAAATGTAACAAAGGTAGTTCTTAGCTGTTTGAAAGAAATCATAGCTCCAGATGGTTACACAAGTAACATGCACATATTATAGCAGGTAATTTTTTAACATTTGCACATAAGCATTAAGAAAAAGGTGTATATAAAGTTTCCTAAGAATCATTAAATACAATTTGTACAAAATAGCAGTAGTGAGATAGGGCAGTCTATTCAAAAACCAGGCAACTGATTAAAGTTTGAATTGTTCGGCTGAAATACTGTTATATTCTCCCAGTATTTTCAGGTGAAGAACTTGTATAATTACTGAAATTGTCGTAGGTGATGACTTATGAAAATCTGCCACAAGGTGAAAAGTCAATAGAGGTAAAGCACAATTGCTTTGTGATTACATTTTTGCCGAAATACAAAACAAACACTTTAAAGGGGAACATAAGCCATTCTGACGGGAATTAAAATAAACTAAAAACCCCTTGCTCAGCACCCACCTCCTGTCCTACCACCCCATAACTCGAACCAACCCAATCTAATCCTGCTACTTTAAAATTAATAACAGCAATAAAATAATAAAGGTGCCCATGAGAACTAGCAAGTGAGGGAATAGCACAGCGTCAACTCCATTAAAGAGAAGAAGAGCTATGGATTAGGTCTGCGGCCAAGACCTGGGTTCCTCCATGTTCAGACCAGCTGTACCATATCTGTCCATTTATCAGTATAAGAGCCAGATGGCAAAAAAGGATCCAAAAGGATCAGATTAAAAATGAAAGACTTCTAGACAGAAAACTAAAAAAATCGGGAGATTTCCAGAGAGAGGCAAGGGCAGTTTTGGCAGTGATTGTTCCTAATGCAAATAGATAACTGATAAATGAAATGAGGAGACGTCTAGAAGTAGGAGAATGCGGGGAAGCAAAGGGATGCTGACAGACAGCATGGGAGTAAGAAAATCAGATATTCTAGACCTAAGGCTAAACACAGAAGGACATTCCCAAAATATATGTCTAAAACTTAAGGGAAGAAAAGTTACAACTTGGGTCAGATGACCATCTCCAAGCATTTAGTTTATGGGGTTAACATCTAATCAGTGGATAACTTTAAACTGAGCTTGTTGATGATTAGAATTCTTTGTAACCAATGAGATATTTGCTTTAATAACTGAGTTCCATGACATTGAAGGAGTGGAAGAAAAATCTCCGAATCACACTGACTATAATTGATAGTGGGCAATATGATGCCTTACATAGCATTGCATCTAATGAAGACACTGGTTTGTGACCGAGGACACAGTGAGAAGTGAGAAGCTATACATTTATGTACTTATTAGTTTTCAGATGTTTACTATCTGGAAAATGGGTGGACACATAAATAAGAGAACTCCTCTCGGCCTGAACCACTGTGCAAACAGTGAAGGCTACCTCATACTGGCCACTGCTGTGTGCAGATCAATTTAAACCCATGAGCAATGGGGGCGATGCATTCAGGTGGTGGTGAAGATGCAGTAAATAACAATTGGCTTTTTTCCCGTGGAGCTTTATAAGTAAACCTTAGTTGTGGCAAGAAAAACACATCAGAAATGTATATGTGGAATGGGTGTTGTTAAAAACGATTAAACAGAAAAGTATCCCAAGCTGACTTAATTCTAGACATATAATTGTGCGATATACGGTACTCTGTGCTGAAGATCTGGGAATATTTCATGTTTGCTAATGAATTTGAAAGCGTACTCACTACAGGTCTGGTAAGTTTCTCTTGAGTTGAAACTCAGAATATTTCTCTTTAGACGTATTTATCAAGGCAAATGGCCGAAATCAAAATATATTTTTCAAATATTGATTTTCTTACACTCACTGTAGCACTGCATGAAAAGGGGTCACTTGCAAATATGCAACTAACTTCATCTTTATGCTTTCTTCATGTTTTCAGTCCATCCTTATCACTCAAAGATATTGTAATGAAAAGACAAAAAGAAAATCATAATCTAGTCTGACTTAATATTAGAAAATAACAGGTCATTCTGTAAAGTTTGAACAAATAAATGCCATGAAAGTTTTGGGAATTTCCAGAATGTTTCTACCGCCTCCACTTCCACACTGCCTTACTCATTAGAAGAATTTCTGCTTATCATTTTTATTTCCCAAAAGCTGATGTTGTCTTTCTCCTTTGCTCTTATATATTTCAGAAGAAATTAAGCCAATGACCCTTTATTATTTGAAGCATTAAGAACTTACCATTAAAGTGTAATTTGCCATTTTGCCTATACATGAAAATGAATGCAAATAAAAAAAAAGTACCCTACAGCTTTAAAACTATGAATGATCTATTATTATTACATTGAAAAAAAGAAAAAAACTTCAGCTCCACTCCTTTTCTGCTATTGATTGATATTTGATCTGCCCTGCAAAGCAGGCGGCTAAAGTACTTCATGGCAGTAGAGTAACAATAATATGGGGAACCCGGCCCTGGATTCCAATTCACTTGATATTGGAGACCTTGGAAGGAGGGGAGAGAGAGGGATGGATCAATAAGGATTAAATTAAAACACAGTTGAAGCTAAGGGCTTGTAACCGGAGCCATGGTCTGATCCTAAAGTAATGTTGTGTTTATTAAAGAGAAAGGGGAGGCCGGCTCGCCTACTAGGCTTTTGTATAGCCCATTTCAGCAAAAGCAGAACAAAGCGGCCGTTTAGCAAAGTGAAGCTTCAGGGTGAGATAACCAGATGCTTTTCAGTCTGAAATCATCAACGCACGCTTACTTTTAGACCACCACTGACCATATGCCACACCTTCAGCCATCCGCTTACGATTAAATGCTTTTAAACGATGACGGATTCTCTTTTGCTCTTTCAGACTACATGGATTGATTATGTGCTTTGTGATCCCTCGCCCCAGGAGTGACATGCTCTATGGTCACACTGCTTAAGAGCCGAGAAACACTGAAAGTAGCCCATTTAGGCAAGTCATATTCATCCCAAATCTGCTGATTGAAATGCACTTCATTGAATAATCAAGTCAAATGGAAGATTCCTTTTCCAGGCTAAGTCGTCAAAAGATTCAGTAGTTCTTCAGCAGAATTTGGTCAATGGTGTTTCCTGCCTCTACCTTATCTACTTAAAATGTGTTGTCCACGAAAGGAAAAAGGCAAGAGAAAGCAGATTAGCTGTCTTGCATTTCTTTTGAGAAGACAAAAAAGCAAAATCCCCATAACCCATTATTGACTGTGGGATTATAACACAATCAAGAAAATTGAGTTCTCTGGATCAAAAACAGCACTTAAAACCAAAAAAAAAAAAAAAACAGGCAAATAAACCTGGATAGATCTGATGGAAAACCAGAACATCAGATTATAGTTTAAACTCAAGCCATGGTCCTTACAAATAAACAATAAACTCAACAGCACTGCTGAGGTGCCCACTTTACATCAAAAGACTTTCATCTGCCGACTTTAGTGCCAGGTTTTTTTTTTTCAATGATCAGAGCACCATTTAATTCTAAAAGCTTACAACCATTCAGAATTTATGATAATATTTGATTTCCTAGATGTTACAAAAAAAGTAATAATAAAAAAAAAGATCACGCATTTACATAGAAAATTTTATATGCACTCAATCATCTCTAATTGCTCTAAAAGCCAAGAAATGGTGCAACGACTGCAGTAAGCAAACAATGGAGCCATTATGCACTCCTGCATTCGGCAGAGAAATCACTGCAATTTGAGCATCAATTTTGTGTCAGTGTGCGCTATGAAAGCATCTCTTTGATATGATGATGCATGCACTTAGACAGGCAGGGACCTCAAGAACTCATGGATATGATCCATGTTGAAGATGATGCCCACTTTAAAGAGAAGATGTTATCTTTGACAGTATCGCTATGAGTCACTATGCCTTTTTTTTCACTTTCTGTAATGTAGATTACATTTTCTTGACTGAAATTCATTAGGCACAGGTCATCCAAATAATATTACTCATCAATATTTAGGAAAAAACAAATCACATCTAGAACGTGTGAGAGGCTGATAGTAGGAAGTGTGTGCACCCTTTTGTAACACAATTGTGGAACTTAGAAAGGTGCCTTCTTATAAAGCAGCTAAAAAAATGTTGAAACTCAAGCTGCCCGTCTTGAAGGAAAAGCTAAAAGGAGGCAATCAAGTGACATAACAATTGCTCCCTGCAACAGCAGGCTGTGATCAATACAGCTTTCAGCTTTGTTTTGGTGAAAATCTCTGTGATGACCCTTGTATGTTTCCAGCTTTTTATAAGTCATTGTTGCTGTGCCACTTCTTTTTCCCTCTTCATTCACACTTCTTTATCAGTTTCTTCATTATAGGGACAGTGTAACTTTTTATTGGCTCAGCATAAATTCTTGACCTAACACGAAGTTTGATGCATCACTTCCTTTCGTTAATAATAGCTAAGCTAAAAACAATAAAAAAAAAACACAGAAAAATACTTTATGTTTTGGGGCATATATCAGAAGGAAAAAGGTCGAGAAATGACAAGAAGTGGGGCTGTATTTAAGGTCTGTTTTGGTCATTGACAAAAGATGGTTCACATGGGGCACAGACAGCCCCAAAGAGGCCCTTGTATGTACAATAGGTTGTCTAGAAATAATTTTTTGGCATTGAAATAAAATAGCACTGGAGACATGTGTCACATCTATTTGTAATGCAAGTATAGGGTATAAAGTTATTGTTGGGATTTACAGAACACAACATAAAGCTCTAACCCTAGGAAAAGTTTCTGGTATTGGATGTTTTAAGTGAGGAACCAAATAGAGGCAAAGATCTGTATAGTATGGTTCCTGATCTTGTTAATTGGCTCAAAAGAACCCCCCATTAGGATGAGCAGATTTATGTCACTAGGAAGTAAGTCAGAATATTTTGGGGCAGAGAGGATGAGTGCCTAGTAGTATATGGTATAGTTAATAGAATGCATTACAAAACCTGCGTTACTGCCCTAAGAAGCAGGCATATAATTATTGTACTCACGTCCATTAACATGTACACATGCAAAAAAATAAATAAATAAAAGAGATGAGGGGAGCTAACATTTGTATACACTGCAATAGTGAGTAGTGTCTGATTAGCTACAAGAAACATCCACATGTGTATATACAGATAGGACAAAACTTTATTAGGCTGACAACTGTTGAGAAAAAAAGACACTGACGAAACATTAATTCTCAAAAAGAGAACTGTTTCTAGTTTTGAACACATACAGTTCTTGCCGATTGTGTGTTTGGGTATGACTAGATTTTATGACGTGTGGCATGAAGAAAATGAGGAAGATGGATTTCTAACTCCCTACCCTATCTCCCATTTTATAATCTGAAAAGGGTCCTTTATCTCATAATCTATGTAGTAGCAGAAAAAAAGTCTCTGAATATTAAGATTTTTTTTTTAACTTGTATTGATTTATCTGGGAAATATTGTGTAAATTCAAGCCATGATTTAGATACTTGGAAAAATGAAATCAATTTTCAGCATTTTTGGAAATCACCTAATTACAAGTATCTTTCCCATTGTGACCTTTGACTGCCGGACATTAAATGAAAAAACTAAAAATTAGAACATATGTTAATAGAATTGTATTCATTATGAATGATTTGTGAATGTGAAATAAATACTCCAGAAAATAATTGTCCAATCTGTTTTTTAACTATTTCTTTAGGCAATTTTCCTCATTTAGAGTGCAGTATATTACAATGTATTATTATTATGCCGGATATTTATTCTACAAATACTTTTGACTGTTATCACATAATAAAACATTTTGCAACAGCGCAATGGGCATTTTTTTACATAAAGGTTTAAGTAACTAAAATTGAAGGTATCTTTTTACAATATTCAATAACTTTATTTCATATATATGTATATACAGTTTATATGTGTATATTGTCACACATATGCGTTTGAGATAAAACAAAGACTTGTCCGAGTCGAGACTTGGCACTGTTGCCTAATGCCTCTCCTCCTTTCTCCCCTACAGATCAGACGACTGGCAGTCATGGACCCTTGGCCTTGCCCCTTCCAGTCTGGCACCACTGACATTTTGTGCCAGTCATTATTTAAGAACTGTCTGAAAAAGACATTTTTATTATTACCAACTGTTTTGGAATTTTTTTCCATCAATGATATGGGTCTGCCTTCAAGGTGCCCTAACTCTTTACTTTGTCTTGTCTCCTATTTTACAATATGTAAAACCTAGGAATAAAAAAACTATTTTAAGATACATGACTCATTTTCTCCCTTTGTGGATTACAAGCTACTAATATGCAGACCGTATCACAAACCTTCACTTCCACATATACTGTATATGTATATAAATATATGTATAGCTGGTCCGAGCACGAATGCACCCTGGTCCTGACTGCAACTCTAATCCTTAGCTGTTCTTGTCCATAATGGGCTGTGCTGCTCACTCATTGGTCCTCATGGGCTCCTTTATTTTTTTGCAATTCATTTTTATGTAGCAGGGTTGGGTTGGTTTCTGCCGAGCATGGGGTTTTACTTTATTGTAACTCCAGTATATATATACACTTACCTAAAGGATTATTAGGAACACCATACTAATACTGTGTTTGACTCCCTTTCGCCTTCAGAACTGCCTTAATTCTACGTGGCATTGATTCAACAAGGTGCTGAAAGCATTCTTTAGAAATGTTGGCCCATATTGATAGGATAGCATCTTGCAGTTGATGGAGATTTGTGGGATGCACATCCAGAGCACGAAGCTCCCGTTCCACCACATCCCAAAGATGCTCTATTGGGTTGAGATCTGGTGACTGTGGGGGCCATTTAGTACAGTGAACTCATTGTCATGTTCAAGAAACCAATTTGAAATGATTCGAGCTTTGTGACATGGTGCATTATCCTGTGGATGGGGGTACATGGTGGTCATGAAGGGATGGACATGGTCAGAAACAATGCTCAGGTAGCCCGTGGCATTTAAACGATGCCCAATTGGCACTAAGGGGCCTAAAGTGTGCCAAGAAAACATCCCCCACACCATTACACCACCACCACCAGCCTGCACAGTGGTAACAAGGCATGATGGATCCATGTTCTCATTCTGTTTACGCCAAATTCTGACTCTACCATTTGAATGTCTCAACAGAAATCGAGACTCATCAGACCAGGCAACATTTTTCCAGTCTTCAACTGTCCAATTTTGGTGAGCTTGTGCAAATTGTAGCCTCTTTTTCCTATTTGTAGTGGAGATGAGTGGTACCGGTGGGGTCTTCTGCTGTTGTAGCCCATCCGCCTCAAGGTTGTGCGTGTTGTGGCTTCACAAATGCTTTGCTGCATACCTCGGTTGTAACGAGTGGTTATTTCAGTCAAAGTTGCTCTTCTATCAGCTTGAATCAGTCGGCCCATTCTCCTCTGACCTCTAGCATCAACAAGGCATTTTCGCCCACAGGACTGCCGCATACTGGATGTTTTCCCTTTTCACACCATTCTTTGTAAACCCTAGAAATGGTTGTGCGTGAAAATCCCAGTAACTGAGCAGATTGTGAAATACTCAGACCGGCCCGTCTGGCACCAACAACCATGCACGCTCAAAATTGCTTAAATCACCTTTCTTTCCCATTCTGACATTCAGTTTGGAGTTCAGGAGATTGTCTTGACCAGGACCACACCCTAAATGCATTGAAGCAACTGCCATGTGATTGGTTGATTAGATAATTGCATTAATGAGAAATTGAACAGGTGTTCCTAATAATACTTTAGGTGAGTATATATATATATGTATATATATATATATATATATATATATATATATATATATATATATATATATATATATATATATATATATATATATATATAATTAATGGAAGAATACCAAATGTGTGTAGTTTCTACGTGGCACATTACCAGATATACTGTGTATCACATGTTGCAGACTGCATTGTTATATGATGTATATTGAATTAATATATGCTTAGTTTAAATACAATCACTTTAATAGCCAAATGCTTTTAAATATTAGTAGGACCATTGCCGAGACTTATTTTGGGAAAAAAATAGTAGTGCTGGTTATAAAGATATCTTCTAAACTGTGAGACTGAAAAAGGCAAACATTCGTATATTGCCAAAATTAAAAAGACCCTCTCCAATTCAGCATGGCAACAAATAATCAGATCATAAGACGCTCAATAGCACAATCATCAGACTACAAGAAGGGCATCTTGGGATCATAAAACAGAGCCTTGTACATAATGTATGGGCATTTAAGTATTGAAATGAATAATTAAGATGTTCAACAATCAATAATGTGATAAATAAAATGAAATCATACAAACAATAGGTCCATCATTTCTTAAAAAACTGAAAGGTGTATTTTTCCTTTTCAATATTATTTTAAAGGTTATGTTCCAATGGAATGAATTATTTTTCAGATTTTTTGAAACAACTCCTGAATAAAGAAATATGACTATTTACAGCATTATTAGTATTTAAATTAGTCATTAGCAGCTAGGCAATGTATTCAAAAAATAATGCAATGCAAAACAACAAACAATTCATAGCTTTGACAAAAGGGTCTCAAATATTATTTTGTCATTTTACTTGATACTGCAGTTTTGTATAGTTTTGTGCTAGGCTAGCAGGGCTCAGGGTTACTTTTGTCTCTAATCCTCAAGCAGTTAATTCCATTTTGAAAAAAATACGGATGGATGAGTGGATATAGTGAACATTTTAAACAAAGTAGCAATAAGAGCTTACTGCAAAGCTATGTATCAATGCATATCACAGAGGCCTTTCAATAATATATTAATGGCTTATAAAGAAAGTGACTTGCTTATTTTTTCCTATTGAAATCTGCAAGAATATTTGTAAGTGTTATTTTTTGGACATAATCACTTTTAAAATGAATGGTTAAAATAGGAATTTAAATATGAGTAAACTTCTAAATGATGTAGAAGTCTTTTTTCATGAAGATAACTGGAAAAGTTTAAAATGCATATTAAAATAATGAACAAAATACCTATTGTGTCCATTCCTCCCCCATCATTGAAAAACTCTCATAATTCATTTCAATGGCAAAATCATTTTTTTTATTTATTTTTTTTAATTGCTCACTCTGCCTTACTTAAGGACTCAATTGCCCCTGCAAGAAATAATTTTCTGATGCACATTAAAGTGCAGGAAAATTCAGCAGATTCAAGTTTCACAGAAAGCCTCAAATGTCTTGCTAACAAAAGGTTGTTTTACAAGTACCATATACAAAAAAAAAATTCTTCCTTATCTGCCGAGGAATGACCATTAGCATCTGATGTACAGTACATGTGCTAGCTTGACTCAAGATTAAGACAAATACTGCAGTGGTTAGGCATAAAAAAACGCAAATTGGGCACAAACTACGGGATGAACTAATGGAAGACTGAAAACTTTTTAGATAATACAATTTTTTTTTTTACTTAAAATAGTAAAAATAACAGTGTTTCAGTGAAAGGGAACATTGTGTTCTTCTGAAGTAATCAGCTTGAGATTACTATTCAAAATAAAGAGGAACAGGAAAAGCAACAGCAAGTCATGAAGTACAAAATGAAAGTATTGTACCTCAAGATCGAACAGAAAGAGCAATTGCAGGTCACGATGAAAGTTTTGTTCCTCAAGATCATGCGATCCTTATACCACTGATTAAGTGCAACGAAAAGGTAACTCCTCCAGTGGAGCGTTGTTGCTGTCATATTATCTATTTAGCCACATCTGACCCTAAAGGGCAAGATCTATCTAGGTGTACCAGGCCATCATAATCCTTTTAGTCCTAAGACTTGCATTATGAGTTTCCTGTCCATCTTCCTATCTTTGTTTCTGTATTCTTTTGATATTTCCATCCATCATTCTGTTAAGAGGAAGGCCTAAGAGACGGTTTATGGATGTGGTGAGAAAGGGCATACAGGTGATGGATGTGACAGAACAAGATGCAGAGGACAGAAAGATATGGAAGAAGATGATCCGCTGTGGCAACCCCTAACAGGAGTAGCCGAAAGAAGAAGAAGAAGATTCTGTTCTCTAGAAAACCAATTTGTTTTCTCCCAAAAAAAAGAATAGCCTTGAGTAGAAATTATGTCAGCATTTGATAAAATTTTATGTGATTTATAACTGACTAATTTGTCCTTCTTGCGGTACATGGAAGACATTTTCCAGTCAATGATCACATCATGACTAGTGATGAGCGAGCACCAAAGTGTTCGGGTGTTCGGTCCGAACACATCGCGATGTTCGTGTGCTCTACCGATCACCCGAGTATAATGTAAGTCAATGAGAGACAACCAGGCACCCACTGCTCTGAAGAGGGGAGGGTGACTGGTCCATTGGAAAAGGTCAGAAAGTGACAGAAACACCACCCAAATGGACCAGGAACAGCATGGGGACGATGTTTGGATGCATCTTGGACTCCCAAGTCGCTGCTGGGAACCAGTTTGTCCGAGTTGTACGCCACTTTTACAGACTGACAAAAACACGCCCAAAACCCCCCCAAAAAAATAAATTTTACAGGAAAAATGACGCTCTAAAACATTATATGCCAGTGCCTGCAGGTGAGCTGACGCTCTAAAACATTATATGCCAGTGCCTGCAGGTGAGCTGACGCTCTAAAACATTATATGACAGTGCCTGCATATATAGCACCTGATGACGTGTTCAGGCCAGCCAATCACTGTAATGCCAGCACCTGACATGGCTACTGGCATTACAGTGAGGGCAGTATTTCCCTGCCAATTGATTGGCTGTCTCCAACCCGTAAAACGTGCGGGATGGAGACTCGAGCATGGCGCACAAGCACACGTGGTGGTCGTTCGAGTAGCGCCATGCTCTGAGCATAGGGATGCTCAAGCCGAACACATGTTCGGAAGAACATACTTGCTTATCACTAATCATGATCCTTAGTGGGATAGATGCCCGAGTGCTTCTAAAAGAACTCTTCAGAGAAATTCATGTGAAAATGATGGATTTTGGACAATTAAATAAGACAAATAAACCTTTAGAAGCGTTTGTAAAAACACCAAAATGCTATTTGCCTGAAGGTAAACCCTTTAAAACTCACTCTGTCACTTTCCAGTGCCCAGAATCTCCTCTTCACCTGTGTTGCTCTTTGATGTCCACAAGTGCTCCAGCTTGTCTTCTTTTTCCCCTTTCCTTGAAAAGCTTTGATGGTTTTTGAAAGTTTTCTGTATAACTTATTTATTTAAATACTTAAAGACAAGCATATTAGAATTACTGCTCTAAGAAGGTTGCTTCCACTTACATAGAAACAACAAATCACTTGAGAGATCAGGCACATCTTTGCTAGAGGGAAGAACAATTTCTCCCATGCACTAGATAGCAAAGTAAGGATACTACCTTTTCAGTGGACTAAGGTATGAGTTTGTGAATGAGCTTGTCTTGCAGAATGAACTCACAAAAATGGAGATTATAATTTCTAATTAGAAAAAGGTTTCATTTGTTTACATTTCGGGTCAAAACAATGTCTGTATTATTACATCAGATACATAAAAGTTTTTTTTTCCAGCATACCTTGTGATGGTTTTTCATTCAGTGATGCAAATTGTACATTTATTAATAAAGTATCTATCTATCTATCTATCTATCTATCTATCTATCTATCTATCTATCTATCTATCTATCTATCTATCTATCTATCTAATTGTTTGTGACATTCTACATGCTAGGCTATATAGTTCATGTGATTAAACAGCTAAAATCCATTACCACTACAAACAAATCCATGCATTATAGTTAATTGCTGCTTGATCATAATAAGCTTTAGAGCAGAAGAATCCTAGTCTTGTTCATTGTCTCTTGTGTTTTTTTCTTTTCTAACCTTGTTGTAATTTCAAAAATGATTTGTCTTTGCTCTAGTGCACTGTTTTTCAAACTATGGGTCACAACCCAATAAATAACTTAATGTAAGAGAGTTAACAAGAGGGCATGATGTAACTCTAGACACTTTCCTCTTTTAAGGTGCAGATGACATGCGGAAAGAAGCTACTTCTTAGGACTGGATTTTAGGTAGCAATAACGTTCACCTGACCACAGAACAGAAAATAGGCCGTTGTTGGAGTGGTTGGTGTCACGCATACAGTACTTTTCTTTGCCCTGGTCCAACATTGACTGGTATAGATGTCCTAATATCTGCATTTCAAGATATCTCAAATGAATTTTCAGATATCTTAAATTGACCTTTCATGCATTTTAAGATATCTTAAATGCATTTCAAGATATCTCAAAATCATTTCCTGTAAAATTGCCTATTATTTCAATGGGACTACTTGTTTATTATAAGATATCTTAAAATGTATTTGAGATATCTTGAAATGTGAGGAAGTCATTTTAAGATATCTTGAAATGTATTTGAGATATCTGAAAATGGACAGGAAGCTGTTTTAAGATATCTGGAAATGTATTTGAGATATCTTAAATTGTATTGTAGATATCTGAAAATGCTATTGAGATATCTTGAAATAATTGAGTGTCCTTTTAAAGATATCTTAAAATGCATTTTAGATATCTTGAAATACAATTTGAGATATCTTGAAATACATTGTTAGATATCTGAAATGGAGCAGAGACCCATTTTAAGATATCATGAAATTAATTTTAGATATCTAAAATGTATTTCAGATATCTGAAAAAATGAATTTCAAGATATCTTGAATGCTTTTAAGATATCTAAATTATATTTCAAGATATCTCAAAATAACTTCCTTCTCATTTTAAGATATCCCAAATTCATTTTGAGATATCTGAAATGCATTTTCAGATATCTTAAAATGACTTCCTGCACATTTCAAGATATCTCAAATACATTTCAAGATATCTTAAAATAACTTCCTGTGTATTTCAAGATATCTCAAATTCATTTTGAGATATCTCGAAATAGACAGGAAGTCCCATTGAAAGAATAGGAAATGTTACAGGAAGTGATTTTGAGATATCTCAAAATGTATTTGAGATATCTTGAAATGCACAGGAAGTTATTTTAAGATATCTCAAATGTATTTGCATATCTCAAAATGCACAGGAACGTATTTCAAGATATCTCGAATTGCATTAAAGATATCTTAAAATGCATTTCAGATATTTCAAAATGTACAGCATATCATTTCAAGATATCTTGAAATCTATTTAAGATATCATAAAATGCTTTTAGATTTGAGAATACATACCCAGTGATGTGTTCAGCTAACTGCAATGCTCTCTGCAGAGGCTTATGGTCCTGCTATATGCTGTTCCCAAACCAGGTGGTAATATTTCCTGTCATGTTAGGATACTTTCTAACATCTGGATCTGTAGAAGTTCTTTAGTAATTGCGAGGACAGACTGGGGTGGTAAAGACATTGTCATGACGTCTTCACTAAAATGTCAATATGTTTGGATCAGGTGAGGTTCTCTGTGATGTGGACACCAAGGCATCTGAAACTGCCCACCCACTCCACCTGAGTGTTGTTACTCTGAAGGTGGTGGTTGTGCCTCTGCTGTTTTCTTCCAAAGTCCACAATCAACTCCTTGGTGAGATTCAGGACTTTAGACTGTTGTCCTGACACCTGTGTGATAGACTCGCCACTTCATTCTGGTAGATATCAAGCCTACCACAACTGCGTCATCAGCAAAAAAAAAAATCAAAAAGAAATAAAAACTCAACAAAGTCTTCAAGAATGAGACCTCACACAAATGTAATACAAAGGCTTGTGTGATTCCAGTCATAATCAGAGTACTCAGAACTGCTTGACTAGTTCTCCAAAAAATATGTGCACACATGCTCATATAGTCCTGAGCATCTGATAATAAAACCTATGAAACCTAGAGGATTCCCAGTAAAAAATAACTAATACAAACTGAGGAAAAAAAGAAGAAAATGAATAATAATAGCCCAATGATGGATTGATACCATATTTATCATTGGTTCTTGTCATGTGTCTAGTTATGCAAGGATAGGTTTGAGCATCTGGACTCTTAAATAGATAACACTTTAGTTAAGGTACTGCAAAAATGCATTTATTTGTCATTTACTATTACATATGTAACAAGACCTTAACAAAGGCTTCTTTGGGTCATCATAGCACTTACAAAGCATTAGTAAAGTGTTTATTCATCTCTATGTAACAAAACTTCACACTGGAGTGATTTGAGGTGGCTTAACTGAGACATAGTTCTCTCAATATCAAATATTTAGTATAAGACTTACACATTCTCCAAATTAACAAGTAAGTTTACCATCAAGTGTAATGAAGACCTAAAAGAAGCTTTTTGTTAAGGTCTTCTTACATAAGCGTAAATAAGTAATGCATGCATTTTGGCAGTACCTGAACTAAAGTGTTTTCCTTAATGAGATATAAAAATATTACTACTAATAATGTTGGGTGTCATAGTTATCAGTGTTTGTTTCTTACATCTCCGATTGACAAGATTCATTCCCCAGCCTAGTTATTGTCTATGCTGCATTTGCATGTCTATCTGTGGTCCCATGGATTTTCTCCTGACGCTCTGTTTTTCCTTCTGTATAGTATGTCTGTAACACATGCATATCATGTAAATCTGATGACTCAAATTAGCTTGGTATTAGTAAGTGTGGATGTGTAGTCACTAATGAACTAGTGCTCCATTAAGTACTCATTCCTGCATTGAAGCAGATGCCAAGATTTCATCCCTAAACTGAAATTAGCAGGTTTAATAAATGATTTAAAGTGAAAGTCATAAGCACAGTGCTAATTTCTGAAATATCTATCTATCTATCTATCTATCTATCTATCTATCTATCTATCTATCTATCTATCTATCTATCTATCTATCTATCTATCTATCTATCTATCTATCTATCTATCTATCTATCTATCTATCTATCTATCTATCTATCTATCTAACTGCAGTAAGTTTCTCACTAATTCTTTCTCACAATTCCAAAGTTCTGAGCATTATTCCTGGCCCAAGCACTGCCTTTGTTCAGCTTGCATGCTTTCCTGTGTCTGTGTGGAGTTTTTCTCCAGGTACTCCTGTTTTCCTCTAATATCACAGAAACACATGTGTGTTAGGTTAATTGGTGACTCCAAGCTGTGACTGTATATGCATATGTTTTATTTCCATTCTTTTCCTAATAGGCCCCAGTCCCCCTCAACTCTCCACTGAATGTTATAAAATGAACTAGTAAAAGAACAGAATATGAATGGCACATTGGTAATTTACCAGAACTTATCGCTTTGAGAGCAGTTTAATTACCTGCTAATTTGTTTTAGTGGGCACCTTAAGATGCTTTTTTTTGAGAGTCACCAATAACAATTCTACATTTGCTTGGTTTGTTTGAGTGTGACCTGTGATGTGCTGGTGCATCCATGACCATGAAAAAGATTGTCTGGAAAACACACTCTTGTATGTGCTTTAATAATAGTAATTTTTTGTAAGCTTAATATTCGTGCACAGAAATATATAATTGGAAATGTCTCATTTGAAATACATTTTAAAGTTGGTTTCACCAATATTAAAAACATCTGAGCAGAGGCAAAATCAAATACAGTAGTACGTACTTAAGGCCTTTGACCTAATGAGCGATAAATCCTGACCTCTCTGAAAGTCACCTCTGTTTCAGATACCGGCATTACTTTATGTTTGCTTTCCCTTGCTCTTCTATCACTAACTTTGTTTCAGAGCTGTCCTTGGGTAGCAGATGTGAGTAGCTAGCTTGTCATAATGAGGTACAAGGTGATTTTAATAGGATATAATGTGGTGTAGAGTGAGGGCAGAACAGCCTTATACCACTGTAGGTAATTCAACAGACAGCATTATAATTGGAGAGACTGCTTTTCAGATATGGATAAAATCTAGATGCTGGGGGTTGGAAGCAGCGCCTGTAAATTAAGGACACCTTAGTTTGAGTAAAGGTTGGTGGTTGCGGGAGGATCTAAAGATTGCAGCGAGAGGCACCTTAAAAAAAGGGAGAAAATAAATATATAAAATAAAAAATCACAGCAGGAAGGAAGTGCTATAGAGCAACATCCCTCCCCATCAAAAACTTATTAAAACATTATAAATAATTAATGACCATCTTCAGCCTAAGCTAAATTATTAGTTTTTTTTTTTTTTTTTAAGCAGCAGCAGATAATGAGGGATCCACAGTATGTGTTGTAAGCCCTCACCTCATTACACCATTCTGTCATCAATTACAAGAGGGATGGGTGGCCCTGTCATCCTCTAATGCGTGGCAGACAGAGTGTCAGGATTTACAAGTCCCCATCCGGAAGGGACGTGGAGATAAATTAATGTGGCGCCGTGACACTTATGGGGCTCAACATTACTCAGGGATCACTTTATTGCCTGCTACTGATTAGGGACAGGCTTTGCACTCCCGGAGACCTCACCAAAGCTGAATGGTGTTATCGTTGTTGTAGTCCTGGCATGGTGTCCCAATTGAAACAGCACTTGAAAAACAATTTAGACCAGGCCTGGATTATCCACTAAACATGGTATGCATTAGGACACTTGCCCTTTATTTCAAAAGGTTTCTGGGTCACATTCAAAAAAAAAGAAAGAAAAGAAAACAGCAAAAAACGGCGTTTTATTTGCACATCTAAACACCATCCATATATACTCTAAATTCATAAAAGTAGACCCATCTCAAATTATTGTCACAGCACTCTTTATTACTTTTCATTTTCATCATTTGAAGATACCCAGCACTGTTAATTTTCTTAAATATGCCCTAGACTCCATGCTGTGAATCCTCTCATTACACTCATGCAGAGAAATTCTGTAAGGTTTAATCTTTGTCATTAGATTTTCTTTTTGATTCACATCCTTTTGTAAAGCCCCTATTGATCACTGTTAGTGCCCCTATCATTTTCAGCTAATTCTATGAAACATTCAATCATAATATGACAGTGGGAGGATACGAAATCCATCTTTATTGGATATTTTTTTTTATCCACCACAAACAATTTGTATTTTGATCTTCCCTGCCAGTCCACCACATCCCTTTATATTTTCTGATGGATCTGCAATACGCTTTAGCTGTATCCTATTTTCACATGGATTGGTTGTGGTAGAACACACTCTTTACGTGATGCATTAAAATATCATAAGCTGGCAGGAGTTCTGAATATTTTGAAGAAAATTTAAATATTTCTTAAAGCGAAAGAAATACTAAAAAGTTCTATAATATACAAGGTTTAATATTGATCTGTCCAGTCCTCACTGAAACAAGCATGTTGCTTCACCTGCCAGAGCTGATTTGTCAGAAATCCTTAAAAAACACGTATTGCACCTGGGAATGGTGTGTGCCATGGAACACTCACCCCATCTGTTCATTTCCAAAGTTGTTTCTCCATTCCAGGGATGTAGGGGGTACTGAGTATGGAGCACTTGCCACAAACTGATCTTCAAATATAAAATAACTCAACTGTACTTAAAATGTGAATAACACAAACCAGCAAGATTCTGGCTCTCCGCAACTACATGTGAGACATACTGTAAAGTAGGTACTAAAAATGTGTACATAATCTACTGTGGTATAAAAGTGTGAAGTATATCATACCTAGATCATCAAACCTATCTTCTTTCAGTGCATGTTTAAGACTCTACTCATGGGTGAGAATATATTATATTTAAAAACTGTTCCAACAAACCAGAGGTGATTATATTCAATCTCTACACTGAATCTTAGGTACTGAAGCCAACTGTGGTCACCATAATACAAAAAAGACAGATGAGTACTAGAGAAGTTTTACTTCTTGTACTATGATGTAACTGTAACTGAATCACTTTAGTCTCAGACAGGGAACATTATAAATAGGCCTCATTCATCCATTTTAACTTACTTATTCACAGTATCAAACTAACCTGGCACTCTCGGATTCAAAGTAGGAACCAACCCTGAATGGAGTTCCAGGTCGTTGCAAACCATGATCACCATAATAGTTTAGTTCTTTACCTGTTTTGCACTTGTCCTATGTATAGGTTGCACCACAGTCCTGGGGAACATTATTTTCATTCACTTGACTTGATTAGGCCAACCAACTTTGAGAAGAGGGAAGAAAACCCAGAATACATGGAGAAAGACATGCACAGACACTAGGAGAACGTGCAACTTAAACTGTGAGGGAGCAGCACTAACATCTGCATTAAGGTGTCACCACAGCTGCATCCAGGTCTACAGATTTCTCATAGTTATCGGTAAATGTGATCTAGCAAAATTCTTTTAAATAAATAGGAAGTCTCATAGTTGAGCACAGAAAGTGAAAACCAGGAAGCATATTTATTAATAATTAGCCAAGCCACATAGCTTAAAATGATACACTTTTCCTGCATTTAAAAATGTGTTCCTGTAGATGAGATATTAGCTACACAAACAAGCTTCAAATTGTCAGATTTCTTATGTGAACATTTGACTATCCAATTGTTTGTGCTGAAAACAAAACTTTGACTTTGGACTTTTTATCATCCAATGCTTGTTTGTTGGACATTGTGCTGTGTGATAACTGCTGCAAGATGTTGTAAGGAGATCTGGGTTAGAAGTAGCACAGGGTGGGCATGTTAAATAATACTACCTGAGCCTAGGCACATGTTTGACACCCACCCTACACCTTTTAGTATATACAGTATCATTACTAGTCACTTAATTCACATACAAAATAATATGGGTTCATAATAAAATACTCCCATGATGCAGTGCATCTTCTAACCAATGGAAAAATAATTAACAAATATTGTTACTGGAAAAAACTTTAAAGGATTAGCTTAAAAGCAATAAAACACGTCAAATAGGAATTAAAAACAATGCAGATGTATACATTTTTCACTGCCTCTGTTTGATTCAAATATATATTTTTATTGAGTTTTATGATGTCGAAACTGAATGCAAAATGAAATTCACCCTCAAACCTCCATCCTTCAAAAGGCGCCTGCTCTTTCTAACTAACTAAACACGCATGCTGCATACTTAAGAGGCTTTTAACAGATATTGTGCCTGTGACTGACACCTTAAAATTACCAAAATTTCAGAAATTGACAATCAAAATATAGACAATACAATGTGTGAAATCTCTGGAAAATGAATGGCAGTATTCTTTATTGTACAGTAGTATGTACAGTAGCTTCAAAATGTGCATGTGTCGTTTTGATCCTTGGAAGCCTGCAGTGCGGCAAAGCAGAGCAAATTATAGTTCTGAGACTTCTGAAACTTTTTAAAATGAAAATATTTCTTAAAGATGTGAAGGCAATATGTAAATTAGGCAATTAGTATGTGTGTAACTCTTAGGGTTCATGTGTAACGTTTTTTAATATTATTTCATAATGTTAAAAAAAATATATTCTTGTATGAAAATGCCGTCCTGACCTTGTTGCCTTAACCCATGAGCCAGCCCTGAAAATGAAACTAATGGAAAAAAATATATCAGATTAAGATTAAAAGTTGCAAAGTCGGTAAGTACTGGATATGCATTTGGTTTGATATTCTGTCCTAACATGCTGTAAACCTGTCGTTACCCAGCACCACCTTGTCTCTTTACTGCAAATGTAGACTACTCATCCATCATGGTATTCTTTAGGGTGCCTGCTTAGTCTACAAGGAGCCAAAGGCAATTCTGGGAGCAATGGCTACAAGACAGGAAACAACTCTGGATAAGAGAACATACAGAAACACCAATACTAGGGCAGCTTAAACATGGCAATGAGCTTGACTCAAGACATTCTAGATATGGGGGAAGAGAGATGGAAAACAGGATTACATGCAATCACTCTATAGAAGGCACCTCAAGTCATATCTGCACTCAAACCTAAGTGGTGACAACCCCACTGTGCCAAATGCAAAGGAAACAGTATGTCATCATTTTCCTTTCACCGTGACTTTGAGGGAATTCTTATCCCAAAGATATTGAAATTTTATACATCTGAGAAGCTGTTGACTAAAAGAAGGAATAAGAAACATTATTTTACAATGCTATGTTTTTATAACAAACACCATCTCATGGAGATTTTAAAGAGCAGTAGTTTCCATATGCATATAACAACAGAAGCACAGGTAGGCTAAATGGTTTGGTTCTTTAGCCAGTAGGCCACAATACCTACACGATCCACTGTTTTGCAATGAAACATGAAACATATCTATTGTAGGCATAAAAAGGAACAGGAACACAATATTTCTTTTGGTCATGATCCATCCATCCATCCATTTTCAAATCTGCTTAGTCTAGTAGGATTGATGAGACTAAATATATAGAGTATAACTCGTGGTGGATTTTCATGTGGTTAAATCTTCTATTCCTCCACGATATTTTCCATCAGTATTCCAATATTATATGAATGTCATTGGTATGAATTAATTATGGCTAGCAGTATTATTAATAATGCATCCAACTATCTATTTGCTGAATTCTGTTTCTAAGTTAAAGGTCTTGGGTTGCTGAGGACTAACCTGGCAGCATCAAGTGCAAGGTAGGAAGTCTCTCACAGGGCATTCTCGCTCACTTACTGATCAGTGTCTATTCATACAAGGCCACTTTAGAGTCACCAACTTAGCCTGAATGTCTTTGAGACCCATGGGGTACATACAAACCCCGCAATGACTGATAGACCCAAAAGTTAAAGCAACATTCTCCAGGAGATATGAGGCAGCCATGCATATACTGACCTCACTCCATAGCTGACATTACATAATTAGTCACAGTAGAAAATGATCATAATACGAACTCTGCAGTAAAGGGCAGCAAAACATTTATTCAAATAACTGAATAAATAAGCTACTCTGTAAATAAAGAAATAAGTAAATAAAAAATAGTTGACCCACTAACCCAAAAAAAAGAAAGATTGGAAAACGAATGGGTATCTGTGTGAAATACAAACTGATACAACAACATGTGCACGGCAGCCTCAATAACGAACGTCCTTTGTATTAAACTCTTAAATTCTTCATTAAGTCTGCAGGTTTTTTTCACTGAGATATGTTAAAAAAAAAAACAACTCATTTTTTCACACCAGTAACAACATCTGACAATTTATCAATGAAAGAAAAAAGCCAGACTCTGACTTGCAACGACTGTTTGGGTGGGGTGATGTGGTACTGAATGGCAAACTAGGGGCCACCAGGGCCTTGTGTTCTGAGGAGAAGATAGTCTGAAAAAGAGAATGTGAGGGAGTGATCTCAGTCCTTTTCTTCACAGAAAGCTGCACAACAATTGTCCTATGCTAGGCTTCCCTCCTTTGCACACACAGAGCGAGAGAGAGGGAGAGGGAGAGGGAGAGTTGTGCTGCTGAGCTCGGCTATAGGCCATCAATAATTCACACAGAGAGATGGCAATTACAGGACCATGTACAATCAAACTAAATATTTTATGAGGCACTAAAACAGTCCCTAGAATGGATCTTTGTCTTTTTCTCTCATCCTTTTCTCAGTCTCTTTTTCCTGTTCCTACCTTCCTTTGCCTCTTTTTCTCCCAGATTACCAGCACAGTAAAGAAAGGCAACACTCTAAGCCCTGCAAGGAAGCTGAGGAAAACAAGTTTCAAAAATATGGCAAGAAGTAGCCTAAACCGTCCTGATGCATTGTAACCCATTATAACCTCACAATTATCAGCAATGCAGGTAAATTACTACACAGACCCCCTCGAGTGGTGTAAAACTTGGCTTCAAGCAGTACCTTTTCCTATATATACATGGTCCTAGTATGTTTGGGGCCACATTACCAGTGTCTTTGATGCATTTCTATCAGACTCATGCAGCTGTAAACAGAGATATGTTTCATAGATCTATACACACGTCTTTGTGTTTGAGTGGCTCAATAGGCAGTCTTACTGTGTAAAGTGTGATTTCACCCTCTCTCTTGCTATTTCCACCAGAGAACAAAAAGACACCACAAAATTAAAGCACATCCCATTAGCATGGAATATTCACCATGACACTGTATGTGGACAACGTTAAAAAGAAGAAAGAGTTTGCCTTGTATGTTGCTTTACTCCACCTTGAAAAATAAAAGTGTTCATCTTAAACTGTAAGGCCCTTTCTTCTTCCTACTGAACTGCCACAATTTCCGCCACTGGCAATCCAAATTGAACATTAAAACATTATGTTACAGTTTTGACAAGAAAAACCCATTTAGCCCAACTAGTTTGCCAATCCTAGTCACTCAATTATTCCAAATTAACATAAAAGTTGAATTTTGAAGATCAGCAAAAAATAAATAAATAAATAATCACTCTCTACAACAGTCACTGGCCATTATTCCATGCATCTTTCTACCGTTTTTGTGAAATTTGCCCTTAACCAGTTTTCATTTTTGTCCCCATGTTCAGAATTAGACATTAAGTCAAGTTTTGAAGGTCCCTAAAATGCTACTTTGTACCTTATTACTTCATAATGTAATGCATGTTTCTATAGTTTTCTATGTGACGGAAAACTTTTTAACATCTGTGCCAAAGTAACAGCTGGAATCAACTGAACTAATTCCTTTCACAATTTTAAAAAACTTCAGTCATGTTGCATCTTAATCTGCATTTGCTTACTAATGTAATCTGAAATTCTGTGTCTGATTTGTTAATTCTCTAAGGAATTATAGTTGCTTACACTCCCTCACATGCACTTTATATTTCTGCATACATGGAGAGAGAAAGCAAGCATACTGTGTGCGTATGTATAAAAAATTGACTTGATATTTTCAACTAGAACTGGTTAATGAAACTACGATGTAAAGTGGTCACATAATTTATTATCCTCTGCGATTCCTAGTTGTGTAATCCAATATCCTCTGTTGATGACATCATTAACTGCAGTCATCAAGTTTGACACTCTCTTTGACTAAAAGTCGTCTAATGTGACAATGGCTTAATATGTTCAATTAGGCCGCTGTATAAAATATTTGTTTGCTAGATAAATTTGTAGTCTATAGTCTAACATACTACAAATAAGATGGATCTCCTTTCATCCCTTGTTGTGAGCTGCATAACTGAATGTAGATACTGTAATAGTCTGTTTATAAATGTTATGTACTCAGAACATAAATATAATAACAAGTAAAATCACATTTTGATGTGTTCAGGTAAGCCTGAATGCAGCATCCATATATTACCATCCTGTATCTTATATATAAATGTCTACGCGTGGAAGTGTGTGTATCTGTCTTTCCAGGCCAGAATTGCGAGGCTACAGCATGAAGCTGAAAGAGCCGGCAAGGCGGCCCCAAGTTCACAGGTCGGAAGAAGAAAGAAGTACGAGGCTACAGCATGAAGCTGAAAAAAGACGACTCCATCAACAAAGTGAAACCACCGAGGAAAGACAAACGAGAGAGAAACTTGCTTAGACAGGGGGACGAGCACGTCTGCAAAATGAAACTGCCGACTCTGCATTTCAGTAGTTTCAAGGACCTCGGCTTTTTACAGCATGGGCTTGCACAGCTAGTATGATATAAAAACCAATATATACACTGTTAGAAAAAAATATTTTTAGAGAGTCCTATTGACATAACATGCTGTAAGATTTTCCTACAATTCTGTGTTAATGCCACATGTCAATCAGACTGTAATAGCTATTATAACTGGGAGTTGAGACATTATCTTCTCTTTTTTTATCCAAATGTTACAGATATTGCATTTAACATCCTCTAGCCCAAGAGATATATTTTGAAGCTCTTCCTTCCTCAAATATCTTGACTTATCTTACTTGACTCAGTAGAACACCAGGTAGGTAATCACTCCAACCTGTGTTTACAATATTATAGCATTTCAGTCATGCTTTCAAATCAAAATTGAGATGTGGCTAATCCTTAACCTTTAATTCTCTTTGAAAGATGTTTTGAGAAGTAGATACAAAGAAAAGTCATAAGTCAAAGTCACAAGTCAAAGGTCAGGTCAGTTTGAGGAGCATGCATTGGTACAGTGCATTGCCGCTCCTACCACACGTTGAAACAGCTCGGGATCCTGGTTGGCAACCCCCCAGGCAGACACGTGGCCCAGTCCCACCCTCAAGAAATGACCCTCTATCTGCCGTGGCTAGGTGTTACATGGGCGTCCCCTTGTCCTGGTCCAGCCGCTCGGGCCCTCAACAATGAGGATCCTGCAAACTGGATTACCCTTTGGGAACTGCGCCACATAGCCGTAGTACCGTAACTGATGCTCCCTCGCAATTCAGGACTCAGTGAGCAACCGCTCATTTGACACAAAGTCAAACCACTGGAACCCAAGGATTCTCCGAAGAGACACAACACCAACGGAGTCCAGTCTTCGTCTCAGGTCACTATATTTCTTAATGTTCAGCATTATTGTATAATTTTTATAGAAAATTGTTTTAGGGTGGCACAGTGGCTGGCACTGCTGCTCAGTGAATCTGTTCATTCTGAATGTGAATTCTGCCTTCCTGTCACTGTATGTATGGCTTTAGTAGAATCTCTTTGTGCCCACATTGGTTTTTCTCTTTGTGCTGCTGATTTCTTCTCACATCCTCTTGCTTGTTAGTTAGTTAGTTGATTCTAAACTTGCCAGTGTGTTTATGAGGGTGTGCTTGAGTGGTCCCTATGACGGATTGGTGATCCACTAATAGCCAGACCTTTCCTTACCCTGAATGCTCTTCTGGCCCTGAATCTGGATTAAGCAGTTTTGAGAATGGTATTATTTTCCTGTGATAAGTAATATTCCTGGTTAGTGAATACTAACAGAATTTTTAAAACTTTACATTTTTGTAAATGTATATAAAATCTTGAAATGTTTTGCTTTCTCACAAAATATTTAATGTTGATCACTTACTTATTATTCTTTCCATGCATTAATATGTCGACAGTTCAAATCCAGCTGTGGAGATTCTGCACAGTTGGGGACTACTCTGTTTAAAATGGTAACACTGTTCAGAGGTCGTTTTTGGGATGGCATAGGCATGGCTAAATAGAGGACCCAAGAAGCCTTCAATTATCATATTTGAGGGAGCATGTGTGTTTGTTTTTTACATTTTGAAATGAAATAATTAGAGCTCCAAAGCATATGTGACACCACCCCGTCCTCCTGTGATTTTGTTTTTGCTTTTTTCATGTCACAAACCAAATTTGATTTAAACAAGTCAATATATAATGATTTTCTAAGGAGTTTTTACTATAGGGATTCGGTTAAGATATAAACAGCGTACACCACTAAATGATATCTGATATCTTGTGTAAGCATTGGGATTATCCAACTGTCCATCCATCTATTTCTTGAAGCTTCTTCCATAGGACGGGACACTAGAATATTGCAAAACATCTTCACATAAACCTATACTGTACAGGGTTCCATTTTGTGGCACCATAAAAGAGAAACAATTTTTTTTTTGTTGGTACTGGCGGCACCAGACTATTTAGACAAAATCTATATGGAAATGGATAGCAGGTGTAACTTCCACACCAATTCCAAGCTTCATGCCCTAATATTTGTGGCTGTGACCAATTACTATGCTAAGGTGCTGCCCACATTAACTTGGCATCAAATCTGTTCATGTCCAAGGCTGTCAAACTGTGGACTAGAGAGCCTTAACCCTTTAAGATATTTAAAGGTACCTTGTCCCGGCAATTTGTGGCAAGGAAATCAAATTGGCAAATGTCAGATTTTAAAGGGAAAAGTAAAAGCCAATAACAACAACAGGTGCAGTGAGATATGCAGTTGGCTAAACATTAGAATGCAGTTTTTCAGTTTAGTTTGAGAGAATTGGCATGAGATGAGCAAATGCCTTGTCTTCCCAACTAAGCTGCTCTTTAAAAACAGTGACAGCTCCATTGAGGTCCATATTAAAATAAAGCTGTCATTCCGGGCTCTGACTGAGGTATTGTCCTCTCCGATTTAAATACCGCCTATAATAGCACGCCATCTATCATGCCAGGCGCTTGCTTATTCTTAGACACATACATTAGCCCTTGGCCCAGATAGGAATGTCACCAGATTAAACATTCAATTTGTTAACCGGGAGGCCAGAGGTGCTGCTTTCTGACAGGATTTACCACCAGGCAGAAAAAAAGTACATTTTTTTTTTAAAGAGGTGTGATTATAAACCCCATAAGTGAGTTTTAAGAACCCCCTCTGATTCGCTTTATTTTTATGGCTTTTACCTTGATGTAAGTCGCTGTTTTAAAAGGCTAATAAAAGACAAAGCTTTTAGCCACATACTAGCAGGACACAAGGTTACTGACACGGCAGCCTGAGTCAGATGAAAGAGGTAGCTAGTGCATAAAGAAGTATATGCAAAGAGTACAGAGCAACAGGGTGACAAAACCAAAAGACTTCCAAGTGTTTTTCTCCTTTCGGTCCTTCTATTGTCACAAAGTATCCTATTCCATGGGACTTGTGTATTTCAGGGATTCAGGTTTGGAAGCTGTCATAGACCAAAAACCAGACATCAAGGTAATGTATCTGGTCTTCGAAAGAGGGACCAGTCCTGCTTTGTACTCCTCAGGACCCTCCACAAACTTATTTAAACATGAAACCTCTGCTTCTCTGTTCTCTTTACTTTTCTATCAGAAGAAACAACACTTGAATGAAAACCCATCACCTCGCCTCGGATCTACTGCTTCCAGCATGATACAGTAAAGACTGGCCTGCCTTACAAAATGGTCTCAGTTATTGTAGAACAAGAGAAGAAAGAAGACCCAACGATGTTTCTGTTTAATTTTTCTATGTCTTTTCCCCCTTTTCACCATGCCTACGATAATTAAATAGGGATTATGATACCCCAACACTTTCCATGGTGTCTTTATCTATTATTATTCCACATCCTGAAAAACAACCCTCCATTGTAACTACTAAAGGGGTCTCATCCACAGCTGATAACTGCTGCAACTAAAAAAAAAAAAAAAAAGCCACAATGGTGAACACCAAATGGAACTGAGCTACAATAGATAAGTGGCAATTAGGCAGTGGTTACAGTCAGGCAGAATAACAGTAAAAAAAGAAGTTCTGTTAACAACTGATTGGCTTGAAAATCAAAATAGTATAAAATGAGGACCTCCCAGAAAACCAAAGAGTGGTCTGCACACCACCTAGCTATAATATCGGGCAGACTGATGCTTCAGTTAGGTCTCCATGCACAGCAATCACTGTCCAGCCCTTCCTCTGCGGATGGTTAAATAATCAAGTCAATGCATACAGAGAATTAAGGTTCAAGTCTGCATATTTTCTAGAATCCTCATGGTATCAGTGAAAGAGAAAAAATTACATGCCCTTGGGACTTGCCACAAACTTCATACAAATTATTCTAATTACATGTTTTTCATTGTAGCGAATTAATGAAATCCAGATATGTAAAATGGGTTTTGACCTAATGAATAAATTCTCTTTGTTTAATTGATGACAGTTTGTTTTCTTTGTTTAAACAAAGGCAGAAGAAGTCACTGCAGAAATTAATTTAAAAGCAGTCATTGACTTTATTGCAAATTGGGGTTTGAGGCATAAAAAGAGGAAAGCAACTCAATTCACTTAGATGTGTCTACAGTAACTGAGTCAGGTAACAGATTCTGAAAAAAAAAAATAATAATAACAGTTTTGCCATGCATTTGGTCCTCAATAATGATGCTGTAGCTTTAAAAATAGAGAGATATCATTACTCGTCTTTGAGTGTGCTGGAGTATTTTATTATTTTTAAATTGTACTTCAGGGGAATTATGATTTATACTTCACTTTATCTGTCAGACAAATGTTTCTCTTTATGGCTATTAGAATTCAAAAACGGTGGATAGCGTCAGAAAACTAATATAGTGTGTGAGGTATTTAATTAAGTAACAGAGCAGAGACGGGTAAGCGTTTTGCTTTATTGAACTAAAATTAAAAATAACTTTCCTCAATTTGAATAATGCCTTGGGGTTCTGCTCTGCTATTTCATTTTAATATCTCACATGCTACTTTAACCTTCTAAAAGACCCACAATTCAGTTTGTTTATAAAACAAAAATGAAGACAAAAAAGCAGAAAAAATACATAATAAATAAAATGCAGAACAGCCCTGTCTGGAAGAATCCAAGAAACACATTTACATTCTTTTCATTACTTTGAGTATTATATCCTGTGCAGTTTCCTATATATATGTGACTCTCCTCTGAAGTGTAGCATTTATTTGTTAAGAAAGAAAGAAAGAAAGAAAGAAAGAAAGAAAGAAAGAAAGAAAGAAAGAAAGAAAGAAAGAAAGAAAGAAAGAAAGAAAGAATAAGGTAATTTTTATTTGTTCCTCATGTCACCAGTGTAGGTTTGTGTCTGAATAGGTCTTATGATAGACTGGTGCAACATTCAGAACTATTTGCTGCCCTGTGTCCAATGCTGCTGGGATAGACCCAGACCTAGACTCAGTGGATCTCAGAATGTTCCATCATGGAAAGCTATGCAGCAATGGATTGGCCAATGTTCAATGATGCAATTTATGGTTTTATATTTTTGAGTATTTTCTATTTTATAGTTGTTTTAGTCATTTTTATTTTTTTTTTATGCATTTTCGGTTATATTTGTAAGTTTGTACTGTCCTTTTAAATCTACCTCCATTCTTTGGGTTTTGTGAATGGAACCCCAGGAGGTGGGGCCACCCCTGCATCACCACTTTAGATCAGGAAGTCATTGTGTTTGTCTGGAGTTTTTTGTTTTGTAAGTATTACTGTTTTTATGGTGTAGTTCTTTGTTTTTTTTTGAGTATCAAGATTTTTCTATTCATTTATGTATTGGGACTTATTTGCTTTTGTATTTTTCTGGCTCTTTGAAACATCGTTGTTCTATAAAGATTTTTTTCTCTTTTTGTGTACAAGCTAGGGGTTTATGGTCACCCTCTTCTTGTGGATCTTTCTTGATATTTTGAACTGTTAAACAAGTTTTCCCCATTTTGCGTCTAGCCAAGCTGAAACAAAGTTTCTTTGTTTTTAATAATTCTGATTTGTATTTGGGAGGGGATTTGTTTTTTATGATAAAATAATAATATTTTTATGTTTATTGAGCTTCTAAAAGCCAAAGTTCCGCCTAGGGAATCTATCTATCTATCTATCTATCTATCTATCTATCTATCTATCTATCTATCTATCTATCTATCTATCTATCTAATAGTCAGAGGCAAGCTGGTCTGGAATAAGTCTGTACTGGGCTGGCCAGTGAAGATCATGGCCTGCTCTGTGCCTATAGTTTAGAAGCCTTGTGTCCATATAATTGGGACTCAATCTCAAAACCCAGGGATGCTTCATTTATTGCCCCTACTTAGCTCTGGCCCCTCGTGATATTGTTTTGTTTTGTGTAGTTTTTTGCACTTTTATGTAAGTAAAGCTATGCTGTTAAGAACTTGTGTTTCATCCACAGCTGGATCTTGTCTTGTGCCTGATGCTTCTAGGTGTGAGGTGTGTGAGCCCCTATGTCTATTAATTAGAATGAGGAGGCTTGATAATGTTATTCTATGTTATGGCTATGACAAACACTAGATAATATTTTTGAAGAAAGAAAAAGAAAGAAAGAAAGAAAGAAAGAAAGAAAGAAAGAAAGAAAGAAAGAAAGAAAGAAAGAAAGAAAGACCATCTGACTTACAATACTTCTATAAGTATAAAGAGACTGCAATTTAAAAAGCTCAGGCATCCACTAACAAGACATAATTGCATGTCTTTTGCTTCTAATGAATTAATTGTCAATGGGTAAGGTTATCATGATAACTAACAACAATATACATTGCACTCTTTAAATTTGATCATTTGATTATTATTATCATTATTATAAATTTCCTCCATTTAAAGAAATTTTAAGAAGCTGCTTTTGCAGTTTACCCCCAGTAAAATAACGCCAGACTAATCGTGCTCTTATTATAAAAGCATCATTACAGATTTTTACTATTAATGGTCTAACGCAAAGACTTTTTTCTTATTGACTGCTTCTTTATTTTTGCTTTATTCCTTGAGAAAGGGAATAAAGTGAAATGTTACCAATAAACCCATACTGCAAATTCAACGACCACCACTCAAAATACTTTTGCAGTCTTGATGAACTTAAATGATAACTGTGGTGCTTTTACCCCAACTCTTATGCGGATGAGATATCTACAGTACCTTCCTGCTTTATTATTGATGGTTATCACATTTAACTGAGACAAGCTATATTCTATAGAGTCCATTAAACTGCAATTAAATAATGCCTATTAAGCTAACAGAAAGCATAGCATTGTTTCCAAATTAAATTCATTATGTTTTCCAAATGCCTGGAGCCATTTTCATTTTAGTGTTTTCGGCTTTGTGTTTAAAAGCAATCAGACGGTGTAGCTGGAGTCAGAATGGCGGGTGTGTTTGCAATGGTTTAATAAGCAAAAAAACTGAAAAGATTAGTTCTGACCAATTATTATTTCAACAAAACTAAATATTTCCAACTATATGATCCAGGGGTGCTTTTAATATTGATTATGCAGTCTGCTATACCTTCAATCTACTGTACTATGCATAATCCTGAGAACAGCAATGCATAGTATAGATCTCTGTTCTGAAAACTTATGCTGACTATTAATTTCAGGAGTATATGTCTATCAGTCTTTAATATAGTGCCTTTCCTATCTATCTATCTATCTATCTATCTATCTATCTATCTATCTATCTATCTATCTATCTATCTATCTATCTATCTATCTATCTATCTATCTATCTATCTATCTATCTATCTAAACATGATTTATTTCCTTATTTGATATCCTAGGAGATTATACAAGCAATGTTCACAAAAACCAGGTGATGAACTCTTTATGCACATTGAATTCTTTACATACAGTATTAGCATTTCCGGACTCATACCTCTCGACAAGGAAATGTAACAACAGCAGATTCCTAATTGTTTGCCTTTCAATATTTGATGGTAACTCATAAGTTAATATTGTGTTAATAAAGTGTGTGTGGTTTATATTACTGTGTGTTTAAAGAATGCTGTGTCTACTGTGCAGATGAGGATGTTTTCACATGCTTCAGTTCCTGGCTGTGTAAAGTTTGCATACACTCCTTGCATTTCTATGTGCTTCTGGATTCCATCCACAATAAAGGGACATTCTGTTAGGCTGACTGGCAGTTATCCTGCTGTGATTAAGTGAACACATGTGCATAAGTGTGTACTGTGATGGACTAATTGCTTCCTTGTCCTTATTGCTGCCAGTATTAGTTAAATCTCTCTGTGACCCTATACTGGAAAACTAATTTTAGAGAATGGAACTTGGCAAATTGCAAAGCTATGCTCAGTGAACAGGTTGTCTTGTGTGGCCTACAGTTAATGTAGCATAAGTTGCTCTGAAATCATTGAATAAAACAATTTCTTTGGAATTTTTTGCAAATATGTATTTACATGTTGCCAATTTATGGACATGATAATTAACCTAACTTGAAAGTCTTTGGGGAGGTAGGGGAACAGCTACAGCACCCAGAGTGTGATAGGATCCCATCTGGGAAATGACCCAGATAACCCTAACCCTAAGCCTAATCCTAACCCTAACCCTAACCCTGACGCTACAGGATAGTAGCATTAACTATAGTGTCTCCCCTAATCTGAAGTGTGTAAAGTGAACATAGCTTAACATTTTATTTCATGAGGCAGAGAATGTGGCCTAATGGCTAAGGTAATGAACTTTAAAGGCTATAACCTTGAGTTCAGTTTACACTTCTGACTTACTGTGTAACCCTAAGCAAATCATTTAACCTATATGTCCTCAAAATGTAAAAAATGAGATGTAAAAAAAGTGTTATAGCTCTGTACTTTCAAAGCACCTTCACCAAACTCCATACTCGTGACAATCCTATTACTACTAAGGGAAAATAAAAGCAAGCATTTGTTACATTTTAATTCAATTAGTTTGACTAGTGCCTCTAAATCAAGCTGTTGTGAGTGAGTGTGAAAACATGCATGCAAAGCCTGGCTTTGTATCTACACCTGATACCTGGAGGCTGGGCTCTGTGAAGCAGAATTGATTTAAGCAGGCTCGGTAAATTGACAGATATTGAAATGTGTTGTCAGGTAAAAGTTAATCAAATAAGTGATTATAACTGAAAGCAACTCACACCTTTTACTGCTTTAATGTTCAATCGTGAAGGTCACTGATAACCAAACAAATTTACCATATTACATACGTCAGTATAAAACAGCATACTGCAGGCGTCTAAAGTGAAACAACTAGTGCAAAGACTTATCTGATTCATTATTTGTGAAATATGCTCTGTAGGCAGACTTATTTAGATCATCATAATGACTAGCATCTTACAAAGCAAACAAATATCTTCACTGCCTAAACAGTTCATCCAGCTAAAAAAAGCCTTTTAGGTCACTTATCTTTAATAGAGCTCTGCTAAATGAAAAATGCTAAATGAGCACAATGACTACTACATCCATCTATCTAGTCTTCCATTTCCCTTATAATTTTTGGAGCCAGTAGTTATCCTGACTGCATCAGGGACAACAATGGGCTGGAAATCAGCCCATCACTCACAAATTAATCTTATCTGATACACTTTTCTTTAATCCTTCCATTTATTTAAGATTATTTTTCCACCTTTAGTCTAATTTTATAGCATTTTGTTGATTAATACAAAATTAAAATTATGCATGCGTATTATAGATCTAATCTATGCGTAGAAAACTATTTTGTGAGGCAGGTGGCTTTTAGTTGGCTGCCTGTATTCAGTTTTACTCCAAAGTGAAATCAATGCATGTCTTTGAACCTAAAATGGATGGCCTTGCCAACAAAATCTGATGGAGATAACATGGTGCCAGCCTCATTACTGAAGATCCCTTAGGTGATGTCGACCAGGTTTCTAGTAGGTTTGTTGTTCCACAGACAAAGGGCTGGTTTTTGAAGCTATCCACATAGATGGTAATAACCATTCTGACCACAGCAGATAATCAATGCTTGCCAGCAAACCTGAACTGTTTTTGACCAAGTGGCTCATCCAGTGCATCAGGCTAAGCCAGGTACATACATATTTAAGAGGTCCATTATATTAAGTCAGAAATTGCAGGCAGGAATTCGGGTTGCATTAGGAGATAATTATTAACAGTACTTAGTAAGGGTATGGTGACGAAGACTCACATTATCCATTTTCTTCAAGTGATTGGTATTGATCTCCAGCACACTTTAGCACCAATCTTCCCACTGCAGTTGTGAGGGATGATTTTTTTTATGTTTACTCATTCAAGTTCCGTATTGGATGATTCACTACATACAAAAGAGGGAGTTTAAGGATTGAGACTCAGCCTATGTTACAAATCCGACTAAACCGCTAAACAGAAATCTGATTATTTGTGCAGCAAGTAGGATTTTTGCCAGTACAAGGATGCATCACATTACATAATCCTTTCTCAACATGTAAACAGTTTTAGGATTTACCAACGGAAGGATGTCTTTTGGGAATGATTATGATGATCAAAAGTACTAACATAATAAAAACATTAAATAACTTAACTAAATCAAATTAAACCTGTTTTGGGATGGACCTTTGAGCTGAATATAAATAGAAGAGAGAAACCCAAATGAAAAATGGAAAAAAAGACATTGGAAGTGGTCCTTCAGCTGTGGGGCACGATTGGAACCCATGAGATTAGCCGTTCAATGATATAAAGCAGCTTACAGGTGTTAGGTTTGGAAATCAATTGTAAAGCGAAAGGAGAGACAGGCAGAGTAATGACCTCAGAACAACATTAAAGTGCAATGGGATCAAGACGGGAATCCTGCATAGTAATAAATAGCTGTGGTGGACCAGCCATGGAATGAGAAACAGAGGAACAGGAACGTGTTTCATCTAAGGAGGGACCTGGAAAAGACTGTTGTGCTCCCAAACAGATCTTCAAGTAAAAGTGCTGGCAATCATCTTATGCCCTGGTTACAATTTAATCACTGCAGCCTGGACATTACTTCAGCTAAGATCTGCTCTACAAATGCTAGAGAACAATAAAGTACTGGAGTGCCATGGGCTGAATGGCTTTCTTTCGTCATTTATTATTCTGAATCCTTGGGATGTTTCTCAAAATGGGCTGCTATGCTGTTTCCACTTGTTACCCTTTTCACTGTAAAGAAATACATGCATTCTTAAGAGTAAATGAAGAATTTAAAACCACAGGGTCTCACTTGAAATGCCTGTTCAAGCACTTATGCTTAGTTTTGATTCAAAAATTGTTTAACATGGCCTCCTAGAGTCATTAGCACTAACCCACTAGAGCCCAGATTCCTTTCCAAGGGTAAGTTCTTGCCTTATGTCTGATGCTACTTATGATAGCCTTAACTCCGCAAAACACTAAACTAGAAGAAGTATGATTGCGAAAAGGATTGATAGATGGATGGGGCAATGTACTCTGACATTTATATGCAATGGCAATGACTAGGATTGATTTTTGATTCTGTAATTTCCTTATGCTAAAGATTTTTTATACATCATATTAAAATGCATTGGTGTCATTGTTTTCAGTAAGAAAGCTACACATTGAGTCAAAGAGAGAGTCTAACACTAAACACAAGAAAGTTAAATGGTGCTGATGGGGAGCTTTAACAATGCACATCTGACAAAGCTGGAAGAATAACACACAATAATTTCATTACATAAAATAAACTTGCTTGAGTGGATGACATTTACTTTTACACTATATACAGTATGTACTAAGATGACATGCCTTGCCATGTTATTATGAATATTGAAGGAGTAAATATGTAACAGGTGTTCGATCCAAGGATAGTTCCTAACTTTCCACTGATAATGCTGGGTTAAACTCCAAGTTTCTATGATCCTGTATTGGACTAGGCGGCACGGTGGAGCAGTGGTAGCAGGAGACCCGGGTTTGCTTCCCGGGTCCTCCCTGTGTGGAGTTTGCATGTTCTTCCCATGTCTGTGTGGGTTTCCTCCCAAAGTCCAAAGACATGCAGGTTAGGTGCATTGGTGATTCTAAATTGTCCCTAGTGTATGCTTGGTGTGTGTGTGTGTGTCCTGCGGTGGGCTGGTGCCCTGCCTGGGGTTTGTTTCTTGCCTTGCGCCCTGGATTGGCTCCAGCAGACCCCCGTGACCCTGTAGTTAGGATATAGCGGGTTGGATAATGGATGGATGGATGTATTGGACTAAGTGGGTTTAGAAAATGAATAAATAAATAGATTAATGGAGCTTGAAAACATGAAAAATAAAAAAGTTGTTTTAGAAAATTATGGGATAGACATATTCACTGAAATGTTGTATACTGTATAATGATATCAATCCATCTATTCTTGAAGCTGTTTCTCCAGTATTGTTTCATGTGTAACCAACATCTAACCCTGAAGCAATGGACACGAGGCAGTAACCAGCACTGAATCGAATACTAACCCATTCACACACACAAAATTAGTTGGTTTACAGTCACAACACAGTCTGGCTTTTGAACAATGGAAGGACATGGAGTACTTCGTAGGAATCAATGTGAACATACAGAAAACATCTAAAGGTAACAACGAATGTACCTCAGCCTGAAATCAAACAGAGCTCAAAACATTATGTGACAGTAATTTTATTTGCATACCATTGTACAATGTTTTATTATTTTTAATACTACCATCATTATCACGTCTAATGTTATCATCATGATTATTTGTAATAGTACCAAAATAAAAAAAATAAATTGAATTAATAAATCTATAAGATTAATGGATTTAACTATTACTTCTGTACATTGTTATAATACAATATCACATTTGGAACCATCTTAATCCAGTTCAGTCTCATAAGGGCTGCAGCCATATGTTTGCAAGGCAAGAGCCAATCATAGACAGCGTGCCAGTCCATTGAAGGGTTCATTTACTTGTATGCCTACAGAAGAACAATTAATCCATCATGAATGTTTTTTCTAGGAAAACTGGAGGAATATTAGAGCATTAGATTTGACAAGAACAGCTATTCACATTATTTCTCTACAATAATATGAAATCAAGTTTAGTCCAACATAGTCCTACTTTCTACCACACTACATGATAATGTGTTTACATGTGTAAAGGAAAACACAATGTGCCCAATGCATTGATCGCGATCGACCGGTAGACTGCAAAGGTAGTTCAGATAGATCGCATTGCATTCCAAAAATTTTTTTTTAAACGTTAGTCTATCATATATCCTCCCTATGACATTTGACACTTGATTGACATACAAGGCGGCCGCAGTCTGAGATCTCTTTTCTTCTAACACACTGGTCATCCCACACGCAGGATCAAACGCGTGAACTACTGTAAAACTCCGTCTGTGATCTAGTTAGCCTTCCAATTTATATCAACTAAAGAAGGGATTTAAAAAGAAAATTGTTTGGGGAGGGTATGGGCTTTATGTAGAATTAGAAGAGGATTTTTTTTCTTACAACGTCACAATCGAAGTGCGTTTGTCTGATCTGTCAATCTATCATTGCTATTCCAAAGAAGAAAAATGTGGAAAGGCACTTTCGAACTATTCATAAAAACTATGAAACTGACTTCCTTCCGAAAAGCGATCTGAGAAAGAGAAAGGAGAGGGAACTAAAATCACAGTTAATCGGACAGCCGTCATTTTACACTCAGCTGAATTCAAAAGCTCCTTGACTGCATTATTCAGCTCTACTTAATTATGCGAGTCAGCCTTTTCCCAAATTAAGATTATTAAATGCAAATACTGTAGTGACCATAAATGTATTGAATATTGTATATATACTGTATATCGCATTTTTAATGATCCTTTGACCTGGTCATTTTAAAAGTAGCTCGCAAGCTGAAAAAGTGTGGGCACCCCTGATCTAAGGTTTGTGCAAAAGTAACAGCTTGGATACTCTTTACTTGTTCCCCTTGTCATTTTAAATGCCTCAGTCATGTCACTTTATAATCTCCATTTGCTTAAACAGAAAAGCTTCAGGTCCTTCAATTTTCCCTTAAAACTCATACTTCACAGAACAAGAACTAGCTCAACTATTCTTCTCTGGACTTCTTCTAGAGCTACCATGTCTTTTTTGGAATATGGAAGTGAAACTACAAGCAGTACTCCAGGTGAACCCTCACCAGTATGTTATATAGCTTAAGCTTTGGCTCCCTTGATACATATTGTGCTGTATAACCTAACATCCTTGTTAATGACTTTTGTACACTTCCTAAATTAACAAAAAAGACCCAGAGAAAAATGCTGATATTGGACAAATGTGGACTAAAAATAGACAGCGACTGCACATAGGATGTGATCCCAGAATTAATACTTTCAATTTTTTTTATTAGTTTATTTTACTGTGGCTAAGAATCTATGCTGGTCTCTAGCAGACATGGAATTCAAGTTCCATTAATGCCAGAAGGGATCAATGCCTCTAATCTGAAAAATGGAAGACCCCCAAAGTATATCAAATCAAAAAACATATATATATATATATATATATATAAAGAGAGAGACTTGGCTTAGATTTCCAGATATTGCTTGGGAGGAGTTGGCAAAGTCTCCACATGCCTGCATAACTTGTCTCTGAATCTTTTAGATATTATTCACATCACAAAAAAGTGTGTACAGTGGTAATGGGTTTAATGTAAACTGAGCTGATATGACTGAGTATCTGTACATGCATGACTGTGTCAGCCAAACTGGTACCTCCTTCTAGGTTTGGTTTGTGTACCTGATTCTGCTGCAACAGACTCTAGCTAAATGTAAGATTACATCTTGCCTGAAGAAGGGGCCTGAGTTGCCTCGAAAGCTTGCATATTGTAATCTTTTTAGTTAGCCAATAAAAGGAGTCATTTTACTTGGCTTTTCTCTACATTCAAAATGGCTAACACGGTACAACACCCTAATACTAAATGTAAGTTCAAAACTGAAACAGTGGCTGGATTAAAAATTGCACAAAATAAACATACAACCATGTGGCTCGTAAGATGAATGCAATTCCTGCTTTCAAAATAATATTACAAGTATAAAGTTACATTTGTCCAAGTTGCAATATCAAATTCTCAATTGTTTTTCTTTTCTTTTTTGTAGAGATGTGAAGCAATAACACAACACTGTACTATAACACAACTAAAATAAGTATGCATTTTTTCAATTTGTGAACATAAAAGGAATTTATGCAATTATTCAATATCTGTTGGTTTGAGAAATTATATTATCAGCAAGGCTAAAAAAAACAAAATGGGTATAAAAACCAAAAAAAGGTTTATGGGATCTTGATGGAAAGAATCCATCATTTCTCATATTTTAATATCAAGGCTTCCATCCAGAGGTTATTGTCTCCCATGTTTTCACACAGTGCCTTGCAAATCACAACAATGTTACACACTGCTGTTTTGAAGGCACAGGAGCAATTACATTAATGACTGGCTCTTTTATTTGACTTTTATGAGAAATCATAAAATTTTTATCACAAAGAGGAACATATACATTGGTATTTTCATTAATTGTCAGCTCAGCAAAATATGTTTTATTTTTTTCTTTTACCAGGAATGCCATTTTTTAATTTTTTTCTGCCACTTCACATTAATCATATAGTAATCTGTAAGGTGGGAAGCAAGCTATTTTGAGTGATGGTTACATTTAAATTCAAAGATTGACATTCCAATTAAACAGGCAGCATCCACTTTGGTTTTGAAATACAGTACACTTAGATAATGAAAGGCAAGAAGGCAAAGAAAATAAAGGAAAACCAAGCATCAGTTTAATTAGCTGAACAGTATATAGGGAATTACAGCAGAAGTACTAAAAGTTTATAATGGCTAGACTCAATAAGTTGTTTTTAATAAAGCGATCATTGTAACCAAACATACAAAGAACATGAACAGCAAAGTTACATAAATAAAAACACTGAATTTCAATAAAGAAATAAAAATAGAATTAATTCAGGAAAGCTTATAAAGCCAACTGTAATAATTGTGAACTTTGAATGAAAGTTCAGCAGGATCAAGGTGACAATAATATTCCACACAGGAAGATCACTTTGGCTGAGGCTGCTCTAATGAGGTTTTCAATAGTGGGCGGGTCAAATCATTCCAGAAACAGTACTTGTAGCCAGAGACGAAAGAGGCGGAGTCTCTTTCAGAGATTCCTGTTCAAAGGCGGAAGTGTTAAATGACATCATGTCATTACAGCCTGGACTGTCTGCACAACATAAGTGTACATCATTGCACTAGGTGTGCATCAAGCATAGAAGAACTATAGCATAGAAACAGCACTACAGAAATACAAAAATTGCTATATTGCAGGATTGGGCTCCATCTTTGTTTCTTCAGGGATGCTGAAGCTGTACTCTAAGTAAGGAGTAAAATGAAAATTGGACAAAATCATTTTTCACATGCTATGACAAAGAAGTATGGAATAGCTGCATCAGTCTTTAGAATATCCTGATGCTATGTGTGTAAGCAACACTTCTCTGGCACACTCACAGTAGAGTTTATTTGGCTGGCACATCAGAATGGGCAAAATTGAGAGAATGAAGCCTAGACTTCAAAAAGAACAATCAAAGTCAGAGAACAGCGTCAATGTGGTTATGTTGGAATGGTAGATTCAAGGGTAGAAATTGCACCTATAATTATCATTATCTAGAGATTAGGAAATTGCCCTACCAAATTTTAATATTCAACTAAAGAATGTTATATTTAATAATGTAATAATACAGACAAAAATAACTGGTCTATTAAGGTGACAGTCTAGGATGTGTTTGCTTGCAACTGATTAGATGTTCAACAATCCAGATACTAAATGAAAATGCCATCAGACTACCAGGGCCAAAAAGTATTACCTGGTGAAGTCTTCTTATTTGTTTTTTATTTACATATTTTAAATTATTTTTAAGAAGAAGAAGAAGAAGAGCAGTGGCATCTGCTGAGCATCAGGTATGGGATGCAGAATGCAAGAATGACAAAGACGGAGAAATGCGTGTGGCTGGTGGTTCATGTGTTTCACTAGTAAGAAATACTTTGCTTCCATAAAGAATATTACTTGAATGTAATATTTAATAGTACTTATTCATCATTATTCATTATTATTTGTATATGTCAATATAATATTTAATATTATTAAACAGTCATTTATCTAATATTTTTAAATTAACACATATACCACCAAGGAGTATTTGCTGCCTACACTTCGTGTCTACAATCTAGACTCAGTTCTGGCACATTATTAAAATATTAAAGGATCACATATGTGAGAGATGATTGCCATTGCAGAATGCAATAGGAGCTGACAGTGAGTTTAGCTGTAGGATCAACTAAATAGTGACCAGCCAACTTAGTGTATGGATGGCTGCTGAGTTTCAGGCTCTCATTTGAATGAATTTCTTAATCAGTGATTAATTCATGGTTATAGCTGGACTACTCTGTTTACTGCTATTGAATTCAATCTGTGAATTTAGAAACTAATCCAAGTTGTATATTAACGCTGCAACACTGTACGTTTACTGTCTAGTGAACACATTAGTATTTTGAGTTGCTCTGTTTTAAAACTGCAGGAAATGTGCATTGGACAAGATCAAATGGGAGTGGAAATAAAGATATACCTTTGCTCAAGAAATGGACTCCCACAATTTACAGCTGTCAATCATTCAGTGTAACAGGCATATCAGAGAGGTGGCGTACAATTTAGTTAATTCACTCTTGAAATTACATTTTGATAACTTAAGAAATGTAAGCAATCAAATAGTGATAAGTCATAGATTTCAGGTATATTCACTCATTTGTTGAAATCTGATGTATTCCATTACCAGGAAATGGGCAGCAAAAAACCCAATCCTGGTATTGATGGAAAAGACTCGGTTTAACTCCAGTCTTTTGAAAGCCATACTTATACACACCTACACATATATTAATCATCATTCTGTTCAATTTCTGAATCCAGCTAATGCAATTTCAGGGATGAAAAGACCTAAAGCCCCTACTGGCACTACCTGGCATAGCTGATTCATACTGTATATAATACACATTAACAGTCATGAGCTTCGTATCAATTAACTGAACCCACTTAATCCAAGAGTTCCTGGTGTCATGGTAAGTGGGGAGCCTATTATGATAGCACTGGGCCAAATGGAGGAAACAACCAAACCAGTTCAGGTTGTGCTACCTACACACAGGCATGAATATTGTCACTTGCACACCAGCGTTTCCAGTTAAAATGTGCAGGAGGATGTAGGAAGTAGCAGACATTTGCAGGTACAGTGTATAAACTCCAAGACTAGGAACTGAGATGTAGGCAACTGTGGCATCAAGACATCATAACAACCAACTGGAAGCTGCAACGCTATCCTGAATTCAACTTTTCAAAAATGTTAGAAATGTGTTTTTGATCATTGATGGAAGTTTGATCCTCCAACTGAAAAATATTGTCAAACTTGGTAAGGTTTAACTTTTAATGATAGCAAAACTTGATTTATACCTGTATTACTTCAAGACTGGATTAATAGATTTCATTTTTCATTACAGAATTCCTATGACTTAAATGGAAATCCATTTATTTCCCAATCCTTTTAAAAGAATTAAAAAAATTGGCAACATTCACTTAAAGATCTTAGCAGCAGAATATATTATTAAGATATTAGCATCTTAGCGTTTTATATTATCAGCAAGTCCAAACTTATAGAGGTAGAATCCATCACCTCTGAGTATTAGATGTACTGAGTTGGTCTTTTGTTTTAAAGTTCTTTTAAAACTTATCTTTCAATGCTAGACTTTTATTAATCTTTTATTGTTCTTCTATGTTTTCCATTTTATTTTTTGTTTAATTTTATGTTTCAATATTACGTTTTGAAACATTTGTTAATACTGACTTGTTTACCTTTGTCAGTAGTTTTGGTTTCAGTTTTATTATGCTTGGATCACCACATATAAAAAGTACTTTATAAAAAAGTTATTAAAAGTTTTTTTTTTAATCCAAAAAACTGACATCTAAAAACTTGAAAATCTTGAGATAAAACAGTAGGTGATAAATGGCCGACATTGAACTGTTTCCTATTTATTGTATGTACTCCAGGGTTTCATTACACTGACATTATCACAATCTGTAGTTTAAAGCTCGAGTCGAGCTGATCACTACGGGTCAACTCATTTCCCATCCCAGTTTTTTGACCAATAGGCACTGGTGCAACTTAAAGCCCTGATAAACTTTTATTACCTGAAATATTTTCAGACTTTGCATTATAGTGTGCTTTTCTTAAAGATCTACTGTTTCATTCAAACTTTACATTCCTCCATTGATCTTGCAACAAACTGATGTTCGCCAGCATGTTCTTAAATTCTACTCCACGCTTTCCGATGCCATGTTATTTTCAAGAAAATTGCAAGCTCCCAAATGTATTTGATTTTTTTTCTAAGGGAGTCATCTCCCATGTAGAATATGCACTTTGAAAAGAGACAGACACAAACACAAATGTTAACAGCTAAATGAAGCAAAAAGTTGACAGACACCAATGTAAACACGGAGAGAGGATTTGTTCAGAAAGCAGCTCAATGACTTGAGCATTTGTTTTTTTTTTTTTCTTAGCATCACAACTGAGCTCAGCACTGTTTGATTACAGGCACTGGACAGTCCTGGCACCATCAGAGAAGGATGTATAGGTAGATCTCACGGTACATTGGGATCCCTTTTTTTTATTTTTCCCAGGATCTGGTCCTACTATCCACATTGAGAGCCCCATCAACGTGTTAACCAAATTACTAAGCAGGCAAAAATTGACGCTTTTCATTAATTATACAGGATTATTCTAATTGCAAATTCAAATGTATTCGCTCTGAACAGAAGGTGTTCAGTAATATTTCAAGGAATTTGCATATTAAATGGGGGTCGCTGTGCATTATGTATGGTAATGTATGCGTATTGTCTTCATTTTTAACTCACGGGCCATATGTACGGCTGCCGCCTGTGTAGGTGAAAAAAGTCCAAAGTGTTTAATTTTGCTGAACAAACGCGATGAGGCAGCTTGTCAAGTACTGTATGGTCGATGTCAATCTTTTTTTTTTTTTTAACTAAAAAATGTTATTCTCCTTTGTAATGACATCATGTTGATTTCCACAAATCTGAAAAAAAAAGAAAACAACAATATTCCCTACCTTAGGTAACCTTGGATGTCAATTGTCCAGCACATTTATTTGTTTGGTGTCTAATCTCATTAAATCAAACCAATTGGAAGGTTTATTACTTTAGAGCCTGATACAGATAAAACTCTGTTTCACCCAACTTGACTATAAAAGCTCTACAATGGACATTGGTTGTGTTGAACCCTACATTAATGTAATGTTGACCAGTTTGTGTTTAATAAGGCTGAATGTATGTGCTACCTTTAAAACACAGCAAGTCTCCGGCTCTTCACGTTTAGAATGTGATGTCAGCCTCCACTTTGTCTGTAGCTGAGAGAGTTCATTTCAGATGCTTGAGCAATCAGCATTTGTACCGTTAAACATCCAACTCCTTTCAGATACTGAATTGTCCAGCTTGGAATTTTAGAATTTGTTTCAATACGATCACGCCATCTTACGGCTTTAACCTAAATTTGATTTAGATTAAAGGCATGTGTGCTCATTTATTCACAACATGTCTCTAATCAGAAGCCAATGTTTTTGACAGCATCAATCCAAATCCCATTAGATGCTACCCATGGAAGCATCTACTAACATGTGCAGCAACTAATTATCATTTTTGCTGAAGCCATTGTCCATGGGATTCAAAAGACAATGAGAGAGAAGGACACAAAGTAAATCCTAACAGGTTACCGATAGTGCAAACTTTAACTCTTAATTTAACACATGGAAAGGCATATTTAACAAACTTGATGAGGAGCTTTGTTTTCTTTACCAACACGCAACATTTTAATTGTTGTAACTTACATTTACAATAATAACATTAAACTGCAACTTTGGTGTGATCCCACAGATCGGAAAGCGCTGATGCAGCATAGCTTAGTGAATTTTAACTGCAGTTAAAAGTAATTAGAGTGATCTCAGACTGCAGTTAAAATGCAATTATACAGCGATGATTATCAAACTGCAGCTACAATGCAATTATGCTGTGATGATTATCTGTTAAAATGAAGCACACCATAACACTTAAGCCTGTCTCTTGTTATGTGGCATAATTAAATGTCACTGCACTTAAACTGAAGTTGTGTTACTTTAAAGGGTGGCACAGGTGAATTTTTCTCCTAATCGTGCACAAAGCAGGTTTATGATATCATCAGCATAAATAACAATGGTTTGCAAAGGTATCTCTGACACATCATCAGGTAGTCTAAGAAATAAATTTGTCCGCTTCTGCTGAAGTCCCTTTCTGTCAGTTTGGCATATAGTGACAGATCATTTCTAGAAACAGACAGGAAAAATGCTGGAGGGTTAAACTCTGATGAATAAAACTGCTTTGGTGCTTTAGATACTGGACTGGGTTCCAGGACAAGGAGAGGATGGAAGGCAACTTGAGGGACCAAAGAGTTAAAGGTCCAATCAATAAAAAAAGTTCTCATCAAATACAATGTTCAAGAAGGATTTTTTCTTAGGGCACAGAAGAGGAAGCATGGCCTTGTAGGACAAAGTTTAATCATGTAGATGCTCCCTATGCTACATATACATTTATTGGCTTAGCCGATGCTTTTATTCAAAGAGCTTTACAAAAGAGGACAACACGATCGGGTAAACATCAGTCTGGACGATTGTTTAGGAACAAGTACTATTGGGCAGGTTACAAATTGATCATCACAAGTGAAGAGCTCAGAACAAAATATAAGTGAATTACAATTCCTACATTATGAAATTGGATAACTAATATCAGTTAAACAGAAATTCAACAAACAATAGAGTCCTCAAACACGTTTTAATTGCTTAGAAGGAGTCAGAAGTTCATAAGTGCTGCATATTATAGTGAATGAGTTGCTTGGCCTAGCAGGGCTAAGGGATGCAAAAAAAAAAAAAAACTTGTAAAACTAGAGGGAGGCCTAGGATTACAACCCCAGGCATTTCTGAAGGTATTCTAGATCCCAAAAGTGATCCAGGAGATTGGTAGAGGTGCCTGGCTAGAGGTTACAAGCTCCTTATGGTCACACCACTGATGATCCTTTTTAAAATCAGAAAGTGAGTTTACTCAAGAGCTGGAATGGGAGAGAGGTCGAAGACTGGCATATGGAAAATGAAGGAAGGGTGTGCTGGAGTGACACTTTAGTGAAAAGTGAACAAACGTCTCCACTATTGTGAAAGAAGATTGGAAGTAGAGTGTGATTGCCAAGAGAGAGGTGTTTTTTATGCAAATATACATATAAGGTCACATAATTTACACAAATTACTGGGGTAGAACCTTGATCTTAGCCTTTAATTGAAAACATATGACCTGATACGTTCTGGAAATTCAGGTAGTGTCAACCTTAGAAAAGTGACCTGTAGTTGGGGTTTTTTTTAATGGTAAGGTCTTCACAAAATTAAGTGACATGGTGGAAAGAGAAAGAGGACCAGCAAGATTTTCTGAGTGTCAAGCAAGTCACAGAGGCTGATTATACGATGAAGAACACCATAAAAGGAAGAAGAAGAAGAGCTTCACCATCTGTTGAGTATCAAGTTTGGGATACAGAATGCAAGAACGTCAAAGACTGAGAAATACATGTCAAAAACTGTTCTGAGAGTTTACTGTTGTTTATATCTAGCCTTTCGTTGGGTGACACAACCCTCTCCCATAAGAAGATAAGAAGCTGAACCACATTAACAAGCAAGAAGTAATCCTAAATATAGAGCAACTGAGCAGCAGATGAAAATGATGGCTCATAGGCATGCAGGACAAAGTCGAGGGATAGAGAACTGCAAAACACCCCAGTGACACAGTGACATTTAGCAAGATGTACACAAATTTCCAACCAGATAAAAGCATTGCTCTTACATACTTACATCCAGGACCACTACTTAACAAAGTTACATCAGTGATGTGATCAATGTCAAGCTGTATTATTTCATGTTAAAACAAAAGAAGGTGTTGCCAAAGTTAAAAAAGTTTTGCTTACTCTGTAAAAGCAAGGAGAAGTAATAAAATACATTATAGACACTTTCCCACCACAGGAATGTTTTCCAGGTACCAGAAACGTTTTAGAAATTCAGGAACTTTTGTAACATTCTCATTGAAGGGCCACTTGTAGTTCCAGGGCAAGTAGTTCTTGATACTTATTTTAGCTCCTACTCCAGGGTGTGAACTTTTCATTCAACCAGGAATTATCATGGGTGGTGCTGAGGTGAAGGATTGTGCTGATTGGTTGGCCACAAGCACCTGCGCCATCTTACATATCTGTTAGTAGTTTAGACTTAGGAGAGGTATTGGTGAAGATGGAACCCCACAATTTTGCATATCATCACTCTTCAAAGACCCCCATGAACTCATGATCGCTTCAAAGCAATATAGTGCTGGGCTTGCCCATGCACTCCCGATTATGTTGCACTTTACACTGTATTCCTGGTTCCACGTGCCATTCACTGCAATGAAAAAATTATTTTGCCCATGAATTAGTGATTGGAATTAGCAATAAGATGGGAAGTCCCCCATGAACTCTGTAACACGCTTCACTTCACACAGCATCACTCTTCTTTGCAAGTCACATATGTTGCATAAAGGTTACAGTTCCTGATTGTGCAGTGGGAATGAAATGCATGAAAGTGGCCAAGGAACCACAAGTGGCCCAAGGCCTACATCATACAGAACTCATTGGTCCCTAAAAATGGTAGGTAGAATGCCTTATGACGGCTACAGGAGATGAAATAAATAACTAGTTAGAAAACATAAAAAGAATCAATAGCTACTTATCTTTAACTTCATTTTTATTTGCATTTTATTTTAGGATCATGGGTCTGCATGTTTTGATGTTTTGTGTAATTCTGTTTCTCTTTGTTTATCAGTCATTCTTTTTTTATATATATATTTTGGACTCTTGGGCCTCTATTGTAGGTTAGGAAAGTTTTCAGGAGCTCCGCCACAGGTATGACAATACTTGTTTAAGAAACTTTTATTTACCAGACAAGAGTAAGAAGGTTTAAATATGCTAAAATTCACTTTGACCTTATTCTGGGCTCAGTCCTCCTACACATTCATTATAAGTTTTGCCCTTTCATTGAAGGCTATTCTTCTTAAAGTTTTAAACAAACATTATTTTGCTGCCCCAAGGCATTTTAAGTAGATTCATTCTGATGGAATGGCTGTAGAGCAAGCTTTAATTAGATTTGAAAAGTATATGCACAAGATCAAAATTAACAAACTTTGAGGGCTTTCGTTTTTTTGATTTTCAGTGACAGGAGAGTTCATTGATAGTAGGTTGGGTATAAGGTCATCCCGGCAGCTTTCTGTGCACAGCAGGAATTAACCTTAGTCAAGGCAGAAGTCCAGTAAACATCCATGCATTATCCAACCTGCTATATCCTGACTACAGGGTCACGGGAGTCTGCTGGAGCCAACCAGTGAACAATACACTCAATTTAAATTTGTTGATCCATGAGATGGGAGAAGAAAACAGACTACTGTGAAAAAAATATATTCAGAGAACGTGCAAACTCCACACAGATGGCGCCTGTTCCAAGATTTTAATCCTAGAGGTTGGATATCTGAGAGAATATCCCAAACTTTGTCACCATGCACTCATCTCTGAAATTGCTGTTATTAATTAGTAAATATATGTTGATTAATATGTCTTTCATAAATTAAAAACACAAAAGCAAGAAGCTTTGCAAGATCAGTGTAATTGTCCATATAAAAAGTAATGGTTTCATTTTACACTGACTTATGAAATGTGAAGTAAAAGGCTTTAGTGATTGCTGTCCCATCTGTCTACTATTAGCCCTCCTGGTCACACACAAAACTTTTAATGAGAAAACACTGCAAAAACAAAGTGGGGTCTTTAATAAGGGGCTGATATATAAAAGGCCAATCTATAGGAGACAAAATGGTCTGGTAGGAATCAACTGACATGGACAGCATAGTAGTCAAAGTCTGACGTGAACAAACAGAGTTACTTGATCAGTTGCCAATATGTTTTTAGCTTTCTCTGACACATCTTTTCTGTTTGCCTTGTGTTAGGACTACAGAACTTCCCCCTGGAATTCTAATTAATCACAATAACAGGAATGAAAGAATAATGGCACTGAATTTCAAAGCATGAGTTATTGTAGTGCTTCTAATTAAATCATATTTTTGAAGGCAACAAAGATAATGTAAAACTAAAAAAACACAAATATGGAAAAAGAAATATCAAAGAAATCGATCAATTCAATGATTTGTGAAAAACCCATTCTACATTAGGCCATACAACATAACGTGCTCACTGAGCACAGTCATGCAATTTTCCTCGTTACTTTAAAACTTGCTTTTTCTGAAATGCCGCAGAGTCATAGAGAGACGGAACCAATGCAAGCAGCAATTAGTTCACTGCAGTACTCATTTATGCACACACATTCAGTTAATCACAGCAGGATAAACGTCAGTCAGCCTAACAACATGTCTTTTTATTGTGGGTGCAAACCAGACACACATGCAAATGTGAACAGTGCATGCAAACTTTACATAAAAAAACATCATACCGCATCTGCACTTTAGATACAGCCGCACACAATCAAAACTTTACTTCTCATGTATTCTTATTGTTAAAATGTAAAGTAACAGAGTATTGTGCAGACATTTTGTAATTTAAAATTCTATATAGCCCTCAGGTAATGAAATGCAAAGATGTAGGAGTGATTGTATGATTGTACATCTGATACGTTTATCGACAAATATGTGTGAGCCTAGAGTTAGTCTTCAAGTTCTTTGAGAGTTATGACAATCTGTTTGGGTGCATATGAAGGAAACAAATCATTCTGTAAATTACATAATATTGAAAGTCAACATGATCAAGTACAATAGATAGATAGATAGATAGATAGATAGATAGATAGATAGATAGATAGATAGATAGATAGATAGATAATTAAAATTGTATACTGTACATTTAAATGTATGTATTGTGGATATTTCTTTATATTTAATGCAATATTGTAATAATAATTGAAGTGATGCAGATTCACAGAAAGTGTGTTTGTCCATGTTTTAAGCCTCAATTAATGATACCTAGGTCATCCATCCATTTTCCAACCCACTGAATCTGAACACAAGGGTCTGCTGGAGCCAATCCCAGCCAACAAGGCAGGAACCAATCCTGGGTAGGGTGCCAACCCACCACAGGACACACACAAACACACCAGGGCCAATTTAGAATCACCAATCCACCTAACCTGCATGTCTTTGGACTGTGGGAGGAAACTGGAGCGCCCGGAGGAAACCCACACAGACACGGGGGAACATGCAAACTTCACGCAGGGAGGACCCGGGAAGCAAACCCGGGTCTCCTAACTGCGAGGCAACAGAGCTACCACTGCACCACCATGCCGCCCCATACCTAGATCAGTAATTTGAATTTAGATATATTATGTATCTTTCTTTAAAAAAATATATTTCTTTATAGTTAATACATTGTAGTAGTAATAATAGCTGAAGTGATTCATACTCATGTAAACTGTGCATATGTTTTAAGCATCAATTAATGGCATCTCAAATCACTGATTACCTTCCTATGCCAGAAGCATTACTGAAATATTGCAACAGTTGCTCTGTCTGATGCTGTCAGTTTCTAATTTCCTGCACTCAAATACTGTAATGAAATTTGCTGGTTAGAAATAAAATTGAACAATTCACATTGTGAAAGGCTTGCATTTGCTTAATAAAAAAATGCTGTACTACTTTTTTTAAAGAGTTTTTTGTACAGCTAGCATGTAGCACCTTTCAAGATGTTTTTAATCTCTAAGCGTGATAATTTCTGTAACAATTTAGTCTAATTAAAGTTTCTTCGACTTATGACAGCAACACAATAGAAGATATTATAAAACAAAGAATTGTAACATAAACGTAAAACATTTTGCTGAACATAAACAATGACACAGACAATGGGAAAAACACACACACACACACACACACACACACACACATATATAAATAGTCAGTCAGTCATTATCCGATCTGCTATATCCTAACACAGGGTCACGAGGGTCTGCTGGAGCCAATCCCAGCCAACACAGGGCGCAAGGCAGGAACAAATTCCCGGGCAGGGCGCCAGCCCACCGCAGACATATATATATATATACAGTATAGTATATATATATACTACAGATGAAAAGTTTTAGAACACCTGCAGTTTTTCTTCAAATTTAATCAGCTGAAATGTAATGAATGACCTAAAATGTTGAAAATGTAAGCAGTAAAACTGCCAGAGGTTTAAATTTAAAGTTTAGATTACCAAAGGTTGAAAAAATGAAATTTCCGAATATTACAAATGGGCCTTCCTTAGGGAACAACTAATAGGTTACAACCTACTGATGTTCTGCAGCAATTAAAGTACATTAAGGCTTACAAGTTGAAGCAAACAATTTGTACAGGTGTCCTGAACTTCTGTTAATTACATAGAAAACCGCTGACTGCCTTAAAGCAGAGTTAGAACAGACTGTGCTACTATACCTTCTAAAGTACTACTTGGACAATATTCCAGTGATCATGGCAAAAAAACTATAACTAACAAAAAAAAATGACACAGAACATTATTACACTTAGATATGTAGATCTATCATTAGAGAAACTGCAAAAATTGCAAAAAACAAAATTCAAAGTGTCAGTGTGTACTGTGGTGTCCTACACAGTCTTAAGGCAATTGGAAACTGGAAGAAACTTTGATAAAGACACAACCCAATGAGAAGACGAGTTTCTGAGGGTCATCAGCTCATGTGATAGGTACCTCATGGCACAACAGTTTCAAGAACAGCTTAACAGTGGCAGAAAAAAAGCAAGTCTCAGTTTCTACTGTGAAGAGGAGACTTTGTGGTGCAGGATTGACGGGGGTGCATGGCAGTAAGAAATCCATTCCTTAAAGGACAAAATAGGGCCTTGAAATACTGGCTGTGGACTATTGCAGACTGGAAGAAAGTGTACTCTTCACACATGGATTTTATTTTCTATTTTCTCCAAGAGTCAGTTACTCTGTGATAGCCTTGAAGATGCAGATGGGAAGAGGCACTTCAAGAACTTTTGCCAATATCTGGAACATCTAATCACCACAATGTATTGCAACTAATGCTCTACTGTCTTAGAATAATCAACCAGATATGACAATAAGTGAAACAGTATTGGGTACAGAAAGCTTATTAAATAGACAATTGTTAGACTATAATAGCTGTTCAGTATCATACATTCTCCACAATTAACTGAATGCACAAATGTAGATTGACTCATGAAGGCAGAAATACTTCATTTATCACACTATGATAATTCTCTACATCATTTTGGTTACAATACTGTAAAATGTAATGTGAAGAAACTTTTGAGAGCATGGTTGACTTTATATAAGGAATTTTGACTTTAATATAAGGACTTGACTTTAATATATGGAATGTTCAGATGGTGTTTGAGAGGCGTAGACTTTATTTTGTGCTTCTGGAACCCAGCACTCTTAACAATTTAACATTAAAATATAGAAATCATAATGAAATCAGATACTCAGAACATGCTTCCATCCATCTTTTTAAAATGTATTTATTAGCTTGCAGTATGCTGTGGCACTTGATCCAACCCCACAAGCTTAGAGCACAAATAAACAGCCAAATTTGGACAACATCCCAGTCCAGTACAAGGCAATTGTTTCAATATAATGGCACAAATAACACTGATATCACCTTAATAGTAGCTTTTACAGAATTTTAATTTTCCTAGAATATAGACTGCTATTGCTGCCAGGAGAAACATTGAGAAAGCACTTTTATAAGAGATGTGGGAAAGGAGGATGGTAGCCTAATTAGTTTATTTCAAGAATGTATCAGAATTATCAGAATTTATAATGTAAAATGTAAGGAGTATAAGGACTGATGCACATCATGAAAACCACCATACATACAATTGACTGATTTTATATGAACTGAAAAGCTCTCAAAAATGCATATGTGACATTTTAATATATAAATATAGCTACCCCATGTGTTGCTTTGTTAATAATGTAAAGGACATGTTGTTTGGACCTGTTGGTTCAATCATATTTCTTAAGTTGAAGGAATGAAATAGAATGAAGTAGCTGCTGCAGTGTGTCAGCATAGGAAGGCAATCAGGTTGTCATTAACTGAAGCTTAAAAGCTACACACACACACAGGTTACATGCATCTGCATGTCTTTAGTTAAATTAACAGGAAGGAAGTGTGATATTTTAAGGAAAAATACACTGCATGTAATTAAGACAGAAGTAGGGGGAGAATGAAGCTATTTATATAGACTCATTCACAATAGAGATTGATCTATCTATCTATCTATCTATCTATCTATCTATCTATCTATCTATCTATCTATCTATCTATCTATCTATCTATCTATCTATCTATCTATCTATCTGTTATATAGTGCCTTTATTATCTATCTATCTATCTATCTATCTATCTATCTATCTATCTATCTATCTATCTATCTATCTATCATGTAGTGTGTTATCTATCAATCTATCTATCTATCTATCTATCTATCTATCTATCTATCTATCTATCTATCTATCTATCTATCTATCTATCTATCTATCTATCTGAATCAGACTTAAAGAGGATGACAAATGTGATTTTTGTGGGCAAAGGGAAACCGTTTTTCATCTGTTTGCAACATGTGTAAGATTAAGAGTTTTTTTAAGTTTTTAACTGATTTGTGTAAAAAGCTAAGATCAGATTTTAATATTGTGATGTTTATCTATGGCGCTGCGTATAATAAGAACAACAGGCACAGGACACAGTTAATGAACTTTTTGCTGGGTGAAGCAAAACTAGCAATTTTAAAAAGTAGGAAAAATAAACAATGTGGGAAGGGAACTGTGGACATCCACTTACTGTTTAAACTGAATATTCACTCGAGAATCAAACTGGAATTTACATACTATAAACTGATGCACAAAATTCATATTTTTGAGAATGTGTGGTGTACGAAAGGGGTACTGTGTGCTGTTGAGGAGGGTGAACTAAAAATCAATTTATAACTCATTGGAAAATTGTAAAAATTGAAGTTATTTGTAGCAAGAGATACTTTGTGAACACCACTGAGAATTGGGGCTGAGTGGGCCTTAGTTGTATTTACTATGAACATAAATGAGGAGGGAACTGGGGGGAGATGAGAAAATCTAAAATATTTATATGATAACTGAGTGTGGGGTTACACGGGGTTAATCGGGTGTTTTTACTTTTCATTTCTTTGTATTGGTTATTTATAATACGTTTTGTTGTATGTGTACTTTAATATATATTGACATTTGTTATTTTTTTGGTTCAATAAAGTACTTTTAAAAAATTAAAATAAAATAAAAAAAAAAATATCTGTTATATAGTGCCTTTATTATCTATCTATCTATCTATCTATCTATCTATCTATCTATCTATCTATCTATCTATCTATCTATCTATCTATCTAGATGCACTGTGGCTATTCAAATCCTTGTGTGTAGAGCAATTCATTGATTTTATTTCAGTGTGATCAACAGCCAGGTCTAGTGTCATCAGGCAATCATCTTCTAGCAGAAGGGGTGACCACATGGCTAATATATTGGACTACGGATACAGATACTCTGACCCACTGAGGGACGTTGAGCAAGTCCCTTGTCATGTTTATGGTACAATTTAAATGTAAAGTGATTGATCCTGAATGAATCATATAAAATAAAGCTAGACAGTTGCCTCACAGCTCCAGAATGTCACGTTTAAATAAATTTCACCCTAATCACTGTCTGAGCAGGTTTCCAGCTATTGTTCTAAGTTTGTGAAAGTTACCTTGACCAGTGACTTTAATTTGGCAGTTAGCAGTGAATGTGGGGTTTGTGGGTGTGGGTCCAGGTCCATCTAGGCTGATTCAGGCTTTAACACTGTACTACAATATGTAGGTTGGAATGTTAATGGTCGCACTGAAAATTGACTGAAGGTACATTCACAAAATCATAAATTGGGGGGTACTTAAACCAAAAATAAGAAAAGTAGAAAAGGCCTGCATTGAAATTAGGCCTGACACACTCCATGGCAAACAGTGCTTGAGTCGCATTGTCAGTTTCATCATCTGTACTGATAGAAGATGTGGATAATTATGTTCTGTTCTAAATGAACATCAAATAAGCAAAAAAACTTTAGCTGGTTTCCAGAAGTAATCATTATGTTGTGGTGCAAATACAGTACAATAATATACATGTGTTTTTTGCTAAATGTCTTCCCTAGGCTGATTTTTCAATTACGCCATCAACAAAGTTCCATCCTGTTCTTGGATAATCTTGACAAATGCTCATCCTATTACTGCACGCTCATGACTTCTCTCCAGCTTTCACAAAAGTTCCCATCCCACTCCTGACCACATTTCCCATTTTGTCTCTAAGAGACACATAAATTGGACCCAAAACCTAAATGGATTCTTAAAACAGCACAATCTACAAAGGAAAACAACAAAAAACAGTACTCTAACCAGTAGTCATTATTGTGCATCTGCCTTCACAAGCTGCTATGCATATGCACCGCAATGCCAGTCATAATTCATTTGAAAGCTTAGTTCTGAACAAAAATGAGAGACGCATTAGGAATGAGAGAATGCCATCTTTTTCCTTCTTTTCCGACTGCATGTGTTTAAACAGTGAAACAGTTTTGATGAGAATATTGCTAATAGTATATTCTTTTTACTTTTCAGAAGACAATTTTACCGAGGTTTATCTGTGGCGTGACTGCCTGTTTCCAACTACATAAACAAAGTCTAGCTGCCTGCAACCACTCACAACTCCTAAATTAAGTCCCATGTCGCAAAACCTTGAGTCAGATCCTTTGAGTACCACAAGATTTCCATGGGAATGCAAATCTCTGTTTTCTCACTCTGTCTGAAGAAAGGTAGACAATACAATAAAGAGTTGAACGCAATTTTCATAACAGACATGCATGTCATAACTGTCATGTACATGTTAATTTGAAAATTAAAATGTCTTCATGTTGACATTAAATGAACATAATGCAGAGTACGATATTAAAATGCAGGATCCACATCAACCACAGTGTTTGTCCAACCAACTTTCTTTTAATAATTTTGCCAGTCCACACTAGGCAGAAATCAGTAGGTGAGCTTGAAAAATGTGGCTCCAAAAGCCTAGATGTAGTAAGCATAGAGATGTGATAGAAAATAAAAGAAAAAGAGTTCTTATTGCCTACTCACATGGGTCACTAAATGTGTACAGTAAGCAGCATTCTACTGTACAGACACAGATAATAAATAGTCTAGCACTTAGAATCTCACTGGGTATTAAAAGGTGGCAGCTGTCGAGAGGAACCTGTGCAATTAATTATTTAGCAGCTCAGCGTTCACTGCAACCTGTGCTTTGCCAGGCTCTTCATCCAATTATTGTATCGCCAATCCCTGGTTTTAATTACCTATATCACGGACTAAAGCACACTATTTATAATATTAAAAATGTTCAGTTTGTACAGATATTAGGGCATGTCAGTCTGGTAGTGTCAGAGGTGACTCTGCTCTGTTACATAGTAAAGTTTCATGGGCAGATAAAAAGATAGAGATACAAAAAAAAAACAATTTTTGAATTTAGCATTTTAAAAAGTCTGCAAAAAAACATGCAGAGGAATGGGCTATTGATCAAGTCTTTCAATGTCTCTTTCACGCCAAATGTAAACACTATCGCTAAGGGTATTTATTTTTTATTATAAACAGCGCCATTGCCAAGTTCATTGGCAATATTATATGAGTATGACACATAAGAAAATATTGAATTAAGAGCATAAAAACGTCATGCAATATGTGAGTGTAAGCACATATATGTAAATGCATATGTTTAACCTAGAGTGTGACCCGACATTTGCACGATAGACATATGTGCGGCGATAAAATAGTGCTGAATAAAACGTGCTGTCAAAATCGCGACGACAAAATCGCGCTGACAAAATAGCGCCGAATAAAACGCGGCGTCTAAATCGCGCCGAGAAAATCGCAAAAGTTTCATTAAATATGAATTACTAGTTTAAAGCATATATAATAATGTTTATTTTAGAAGTCAATATTATGAGACGCGACATGCCATCAGCAGTTATAACAGTCATAACCTAGCACATAATGTGTACATAATGCGCACGTACGCGTCCCACTCTCTTGGCCTTTCTCGCGATTTTGTTGTGGCGATTTTGTTGGCGCGCATTTGTCGAAAACTAGTTAGCGGGTTTGTCGGCGCTCATTTGTCCGTCGCAGTTTTGTCGGGGCGCATATGTCTATCGCACTTTTGTCGGTGAACCGTTTAGAGAAATTATTTTCTGTTAGGTTAATTAAATTCCTAAAAGTTACAATACAAGAATATGGCAATTCACAAATGTATTATATCAGCTGCAGTAGAAACAAGGTAAACAACATACCAGTCTGCCCAAATTCCAGAAAAAAATGAAACCTCTGTGAGGAACAAAGCCATTGAGAAAAGTTTACTTTTTTTTCCTCAGGTACAACTTCACTTTCTCCAACAGACAACCATAAGTGAAGTCTTTTATGGAAAATCATGTGCAAGGTAGAACTCAACCTTGCCAGGGTATTACACCACAAATTTACACACACACACCCTTACTGGGCTAAAACATACCTGGGTAGAATGGGAAAAGAAAACTAAAGGACCCTGAGAAAAACCCATGCCAATATGAATAGAAAATGTGAATGCCATAACAATGGTGAGTAGGCCAGGAACCGAATCCTGAGCAGTAAAGCTGTTAGATGGCAGCACAGACTATTGCATGAAAAATAAAGGATTGATTGATATTTATAAGTTCTACTAAGTTAAATAATAGTTCCAAGCAGCTCAGAGGCACAGTTCCAAAGAAATTAAAATTTTGAAAAAGCACAAAGACTAACATAAGTGTTTACTAGGAACTTGCATCACCTTACCATGAGGAGATTTGTACATCGAACACACACTGCAGAAAACTGGTAGAAGAAAGCACCCTAATAAACTGGAGTGCACTGTATTAAATTATTTGTTCAGTAAATGGCCTTGGGATGAAACTCACTGTGAAGTCTCTATCTAAATATATAATGCCTTGAACTGAGTGGACCAATATGCAAGTCAGCGCTCTGCTTTTAGTGTCCAGCATCCTGCCACAGGACCAAAGTGGCCTAACACCTCAGCTGGATCATTTCAGTTCTTCCACAGCTGCTGACTGAGTGGTCCTTTTAAAGACAACGATCTGAAATCCATGAGAGTTATTTATGCACAACGACCAACAGCTTGCACATCAAGTGAGTTTGGTGTATGTTATTAATGACTTTGCAGCTGCGAGAGCTCGAAAGGTAATTCTGCAGAAACTAGTGTGGTAAAAATGGACCTGTTATTTACTGTATTTGTTTTACATGATGTCCTGTGGTGGGTTGGTGCCCTGCCCAGGATTGATTCCTGCCTTGCGCCCTGGGTTGGCTGGGATTGGCTCCGGCAGACCCCCGTGACCCTTTGTTCGGATTCAGCGGGTTGGAAAATGGATGGATGGATGGATGTTTTACATGATGCTAAAAGCATATTTTGTTGTATTTAACTTGCAGTGTTCCAAAATATGAGCCAACAATCTTTTGCATTTAGTTTGAAATGTAAAAAAACATACACACTGCTAATTTTCTGCATTTGGGTTGAAAATACATATTGATAATTTTCCATTAGTAACAAGTGTTGTTAAATGGTTCATATGTCGTGAGGCTGAGGCCCAGGAGGGACTATAAAGGAAAAAGTTACTTTATGAATTAATGAAGTGCTTGAAACTGCTTACTTGTTTAACTAAGACATCCTGATATCATTTATACTACTACATAAAGATGATTATATTTTTGTTCTATGATAATTTATATATAAGATTTCTTATTCTATGAGTCAGTTATTAACCCAAGATTTTTAGAAGTTTCACTAGTTTGGCACCTTTACATAATACTTAATGGCACAGGGAAGTTTAAAGAATACCATTTATCTGTATGATGATTGGTATAAATAAAAATATTTTCAAATATGATATGTAAATGAACCTAAATGATAAAAAGGAACAGTTAAGACTATTTAGTTTTCCCATACAGGACTCAACTGTTCACATGATCAGTTGTAATACAGGACATCTCCATCTTTGGATGTATTTGTAACAATAACTCACAACTTTATTTGCGGAGCATTTTCCCCAAAAGGGCCCATTAATACAGTTGTGTACTGGGCCCTGTCATGTATAACAATGCCCCTGAAATCAGCCCCAAACCACCAGAAAATAACATCCTAAGTTACCTTTAAAGCTTTTCAATCCAATTTTAAATCACTTTTCCTCAGTATGTCTTTGATGACAACACAATAAGCAGAGTAGACCTTATTTCAATTTTGTACATTCCCAGGCCAGCTAAAATGTGGAGTTTTCTCTACGTGGCCTTTATCTAATAGGAGAAACCTAGTGTCCATTTGTATGAAATATCTATACCACTGCAGCTGCCTATTCTCACTTTGTAAGAGTAGGACTCTACTGAAAAGTGCTATGGGAGAGAGCTTCTCATTCTTTTGGCCATTATTAAATGCCATAATAATGTTCATTATATTAAAAATAACTGAAGCTTTTCTTCTTTACACATATACATAACATTTACATACATTAACGGAGCATTTATTTCCCTCTCAATTATTACTCAGTCAAGCTTACTTTTAATTTAAATGTGTACCATGTTTTTATTTAAATTGCTTTGTCAAACATCCTGACAAAAGGTAGAATGACAGAGTTCAGAGTAAACAAGGCAAATGGAGAACAGTACAGTTATGTATTATTCACCGCAATGCAAAATTGACATATTACAGTAATCTTGTTTATTGTTTTGTGACAGTGCATATTGAGTAAAACACCATAAAATAAAGATTAACTGTAACTGTAATGTAAACTGGGCTTTGAGGCTATGGTAATTCAGTGTGTTCATTTACAGGCATAATGGAGAACAATATCTTAGTCAGAACACTGCAGGGTGGAAATGCTCACCTCATACATTTACAAATCATTTCATTCTTCTTGCATCTGATTAACAATATATTCACAAATTAAATAAAGCTATTAAATTATTCATCATCTAATGGGTTAAATGCACTCTCATGGTGTCACTGGCTTTTTGCTTTACCTGGTGGCCTTTTTCAGCCCAGACATTCCATGTGACTGTTTTCACTGCACACTTCTCTGTGGTGAAGCCCTTAGGCTGTAGCATTCTGCATGGAAATCTCTGCGCTTGCTGCACCTTGTTACATTCCTCCTGTCAGACAGCATGCACTGGAGGCACAGGCCTCACCCCTCCTTCTGGTGCTAACAGGTGTTTATAGTAAATACCAGAGAGGTGATGGCAACATAAGCCAGAGTCGAGAACTCGGCAGACGGAGGGCAACAGCTGTGCCAGTCTGCTTAGAGGGAAGACATGCCCTTGCACTTTGGTCGCCTGGCTGCAGCTCATTTGAAGGAGTTATATGCAAATCTACTTGTAGGAGTGAGTCTGAAGGCAGGGGAAACGGGTCGAGATCACCTTTACTCAGAGGGTGGCTCTTCATCAAGATTATTAGGACAGCTCCATGGCCCAGATTGTACTCAGTGCTGCACTGACGCACCGGTTTGTTTTCCAAATTATCCTTTAGATGCTTGTGACCTAATTTTTGTTGAAAAAGTTTCAAGCTAAATATATCATTTTACTAGATTTTTGAATGTGATTACTTTCTTTTAACATTGCTATACTAGTACATTACCTTCTTATATCTGATTCTGCTAATTGTGAATGGTACTATATAATGTTTTTATCTTCTCTTTCTAATTAATGTTCTTATGAAGTATTTTTTCTCTTTAGTAAACTTCAGAGCTATTGAGAACCGTAATGATTTGTTCAAACCTGCGTAAATATTTTAAATTAAAGAAGGTGTAGACCAAAAGCAGTGCCAATTTCTTTAAGAAGGGAGTTAAACTCTGTGTCACTCATTTCAAGCTATTCCTAAAGAAAAGAAACATGAATTTTCATTTCATCTATAGTAAAAACGCAGTTAAGGTCAATGGGGTCTGAGTTACTTAGCTGCCTGGGGAACAAAACAGGAATCATCCCTGGTTAGGGTGCAAAACCTGGGAAAAATGAAAGCACATAAATAAGTACTAATGTGTGTTACCTTTGAACTTGAATGCAAAAGTTTTCAACATCTGAAGACAGATACGCAACAATAGCCTACTGGGAATACATTCCCCAAGGTCTGGCTTGAAAAAAGAAAGTTGGCCCGTCTTATCCAAAATATTCAGAAGTGTTATAGTTATAAGTAACAGTTTTGATGCATAATGTAAATATTGCTGTTTATACTAAGGCTGATATTCACCCACCCATTTATTTTTGATGCCGCTTATCCATGTTCAGATTTACAAGGGACAGATTCTTTCCCAGCAGGAGATGGGAACACATATACATTTACAATCATAATAAAAAACATTGTAAAGTTGCCAGTTAACCTGGAATGTTATATGTGAGGAGTACCTAGTGTAAAAACCCACCACAATGTAGAGAGAACTTGCACATTTTACTCTAACAATGCTCAGACAGGAATTCAAACTAAAGACACTGAACTCTGAACACTGAGTTACTCTTCTATATAATAAAATGCTAAGGCCTCTGTGTTCAGTCCTTCAGAGTAATCTGATTGGTTAGTTTGGCTTTGGTGTGACAGGTCAGTTTGGCTTTGGTAATGGGACGCAGTGGCGTAGTTAGAGTTTGTGCTGCTCGGGCGGGGCGGTATTTCAATTTGCCACCCTCCAACATATCCGATTATACTATCCTATTTAAATAGAAAATTAAAATGACATATAGAGAAAAATTAAGATATATTTTGCAAAGATTTATTCATATATAGAGAAACAGCAATAATTTTTCACATATAGTTATTAATAAGCATCAACTAGACAAGAATGTAGTGTAGACGCACTGATAAGCTGTGCTCTAATTATTAGTTTAATATAATTACGCGGCGAAAACCACAACCAGTTTAATGTACAAGTGATAGGTGGGGATGTTTTCTGCGCAGAGCAAGAACGCATCCGGATTGATAATGAAACAAAATTATAAATTAAATGAGTTGTTTATCTTCCTAGAAACTATTATCAGAGTTTATGTTTATTTTTGTTATTGCCTTATAAACTTCAACTGCTGTGGCTGATGCCATCACAGAAGGACAGGCTGAAAATTATTTTTGAAGCATTTGTGGATAAAAAATCAGAGAATTTTACTTTTTTCTTCCATATTTTTCCGAACCCTGCTGCTTACACACGAATTGTACTAAGCCTTTTGGCCAATAATGCTGCCCCCAAAAATGTGCCGCCTGGGGCGGACCGCCCCCTTTGCCCGTCCCTAGCTACGCCACTGATGGGACGAAAGAGGAAGTACGAGACACATAAGGAGGAGTAAAGGCATACAAGCCACGCTGAGAGCGTTGCTTTCAAAGATGGCAATCATAAAACCAGACAAGGGGCCTCAAAAATGAAATGAAATGAAAGAGCCTGAGAAGGGCTTTACAGGAACATGCTCTAGAGAGGGAGAACAGCTGAGGAGACGGTCACACATGCACATGCAGAGGAAAGGCACTGAAGGTCATGTAGGGCAAGTAATAGCAAATATTTTAAATCATTCTTTTACATGTTTGTGACAGATACTGTGGAGAGTTCATAATAATTCTCTTAGTACACTAAAACTACAATAGTGGTGAGACACCATTTTTCTTGTTTAAGATGAGCTTGAAGGTAACCCACTAAACTGAAAGAAGCTTTTACTTACGTGCCCCACTTTGCTAATGCCTGAGGTTCATAATCCCTGTTCATTGGCAGGCCTGATTCAATATCGATGGAGAATCAAATACCAAAAGCCAAATTAATATAATTGCTTAGATATTTGAAATAAAATTGCTCAGTTATTTGAAAAATTGTGAGTTTTACTGATTAGGAACTAATTGAATAGGCAGCTACTAACCATAGCCCTTTGTCGATTCTACTGTAGAGCATCCATCCATTTTCCAACCCAATGAATCCAAACACAGGGTCACGGGGGTCTGCTGGAGCCAATCCCAGCAAACACAGGGCACAAGGCAGGAACCAATCCCGGGCAGGGTGCCAACCCACCGCAGGACACACACAAACAAACCCACACACTAGGGCCAATTTAGAATCACCAATCCACCCAACCTGCATGTCTTTGGACTGTGGGAGGAAACCCACGCAGACACGGGGAGAACATGCAGACTCCACGCAGGGAGGACCCGGGTCTCCTAACTGCGAGGCAGCAGCACTACCACTGCGCCACCGTGCCGCCCTACTGTAGAACATCTGATTTTTAATCCAATTAATCCAATTCAGGGTGACAGGAACTTGTGGAATCTCCCAGAAGGATGGGGTGCAAGGCCGGAACTAAAATTGGACAAAACCCCCTTTCACCTTAAGTTTACACACACATGCACACACACACACACACTTGCATTTACAGAAGGCAATTTTAAAATCACCTTAATCTGAATTTCTTTAGATGTCAGAGAAAATCTGGACTACTCAGAGAATAACTCATTATAAAACGGGGAGAACATCTAAAAATGACCAAACATGGGATATGACGCTACAAAATGTGGAAGGCAGCATGCTTAATTCAATTGTATTTCCTATAGGTCTTTTTACCAAGTACAGGCTCAAAGCATTTGTAAACATTTTCAGCTATAAAGCAGTGCCAGAAATAATTAAAACACACACTATTTGCATGCATTAACACACATATCAGGTTGAATTCACAATAAAACTGATCAATTTCAATTCGATTAACACATTGAAATGATCATAGTATAAGTCAATTGCCATTATAATTAAGATTAGCACATTTGACAGTGAAAGAGAGGAAAACAAAAGAAAAAAAATCCAGCCAATAGCAGGAAACCTCAGAGGCTCTGCAATCAGTTTTAACAGACAAAATGACAATGTGATGACATAGGCTAACTGGTTGTCCACCATCTCCAGGGCATTTATTACACAGTAACATATATATATCCACCTTAATAAAATGATGAGTGTCTGTGTGTCTGTCCGGTTGCTAAATCCTTGTCATTACAAAAGATGGCACATCACAAACTTTTTTCTTATGAAATAAGCATTGCATTTGTTATTCCAATAGATGGGGTATTACAAACATTAAAACTGCTTTTGCATATCCTATACCAAATGGCATATGACAGAGACATTGCATTTGTCATTCCAACAGGTCGCAGATCATAAACATTTGTAGTAATGCATTTTATTACTACAACTGTTGGTGGGGCGCCATCTGTTGGAATGACAAATGCAATGTATTTTATTATTACTTGCATTACAGAACACATTCTAGGGAATAAACTACTCTTTGGATGCATACTTCCTTGCATTGGATTCCCTTATGTTCTTGTATATAGTTTTATACTGTATGTATCTTGAACATGTCTTTACTATGTTATATATAAAGCAGCAAAATGTGAACTCCAGTATGACGTTGTAGAACTGACAATTCTTGAGTGAACTGAGTCTTTCATGTGTAAATGCCATTAGCATGCAAAATGAATGAAAACATTTGCTGGACGGTTATTCCTGGTCCTAAAGATACTAGATAGCCAGTCTAAAAAAAGGGCAAGTATTCAAGGTTTAATCCTTAAATTTGCATTTTCAATGGTACCTTTTCTTTGCATTGTGTTATTGTCTATTTTGGAATGTATGGTAATGCTGTTAACTCTGTGAATTACGCACATAAATGAATATTGATTGATAGATTAATTGATAAAGGATTTCTTTTATTGTTTGTTTTCATGCTTGTTTAGCCATAAGCCAACATGGAACCCCCTGTGATGCTCAATTCCCTGGCAGCAATTACTTAAACAAACAGCTCAAAAGTGAAATCTTGACACCCCATAAGGTATGAAAAGCATCAGCAATTGGTTCTCTGAAATATATTAACAGCACAATCTTTAGTAGTTTTTTTTTTTATTTCATTCCTAGTCTTTTTTTCTCTCTCTCATTCCTTACTTGTTAATATAAATTTACGCTTTTAAGCTTTGAAAGATTTGAATTCCAACATATGTTGTTAAGATCTTCAGAACAACATATAAAAACACGGAACAACCCACAGCATGCCTTACTACATATTTTTGAATTCAAATGAAACCAAGAAATGCTTTCTGTGGGATTTGGAAGAATGTTTCTAAAGTTAAGTACTGAGAGACACTGAACAACAGAAATAAAATGAATTAAATAAAATTCTAAAGAGGACTTAAATAACCTTTTGAGATGTCCTCTCAAATAAGAAGGTAGCACTGTCACTTTAAACAATTTTAACTTAATAGAAAATTTGAACTTAATGTTCCATCTGCAGATTAAAGCATATGCATCTTTACCAAAATCATACAGTAATATCGATTGTATTAAACACCAGAAGTACTTATGATAAAAGAAACAAGGCTTAAAATATATTTCAGGCCAATAAAAGTTTATATACAGTAATAATAACACTGGGGTTCCAAAATTCCTGACTTGTATCTCTTTTTGTGCAATTTCTTCACTTAACGCGTTAGTTTGTATTCACAGTATACAGATGTGGGTGCAAGTGGTCAAGTGTGGGTGAAGGGCATGGACTACCACTAAAAGCTCCAGCAACCCTAAACAAGAAAAGCAGTTTGGGAAAATTAATGTATGCTTTACGATCTGTACTGACTGCACCGATCATTTAGACATTGTGTTCCTTAACAGGAAAGGGAAGACACGTGATGACAACAAAACCACAGTCAAAACACCTGAAAAAATCTCTAAACATAAAGATTTACAGATAGCCAAGATCAGGCCAGTAGTAATCTATTCACTGGGATCCATTAAAAAGGATTGAAAAAGTTAGTAGAGCTGATCTTCAGTAAAGAAAAAGCATCTGAAGTGCAAAACAACATGCAACTAGGATTTACACATGTCTTGTGAATGTCCACAAATACTGGAAGTCTTTAGGTTGAGTAGTGGAAACAAATCAATAAACAAAAACTGTGAATATTATTATTATTATTATTATTATTATTATTATTATTATTATTATAATAATAATAATAATAATAATAATAATAATAATAATAATAATGAGATTTGCAAGATTTAAACAGTGAAGATGGAAAATTGTATGGTAATCCAGACCATTGAGAAATTTCTGACATACACACACTCAAGTTCACCTTTAAATAAAATATTAATTAAAAGGAGACATTATTTTTAAAATGTCTGAAATGAAATTGGTATAAAAATAAAATGAGATAAAATGTGGGCAATGATTCAAGAGTTAGGATTAAAAAGACTGGAGTGTGAAGTCAAACAGATGGTCAATTATGCAAAAAAAGCCATCCTTTCTTGTATAAGAGCAGCCTGTGCATAGAGGTGCTGGGTTCTGCTTATATACATGGCTGTAAGCTTTGTTACATATCTATCTATCTATCTATCTATCTATGTATCTATCTATGTTCACAAATATATCTATATATATATATATATATATATATATATATATATATATATATATATATATATATATATATATGACCATGAATTCAGAAAGTATGTACAGACAAAGGGCACTTTGTATGCAGTTGTATATAAAGCACTATGTGACTACATACAATAATAAATATTTTGTATTATGTATATTAATTAAACAGTAAACATTATATATACAGATATAGACAGATGCAGATGAACATATGGCCAAGGCTAATGCAATGGATTCTACTTCATATTTTTAATTTCTATAGGAGTGTATGCTTTATGTTTATTGTCACCAAGAACTGTCACATCTTTCACACATTTAAGCGTGTGCCATATTCATTATTTTAATCTTACATATTTGTTTGCATTTATTTACCGTATTTTGCCTTTTACAGTGTCTCTATGTTTGTGTCCCCATGCATCCTTGGGTCTTCTATGTACCCCTGAAACTTGGCAGCACATGCCAGCAGCATTCTCCTCTTGCCATGGGAAGTTTGGCTTATAAGAAGTGTCTAAGAAACCGTGAAGTAAACCTATTGGTTCACTTTTAAATACACAGTCTCTTAAGGTTTTATTTTTATTAGACTTTAATTAATGATTTTTCTTGTTAGAAATTGTATGCATTGCCATGCTGCTTTTTTCAGTTTTAAGTTACCTTATCAAAAAGTCTTTTTAAAACTGGTCACATAGAAAAAAAATCAGAGCCATAAATCAAAGATTAATATTTCAACTGCCATGGATGACATACAGTAATGGGTAATAATAGAATACACAATGATTTATCAGTATTAATATTTTTATTAGCATTTTATCAAAGCTGCTCAAAACATTTCCCAATGTGAGTTTATCAAAATCTATCTATCTATCTATCTATCTATCTATCTATCTATCTATCTATCTATCTATCTATCTATCTATCTAGGCATTGAAACATTTTAATTGTATAAGCTATTGTCAGTTATCTGTGAATGATTATTTTTAAAGCATAATTCAATTAGTGAAATGTTATAGAGCTGTGTGTGCTTAAAGATTGGCAGTACCAATGACAATAGACGCTGTTAAAGATATGTAATCTCAGACAAGTCATGTGGGCTGTCTTTCACTGTGCAAGTAAATTGCATTCAGATTAAACAATACCCAGCACAGAGTTAATATTGATTATTGATCACATGAGGTTCTTGTTTTCGAAAACTATTTGTCACAGTGTTGAGCAGCGCTCTTTTAAGCCACCCTGCAGAGCAAAGGCTGGTTGGTTAAATGTGTGATATGACAATAGTGTGACTCTGCCAAGTATCAGGGAGTGGGGGGAAATGAGTTGGGCTTATAAGTATGGGGTTTACAGAAGCAATAAATGAGCAAATGAAAACAGCATGCTGATATGCAAAGATGAACAAATAAATGTTTCAGAAATTGAAATTGTTTTTTTATGTAAGAAATTGACTGAAAACTACTACAATGGCATACTTTAATAAACATTATTTGCCAAAAGAAATAATTGCATTCTTCTTTCTTTATTTTGTATGTTTTTTAAATTATATGTATACTTACATATATACATATATGTTTTATATATTTAAACATTGCGATCATCAATGTTAAATAAAACGAAACCTGCTGTTGCTTGGTGAATGAAACGCAATGACCAGAGACACAGCCCAAGCTCCAGATTGAATCGAGTCTCTCTTGCTGTCAGTACTGTCACCTTTGTCTGCCACTGAGCCTCTGTTGATTGACAGTCGACACTGTGCTCAGGATTCAGACTGTGTGGACTTCTGATGGCTATCAAAAATGTCAGAGAAGCAGGCATCTTCCACATTAGGCCAGCTTCCTTGAGCTATGGTGACTGGTTACTTGAAACTCCTTTTCTGTTTTTTGGTGTGATTGCTGGTGGGGTGGGAGGCGGTGCTGGGGGAGCTTTGTATTTCAGTGTTCTGCTTTCAGCCACCGGTATTCCTTGTTTTTAGAGGCATTCTGTAAAATGATTTTTTCTGAATTGATTGGCGATTGATTGATTGGAACCCACTCCATGGATCAGTTTCCATTGTTATTCAGGTAAACAGACTGCTAAGGGATGCCTTACTGCCAATTTTTCAGAAAGTATAAGTCAGTGGGCTTTTTTTATTGTTATTATTATTATTTTTTTATAGCCCACTGCAGAACAAGCTTGCTTGAGGAAAAAAAAGAAGGGAAGCTTTAATGTTTTTGAACAGCAGAGTGATGATTTCATTAAAAAAAAAGCAAAACAAACATAATAAAAGCAAAAATCGAAGAATGATATTTCAACTGCCTGAGATGTAATACAATAAAAGATAATAATAAAATATGAATTGATTTATTGGTAAAGTTACAAAAGGATAAATTAAAATACCGCATTCTTATTAAAGTGGCTACCCACAAGCAACAGAATGTAGGAGGAATATCTGCTTAGGGATTTTACTGGGTATATTTAGCATTTCTCCAAGTTTATAAAGTACTGTTCATGTTGAAAATAGTTCCTCTAATAACCAGCAAGCATATGTAATATAGCTTCTATATGTTCCACATTCTGTAAGCTAACATAATAAATAAATAATGTGTCATTTTTTTTCTTTCCCTATACATACCTACAAATATATTTACATTTAAAAAAAACATCAGTAGTGTGACATTGACATTCATAGTAAATTTTGAAATGTAAAACATTTTGTCAGAGGTTTAAGTCGTTATCTCTCTTTTGTTGCCTTTCTACTAATAAATCTTTCTTGTGGACTTTGCTCCCATAATTGTACAACAACATTTATTGCTATAGCACGTTTTCATACAAATGATGCAGCTCAAATTGCTTTACAAGATGAAGGAAGAAAAAAAAAATTTTAAAATAAGATTAGGCAACACTAAGTAACAAAGAATTAAGTAAGGTCTGGCGGCCAAAAGGACAGGAAAAACAAACAAAAAAAACTCCAGAGAGAGAAAAAAAAAACCCAAAATCTGCAGGGGTTCCGAGGCCTCAAGACCACCCAGTGCCCCCACTGGGCCACTTGTACTCTAATAATAACAATTAGCAATGAGACCAAGGCAATAAATATGGATATCGAACAGTTCAGCGTTCAGTTCTCAACACTCCACTTTATGACCAGGAGAAAGCCACTTCATGTGCCAGTGTTCCAGGAGCTGACATGCAAACCACTACACTTGTGATGGAAATTTAAGATAAAGACATCGTGTAAATAAGAATATAAAAAATATCGGGAAAGCACAAAGGTGTTCAGAGGACCACAGACTTGAGCTACCACAACCTACCATAGGTGATGTTTGTGAAGGAATGGTGTCTTTTTGGTCATATAATTTAAAATACGAAATAAAACCTCTTCTGAGAAGGACACAAGATTAATACCATCTTCTTTATGGAAAACACAACAAAATACAGCTGGTAGAAATTACAAACCAAGTTACAGATCTTGCATTAATGAAAAAGATAGGAACAAAAAGGCGTCTGGTTTATGTATTTCTACCATGAATACTACAAAGCCGCGGCATCACAAATCAAAAGACCACCATTATCTACAGATCCCTCTGACAAGGCGGAAGATCTGCTTCACTACACTCAATTGCTCTCCAAAACACTGATAACAAAATACTCCTTTCAGTGAGTTTTAACTTTTTTTTAAATTTTTATTCACCTTACCAAAGCTAAATGTTGTAATGAAGGTCTGGACTGCAAGTCCGCTTTCTACTCTTTCTATAATCACAATTTACTTGAGAAGAATGCTTTTTGTCATCTTGCTTACTTTATTTAAAAGGGGTGTATAGTAATATAAAAAAGATGTACTGTATACACTTGAAAAGAGTCAATATTTTTTATAAATGCAAAAGAATATTTTTTTGACAAAGAGTTTTGAAATTACCATTAAATTTCAACTTGGTGTAAATGCACAGCTTGATATGAAGTTAATGACCAGGCAGTCTGGTGTAATTTATGTTTAAATACATATTTTTAAATACTTTTCTCTTTATCATGCCACTGGATACTGCTAATATGTTATATGTTTATGAGATATGCCAGTAAGAATTTCACTGCACTCTGTACACATACTGTCATCACTACTACTACCTAAGGGGCTGGATGGTAAGTCACAGGGTTTCCAGTTCAATTTTACATCTAACTTATGGTGTGGCCATGTGAGCCACTTTATCTGCCTGCATTATAACTGTCAAAGAAAAGGCAAAAATTACTTGGAAAGCAATTAGGAATTGCATTCATTATACAAAGGTGCAATTTTACATAAAGCACTTTTGCCTCATAGATATGTCATCTTAGGTTTGATTCCTTCATCACGTTTCTGGACTTGTGGACCTGTGCACATTTTCACTGTTTCTGTGTGAACCTTTCTTCCCTACCCATAAAACATACAGTGTGTATGTTTCAATGTTAGTGAATTCTAAATTGGCTGTATGTGTTTGAGAGATTAGGACCCAGCACATTGTGCACGGTTGTTTCCCTGCCTTGGGCCTGATGCTGTGGAGAGAGAGCTCCTGAATTTAATCAAGCACATTTAAGAACAATATATTTTTGTTTGTTATTAAAAGTTAAAGAATGTACTGCCATTTTTCATCAATTGATTACTGCACCAAATGGGAAAAGGTTTTTGTTCCTTATATTTCTGTGAGATTTTTCAAAGTGAAGCAGCTTTGCTATAGTTTCATCTTCTCCATGACTCCATATCTCCAAACACAGTGTTCTAATTAAGCTTTGTCAGCATAGATGTGAAATTGTGATGGTGCTGGATGGAATCCCAAACCATCCACCCATTGTGACATATTTGAACACATTCCGCATACCAGTAAGCTGACACAGGCATGACATACAAAGAAACACACATGCTGTGTTGGGGTCTGTTAGGTTTAATTTAAAAATTTTCAAAATGTGAAACTAATCATTACCCTATTGAAGTTCAAAAGTTCAAGATGACATGCTCAATGATTTACACTGTGCATCAGTAAAATGTCTAATAAGCAAGATGTCTCTTTCTTTCTTTCTTTCTTTCTTTCTTTCCAAAACTGAAATCCACACCTTAGCCATACCAAAAAAGGTAACACAGAGTAGGGTTAGTAATGAGGAGAACATGTTATCAGCATCTACTTCTTTCTAAAGTCTACTGAATATGAGAACAAGTTATTTGCTATTGCACAAACTGAAAGGTAATATTGGCATCAAGTTATACAGATCATTAATTGTCTGCAAGAAACACAATATTCAGTTTTAAATTAACCCTTCAGAAGTTTTTTTAAGGTATTACATTTAAAACTACCACTTAAAAGAATGTGATTAATAGGCTTTGTACCATAATGATACTGATGGTGTTTAATCCCCTAGTCAACACCGACCAGTTCAAAGCCACTTCAACAAATGGTGCTGTGCAGATTCCTACTTTGATTTATACATGAACAAGCTGTTCCCCCATGGCTCCACCTGCGTAGTAGTGAAACAGGACAGTGAGGAGAGCCCCAGCTACCAACTCCTGATGTCACGCTTCCTCATCCCGGGCAGCCTCTGTTTCGTATTCGCGCGAATATGTCGCACCTGCAAGCGAACTATGATTCTTTGCGCAATGAGAGAAGTCACAAAATCACCGGAATGTTCAAGCAAAATATCGGAAAAAATATGATTTAAATCCATTCAGTAAATCTCTAGTTCACTAGCTAAGCGAAGACAAGCTACATGCCCAGAGTCTGGGGCATGAATGAGGAGGTCCCAACCCCACTCCCCTCATCCCACTGCGTTTCTCTCGGATTCGCGCAAATAAATCGGTACCTCAAGCGAACTATGATACATAGCGCAATGAAAGAAGTCACAAAATCAACCAGAATGTTCAAGCAAATTCTAGAAAAACATCGATATAAATCCTTAAAATAGTTCTTTCATTCGCTAGCTAAATGGAGGTAAGGTACACGTCCCGTGGATGGTGCGTAAATGAGGAGGTCAATGCATTCCTCCTCTCAGCCCACTGCGTGTCTCTCGGATTAACGCAAATAAATCAGTACCGTAAGTGAACTATGATACATAGCGCGATGAGAGAGGTTGCAGAATCATCCAGAATGTTGAATCAAATTATAGATAAAAAAACCAATCTAAATCCGTTAAGTAGTTCTCTTGTGAAAAGCAGACAGGCATACAGATAGACAGACATTGGATTTTATGTATATAGAGATTTATTTGTTTACTTACCATTACTTGTTTTAATATGTGTTGTCTGTAACAGGTTGCCCAGAATAACTGATTTCAGCATCTCAATGCTTTACTCTGACAAATAAATGGAGCACACTGTCAGCTCCAGATGACCTGTGTGGCAGGATGAGTGGAGAATGGTGGGCTTTTTAAAATATTAGGCAATTCTAGAAAGTTCAGGAAGGGAATGAGGGCTGTGTTCTTTCAACTAAACATTGAATGACGTACTTGAGGACACCAGTAGAAATTAAGGGGAAGATCATTTAGGACTGAAGCCAGGAAGCACTTTGTTATACAAAGAGTTGTGGGACTCTGGAGCAAACTACTGAGACATGTAGTTGAAGCAGAAACCTTGATAACCTTTAAGAAGTTGTGTGTAACTGAGCATTATTAGGATATTACAGCAATAACAGAAACCTGGCTAAATAACAAAGATGGGGATGAGTATAATATACAGTAGATGGTTACACATATTTCAGGAAGGATAAGACAGAAAAGAAAAGGAGAGGGTTTGCTGTCTATGTTAAACAGAATTAAATGCATGTCTCCTTTCGCTGGACAAAGAACCACATCTTAGTGAGGATGTCTGGAATCATCTGGAAAGCATTAGAAAAGAAGCCTTATTTTAAGAGAGTGCTATAGACACCCAATGTAGACAGTACTTTCAATGTACATCTGTAGTACTAGGGTGTTGTACCGTGTTAGCCATCTTGCCTGAAGATGGGGCTTGAGTTGCCTCGAAAGCTTGCATATTGTAATCTTTTTAGTCAGCCAATAAAAGGTGTCATTTTGCTTGGCTCTTCTCTACAATGTACAGTACATCTGTGAAATTAGCATTGGTAGGGCAAATTTTGAGCAGATATGGTAATGTCTGAAAAAGATAAACTGGGGTAAACATTTAAGTTGAGATGAGATATTGGGACAGCTTAGCTGTTAGCTAAACAAAAGAGTTGGATGAATTGAATAGTCTCCACTTCTTTGTCAAATTTCTTATGTTTTCATGAATATCAGATGTTACTTTGAAATGATCGATATGACAATCGCATAAAGCGAACAAGTAGAAAAGAAATCACTGATTATTTTTTAATATGACTCATTGTTAAACAAATATTCCAGAAACATAATGTAATAATAATAATAATAATAATAATACATTTTATTTATATAGCGGCTTTCCCATGCTCAAGGCACTTACAGAATATAAGAAAGAACGGCAGGGTATACAGTATATAGCATAGTGTAAACCAAATAAATAAATAAAGAAGATTAAGACAGTAAATTCAGAGAAAGCCTAACAGACAACATAATTGGTGGTCTAGCACACACATACAGGTTACATGAGCATCTTGACAGAGAGGTAAACTGAGAGAAGGGGAATGAAGTGAAGTAGAGCTAAAAGCCTTCCTGAACAGATGAGTTTAAAGTTGTTTTTAAAAGAATTCATGGAATCAGCTGACCTGATTAATTTTGGTAAGTCATTCCAGAGTCAGGGCACTATACAGCTGAAGGCCCTGTCACCCATGGAGTGTAGATTAGTGTGTAGATAATGTAATATCTCTGTCTTGATGAAGTAAATAAATATAATTAAAAATGTTCCAAATTACAAAAACTAAAATAGATAAGTCAGTGTGTACATATTCTAACTTGTCTGCATCTGCTTTACCCCTTTGCCCCAGGAGCATCACACATCAATGCATTTTTTTGTTGTTCTTTATTTCACCTTATAAAATTTCTTGTATTAGGAATTTGTTTTTGCAAACCCTTTGGGGTCAGAGCGCAGGGTCAACCATTGTACAGTGCCCCTGGAAATACTGCAATTCTTTGCATTTATATAGTGCTTTTCTCACTACTCAAAGCGCTCAGCAATTGCAGGTTAAGGGCCTCGGTCAAGGGCCCAACAGATCAGAATCCCTTTTGGCATTTACGGAATTCAAACCGGCAACCTTCCGATTGCCAGTGCAGATCCCTAGCTTCAGAGCCACCACTCATTTCATGACATAGACAATCACACTTTGGCCTATTGAGTCAGTTTTGAGTTACCAGTTAAACTGACACATATGTCTAAAATGGAGGGGTAAATTTGATCGACATACAAATTCAGCAGGAATTATGACCAGCCTTGATTGTACACAGCTGGATACTTTTTGGCTGTGAGTTTATGAACAAAACTTTATTTCATGTAGCATGTCTCGGAATTTAACTTAAGGAGATTCACGATGAATAATCTCACAATCACTTTGTGTAACCTGAACAATAGACTGCCAGATTACATATTTTGGAGCTTGCGAAATGTCAGTGTTGGGATTTTGATTTTTTGTGGTATCAGGTCTAACCCTCAAGAACTTAACCAACCTCCATGACAGAAGTCATACATGAAAAGTTTCCACCAAAATGAACATGATGATAATTTCCAGCACTCCCTTCAGAAGAGCTGAAGGATCGGTTTATGGCATTCAAAATATGAATGCAAGAGTTATTCAGATTGCTAGGCATGGATGGCCAAACAATCATCACAATCTTTTGAGTAAGCTGCTACCACGGCTATTTATGTGTAATGGGTTTGATACAGTTGCTTTACATAGAGCACTCTTTGCTTTCCTTCATGCATGTTCCTGTACAGATAGACATGTGGGTTTCTATTTGTTTGCACCCCTTCCCCCTCCATACTTTTTTCCACCTCAAGTCTCATCAACAGCCATTCACGTTAAGGTGCAGGACTGGAGTGATTTGCATAAGTAATTAGCTAATGTGCTGTTCAATTTCTTTCCCATCTGGCTCTCCAAACCAGACCTCATTTCTCAAATTGACAGCCTGGTCCCTATCGCTACCCACATTGCAACAAGGCACCCACCAAATTAATTTGTCAACCTTCTTCTGTAATGTGATGTTCACCTTGAAAACTCAATTTACCTGGGGCTTGGCGTTCACACCACACCAGCAAAATACAATAATGCATAAATAAACTTGCTGAAAAGGAAGGCCAGGGAAGGCAGACTGAGAGGGTTATGGGTAAGCAAACAGACAAAAAGACAAGAAAAATGATTTTGGCTTGGCATTCTCTTCTGAAACTTCTGATGAACATCTTTCATTTTATTTTATTTTTTAATGGAAAGTGACTAGTACAGCTAACATAACTGTGCTTCATTTTTCAGCATTTTCATCAAATTCTTAAAATAAAAACACAGGAATACAATACTTAATACATTCTTCTGCTATAACTCTGTGAAAGGGTGTGTTTTGTGTGGATGTCTTGTAAGTGTGATTTCAGTTAGTCTTGGCAAAAGTGTGATTGAGAAGTTACACATTGTCTGGCGGCTACAGCTAAACAACCTTCAGCATGGAAAAGAAGAACTGAATGTTAAAAAAGCAGATGCCTGAGAGCTGCCTGAAAAGAAAACTGAAATGCAATGTCAAAGACAAAGCCAAATGAGGCAATACCACGTATTGATATTTTTATTTTATTTATTGCTTCTTCTTGGTATTTTCTATCATGCTTTGAAAATTCTCAAGCCCCAGCGCTTTCTACAGGCGCATTGAGTTTGAAGCAGAGAAAAAGTGTGACCATTTTTGCAGGCTTAAGAAGCCTATTTCTGAGGAGGCGTTAAAATCATCAGCAATCACTTGAGCATTAGGGACTTAGCCAAGGAAATGGACCACAAATCGCTTTTAATAGGACTTATTTCACCAAGATAGTATGAGTATATGTACTCTAACTGTCTGAACATGCATCTTGGTGTAACTATGTGTGTCAGCTTAGGAGCATGTTTTAAGAAAATGGTCCCATAAAAATAACACACTATTTCTTGAAAATCAATTGGCTGGTGATGCTTTACTACATCTTTTTTTTTTCTCTCTTTCATTTTTGAAGACACTGAAATGGCAGTTGTTGTTGAGATTCAGCTATTATGGATTATTGCTTAGGGTAGAGCTACAAATGTGTTCCATCCATTTTCCAAACCTGCTTTTCACATTCAAATTTATTTATACAGCATAAGCTTTATTCAGACCAACAAATGAAAAGTATAGGGCAGAAACAGTTATATTTTAGTACAAGCAAACTAGGTATATAACATTCTGAGAAACTTACAATTATCACCTGACTGGTTTAATGTTTATCTCCACAACATTAATATTTATCAGACCAGTAGGACTGGATGATTAGGTACCGACTGAAAGATTTTGAACATCAGTATCAGTTACTCACTTCGTAATGAGAAGAATGCTAATGCCATTAACACAAAGAGCTTTGTTCATAATGTAGCTAACATGAGTTTGAAACTATCTGTAAAATAACTGCTGTTTTCCATTTTTCATATAAAACTCTTTTTTAAAATAAAATGGCCGAGGTTAGGGATAGGTGCATGTTAGCCTTAGTTTTAATACTTCAGTAGATTGTTGACCTGATTATACAGTTATACTACTGTCTTTTATTTCTTTGCAATGGTTTATTTGCTCTAATATGTGCAATGTTAACAAGTATTAAATTATCAGATAATGTAGGTCACAGATTATAATAATTTTTTAGTAAGTACCTCTTGACCATTTCCTATGAACACGGTTGGCTTTAAATGAGAAGCCACCATAGACAAATCCTTATACCCCACCACAATAGGGCCGGAGTTGGTCCATAATCAGTAACATTTACTAATGGTTTACCCAGAAAAAATGATAATTTATAATTGAGTGGAAATGGTTACTCACTCTAACTTCTCACAACCATTGTTATCAGATATTAACTGACTGCCCCAAATGAACCTTCTATCCCTACCAGTAAACTAATGACTCATCCATATGACAGAGACAAAATGTAAAAATCCTCATTCTGTAATTAGCAACAGATAAGGTATAAATGCAGGAAAACAGAATAAGAACTAAATGTATTAATGAATTGACAAACAAACGCAATCTCAGTTATTATCATAGGTCCCATGGACCTTCTATGACTGCACATTTTTGTTCCAATCAGTTTGTCACCTTTAATTCATCTCATTGCTTAATTAGTGTACACTTTTTTACTTTTATTTTACAATTATGCAGTGGTGGCAGCTTTACACTCATAGGACATTTAGACATATTTGTATTTTTATCTTTAAATGCTTACTTTGATTAGCTAATTTTAAATTCATCTTTTCAGTGGAGTTTGCTTTATTAATTGTGTCTTATTGCTGACAATTAATGATGAGAAGAACAGACATAAGTGCAAAAGACTCTTTCTTACTACTAGCCACTTGTGTGCATATTAAGTAATCAGAAAAATGTAAAAAATAGATTTTTAAAAGGAAAAAGAATGAATTTTCACCCTCCTATACATATAAATTCCTGCTTGCTTCATGCAGTAAAAATATAGCCTAACCAGTTTGTAGTTTTTGGCTGGACGCAAAAAATAAATAAAGAAAGAAAGAAGGAAAGAAAGAAAGAAAGAAAGAAAGCCTGGAATTGACGGCTTGGACTATTTAAGATCAAAGTCCAATTAAGAGAAGAAACTGGTTGGGACAAAAATGTGCAGTCATAGAAGGTCCATGGGACCTATGATAATAGGGGCCTAGGAGTAAACTTGAGAATCACTGGAATAATTGCAAACATTCCACAGAAAGGTTGTCAGGCATCCAGGAGTAAATAATGTCTGCAAAATGATCTGGGAGTCCATTTCAAACCTAATGGATTAAGGTCCAGGTATTGTGTCTGCTTACTGTTGAGAATCGCCACCAAAAACTAGTATCATCACATCATCAGCACCACCACCCAAAGCATTAACAAAAAATGTAACAAAGCATTGGCGAAGGGAACACAGCAAGAAATCCTAGCACTAACATTTTCACTTGGCCGTCTTTCAACTTCAGCTAACACTTACAGAAGAAGTTTTAGAATAAAACGAATCCAAAGGTGGGATACAGGGTCCTGAGTGTTGCCAATTTGTACACTTGTGTGGTATGACTTCAGATGTAATGACATGGCGATCACGTGATTGGCAACCAGTCCAATTACAGCAAATACGATTGTCATGCCTGAGCTGAGAAATAGTCAAAAATATCGACACCAAAACAAAACTATAAAGGACCAATGTGATGGTGTCACCACCAGACCAAATAGAATAAGTAACACTAAGATAAATAAATCAAATCTGCACCAAAATATTTAGAAATTAATTATGGACATCAAAATGAACCAATGATTAGAGAAAGTCTTCTTAACCACACAAGGTTAGTTCTTCTGTAAGATCAATAAGTCCAAACTAATGTTTTAAAATTGCTATGTATGACAAGTGCTATTTTACCAAATTTAGAAAAGGTACCTATATCAACAGCTGTATACATAACGTCAATTTCAGTAAAATGGCATTTCATCACAAGGGCACATACACTTAAATCACACTTGGCAAAATTAATGACCCTGGCCGATCTGACAGCATGTTTATGGACTGTGGCCGGAAATCAGACTCCTTGGAGGAACTTCATATGAATGAGGCAGGACAAGTAAACTCCACATAGAGGTGCCTCAAGTAGAAATCGAAACGTGACTCAATTAATGCACTATTAATCATTCATCCATCTTCAGATCGGCTCAATATTTCCTTATAAAGCTTTTAAAAGCAAGTTCCATCACGTAGCAAGCCCAATTATAAAATTAATAATGAAGGAAGCATGGCAATAGAAAAATTAAGAGACAAAGAGTGCTTTCAAAGGACTAGCCATTGTGCCATTAGGGGTGGGAACTGTAAATCAAAATTAAAATCCATGTCCTTACAAAAAATAAAAACAACTTAATGTTTTGGTAGCTGTTAGATGAGGGTACGGCATGCTGTGAAATTATTGGATAAAGGGCTTGGTTTAAATGTCTCAGTACTAACTGAATAAGTAGACTCCTCCATAGACGACTTTCATTCAGAAAAAAATATGCAAGTGAAAAATACAAAATTCACTGCAAAATGTTAACACTGTAGATTATTGAGGATTAAAAAAAGAAAACTGCCTATTGTTGAAATTTACTGCAGAACCTCAAAATGTAGCTAAGTCACTTTGTTCACAGTGTCCGTGAAACAATGGACAAGAAGATTGGAGGTGGGGAGGGGTGGTTACAGCTAAAAGCCAATCAATAAATATTAGTCACTCTGCAGTCTTCTGAGGTGGGGTTGGGGGGTTTGTTATGGCAAGAGGCTTAGTGGACAAAAACTCTAATTCATCTGAAAGCTCATTAGTGAACCTCACTCAATGCATTGCTTCTATCTGAATGTGTGAGCATGTCACAAGAAAACATCTATGGACATCTCTAAAGTTCGTCTCGACATCACTGCATATGTGTTCTCACGTTGTAAATATATATGCATGTCAATGAGATGGTCCTTTTGTAAAAATGTGTGCGAAGCAATGATAATCCAGAAGAAAACACAACATGAAAACTATGTACCATGCCTATAATTATGAGGTTATAATAAAATGTAACAAATTAAGAACTTTAGGATTACTAAATTTCTTTCTGAACACTTTTGTTACAGAGAGAATTAAGAATTAAAACTTCATGAAAGAAATGACATTCAGTGGAACATACTGTCACAATCAAGCCTGGGCTCCACCCATCTCTTCTTCTTTGGTTCTCTCCCTTTATTTTGTAATTAAATTTCATTGTTAACTATTTTCTTTGTTCTCAAGTTTGCTTGAGGAGACAAGAGGGTAAGAACAAGCAACTTCTAATTATTACCAAATGTTATGAATGTTTCAAACTTTGCTAATTTGTATTTGAGTTAGTAAGTTTTTCTCTCAGCGTTTGCATTTCCCCTTTCAGGTTTTGAACTTTCATTTTGTTTCTGTGTTTTGCTTTGGGAGACTTAATTTTATATTCTTTAATTAATGCAACACCATCTTCAAAATATTCAAGTGCATTAATGAAGTACATCCAGCAATATTCCTTCAACTTAACAGTGAGTCAAGTACTTGAGAGCACCAGTGAAAGTTAAGAGGAAGTGCATTTAGGACTGAAGCCAGGAAGCACCTCTTTACGCAAAGAGTTGTGGGAATCTGGAACAAACTAACTAGACAAGGAGCTGAAGAAGAAATCTTGACAACTTTTAAGAAGTACCTGGATGAGGTATTGGGACAGCTTAGCTATTAGCTAAACAAGCAAGCCTGATGAACTGAATGGTCTCATCTCATTTGTAGAATTTCTTATGATTTTATGCTTTATGTCTAGATTTTAGTTGGCGCCACCATTTTGTGATCTTGTTGTCACAATATGACACTGTTACTGGTGAGTTGCATGATGTAATTGATGTGATGATATAAAAGACAACCTTTACCTATTTTTGTGGATACAAAACAAAAAACGTTTACCAGTGACAGTGTAAAACATTTCCTTCTTAAGATTCTTGACTACAATTTTTTGTTCACATTTTGGTCTTTGCCTCACCATTTGTTTGACTTTTGGTTTAAGATTTTATCTTTTGGTCCTATTATTTTTTGCTCTTGTGGTCCTCTATTTTTCAACAGTCCTGGCAATTCCAGTTAGTTGGCAGAGCAAATGAAAAAGATGGCGCTACAACAGTGCATTCTAGACATTGCATTGTGCGTCTTTCTGAAGTCAGGCATCTTGTTCAAGTCTGACGGCTTTCCTTATAGGATTTCAGATGGTTTTGTATTATGGTGAAGGTTTTGGTGTCATTTAAATTATTATTATTATTCTTGAGATTTGATTTCAGACTTGACTAGAGTTGGTCATTATTTTTATGTGCAGGAATTTCTGGAGTTAAGATTTTGATTTTGTCTTTTTGTATTCCTCTCCTGTGGTGGGCTGGCACCCTGCCCAGGGTTTGTTTCCTGCCTTGCGCCCTGTGTTGGCTGGGATTGGCTCCAGAAGACCCCCGTCACCCTGTAGTTAGGATATAGCGGGTTGGATAATGATTGGATGGATGGATGGATGGATGTATTACTCTCTTGTTTTGTCTTACATTGTCTTTAGCCCATTTAATGTTTTTAGTTAATTGATAATCAAAGCCATACTTTGTTTTGTTATTGCTAAAATTTAGTTGTTTTTCTTTAATTTTTTAGTATTAACAATTTTTCAATCAGTTATATTAAATTGTGGGTTATTTAAGGGTAAGGTTACAATAATTTATTTTTAGAACTTGGGGTTGGTCAGTCATTTTCTAACCCGCTATATCCTAGAACAGGGTCACGGGGGTCTGCTGGAGCAAATCCCAGACAACACAGGAAGCAAGGCAGGAACAAACCCCAGGTAGGGCGCCAGCCCACTGCAGGGCACACACACACACACGCAGACCAAGCACACACTAGGGACCATTTAGAATCACCAGTGCACCTAACCTTCATGTCTTTGAGCTGTGGGAAGAAACCAGACACTGGGAGAACATGCAAACTCCACATAGTGAGGACTCGGGAAGCAAACCCAGGTCTCCTTACTACGAGGCTGCATTTTACTGTGAGCATACAATTCAAGAGTATACAAGAGAATCCAAATCACTTACTTCAGTAACTTTCCAGTACTGTGCATTCTTGACTCAGTAAAGATTACAGAACCTTTATCTTTCTATAAAATGTCTACAAACAATAATTCCATGTTAAACTAGTCCTGAACAAATCAACAAGTCAGGATTCGGATGGGACTAAAATTACAGAGGTCCTCCAGTAATAACTGCTTTACCCCATCTCCAGGCGTAAAACTAATCCCATTAAACAAAGCTTTAACCAATTTTATAAATGCAGTATGTTTTATGACATATTTTTTCTTAAATTTTCTTATATATCACACTTTTGCATTTGTACAAACTGGTAATAAATGCTTTTAATAATAATAATAATTTATTTTATTTACGGGCACCTTTCAAGGCACACAAGGAAATTTTACAGAGCACATTAACAACAACAGTCACAACATAAAATTAATAAAATATTACAAGGTTTTATACATCGCAAGATAATAGAGACCCACAAAAATAAACCTCTAAAACTTTCCAATAGTTACACACTGACCAATTTGACTGATAAGCACCAATAATATCTGTTCAATAGACTGACAAAACACTGTTTGTTATAGCCTACATGATGGAGCATCTGATACTTTTTGTTCATAAGTGGATGTGAAATTGGCAGATCTGACACAAACAAGCAATAAACCCTCCAAGTGTTTGACTCCATGGATGACTGAACTCAGACGTTGCTCTCTGCCTCACTGAAACTATACCCACGCCATATAAACTGATGTATTTGACTTAACTGAGGAACGCTCCAATATTTAAATTACTTTCCCAGTGACCTTAACTATGAATATGTTGACCTGAAAGGTAACAAGGAATGAGTCTGAACTGAATTTGTCGTCTTTTTCTTTTGGTTTGTTTTGTTTTATTGATGGTTTTTGAGTCCTCTTTGCCCCTTGGAACAAGAATACTAATAAGAAGATGAACAAAAGGCCTAAGACTCTCCTGACATCACTCACGCTGTTTTGTATGTGCATGCACTTGTGCAAATATACAAATATAAACTTGTAACAGCAGCATAAAAAATACAAGTGACATTAATCTGTTCACTTAGCCCATTTACTCTAATTAAGGGATGGGGATGTGGACAATAAAGCACTCGACAGAAGGTTGTAAAAGACTGTGATACTGAGGAGTGGTTCACAGTCCCTCTACTTTGCAAGTGTATGTGTCAAAATTTAAATGGCACTCTTCTGTGCATACATATGCAAGAATGAATGGAAGAGGCGAACCTAATTATAACATTTCAAATTGGATTTTAGCTGTCATTGAAACACATTCTCCCGAGATGCTGCCCACAACACCCTGGGAATGTTAGGGCTCTGATCTGCAGCTGGGGAAGCCAATGAGGCAAGCTGAAAGCAAATCCACTGCAAACTGGTTACGAAAGCAGCACACTAGAACAAAGCTGTCTGCAAAGGCAAACTTCCATCTACATGCAAGGCCACACAATAAGAGATGTGCAGCTAAATGAAACAAGATCAGACTTGTAACCTCTATGGTCCTTCTCTCAATGCTGCTTCACAAACCAACACACAGAAAGAAAAAGATGAAACGTATGGGATCACAAATTGGCTTCATTGACTTTGACTAACATCATGTTTGAGTGTCAAGGTTAATTACAGCAAATACTGAAGTGCAAAGCAGCTTTGGGGCCAGTTGTGAAATATGCATTGCTATGGGAGGTTGGGGGATGTGGGGTTGGCTCGGGGGGCTTGATTTGCTACACATGTTTTCCTGACTTAAAAACTAAGTGATGTTCAACAGTGAGTAAAAGAAATGTAGGCAGTAGGGAAGAGGGGCATTCATCCCTCATGACAGGCCTTTGCACTGCTCCATATTATACATTTACTCCCTCTATTCTTATGTCCTGCCTAATTTTCTATAAAATAAAACTCAAGTGAGAAAATAGGAAGAGCATTACCCATTTAGCATCTTATTTTTAAAACCTGTGGAACTGTTTAGGACTATTTACTTTGTTGCTACCGCATTAGTGCCCCAGGATGAAGGGTCATGTGCAGAGATAAATAGGCGTCTGAAACAAAGGCATTGCCCAGTCCTATTGGCATTTCTAGAGCCTTGGCAGGGATCATTCTAACAGAATTCAGATACTAAGAAAACAATATTTAGGTACATCTTTGTATTTATTCTTTTTTCTTATATAAAGTATGTTTGTAAAGTAAAAATGTTTGTCCAGGTTTTTTTGGTTTTATATTGTCATTCATAAATGGATAGGGAATTGGCAGATCTGGCACAAAAAAGCAATAATTAATAATACTTTACATTTATATAGCATTTTTCTCACTACTCAAAAAACTTTACATAGAGAGTGGGGAGAACACTTCAACCACCCCCAATGTGCAGCATCCACCTGGATGATGGGGCAGCAGCCATTTTGTGACAGATCTTTCATATTAGCTAATAGGTAGTGAAGAGGTGATAGAGACAATTAGCTAATAAGGGACAGGGGATGGTTAGGGATCCAGAATAACTTGGCCAAAGGGGACACCCTATTGAAGATGTTAGTTTAATGTCTCATCTGAAGGACTGTACTATTTTTACAGCACAGTCTCCATGAATTGGGGCATTAGGATCCACACACAGTCCACAGTGTAACCTCCACCTGCTGGTCTCACCAATACCACTTCCGGTAGCAACCCAAGTTTTTCCTAAATGGTCTCCCATCCAAGTACTGGACAGGCCCAAACATCCTTAGCTTCAAGTGAATTATCTGTTTGAGAGTACATGTTGTATTGCTGCTGGCAAATTAAAAGTAAATTTTAAACATTATCAACATCTACAAAGCATTATACTGAGCTATTATAATATTCTAACTTTCTAAATTTACTAATGAACTAATATCCAGGTACTCACTTGGCATACTGAGCTGCCAACAATATCTCTAATTGGCAGGGATCCTGACCATCAAAAGGATCATCACACATTTATTACACTAGCTTTGACAATATATATATCCCTCCATATGAAACTTTTTATTTGACTGTCTAGACATGGCATAGCTGCACTTGAAGCTGTGCAGAGGAGAGTAACCAGATGAAGAGGTCCATTTCTTGAAAAGCAAGTCAAGTAAAATTAAGCTGAAAGAAGGCTGCAATTAGAAGCTTTAATTTGTCACTTATTAGGAAAATAATTGAAACAAAAAACTTTTACATAAAAAATGAAATGGAAAGATTATGGAATCTCCATTGGTCCCCAATAGACATCTACATGACCTCAAAAAATCCCCTCTCAAATTCTACATAAAATGCTGAAGCTGAACAAACAAGCTTACCAATATAGAATTCAAACCAGAGTCCTAGGAGTAGATCTGTGAGCCCCAGAAGCAGATCATTCAAAACGTTTACTAGAAATTAGTCAGGTTACACATTTGGATTTTATGAATCTAATGTATATATTTGCGTTTAGTTCTCCCACATACAAGACGGGATTTGATTTTACCATATAATTTCTGGTATTTTATAATGTCAGTCGTATAAGTACCTATCTATCTATCTATCTATCTATCTATCTATCTATCTATCTATCTATCTATCTATCTATCTATCTATAAGACAAATGCGGAAAACTCGCGCTAGTTGGCCCAAGAGATGATGATATGCTAAAGCCCACCTGAGAGAGTAACCACGGAGCACACTGCCTTTTATTTCTATATATTGTGCCTACGTGCACTGTTTTGTGTTTTTTGTATCTCACACCCATACACCTTTATCGTGAGAGCATCCCTTATCTATGATGGAGCGTTCGATCAGAAGAAAATATGAAGCTGGTTTTAAATTAAAAGTCATTGAAGTGGTGAAAGAAGCTGGTAACTGTGCTGCTGCAACAAAATTTGATGTGTCTGAAAAACTGGTGCGAGATTGGAGGAGACAAGAAGATGTAAAAAAAAAAATAAATGTTAGTGTCACATTTTTGAATGGATGTATAAGTCAGGGTCTGATTTTATGATCTAATTTTTCGGGTTTCAAGACCCGACTTATACAAGTATATACGGTATTTAAGATTCAAGCAACCTACCTAAGAAAACTGTACAAGAAGGGAATACTTGGAGTTGGTGATTAAAGCCACTAAGGCTTAAAAAAGGTGTAAGTATTTATTATTAAATTATATAAATATATTTTAAACTAACCAAATGATAATCACTATCGATATAAGTAGTTAATATATAAAAAATGAGAACATTAAAAAAAAAAATCACTTGTTAAATTCAAAGTCAGAGTCAACTGGAGCTGGCAACTACTGTATCCTGGCAGGTTTGGAAACAAGGCAGAAATCTATTAGAAATGGGGTGCCAATCCACTGCAGGGCATACTCACACTCACCAGTCATCCTAACTTGTATGTCCTTGTGAGTTTTCAGAAGGAACTAACACAGACTCTCTAAAAACATATCTGGAAGTGCTACTCACTGTGCCACCATGAAAGTCACCTATTTAGAACATGCGTGTGAAAGAAAAAGTAGCAAATTCTATAGTAGTCAAAAGTCTGCATTCTTGTAGCACAGGTTATGTATTCTAGTGTGACCATCACATGAGCGAGAAAGAAATGCCATGATCATGGCATTTGATAGACGGATTCACTACAGTTTTAAATTGTTTGAATAGGATCATTGTAAATAACCCCCCAAGCTGACATTCTACTATTTGTGTCTCTGTTTTCATAAGCAGCTTCATGATTCTTGTATAACGATCTAAAAAGGAAACCCCTACAAAGCCTACTTAGGCTGCATACTCCCCATGCAGCCATGTTACACCTGAGATGTTCCAGTGTAGATTTTCACTATCCAGAACACTCGACACATAAGTCACAGGGAAAAGTCAATCTGCTCCATTGCTCCCACTCTTTGGAAGTCTATGCTTAATTTAGACCATTGATCCTAGCAGATCAGGCATGAAGAAATTGTTGACTTTTTATCAAAGCTCCTATTTCTGCTTTTTCTAAGAGCTGTTGTTTTTACCTCTCACCTGTAATTGCCCTCTTGGTTGTTTAGATGCTATGTAGTAATATGCCACTTAGCTTTGAATTCTGAACTACTCTTTCTACATGCAATGCACATTTTACTGTACATTTATTTAGATATGTGTGCTTATATATGGGTGGATGTTTAGAGATTTATATTTTTCTGTTACTACTGTACTACATATAAATGTGAGTGTTCTAAGCCAGTCATTAGAGAATTATATTACATTATTAAGAATGTAATATAACAATAAATCAAAAAGATTGCCATCTATCATTTAATCACACAATGTATATTTTTCTCCTGAAATTTTATTTATGCAATTCTTTGTGACCCAAGTACTATGTCTATCATACATTCATTCATTGATTTTTCACCACTCATCCATGACTGGGTTGTGGGGGTAACAGTCTTAGCAATGAGCCCCAAATGTCTCTTTTCCCAGCCACACTAACCAACTCATACTGTGGGATCCTAAGGCACTCCCAGGCCATCTGGGAGATATAATCGTCCCAGTGAGCTCTGGGTCTCAACCTGGACTCTCCTCCTAGCTGGTCATGCTTGTAAAATCTACACAAGGAGGCATCTGGGGGGATCTGTATCAGATGCCCTAACTACTTCAGGTGGATCCTCTCGATGCGGAGCGTCAGCAGCTCTACCTCTACATTTTTAAGGGAGAACCCAGCCAGCCTACAGAGAAAGCTCATTTTGGACTCTTGTACCCGTGTTCTCAACCTTTAGGTCAATACCCAGACCTCGTGACCATAGGTGCAGGTAGGGAGGTTAATCAACTGGTAAATCGAAAGCTTTGCTTTCTGGCTCAGCTCCATCTTTACCATTATGGATTGGTATAGCAACTGCGGAAATTTGCTTGCCTTCCCTAAAGTATCAGATAAAGAATAAGTCTTTTACAATTTTGTGTCTGCTTCCCTGCGTAGTGCTGCAATGTTAGGCTCTGTTAACCTCAAGCTGGATTAAGTGACTTTGAAAATGTTGGTTTGTAAATATACAACTAGTAGCATATTGCTCATCTAATAAAAAAGGGGCGAGGCAATGGCTTTTTATGATGAGTTGGTACAGCAAAGTCAGCTGAGAAGCAATCAATGTACTAATAATATCTGAAGAAAAACATTATTCCTATCAAAGTGTATTGAAATTATTCAATTTTAGCATTCCTGCTAGCCAATGGAAACACTATTTCCCTCGTAAGTAAACATCAGCATAGCAGGTGCTTGAAGGGATTCCATTCTGTTAGCTAATTGCACCATTCTTCTCTATTTTTATCAGGAAAAAATGTCAAGCAGTGCAATAGCATTTAGTTGTAAATAAAGCGTCAAAACCGAACATTATGTAACTTGACCTCAGATCATTTTACAAGAAAGGCCATCACTTTGATAAATTTTTAATTAACTCACGACATGAACAGTGAGCCCAAGTACAGGAGTGAATGATAAACATCTCTCTCTCTCCCTCTGTTTCTCTTTTTAAAATCTTTTATTACCGCATTTCACAAATGATTTTGATTTACATAAGTGAGTATTTCAGTTTAGACTGGTGCCCATTGTACATTTATCAGGCAGACAGCAACAATTCAGATCTGCATTCTCACATCTTATTAAGCCTTTGTTGATATGCAGCCTTCTGTATTTATGATTGGCGTTTTTCTTCCTTTCTTCTACATTATTTTTATTAAACAACATCAGCAGATTTGTCATTAGTGACACTACTCATAATTTTTTATTTGTTGAACTAATTATTATTAATGTGGGTTTTGGATTTTTTCTTGTAGTTTTAGTGATTATCATTATCATCATAAGTATAACTACTTGTATTATTTTATATCAGTTAATTAAGTCTGCCTTCTTCAGACTCAATGTGCCATTGCTGAATTGCCCCTTTAATTTACTTGAAAAGAGAACAAAAGGCAACACTGGACAGGAGACTGGGGGAGTGAGTGTGGGGAATGCTATTTATATAGTTATAGCATTTCTTGCTATTCTTTACTCTATATCATATTAATAAAACATTTCATCACAAAAAAAAATCTTAGATATTACTACTTATTAGAAGGACTAAGGCTTCGCAGTGGACTTGTTACTATCAACATCCAGATAGTTTTCAGTTGCCTTTAAGAAGGCTAACAGAATTTTAGGTTATATAGCATGTTGTGTACAGTACTAGACCCTTTATAAAGCACTGGTAAGGCCTCATCTGGAGTACTGTGTGCAGTTTTGGTCTTCAGGATACAGAAAAGACATAGCAGTGCTAGAAAAAGTCCAGAGAAAAGCGACTAGGCTGATTCCAGGTCTACAGGAGATGAATTATGAAGAAAGATTAAAGAAGTTTCAGTTAAGCAAATGGAGATTAAGAGGTAACATGACTGAACTTTCTGAATTTATGAAATAAATTAGCACAATGGATCGAGACTGTTATTTTAAAGTGAGACCGACATGGACACGGGGACACAGATGGAAACTTGTTGAAGATAAATTTTGTACAAATGTTAGAAAGTTTTTTTCACACACCGATCCATAGACAAATTGAATAAGTTACCTTCAAATGTTGACTTGAACTTATTTTGGAGGAAACAGGGGTGGGATTGACAAATGCTGTTGAGCTGAATGGTTTGTTCACATCAACTAACCGCATATTGCTTATTAGTGTAACGCATCTGATTGTAATTAACTTGTAACAATATAATGGTCCAGGGAACAGCCATAGTATTCCAAATACCATAACTGCTTTAGCGTTGTTACTCTCACTTCTTCTCCTTCTTCTTCTTCTTCTTTCAGCTCCTCCCGTTAGGAGTTGCCACAGCGGATCATCTTTTTCCATATTACTCTCACTGCACCACTCAGAGTATTTATATCACTGTATCTGAGTGTGAATCACAGCAGCAGCTGATCAGAAAGAGAATTATCAGTATACAGCTTCAAGCACACGCTGTCTCAGCCACGGAAAAACGTTTTAAAGCCTTTCCTGTACAGACCTCACGGTTCAGAAACAGTTTCATCCCAAGAACTTTAAATGCACTCAATCAATTGCTCCTTGTAGAACTGTTTGTACTTATAAGTACAATCACCCCACTGTAAACTTGCACCACAGTTATAATATCGCACAACCTGTGCCACTTTATAAAGCGTGTATTTACATATGATGACGATATCATTTTTAAGGTGAAATGCAGCAAAATATGTTTATTAAATTATACAGATAAAACTTTAACTTCATTTAAATAATCTATATTCTTCACTGGGAGTGTCGTTAAGGATAGAATAATTAAACATGTACTACGAAGATATTTCAATGTTCCTTAAACGTTTTGAAGAATCGGCGCTAAGTTTACAGATGGCTTAACTTCTATTACAGAGCTGATTGTATGGCGATCGGTTACTTGGGTAAAGAAAAGCAAGGACTGCAGTGACGGCTACGCCAATATATATTGAATATAAAACAGAAAGAAAATAACAACACAGCTAAAAACGCAGCGACAAATTTCGGCAAAAGTTAAATGCTTGTGTCATGAGCACGAGGCGGCTATGCAGTGTCTGCAACGGACGTGGCCATCCGCCGTGCATAAGCTACTTTACTGACATTGGCGGGCAAAGGAGCCACCGATTCTTCCTCTGCCCAGTGCCACTACAAGCCTAGAGCCACCCCTGAGTACTGCTGCAATAAATTATTTCATCGAAGTGAAACACGTTTAATAACGTGCTTTAACTCCTATCATCATGAAAATGATATCACGTATACATCTCAGTATTTTAGTTATTCAGAGAGCTGTAATATCACAAATGTAATGGATTCTGTGTCCAGTTGGAGGAAGAGAGCCGGTTTAAGAAGCAAGTAGTGATTCACACACATAGGCACATAGAAGATCAAATACAAAACAAAGCATTTAACGTGTGATTTGAGAAACTGCTTAATTAAACGATTTTAAGATGAAGTTTATGATGTTCTACTTTAATGACGAAATGAACTACGTGATTAAAGTGGAAATGTCGAGATTGAAGTTGACATTTCATGCTTTTTCCCCACTGTGTGCCTTTTTCTCTGTACCCTAATAAGCTTTCATATGACACTCAGACAGTGGGCTACAACTCGGCTTTTCACGGCGACTTTGATATGTGACTTCTTTTTTATTTCCGGCACTGTGCGATTTTGTGAATGTGAGCTTTCAAGTTTATCCAACACGCTATGTCACTCGATCAACTTCCTTTTGTTGATTACACCACGGTTTATTTGAACAAATAGTATGGTTTTCCTTTGCCTCCACTTGGTATTCGCTGAAATTCTTATATTTCCCCCCGTGCTTTTCCCATTGTCTTTTCACAGAAGGCTGAGTTTAAGGGAGATTTATATTCATTTGCATATTCAAAGAGGCGTAATTCTGGGAGGAGTTGGGGTGTTACATAAAGCGCGTGCACGAGCGTTAGTTTTCACGCTGATCGGGATTTATGTAGCGGAAGAACGTGGAAGTTGGAGTACGCACAGATTCCTGCATCTGGATTTTTCTGTGCGTAAACACATTTCGGCTTTTGTGCTTACGCCATGTTATAGTGCGAGTTCTACGCACGGCGTTATACATGAGGCCCCAGGATACCAGAATCCTAAAGCCATTGCAAAGTAAAATTACAGTTGTGCTTGAAAGTTTGTGAACCGTTTAGAATTTTCTATTTTTCTGCATAAATATGACCTAAAACATCATACTTGGCCATTTATTTATTAAGGAAAATTATCGAATATTACATATTTGTGAGTGGCAAAAGTATGTGAACCTTTGCTTTCAGTATCAGGTGTGACTCCCCTTTGCAGCAATAACTGCAACTAAATGTTTCCGATAACTTTTGATCATTCCTGCATACCGGCTTGGAGAAATTTTAGCCCATTCCTCCGTACAGAACAGCTTCAACTCTGGGATGTTGGTGGGTTTCCTCACATTAACTGCTCGCTTGAGGTCTTTACACAACATTTCGATTGGATTAAGGTCAGGACTTTGACTTGGCCATTCCAAAACATTGACTTTATTGTTCTTTAACCATTCTTTGGTAGAACGACTTGTGTCCTTAGGGTCGTTGTCTTGCTACATGACCCACCTTCTCTTGAGATTCAGTTCATGGACAGATGTCCTGACATTTTCCTTTAGAATTCTCAGATATACTGTAATTCAGAATTCATTGTTCCATCAATAAAGGCAAGTTGTCCTGGCCCAGATGCTGCAAAACAGGCCCAAACCACGATAGTACCACCACCATGTCTCACAGATGGGATAAGGTTCTTATGCTGGAATGCAGTGTTTTCCTTTCTTCAAGCATAATGCTTTTCGTTTAAACAAAAAAGTCCTATTTTGGTCTCATCCGTCCACAAAACATTCTTCCAATAGCCTTCTGGTTTGTCCATGTGATCTTTAGCAAACTGCAGATGAGCAGCAATGTTTTTTTTGGAGAGAAGTGGCTTTCTCCTTACAACCCTGCCATGAACACTGTTGTTGTTCAGAGTTCTCCTGATGGTGGACTCATGAACATGAACATTAGCCAATGTGAGAGAGGCCTCCAGTGGCTTAGAAGTCACCCTGGGGTCCTTTGTGACCTCGCCGTCTATTACACGCCTTGCTCTTGGAGTGATCTTTGTTGGTCGACCACTCCTGGGGAGGGTAACAATGGTCTTGAATTTCCTCCATTTGTACACAATCTGTCTGACTGTGAATTGGTGGAGTCCAAACTCTTTAGAGATGGTTTTGTAACCTTTTCCAGCCTGATGAGCATCAACAACTCTTTTTCTGAGGTCCTCAGAAATCTCCTTTGTTTGTGCTATGATACACTTCCACAAACATGTGTTGTGAAGCAGACTTTGATAGATCCTGTTCTTTAAATAACACAGGGTGCTCCACTCACACCTGATTGTCATCCCACTGATTGAAAACACCTGACTCGAATTTCACCTTCAAACTAACTGATCATATTAGAGGTTCACATACTTTTGCCACTCACAAATATGTAATATTTGATCATTTTCTTCAATAAATAAATGACCAAGTATAATATTTTTGTCTCATTTGTTTAACTGGTTTCTCTTTATCTACTTTTAGGACCTGAGTGAAAATCTGATGATGTTTTAGGTCATATTTATGCAGAAATATAGAAAATTCTAAAGCAATCCCTCTTTATTTCTTTATTGACATCACAGAAATATGTGTCTAATAATATCAAGGGACGTTAACCATAGAAAATAAAGAGGTGAACTCATTTTATCTTCCATCGCCAGTTTTTTTTTTCTCCATAGTGTTCCCTTACAAATGAATCCTTCCCCTTGTTTGCTGAGCAGTGTGTGGTGATGTGATGCTGTCACATAGGTGGTTTAACCATCACTCGTAGTAGGGATCTCTAAGTATGTTTGTTAAAAGTAATCAATAGAATTTTAAAAGGAAGCTTACTATAAAAAAATGAGCATATTTCTCCAGATTTAAGGACAAACCTTTAAATGTTTAAATGCCACTTTTGGCTTTCACTTCCTTGAAGAAAAGAAATCTGCTCTTATCCCTCATTAGATCCAAGGTGATGAGAATTTTCTTAGCTCTGATTATCTGACAGCCAATCTAAAGTAAAAAAAAAAAAAACCTGCTTTGCCTGTGGCAGTAGATACCTCAAATTGGATCAAAATGCCAATAACACCTAGTTCTCTGCCTTGATATCCCTGCTTTTGTTTGAAGAGCTGGGCAAACAAAGAAAAGGCTTTGTTAAAAGATATATATATATATATTATTTTTTTAAAGAATGTCTGTTCATTTACATTTAACTTGAATGTATTTACACAGAATGTCTGTTCATAAAAACTCCTCTTGATTTCATTTTGATGGAGGCAGTTTTGAAGGTATGAAATTGCTAGCTGTACAGTTCCCAGGCAGATTGTGTTTGTTGACAGCATGCCTTTATATAGGCCATGACTCTCTCAGGGCATTTACAAACTGGGTGAATTGATAGACATATGGATATAAATGGCCAGAATGAAACCTCATTGATCAACAAGACTGAAATCCCACTTTTAAGTTGTTGCTTTGAAATTGGAAAAAGCCCTCAGGCTACATTTGGGGCTGTATGTGAGGGATACTACATAAGTTGAAAAATAATATATAATAGTCTCAAACAATTTTATTTCAGTTTTTTGTTTTTTTTTTTTTGGTTAGGAAGCCAGCATCTTCCATAGCAGTACCGGGCACAAGGCATTGAACCCATACTGTGTGGGACACCAGTCCACACACATTCACACTCCCACCCATATGCGGCCAATTTAGCATTGCCAGTAAACCTAAGCTGCTCGTCTTTGGGATTCAGACAGGAGTACTGTGAAGAACAGTGACACAGACATGGGGCGGACATGCAAATTCAAACAGAGAATGAGATTCAAACAGAGAACTCTGGGCTGTAAGGGAAAGCAGTGCTAACTGATTTAAAATGAGTCTAACTGGTTTAAATTTGACTGAATCAGTCATTCACCCAATCATTCCTTACTGTATATAACATCTTTAACAGCTTTGAAAGTGTACTTTAGGGCAAGACTACAGTACAATATGAGATAAAATAAAGTTAAATAAAAAATTAGTAAGTACGCAAATGTAGCATTGGCAGAAGTTGGGACAAATTTAACAAGCCCGGAACAAACAGAGCTGCACAAGACACTTGCTAAGTTTCAACATGTAGTATACTGTATATGTAATTTTGGATTAGTATAGGGATCTCGGAGACTTACAATTTAATTGCTAACATTTGTTTTAGGATTCAAATTGAAATTAATGAAGTTACTCAGTGAGTACAAAATCCTTTTGTTGTTAGCAGTAGTTAGGCTTTGATTTTCTGGTTCTGAACTCTGTTCTTTGATTCTTGAGCTTTGTCCTGTCTCTTTGTTTAAAGCTGCCTGTTTTGTTTTGCTTCACAGTTTTCACTACTATCATTGTCTCTTACACCATATCATGCTCCATGTGTTCACAATAATTCTCAAAACCTTGGGTTTCATAACTTGCAGCTATATATTTTTTTTTGTCTTTTTTGTATAGTATACTAGAAAACGCATGGAACCCCCGATCCCCCCAGGATTGAGAATCTTACACTAGTAGTTCGCAAGTACCAGCAGGTTGTCACACCTCATGCAGTTGATGTGCAGCAGAGATGTCATATTTCTTCCTACCACATAAACAGCTTCAACAATTTGCTTCATGTTCAGCTGATATTTTATTTTGTCATGTCCCCTTCTATATCAGTTTGCCTAAGTGCAGTGGCATCACTAGGTATGTGTGGACCACACCGGTTGACACCAACCATGTGACTGTCTATTAAATTTTTGTGCAGTGTTTTGGGCTGAAATTACCAAGGAAATGATCAAACATCCATGTAACATAAATAGTGGGAATTACTGTGCTGTATTATATGGCTGGGTGTCCATGCATTGCACTGTTTAAAGTAGGATCAACTCTCTGTTAGGGGGCTTTATTCATCCAGTCACCTAAGGAACTGTGGTTTCTGCACTGGGTGGCACCAACCCTCGTGGCATCAATGCCTCTAAGCAATTTGCCATAAGGAAGATGCAGACCTCGATAACTTCACAGAGGAAGATGTTTTCCACATTTTTTGGTTCACCAGCATGTATCACATCATAAGATTTCAATTAAGACCATGATCAAGGTTTTAGCCCCAGTACTTTGTGAGTGAACACGTGACGGACAAACACAACCCTTAGCATTTTATATACCGTATATAGAATTTGAGTAGTGTCCTGTTGCATGATCAAACATTCAAGTAAGAATTTCACTGTCCTCTGTACATTTAACAATACAACTACTAAAAAGGTATGTAAATGCACAGTTAATTATTTATGATAACAAATATTTTGAATATAAATCGCATGCTGATTGTTGGTTACACATTTTCATACAGGCTGTAATTTATTGGGATTTGGGCAATATTTTACGTTAGTCAGTAAGTCAGTCATTATCCAACCCGCTATATCCTAACACAGAGTCAGAGGGGTCTACTGGAGCCAATCCCAGCCAGCACAGGGCACAAGGCAGGAACAAATCCCTGAGCAGGGCGCCAGCCCACCGCAGGGCACACACACCCACCCACACACCAAGCACACACACGGGACAATTTAGGATCGCCAATGCACCAAACCTGCATGTCTTTGGACTGTGCCGCCCCTACTTTACATTACGTTTATCTTATTTTGTTCTACTTACATGTGAATTATTCAGGTAATACATAACTACAGTGTAACTGAATGGTACTAAAGCATATTTATAGTGTAATTTGAGTAATGGTATAGGTATGTATACATTTCTCATTTTAATGAGTAAGTGAAAGGCTAATTTCAAAACACTCACAGTCACTCAACCATTTTATAACAATCTTTTTATTATAGAAAGACTTAGATTGATAAAACTCATACTCCTACCTCAGCTTCTCTTACTTTTCTTTTCTTTATTTATGTGTTTTGAGTGCATTAACTTGCAGCAATGCTCACCTAAATGTAAACTCTTTATCCTTCGGGTCATGTGTTTAATTAGGATGCCAAACTCACGACTGAGGCTGATGTGGAGTCTGTTGTCTCCACCTTCATCTTCAATGATCCCTACAGGCCCATCCTTTTAGATCATTAAAATGTGATATGGCCATGAAAATCCTGTGTCTGGATGCTCTACAGCATGGCCAACTGGACTCTCTGACAAATTGCCTGATTGTTCCTGTTATGCCAGTAATGGCTGCTGGAATAGAACAAAACACAAGCAGAATAATCGAGTACTCCACTCAAATATGCAGTACATGTGACTTTGTTTGTTGAACCCATTTAATTCTGATTTTGGTGTGTTTGAGGTGCCAGAAACATCATTTGCTGTGGTGACCCCTGAGCAGTCTCTTGCACTGAATTACATACAATGCTTAAACTGAAAATTGTCCTTTCATAGATAGATAGATAGATAGATAGATAGATAGATAGATAGATAGATAGATAGATAGATAGATAGATAGATAGATAGATAGATAACTTTATTAATCCCAAGTGGGTATTTGTGTTAACTTTGTATTGGTGCCCTCCTTGGGAACTCTTTCTCAATTTAGGCTGTAACTCCTTTAAGTGATAATTCCTAATTTAAATAAGACCATTTTCCATTCTCTGAATATCAGCATTCTGTTCATGCTAATATAAATACACAATGTATATATTTACACTCACATACACATAAATATGCTGGTCTCAAAACCATATAAAATGTAACCTCTTGACATCACCATGACAGGCATACAGATAATCTACAATGAAAGGCATTTGCATTGTTTATGAGGGCAGCTACCTGTACAAGAAGGCATCTTGTTTATTTAGCAGAGAGCTTCATCCAAGCTTCAAGTGTCTAGATACTGGAACATTTTTTTTATACTTCAGTTTATGACACAATTGATTTTCTGTCAGTGTGTGCTCTCCTGGGAATGACAGGTGGAAGGGGTCAAGCGAGTGAGAGGAGGGCTGGGAAGAATGGCTGACTGACCCCTTTCTAGCCTTCCTCATCAACACAACACACACACACACACTACCTTTCCTGACGTAGACTTAACTGAAAGGCACCTTCCATAATGAATATAGTGAAAGAAAGAAAGAAAGAAAGAAAGAAAGAAAGAAAGAAAGAGTTTACTCCAGTTTTTCAAAAGTGAATCATATTTCAAAAAGAAATGCTTTCACTAATTTAAATAATGGCCAAATGCTAAATGTAATATTTACAGTATATACATACATATTTATTACTATGTATCAGTTGTGTATATTATTATTATTACTACAAATGCATATACTGTATGTGGTTTATTACATCACAAAAAATGACCAATGTTGCTTATTAAATAGAATATTATTATTATAATGGCCAAGGTGTATTCGTTCCAACTCTCTACCCCTTGGCTGATTTAACTGTAAGACCACCATAAAATGACATTGCAGTACCTTTTTTTCTTTTCATAGATGAAGAATACTACATAAATACATCACACATATATACAGTATATCAGTATATTTTAAAACTGTTTAATTAAATTCAAGGTTATAGGGTAGTTGAGTTTATCATGGCAATAACAGGCACAACCCAAGATATGACCCTGGTCAGTGCGCCAGTCCATCACAGGCCAAACAAACTCATGGAACAATGAAGTTAATTTGCTGGCTAACCTAACTTACACGTCTTTGGGTGGTGGGATTTAAATCAGGCTACCTAATGGAAAAGCCAGGCGCACATTCATAGAACCTGCTCAGAAAATAACAGGTCCCAAGATTCAACTCTAGGATATTGCATCCATGAGTTGACACTAACCACTGAACCCTCTTCATTTATTTCCACATCTTCTTCTTCTTATTTTCATCATCATTATCCTAATCTTCCAAATGATGGTATTCAAATTAGTTCAGTTGCTCAATCCTGGAATAATTCCAAGCCGGAGGCCCCTGAGCCATAAAGACATGTCCTCAATGTGAATGTTTCATTTGCTCCAATTTGCTCAAATAAATTAGACTTTGTGTACTGACTACTCACACTTCTGTTCACATAAGCAGACTCCTATTCACCCATTTTTGGAACCACTGTGTTGTGATCTAACACCTTTCTGTTCTGTTGTGTTTGAGGGCATCTTTAAAAGTTGCTGCTTATTGCAATGTAAAAATAGTAAGAAGCTGAAGCTTAGTATTGTATTGTAATGCACAGTACTATATATGTGATGTTCCTTATAAAATGTATAGTAATTAAAATAATATATAATATTTCACATGAAATAAAAATGTGCCATCCATGCATTCAAGATTTTCAAAGCTCTCTAAGCATGATTTTGATCTGAGTGTGTACAAAGGACATTCATGTAATGCTGAGAATGTCTGCCTCTCAAAATGGATATATAGATGACAGAGAAAATGTGATAATTGGTCTAAACAGTTCGGACTTTCAACCTCTGACCACATTTTTATTGTAATTTTGACCTGCTAAGTGTAAAATTCTGCGGTGGGCAGGCACCCTGCCCAGGATTGGTTCCTGCCTTGTGCCCTGTGTTGGCTGGGATTGGCTCCAGCAGACCCCTGTGACCCTGTGTTCGGATTCAGTGGGTTGGAAAATGGATGGATGGAAGTGTAAAAATGATATTTATATTTATCCTGAATTTATTTTGTCACACACATGCGCATGAGAGGCAGCAAAAGAACTTAAAAAAAGGTCATTCTTGGTCAGACCGCGGGTGACACAGTGCACTAATCCTTTCACTTATCTCCCTGCAGACCAAATGCGGGAAATTCTGCCTGGCTTGTCACATCCAGTTCCACCTTAGAAGACCCCACCTCCTAATGATGTAATTTCCACATCCCAGGAAGTCGCAACCTGATGACATCATTTGCAGTTCTGGTCCCAAGATCCCTCCTCTTCCTGTTTTTCAACTATATATCTGCTGTGTTTCCTAACTTGTTCAGTTCTATTTTGGACTCTTGTCTGTAAGGACCATTTCCTCCAGATTTTTGGATCTATAGTCAACTTCCAATTATACGGGAGGCTGCCCCAAACCTCTTTTTGGAGTCGAGGCTTGATTATTTACCACAATGCATTTATTTATTTATAAGATTTTTGTTGCCATACATGTCTCCCACGTATCTGACAGTGCATTTGTCCCCATGCTCTACAAGTTGTGAGCCCATATGATAAATTCATATTGCTTCTTTAAATTGTTCCTGGCCAGTCTACATGCTCTTGACCACCTAGAGTTCAACAGTGCACACCACCCATGTCAGCATCCAAGAGTGGGCTTTTGGATAAGGATATGCTTTTGGGCTCATCATATCATAGTCTCTGGGACACAATAAGTGGCTGGATTTCAAGTATAATGAAGTTGGAATGAGATATAGCACCTCCCAATTGAAAGTAATTGTCCTGCCCTTGGCAAAAGTAACTTGCTCTTTTGTAATAGAGTAGCTATCTCAAATAAACTAGTTCATAAACCTTGTGGTCATAATCACAAGTGAGACCAAAGTTTCTTTTACTTGAGCACAGTCATATTCTAGTCACCTCTATACTGAATTACAGCCACAAGCTCTTGGTAGTGTGGAACGGGACCCGGACACAGACAGGCGGACAACAGTTTTGCACCCAACACACTGATTTTATTTACAATATTTAACAATGTCAGTTCGTGCTCAACTTAGTGCCTCCAGCACTGATCCCCCAAAGTCCAGGCCTCACAGTCTCAAGTGCATTCCTTCTGGCCACCTCCATTCCTCTCTCTCTGAGCTCCATCCTCTTCCACCTGACTCTCGCCATCGAATGCAGGAAGGTGGCCCCTTATATACGAGCCCGGATGGGCTCAAGCTGCTTCCCGGGCAATCCTCCACGGACACACCCCCGTGTGGCGGAAGTGCTGGCTGCACACCCGGAAGCCCTCCAGGTGTCCCCAGTCTTCTTCCCCCCAGCACTTCCTGGTGTGGCAGAAGTGCTGAGGTCCAGGGTTCTTCAGGCACCGGGGCGCCCCCTGGTAGTGGCCACAGGCCCCTACAGGGTTGGGCTTCCAAGCTCTCTACCTGTGGCCCCCAGCACAACCAGGGTGGTTGCCCCCTCAAGGTCTGGAGGAGGCACAAGCCCTCCCCCGGCCACTGGCCACAGTAGTAAAGTGAAAGAATGACATTATGATACCTTACTAGTAATGATACCTTAGTAATATGATACCTTAGTAATGATACCTTAATAATGGACTGCTTGCCTCGTTCTCAAGGTTAGGGTGAGGATACCAACGATAAGTAAAGACCCTGGACTTGAACCTGCATTTCTGGACTGACAGAAGCTAGTTGAAGTAGTTTGTATATGCATATTTCCCATGGGGATGTGTTGGACATGGCTCAATGTTAGATGGTGCTAACCTTACACAGAAAAGACTACCGTGTTTGAAGAGGATGACCAGGAGAGGAAACATAACTGTGCAGAAAGTCGAAATCAAAGATCAATATGTTCAAACATTAATACCCAAATCTATTTCCAAGAAGCATACTGTAGAGAAATTAAACCAAAAGTTCTCAACCAAAAAATCTTAATAGTACAACTAACACAAGAACAAAGATAGACTTTTCTTTGATTAACAACAGACTTGCTTAGTGATGCATCCAATGCACCGATTCTTATAGTGGTCACCCATGTACTGTAACTTCTGGGACTGCATACCATGGCAACCGCTGTCAGCACTTAGAGAAAAACAAACTGTTGACGTAAACCGATGAAAAATATTTCCTAACAACTGAAAACAACTTCTATAATAAAAATAAATGAAAAGTGTTTCAAAAACCCATAATGGGAATTAACCATTAATAAAGAAAGTCTTAAACAAGTGAACAAAATTTTGCCAATGTACAGAATTAAAAGAATCATAACAGGTTGTAGAAAAATCAGAGAACCTAAAGAAAAGCCAAACAGACATAAAAAAAACCAATAACAGTTAATGGAAAAAAAAAAAACCAGAACACGGATATCTTGGAGTCACAAGACTGGGTGGCCTAGAATATCCAATGCAGCCATTTCCCAACACAACAGTCAAAAAGACAAGTGAATAGTGTGTGAAGTGAAATGACATTTTGTTGTAAGAAATGTACTGTACCTCTCCAAGAATACAGTATACACAATATTAAGTGGTGTGGCCCCCAGTGGGACGTCATTGGTCTTCAGAAGGAAGTCACACTTCGTGCAGTGTAAACTAAATCTTTTTCCCCCTTTCAAAAAAATGACTGAATTTTAGTCTCTGACTTCACAGGACATTGAATTTGGATAAAGAGGATTTAGGAGAATGACGGAATAATATTTGCATTTTTTTTCAGTGAAAGCACAAATCTGTATTTATTTTCACTACATCACCGACCCTACATCTGTCCTGAAAAAATGAAGACTATAGACACTATACGTCTGTACGTTCAGGTGACCTGTTAACTAGTAAAGAAACAACTAAATCAGGAAAGCACTGTTTTACAACTGTAGTAATAACACTCTACCCATATTTAACAAGCACTTTTCCTCATTAGGGTTTCACTGTTGATTATAATGGCCAATAATAATAATAATAATTTACACCTAATCTGAATTGGACTATTAGTAATTATCACTTGCTAACTGAGTTTATACAAGAAGAATAAAAATATTATACTGTATGACGTCAGTGTAATGAAGTCAGACACGCTTAAGTGTCGATGTTTTCTGTATGCTAGTGACGCTAAAGGGAGGGCAGTAACATGTCAGTCAGGACAGTCGTCCAATATGGAAGAGCTCAAATTCCTTATTTATTTCTATCCTTCTAGAAAAAGTCTTCAAATGCTCATTGTTCAGCTAATAGTTAATTATTCCTTCTGTAACTTGAGGAACGGACAAAAATGTAAAATTCTTCTTTAAAAATGTACAGATCAATATTTGTTTCCCTGTCTTCAAGGTAATTTTTTCCCACAAACAGAAATTCAGCTTATGCTAGAAAGACAGCCTCTCCTCAGAAACAGCAGAAAGGTGCCCAGCGCTGCATGTGAAAGCCGCAGCTTTCTAATTAGGAATATTTCAGCCCGTGCTGAAGCAGCCGTTCAGAGAATTTCATTGCACTTTGTATCACTGTATTGACTTTGCTTCCACAGGAGAATCTAACGCTTAACATTTGTTCTGAAGCGCCTCTGTAACAGGAACTGGGTGCAGCAGCTCAGAGGAGAACACTGACGGACTGAATGAACCAGTTAAACAGTCACATACTCCGCATGCATATTGATGTGGCTGGCCGCATATAGTGACGGTTATTATCCCATTTAATACATTCTAGAGGATCAAATATGTACCAAGTTAGGCTTCTCAGCAAAAAATGGAATAAATAAAAATCTACTTTCACTTCTTATCCACGAGAAATGAGAACAGCACATAGACAGGGGAAAGAGAGAGAGAATCTCCAATTCATTCGGATCTAGTCAATAATGTTGTAATATTTATGAAGGTTGGAAGGCTGCCTGCCCTAAAACCCAAACTCCAGAGATCCTGAATTATAAATTGGTATTGATTTTTGTGTGTGTGTGAGTGTGCGTGTGTGTGTGTGTATGTGTGTGGTGATGGGATGGGGGAGGAATTGAGAAAGAGAGACAGTAAGAGAGTGGTGGGGGGACAGAGAGGGAGTGAGGGTGGGGGTGGGAATTGTTGAGCTCTTCTGTTAAAAGGAAAAAAAATGAAAAAAAGTCTCTAGCTACATATACACATCAAATATAGATGAGCTTGATGCTTCACTGACATGTCCGAGTTCCTAAACAGAGAACAATCAAGACAAATATAAAGAGATACATACCAGATCTACTCCACTTTACAGGGAAATGCTGGGCTATTTATATTAAGCTATTATGACTAAAAGACAAACATGCCATGTTTAACTGCCTCTTCTTTTCACTTATAATGATTGTTTGTATGTGGTGTCATAGTATGACCCATTACCAGATATGTCACCACAGAGGAAAAAGGTTACAGTGCAGCTTCTAAGCTTATAGTTGTCTATGAATTCACATCCACAAGGTCACTTTGGAAATGCTTGTCACACTGCTGCAATGACATTTCTTTCTGTAGATAGATGGAAATGTTGACACTGTCCAGAAATTATTGTTTTCATGTCTTGGGAGTCAGCTCTGAAGTCAGCAGGTTATGTCTAGAGATGGTACCTATTTAATGATAGAAGGCTCTGTATGGTGTAACGGTGTGGGTGCACTTTAAGGGGCCGTGGGGGATATAGTAGCGGGGATACAAATCAAGGTTAATTAGTGAATTTGACACTTTAAATTAATTGGGTGTTAAACATGTAGATCTGTGGGGCTACCTGAAAAAATGTATACATTTTCAAGACCAACTAATCTATTTCAGAGCCATGGGGGATAGAGCCTCTCCCAGCAGTATCACATACAAAGCTGGATTCACCCCAGGATTGGCCACAAGCACATCACAAGGCACACTTACACTTCTGCTTTTACAAGGCCAACTCAGAGTAGTTATTTATCCTAAAACTCTTGTCGCAGGGCATGTGGGAGAAAAAAAAGTCATGCAGACAAGGGGAAGAATGTGCAAACAACAAACAGATGGTAATCGAGCTGGAATGAATTTAAGATTTTAAAGCTTTTAAGCCATTGTGCCACTCTTGAAGACAAAAGTGTGCCCAACACTTAGGCAGCTAAGATGAGTAGCTAAGCAGATGTGTGCAACAATCCTAGCAGGCACTTTGCTGGATCCTTTCAGATCATTTACCGTATATGACAATGTCAACAGCACATGGATGTCATTAGTGAATAATCTGAACACTTCAGATGATTTGTTAATTGTTATTGTATGTGTCATGAGATGTACTGTATGTGCCTGAATTATGTATGATATGTATTGTAATAAAATGCAAAACATCTGAATTCTAGAGCTGGCATTATCCCTGAAAAATTAGAAAAAAAAACCAAAAAGATGTATTAGCAGTCATCCAATTATGCCTGCATTTTTGACACACCCTTTACATTTGAGCGCAGCAATAGATTTAGATGCAATAGTATTTGGCTGACGTCATTATTGAAGGCAACATAATTGGTTACATTTTTCCAATTGGAGCACAAGCAGGTGAAGTGACCTGCTCCAAGTGTTAGTAGCAAGATTTGAGCCCAGTACCTCAGATTCTGAAGTACCAAGCCTTGGCCACTACATTGCCCTGCCTATAGCCAGGGTCGTAATTGATAAGCTCAGGCCATTATCACATGAGCATGTGCCTCCAACATAGTGGAGTAAAAGGATGTCCTCTAAGGGAACAGTAAATGTAAACAGAGAAAAGAGTAGCAGCAATGCCAAAAACAGCCTGAAACTAGAAGTAAAAAGATTGGTTCAAGGGGATAGAGAGGAAAAGCTCTTTAATTAAAATAGAAAACTGCATAAGATAATTCCTTTGACAACAACCACTTTTAGCCTATTATTAGTGATCTCCTTTCAATTGCAGCAAAAGTGAATTTGAAGCAAGTTTTTGCAAAAAGGATCAGGATATATATGTATATCTGCCCCTTGCTCACTTCGCTCACCAACCCCTGGGCCCTACGCGTTATTTCCCTGATCCGCTGCTTGTGACGAATCGCGATGTGCTTTTGGATAAACACAAATATCAACTTTATCTTTGATATTTCCGTCTTTCGAAACTATTATCGCTGACAATTTGTCACATGTTGGTTTATTATATATGCGAGCGTGAGCTTTCGTATTCATATAGAAATCCAAGAAAACTTCTTTGTCTGTGTTTTTTAGATAAATTACGTGTAAAGTGAAATACTTTTGGACGTATGGATGTGTATCCACTATTGGCTGTAGAATTTCTAATACGTCCGATCGTTTAACTCTTTTGATTCTATGTTACATCACTTCTCCGTGATCATAAATGTAAACCTGACTGAACTGTGGTTTCTTTGAAATTAAACTTGTACTATCTTTAATTGTTGCAGGACAACAGATTCTCATAGCGTGTGGTCCTGAATCGTGTAAATCTACGTTTTGAGCATTGATTGATGTGAACAGATTATTGTAGATTCAGATATTTTCCAGTAGTGTTTGTGGATTTCACTTTTACCAAATAACAAATCTTTTATTTCTTGCAGATACACCACTTCATTGTCAGAAACACTTTTTTCCCCTGATGGCAACATGAATTAGACAATCTACAAGTCTCCGACATAAATGTTAAAGCCGAACAATATCTACATATTTCTGTCATATCACCTATGTCCATGTTTTTGATCTGTTTTCGCTGTTCCGTTATTTCACCGAGTAATAATTTTTATTTGTTTTGCGATCTTTACTATCAGTTTTTTGAGACTTTTAAATTTTAGTACTTTCATTATCTCTAACCTGCTCTGCATGTGTATCGTGCCAAAGATCCCGAACCTCTTTACGGCATTCTACTTTGTCTTCTACTCTTTGTCTTTTATTTCCTGCCCCGGGCATGGTCAACAACATTAGTGGCAGTGAAAATGAGAAGACTACAGTTCCTATAAGGCAGAGGGAGTGTACTGTGATGCATGGGAGGACGTCTTCTGTATGAATTGTTACCAAGCCTGATTAGCTGAGAAAATCATGTAATATGCAGAATATTGTACAACACTGCACATTCCATGCAGCCCAGAATGTGTCTTCTAATCACCTAATCTTCAAAATGCAAGGTTTACTCTTTTTTGGAAAGGAGCTGTTTGAACATACATAGGTTATGAAAGAACCGAAACAGCTGGCAGCATTGTTGAAAGAAAAGTATATACTAATATTAATAAATGCAGACACATTTTAAAATGGGCAAAGTAGGTGAGCAATTATTAAAAATCTACTGTAAAGGAATAGCTGGGTTGTGCTAAAATACAGATGCAAAATCACAAGGTCATAAGCAACAAACATGAAAACATAAAAAGTGCAGAAACAAGGTACATGAAAGACTTGAAACACACGAAAGCATATATTAAATATGTACTTCTCTTGGAAAATAGTTTATAAATCTTGAAAAACAAAGGGGATAATGACAGTACATGATTATTCTTAACAGCAGCAATCACATTCTATTTCTCATATGTGAGCTGTTATTAGAAGTTGACTGCTTATGTCTTTATAAATAGTTTCAAACAATTAATTGGCCTGGAACTGAAGACACAGAATATAGCCACACATTACATTCAAAAATGCTGCAAATCAATACAAACCTGAGCTAATATCTTCCCAGTGTATGTTATATATGTAATGCAAAAATACATAAGCATTGTCTGACTAATTAGGGAAAATGTCTACATTTGCTCAAAGGCTTCCGCCACGGTTGATCTCAGTTCTGAAGTCACTCATACTTAGTACTCATACTTTCTCGACCAAAGAAGTTCTGACTTGAAGCCAGTTGCATGTTTTCCTTTTGATTCTGAAAAGATATGGTAGGTACAGTCTATTATGTTTTAAGTATTTTCTTATTGGAAACAAGTTTTTAGTTTCCAATATGACCTCATAATTTGCCCCTGACTATAAAATTAGAATTTGGTAATTTGTAGAGGTGCATTACCTCTCCATATATCATTCAACTTACGTATCCAGTTCTGGTTTGTGGAGAGCTAAAAAGTGAGAATTGAGCATAAGTGGAAACCAACCCCACACAGGACACACCAGTCTATCCTCGGTATTCATGAAGCTTATGTTTTCTTTTCTTAGTCCTTTTCTCACTGTCTTCTTCACTATCAAGGTGAATGCACAAACTGAAAGCATCTACATGTCTTCAAAATCAAAATATTGACATCAATGGTAACTTTTTTGTATCCACCACTAAAATATTTATTAGCTTTGAGGACTGTTTGAATAGGATCAAAAGAAAAAAAACAGCAACAATGACAGCAAAAATAATTGTAAAGTTTTTCAAGCATGTTTGTCTCAGGAGCAAAACTGCAGTTGCATTGAAAGTTAGACAATGAGATAAAATGAAAAATTTAGATGCTTATTGAACACTATAAATCTACAGTATTTTCAAATAGGCTAGATGCACACACTTTCTTTCGAATAAAGTGAATACAAAAATCAAATGCATTGTAGACATCCCTGTTCCAATGGTATTTAATGAAGATTGACAAAATTGCGAACTCTTTAGAAAAGACAGAATTTTTCCAGTTTTTCAAGGAATGCTAATTTTCCTTTGTTGCACCTCAAAGAAAAAAAACGGCATGGGTTAAAAAGCTTGATTTATCAACCTAATCTCCGTTGCATTATTACTAGTCATGCAAATTATGATTTTTGGTAACCATTATATTTTATTTTATATAAGTTTTAAGCAAAATTATTTTAACTTTCTACTTATTTTTTAGCTCTCACTGTTCATGTAAGGGCCACTAGTGCAAACAGGGACTAAGCCACACGCCCCACCTTCCAGCCCTATTAGCCCTTATATTGAAAATGCGTTCCAATGCTCATGGTATGGAATGAAAGATTTGACTTTTGAGTAAAACGGTTTTGGAGGAAAGAGTAAAAAGGAATGGACAGGTTTGGATTATATGGAGGCAAGTAGATAGGTCAATCGATGGTAAAGAGAGGGAAACAAATCATATTGCATGACTACTGAATTTTGTTTCTGTTTTCTATTAATGATTTACCTCTCTGTGAAATTAAAAGAACATGTATATTGTATGGTTAGGTCTCAACAGAAATGTGTCTTTTATCACCTTTGTTTCAAAATGGTCATTCAATTAGGTGACTAGAAACAGCAAAACAAATAATCGTACCATGATGAAGAAAAGTCTGAAGGTATTTGGTAGGACAAAAAGAAGATCTCAAGTTCTAAATATTGTAGTGAGTGGCAGAAATATTTTTCATTTAGGAACAGAAGTTTAGCCACAGCTTTCGGTACACAACCAAAAAATCCAAACCACAAAACAAAACTATAAAGCCAATAGTTCTTTTTCTTCATTAACTTTCTTTTGTTGACACTCTGTCATCAATGCCTTTCCTTTATGTGTATTGATGTTCAGATACTTGACTGTGCTATCCACATTCTTACAAAGCGTGTGCTCTCATGCTGGTGTCACGCACCACACTGACCAGCGCCTCATTACGTCCTTAGCCACAAATGGAAGTGTGCATTGAAGCCAGGAAGTACTTTTTTATGCAAACACGTGGGGGAATCTGGAACAAAGTACTGAGACCTGGAGTTGACGCAGAAACCTTGATAACCTTGAGTTTAACATTAGCTAAATAAAACAAGCTTAAAGGACTGAATGGCCTCCTCTTGTTTGCCAGATTTCTTATATTTTAGAAAAGTATCGAGAACAATAAAAAAGTCAAAGCAAGGAACGAAATAAAAATTATTAGCATATCAAAACCAAACTTAATAACAATAGAAAATAATAACAAATGGGAATAAAATATGCAAAACACATTGAAACAAAACATATTCATCAAAAACGCAAGTCCATAATAAGTGCCAGTCTTATTCGAAACCCTTATGCTTTGATTTACAAAGAAGGCAGATTGTAATTAATTGGCTCCTTCTTGTCTTTAAACTGCACAGATCTCATCTTATAGCAGCCACTTTATCTTATTGCATTTCTTTTTAATATTAATTTTAAGCACAAGTTTTTACCATTTTGCCGTCTTTGACAATGAACAAATATAACAATAAATAGGTGGGGATTTGCTGACACTGGTTTCTGATAAGACATTTGTTTTAATCATCAAGAAAAAGAAGGCTGCCCTGTGTCAGAGTCTAAATGAGTGAGGTTAATTTGTTGTTTTTGTTGTGACGTAAATGCAGCTCAATACTACCATGTGCTACATCAGCATGAAAGGTTGCTTGATTTTTCTGGCAATGTGAAAATGTGTCATTGAACCAGGATTTAATTGCTTCTTATCGCACTTCAGGTATCGAAGCAGGAAGTTCTTGTTCTAATGCCTCCACACATAAATGGTTACACCATTTTTGATTTATTATTTGCTCTATATTTTTGTACTGCTCATATTTCTCCCAGTCATTATTGAAGATAATGAGTCTATCTTATTTGTAGTGTTGTTTGTTTATTTAGCAGTTCTTTACTGCTTTAGAGACATGGATTCAAACCCTGGTCTCATACTTCTTCACATATTCCCTGTGTCTGTGTGGGTGACTTCAGTTTTATCCCACCCCCTAAAGACATGTAGGCTGTTGACTTTAAGGCTGTCTTTACACCTGATATCAACTTGCATATTTTATCAAGCTATATTTACACTTGGTATTAAAATGTTCCAGCATCTTGTATGGACAATAATCTGATGTTACCTTCTAGGAGCAAAATTGAAACCCGTCTCCAGTTACGCCTAAAGGCTTACATTTGTGCAAGTGTCCATTTCCAATATCTTCAGAATGTGGTCTGAGTGGTCCAATAATAATCTTTTTATTAATGTGGTCAGGTGCTATCCAATGGTGATCAGATCACTAAAAACATGTCAATGCTAGGTGTAAATGGGACTTAAATTGTCTAAATCTGATTGGCTGTAGGTGGGAGTTCCTACTTTGTGCCTGATGCTTCTAATATGCCGCCATATTTAAATGAAGAGTAGATGATATTTTGATATAAAAGAACAATTTTTAAAGGATTGAAATATGATTAAAAAGAACATGTCTTAGTGCTTCATGGGATTTAAAAATGGATGTTGAGAGAACAGGCACACCAGAGAAACCTTATTGCCAAAGACAATGTAGTTTCATTTCAGCAGCTGCTTCAGATCAACAGCCTAAAGGTTTCCAAAGAAACAACAACAAAAAAAAAAAAAAATGCAAAGTTGAGATATATCTCCATATGAAAAACATACCAAGAAATCTTTACCTCACAAATCAAATAATCATTTGGTTGTCTGGGCAGAGATCAGTGTAAATTTCCCTAATTGATTTAGATGATGTAATTGAGCCCCAATCATCTCTCTCTGTATCCGCTCTCCTATGTCATGCTTCATATCATATTGCAGGATCTTTATATAAAAATCAATACTCTCTTAATCTGCACTCTTCATCCCCCCTCTTCTTATCTCGGCAGCTCCTGCTAGGCTCTTCACTGGCCAGTCAAAAACTCTCACTCTGCTTAAAATCCTAGGGGAACAAAGTGTTGGTTGACTGAGGCGGATGTTTTGCTCTGCCTGACCGTACACCCAGTCTGGTTGTATTTCACTTATGTAGACTCATTAAAATGCAAACTTAAAAAGATGACAAATATTCAAATAATTCCCAGGAAACTAATATTCATGATATGAAAAAATTTTGACAGATTTCATTCCATGTATATTCTCCACATGGATTCAAAGTCAGAGGTCTGAAGATGTCATCTTGACTGAATTGACTACTACAGGAGTGAACACTGACACAATTTTCCATCTAAGGTTTTTCCCAGCAGTATGATTCATTGATCTATATTTTAGTTTTATCTTTCATTAATATGCACAGTGCTTCAGACATGTATTGGAACCTCCTCCAAGTTTTTGACAAACATTTAAATGTATATCTGAGTGTGCATCTTGTTTCAAATTTTGCTATTGCACTAATGGCTGGCTATCTTATTATGAGTTTGTCAAGGTTTCACCCCTGACTTTAGTTTCTTTAAGCTTTGTTTGTTTACTCTGTTGTGTTATGGACATGTGGTGAATCATGTAATAAATTTTGGAGCTAAATATGTTTTTTAGTGTATACTTTTATATTTAGTAAATCCTTATTTCATAATTAATTAGCATTTTTTATGTCTTCCTTTGATGTTATTTTGTTAATTATTTTGTTATTTCTACGTTGAGCCCAAGGGGATGGGACCTCCTGATGCTGTAGTTGTTGACTCTGCCTGCGGTGTGGTCAGAAATGAGCAGAGACATTAGCATTTTCTCCTCCTGTTGTTCAACTCATCTTTCAATTCTCAGGTAACTTAATAAGTTTTATTGGTCTTTGGACCTTTTTTTTAGATTATTGGTGTTTGGAATATGTAGCTCTCTCTTTTGGCCTTTGATTGCTTAAATTCTTTATTAGATTTGCCTTTTGGGCTTAGGCAGCATTAAGTATTTTGCAGTGTTTTGGTTTTTGCGGTTATTGTAGCAATTTTGTATTTCCAAGGCTTTGGACATTTTGGAAATTCAGATTATTTTTTTAATGTTTCTTTAGAAAATAAAAATATATTAAATATTTATTTGTCTTTTTTTTTATTGGGGAAAGGGTTTCATAACTTCTCTTCCCTTAAGCTGTAAGCATTGGATCTTTTTGAATTTTAGGTGTAGGCCTCTTGTTGAAGATTTCAGGCATTAATTAAGTTTTTTGGATAAAATCACAACATACACCAAATTACTTCTAGTTTTATACGCATTGTTTCCAAACTATACATTGGGACACATCTTAAATTTGTAGTAAGTCATTGTCCCACCATTTCAAACGAATATAGGAAGTTAACTTGTGCAGGCTTATCAAAAGGAACGCGATTTGGTGCACACAGAGCAGATTGTTAAATGAAATTGATTCCACTTGTTTAAAAATTACTTGTATGAAACAGTAATTTGTTTCTCTCAAAATCTTTTTTTGAAAGGTGAAGGCATTTTGTATTAGAAGTGATATAGAATTTTGCCAGTGTTTCTCTATTAATTATAAAGATAAAAATGGTTAAACGAGTCTCTCTTATTAGAACATTAGAACACTGTAGACGAGAACAGGCAAAAGCCCAACAAAGCTCGCCAGATATGGTGGATCTACACTCACAAAGGCTGATGCTTTACTTTTCAGGGATGGATACCAATGGGAAATTGGCATACATGGTGGAGAAAATTCAAGTATCCAAAGTCTGTCCCGTTTGGAGCCCTAGAGGGAGTTGACGGATGTTACCTCTCATTGTCCATTGCAGGTAGTCAGTATTATTAGACTTTGATGACCTGTGGGGTGGAGTCCCCCTCAGTGTCCAAAGTGTGTGACTCTATAATAGCGCAAATGGCATCCTTTTGTGCATATACCACACAAAGAGCATGAAAAAGCGTGTATCTCTTGGTGTATGGTGTGCGCACTCAGTATTATCAGAATTCTATGACCGCAGAGGGTGGGTGATTGTCCCCTTTGGGTTTACTATCATTAGTTTTGATATGACCTGCACCTTCAGAAACACACAGCCACTTAACTTTTATAAGTCCTACCCCAAACAGATGACAGCACCCTAACTGACCTATTAGACCTAATGGATTGAATGGCTCTAAGTGTCTAGGTATATAAAACTATACAAAATGTTTGTTTTCTTTGACAGTAACCATTATTCCATTCCCTTCACTCGGTTATCTCATTCAGTTAAGTGGGTTTCATAGGCTTCAACCCGGCCTCCTCTTTAAGCTGCCTACTTTGCATTTAGTGATCTCTTAAGCCTATGAGCATAAAATGAGACTTTCAAACCCACTTCATCAAATTTATGGTTGTGGGTGGTGGAGCCTATCCCAGCAGTAGTGGGGGCAAACCTAGACAGAGGCCATTCTATTGCAAATTACACTCACATATTCTCATAGGGCCACTTTGGGATTGCCAATTGTTTATTTATCCAATCTCTGCAAATGGGATACATTCACATTCCCTGTTATGCTTATCAGGAAAACATGCATGGAAATAGAAATAAAAGATTGTTAGGCTTTGTCATGTTTTAATGTTTGATTTTGGTTTTATCTTCTCATTCCGCCCTAGCCGATTTGGGGCCCTGATTTGGATGGAGGTTTTTTGCCAGCTTCCCAAGGTGTGCCCATATTTTTAAGAGGAAACTGTAAACCGTAGTGTTGTGTGTAAAATGTGTCCATTACCTAGTAATAAAGAAAGTGGGTGGACAAAACGGATGGAAGAAAATGTAGTAATTAATGGATTAGAATTAATTCATAGAGCTTTTCAAAAACATATTTATAACTGGACTTATTATGTAAATGTCATGTACTGCGGCAACAGTGGAAATTAAGTATTTTATGAATTGACTCCAACATCAACAATACCAAAATATGTATTTTTGGCTGGAATTCCAAGTGGCTTAAAAGACCAATTTCCATGTAAGGCAGAGTCACAAGAGGTGGTAAACACGGGTACTTTAATGAGCACCAGCGAATCCGGCACTATTCAGGACATCAGCCACAGTACTACTATGTCTGTAAGTGAAGTTAATCTGAACACCCTGTGTTCTTGATTTCTTCAGCTGCTGAATCATTCCCAAGGCAATGAAATAACTGGAAAAGGCTGTAATCAATCAGTGAGGGCTGCTCAATGCTCTGCAAGACAGATGCTTTTCTCACCCTCAGTGCTTTAAGAATAGATAATACGGAAATTAAAACCGCTTCTGTCAAGAGCTTTATCAATAACACTGGTTTAAATGTGCCTACTTCTAACTTTAAAAAAAAAGAGGGACAAAGCAGATGGAAAGATTTCAGCATTTCGTGTTTGGTATTCATTGCTCACCAAATCCAATGCTGAACTTTATTTTTTAGCTAAAACTTTATTACCTGTGGATAGCTGCACTGCTCTGAAGGACCGCAAATATCTTTTTTATTAAATTTAACAATTTCACAGGACAGAAATACTACTATATTAGACCTCTGTGATTCAACACAAAAAGCTAAACAATTCAAGCAATTTTCTGAAGATTGAAAAGAAAGCCTTCAGCATTCCTACAGGGACAAAGGGAGCTATAATTTAATAGAAGCATTTTGGTTCCTGTAGTCCCATTATTAGCAATAAGTGCAGATTACACATTTCTTATGGGCTGCATTAGCATTGAAAACTGCAGTTTAAACATTATAAATCCTAAATGCCACAAACAGACAATAATGCTGCCACAAGGCTGTGAGAGAAAGAGGAATAAATAAGAGAGGATATCTTCTGATTAATTAGACTTTCCTTTTGCAAAGTAGGCTTGCATAATAAAGGCAGCAGTCAAAGACAAAGCAAAGGCAGGAGAGGATGCAAAAGTATTCTTTGTGAAGGCCGTACACAACATTCTGTTTTTGGTTGAAGTGTATAATAATCTTAGAGGGCTTGTAGCTTGAGAGCAAAGGTTTAATTTTGAGATTGCAAGATGGAAAACACAAATGAGAGAAGTCACAGGCAAAGTCAGGAACATGGTTTGTGTTTGAATGTTGAGAGAAGCTTCAGTCATCAGGTATAACCTCACCTTGGAAAAGGTTGGATGGTATGGAAAATGCAAATAAAAAAACAGAAAGCAATGATTAGTACATGATAGTAAATGATTGTTAGCCTGAAAACAATGTAACAGTTCATTATTTGATATGACAACTACTGATTTGAAATGTTTCATTTTTTGATACTTCCAACATATTTAGAAAAATATGGACAGAATTTGCCACTTTGTAACATTACCTTTCCTTCTCACAATACATAGTAAACATTTAGGTACTGATGACACCAATATTTCAGTGTTTCAGATGTAATTTTGTCCAATTCTTATGGCAAGCAAGTCTAAAATGGTGCAACAGCATCTGGTCTTTGTTGTCACCTTTTGCAATTCATGTGGTGCCACACATTTTCAGTGGGTCAGAACTGCAGGTAGGCCAGCTGACAACCTACACTCTCCTTCTAAGCAGCCATGCCTTTGTAATGAGCGCCGAATGAGGTTTTGTATTGTCTTCCTGAAACATGGATGGGGATCCATGAGAGAGATGTCATCTTGAAGGTAGCATATGTTGTTCCAAAATCTGTATGTACTTGTCAGCATTAATGGTGTGTTCACGTAAGTGTACGTTACCCTAGTCCAGGATACTGACACAATCCCATTCTGTCTCAGCTTCTGGATTTGTAGCAGGTTACAGTCTTATTTGGTATGGAGGGAACAACTTGAATGTCTTCCAAAAAAGACTAGAAATATTGATTAATCCAACCACAATACACATTTCCAATGTGTGATGGTCCATTGCAATGCCTCTGAGCCCAGAGAAGTGTACAGTGCTTCTGGGCACTCTATACTGCTACCTTATTATGCAGTTGATGTAACTGGCATTTGTTGACGTAACTACTGTGGTCCAGGAGGACCAGAGGAAGGCTTGTGCCTCCTCCAGACCGCGAAGGGGCGTCCACCCTGGTTATGTGGGGGGCCTCGGGTAAAGGGCTTGGAATCCCAGCCCTGTAGGGACCAGTGGCCACCGCCAGGCGGCGCCCCGGTGCCTGAGGAACCCTAGAGCCCAGCACTTCGCCACATCAGGAAGTGCTGGGGGGAAGACGACAGGGGACACCCGGACGGCTTCCGGGTGCACAGCCGGCACTTCCGCCACACTGGGGTGTGGCCAGGACTGATTGCCGGGAAGCAGCTGGAGCCCATCCAGTTTCCCATTTAAGGGGCCGTCTCCCTCCAGTCAGCAGTGGATTTCGGGTGGAAGAGGATAGAACTGGAGAGAGGACGGGAGGCGGTCAAGAGAGAAAGGCAGAGAAACTGTGTGGCCTGGACATTGGGGGAATCGGTGCAAGAGGCACTGAGGTTTGTGTGCACGTTAAATTTGTATATAATAGTTGTAAATAAATAGTGTGTGGTGGAATTATGTTGTCCGTCTGCCTGTGTCCGGGTCCCAGTCCACACTACGTATTGTGTTACTTGCTTTGCCAAAGTACCCCTGACCCCATGCTGGGATATCACTTATCAATAAATGACAGTTCCTGAAGCAATACTGTATGAGGTATCAGAGATCATGGCCAGTCAGCTTAGACTTGAGTCTTGCCCTTTGATTCTTTGAATATATTAATTATATTATGTACTGTTGAAAGTAAAATATCCAAATCCCTTCTTGTGTGAATGATTTTTTCTCTGACATTTGTGGGAAAATTGGTAATCTTTGCTCCTAAAGGACTAGGCCATTCCTGGATGCAGTTTTTATACCAAAGCATAACTACAATCACTTGTTGAACATGATCTGTTTCAACTAACATCATTATTTTCTTCTTTAACTCAGCCTTCAGTATAGGGCTGGTTCCTGCTTTGGACCTGACAGTGCCAGGTTGGGATACTGACTTTATCCAGTGTTGGAACAGGCAAATACAGAAAATTAAGAAAGCCACATAAAATTAATTTCAATGGACTGAATGAGCAGTCCACTGTTCCAAGACAGAATAGGCAGTGATAAAACTCTTATCTTATCTATAAAAACTTTGAATAAGTTCTGACATAATTTATTCATATCTGCCTATTTGTTTCTATAAAAGTTTGCTCGAAAATTTGAAAGTAAAAGCTGTTGCCTCTTTTTCAGCACAGAATAGTGTATACCTGGCAATGTGGCTGTCTTACTTTTGTAACCTCTGGTACTATAGTTTTGCCATTTGTTAAATGTAGCACTTCAGGAAACTTAAAAAAAAAAGAATGCATTTGGAAAGTATCAATTTTGGTCATCCTATTGAATATTATTTCTGAATTATTATTTCCTGCTGATATCTGTAACAATTATAGCACACTAGAAGACTGGAAATGCAACACAAATTGTATATTGTAAATTTTTAAAGGGAATTTTACCTTTTGAATGTGTAGGTGGACATTTATAATATGCACATGGTAGGTATATGGCTTTGTTCGCTGTTCACACTGACAGATGACTTCAATAAAAACCACTAATTACTTCTAACCCAGTGTTTTCTACCTTATCTGGTATGTGAAATGTGAGCACCTTGAACTAAAACGGCAAAGATAAAATATCATATTTTTATTGGAAGAACCATGTGACAATAAACAACTTTGGGAGTTATGTAGAACCAAACATGACATTAGCTAAACAAATTCTAGCTGCCAAAATGGGCCCAGTCACCTTTACCCAAATGTCTCTTTGGGAATTAATAAAGTCTTATATTATCTTATCCTTTCTTGTCTTTCCTTCTCTTCTCTTATCTTGCCTTGCTTTATCTTATCTTTCAATTTCTTTTCTCATACAACAAGGTGACTAACCTCTCTAGCTGTTTCAATAGATTGTCCACGTGTTGACCTCACAAAGCAGGCACAAAACACACTAATCTTCACTATCACCAGCAATTCAGTCTTACTACCTACAAACCAACGATCCTTTCCATCAGTTCACTTATGGATTCTAGTGTCGATTGGCCACATCGAACTGTCCCAGGATCGCTCCCTTCCACACCCGTAAAACTCCTTTTTGATTAAGTTTTATGTTCATCATGTTTTGCAATTTAAAATTCCTTTAGACACCCATCATTTTGTCTTGCCAATGGTATTGCTTGAGCATTTACTTGTTTTAAACCACCTTTTTAGCCTCTGTAGCGTTGAGTTCACCTGCATTACAAATGTGTGCATCAATAATGTAAGACCTTAGTGAACAATTATAGGCATTGATGAATGTAGTACATAAGTTATAATAATACATTTAAATTAATAATTTAACTTGTGTCCATTGTGGACCATTAATTTGCAAAATCACAACATCCAATATATCTAGCCAAGATATTTTCCAAGCCAATGAAGTCAATATAGTAGCTTCTATTACATAAACAATTTTAACTGAATTTAAGAGCAAATGTTCAAGAAAATCCACAACATGCACATATCTAGGGAAATCTGCATCCACTGTCTCAATCACACAAAAGCTTATGATCATCAAATTATAAATGCATGATGTGTGTTGGTTATTCTTAGTTGTCTCAATTAGACTATCAAGTAAACATCAGGTTTAATTTTGTCTTTCACTACGAAGAGTTTCCAATTCAATATGACAGTACCATACTTGGAAATATAAAATCGCAGGGAGTTCTTGTACAATACTCGAATTTAGGAGTTCCAGAAGCAGCAACTGAAGCACATCTGTTTTTATTCTGTTTCTGAAGTCTACACTGAATTTTGATTTGTTTGGTGAAGTTTGATGTTTATCCTGTGTGATTATATGCAATGCATGGTGAATGCTTCACATGTTCATGACTGGCACAGTAAGAACATCAAGGAAGAGGCAGTATAAATCTGGTCGCAATTTTGGTATTTGCAATCTTCCTGAAATGTTCAGTATATTTAACTTTATTTCAGAGTAGGCTCTAGCACTTGGTTTGATTATGACCTTGCTGTTGTTTTGCACTCATAATTGTCACCTTGTCCTTTTGTTACTGGTTGTCAGTTATTATCGCTTCCACAGTTAAGACCCCTGCCTGTCCTGACTATGTTTTTTATCTACTTGCCATGTTGTTTGCTCATAAATATCCTTTTGTTTTCCATAACATACTGTACAATTGTTTACTATTAATATGTATATTTATATGTGTATTATTTTGTCTTAGTTAACTTCAACTTAGTTTTATTTATTGTATAGTACAAGGTTTCCCTCCTTACCCATCAGTGCATTTATGGATCTGCTCCCCTGTATTTACAGGAACTCCTTATCCCTCATACTTCCTCACGCACCCTCCGCTCGGTGCATACCAACACTCTTCAAGTTCCCAGAACTAAACTTAGCAGTATGGGTGATAGGACCTTTTCTTCAGTGGCGCCGAGGCTGTGGAATTCCCACCCCGACTACTTGAGAGCCCCACAGTTGATCGATGTCTTCAAACGAAACCTAAAAACTTATCTTTTTAGAAAGGCTTTTTGTTAAATTATTTCTATAGATTTTTGTTTGTTAATTTTATTCTTATTTTGTAGCACTTTGAGATTGTTAAATATAAAGCGCGATATAAATAAAATCTATTATTATTATTTTGGTATGTTCGTTGGTGAAGTTAGAGCTTAACCAGGGTGCAGCTCTGAATGAGTCCTGGATGTTATGCCAGTCGGTTAATCAAATACACACTAACAGAGCTGTATCGGAGCAATTTAGTTACAACACTCCACCCAACAGGATGTCTAATGAATGTAGAAGGAAACTAATGACTAATGAACGTGGGGAAAATGTATACAGTTGACTCCACAGACAAGACACCCTAGACCAGTGCTTCTCAAACTCAGTCCTGGGAGCCCACTGTGGCTGCAGGTTTTTGTTCCAACCAGCTTCATAATCAGTGACTACACCTGATAACACTGAGCTCATTTTTTAGCTAGTATTTTTTTACTCTTATTCTACATTCAGAAAAGTACATTTTTACATTTATATGACATTTAGAAATATTTCTGCTTTTGCTATAGATTTAAATTCTTAACTCTCTTTTGTTGATTTCATTATATTTTGCCCTTTCTCTGTGCAGTTTTTCCCCTTCATTGTATCTTATTAATGACAATTGTAAATGAGCAGAGCAGACACTCTGGCAAACAACACTGAATAATCAAAGGCCGCAAGTACTTTAGCATCAGACCCACTAATTAGCAAATAATGGAGTAAGAAAACAATTAGAACACCTGGAAAAATAGAATGAAAATCAAGAAGAAAACATTGCTTAGAAGAACAAAAAACACATTCTTTCCATATAACTGCTTGGTACATTTTATTTATGTTTTTTTTTTTTAACAAACTTAGTTTTCTAATTTCTATATTATTCCCAAAACACAGAATCTGGAAGATAACACATCACTTAATTAGTCCAGGGGTCCAATTAAAAAAAGAAGCTGTTTGGAACAAAAACCTGCAGCCACAATGCGCCCCAGGACCAAGTGAGAGAACCCCTGCCCTAGACTATGAAAAATAATTACAATGACAACACTAACTAGCATATTTAGCACCAATCAAATAAATGTAAAAAAGACCTGGAATTGTCTAAGTGAACAGTTCATTATGTGCATATTCAGTACTGTTACAATATATTTGCCTAACGAGATGTATTTGGCCTGTGTTGTGCTGAGTGCAAACCATGAGAGTTTCTACTTAAGATGAATGAGGCACTTGTGAGGCCAAATCTGGAAAACTGCGTTACTGCCCATAATACAAGAATAATATAAAAGCACAAGAGAAAGTCCAAAAACAGCAGTTAGTGTGATCCATCTTATTCCAGGAGAGAGGGGCATGAGCTGTGATGAAAGACTGAAGCTGAAATGAACTGTAACAAATGGTTCCCCTGTAACTATCATACAAGTAAAACAAATAAAGAGTGCAGTTGACTATTGCTGACAATCAAACAAATAAAATGCAGAGATTTTAAGGAGTAGATGACTTTCAATACTTTTTGAGTCTTGTCTGGTTAGTAAAGGATCCAATTGCCTAAAATTACCCACATTACTGACTCTGTGACTTTTGCTGCTGGCTGTGTTTTTGAAGTCACACTTGGATTTTTGTTTAAGTGCCCTCAATTCATTCCAAGAAATATGTTATTCCTCACAACCTTTAGTAGTTGTAGGTAAACCTGGACGATCTCCTATACAAGACATGCACACACCTCACCTCTATAACAATGCCCAGGGTGATTTTGTTTATTTTTTTTAACAGGAAGCACATTTCCCACAGTGATGACTATTTCTTCCAGATATGTTATACCTCTGCATCACACCAACTGCAAGATTTAGTTCTCAAATTTCTGTGTATAAAATTGACAAAGTAATGTGTTTAAATTGGGACGGGGTTTGCACGGGGGGGCTACTTACTTTGCCACAGAAAAAAAATGTAATGCATCCTTGCTGACAGTGCAGAATTGTCAGGTGTGCCATCTTCCTCCTCAACACTCAGATGCTGGCAAACATGTTTTCTCACTGCATTTATTTGCCAGAAAGTGAAAGGAATTGGGAATTAATGCAGAAGTAGAAGAAATGAGGCAAACAAATGAAGAATATCTTTTGGCCCATGAAAAATTTGGCAAAGTCTCTGAGGACACCTTATGTAGGACTTAAATATATTTGATTCTTAAAAAGGGGCATGTGTACATAATGTGGCTTATACAGATGACAGCATTTTATAAGAGATGCACACATATTTCGAAACACGTATGACTATTCCTAATAACCTCCCTCCTGGAATTTAATGTTTAACTATGTTCTTTTGTTTTGGATCATAGTGAGGTGTTTGTTTTTATGCCATGCAGTTTAAATCAGTAATCAAGATTAAGTTTCTCCAGTATAACACATTGTATGGTGGAGTAGTTTAGTAAAGAATATCATACAGTCACTGAAGAAGGATGACAATTTCAGCACTTCTTTATTGCAATCAGAAAATACTCAATGCCAAGAGATTGATGAAAGTAATTTGAATATAAGTATCTGAAGTGATCAGTTGTCAAAAAAACAATACAGATTGAACATTTCAGTCAAGATTTGTCTGTACAAATAAAAATCTAAACATATACGTCTCTGGTCCTGCTGCGTGGGCTCCACCCAGGCAGCATGCTATTGGCTGTCAGAAAAAGGGCAGTACTTTGGAAATGTGAAACTTTGCTGTAAAGTTGTTACAAAGTCCTGTGATTTCTAATCATGTAATATGACATGAGCAACAAGCAACGAGATCAGCAGCTGCAGTGAATATAGAATGAACCTGTTTACAAAAATTGTACACAGATAGATTGAGGAATAGTCTCTACCCAGAAGATGAAGGCTGCTGAACAGTCAATTATAAGAATTAAAATACTGGAATATAATAAAGTGTGCATAAACATTTTTAATATTTGCAAATACTATTGTATATAATTGTATATACTGTATCTGTTGCATGCCAAGTATACTTTAATTTCCAAAATTTTCCACAGAGGACAAATAAAGTTCTATCTATCTATCTATCTATCTATCTATCTATCTATCTATCTATCTATCTATCTATCTATCTATCTATCTATCTATCTATCTATCTATCTTTGCATTGTATTTTTATCAACTGCCTGAGGAGACATACAAGTACAAAATTCATTTTAGTATGTAAACATTATAATAAACTTGACTTGACTTAAAGGCAGCATGATACCACTTCTAATATGTATGCATAAATATTATAAGATATGTCACTTATGGTTTATGTATCCAAACCACAAAAGGGGTGGAAGTAGAAGTCATTCAGCATGTCCTCATTAAGTATTATTTACTAATACATTTGCTTACATCAGATGCAAAACCCCAATGGGCAAAGAAATGCAAGATCCTGATTAATTCTGAACATCACAGATCTTAATAGATTGTTGGAAAAATTATCAAAACAGTCAAGCATTTCTCTTCAAAACATCTGTTTCCTGTTTAATTTTGCTCATGGCCCTACCAGCGGCTAATGTACAGTATGTATAGATAAGTTGATTAGCCCTGAATAACCACTCTGATGGCAAAGAAGGTACAACATTTAACAGGGTGTGAGTACAAACCCTGTGTGCCTGATTCTGGGGAAGGAGAAAAGGCAGGTGCACCAGCATCATGAGTTGTGATCTGTTCAGAAGTATGTGATCTCTACCCCTGGCTACATGTACACAGGTGATCAGAGACATGTCAGGGTGACATTTCTCAAGTGAGCGAGAAACAGAGATGAAGGTTGGAAGACAAGGAGTTTCAAGGCATTCTGAGAGGGAGAGCACTTTACTTGGTAGGTACTTATATGATTATATACTGTCACTTTAACAGAGAATAGAGAACAAAGGCAACTGGAGGATGCTATAGCTCATTGATCTTATCTTAGATGTGATTCCATGGCTTGGCAGTATGTGAAGAAAATATAGGGTTTAAAGCTCTTTCATGGTGATAGATAGATAGATAGATAGATAGATAGATAGATAGATAGATAGATAGATAGATAGATAGATAGATAGATAGATAGATAGATAGATAGATAGATAGATAGATAGATAGATAGATAGATAGATAGATAGATAGATAGATAGATAGATAGATAGATAGATAGATAGATAGATAGATAGATAGATAGACATGGTTTCTTGGTGCTTTGAAGAAAACATCCTAATATGTAGATGAAAAGACAATCTGAAATCTTTAACGTATGGTAGGTTACCTAACAACACACTAACAGATTAAAAAAACCCAGACTTGGCCTGTGTATGTAGTTTGAGTCCTTTTTAAAATCTGGAGCCATTGACATTTTATAAATCTGTTACCATCTATTCATGGTTATTGACCATATGGAGCCTGTTTTGGATCTAAATAAACAAACAGTTCTTTCTGGAACCTTTACATGGATAGGTCTCCTAGGAACCAAAAATGGATATATAGATAGAGAGACAAGGATTGCTTTTGAGTAATTCTCAAGTATGTGAGTGAGCCACCCCATCAGCTCAAGAGAGTTCAAGGCCTGTACAGTCAGAATGAGAGGAGCAGAATGTTCCAATTTGTTTATTTTGTACTTTGCATTCTCTCTCTCTGTATTTTCTCTTTAATGTTTGTTTAATAGACACAGGATTTTTGCATATGCACGGACATATTATGGGAACAGAGCCCCCCATCATAATAAATTCTATATATAAATAGATATGCATATATTAGAGTATGGTTGTAGTGTATGACATTTTTATCAAGTAAAATTTCAACTATGTTATATTTTTAAAGGCAGCCAGTGCTCTGTACTTATCAGTGAGAAGTGCACTATATAAAGTTACAACTAAATAAAATGGTTGATGCCTTCATAGACCAAAAATGCTTGATCAGACATAACCATTGTTCTTTCTTCAGTTCTTTTCATTAACTAGAAGATGCCCTTCATTTGCTTTCACTAAACAGTGTATCACCAGAATCATGTTTCAAATTATGCTGTATATGTTTGGTATTTTTTTAAATATATGAAAATGAAGTGACGATGGCAAATGGGGTGAGGGAATTAAAAGACAGAACACCTAGAGATTGTAAGACTGAGTGATAAAGTTTATACACTTCAGCCAAGGTCAGGGTTTGTAAAACTTAAAGCAGATGTGAGATGCAGAATCAACGGTGTGGAAAATGCATTCTCCAATTCTAAGGAGAAAATGGACAAAGAAATACCATAAAATAGGGAAGGACTGCTGCATGCATTCTCATAAAAGGTTAGATGAATGTGCAACTCCAAGGAAGGAAGACAAAAGGGAAAACGTAAAGAGCTGTCAGATATGAGTGATCATGTTGAACAAAAAAAAAATGTCTCATAAGTTCTCATAATCAGTAAGATTTTCCACCAGTCCAAGATAAAGACATACTGATATATAAAAGTCCAGAAAGAATGTTTAGCATGTCAAAAGCAATAAGCCAATAATTAGATTAAAAAATGACAACTTGTTACTTAATGACTCTGAATGAGAATAACATTGTCCATTTTTAATAACTGATTGATCTACAACTAAGTGAAAACTCTAATAAGCAGATAGTTAGCCAAAAATGTGAAACTAATTTGAGAATTTTGATTAAGAATAGCAGTGACATCATCCCACAACATGAAAATTTCTAAATTTTTTAAATGATCAGCAACTTCTACTTACAGTTTCTGGGCTGTACAGTATATACTAAATTTAAGGAGCTTCAGAGATCCAATAATTAATTAACACACCGATGTTCACTTGCTGTGAATAATTTCATATATGATCTTCCTACCCCTTACTCCGCCCCAGTGTATACAATGATAAAGTCTAAACCTAAACTCTAATCCATCAAAACTTGATTTATCCCAGATCTTGCATCAACACCATCTTCATTCCACATGTTGTGCTCCAGGAAGATCTCAATTGTACTCAAATCCTTTGTGATGACAGGCAGGTTAAGAAACACTTGTAGAGAGGATAACCAGGGTGACGAACTAAATATTTAGCAGTGATTTTTGATGGATTGAATTTTGCCTTTCTTGTTGAAAACTGTAATGAGATATTCCTGACAACACACAAGGGAAGAAACCGCAGAACACAGAGCGCTCCTTTGCCTTTTGCGAAACCATACTGCTCAGTGTTCGACCACAGGAGCTCTGAAGGTCAACTTCTCACACACACACTGGGCACGAGTTACTCATATGTGTGAAATGTAAGCTACACCATGGCTTATGCTGGGCTAAAGGTGCCAAGGAGAAAGAGCTTTTTGTTTTGTACTTTAAAATGAAAGAATTATGAGAGACAGAACTTAATTTAAAGAATCATTTAAATAATGGGCAGATAAAGTCTTATTGGAGGATATGCTCAAGGATCACTTTAACAGTGCTAAATTAAATTTACAGAGGCAAATAATGAAGGCTCATTCTAAAAGCTGCAATTCAGTGGACATTTTCTATCATCAACCAAATATGAAAGGTTTCAAAATTATGTATTTAAAATAAGTTTATGTTCAATTTGTATGCATTATTCATATACTTATATGTTCGTTGAACATGACTTTCCTTTAATCTAAGCATCTACAGTTATATGAAAGACTATAAACCCTCTGGATGGAGAATGAGACTCACATCACTGGTGTAGCTCTGTCATGAAAAGCTTTCAAAGGCAAATTTTGTGATACAATATTACTTAATTGAATATTCTGTTGTCACTAAAGATGCATTAGGAGGAAACAGTTGGTGATTTAACAATACTCTACCAAGATATATATGGTGGTGCAGTTAGTGCTGCTCTCTCACACCTCCAGATTCTTGGGTTTGATTTGTGACCTGAGCATGGCCTCTGTGGAGTTGTGATGTGTTCCCAGTGTCTATATGTGTTTTCCTCCCACCACAATCTAATGACATTATGGTTAACTATAAATTCACCTGGTGTGAGTGAGGGTTTGCATGTGTATGAGTGGGCCCTGTGGTAGACTGGTGGGCTGATATTCACATTTTGTGTAAAGCTTCTGGGATAGGCACTGCTCACTGGCCACCAAGCATAAGCTGGATCAATACGTCAGACCTATAATGTGCTACCTGAACAATCAATTTGCTTACAAATTACAAATCTTTTCTGAGAATTTGAGAACCAGAAACAAACCACAGAGCCATGTGGATGAAGTGGGGAACATTTTAAAACATCTGGATGAGATATCAGGCCTACTTAGCTAAGAAAATTAGCAGGATGGACTGAATTGACGTGTTTCTAAACTGTTATGTGGGCAGAGCCATATACCAGACACTTTCCTTACCATCAAATATTCCACTTCTTAAAGCTTTCCCCAATCAACAACATTTAATTTTCTTTACCCTGCTGTTGACAACTGTATTTCTAGTTGATGGCATTAAACATAGCGTTTGCTTAGATGTGGTGCCATCACAACATGCTTTATAATACAGTATAATGAACAAGAATACAGATAAAGATGTCTAGAGCATAGTATGCTAATTGGCAAATCAATGCAACATTATGTAATGAAAACTATACACAAACTGTTTATCCAACAGACCAGTTCAAAGTCCTTTACTTTACTTCACTCCACCTATCTTGCGGAAGGTCATGGTGGCAACAGGTTGAGCTGAACGGACAAAGGCCACCCTATCATCAGCATCTTCTTCCAACTATTTCGGGAGAATTCCCAGATACACCCATGTCACTAAAAAGATGTAACCCCTCCATCTTATCTTTGATCACTCAGTTTAATTACCGGTCATTCGAATGTGGACTTCAATTGCTAACCAATGAGGATCTACTTTACACTTCACTCGCCAAATACTGCTGGGTATGCAGCAATTAAGGGTAAAGTTTGTCAATTTAAATACAGCAGTTTACTTCCATGTATATGCTTTATTGGTGAATAATGTGTAAGAAGGTAAAGAACATATCCTTAAAGAATATATTCAAAATGACAGCATTTGAACTTCTTACAGTGTGTTCTTAACAAAGGTGATATCTGTCTTGGGTAAGATGCACCATCTTGAGTTTGCTCAGTTTCAAAACAGAATTCTGTCTTCTCCTAAATGGCTTTTTATTGTCTAAAAATTTTCACTATATTTTGGGTAAGCTTGAATAACTTCACATCCATCCATTAAAATAGAATAGCTTTTCATCTTTTTTATTTATTTGCAGAATGACATCATTTATTTTCGCTGGTGGTTTATTTTAATTCAGATGAAGGAAAATAGGGCAGTTAAATGAACATATAATAAAGTTTTACGTTTATAGTGCAAGCAGTGCAATTAGAGTCTGAAAGTCCATCACTGGTAGGATAGTGTTGGTGCTGACCTATTAGGAGGTAAATTAAAATAGATAGATAGATAGATAGATAGATAGATAGATAGATAGATAGATAGATAGATAGATAAAACACTGTCCATAAGAGAGAAATTAAATTTGGAACTTTGGAACAGAAACTTAAAGAAAAAATATCCATCATCCATTATCCAACCCACTATATCCTAACTTCGGGGTCACGGGGGTCTGCTGGAGCCAATCCCAGCCAACACAGGGCACAAGGCAGGAAACAAACCCCAGGCAGGACGCCAGCCCACCGCAGTAATCACATAAACAAACAATTACATTTTTAAAAACTGAGGTGTTGTGAAGCATCTAATTCATAAAATTGATATTCAGAATGCACTGATCAAATGAATCAGAAACTAAATAATCTTTGTTACACTGCATGTGTAAAAGTGACAGCAGAATTGGCAGAATACACTTATAATATGAAGCATGTAACAAATACTAAAAGAACAACACAGACATGGGTGGAAATTTGTTATGGGAAGGTTTTACACAAATGTTAGAAAGTTTGTTTTTTTTTACCCACAAAAACCAAAGACACATGGAATAAATCACCAAGTAGTGTGGTAGAGAGCAAGACTTCAGGGACCTTTAGATCTCAAATTGATATTATTTTGGATAATCTAGGCAAACAGGATGGACAAGTTTGTTAGGGTGAATGGCCTATTCTCATCTCAACAGTTCTAATGTTCTAACAATATCACAGAGATCTAAACTAATGAAATACGGCCGTATATTTATGGTTGTTAGGATTCTGGTGATTCTAATTTGTTTTGTTTAAATATCTTTACGACAGTTATTATTATTGTTGGTTCTCTGAATCTCATTAGGAATGTTCTGGTTCAATGTATTTATTTTAGTAATTATTACTGTTTTTAATTTTGTTGGTGTAAATTTTGATCACTATTTTTTGTGGATGCAACTATGTTGTTGACAGCAACGATGCCTATTGCTAGCCATGAGCACCACTGTCAGTGTGAAACATGATGTTACCGCGCTACAGCTTTAACAGGAAACTGGTGTCCAAACTCTGGATCAACATCAAAAAACAGCATACAATAAGATGAGTCAACAAAAATACAAAAATAAGTTTGGTATTGTATAATTTTGGATATTGGTTTTGGATTGCATTTTGGCTTAAAATGAAAGATTTAACAGACCTCTGCCTGTTTTATGATGATTTCTGTCTTACCTTAACAAAGAAAACATTTTTTTTCCACTGTTCAAACAAGTCCATTATAATGAGAAATATACTTAATAAGGTTTACTTAAACTAAAAAATGAAATGAAACAGTGTAAAAATAGTTATTAATTATATTGTACATTCATCATTTTGTAATATTTAAAGGTAAAAATGTAATGATAATAAATTAGCTATTGATTGTGATTGTGTGAATTCGTCATGGAATACAGCGGCATGCTATCCAGTGTTAGATCCTCACAAAACTGTAGTAGAATATGTTGGATCAGGAAATGTGTTTAGTTGTACATCCTCAGTTAAATATGTCTGCAGCGCTTTAGTTATTATTGTGTAATGTTGCAGTACATTTTAGCTGATCATATTAAAGAATTATAAGGATATTCTTCAGAGTTAGCATTTACCTTCAGCTGAACTACAACAAAAACATCATTAAAACATCAGATTAAGCATGGATGTGATTAACAGTTCAATGATTGATTAGCAATGCAACTGTGAATTACACAGTAGGTTTGTTGAGACTGTAGTTCCATTGATGAGAAGTGGAAGTAGCTACATACAAATAGCCCAAAACTCCTGAGAATTGATCAATAACACATGAGTAGGGTGTAGTTCTTGACTAGGAAATGAGGTGTGGTACTCTGACAATCTGGTTCATCAGTCTGCTGAGTGGCATTGCTGAGTTGCTCAAGTGCGTATTTCTGGTGTTTATTTCTAGAACTGTGCATGTGACTTTTGTCATATCAAATTGAAAACCAAGTTGATGATCACGGTTTTTGATATTGACAGACTTTTTAATAAGGAGTTGGTTCCACCGTATACTAACTGTTAATTAAAATGGCTATCGCATCTACTGCAAAGCATCAGGAAAAAACGACTGGAGAAGCAATACACCCAAAACTGGATTGTTGCACCATTACAATACAACTGCACACACCGCATTGTCAGTCAAAGAGTTTCTAACCAAGAAAAAATGTGGTTGTTGCTTTGCGCTATCGTATTCACCAAATCTCATTCCCTGCAACTTATTTTTATTCTCAAAATTTAAATTGAGAATGAAGAGGAAGAAAATTTGCTACCATTGAAAAAATCCAGGAAAAAACACAGTAGACTCTAGACATAAGCAACAAAAGATGAGTACAGGAACACTAAGTATATAGTATCTCAAGGAAAGTATTTGCTAGGTGACTAAAGGGAACTGCTGTAAGCTTTATAGTAGAAGTTTTTTAACAGTTCTGGTAATTTTTGGTTTCACGCTTACACATAATAGGATGGGGAAAGGTTACAACAATGGTCTGGTGAAGAGAGGTGTCTGCAGACATTAAATCCTCAACCAGAAAAAGTTAAGCAAGAGCTTGCACAGCTATGGTAGGATGTATTCCAAGACAGCCTAAATTTGTTCTCCAACTTTAGGACGTAAGAATACGTTTGATCAGGAAAAAGCCATTGAGCAAAACAAATTCTCCATTCGTATCACCTAACTTCTCCAAAATAACATCAAGTTCAGTTTTGAGGGCCCTTAAAGTTCTAAAGTTTATCAATAAACATATGATATCGATCACAAAAATCCAGACTTTTACATTCACATTTAAAGGCTTCCCTGTCTTAAATCATGGCTTTTCCAGTACATTTCTAGTACAATTAATACAATCACCCTAAGTGGACTTTAACTGTCATTTTTGTTTTGCTGTCTAACAGAACTGCTTCTACACATCCACCGCTATCATCCTAAATAAAAAGAATGATGGAGATAAAAATTACACATCACTCATTTTTATCCATTTTGCTCACTTTTTTTTCAATATCTGAGAGCATGAGTGACTCATTCCTTGTTCCATAACAATTATTCTCAGACAATTAGTTCTATGTTAGCAGTAGAAAGTCCCAGGCTTTTCAGGCTCATATTTCTGGAATTCCCTTCGCTCATATCACTCTCTTTAAAAACAACTGAAAATGTATTTCAAAAGCGGACAATTTTGCATTCTACTTTTTCTGGCTGCTCCAATTCCCCTCGCAGTCTGGAGTTTTGTACTTGTCATATCTTATTAAGAGCAGCTGAATGAGAGCCGAGTTTCAGAATTGCTTCTGCATATGTACTATACACAAAGTCAATTACAGGGGTATTTCTCAATGAAAAACTGAATTATAATGTAATAATAAAATGACACTTTTAATATATGGCAAAAGAAAAACTACAATTTGTTATACCGGGACAATTTAAAATTCTTCACCGTTGTGTCTTATCTTTCCATTTAGTGTTGTACCACTAGGCTTACAAAACATTGTTAACCCAAGTATTCAGACTGCTAACTCAAATACAGTTACCTGCTTGAGCTGTGAATGAGACTCCATTATGTACAGTAATTCGCTGTTAACTGGGTCAGTGGTGACAACTTATACTATTCAATGGCTCAGCTAGAGTGACAACAGACATCTCCCTTTGGCACTGAGAGAGTGGGTTGGATGATGCTGTCTATGTAGTTATAAAATATAAATATTGAGTGATTCATGCCTGCTATGACATTGCCTTCTTGGTGTTATTTGTTGCAGCCTGGACAGCATGGAGTGATAGTCCAGAGCTAATAGAGCAGTAGCTCATAATGAATACCTGCTGCTGGGACTCTACAAAGAATTCAAGCAATGAAACTAATGCCATATGAGCCACTAACTTTAGTACACAATATGAATTTAAGAATAGAGCACTTTGAGTTAGTGTGGATTTTCTTGCCTAAAATTGAACATCAGTTGTACCTTAAGCATGCTTTGTTTGGCTGCACTTGGTGTCTGTCCATTTGTGACAACAACATGGTGTGACAGTAAAGAGGTCTTACTAGGCCACCCTGATTTGAGGACATGAATGTCTATAGTATTCTGATGTTCTACTCTTCTTGAAGTCATCGAGTCAGAGTTATACATTTTGGGTAAAGTTAAACGTCAGGTGTGCCCCAAGCCCACTTTCTTTGCCTGCACTCGAAGCCTATAAGAGCTCCTATCCATTTCAGACTACATGTGAATGATAGTTGAGGCAGCAGCTGCACAGAGACTGCAGAGACAGCTCCAGGTGCTCACCGTGCCCCCATTTTGCAGCTTCTGCCTCTATTTTTGGCTCTGATGTAATGCGCTTGCTGTAGCAGAGGAACCCATTAGAATACACAACTGACTTACACGGTAGCTATTTACCTCAATGAATACCAGTGTCAGTTAAGTGATACACCACAGTGGTTTTGGGTCAGAAATTCTGAACGAATGACTTTCAACAATTTTCATCTTCACTTTCAGTTTTGAGCAGTCACCAGAGGAAAGGATTTGTGCATGTCAGTCAGCGCCTGCCTCCTAGAAGAGACGTCTTTATATGTACTCTTATTTCAGCGGCTATCCTAATGTTGACTGTCAATCTCCCTGTTATTGGCCCCCACCATCCAGGTTTTAGTTATTTATTTATTTATTTTTTGACAGACAGTCCAGCAGTAAAGTCTAGTAATTTTTCAATTTTACCCTGGTGGTGGAGCAATGTCCTCCTTTCATTGCTAATCTATATTTTCAATCTGGCAGGCTCCGATCGTCTTGTCTTCCGATCAATAGGCTAGGATTGCTGGTTAAAAAAAAAAAATCCAACAGAGACTGTCAGCTTTGCTCATCCCCCTGCACTGCCCCCCTCACCACCACCACCTTTTACATGAGACACACTGATGAATGGGAGGAGCTTGGCACACAAGACTAGATGATTTTATAGAGCATCAGGACACATGTAGGGGTGCCACATATATTAAAATCAGTGCGTCAGGAAGAGCAAAACCTTCAGCACTTCTTGTGAGCAGGCAGAAACCTTTCTTAACGGAGGAAAGCATGCTGTTGTATATGTGTGTGTGTGTGTGTTGCAGCCTTTGTTTGAGAGGCCTCTGCAGCTCACAGCTAAACCAGATACACATGGCTTTCACTTAACCTCTGACCTTGTCTGTAGGAAAGACTGCTTTACTGGATGTCGACTTAACTCTCTTTAAGCACCGTTGAAAACAACAGGATGTGAAGTGCAGCAGGTTTCCGTATTACCTTCAATAACTTAATTAATGCTAACTTTTTGTTTTAGATAAAAAGCAGTGATCTAACTGTTTGATTATACTGAAAATATATTGAAAGTTTGCATTGTATGTAGTGGCATTAATTAAAATGTCTGTGTATCTGAGTGTCTGTCTGGCTTCTATGTCTATGTTATATGCTATTAAGTGTGGGATTTGTAAAAGCAGTGCTAATGTATGTGATGCACCATTTGTTGGAAAGAAAAATGCAGTACATTTAATTACTACATCCATCCATCCATCCATTTTCCAACCCGCTGAATCCGAACACAGGGTCACGGGGGCCTGCTGGAGCCAATCACAGCCAACACAGGGCACAAGGCAGGAACCAATCAGTTTATTACTACATGCGTTACCGAAATATATTCCAATAGATGGTGCACTGCAAACGATAATACTTAAAACACTGAGGTCTACATTGATTATTTAGATTTCATGTGAGTACCATAGCTAATGTTTAGAGAAACTGTGAAATGTTCTTCCTGGATAAATACTCTTTATTTATGTGTATTTATACATTTATAATTTTTGTGAAGAGTAATTTAAATGGCCCCATGTGCCCTGTCCTTGTCCTGTCCAGGGTTCAGATTGCTTTTTGCCTGATGCTGCTGGTAAAGTCTGGACATACTGGATTAAAAACATGGATCTGTACTTCATATTTCTTACTACCTAAGATTTTATTATTTTATGCTATGTGCTCACCTCCTAATTTTGCTTTCCTAGTCGTAACTTCCCTTATATCTCTTTCTATCATGGGTTAGAGTCACAAATTTGAATCACATTTGTATATTCCTAAGCAGTGTATACCATAATGCTAGGCAACATTTGGAAACGAATGCAATGTGTGACATACGGAAATATATATAGATTATAATAATCACACAACAGCATCTCCAATATACTGTACAGATTTTAAGGCTGATGTACATGTTTGTGTTTATAACCATATTAATGCAATCATTTTTGTACTGCATTTCAGTGTGCAAGCATGTGTGCCATTTCCTCCATCGCCATCACATAGCAAACATTTGCTACTTCTTCCTTTGTTGCCTGTTAACATCTTATTTTCTTCCAAATCACTTGAATGCATTGTATATACACTGGTGTTTTTGTTAGTTACATTGGATGAAGCCAAAATAAATAATTAAATAAGTCATATATTTCAGCATACTCTTTTGTAGTTATAAAATAATGCTGGGTTCTTAAATGTGCTACTCATAGTTCCAGGTTCCTGTCTTCAAATCTCAGCCTCGTTTGGAATATGCCTGTGGCTCCTGTGTCTGATTTTCTTCAGGTTCTCCACTTTAATCCTTGATCCTAAAGACATGGATGCTGAGTTAACTGTCAACTCTAAACTGACACTCCATGTAGGAGTACTTGTGAGAGTGACAGTCCCCTGCTGTAGATCGGTGCCTTCCTCTCTGTTGGTTCCTTCTTTGGGCTCAATGATACCATGGTGGGCCCTGGCTTATTTAGGTGTGAAGAAGACATGGAAACAACCTAACTTGGTATTCTAAAACTCAATACAGGGTCAGATTCAAATTTGAAACACAAACCCAAAAGTAATATTTTTTTAAATTAATGCTTAACTAAACTAACGTAAACAAAATAAAAATATATGCCTCTAGTATGGTTTTGTTTAATGGCAGGATTTTGTCTCTTCTAGTATGCGTGTAACAAAAGCACTCTTCTGAAAAGATTATTAATAATTTTAAGGTTGATTGATTATACTACGTGATACCAAAGCCCACTTTTACACATGACAGGTTATAAACTCCACATGTAAATCGCTGCACCTTACTCCTCCAAGAACAGTAAGCTGTGTGTGAAGGTGTCTTTTTATTGTCTCATTTAGTTTCAATGATGATGTTCAACAGCCACGATGGAAAAAAGTGTTTATTATCTGACATTTTTAATGCCACAATAAATAATGCTTGTAAATTTTATATAGTGGTAGTATATATGTAATACAGTAGGACAAGTAAAAAAAATCCACAATAATTATTTAGCTGTTTTTATATTGTTGGCTGCAGTGGGAGTAGCACAGGCATGTTTGAGCTTTGCTTAATGGTTGCTGCTGCATGGATCCAAACTGTCATGTCATTTTCTAACCCACTTAATCTGCACCGGAGTTGGAAGCATGTGCTGGAGCCTTACCTAGCTAGCACAGGGTGCAAAGCAGGAACAAGTCATCAGTCCATCACAGAGCGAACGCACACACACACTCACACACCAAGCAGATCCTACGGCCAATTTAGTGTGGCCAATTCACTTAACCTGCATGTCTTTGGACTGTGGGAAGAAATTCATGTGAACACAGAAAGAACATGCAAACCCCACAAGGCAGCAGCACTATCACCATGCCAATGTGCCACCCTTGAGTCCAAACTGGACTGGTTAATTGTTTTTATGTTATACCAGTGCCCATTTGCACCAAAAAAACAGCATTAAGCTGGTTTCCATTTTTTTTTTTTTTTTTGCAGGCAGGAGCACAGGTCCAACACAATATGAAAACGATGTTTAGCTTCAGCAGTGTTTATAAGTGGAATGAAAAGTTCAAGGATGGCTACACGAGTGTCATAGCTGAAGAACATTCATGGCCTTGATGTGGTGTCACTGCTGGACCACGTTTTCCAGGAGGTATTGTTAAAAAATGACCCCCAACTTTACATTCTTTCTATGTTAATTTATATAAATATTTTGCAGATTCTATTTTGAATTGTACTAAACCTTCTCTATTGTAACAAATACAGAAAAACAGTGTCACAGATGCACGCATCAGAGATAGCAGCAGGGCCTAGTTATTGTTGAAGCACTGCATGGGACTGATTATGTGCATTAACACCTTCTCTCATTCTTTGCAGGAACAATTAAGAACAACTCCACTTCCTATTTCAACATTAGACTGCCCCTGGGATGACGTCACTTCCCATTGATGATCTGCCTCTTCCTCCCCCTTGACCATATAAACTCCACAATCCTCCTGTTCTTCAGTCTGATAAATGACTCACTCTGAAATGACTACTGTCTTTGCTAATCAAAGCTATTTTGCCTAACAGCAATCCAGACAATATATGGGGTGGATCTCCCTAAACCTTTATCTTGTTCCTTTTGTTTTCTTACAATAGATATTTTGGACTGAAGCACATAATAAAAAATAAAAACACCACCTACACATTTCATGATAGTAAAAATAATCTTTTTGAAAAAGATAATGAAGATTTCACTTCTGATTTTCAAAATGCTATCAGGATCTGTGCTGTAACGTGATAAGAAACAGAAAGACTTAGAGATTCCAGGTCACAGACTCATTAGTCCAAGACCATTTCATGTACCTGTGCAGAATTATCAGCAACAGGGACAGAAAAAGAAACCTCTCATTTCTGGGATGGTCCCAGTGACAGGTAGGAACAAAGAACCTCACGAAACTGAAAAAGATTTTAAAAATATTACTTTTGAGTGTCCATAATTGCAGACTGAGAATATGGTAGTATACACTGTAATTATTGTATGCTAAATGTGAGTGCTTGAGAAGACTGTTATTGAAAACGTACTGTCATGGACACACAGAGTAATCCTACTGTCATGGGCACATTAATCCCAGTTTTAAGGATGGATCTTTGCAGGGCCAGTTTTTGACTGGTGGTGCAACCCGAAATGTTGAAGAGCTGGGGGGATTGGGGAGTCCTACTTGGACTTTGCATGTGCTGATGTGCATATACTGTTTGAGACACTTTGGCTTCTATGATGTTTGCATGAAACAGATGATTGGAAGGAGATACACCAGCTATCTAGGGTCCCTTCTTAGCAAGCTCCTTGACCCGGCCTAGGATTTCTGATGTTGTTGTGGAGGATAACCTCTCTGCTGGTGATAAAAACAATGTTGGGCCATTCTCATTCTGTATGGTGCTTAGGAGTGCTATCCAATAAATATCTATATATCTCTAACTCAATATATATTGTATATACATATACATATATACATACATATATATATATATATATAAAATCCAGCAGCTGTCTGTATGTTTGTCTGCTTTTCACGAGAGAACTACTTAATGGATTTATATCAGGTTTTTTTTTCTATAATTTGCTTGAACATTCCGGTTGTTTTTGTGACTTCTCTCATCTCGCTAAGTATCATAGTTCGCTTGCGGTACCAATTTATTTGCATGATTCTGAGAGAGACGCACACCAGCTTCCACTTCAGTTGCTCAACCTTTCACTGTGTGTTGGAGCATACCTTGCCTCTGTTTAGCAAGCGATACTTGTTGGTTCAACAAACATTATCATCTACAGATTGTTAAGGAGTAACGTTTGACGTTTTTGAGAGAGAGATCAGAGCTATGTGTGTTTTACAGGGTAGCTGATGATTGGCAGAGATATCACAGCCATGTACTTTTCTCCCCACGTGGGAGACACTCTTCTGTCAGAGCTGAACACAATCAGATACAGTAGCAACGTTTGATGTTGGAGTGTACCCACCTTTCACTTGATTTTTAAAGTTTGTCCTGTTTCACTACTATGTGGGTAGAGCCGCGGGGGACAGCTAGTGTTAGTATATAAGGAAGATATAATGCTAAGGGTGCTTGCTTGTGATATTATGCTTGGGTGATGATATTTGTGATAATATTCTAACCTTCAGGAGAAATTAACTCAATGATAAGCATTTCCAAAATTTTAATTCTCGAAAAGGTAATTTGCGATGAGCACTTTATAGCTAACATCTTGGGCGATCCCATGTGGGTGGGCTGTATGTTGACTTCTCTCTATTTCATGTATTGCTTTTCTTTCCCTTTCATCAAGTTCAGTTGCCCATCCCAGAAACATTATAATAATAAACTTATTGATAATATTAATAATAATTCTAATGTGCTTTTTTTAATGTTAAAAAATGTTCAAACCCATTGCAAACATTTTCATTCTGTTATTTTGCATACCATATGAATGCAATATGTAATGCACCAGAAGATAAAATGCTCACGACATTTTTTAGCAAATATTATATAAAAAAGAATTGTCATGTTGAAAGCAAGTCAATATCAGTGAAATAAATGAACGATGATAAAAACAAATGAGTGATATGTGCCCAAAACATCAACATGCACGCTCTCAGTAACAAACATCTGGATAACAGCTGCACTGAGTAAAGCAATGAGAAAAACGAGAGCAAAAAGATTAACCAAAAAAGCGACTTAGTCCTTAATTCAAGCTGAAGGAAGCCTAAGCAGCCCAGTTCTGTATACATTAGCACCGAAGGACAGCGTTCAGCAATTAGGTAAAGGCTAATGGTAGCCCTGTCATGCGGGCTGAATTTATGAACCAGCTGGGGAGCTGGCTGTGCTATCTAATTGCAGTATTAGCTTGTAATAACACCTGTTTCAGCACTCGGCTAGTCATATTTCACGGTGGCTAATGTTGGGCCTTTTTTCTTTTTTTGATTGACTCTGCATTTTTGTGTGTGTGGGTGTGTGTGTGTATGTGTGTAAATGAAATACTGTACTTCCCTTAAATGTAATGCATTGAATTGAGTGTAAATAGTAAAGGAGAAATGGATGTCACCAATTTTCTTTGTTTCGTTGTAAGTCATCTATAAATCTAATAGTCTTTTACTGTTTATACAGCTAAATTTAATAGAGCACTTTTTCAGGTAAAAAAACAATGTAGAATCTTCATAAAAAATGTGTCTCCTTGCATATTTCCTAGTGCTTAGAGGTTTTGAAGAAAACCACTATAAAATTATAAACCTGAGACAGATAAAAAGTAGCAGTTTGTCATAATGCACTATAATTAAAGCTGAAATTACAACACTGGAATTTTGAACAAGCAGCTCAGAGTAAGTTACACCATCTCTAGTGTAGCAAAAACAAAAACAAATCCATGAATTAAATAGAATAATTTTAATAGACAACAATAAGGAGGATCCATGATTGCTATGTACCTATGGAGCCCCTGCATCCTTAATATAGTCCTAGAGAAGCCTTTTCAGCTTTCTTGACCTAAATGAGAACATAGTATCAGACACTTCATTGGATCATGCCCTGTGGATGGCCATCTTTTTGCTGCACTATATATCCAGTTAGGTAGGTCAATTGTATCTGGAGAAAGGTTAACGTTCAGAAAAAGAGATGCCATTTGTTATACATGCTAATAGACGTCGCATCTTCAATAACAAACTCTTTAAAGAGTTACAGTATGTGCAATTAGCTACAAAAACAAATTGCATCCATTATTAGAATATTGTCAGGGTTCAATCAGTAAATGGCTGCTTTTTTGTTGTTTTTAAAAAGAAACTTTCTATCTTACCACCTATTCATTTTCTTTTGTTAATTCAGATAGTTTGGGGTTATGGCAGAGTGGAAACGATTTGAAAGACATTGGGAACAATGTAGAAACCATCTCTAGGTCTGTGCATAAGAAACATAAGAAACTGGAAAAGCGTGAGTTGACCATTCAGTCCATCAGGCTTGTTTGTATGGTTAATAGCTAAAATGTCCAATATCTCATTCAGATACTTTTTAAAGATGGTTAAAGATTGTAAATTTCCCCTTGGGATTAATAAAGTATCTACCTATCTATCTATCTATCTATCTATCTATTACATAGTGTCATCTACCTATCTATCTATCTATCTATCTATCTATCTATCTATCTATCTATCTATCTATCTATCTATCTATCTATCTTACTGTATCAACAACGATTCTTGGTAGTTTGCTTCCCACAGATTCCCACAACTCTTTGTGTAAAGAAGTGGTTCCTAAAGTGCACTTCCCCTTAATTTCCATTACTGTCCTTGAGTATGTGATTCCCCATCTAGGTGACAGAATTCTGCTAGATCTACTTAGCAATGCCATCAAGAATTTTGAAAACTTGTATTAACTCCCCATGTAGTCTCCTCTGTTTGAGACTGAACAGGTTTAGTTCTCTTAATCTGCCTGAGTGTAACATGTTCTTAAGTCTAGAGATGAACTTGCATGCTCTACTCTTCCTTCTTTTGGATTCAATGGATGACAATTTTTTTATTTCAAGTCTGAGTCATTAATTTTACAAGCTAATGTGTAACAATATTTTTACAAATAATTAATTTTAAACATTTGGCAGAGAGCAAACAGTTTGTGATAATGATGTGAACTCACTTGGTTTTCTACTGTATAAAGTATTTTAGGCTGCTTGTTAAGAAAAGATTTGCTTCCTTCACATGTAGGTTGAAGAGTGGGAAAGATGGCCGGTGTTCTTACCTGGCTGGGACGCACTCAGGAAGGAAGGATAGAGGGAGACGGCTTATATTTGGATTTATCTCTCCCAGGATGTCAGATGGCAGCGAGCCCAGGCTCAGACTCCCACATGGGTGCCCACAGGGCATGCCGAGTATTTTAGTCCCAAAAAAAGCCCTGTTAGGTCCTGTGGGGGCCACCAGGGGGAGCTGTATGATTGAGGAGTCCCTACATCATGGGGTTTCTGCCTCACCCACAAGTGATGACAGATCACATGTGCGAAAGATCAGGAGCACTTCTGGGCCAATTAAAATAAAAAGAACAGTCTTCTTCACATCATGGATCCTGATTCGGAAGGAGGATGAAGGGTATGAGAGGAGCAGAGGAGGCAGTGAGAGACAGAGAGAGCAAAAGACAAAGAGTGAGCTGAATTGGGCTTGCTGTACTTGTGGTTGAGGTGGTGGGAAACGTTTATAAAAGAAGAGTTTTCCCAAAATAAAAGACTCTTTGCCTTTCAACTGGTGTCCGCACCTGTTTGTGTTGGGTTTGGGGAGCTAGAACACTCCCTACTTACGGTCCACAGGAGCAAACCTTTTGAAATACTTTAATGGCAAAATCCAACTTAATGGGGAGACAACATCCTAGTCCATACACTCCTGCAATGTAACAAAATTTTTGGGCAGAGGTATCATAAATTTAGCCACCTATCCATCCATTACTGAATCCACTTAATCCAGTTCAATTTTATGGGGGCTGGAGCCTATCCTCAGTGACTGCTGACAAGTAGAAATTCTACCGTTAATGCCTAATTGTGTAGCTTGGTTGTTGGTTCATATACACTGGCTTAAGTATTTTCTTAGACCTTCCTTGTTTGATGTCCTTACAGCAATGTTTTACAAAACATGTCTACAATATTAACAGAAAATAAAGCAGAATTAAATAATGCAGCAACATTAATTGTTGATTTAAGATATATATTTTACATAGCGGCAGGCACGGCGGCGCAGTGGTAGCGCTGCTGCCTCGCAGTTAGGAGACCGGGGTTCGCTTCCCGGGTCCTCCCTGCGTGGAGTTTGCATGTTCTCCCTGTGTCTGCGTGGATTTTCTCCAGGCACTCCGGTTTCCTCCCACAGTCCAAAGACATGCAGGTTAGGTGGATTGGCGATACTAAATTGGCCCTAGTGTGTGACTGGTGCGTGTGTGTGTCCTGCCTGGGATTGGTTCCTGCCCTGTGTTAGCTGGGATTGGCTCCAGCAGACCCCCGTGACCTTGTGCTTGGATTCAGCCGGTTGGAAAAATGGATGGATGGATAGATTTTACATACCACACACAGTATTAGCAAAAATGAAGGTAAGCCGATAAACTAACATGTCTTTATTTTACTGCAGACAAGTACAGTGCAGAGGCATCAGGATCTGTTTCAGACACTCCCAAAGCACTGCCTTCTCCAGCTTAGCCACTGAAGGTCTGTCCCTCCTTTCCCTCATTCTGACCTTTTTCCACTCAAACTCTGTCTCTGCATTCTTTGTGAGCTGTCACTGACCATCAGATGTCAATGGTTCTATTACATTTTCCATGATTAAATACCTACTGCACACTTTGCTGTGTTTTGTAATGGTAATGTTGTCATGGCTTACATTGAAAATCCATTTTTTACGGACATCATCCTCAATGGGAAAAGAATGGAAATTCAACACACCATTGAATTTAGAAAAGGTTGTGCAGTAGCACTGAGCAGTGCTCTGATGACTTAATTCTATTGTTCATGTTAGATACCCTGAAGCTATATGATCCAAATAAATCTAATGGATTTGAACCAAAGAAAAAAATATATTATTTGTGCTTTATTTGAGATTTTAATTGACAAAGATGTTTAATCAGTGAGCAGCCCAGTGAGTTCATATTACTTTAATAGGGAATGCTGTTCAGAGCTGCAGTAAGGTTTAAAGCCAAAAGATCACTGAGTCCTGTGCACAGCTCAAATTTTGGGTTAACCATTGTCATCAAGTCACATGGCCAACATGTGAGATAACCAGGTGACTCATTAACGCTATATTACATTGTGTGACCTTTCCAGTGTAGCCTTCACTTACATTTTATTCATGCATCAAGGGCAGTCCTCAGTGTGTTCATATGATGCCAGTCACATGATGGGACTTGCCCAGTGACTCACTAAAGTTGGTTTGTGACTCATTCCGTTACGTTTAAAGAGATTTGATTTTGTCTTTATCTGTAGGGGCGGGCTCTGTGAGCATGAGAGCTGACAACCAATGAATGCTCATCTGGAAGTACAATGTAGTTAATCTACTGATGAAGAATAAGGAATGTGCATAATTTGGAAGTCACAAACAGAAGAGAAGCTCATCTGTCTGATATCTCATGTTTTACATACCTTGACAGAGTGGAAAAAAAGACAAAAAGCAAAAGTTAAAAGTAACTTGCTATAACTTTTGACCCTTTGTACTGCATGGGATCCATCAGGCGTGAGCATGACTGTGCTGGAAAGTCATCATGCATTCAGTAAATGTGTCATGGACAGTGATAGTCAGTTGTTTAAATTGACCTGATCAGCAACCGTGGTCTGCAAATCTGACATAACCCACAACTAGAAGTTGCATAATGTGACATCAGCTTTAGGAAATGTTAAAAAAAAATAATCTTATGCTAGTCTAGTAATCTGAGATTTAAGACAATGGCAACAATGAGGATACTGAGAAAAAGAAAAATTAACATTAGTGCTTTTGGATTGAACAGTGCCAAAAGGAATAGGAACCCAATTGTTAGTGACTTTGTATGAGGCAATTTCAGTTTCAATGGTTTTGTTTGATTTTCTAACTACCTGTTCAATTTCTTCAATATCTGTCAAATGCTCAAATGTTGGACCACCTTTCTTAAGGGGTGTCATGACTACTTTGATATTGATGAATGCATATTGGATTGAAAGGGGTATTCATACTTGATGTTCATTGTGTTTTCTGGTGGAAGCAATTTAAACACCACTTTAAATGTTTTTTTTCTATTAAAAATGAACTAATGATTTTAAAATTTTACATCATGAAACAAGCCTACACAATACAGAAATCACCAACTTCGCAAGCCTTCAAGGTACAGAAGATTGCCTTTAGCTCAACAGGTTAGAAGTGGCCAAGCATTCCAGGAAGAGTGCCACCAAATTCATTCAACTAAAAAATGCAAAATTTAAATTATTAAATATTATTATCACATTTCAAGATATAGGAATCATTAGGGGTACTGCCACTTTTTAGACTTGGATCATTCCATCTCTCCGTAGACATGTATCACTTAAGGTGAAAATATTTTTAATTTACAAAATAGATGCATGTTTGTATGGTTTTCTGCTTTTAAAGTTAAAGGGCAGCCTGTTGGTAAAGTAGTTACTGCTGCTTAATGGATTCAGCATGCTAGGTGTAATGACTGCACTATATGACAGCAATCTGAAATGAGACTTGAATCAGGAGACAGAAGTTGATAACAAAAACTAGCCAAGATCAAAACCAGAAGAGCAAGATGCTGAAAATGAGATTTCAAAATCGTAGTTAAGGGGCGTAGCGAGAGAGTCATAAATCAGTAAAGGGTTAGTAAACATAGCCTAGGTGTAAACCACACTGTATATACTCGCGTTTAAGTTCTCCCACGGATAAGTCGGGGCTTGATTTTACTGTATAATTTCTAGTATTTTATAATGTCGACCATATAAGTCGATTACAGAAAACTCACACTATTGGTCCAAGAGATTATGATATGCTAACGCCCACCAGAGAGAGTAAACATGGAGCACACTGCCTTTTTGTTCTATGTATTGTGCCTACGTGACCACACGGTAATATTCGAACTATTCAGAAGTGACATTTGCACTGTTTTGTGGTTTTTGTATCTCATACCATCATACACCTTTATCATAAGAGCATCCCTTATCTACGATAGAGCATTCGTTTAGAAGAAAATATGAAGCTGGTTTCAGATTAAAAGTCGTTGAAGTGCCGAAACAAATTGATAACTGTGCTGCGGCAACAAAATTCGATGTGTCTGAGAAACTGGTGTGAGATTGGAGGAAGCAAGAAGATGTAAAAAAAAAAATGAAGTGTCGCATTTTTGAACAGGTGTATAAGTCGAGGTTTGATTTTATGATTGATTTTTCGGGTTTCAAGACCCGACTTATACGCGAGTATATACAGTAGTCAAAATACAGAAAACTTTTGTAACCAGAAAGATATTACTAATCTCAAAGAAAATAACACAGGAGTTAATGTTGTATCTACAAACTTGGACAACTACAGGAAAAACATGTACAACGATGAGCTTTATACCGTCATCTCTGTGATGTCATTTGCCACACAATTCCAGTTGATTTTACCTACAACAGTATGGCAACAGTAAACACAATGGTTATAAAACAGCAATGAGTGACCCTACAAAAACCAGATGGTGCCACAGAAGAACATGTTTCATAATAATCATGGTTAAAAACATACTGGAACAAAATAAACCTAACCTGTTGATTTCTTAGCCTCTAAAACCTTTAAAAACAATGTTTCAAATATTTTTGGAGATGAAGGAACCACTCAAACAATTTCAAAAAAAAGGTTTGGAACCATTAGGCTGTTGCCTTTGTGGAGTTTGCATGATTTCCTTGAGTCTGAGTGGATTGTCCTATGAGTGCTCCAGTTTTTCTGCCATATGTACATGAACTTTTGTATTATCAATGTTTTAAAACTGGCTGCACATCATGACTGTATTCATGTGTGCTTCATGTCGCCAACTGATATTCTTTCCAGGGCTAGTTGGCCTCCTACATCCATGAATGGAATTAATTGGATTTTGGAACTGCATTGAAACTGTGATAAGGACATTGTTATGAGTGTTTATTGTCATGATTGATTGTTGTGTTAAAGGGAAGTAGAGGGTTATATGATATTTGTTGTTTATATTTGATTTTTAATTTAGTATATTTCTCACATTTGTTTAATTCGTGCCTCTGTCTATAAGTGTGTGTGGGTCAGGCCAAGGCTGGTTGAATTCCTGGAATCCCCACCAAAAAAATGAAGAAATCACTCTCCCATTGACAATGTGAACCTGAGTGGCACCGGACTACTACAATGTGACACCAGCATAAGGAAGAATGAATGATCACCAAAGAAGACATGTAAAAAGTTTGGTATCATCATCCAGCCCAAATAAAAACTGAATAAGTGTACTGTATATATTCTCAGTCTTTATCATTGTCATGAATGTTTGCCTGGGAAGCTACTTCCAGGCTTTGAGAAGCTAAGTGATACCACCTTGGGATAAGAGGGAGCTATACCACTAACCTTTTCTTCTGTCTCCACCACAGTTCTGAGAAGCCGCCCCAAACCGACACCAATCCCTGCCCACAATGTTTGGAGAAGTTTCCGCCCCTTCCATCCAGGACATCATAAAAACAGGTGATAAGTGGAAGGGTGCATCCATTTTGGACCTAGACCTTAGTGATGACATAGCTCCCACAAAAGTGCGGTACCTTTTGTCTGCCATGATTGCCAAGGGCACTGAATTTCTTTACGTTTAGACATACAATTAAACAGGGTTGCACAGTTGGCACCCCAACCTTTCTTCTGGACACTTTGGCCTGTTCACCCAGTCACACCATTTTACTTTGAAACATTTAAAGATACAAATAATGCTTCTAAAGATGCCATAGGTCTATAATAATGATGAGAAAAACAATGCATTAAGTGGTCTCCAAGGATGGCATACAAAAAGTAAAGAAAGACATTTCTGCATCACACTTGAGAAAAACAAATTTTCAGCTTCTCTTCATTTTGTCTGCACCAGCTCTTTGAAATCACTTGAGTCTGTGATCTGATGCAAGCCTCTTGACATTTAGAGTGATGCTCAAGCCCAGATAGAAGTCAGTAACCATTAATCTCCAGCGGAAGTCAATGACCCCAAAGGATACAACGTCCATCCAGCCAATATAAACTTCTCTAATACAAACAATCAATTTGATCTTATGACCTTCTTCACCACACTAAATTGTTTTTAAGTAGTGGACATTTATTTTAGAATTAAATACAAAGTTAGCCACCTAAACATCATGATTCTTTTTTCCCAGTATATTACTGTTCTTACTCTTTTTAGCAAATAAAAGGTGAAATATAATACTTCATTTTGCAGATAGTTATTTATTTGCTTATTTGAGAAAAATATTAGGCTGAATATTAATCAAAGTAAAGGAAGAAAACTAATCATTTTAGTGAAATGGGAGTAAATTGTTAATATTATTAACATAATTCCTGTTCATAAACTGAAACTAAAGTATCTATCTATCTATCTATCTATCTATCTATCTATCTATCTATCTATCTATCTATCTATCTATCTATCTATCTATCTATCTTAAAAACAATAGTGTTCATCCAGATGAAGTATATATAATATGAATGGATGGTTGGTTGGATGGATAGCATAAACAGTATTTTGGTTTTAACATATAAAATAATGTGCTTGCAATAGTAGTATCTCAGATTCCATTGAAATGAAAGGAAATACTAATAAGAAATCAAATACAGTGAACGTGAAATTGCCAATGTACTTATCACATTTTGAAAAGTGTAAAAAATTATATTAAGCATCATAGTGTGGAGAAGCTGCATGGTGGTGCAGTAGGTGGTACTGCCTCTTCATGGATCCACTGTCTTAGGTTTGAAACTACCATGTAGATGTTGTCCATATGGAGTTATTAGTGTTCTCCCCATGTCTATACTGTATGTGTTTTGGTCCAACTTTCTAAGAATGAACCTGTGTTTTGTCATTGTAGGGTACTAAGTTGACCCTGTTTTCCTCTTTATTACAGCAACCATAACATAAAGTCCCAAATTCCATACTCTTGACTGCTATTGTATTTCAATACATATCCCTTTCTTTTATAACTATAGCCCCAAGCAATTACATAAAGTACCAGAACAGGGAGAAGCTAAAGTTACACACTTATTCATGTATTATATATAATATCCCAAAACTATAAGCAGAGTACAATTATGAGTGTTTGCAATCTGGATAATAGGCTACCATCTTTGTCTTAGTATGTGGACTGATCGATTGTAGAACATGGTAGAAACAGAGAGCATGGCCATCTGCATGAATGAAATAGTTGAAAAAGATCCCAGCTGATGTCACCAGGAAGCACTCTACTCGTAATGTTCAGAAGCGGTCTTGTTGCAGATGAGACTAGGAGTCTGCCTAGTAGCTCATTCTGGGAGGAGATCACTTCTGATACAGATGTTGCAGGTTGGTAGCAGACCACCGACAGTCCACCACAGTGTAAAACTGCAAAATGAGATGCTTCATAGTGCGAGTCCACAACATAATTAGCAAAAAGGGTGAGAATTGCATTGTGGATGGGCAAAACAGCCTGTTAGATGAATTTGTGATTCCAGAGTAGCCCAATTGGAGTATGAGTGTGTTTGTGTGTGAATTGGCCCTGCAAAAGGCTAGCATCCTGCCTAGAACTTTTTCCCAACCTGTGTCTTGTGCTTCCACGATAGCCTTCAGAGGCCCTGAATTGTTTAGGATTTCAATTCAGTTTATTTTGTGCAGCACTCCTGACAGAGTATACGTGCTGAGTGCTTCGAAAAGTATCCAGTTATAAAACAATGACAGAAACAAGGAAATCATACATCATTTACACACAGAATGTTGTCCTATGTCAATAATGTGTATAAAGAATTAACTTTTTGGTCAAATTCAACTTAATGTTTATCTCCAGTGCAGCACATGAAAAGGAAAGCATCAGCGGAACATACTGTACCAACAAATCACAAGCAGTGACAAAGTACGCTACACACTAGTGTAAAAATTTAAAGGTCACAAGGGCCAGTAGACCCTGTCCCCTGAGCCTACAAGAACGTAGATTGCAGGAAGGGCCATTTTTCCTTTAGGACTAAAGTAAAGGATGTAAGCAACAAGGGAGACACAGGTTTTTAAAGCTTACCAAGGCTCAGGGATGCAGGAGCCACAGGAAAACACACATTTTCCTAATGCCAGTTTTGACTCTATAGGTGGTTGTGAGGATTGACTCAGAAGAAAAACAACGTGTGGTTTTAAGTTGGCTTGAAGCAAAGAAAGAGTCCTGTGTCACGAGGTGAGCTGGAGTGAAGACGCACAGGTGGTAGGAGCAGTATTCAGAGTCATGAAAAAGGCACAGAAAGACCAGAGGTGTAAATGTGCCATGGTAATACCTTGGAGACACGCAGAAGGACGAGCCACCTCATATGACAGGAAGCAATACTGTGGAAAAGACCATAGAAGGCTGCAGTGATTGTAATGTTTATAAACATTTTTAATACTTTGGGTTCTCTCTGTGTGATTAGGTTTCATATATAAATCATTTGCGTCTCTTGCTTTCTATGGTTTTAACTTGTAACATGTAAAATTAGATTTTCCATTTAAGAAATGACCAAAATCAAACTGCAACTTTAGCCCCTGAACAAGAACACTATGTGCAGCCAGAATATAATTAGCGTTGACAGATGTACTCATAGGAAATAAACACACAAATAATGTGAAGAGAGTGGCATCGAAAATTTGATTTGTCTCCCGTTAAAGCTGTGATCTTGCCCTAAATGTGAAGAAAAGAACAATAGGAAGAAAATGAAAATGTGTACATCCGAAGCTACTAATCCAATCTGATGCTAAAAGGTGTGTGTTTCTTTTTTTTGTTGTTCATGTGTTACTTTAAGAGTGATGTTTATACCTTTAATTAACGAAAAAGAATTTATGTATTTTGTGAGCATGTGTAAAATTGGCCTTCTTATTATAAACATAATTAATGTATACAAATAAAAGGTTCTGCTGATTTGCAAAGCAAATTTGTTCTGGAAAAATCTCTTCACAAGCTATCAAAATAACCCCTAATATTTCATTTTATTAAAACGATTTTTACCTGTTTGTTTGTTTTTTCACTTCTACGTTAACATTTAAAGGAATGGCCTTCTGCTCTTTCTTGGTTTTTTCAACTCTTTCACAGTCTGTGTTTTCAAGCCACAATGCCAAACGTGACGAAAAAGACACATCAGCAAGACATGTGAAAAGATGACTGAAGTAAAGCATGTGGAAACCACACCAGCTGCGAGAAAGACTGGGACAGTAACTGTGCGTCACCAGCGTCCAACCTCGCCTCAAACATCCGTCCTTGCTCCGTTTTGCAGGCTGTAGTGAGGTGTACTCAGAATGACAATGAAGATGATTGGTTATTAGCACTAGAAGAATGCATTTGAAAAATCTCAGGCTCAGTCTTCATAACCAGATAATTCAACTTCATTGTAGTTTGTAAGACAAAAAGACTTGCTTTCTATGATGACATTTTTACCAAGCAGTTGTTTGTAAATTGGGCAAAGCATGTAAGGTAAATGACCAGGGTTAATTAAAATATAAAGGAAGATGCCCATGCTTATCACCATCCTTGCTGATGTGTGTCAAGAGGCTGCTTACTCACACCAGCTCACCACCAGCACATAAGCAAAATTTTAAGAGAGACTTGAGGATTCAACACAATCCAAGCAAATCAATAGCTGCCTCAGATTTTGAGGTGCTATCATGAATAACCAACACACTGCCATTTACTTCAACATTTTCTTTTATTTTTGTTGTATGCAAGCGTAACATGGCTAATGTGCATGAGATTGATGCAATGTGGAGCTGACAATATGGTGCAAAGAATCACCTTTATTAAGAGATGTCTTTAAAAAAATACCATTAAAACACAACAGCTTTACTACAGAGCTTATGACTTTTCAACAGTATAGTATGTTCAGGGTCACTTATTGACAGCCATGTCTACGACTAGAGATGCCTTCAGAACCTTTCATTGTAACCTTGTGATGGACTGGTGCCCACTTTAAGGCTGGGTCTCATCTTTTTCAAGATACTGCTCAAATAGACCTTTGTCACCTCATGATCTTCATTTGGATTAATAGGGTTCAAATATGGCTACATTTAAGAGGATGTTCAACACCCTGGAATGAGCTCCTTACCAGTAACGTGTTGTGTCAGTCTCAGTATCTAAATAAAGGCTGAAAATGTATTATTTTACCAGAGTATGTTGCTGCTAGTACAGCTGCTGAGGCTTATTTATAGCTGTAATAATTTTTGTTTTCCCATTTTTATCATTACTCTATTTATGGTGGCATTTGGTCAGCCTTAGATTGAGAGCTCAGCCAGATATGATGAATTTCTTTTCTATCCAACGATCCAATGATATAAAATGGCCTTTATTACAATGTGGCTGACCTGGGACAATATGTACAGGACATATATATATGTGTGTGTGTGTGTGTGTATATATATATATATGTCACACACGTGCGCATGGGAGGCAGCTAAAGGGCTTGAGTGAAGGCAGTTCGGAGGCAAGCTGGGATGTGGCAGAATACACTGACTCTTTTTCTCCCTTCCCTGTAGACCATTCCCGGGGGAGTCCACCTGGCTCTATTGACATCACTTCCAGGACCGAGCCGATGGAAGGAGACCTCACCAGCTCCGGCCCCTTTGATGTCACGTCCGGCTGTGATCCAATGGTTGAAGACCGCATGCTCGATCCTTATGACCTCACTTCCTGTCTTCCCCTTTAAAAACCTGCCCCTTTTCCCTCAGTCTTATTTTGGATTCGTTTGTACGCACTTCAGTGCTGTATATTCTCATAAAAAGAACGACTTTGCAGCCGGGATACCAGATTATACGGGTGGCTGCCCCAAATCTTTATCTTGAGTATGTCTCGTTATTGTGACACTCGTTATTGTGACAATATACACATATGCCACAATGAATCATGTATCTTAAAATAGTTTATCAATTCCTAAGCTTTCGACATCCTACCTATTTTCAGATAATGCAAAGAGTGAAAGACATTATCTTTTCCATCTGTCCACATCAAACAGTTACCCCAAGATGTTTATCAAATAGTGCTTACATAGGAGATGCCACAGACATCAGGAAACAATTGACTCTAACTTGAGCTCACGTCCTACTTGGCACACCCTTCCCTATCACACTGTATCGGGAAAGAGTATATCAGGAAGTACAGCGCACGTCCTCTCCAAATCAGGAATCAAAATAGCCCATAAACCTGCAAACACTTTGTCGACTGTTCTTTTTAATGTCAAAAGCACGAGACATGGAATGCAGCATACAGTATTCCATGCAGTATGTGCCCAGCTATATACATGAGACAAACATCTAAAACACTCACAACACGCATACAAGAACATTGCAGCACAATGAAGGAATGACCCCCAATCTCTGATATATGCACATACAAGTTTGACCGGACACACGTTTAACTGGGACACGGTGCAAGTGGAAGTAGAAATGGAAGTTGACGTCCATTTTGGAAGCTGCTCTCAATGAGGACAGAGCCTCTGTATAGTAACCTTACTAAACAAATCTTTATCTTGTGGATCGATGGTCCTTTCGTTTTTTCATTACTTGATTTTTATTATTATTCGTTCAAGGAAATGCGTCTTATTAAAAAGTCTTGTGTTTATGTTGAATTCATTTCATATTGGCAATTATTGTAATGTACTGGCTTCATAAGTTCTTAACAAGAATATATTGAAAAATTAAACCAAATTGCATAATTCAGCTTTATTTGAAACAAATAAATGAAGGAACATTTTTAGCGAATTGAAAGATCAACAGCTACAGTTACACGCAATAAACATTTTATTATATTTGTCTTTTTTGAGACAGAATTTTAGTTTTTTATATTTTATGTCCTTTTCATTCATACTCTCGCTGCATTTGCAGCTTTGTTGGCCTGAAACAGTTTGCTGAATAATCTTCCCCTAACTGTCCGTTTGATTCATGCGTACTTTGGTCTGCTATCTTTGTATTATGCTGATTTACCCACTAAGATGATGGAGAAAATGGAGGGGACACACACACACAAACAAATATATACATGTATATAATATATACTGTATATATATATGCATATATATATATATATATATATATATATATATATATATATATATATATATATATATATATATATAATATATATATAAACACGTTAAGAAAGACATGGCAATGAAAAAAAAAATTTATGATTCAAGAAAAGGACACGGCAGAGGCATCAAATAACAGCGTAGTGATTTACAAAGCACCGCTTAATTTGAAACAATGCCTTGGAAGGAGGCGATGAATTTCGGTCATTAGCCGCTTTACAGAGACAAGTGACGGTCATAATTTGCATTGGGCCGCCGGAGCCTCTCTCTTTGCGAAGATTTATTTGTTGGTTTAAGGAGCAGAGGGTTGTGTGCTCATAAATTTTGCATTTCTTAATAGGAAACTAAAATGCAGTTGTATAGATTGGCTAGCCCTAAATCACTAGCTCTGTTGTCACCCATAAACATATTAGAATTATTTTCAACTAATGAGCAGCTAGGTTGCAATGCCTTCCCTACAATCAAAGCCAATTATACCGACAACATTTTTCTTTGTTCTCCCCAGTGAGTGAACCCACAGACACAACTAGCTTGTTATTTAGATCCTTCCCAGTGTGGGAAAGTGCTGCTGTTGTAGTTATTCTATAGGGAGTGCTAATGGATCAGCGTGGGCCTTCACGTTAGACAATGGCTTTGTCTTGTTACCTCACCCTCTTCTAGAGCCTTTGATGCAGACAGGTGGGAACTTGTAACAGAGACATCTACTACAAAAATGTTTACAAAGGCTTGTAAGAGAGCTGGTTTGGATTTTCAAATTTGCTCTCCACACACATTAAAATTTTGGAATGCGTGCTGCTGCACACAAAATGCCAATGAGAAGGAAAACGTGTCTGCTTAGTATTGCCTTCTCTTATGCGTCCTATAGGTTTCTTTTCATCTTCAACATTTAAACAAAAAGAATTCTGTAAATACCAAATGAAGAGGAGATTATAACAATGGCAGTATGCAAAGAAAATGCTAGACATGCAAAATAATCACAAAACAAACCATTAGAAATAACTAATGGCACTGAGAAAAACAATTCTTTTGTCGACAAAGTTCTGAAACCCAGAAATTTCTTTAAAATTCAAACAAGTATTTTGTTCTTTCTTACTTATATTAACACGGTGTGAGAAAGAAGTTCACAATGGAATCCACTCATTTCCTATTAAGCCAGTTCACGTTTACTGGGGTTGACATCTACCCCAAGAACACTAGAGGCAAAGCATGAACCAACCCTTGGACAGGTTGCCAGTCTATAACAGTGCATACTTATACACTTACCCAGACTCAGACATTGTGTCTTTGAGATGTGGGAGGAAATTTGGGCTTTCCAGAATACAAACCCACTAGAAGGAAGAGTGATCTCCACACAGACAAGGACTGGACATGGGTTATGAACACATGTGACTTGAGCTATGGAGACGATAGATAAATGATGGTCATAATTCAATAATTAATTAATGGACACTTGTTGCCAGTAGTGGCATTTAGGGCTGTACATGCATTATGCCTGCTGAAGGCATGACCATCACTTGATTAAATGGGTGTCTAACATCATTCAGACAATTGCACAATATTAAACACTTGCCCAATATTTTAATATCATAGGTACCAGACCTGGCAAATCTCATGCTAACCCAACTCCATCAATCAACTCAATGATCTTCTGCTCTTGGCATTTACCATGGAGTACATATAGTATGTGCATATAAAATGTTTTAGGGTAAATGCACATTTTTTGAAGGTTTCTATCTTGTTTTATGTCAAAGAAGGGCAGGCTAAAGTTGTCTGGCTATTTAACTGAGAGTATGCTATTGAAGCTAAAAGGGACAATTGGAATCACTCAATACAAATTTGGCAAGTTGGGCAAAAGAATTTGCTAAAGTCCTCCCAGAAAGTTGTTCCAGGGCTTGGCCCCCAAATTAAACTTAAAAGGCAGTGTAATGACTGGGGGACCAATGTGCTTTGAGCTGAGAAAAGAGATAGGACAAGCAATTTATTGAAAAACTGAGCGATTCCTTTATGCCTTCAAAGCAATGAAGAATGGCCACTGGGCAAATTATATTGTAATAGTGTGGCCATCTTAGATCCTGGAGGATAAGATGAAGTCATCAAAAAGAAAATTAGGAAAGCAAAGAAGAAAGCTGTTGAACCTAACAGTACCCATCTACTTTATCCATACAATAAAGTTTCTCAGGCTATAAAGGGGACGATACCCATTTTCAAGCCTGAATGAATGGTGCTAAAACATTATTGCGGCAGATCTCAGAACAGGTGAGGGCTGAAGACAGGGCAAGACCGAACAGCTTTGTATGCTTAAGGGCCACACTGAATCACATCACATGACTTGTCCAGTGATTTTCAGTTGCAGACTTCATTTACGCAATCTTAGGGAGTCGGAGGAAGTTGTGGCACGCTTCTATCATGTCCGTTTGTGTAGTATGACATAAACAGGGATTCAGTCCAACCAGTCTGTGACTCGCACCAGCAATATCCAACAGGTTTGATTTGGTTATAAATCATTGGAGTGGGCTTGTGCGTGTGTGAGAGATGACAACCAATGAGTGCTCACCCAGACGTTCAATGTTTTGAACCTGACAAACAACAGAGAAACACGTCTTTTTGATGTTGCATGTTTTATGTATCATGACGGACTGCAAAAAAAAAAGGATGAAAAGGGTTCTACCTGTAAAGCCTTCACACAGCCATTGGCTGCATCAGGTAGCACTTTATTGGTTGCCAAAAAATAGGGGCAAGCTCATGATACTTTGGAAGTGTGAAACTATCTAATAAAAGTCATTTGGCAGTCGTCTAATCTGACACACTTCTCAGTTTCTAGTTTTGTAATCTGATATACTCAGACAATGAGATCAGCAACTGCAGTCATCTGTGTCTGGCTTGAAGTTGTCTAATGTGCCATTGACTTTAGCCAACCAGTCCAAACCAAGGATTTTGAAATGCAGCTCCAGTGCGAGAAGGATGATAAGGTGCACGAGGCCGTGGAATTTTTCTAGGGGCGCCGCGAAAACTTTTTTAAAATATTTAATATTGCTAGTGTTTTTGAACTTTTGGCTGATTAAAAAGATAATGTTTAAAAAAAAAATGTAATGTTGGAAAAACAGATAACGGAACATTTACGGAAATTAAGTCTAAGAAACACGAGAGACTTCAAATGATCGACAAGGAAATGCGCGTCTGTCTTTCGAAAATTGATCCTCGCATCAATCTCATATGTGCTGAAAAACAATCTCAACGTTCACATTAATTAAATTTAAGATTTATCCTTTGATTCCTTTATTAATAAAATGTCTTTCAAACTTGTAAAATTAACTGTTTTTATTGGCGATTGTCCATAGATTGTGTCGTCACGACTTTATTTATGGACAGTCCTTCAGGTGCGCTGCAAAAGAAAATTTTTGGACTTAGTGTGCCGCAACTCAAAAAAGGTTGCCTTTCACTGGGTTAGGACAACGGTTGTCACACTGGTGAGTGCAGAAAACTTATACCTTCATTGTTACACCACCAGTTGACACGTGTTCTTAGTATATTTCTTCAGTAGCCTGACTGTTATTTTTTTTTCCTACAGGTTGCAGGAAGTGTGTCTTGGAAGGATGCCTTTGATCACACATGTCAATTTAAATGAGGCACACAGGAGTGAGGTTCACCCAGGAGTCATCACACAGAGCTTTCATCTGCATCTACACAGTTTCCATTGTTAAAATATAATTTTGCATGTACCAAGTAACAAAATATATAGATACATACATATACATTAGAGCAGAAGTTTATTTGTTTACTGCAAAAGATTTTGTCAGTCATATAAAAGCTTGTGTGATGGGGTGCTGGGTTGGCAAGGAGATGCAGGCTGAGAAAGGGGTGCATGAAAATTCAGAAGTAGTCATTCACACTTGGCCATAGGTGCATGGAGTGTGGAGTCAAGAGGTGAATTTGGGATAATGCTTGAAGGAGGAGAAAGAAGCCTGAGTTAAGAGTAAAAGCGAGAGGAGAAGAAAAGGGGAAGGAAAAGTGGAACCTACTTGGTATTTGTAATACATTGTTAAGGTAAGAGAGCCACACTAACAGACCCTGACGGAGGTTCAAAGCTAGGTAGGGAGCAGGGCTTGTTTTCCATTTGTTGCTTTGATATTTGATGTTTTTACCATTTTGCATACTATTCCCTTGAGGTGACTTTGGGTATAATAAACACCCTTGGTGCTTTTTATTGTTGGTGTCTTCGGGGTTCAAGGACATCAGGACAGTACTACTTTGTTTTAATTGATTTAATGTGTAAAATAAGAAGAGTCCCAAAAAATATGCTAAAAAAGTACATACTTTTATTCTCCATATAATAATGGCTTATTTCTGAAAATTTCTAGCAAGCATTTCAGTTTTAAAGATCTTTTTCTCCCCTGTTACCATTAGACAAACCAAACCTTTTGAAATAACCTTTTAAAGCACTGACTGAATGCAGATACAGAAGCAATGTTTTTCATAGAATTCATGATTATTTATATTTATAAAATTAATCATTTATATATATATATATATATATATATATATATATATATATATATATATATATATATATATATATATATATATATATATATATATATATATATATATATATATATACTATATATATAAAATGACTAGTTATTGCAACTGTGAAACTTAATATCTCCTAAAGAAAGGTACACAGTCCTTACAGAATGAGTATTATTCTCCAAATCCACACTTGGGTTAACATTTTTCTGTTAACCTGGCATATGACTCAAGCTGCTGCCTATTTCTGAACAGACAGTTAAATGATTTCTTTCCATCCGGACCCATCAGAACTAAGAATACCTTCTTTCATTTCAGTGCCTCATAAATCACCTCCACAGTAATAGTGCATTTCAAATGCAAGCTGCACCACAGGGTATTCAAGTTGGCTGATCTCAAGTGCAGGTAAAGCAAGGATGACCTTACATTGTCAGCTTCCTGTTCTTGGCTAATCAGAGAATCACAGCAGTGCTCTTCTCTCTCTGTGTCCCTGCAGGGAAGAGATTCCCTCATGGGGTAAAGGGCTAGAGCTTTGAATACCACTTGCACACAAACTGGACCAACTTCAACCAACAAATAACAAGCCAGCAGGACTCTGGCAGAGACCACAGAGCTCAATGAGGTTCTATGCATTACAGGAAAGATAAGACGGAGAGTAATCTGCCTCCATTTATTCTGAAAATAAGTTATTAGTAACTCTACTCAGGCCACAGAAATATAACCCAGTGCTTTTGGTTCACTAAGGAAACATATATCAAGATTCAAGTGCAAAAAACAACTTTTATAAAAGGATTCTCAGTCTTAGACTCTTATTTCATTACTTTTACAATATTTCATCTTACTTACCTGTTTTTTTAACTTAAAATATAAAATGACATTAACCGAATTCAAAGCAGCAAGCTATAAGATAAACTATTGAACTTAATGGTGTTATATCAAGAGTAAATCTCAGAATACAGAAATTTTTGAAAATCAGCAATGAAAGGGCAGTTAGAGAATAAGAATATATAGGAAAATCTTAGAGTTAAAAACAAAAAAGTCTGAAGAGGTTAAAGTCCTCTTGACTAAAATTATACAAGACACATGACAGAGATTGATACAAATACTTTCAGATTTATGAAGAGATAGATAGATAGATAGATAGATAGATAGATAGATAGATAGATAGATAGATAGATAGATAGATAGATTAAAGGCACTATATAATAGATAGATAGATACATTAAAGGAACTATATAATAGATAGATAGATAGATAGATAGATAGATAGATAGATAGATAGATAGATTGATTAAAGGCACTATATAATAGATAGATAGATAGATAGATAGATAGATAGATAGATAGATAGATAGATAGATAGATAGATGACACCACCAATTTTGATCGTACAATAGAGCTCCATAAGTGTACAGAGCAGTTTAAAAGATCAGCCATTTTCTATTGCATTTGACATTGCACCCTAAAAACTCATGTATTATTTTGGCTGATTCAAAAATCTGAATCTGTAATCCTAGAGCCCTTCACTGTGTACAACCTATTGTGCTCAGCTCCCAGCATTAGGCAGCTAGATAGATAGATAGATAGATAGATAGATAGATAGATAGATAGATAGATAGATAGATAGATAGATAGATAGATAGATAGATAGATAGATAGATAGATAGATAGATAGATAGATAGATAGATAGATAGATAGATAGATAGAAATTTTAAAGGCTCAAAGCAGATTAAAGACAAGTACTGTTTATTTGTTTGTAATGGAGCTCTCAAACATCTAACTAATAGTTGAATAACAAACGTTCAGACTGACTGTTGACAGTAAAGGGTTACTAGGATATATTTAAAGTGGCCCAATTCAGAAAGAATAAAGGACGAAACAAATCTAATGACCTTGAAGTTTACAAAAGGGAGGGATGTTGGAATCCATAAAACACACATTTGTGGCTCTCGCACCACACCCTACCTTCACTCATATTTTTGAGAGCTTCAGTCTGATCTGCTGCCAGGTTCACTGAATATATTGCAGCTGTTGTCTTGAGAGGAATGAAGCAGGAGTCAGTGGTCAAAAACGAAAAGAATTTGTTTGCCAGTTCCTAACAATTCAGCCCTCAAGTAGCACAGATCACATTGCTCATAGCTACAAGGCAGTTCACTACAGACAAACATTTTGCACATTGTATGTGTAAGGCAGGTCATGAATGTTCATACTTTATTATTTTTATGTCAGTCACATCCTGAGAGGGCACATATGGGTAACTCAGCCTTAATGCCTCAGCATTAGATATGCAAAAGAGGGAAAAACCAAGAAAAAATCCATATCTACGTTCCCATTAATAAGCATAAAATATGATACATTTTACCTTACATGCACACCAAGCATGACTAGGATGTGTGTGTGTGAGCATCTAAAACCTGTAGATCATCATTTTTTTCCCTTGCTATATAGCTGTAATATACAGCACATTTCCGTGTTTTTTCATGCAAGATATTAAAAATGGATATAAAACAACTTTGCTAAAAGTTCCTTCTTATAGTTAATTTCAAACACAGAAATATAGATATGATACAGATATAAATATTGTATAATTGGCGCTGAATTGTCTGATTGAAAAAAGTGACAAAAGTGTATCGCCCCAAAATTCTGCAAAATTAAAAACATATTTATTATCTTGGCTAGCCATCACCCTGATGGACCTACCTAGTTCAGTTCATTTACAGCTTATACCTATTATGACATTAAATCTTCTGTGTAAGATAACACCTTTACTTCTCATAAGCCCATAACTATAGCAGTACCAACACCATGAAAAATATTAACAGATAATAAATCACACTGGTTTGTTAAATAGCACACCCTGTTTTGCCTTTGAGCTTTCTGCAACACTACTTAGATTTGTATGGCAGAGATGTCCAACATGCAGAATGACCCAAGGGCCAGACCCGGCCTGTCAAAGAAATCTTCTGGTCTTCATATTTAGTAAAAGAAATTAAGTTTGTTAAATTGTGGGTTCAGCTTCATTGTGAGTTAAGGCCACGATGCCAATAACCTCTACAAAGGTTTGAAGGTCTCCTCACTGGCATGTAAGAGAAGAAACTGTCTTGCATTATAACATAAACAAACTGCAACCTAAATGCAGCAATAATAATAGACAATGAACTGCGTACATAATTTCATTTCACTGTCCAAGCAAAAGTCTATGATTTATTCACGATAGTTTTCAAGTCTATTTGGAATGAAAGTCTGTGGATTACTCATGAAGGCTCATTGAATGCTGAATTATTGTCATTTTGAAAGTCTTTTAAGCCCTGGTTGATTTTCTAAAATGCAAAGAGTCCAAAGCACTACAAAAAATGCAAGGGGCAGCAACGTTTTAATACAAGAAACAAGAAAATGTCCCAAATTCCTTATTGACAAAGCAATATAAAACGTCCAAAAACAGCAGTGCAAGAAAAGTATAAAATGCCAGTATTCCTTACCTGTCGATAATAACCGGATCAGAGGGAGTTTCATTTCTGTTCCCGCAGCTCTTTTTGTCACAACATCGACTACAAGAAAAAAAAATAAACAAAAAAGTTATTCTGTTTTCTGACAACTTATTGAATGAGGATGGAATTTCAAAGAAAAATTCTACATCCTGAATGTTTAGATATAAAAGACCACTTTCACAGCAAACATACAGCAGACAACAACTGATCTTCATAAGGATGCCACTCAATTTCTGTTATGAACAACTTTTATTGTTAATGTCTGTTACATTTCTATTATATTTTTCTGTCGTTTTGCATCTATAAAATGTATTTAATGTTGTAAAAAATATATGTTTTTTCCAATGTCATTTTGTTTTTCATTGTGGAAAAAACATTTGGGAGCGGTTGCTATAATGGTGCTTGTGAAATGAACCGGAAGGGCAAGGTGTGTGACATTACTGCTGCAATGGGATAAAAGGGCAGATGGTCAGATTATTTTCTACCAGTTAAATCCTTGTAAATTTCCTGGAAAAGGAACCTTAAAAAGTGTTTTTTTGACCTTGATTTTTTGGTTACCACTTTGAGTTTGGCAACAGTACTATTTGAAGAGCAGTTATGACTTCCACCTCTTTGTCTGGTCCGTTCTCTGCCACTCTTCTAGTAATTTTCCCCCTAGCAAAACATGTTCTTCTATGAAAATCTTGTCAAATTGAATAGCTGAGTTCTTATCATTTTCCAACACCTTCAATAACAATCAATTCATTATGAAATCTGCTTGAACTACATCAGGATTAAGGAGAGAGGGAAACTATCCGGGCAGCACTGGGCACAGCTGGAAACAAACCTGCAGAAAGTGCCTCTAATCCTTTTCCCACTCACATACATAATGGACAATTTGGAACTTACTTTTGTTCTACATCTAGTCTGATACCTTTATCCAAAGTAACGTGCAAGATAAGGGAACAGTGTAATTGTTTCCATATATTTCTGTCCACAATTTGAAGAACAGTCAGGTTATTGACTCGCCTAGGATCACACAATGAGAATTGGGAATTAAATTGTCAGTGTTCTGGTTTGAAGTGCAATGTCACTTTTACTACGACACACTCCTTGCCAATTACCCTGACACATATTCATTTAGATTTGGGAATAAAACTGGATGAGCCAAAGCAAATCTTATAAAGGTAGAACATGCAAACTACAGATAAATCTGTTCTGTGGCCAGGCTGAGATTCACCATATTGCTTTCATTCACGTGATGAATGAAATTATTAAATACCTGTCACGGCGGACTGCACGATAACGTGCAGTGAATACATTTGACTTATAGTTTTCATACTTTTTCTCTGTATGTTTAGCATTGCTCTGAAGTTGATGCGCTTGCTGCTTCGTGAGCAGCTCTTGTTTTCTCCACTCTAGCACCCCGCTTCTTCTCTTCTTCCATCTGCATCTTTTCGCATTAAAATTAATTAAGTCAGTTTTTGTGTTGCAATTACTTAGTACGTTTTTCTTAATTTTTCACTTAAGCTGGCACTTAAGTGCTCAATGTGCTTCAAGAATGATTTAAGATATGAAGAGGTAGAGGAAGTGATGGCGAAGGCAGTAGGGATGAGAACGGCATCTGTACGCATGTGCTGCACAGACGCCCTGCTGCCCGCTGCCAAGAGTTGTTTCTACAATAAAATAAAATAAAAAGAGTAATAAAAATCATCGCCCCGAAAGCAGACAGTAGAGGTTACCTAGTATATGTGTACCAAATTTCAGGTCAATAGGTCAAACGGTTTGCAAGCTACAGGTGATTTAAAATCCTGGACAGACAAACGAACAGCCACGGCAGCGTATTATATAAGAAGATAAACTATCTGTTTGTGTAGTCATGTCATGGGCTGCTGAGCAACTCTGGTTTGGTTTCTGCCCTGCTCCCAGTGCTACTGGGATCAACGTCAACCTCTATGACTCTGTATTGGGAGTGTCAGGTTTTAAGAAATGATCAATAGTTGGATGCATGACACCATAGAGTCTGTCATCATGTACTGCATTACAGCTTGGTACTCTGGCTGCATCTGTGAGAAAAGGAAGGCCCTTCAGCGTATCATCAAAATGGCTCAGAGAATTACTCAGGCACTGCTACTATCACTAGAAGATATCTTCACTACCTGCTACAGCAGAAAAGCAAATTTTGCATACAAGTATTAGGTACTAAACATAGATTTCTATAATTTTTTGGGCTATTTTCGTTAACTGAAAGTAGTATTTTACCTTTTTATTTTTTGCTATTGTCATGCTCAGTTTCAGTGTCATCATAGCCCTGTACTGAAATGAACTAATGAAATAATTATTGGTTCTGCTGTCTCTAAGGTATGTTCTGATTCATTACTGGTCCAGTCAAAATAATAAATGAGCTTAGACTAGTATTCTTGCTAGTCTTGATTGCCATCAGACTGCATGTATGTTGTTCACAATGTGCCCACCCAATTGAATGGCTAAGAGCACAGGAGTGACCCAGTCAAGATATTTTTGCTTTTCAAGCCATGCATTCATCTATTGTTCCTTTCACCATATCTGACAGCCCCAATACACAGTGACAGAGGCTGAAGTTTATCCCTGTAGCACTGGAAGCATGGCAGAAACGAAACCTGAATTGCTCACCAGACGATGACAGGACTGCACAAACAGTTTATATTTAATAATTATAATTATCACGTGAACAAAATCAACAACCTCTACAATGGTGTTGCAAACATGATACTAATATTTGCATATTACTGTTTATAGTCTGTGATGTGGGCTGTAATTAGTGTTGATGCCATGATGATCAGGTTTAGGTAACTGGAAAGAGTTAAAACACTTCTCTTAACAATATAGCTGGGTGAGTGCCCTATGGGTTAACTGCACAGAACATACTATGCAGCTTTAATGGAGTAGGTTTACAAAAGAACTCTCAAAATCAGGAGGGAATAACAGAAGGCTCTCTGGCTTGAACCCATAGGTGACCTAATTTCTTGGAAAAATGAGGCAAGATGGACAGTCCACCCTGCTTTTCTAAATGTTGTGGTAAAAACAAAGATGGCAACTATCTGGAATCAGTGATGCAAAGCAGCTCCAGGTGTTAAGGAAACCCAAGACATTGTTATTATGAAACCCATCCCTCTGGGAAAAGTGCTGGCTTTCATTACTATTTGACTAAGTATGGATTTTGCTTTACAGAAATCAGCACAAGTGGGGAAAACGTAAAGAGTACACAGCATGGTCAGAGTCAGAGGAAAGACACCGTCTCCCAACAAATACTGCTTGGCGACCACATCCTATCTCTGAAAAATGGGCCAGACCCTAAGGCTAAGGTTCAGTTCAAAGTGAGCATAAGGGGACACAGGGGATTATGGGAGAATGGGTCCAAAATTCTCATCATCTGTGGACCACGTTCCTCATACAGTAGAGGAGCTGAGGGCTGGAGGTGCAAGCCACTGGAGAAGATGGAAGACACAACGAAGAATTTAGGAAATACCTACTTTTTCTTAAATTTATATCTACTGTAGAATTTATAATTCACAATTCATTCAGAGTTTATCATTCTGTCCATTAATTTTCTGAAGCTATTATTGCTTTATAAAGAAATAAGTCTCCGAACGAAATACAAATCTGTATCATGACTATTTGGGATGAGTGAACAACACCACTTACGAAGGAAATCTGTTCAGACATAAAGAGGGCTTCGAATTTTAAACAGGCAGTGACCAGGCTGGAATATAAAGCCAGAACCATTGAGCTATGAGACAGCAACACTAACCACTGTTCCAACAATCCACCCCATCAAAGGGACATCTTTTAAAAATGAGTTAATGCTGGTCCTTTTGCATTCTACTTTATTCAGCATAGGCACCACCTCAAAAACTGAATTTGTATAAGAAGTTCAATGAGAGTCAGTCTCATTTAGGATAAATTTCAGTGTTATCAGCTAAGGAAGGAACTACACAAACTAAGGACTGATTTCATAGTAAATGTTTCAGTAACTTTGCACTAAGATTTGGAAATAACGCATTACGTGATTAGCATCAAACGTCTCCTTCTTGTTCTCAGCATATTCATGAATATGTACTAGCATCGCCCCGCTATTCTGGTTTTCTAGTCTTCATTTTCTTGCTTATTTATCAGTTTCTAATCCTCGTTTTCCTCAGGTTCTTAAAGTCCTTGACCTTTACCTCCTTTCTATTGCTGTATTATTGTAAATATGATAGTTTGACCATAGAAGCAGCCATCATCTACTTGTCCCTCACTAGAAAATCCTTGAGTTAATCACTTTTATGGAAGGTACTGTCCTTTGTTAATAGTCTGATGCATTCAGAGTCATGTGCACAATGAATTGATCAACATTCACCCAACCAGCCATAAAAATTAGGACTCGACTGCAACTCTAGTTAAGGCCTTCATAGGAAGTAATTTGGGGTGTATTCGCTCCCCTCATGTGAGGTTTGAGCCTTATTGATTTTAGCTGATCATTAACTTGCTCATTCCTTGCTGTCATTTTCTTTTCTGCATTGCAAAATGTGTTACATGTTCTTCTATTAGTATCACTTAAAACCAGAGGATGGTGTGTCCAGAAAGGGTGGTGAGCACCATATGGCTGTTTTATATTTTGATATCATAATGTCATTTCTAATTTTTAAATGCTGCCTACTTTTTAACTGAATTGCTAAAAATGTAAACACAAAAAATTCAAATGAATAGTCTCACATCTATTTTTCTCTTCGCATTTATTTGGAGTGTCATTGTGATCATTCACATAAGAAACTTGTTTTCTCTTTATATTTAACTGAATGTGGATCCATCAGGATAAACTTGAAAATAAATAATTAAGATGGAGCACAGAAGCTAAGTAACTATGCAAGCAGACGCCTGTGGATATAAGGCAAGCAGCATATCACAGATAGAGACACAATACTATTATTAAAGTTTGTTCCTTTTGTTGAAAAAGTTTCATAGCTAGGCCAAAGCTGGAAGGAGTCGCCCAAGGTCACACAAACAAGTTTGGTAACAGCTTGGATAAAGGGCAGAGAGATGCTGGCTCTTAATCCTTCACTCCGACCCCTAGACCAGCCTGTCTCCTGGCAGCATGGCTACATCAGCAGTGTTTGGTGCCAGCATATTTCCTGGCACTCGCCTTCTAGTGTCAAGTGAACGCAGAGAGCAGTTTACACCCCTACCGCACCAGCCAGCAGATTTCTGAAATTGATCGCTTTTCCTGATTTAGCTGTGTAAATGACATTCTGGAGATGGTCTTTGTAATAAACATGGTACATAATGCTATTCTTTCCAATATGAATAATAATAATTACAATAATAATGATATTAATAAACGAATGATAAAAGTGAATTTAACTCTTGTTCAAAAGGTTTTTAAGAAGCCATTAGCTGCTAATAATTTAACTCCTTAATTTAATTTTGCAGTACATGAAACAGCAGCATAAATTAATGTATCATGACATTCTCAAATTTGCTTATTCCAATTCAGGATTGTGGAATTTGGCCAGAGCTTATCCCATCAATTTCAGGCAGGAATGAGGCCTAGGCGGCATACCAATCCATCTCAGAGTTCACTCACACACTCAGTCGGATACGCGCTCTCTCATTTCAAACAAGGCCAGTTTGAAAAATGCATTTTCAACTTGGACAATGACTAGGGGCAGCAATCTAACCAGGATGTGTTAACTGATATCTTCTGTGGCAATGCACCACTACAGTAGCATCAAACGTCTTATACTGTGTCACACACGTGCGCATGGGAGGCAGCTAAAGGGCTTGAGTGACGGCAGTTCTGAGACAGGCCGGGCTGTGGCAGAGTGCACTGACTCTTTTTCTCACTTCCCTGTAGACCATCCCTGGGAGACTCTACCTGGCTCTCGTGACATCACTTCCGGGACCGAACCAATGGAGACAGAACTAACCGGCGCCGGCCCCCCTGATGTCACGACCGGGCCTGATCCAATGAGTGACGAACATGTGCCCGATTCCCATGACCTCACTTCCTGTCTTCCCCTTTAAAAGCCTGCCCTTTTTCCCCTTACCCTCAGTCTTGTCTTGGACTCATTTGTATGCACATCAGTGCTGTTGTTGTGATAAAAAACGACTTTGCAGCCAGGATACCAAAATATACGGGTGGCTGCCCCAAAACTTCTTTGAGTATGTCTCAGCTTTGTGACAACTGTTACAGTATAAAGGAAGAAGGGTTTCACACTTGATAAAGGAGAAGTACGGTTAGCATACGAGTCTGTAAGCCTGGGAGGCCTCTGCTTACTGGGTTTGTAGATGAAACCAGAAAATGTTGAGCCAACTTTTATTTAAAAAATTTGGATCCTGTAGACAAGAAACCAAGTAAACTCCCATATAAGAGTTGCATTGTGCAAATATCTAACTTACAGCCAGTGGGGCAGGCATGGGGTTTGACCCCCCTGGTAACCCTGAAGCAAATTTGAGAATGTTATGTTATTTTATGTTGCTGACTAAGGAGAACATAGCTGCACATTAGGGTTAGGGTTAGGTTCCCACACAACAATCAGACAAATAAAGAAGAACTCAAATTACGTAGCACACATCACCTCATTTATGCACAGCTAATCTCACTAAGTATTACACACATCAGATCATATAATGATTTTGTTTCACAGAATTAGATAGCAACAAAACATTATTTTAAGAGTGAAAAGAAACCTTCCACTCAAGTGTCTAAAACATAAAGCAAAGTTAATAATAACTCCTAAGATCATACTCATTGAATAACTATTCAAAGATTTTACAATTAAAAGTCACATTACGTGATGCAACTGACAGGCCAGATTAAGAGAAATTTATTAAATTTCCATTTTTTCTGGTAAATCAAGTACATAATGATAAAAAACGCCTCGTGTGTTGGGATTTCTGCTTTGCACTCTATGTTGCTGGTATCAGCACCAACTTCCTTCGGCGCTTATTAAGATTCAGTACATAGGGTCAGAGAACGGATGGACAGCTGAAATATACTGCAATTCTTAAAAAAAAATGAAGATAATGGAATATACTTCATAGCTTAAAAATAATGATAAAAGACTCATTCATGGGTGTTTGCTTTGCACCCCATATTGCTAGAATTCCAGTGACTAAGTATGGAATAAATAAGTTGAGAAAATGGACAGCTGGATGCAATACATTGTATAGCTTATAAATTATTATAAAAGACACCCTGGGAGGGTACTTTCCTTCTGACTCTTGCTACCCAAATTGGCACTGGTTTTCCTCAGTTTGGGAATGGTATTGGTCTTGGTCCTACAGATTTTATATATTTTTTCTCCAGCCGTCTGGAGTTTTTTTGTTTTTTCTGTCCCCCCTGGCCATTGAACCTTACTCTTATTCGATGTTAATTAATGTTGATTTATTTTGTTTTATAATTGCATCTTTCATTTTTCTATTCTTTAATATGTAAAGCACTTTGAGCTACTGTTTGTATGAAAATGTGCTATATAAATAAATGTTGTTGTTGTTGTTGTTGGATAAAACAATGAAATACACACAAATAAGCGGGTAACAATGTAAAACATTATCTCAGTTTGGTTATCTCTGTACTGTATATACAATATACAGTGAATAAGTACAGTACATATACACCATCGATCCACTTTATTAGGTACACCAGGCTGGACCCCCTTTTGCCATCAGAATTGGTGATATTCTTTGTGGCACAGAGTCAACAACGTGCTGGAAATATTCCTCAGGGATTTTGTTCCATATTGACATGATAGCATTGCACAGTTGCCGCAGATCCATTCCACCACATCCTAGAGGTGCTCTGTTGGATTGAGATCTGGTGACTGTGGAGGACATCTTAAGTCAATTATATTATGAACTCGCCTCTGTTAAGACGTTTGCTGCAAATATGTGTTTTCCTTTGCTTTAAGCTTTGCAATAATACAGGGTCATCAAGGTGGTACCCAAACTCTGTATCGCTGTATGTGTCCTATTTCACAGTATATATATTCTTTTCCTCACTGTAGAATGGAGGAAGACGTGCCTGGCATAATTTCTGGCCCACATTTGGTTCCATTCCCTTCCAGACAGGAAGGATAAAAGAGTATGTGACAGGCAGGAAGGCATCATTTCACCTGCAGAAGTGACAGCCAGAAGATAATGCTCTTGCAGCTCTGTTTATTGTGTTTTTTTTCTTTTGTTTTTGTCTCAGTGACACTAGAGGGTACCACAACATTCATTGTTTCATCATTGTTTTCATTGCTATTTTGTCTGCCAAACAGAGAGGATTCTGGAGCTCCAAACCAAGAAGGTAAACAATATATCGTTTTGGCTGTGCAGCCTTCATCAGGTTGTGTCTTTTACTTTCTTGTCTTCTCAGCATTAGACAGAGAACTTTGAGAAGTCTCACTCACTGGCAAATATACCGAAGAACAGTATTAAGAAGCTAATGAGGCTTGTGTTGCAGCAAGACACTGTAGGCTGGAATTGCAAGGTTTGTTCCTGGAATATTTCCTCCATTAGAGACCCATTAAGAAAGACTGGAGGTGTGAATTAGCAGTGCTACCTTGCTGTACCAGAAATAAGAATTTCTGGCTCCAATGTTCAAATCTTAGCCGGTTCTTTAATAGCTTAATATTATCTGTGTTATTTAACTTATGTATGAAGACATAATGTAATCAGTTTTCTGCATAATGCAGTGCTCACAACTGAAAACATTTAAGCTCAGCTATATAGCAATGTGTGACACTCTTTACTGGACTAAGTGGTTTTGGAAAATGAACAGATCAATGCAGAGTTATTATTCCTTTACAATTTGTATTTTGTTCTAAAATGTGTCAATTGTTTGAGATTGACATCAGACTTTGCAATTGAGATTTCAGGTGCCATAAAGTCAAAAGGCCATTAACAGCATATGAAAATAGTCTTTGCAGTAAACAGCAACGTCACTGTGGTGTCAGAAAAGTTCAATTGGTCAGAGGTGCACCTTTCCTAGTATTATGGTAGGCCAAGAAAAAGGAGCCATCGATGAACTATCTGATTCAAATATGAAGCAGTGGTAGTTGGGACTAATGCCTCTGTGAAAAGTTGGAATACTTGGTGTTATAAAGAGAGGATAGTGTAGGTTATAGAAAGATTTTTTAGGCTTCAAACTAAATCTATAAAAAGTCATGGTTGACAGGTTCAGTGAGCATCAGTACTGGGTCGTGGTGACCACATGACATTTATAAGATCACCTCTAAACCAGACAGACATAGGTGTGACGCTGGCAATGGAGCATAAATGGTTGCCTCCTGCTAAACAAACTTAGCTCGGAGGTAAAAGATATGAGAAATAACACACTGTCAGGAGAGAGTGTGGCCAGCCTTACTGAAAAATAACTTTACTGGAGAGTTGTAAAGCATTGTTATTTTATCAACTTGGAAGAAAGCAAATGAATCTCAACAGCTGGTGACAATGTACTTCACTTCTTTGTATCTCTGTTATTCCGTCTATGTAAGTTATCATACATTTGAAAGAAAGCCAATTCAAATATACACAACATCCACAAGCCTGATGAATTAAATTGAGGACACCAGTGGGTCACTATAAGAACATATCCACACTAATACTCAACAAATTAAGAATCACCACACAAGCACGCTGGGACCACTTTTGGGAATGTGGGAGGGAAACTCATGCACACACAGTATACAGTAGGGAATAACTTACAAACTCCATGGAGACAACTTTCATGTGTGGTATTCAAGGTAGGGTGCTACCTCTAACCAGTGAGCTTTTACGCTGATCCATCCATGTGAACTGAAACATTCTGGATTTCCTTCATCCTGGACCATGGATGGGATCGATTACTAGTTATAAAAAACTTTTGAATGTTCAATTCTGAAAGATTCAATGTATTACACCAGTAATTACTGTATGAGGTGGTTGCCAGTCTTGAATCTGTGCTAGTGTACAGCATAACCAGCACTAACATCCTCGCTACTTATTGTGTCCAACTAGAGGTGAGCAAAACAAGCAACTGTGTTCATAAATATTACTTAAGAACACTACTTCATTTTATTTTTTTTATGGACTGATGTCTTCTGACTCACCGGTACAAGAAAACACCCACATATAATAGTTATATAAGCCATTTAACTTTCTGGGGCAGTTTTGTTTTTTAGGCAAATGTGGATCATACTTTGTGCAGGAAATTACATCATTGTGATAAAGAGTACACCAATAGGTGTCTTCAGCAAAAATGATCTAAAGGACTTAAAGTTGTGTATACCACATGAACCCACCCTCGGGGTACAACTCCTAATGAAAGACAAGGGATCAAAATTACTCCTTTTCAAAAAATAAAAATAGGGATCAGCAATATAGGCTTGTAGAGTGTAGATATATGCTGTTTTAAGGCTGTTGAACTAAATATTTTTGATATTTGATTCTTTACTGGTGATCCTAGCTCAATAAGAGTCACTCCTAGAAGGTTACAAATGACAAACTTCAAACCTAAGCATGTAGACTATTTCAAGGTTAGTTATTTAGAATTTTGTGTTATTTTTTATTTTTTACTAGATATTTGGACCTCTATGGATATCTATCAGAAGTGGAAAATGACAAATTTCGTAGAATTACAATCAAGAATGTTGAGATTTTAAACCCTTAAATTCATGCACACATTTTAATATTTCAAATATTTGACACAACTATTCTTGTTTATTTTGCACTTTTATTACAAGTAAATCATTATACGTATTTCTTGTGAACACTTTCTTATGCTAATTCAGACTTTTGTCGATTCATATCCAATTTCGCGAAACTGACAGTAAAATTTGATTAGCATGGAGATTTTTATTTATTTTTTTACTAGAGATCTTTATTTAAATATTAAATAACCATCAGGGGTATTAATGCTTCAAAATGATTCCAGACAGGAACTAAACAGACCTTTTCTTTTTTATGAATCATAAGAATTTTGCAGGAAGCAAAACACATTTTATTTGCAGAGTTTCATTTCAGTTTTGCAAGAATCTTTTCCCTCATCACTATTTTCAATGTGTTGAATGTCTCATCTGAGATGTAACTGTATTTTGCCTGTCAATGAACAAAAAAATTAAGGAGCAAAAATCACAGCAAACATTGCCTGATTTAACTCTGCACATGTCCAGCTGCCACTGAGTTTCAGCATTTGTTGGGGATTTGCAGTTCTTCATGTTGAATTTTTACCCTTTATCTATAGTACCAGTTTTTTGGCAAAGATTATGTGGAATTCTATTTATATTCAAAAATGTTGGTTAGCCAGGCTATAGAGAGCTTTGAGGAAATGATCCTTACAAGTAATTTACCAGTACATCAAATTATTAAGTCCCAAAAATTGTTTTGGTGCATAAATAAAGAGAAGTCAGCACAATGGCACAGTGGTTAGTTCTACTGTCAAACACCTACTATGTTCAGCTCCACAGTAAGCTCAGCCACAGGTGTGATGCTACCATGTTTTTCACATTCTGGGTACTCCAAAGATATATAGACCAGATTCAAGGGAGACGCTAAAGCCCACTGTATAAGTGAACTCCAGTCCATGCATTTATGACTGTTCCCAATCCAGTGTACAGTATGTCCCGGCATTGCTCCAGTTGCTCTTGAGTTCAGCTCTGCTTGTAATGTTTAGAAAACTCTCAGGTTATATGTTTTTCTATGCCACCATAGATAATGCTCATAATAGATTATGCTCCTGAATAGTGATGAGTGAACTTCATGGAGTTTGCTTCACTATGAGTCAATGGAGAAGTTGGAACTGAACTATTTCTGTTCTAAATGACTTATAAGGGTACAATGGTCTTTTAAGTGTCCCTGTGGGCTAGAGTAGTGCAACTATGCTGGACTGATTATGTGCCCTGAGCTGTAAGGCAGCAGTGCTAACTACAGCACAACTGTGTCTCATAGGACAAAGGATGCAGGCAGAACGATAACCAGGAACAAAATACACCAAATGGCTTCAAAGTTAGGGGTAGCAGTTGGCAAAAAAAAATAATTTTTGCTCACAGAGTTCCAGTCTTTGGGAAACTGACTGGCTGTGTCACAAAATGGCAGTATGAGACTGGCTCATTCTGTTGGTTCAATTGTAGTGGCTTCAAACACAGCTGGAACATTTTTTCTGTTTCACATGTATCTGTGCAGATGCTTTGCTTTTTTTCCAACAAGAAGATAGAAGTGCCTTGTAAATAGTAATAAATCATTTATTATCTCTCTATTATATTAAAAAAAGTTTTCTGTCGTGTTCACATTTTTCAGCCTTGACCACAACCCTCCACGCCTCTTGCCCAATCATTACTCTCTCCATGCCACCCCGTGACACTCTCAGTGCTGCTAACTCGCACTCCAGCACAGTCGGTTATAATGGCAAAGCAGAATAGCAAATTATCTATTCAAGAACATCAAATTTTAGATTGCGATAGAAAAACAGCAGCAAGAGCTGATAATGAACATTGAAAAAAAGAAAATGAAAAGAAGAACATAAAAATGAAGAACAAAGAAAATTGTCCAATAACGGAAAAAGAGAAAAATATCCTGAACAACATGCGAACAGAAATGCGAAAAAGCAACATTTATAAAATGTAAGTTAAGGGTAAAGTAATTCATAATATTGTTTTTGATGAGGCATTAATGTAATTAAATTTTTTATTTACTTTTTATTACATTTTACTTTTTTAACTTCTACTTTTATTCGTTTAGTTTTTACTACATTTTACTATTCATTGGTATTTAAAATAGACAGTTAAAGGGAAATACTCAAGTAACTGATTTTGTATCTATAATAACTAACAACCAAACTGTCTTCCTCCTGTGCCCCTCATGCTCTTCTATATACCATCTCTTTAAATACAATCGCTTTCTCTAACAGAGGAGTACCCCAATGCCCTTTGAGCGGCTCTTTGGCGAGCAAAGCAAATAGGGAGCAGAGCCCCCAATTATTATTATTGTTATTATTATTATTTTAACATGGCATGACAAATTAGCCAGGGGGTACAAAACACGGCAAATTTTTTGTTTATTTGATTCATGTGAGGTGTAAATCTGGTTGGAATACAAGTGGGTAGTGTCAATAGACAAGCACAAAGCAGATCAGGCAATGACATAAAATATGAGGTGGAATACACTTACAGTACCTATGCATAAAAGTTCTGTACATGGCTGCTACAACTCTATTATGTCCCAATAGCTTCACAAAGCAACATGGGGTACTGGGAAAAAATGTTTATTTAAGCCAGCCACACAGTGAATTTCCAGGAAAATATTCGGCAAACAAAAACACAGCATATTGCCTGTGAAAAATGCATTGGTGAATTTTGTCAATCAACACAAGTTAAGATGAAGGGTACAGCTGACAGAAGTGAGATTTCTCTGCAGGGTCTGTCAGTCATATGCAGAATCACAGCTCTCCCAAACTGATAGAAGTCATTTCAGGGGAGTTATGGTATCTGGGTGCCTCTTGGTCCCTCCTGCTTGCTGTGAATTTGGTATAGCACACTGGGAACTGAACCAGGACACACTAAAGTGACTATAAAGTCCATGGGGCATCAGAATGACCTGGAGTGGGAAAAGGGTAGTTAGGATTATCTTAACCCATTTGTTGTCCCTCACCAGAATATACAGATTACAAAATAAAGGTAATAAATATACAGGCCTGAAACTGTGAAAAAATGCATGCTGAGAAGTAATAAAATTACAGTGCACTTATTTAGGAGGGCCAATTTGTAACAGAGGTAAAGAATCAACCACATACAACATGCCCTGTGGGGCACAGAGCAAAAAATGGATCAGCATCACTGTTGAATTTAAAAATGAGCTGCTCAGGAGTCTTTCGGTTCACATGATTTATATTTTGTAACATTTGGCAGTGAATGCTTAACATAAGAAATGCTTGAGTTACATCCTGGCTGCAGCTTTCTGTGTTCAAGGACACCCAAGGGACAATGAGTTTTGTATAAAAAAAAAAAGAAAGAAAGAAAGAAAAACAGTTGAATAAATAAACATAGAGTTCCCTGTTTCACAGCAGCTTGTTTATTAATCAGGCCATTCTTTATTTGTTATAGCACTTTTCCAAGTGAGCACCACTGACAAGCACAGGACATTAAAGTCCAGTTTTATAAACATGTCACCTCTCACCCATCTACCGACATGCGATTGCTCGATTCCCAGGGTCCATTTGCAAACTCGACCAACTCCCCCTAGAATACTCGTCTGCCAAAGCAACAAGGATTTCAACTCTCCTCTATATAAACACAGATATTCTCATTGGCGTTTCCCACATAATATTCTCGACAATTTCAGAAGGAGTGAGTCCCATTTTCATATGAAAGGGCATTATGGGAGCCCCAGGCTGTATAAATAGCACAGATTATAAGACAGCATTTCCCAATTCTGGTTGTTGCATACACCACATCTGTTGGTCTTTATCCACATTGACCTTTTAATCCGTCGTTACTACAACTTATTAACCCTTTGATTTCCAACATGCTGTACAGATTTGCCACAATTTAACTTGGAATTGTGGGCTGCATGGTAGCGCAGGGGTTAGCTCCAATAACTGGCATTTCATTTCTAGGAAGATATTTCTTTCTGGATTGGGAAATCAGACCCTGTTAATGTGTTTGCCCTTCCCTAAATAGTCACTTAGGTTTATCATACACTATACATATGCCCACACTAACTGTGCACTTGCTTCGAGTCCTTTCATCCCATGGATGGCAGGCATTGCATTAAATGCTTATCTGTTTGATGATACAGTAAATGTGAATAGCCATTCAGAATTTTTCACTCCGAGCAATGACACAACTCATACTTTTGTACACTTATTCTCCTTCCAGCGGGGCTCTCTTGAGCTCTTTTGCACAAATAACATCAAAGGAATTGCTTATACAAATGGCAACCTTCATTTATTACCATCTGAACATTACATATCTTAGAGATGAAACATTAAGAGACAAACAATAAATGATGCCTATTTGGAAGCATCTGAAATTGTGAATGGTGGGTAGAATATTTCACTTGTGACTAACAAAGTATAACTTTACTTTCAAATGGTGAAATAAAATCATTCACTCACTACTAAAACTTAATATAAATTACTGCTGTTTCCTGATCCTATCGATACCTTCTGCTCAAACAAAACATAATATAGTTGTATCTTTGACTTCCTGTAACATTTACCTTCTTTAGCAGATTCTTAGGCTATATTCACACCACTATATTTTCATTTGAAAAGGCAGAAATTACTCTTTTTTCTTCTCTTTTTGTCCACACTACCCCAGTATTTTAACCCCTGAAAATGGAGACCTTTGAAAATGCTGACTCTAATCACTCTTTGATTTGTTTGTGCTTATAAGGTGGTCCTTCTCTGATTGTTTTCTGCTCATTACACTGTCTCGTTCCATGACTGATCACCCTTCAGTGAAGAAAACCGTATTCCAGCATAGTAAACATGCAGAAGTTTCTTTCCTTGGTACTTGTTGTGCTGCTTATCTGTATGCATGTACTGTATGTTGCATTTTTTTACAGTTTGAATGCTGCATACAATACATGAACAAAGGAAAAATAATATACCGGTTTCTACATTTCTGCAATAAATCGTGTGGTTGGTGGTGTAACCATCCTTTCAAGTAGGAAATTTCTTCCATTTGTTTCCACCGATGCTCACATGACCACTGTATGTGAACATCTACGACATATGCATTTTTGTATGTTTTAGTGTGGGTGGAGATACTTTCAGAAATGATGTGAAAAACATTACTATAGATGGAGATAGTTTTTGTTTTTAAAACACCCTTTCAAAATGAATCCATAGTAATGTGGATGTAGCCTTAGATTTTCTAGACAATATATTTATAAATGTTAGTAAATGAGATATGTATGTGTAATATCTCCAACCATTATAACAATATATAACAATATAGTAATCCCTCCTCGATCGTTGGGGTTGCGTTCCAGAACTCCCCGAGATAGGTGAAAATCCGCGAAGTAGAGACCATATGTTTGCATGGTTATTTTTATATATTTTAAGCCCTTAGAAACTCTCCCACACTGTTAATAAATATTCTCCGCACAGTTATATAGTAAACCCTCGTTTATCCTGGTTTATCCGCCCATTTCCACGAAGTAGGATTCTTTATTTATAAATCTAATATTTTTGCAGTTAGAGCATAGAAAACCTGTTTACGACCTTCTAAATACGTTTTTTAACATTATTAGAGCCCTCTAGACATGAAATAACACCCTTTAGTCAAAAGTTTAAACTGTGCTCCATGACAAGACAGAGATGACAGTTCTTTCTCACAATTAAAAGAATGCAAACATATCTTCCTCTTCAAGGTGCGCCATCAGGAGCAGAGAATGTCAGAGAGAGAGAGGGAGAGAGAGACAGAGAGAGAGAAAAGTAAACAATCAAAAAAAGAAAAAATCAATAGGGCTGTTAAGCTTTTAAGTATGCAAAGCACCGATAAAGCTGCCGCAAGGAAGGGATCAATGTGAATATAGTCTTTCAGCATTTTTTAGAGGAACGTCCGTATCTTCTAAGCAAACAGCCACTGTGCAAACAGCCCCTCTGCTCACACCCCCTCAGTCAGGAGCAGAGAATGTCAGAGAGAGTGAGAGAGACAGAGAAAAGCAAACAATCAAAAATCAATACGGGCTGTTAGAGCTTTGAAGTGTGCGAAGCACAGCACGGGAAGCATATTGTATATCATTTAGGAGTTTTATTTAATACATAATACGTGCTCTGATTGGGACGCCAATAGCGTCCCTTGTATGAAATCAACTGGGCAAACAAACTGAGGAAGCATGTACCATAAATTAAAAGATCCATTGTCTGCAGAAATCCGCGAACCAGCGGAAAATCCGTGATATATATTTAGATATGCTAACATTTAAAATCCGCAATGAAGTGAAGCCGCGAAAGTCGAAGCGCGAT